>NC_080586.1:19123333-20562500 GCF_029962835.1 Magnolia sinica
TCTCAAAATGGATGAGCGGCATGGATATAATATATGCATCGTTGTAGGGTCCACAGAGCTTGGTGATGTCACTTCAGTAGCCATTGAAATCGGATTGCGTACTGAGTTACTCAGTAAGCTCTCAGCGTACTGAGTAAACTCAGTTGGGCCCACCATGAATGCATGTGGTTTATCCACGCTGTCCATTCATTTTTCCAGATCATTTTATGGGTTCAAACCAAAATTGATGCATATACAAACCACAAGTGGACCATACCACTGGAAAAAGTGGAAGTATTGATTTCAACTATTGAAAACTTTCTAAGGCCCCCGGTGATGTTTATTTGTCATCCAACCTGTTCATAATATCAGAAAGACATGGATGAAGGGAAAAGACAAATATCAGCTTGATCTAAAACTTCTGTTGTCCCAAAGAATATTTCAACAGCGGATGTTCAATTCACACTATTTCTGATGGTGTGGTCCATTTGAGGCTCGGATATATTCCATTTTTGAGTTAAAGTCTAAAATTATGTATTAAAGAGATGGATGGAGTGGATATAATGCATGAATGACACTGTGGCCCACGGAGTTTACTCCGTACGCTTACCGTAATGAGTTACTCAGTACGCAATCCGCTTCCATAGCCATTTGGATACTAACTTCGTCAGTTTCTAATCCGCGCCCGAGTTTGGACGCGGATTGCGTCCTACCCCCGCTTGGACGGTAATCGGTATAGGCAGGGCTCTGTGAAACCCACCGTGATGTAAATGTTTTATTCACGCCGTTCATTACTTTTCTCAGATCATTTTAATGTAGGAGACAAAACTTGAAGCATATACACAGCTCCAGTGGACCATATCGAAAGAAGCTGCAGTGATAATGACACCTACCGTTGAAACCTTTCTAAGGGCCACCGTGATGTTTTTTTTACCACCCAATCTATTAATAAGGTCATGTAGACTTGGATGAAGTGAAAACACAAATACCAGCTTATCCAAAACTTCTCCAGCTCCCCGGAAGTTTTTAATGGTGAACATTCAATCCCTACTTTGTCGTTCACTTAAGCTCTTGAACCAACTCAATTTTTGTCTCATTTCTTAAAATGATTTGAGAAAAGTGATTAACAGCACGGATAAAACAATTACATCACGATGGGCCCTACAGAGCCCCTCCCGGACGGATTACCGTCCGGGCGGGGGCAGGACGCAATCCGCGTCCCCCGAGTCTTGCAATGGAAGCAGACTGCGCAACGAGTAACTCAGTACGGTAAGTGTACTAAGTAAACTCTGTGGGGTCCACTGTGATTTATGTATTTTATCCAATCCGTCCGTCCATTTTAACATATAATTTTAATGCCAGATCCCAACAACGAAGCATATGAAAGACTAAAATGGATCACACCACAGGAAACAGTGTGAATTAAATGTCTACCGTGGAAATTCTTGACGGCCATTGAAGTTTTGGATCAGGCTTATATTTGTTTTTTCACTTCGTCCTTGTTTTTGTAAGCTTGTGAACAAGTTGGATGAGAAATAAACATCACTGTGGGGCCTAACAAGGTTTCATCGGTGAAAATCATTATTTACACTGTTTCCTATGATATGGTCATCTTTAGCTTTGTATAAGCTTCAAATTTTGGATCAACCCTAAAATGAGCTGGAAAAACGGATGGACGGTGTGGATAAACCACATATATTCACAGTGGGCCCAACAGAGTTTACTTAGTACGATAAGAGTGAATTCGCCTTGGACTCCCTCTGGTCAAAAGACAGAAGAAGATGGGACCCACTTGGACTACCTTTTGGCAAAAGACAGAAGAAGATGGGACCCACTTTTTGGAATGGGTCACTGCCGGGAAACGGACGGTGATTGGACTCAGCTTATCTCTTCACAGATCGAGCCGGGCTGGGTTACAAAGTCAACATCGTTGTAAGCTGGCAGTGTCTGGACAGGACCCGGGCACCCAACGTCAACTCTACCTAGGACGAACCGGATCTGGGAAAATGGTCGATGGTCTGGCCAGGGCATTGATATATGCTGCCCATGTTGTACACAAGTGAGAGATCCAGATCATCCATCTTGGGGGTTCCCGTGTAGATGCCTTGGCCCAAAAGTCGAGGAGGCCCATCATGTAAGTAACAAATGGACAGCTGAGAAAAACTTGGTCATATTTTTCTCGGGCGTCCAATTGCTTTGAAGATCATGGCCCACTAAAATTGCCAATTGGCACATTTTCGCCCCCAAAGCATTGGGACCCATCTAAAGATGGGCCAGCGATCATGTTAGCGCATATCTTGGAAGGTGATTTGTTATTTCGCTTTTATTAAAGTAGGGTTGACAATGCCGGCCACCGCGTAGATTAGTTACTGTACAGGAAATCAGGAAAAATTTGTTTGTGGCAGGCAAATGATCCGGATTTCAAGGAAGAGGATTAGGTACTACCCACTCCTCTTCCGAAATCAAGCCAGGCGGAGGATCTGAGGGCCACTGGGCGGCCACCGTGATGTATGACTTTTATCCACACCGTTCAAAATAAGATAGATCCCAGGAAGAAGCGGTGCTAAGGACGCCCACCATTGAAACCTTATTAGGGTCCACCATGTCGTTTATTTTCCATCCGACCTGTTTGATATGGTCATATACACCCGTGTGAAGTGAAAAAAAAAAATATCATCTTGATCTAAAACTTCTATAGCCCTTGAGAATTTTTTAATGGTAGGAATTTAATCCTTAATGTCTGGTCCATTTGAGCTTTGAATCTGCCTTATTTTCGGTCTAATATTTTATAATTATATGAAAAAAAAATAGATGAATGGTGTGGATAAAATTGATACATCACAGTGGCCCCTTAGTGGCCCTCGGAACCCCCACCTATCCCAAGCTTAAAACCCAGGGGTTAGTACTTAATCCACCTGAATTCCAAACATTATTTTGCTCTTTTTTATTCTTTTCTTTTTCTTTTCTTACTTTTTTACTCTATCTTATTCATTTTACTTTTTTTTTTTTTCTAATTACAACGAAAGTAAAATGTATAATGTTGAGGACAAAATCTAGACCACCCTCCACTCGGCGCAGCGAACTCACAGCGAGCCCTTGCCCTGCACAAAGAGTGAGCAGAGGAGACCTTGGCTAAGCCGGGGGACCCTCCGATGCCAAAGTCAGGTCAAGGGAATCTGGGTCTAAGTTGATTACATAGAAATGGTGTGAGATCTTACATACCCGTAGCGGTGGGGTCTCATCGTATTTATACCTGATTGTCAGATGGTATGGGTCCGTTAATCTCAGCACGATTCGCTCAATCAGGAGGATTTTAGGATCGTGGAGATATTATACGCAATCTAAGGATCGTGTATTATATCATGCGCATCTGTGGGCGAAGTTATCAGTCACGTCCGCTTATGGTAGTTTCCAAGTTTGATGCATAATGCACTCACATTTCGCCCTAGCTTCAGCTCGGGCCATCTCTTCTTTGAAGGAAGATAAGGATGAGGACGAGGACAAGCCCACGACCAGACGGTCCTTCTTCAAACAAAGCCGGAGACGAGGACGGGGCCTCGGCTCGAGCCATCCCTTCCTTGGAGGAAGATGAGGATGAGGCCGAGGACGAACCCTCGGCTCGGCAACCATTCTTTAAACGAAGCTGGAGATGAGGACGGGGCCTCAGCTCAGGCCGTTGTCCATCGGTGGGGTCACACCTTACTCGGCTTAAGGTCGTCGTCTACGGGTCCGCTAGGGCTTGACGTGGACTTCCCTTTCCTAGATGCGTCTTCTGTCATGAATCCGAACTGAGTTCCAGACCGAGCGGAGGGTAACTAGTTTTCACTTATCTACTACACATTCTGAAGGTCTTCCTCTTCAATAGTGTTCGTCGTTTTGGATATTCATACAGATTCGACTGGACTAGAACGATGCCAGTCCTCGGGACTGTAAGGGGCTCAGATCTTCTCATAACAGAAGCCCCCTACTCTTCGAGGTTAGCTACGGACAAGGAGAGTAATTATACGAAAGATCAACCGCCTTAACTGCTGAACCTTCCACGCATGCCGATATCATAGTGGTCCCAGCATTCGAAGCGTTGTTCCCTCAGGATTTTGCGTCTATGGACTGTTCTTTAGCGGACACATGGCGACGGTTACGATTCCGAATAACAGCTGAGCCTATGATGGGTTGTCGCGTGTGCCCACGGAAGCGTCCAGGTGACGCTTCCCCTGTTCAATGTCAGAAACGTGCCATCTGACAGGGACCGAGCCAGTAGCGGACGGCCACGTGTGTCCTAGAGTCAGCTCGCGATGATTCGGCGGCGGCCATCATTCTTCTCCATTAATGCAATGATTTAATATAGCTTATATAAACTCCCTTCGGAACCACTCTCCCCACTTGTATTCTGAATTTGAGCGCGTGCCGGAGGAGGCGATTTCCGGTGAGAGCAATTTTGATTGATTTGAAGTTTCCGGCAGGCGATTCTGACCGATCAAGCATTTCCGGCAAAGGCGATTTTCGACGATCGTCCGGTGAGTCTCTTTTAGCATTCCTTTTTCTTCCCTTCAAAATGTCGTCCAATCTGGAAACTGTTCGGGATTATGATGATGACACCGAGCCGGGGAGTTCTGATAACGGGAGAGGAGCCTCTGAAGGACCCTTTGAGGTTGTACCCCTGTTCCCCCCGCCTCAAAGACAGAAAGAGGTGGGTGCTCGGACTCATCGGGCCGGCAAGAAGAAAGCCGCCCGAGCCCCCCGGACCACAACCACCGAAGTCATCGAGATGCCCCTGAGTGGGCGGGCCTTGGAGGTAGTCCTAGGGGGCTTCATACTATCGGAGTCTCAAATGGGATGGATTCGTTCGGATTTTCAGACCCCAGACTCCGTTCAGATAAGGGCCCTAGAGCCCCTTGACATCGCTGGCGCGCCTACTGAGGGAGAAGTAGCCATTTTTCTCTATGCGCTGCAATGTGGACTCCGTCTCCCTTTGCATCCCTTCGTCCGAGCCATAACAGCCTACCTCGGACTAGCTCCCAGGTAATTCACCCCTAACGCATGGAGGGTGTTAATTTCTTCCTTCATCATCTGGCGCCAAGTCGGGAATCCAGAGCTGACACCAGAGGAGTTGATAAGCCTGTACCTGGTCAAGCACCACAACCAAGAACCATGGTATTACTTCGCTACCTGAGGTAGCAAAGGGTCGGGGCTGGTGATGAATTTTTCGTCTTTTAATAAGGATTGGAAGAACAAGTGGTTCTGGGCTGCGAGCGAATGGGAGGCGCCAGCAACGGTGCTTGGGACTCTGACAACTCGGGTCCTCACCCGATTTTCAAAACCAGGTCGGACTTTAAGTATTTTCTTCCCTGTTCTTTTTCCTCTTTTTTTACTCCAGTCGGACTGAAGCTCTCTTTATCCTTGTATATTTCCCGAGGGGCACGTCACTCCTCGACTCGGATCAGAAGAACCGCATTGCTAAGGTTAGGGCGTGATCAGGAGAGCTTCGCTCCTGGTCAGACTTGATCATAGTCGCCAACCTTCATTGGTCCGAGCTTTGCAAGTCCCAACCTCTCCCAACCTCTTTCAGTAAGCCTTCTTCCTTTTTCTTAGGAGAGATCAAACTTATTCATTTAGTTGCTGAGTTGTTTTTCTCTGCACAGGCATGGCCGAGGCATATGGATCTCAGAAGAGGAAAGTCACTCCGATGGCAGAAGAAATGTTGAGGGCCGAGTCCCGAAGGAAGACCACCGCTCGGAGGAGGCAGGCCGTTCCTCGCGGGGAGGGCCCCTCTGGCCCTGCGGTGCCCGCCGAGACCCGGGTCTTGGCAATCATTGCTCCGACTCTAGCAACCATAACTCCTTCCCTAACAACCATAACTCCTTCCCCAGGAACCATAACTTCTTCTATCCCGCCCACCACCGTTCCCTCTACTGTGGAGGCTCCTCCTGTAGCCCCCGGACCTTGCATTACCGTGCTATCTTCCTCCAAATGGAGGGAGGCCGTTCGGATGACTGATGACATGCTTTCTCCTCTCGACACCGGGAATGATTTTAGGGCCGAGGCCCAGGCCTCGGCTGGCAGCAGAACTGGGGCCACGGAGGTACAGGCTCAGCCCATGTAGGGACGAGCGGAGGGAGGTTCGAGCTAGGCTACCACATGTCCTGCCTGGCTCACTAGGCATCCAAACACGCCCCAGAGGAGGAGATCGTCAGCCTTCTCACCAAGTCGGATGATTCTTTTCTGAATGACTTGGCTGCTGTCTTCTACAAGGTATTTCCTGCCTACTTATGTATTTCTCAACTTCCATTTCATTTATTCTCCTGTTCTCATTCAGTCCGTTTCGAGACTCCTCTTGGCTTGAGAAAGAGTGCGGGAGCGTCGGAAGATCGACACCGAGGTGGAAACTCTCAAGGCCAAAACAGGGATCTTGAGGGATGAAGCCGCTTTTCTCTGACTTAAGCAGGGTGAGCTATGCTGGCAACTTGAGGACGGGAAGACTAAAGAGCTCTAGCTGAAGGGGGTCATCAATGATCTCGAGGCCCGATGCGGTGCGGCGGCGGCTGAGCTGACGCGAGCTAGGGCCCATGTGGATTCGTTGGCCAAGGAGATTACCCGACTGGGCGAAGTCCTAGAGCAGACCAGAGCCTAGGCAGTAGAAGAATGGAGCCGGTTCGTGTCCTAAGCAATGGAAGCTCAGCGAGCCGAAGACGAGGCCTCCCTGGCTCAGGCGGTGGCTGTTGTGGTAGACGCCTTCAAGGCTTCAAAGGAAAGAGACGCCGAAGCCACCAAGTTCTACAACTGTGGCTTTGATGCTTGTATTGAAGCGGTCCAGGATTTGTATTCGGACCTCAACCTCAAACCTTTGTTGTCCGAAGACACCGGAGACATGCCCGCTGAAGATGTTAGCCTGCATCAAGCCCCCAACTCCCAAGTTCCTTCGACCGTATAGCCTTTGATATTTCTTCGTAGTTGACTTGAAACCCTTTTTTTGTGTATGGATTTTATTTTTTGACCCTCCAGAGAGGGCATGTGGATGATGATTTTTACTTTCATATATGTTAATCCGTAGTTAATTTTTGAATGTTAACTGCTGATTGATTTTATTTTTTGACCCTCCAGAGAGGGCATGTGGATGATGATTTTTACTTTCATATATGTTAATCCGTAGTTAATTTTTGAATGTTAACTGCTGATTGTTGATTGCTGAACTGACTCGTTGATAAGTCGGTTTATTTCAGGGTATGGCTAAGCCGACCCTTTGACGGGTCAGCCCCTTCCAATGCCGTCTCGTAGAACATTTAAGCCTTTATGGCCTGATCATTGTTGCGTCCGAACCCCTAGGGGGTCAGCTCGTCCCACGATTGGCAAGAAACCTCAGCTCTATCCGTTAGTCGTGCGATGAGCCGACTCCTCTATAGAGGAGTTGGGTCATCTTTTGGCTTTTTCCTTGACTTTAAGAGGGGATGCCTTGTCGAGTTTTCATGGGATTACGCTCTAACCCCTTCTTTAAGGGATTAGCTTGTTCAGTCCGCCTCTGCATATGAGATGCAACTTTTCCTTAATAGATAATCTGATTATGTAGAGAGGAAATAGTGAATTTCATTAGGAGCCTTAAAGGCTAGTCGCTCGGAGGCGTACACTTATTGAGAGCCTTAAAGGCTATTTCATCATGGGTAGTAGACCTTTAAGTGCTTGGCATTCCAGGGATGGGGGAACTAGGGGCTCTCAAGGTCTTCTAAGTGATAGGAGCCCGGTTTAGTCGTTCGGACCACACGGTACGACCCTTCCCAGTTAGGCCCGAGTGCCCCAGCCCCCGGCTCAGTGGTGTTCTGGAAGACCCGACGAAGGACTAAGTCCCCTGGGCGGAATCGCCTGACCTTGACTTTGGAATTGTAGAATCGTGCCACTTCCTGATGCCGAGCGGCGACTCGAAGCCCTGAGATGTCTCTGACTTCTTTAAGCAGATCCAGGTTAGCTGCGATCTGCTCGAAGTTTTGGTTCTCTTGGTAATTCTTTACCCGAGTAGTAGGAAGGCCAATTTCAACTGGTATCATTGCTTCCGAGGCATAGGCGAGTGAGAATGGGGTTTCCCCACTTGAGGACTGAGTTGTGGTCCTGTAGGCCCAGAGGACAAATGGGAGCTCCTCGGCCAAACTGCCTTTCGCTTTCTCCAACTTTGTTTTAAGATGGTGTTTGATAACTTTATTTACTGCCTCCACCTGTCCATTGGACTGGGGGTGCCGAGGAGAGGAATACGCATTTGTGATGCCGAGTTCTTGACACATGCCTCGGAACTTGTCATTATCAAACTACCGGTCATTGTCTAACACGATAGTGCGCAGAATTCCAAACCAGCATATGATATTTTTCCAGACGAAGTTAATCACTTTCCGTTCTGTGATCTTCGCAACCGGCTCCTCCTAGGCCCATTTGGTGAAGTAGTTGACTGTAATGATGGCGAACTTGACCTGCCCCTTCCCTGTGGGCAAGGGGCCGATGATATTGATCCCCCACTGAACGAACAGCCACGGACCGCTCATGAGAGTCATTTCCTCCGCAAGCTGCCTTGGCAAGGTTGAGTAGCGTTGGCATTTATCACATTTTTGGACGTAGTCTTTCGAATCTTGCTTGAGGGTCGGCCAAAAGTATCCTTACCTAAGTATCTTCAGGGCCAGGCTCGACTGCTGGAATGATTTTCACATATTCTTTCGTGAATTTTCCAAATAACATAGTCTTCTTTGTTGGGTCAGAGGCATCTAAGGTAGGGTTGAGAATGCCCTTTCTTATATAGGATACCGTCGAGGACGACATACCGCACAACTCGGACTCTCAGGCGCCTGACTTCCAGTTTATCCAAGGGAATCTCACCAGATGTGAGGTAGTGGGAAATCGGGTCCATCCAGCTCGGAGTAGCTTGGACCGGATTAACCGTTTTCTTCTCTACCTGGTCGATGCTCGGATGTTCTATGAATTCGACAGGAACGATCCGTGGGATCCTCCCTTCTGAGGCTGAGGCCACCTTCGCCAAAGCATCGGCCCACGAATTTTCTGCTCTGGGGATTTGGTGGATCGTATAATTCCAAAATCTTCTAATTAACTTTCTCGCCTCGTCTAGATAAGCGATCATCCTCGTCTCCTTGACTTCATACTCGGTGGAGATATGATTTACTACCAGCTGAGAGTCGCATCAGATATGGAGAGTCTGGACACCCAGACTTGCTACCAATCTGAGTCCAGTCAGTAAAGCCTCATACTATGCCTCATTGTTTGAGGCTTTGAAGTCGAGTCTGATTGCGTATTGTATGGACGTAGAATCAGGTGCGATCAGGATGATCCCGGCTCTGGCTCGCTTAGCATTGGATGATCCGTCTACATAGAGGATCCATTCGATTTTCGATACAGTTCCTAGGTTGGATGGGGGTTCTGGTGGGATAGTCTCGCTTTCGACGCTGACCTCTTCTGCATTCGGAGTGGTGATTCGGCAATGAAGTCGACCACAGCTTCATCCTTAATTGTTGTCTTCGGACGAAACTGAATGTCGAACTCTTTGAGTTCGATGGCCCACCTGGGGTAGCTGACCTGAAACTTCAGGCATCTAGAGAACTTGTTTGAGAGGGGAGTTGGTCAACACAACGACCGAATAGGATTGGAAGTACGAATGTAACCTTCGAGCTAAAATGACGAGGTTGAGCGCTAGCTTCTCCAGGGGCGGATATCTTGTCTCCGCAGGTACCATAGCCTTGCTCATGTAGTATATAGGGTGTTGCTTGCCTCCGACCTCTCTGATCAGGGCCGAGCTAACGGCCGAGGCCGAAACTGCAAAGTACAGGAATAGGGGCTCACCTTCTTCGGGCTTGGACAGCAGGGGGTGAACCCAGATACTTCTTCAATTGCTGGAAGGCTCGTTCGCATTTTGACGTCCATTCTGCCTTCTTATAACCCTTCAACTGTTGGAAGAAGGGGAGACACTTATCTGTTGCTCTGGATATGAAACGTCTGAGTGTTGTGACTCGCCCCGTGAGACATTGTATTTCTTTGACAGTCCGGGGCGAACTCATGTCAAGGAGTGCTTGGATTTTATCAAGATTCGCTTCAATGCCCCTTTGGCTGACCTGAAACCCGAGAAATTTTCCTGAGCCGACTCCGAAAGCGTACTTTGCGGGATTCAGCTTCATCTAGTATTCTCGGAGGACAGTGAACGTTTCTCCGAGATCTGCCAGGTGATTGGACGCCTTAACACTTTTCACCAGCATGTCATCGACATACACTTCCATAGTGCGTCCGATCTGTTTGGAGAACATCTGATTTACCAGTCTTTGATACGTGGCCCCAGCATTCTTCAGGACAAATGGCATGACCCGGCAACAGTAGAGTCCTTTGTCCGTGATAAAGGTAGTCTTATGCCTGTCTGGGGGATGCATCGCGATCTAGTTATACCCGGAGTAGGCATCCAGGAAGGAGAGTAATTCATGGCTTGCCGTACTGTCTACCAGCTGGTCAATTTGAGGTAATGGGAAGCTATTTTTTGGGCATGCCTTATTCAGATCCGAGTAGTCTACGCAGACCCGCCATTTCCCGTTGGGTTTTTTAACAAGTACCACGTTTGCTATCCAGTCGGGGTAATATACTTTCTCTATGAAATCAGCGTCGAGCAAGATGGAAACCTCATCAGCAATGGCCTCATACCGCTCGGCATCGAATGGTCTTCTCTTTTACTTTACCGGTTTGTGGTCTGGGTCCACGTTTAGTCTGTGAACCAAGACGTTAGGAGAGATCCCTGGCATGTCCGCATGTGATCATGCAAAATCGTTCTTGTGTTGCCGTGGGAAGGTTAGAATTGGATCGCTGATCGGAACTTAATGACGTCCCAAGTTGGACGGTTTTGCTCGGATCTGCCTCATCAAGGGGCACTTTCTCCAGGTCTTCTACAAATGAATTCTCTACGGGCCCTCGGGTATTCAAAACACTGATAGCAACCGTTTGCTTCACGGATACCTTTTTTACTACAATTGTGTAAAATCTCCGAGCCTCGCGTTGGTCACCTCAGAGGTAGCCTATTCCACCCTTAGCTGGGAACTTCATCATTAGGTAATGGTGGAGACGACCGCCCTCATTGCGTTGAGAGAGGGTCTGCCCAGGATGACATTGTGTACAGATAGTACATTAATAATAAGGAAGTCTACCATAAGGGTGTCTTGATGTTGCCCTTCTCCCACAATTACCGAGAGGGAGATAACTCCCTCAGAGATCACTCTTTCTCCGGCAAAGCCGTGCAGAGGGGTCTTCACAGGTCGGAGGTGTGACCGTGAAATCCCCATTCTCTCGAAAGCCTCAGAGTAGACCACGTCGGCTGAGCTGCTGGTGTCGACCAGAATACGATACACCTTATGATTAGCTATGGTCATAGTAACCACCAAGGCATCGTCGTGCGGATGCTGGATTTCTCGGGCATCGTCCTCAGTGAAGGTCAGGCTGCACGGGCTGACCTGGAGTTCCTTGCTAGGCCGATCGGTCAGGTGGACGTAATGTTCCGGATAAAGCTTCCGAGAGTGGGCTTTCCAAGCCCTGTTCGAATCTCCCCCACCAGATGAACCCCAAAAAATGGTGTGGATTTCAGCTGGCCCTTCTGGGGGGTTATTCGGCTGCTTTCGCGTTTCTTTCCAAGTAGTTTTTGTCAAGCACCAAACCCGAAAATCGGATTCACAGGAATCCTAATCGCCGAATTTGGTGCTGAAAGCCTCCATAGTACCCCATTCTCAGCTCCCAGCGCTCATATGCCAGGTTCCGATCTTGGGATCCTATAAGGAGGATTATTTTTTTTTCAACTTACATTTATCTCGTAAGAAGCATAACCACAAGTTTACCTAAATCACAAAAAAACAACATCATCATCACATATCTACTAATATAAACATTTGAGTACAATGCCGAAAGGGAAATACATATGTCAAAATAAACTCAAAGCTTCATAAGTCAGCTAAATGCTCCAAGCTCCACGCTATTGTAACTTAACATTACCTACACGCATCTATCGCGCATAAGCTTATAAAAAGCTTAGAGGGTGGTGAAAGTGTGTGCCTAAAGTAAGTGTTAAGTAAGCAATATCAGAGAAATTAGAGTAAGCGGAAAATACTGACAAGCTCATAAATCATACAATATCAGAGTAATGTGTAAATATACTGATAGGCCCATAAGTACCACCAACCTTATTCAGGCTATGCGATGCAGAAATATAATAAAAACAATATCATGAAGTAATATAGATCAACTATGTAATGCGGAGACAGCAAAACGAATATCAGATGCCGATGATGCAATGCAACATGCAAATCTTGATGAGTCCACGAATACCGTCAATCATATCTAGGCCATATAAATGCATTAACATAGTAACCCAAAATGTCATATGCTGTGGATGTAATGTGATATGCAGTGCGAATGGAATGACCATGCTGGAGTGTGAAGTCGGGATGATAGTACGTAGTATCGTAGGCTATGGGGTCTACCACAAAAGGCTTATATCCAAACCAGTCTCATACCAAGATTTAGATAGTCAGACCTAATGTGGTAAACTCCTGATCTCAGGTTAGTCATGTGCCCCAACCGAAATCCTAGCCATTATGAAGGTACACGTAACAAATAGTTGCGCACCACCAGCCCGAGTGGATAGTGAATAAATGAATGAATGAGTATGCAACTCCTGCTGAAAAGTCCACATATCAGTACAGTTCATCTTTGGGATCATCACCGGGGTTTAGTACACTCCAAATGGCACTGCCGCTCTCCCAGCCGTACAGTCCAAGTGAGCGTAAGAAACCTCACTATCCGCCTAGCCAATAATCTGCCAATACTTATCTGGCACGTCAATAGCGTACCTATTCACGAGCTGGTCAAACTCAGCCTAGCAATGCCCCTACGCTCGGGCGGGTAAGGCCACACCCTCTCCTAATCGACCACGACACAGTGGGAGAAGTGGCCTCCTAATATTTGGCACTCTGGCACTCATGTATCCACTCGGTCTCGACGTTGGGGCGTCCTCTGGTACTAAGAGGGTTTAGGGATTTTCACCAAGGGCCATCTATGGCAGCCCGATGCTAGAACAAATTTTCGGTATCCCGTCTGGCCATCCACGATATGCTTGTGGAGGCTACGGCCCTGATGTCGCTAGAGCGTACAATACAAGGTGCATAAGTCATTTAATCCAGCCATACATCAATCCTGCTTATACCATGCGCTCATGTGAGATAACCTCCGCCTATCAGGGAGTCCCGTAACAATCTGTCTAATGACATATGCAATGGTCAACCACATCTCATAACAAACATGCAGATGATGTGTATGGGTATGTATCATGATGTTATGTTGTCACATACTCAAAACTGGTATCAATAACCGGCATTGACAATCGACCTCGATAATGTGGACATTTAACCAACATCGCTCCCAAGCAGTGGCCCACATAGAGCTAACATCATAGTGGACCCATGACCTCACACAAAGGCCTAATATACATCACCATAGGTCACGACCCATGGTCCTCAAATACATCATAATGGGTTATGACCCATGGGCCTCAATATACATCTTGGACCGCATTAATGGGTCTCATATACATGACAGGTGGGCCCTGCACATGGGCCTCAAACACAGCATGTGGGCCATACACATGGGTCTCATATACATCAAATGGGCCACATACCCAGGCCTCGAATACATCAAGTGGGCCACACATCATGGGCCTAATACATATCACAATGGGCCTTGCCCTTTGGCCACGAATACATCACAATGGGCCTTAAACATAGGCTGAAACATCACGACGGGCCTCAATATACGGGCCGCATATACATCACATTAGGCCTCGACACTCGACCTCGATAATCAAAATTAGCCTCGAGGTTAGCCTTGACAGTCGAAATCGATCTCAATAATCAGAATCGACCTCGACAATCAGAATTGGCCTCGATCATCAGAATTCGACCTCGATAATTGGAATCATCAGAATTGGCCTCGATAATCGAAATCGGTAAATCGGTCATGTTAATTGGAATCGACACTTGATCACGACAATCAGAATCAATCGATAATCAGAATCGGCAATCGGTCACGACAATCGGAATCGATTGATAATCAGAATCGGTAAATCGGTCATGTCAATCGGAATCGGCAATCGGTCACGACAATTGGAATCGATCGATAATCAGAATCGGTAAATCGGTCACGACAATCGGAATCGGTAATCGGTCATGATAATCGAGATCAATTGATAATCAGAATTGGCAAATCGCCATGTCAATCGGAATCAGCAATTAGTCACGACAATCAGGATCAATCGTCATCAAAATTGGCAAATTAGTCATGTCAATCGGAATCGGCAATCGGTCACGACAATCGGGATTGATCGACAATCAGAATTGGCAAATAGGTCATGTCAATCGAAATTGGTAATCGGTCACGACAATCGGGATTGATCGATCATCAAAATCAACAAATCGGTCATGTCAATGGAATCGGTAATCGGTCACGACAATCAGAATCGATCGATAATCAGAATCGGCAAATCGGTCACGGCAATCGGAATAAACAATCGGTCACGACAATCGGGATCGATCAATCGTCAAAATCGGTGAATCGGTCATGTTAATCGGAATCGATAATCGGTCACGACAATCGAAATCGATCGATAATCAGAATCGACAAATCGGTCACGGCAATCAGAACCTGCAATCGGTCATGATAATCGGGATCGATTGTTAATCGGCAATCGGCCACGACAATCGGAATCGGCCTCGATGATCGGTCGATCAAGGCTTAAGGGGAGGTCACAATTTGGACATTGAACTATTATTGCCCATCAATGTGGACATTTAAACAACATTGCTCTCAAAGAGTGGCCCACATAGGGCCAAACATATAGTGGGCCCCTGGCCTCTCACAAGGGCCTCATACACAACATAATGGGCCATGAATACATCAAGTCGAGCTTCATTCAAGGGTCAAAATATATGGTCTTCAAATACACAATAGGTGGGCCCTGCAATTGGGCTATAAATACATCACATCGGGCCTTGCCCATGGGTCGAAAATACATTACAATGAGCTACAACCCATGGGACTTAATACACAATGGATGGGCCCTACACATGGGCCTAATATACATCGCAGGTGGGTCGCATCACATGGGTCGCACCAATGGGCCTTAACCCATTTAGAAGTCAATCTAGAGCATTTCCAAAGGAATGAATCGTATTGAAAGATCATCTGGACCAAAACACAAATAGCAGTGGAGATAATGATTTTTCACGGTTAAATAATTCACAGGGCCCACTATAAAGTTTATTTTCCACCCAACCTGTGAATAAGGTCACACAGACCTGGGGCCCACCAAAGCGTTTATTTACCATCCAATCTGATCGTCAGGTCACAAATACCTAAATTAGGAGGAAAAGTAGTTTCATATAGATCCAAAACTTTTGTGACCCAAAAAAAAGAGTTCCAATGGTGGACGTTCAATTCACCACTATTTTCTTCGGTGTGGTCCACCTGATGTATGGACGGTGAGGACAAAACAGGTACATCACATGGGTCTCACCTGCCATCTCAAATGGCTGAACGGTGTGGTGAAACACGAACATCATGGTAGGTACCCACCGTTGGGTACAAAATAATTACATCAAGGTGGATCACGTCTAGCGTTGCTGGATGGCCCAAATACCACACATACATCATGGTGGACCCCATATATATGGATGGTGTGCATATACACCATAGATGGCACGTGCACCACGTGTTGCTGCTGCAAGTGCAGTAGCAGCTAGCAGTGGCTGCTGCTTAAAGAACGACAGAGGTGGGTCCCACGTAGGGCCCACCATGAGGTTTATTTACCATCCACTCTGTTAATAGGGTCACAGGGACAATGATCCGAAATTTCTGTTAACCACAAAAGGGTTTTAATGGCAGACGCTAAATCATCACTGCTTCCTGCCGTTGGGGCCACCTGAGTTCCTCATACCGCTGATTTTTGGGGGACCCACTGTACCAAAGGGGACCTACCAAATGTACGGAGTGGATGTTTCACACACATCATGGTGGGGCCCACGGCTGGGACCGTGGGTCCCTGCCTTTTTCCGTTCACGCCAGTGTAGCAGGACGTTGCGCGTCCTCTAAACAGCAGTAGCGCCTATTGCACACGCCCCTTTTTTTATTATTTTTATTTTTTTTGGTGGTTTTTCCTATGTGGGTTCCAAATCAGGGAGATCCACTCCATCCATTGCATTCTGCAGCCCATAACAGATCCATCAAGCCCAATATCGAGCATGTTTTGATGTATAGAAATATCGTAGTGGATTTCAACGGTAAAGCCACCATCTTTTATGTTATAGCCCGCCAAATGATCGAATTGGCTTCATCTTTAGGCTCAACGCCTAAAATGAGCTGGGGAATGGGATAGATGGCGTGGATTGTATACATACATCAAGGTGGGGCCTGCATGAGCGGCCCACCCTAAAACTATATATATTTTTTAATTTTTTTGTTAGCTCTTAGCGCACACCCATGTCAGTACACGCACTCCATGTTAGTACACGATCACGTCCAGCGTCCCTGGACGCTGGACGACATAAATAATCACAGGCATCGTGGTGGGTCCCACATAGACGGCCCACATTTCATCAAGGTGGGTCCCACATGAATGTAGCCCACCTGATTTGATTCAATCTGATACTTGTGTTTTTCCACCACCTTAAGGTAGGGTCCACATGACTTGGATAGTTTAGATAAGACATACATCAAGGTGGGGTCCATCCGAGTGGGCCACACATCACACAAAAATGAGAAAGAGAGAGAGAAAAAAGCACCCACTTTTGATCTTCTCTTCCTTTTTCAGCCTATAGTCTCTAGAGCTCCAAGGAAACGATTCCGACGGTTGAGATGGACTTTGAATGGTGAAGATGGGAGGTAGGAAGGTGGGCCACACTAGCTCTCTCATGGGGAGCTTGGACGTAAGTTGCTTCGGAGGAAAAATGAGAGAGAGAGTGAAAGAGAGAGAGATGATGGGAGACGAGTGATGGGAGAGAGGGATGGATGAGTGTACTTGTGTAAGGGAGAGTTGACTTTTAAGGGTTGCTTTTTGCACTTGGGGATGGGATAGAGTAATGGGTGTACTTTGACAAGTGAAGTGATTGATGTGATGGATTCTCTACAGATTTGCAACATGCGGCGTTTTCCTTGAACTGAACGCGGGCCTATATCTCCTCGCCCAGGTATCATCTTGGCGCACAAGACATGGCATCAAAACCGCAGCAACGGCGTGTCGCAATGATATAAGTCTTAGGCCGAGCAGACTCAGATCGATAGGATGCAATTGAGAGTCGCGCACAAATGCCGATTATAGGTCGCGGGTTGCCGGAATTCGACTGAAATGACTACGGAAGCATACGGAACAGTACGGTTTAGGATACGGGTCTCACAGCTTTTCTTTCTTTAGTGTATCGACGTAGATGTCCCTTCCAAATAAGGGTCTCAATCTCATCTTTGAGATCTACACAGTCAGCCGTGTTATGGCCGTGATCTCGGTGAAAGTGGCAGTACTTACGCTTGTCTCGATGATCCGGGTCGGCCCTCATACAAACGAGTCAATGCAGCAGTTTCTCTCCTCGGATGCCCAATAGAATCTGCTCGGTGGATGTGTTAAGGGGGGTGTAGGAGCGGAACTTTCCTTCTAGTCTTCTGTTCGGGTGACGATCGTGAGGGGTGTAGTCATCAGGATGTCTGTGGTGGGTTCTTTCCAATGGAGAAGGTGAATATTCCTTCTTTTAGGCCGCTAAACACGACTGTAAGTGTCATCTTATCGTCGTAATCTTCTATTAACAATGCTTCCTCATTGAAGCAAGCGATGTAATCTTTCAACGACTCTTTCGGCTCTTACTTGATAGCAAATATGTGAGTGTTGGGCCTTCGACTTCTCTTACCATTTATGAATTGGGTAAGGAATAGCCGATTCAACTCTGCGAAGGAATTAATGGAATTTGGCTTGAGCTGCCGATACCAACTCTAAGCGGAGCCCATGAGCGTGATCGAGAACCCTCGGCACATCATGACATCCGTCGCCATCTGGATCTGCATCCATGAACGATAGGCTTCCATGTGCTGGGATGAGTCTCCGGACCCAGAGTATTGGATGACGAGAGGTATGTGGAACCTCTGAGGCATCACCTCGTTCATGATTTTCAAGGTGAAGGGAGGCTCGGTCTCTTCCATCATTGCCTGAATAGCGGTGGGAACTGACATCGACTGTTGTTTCTTTTCCAGAGCTAGAAACTTGTCGTTGAGCTCCGCGAACCGTTTCTCCCAAGGGTCCTTATTTTCTACTACGATTTCTTACGTGTTTTCTATTTCTGGAGTCCTCCTTCCCCTCCTCCGTTCTAATCGATGTCGGAGATTCGTTGGTGCCAGGGCCGAAGTGACCGAAGCATTGGTCGGAGCTCGAATGGCTGTGTTCTGAGTCGAGACTCGGATCTGGGTCGGAGGGAGATTCTGACCCGAAATCGGTATTTGGGGATGTTGAGGTGCCTCAGGCCTCATACTCTTCCGCGCGGAGTGAGCTTCCATGACAAGACCGATTGGCTCGGGAACAGGGTTTTCCTGAGTCAGGCGTGGTTGTGGCTCCTATTGTTGCTTCATCTGGTTTACTTTGTCACGCAGGGCCTGTATTTTGTTCTGCATGGCTCGATACTTACTTGCCCGATTGTGAGAACGCTGGAAAGGCCCCGGGGCTGATTCGGCATGAAATAGTGAGGAGGAGCGAGTTTGCTCATTTAGCTCTGGTTCTGCGGCTACTGCTTTCTTCTTTCCTCTAGTCATTATGCTCGAGAATAGGAACCTGACCTTTTATATCATCTTCCCACAGACGGCGCCAAAAATGTTGAGGATAAAATTTGGACCACCCTCCACTCAGCGCAACGAACTCACAGCAAGCCCTCGTCCTGCACAAAGAGTGAGCAAAGGAGACCCTGGCTAAGCCGGGGGACCCTCCGATGCCTAAGTCAGGTCAAGGGAATCTGGGTCTAAGTTGATTGCAGAGAGAGGGTGTGAGATCTTGCGTACCTATAGCGGTGGGGTCTCATCATATTTATACCTGATTGTCGGATGGTCTAGGTCCGTTAATCTCGGCACGATTCTCTCAATCAAGAGGATTTTAGGATCATGGAGATATTGTACATAATCCAAGATCATGTATTGTGTCATGCGCATCTGCGGGCGAAGTAACCAGTCATGTTCGCTTATGTTAGTTTCCAAGTTTGATGCATAATGCACTTACATTTCGCCCTAACCTTAGCTCGGGCCATCTCTTCTCTGAAGGAAGATAAGGATGAGGATGAGGACGAGCCCTCGGCCAGACGGTCCTTCTTCAAACGAAGTCGGAGACGAGGATGGGGCCTCGGCTCGGGCTATCCCTTCCCTGGAGGAAGATGAGGATGAGGCCGAGGATGAGCCCTCGGCTTAGTAGCCCTTCTTTAAACGAAGCCGGAGACGAGGACGGGGCCTCGGCTCGAGCCATTGTCCATCGGTGGGGTCACACCTTACTCAACTTAAGGTCGTGTCTAAGGGTCCTCTAGGGCTTAACGTGGAGTTCCCTTTCTTAGATGCATCTTCTGTCATGAATTCGAACTGAGTTCCAGACCGAGCGGAGTGTAACTAGTTTTCACTTATCTACTACACATTCTGAAGGTCTTCCTCTTCAATAGTGTTCGCCGTTTTGGATATTCATGCGGATCCGATCGGACTAGAACGATGCCGGTCCTCGGGACTATAAAGGGCTTAGATCTTCCCATAACATATAAGATAAATGGCAAAAAAGTAAAGAAGACTGTTATATACCGAAATATCATAATGCAGGTGCAAGAAAGTAAATGGAACTAGCATGCCCAGCAATAATATAATATAAGTGCAAGAAAGTAAGTGGAACCAACACGCACAGGAATAAGTTAATGTAAGTGCAAGAAAGCAAATGGGATTAGCATACATTGGACGATGAATCAATGGATTAGCAAAAATTCAGTATTCATTGAAATGTTAAAAAGTACAGTATGAAAAATAAATAGGATTAATATACAGTGGAGTGCAAGAAAGTAATTAGGGCCCATAGTAAATTGGAAACATAGTGCACTGAAAATTATATAATTCTCTAAAAATCACAAAATTTTGTATTTCGAGTCAGGCCTTATTTCTTTTGTTTGAAATGATTGGAGTGGTATTGACTTATATATAAATAAGTATGAACTTTAGAGTTGTTACTAACTAAATAAAAGTCAAAATATACTACGGGCTAGAAACCATAAAATCACTTAAAAGTTGGAGATTTACAAAAATCCCTTATTTAATTGACTAATGCGGTTGATCTACAACTGTGGATTCTAGGTAAGGGCCTCAGTTATAGACAATGAATAAGTTATGCACCATTTTCTGCCTGCACAATGCGCAGTATCTACTTTATGGAATCCTATATTTTTTAAGAGAATTTAGTCAAAATTTTGGCATTACTACATCTGGTCATGCTTCACATAATCCATAAGGGTCCAGGCAGGCAAATGAGTAAAAAGTAACTAGTTTTACTTTGCAAAATTCAAAACTTTGTATACGCAAATAAAATAAAAGCACATAGTCTTGTTTTATAAAAGTTAAAACTCTGAACAAGTAAATAAAACTAAACAACGCCTAGCCTCACTTCACAAGATTTAAGATTTTAGTAGACGAATAAAATAGAAGTATGTGGGCGGAGAGAATATTGTGGGAATAGTAATAAAAGGACGTGAGTGGGAGTCGCAGGTATGCTTAGAATGTGTGAGATGGATGCAATGTAAGTTGAGATGTAAGAAAGAAATGAAAAAGATCAAACACCGTTTTTCTGCAAAATGTAAAGTCGGATATCTCCAATTCCAACACTATTCATAACTTTAGTGGCTTATTCGGCAAAATACTTTATCCTTATATTGGACAACATGTCATCATTGTCAGGATTTCTAAACATCCTGAAGGCTTAGACAAACCTTCTCTAGCTCTCCAAACCCTTACAATCTCTCCAACCACCACCCACTACTGTCAACCCCCAAAGAGCTTGCCGATGTGCTCTTTATATAGACCAAAAGGGTCGGGCCCATTAATGGTCGGCATTTAATTATAAGCTTCG
The DNA here is from genome assembly GCF_029962835.1 of Magnolia sinica. Classification (NCBI taxonomy): domain Eukaryota; kingdom Viridiplantae; phylum Streptophyta; class Magnoliopsida; order Magnoliales; family Magnoliaceae; genus Magnolia; species Magnolia sinica. The sequence continues at coordinate 19,144,479 of NC_080586.1, forward strand.
TTTTCATCTTTAATAACTCATTGGCTAGGTGACGAGAGTGTATACTAAAAGATGGTTCTTTTAGATTGACAACCCTTGAATGTAATGTGGCCTGATCTGCACATTGGTTGTTACGTATAGAGGTTTTTCAAGATTCTAGAGAGCCCAAATGAGTAGTCGAGATTTGATATTTAATAGATTTAGCACGGGTTAATTAAGTCTCGTGATTATTTTCAGGAGGCGTCAAAGACCCTTTTTACTTGCCCCGTCTATATATTTCAATATTTTTTGTTGGGTAAATAAGAGGAGATTTCATCAAGGTGTGATGCAGTCAAGGCTTGTAGATTACCTAGATGTTCGATCAATTTTTTATTGGAGGGGCTTCAGATCTGCCAATCTGGCCTGATAGGTATATCAGGAATATGTCGGGAGTTCCTACCTAATACTCGTTTGAGCTTTCGATTCTTCTTTGGACCGGCTATGTACATTTGATCAAAATGATCGAGCTAATCAAGATTTTTAGAGAGTCTAAATAATTGGTTGGGATTTGATTTATCGTGTTTCAAATCTGTCAATCGAGCTCATCAATTATTCCTGAAACATGCCGAAGATGCTTTCCATTTAACTCTTTTGGATTTTCAACAATTACCAAGTCACTCAGAGACAATTTAATTGTAGTCATGTTGAAGCTGAAATAGTAATTTGTTCTTGTTTTAGATGAGGTGTCTACAACCTTACAACCAATATTCCCCCTTTCACACTTTATCACTAATTGACTATTTAACACCACTACTTCTCATGGTTAAACCCATGATGCCAACCACAACTATATGAGCCACCTAATACCCAATGATTGATGAAAAGGTCAAAACACCCCCTCCATACCCTTAATTGCAATGATACATTTTGTCTCAAACCATTGTGATTCATAGATTTTAGTACCTTATTGAGCCATAACCTGTGGGCATCATATCATACGATGTGTGATCAATCTATTTAAGGGAATTGACTTGGGTTAAGATGGATGGTTTACACCATCGGGAGTTAACCTTAATGTCGATTATACCCCTGCCCTTACTCTACACAAGTGTAAGTGTACCATGAACATATGATTTTGGCATTGAATATTTTGACAATTGCATTGAAGGATCGAATTCAAATCAATAGTCTAAAAGGCCCATTAGCTTAGGCTATCATTAATATGATCAAAACTTGATGCTACATGAAAGATGGTTAAACGCTTAGATCTAAGGACATGTAAGGGTCACGGTCTTAATTGGGATGCTTTGACTTGCTTTACTAAGCTTCTTAAAGGTTACTAAAAGTAAATAATGTTAGGTATATCCACCCAGATTTGTTAATTCTTACTGGGGCCAACATGGAATACATTGAATTTACCTAAAGGTATATTTATGGCTAAGACCATTGATTCATCAAGTGGTTTTTTCTACCAGGCTAAATACTTAAACGTTTTAAATGGTTTTCACATGTTGAAGTTTTATTTTAACTGTTATAACTATTTTTATAGCACTTGACCATGATCTTATGGCTGATATCCGATTATCCATTACTTGAACAACTTGAGATATACATTTATAGTGAGTGGCCATAATAGTGAAGGGATTGAATCATGAGTAAATGCATGTATGAGGCTGATTAACATGCTTCCTTTATGGTAGGGTGATGGAGCACCTCAACTTGTGTAAGCATGTAAAGAGCTTGACTTGGCTAACTAATCACTATGTGAGACAAATATGCATCAAATCCACCCCATCCATTAGACGCATAGTTATTTTTTCACCATAGATCCTAAAATTTAATCAAATCCAAGACTAAGATGAGCCACACCATAGGAAACGGTGTAAAAGCATGCCTAAAACGTTTAAATTCACATAGTTTTGCCCACACAAGTCTTGGAATGTCTTGATTTTTCAGAAATACATTAACCCATGTGTAGCATTAAGTTCATGGATTAGACAGTATATACAAATCACAGTGAACATGATTTACACTCGTTTTTAGGGTACCAATGTGGACCAATAAGAAGTCGTCACGTGTCGACATTATAGGTTTGATGTTGGCGGAAATCATACTTGCACCCGAAGATATCTCCGGTTGATCTTATCTTCGACAATACGCATTCTATTATTAATGCAATAACTCATAACCTTATGCATGTCTTTTGGAGAATGAAACGTTGCGTGCTACGTGACCATGACTAATGGGCCAATTAACAAGGTAGCATGTCTTACACATATATAAAAACCCATCGAGGGAAAGAATTCTATCACGGATCTAGTTATGATTCATCTAGTAAAGCTATCTCCTATAGTCCTTCTAAAATGGGAGATCTTCTAAGAGATGTTTGGAGGTTTCATGGTGATCACAAGGATTCCAAATATCCAAAGGTCAGACTGACATCTAACAGAACCAGTTGCAATACAAATCCAAATCAAGAGAGGATGGACACCAAGCATATTGGGTCCTTAGCCATACATCAATCAGAATTAAAGGGAGAACTCGAACTAGTGGATCCAGTCCCACCAATTCCATAATCATAAGGGTCTTACGGGAGGTGGTTTGATTGGGTCATTTAAATGCATGATCATGATCGATTTGAGGTATATGATCAGCGATAGAGATTAATCTGATTGATCATGAATCTACGTGCAGGGTCCTAAAGGTTCTAATATGAAGACCATCTACATAAAAGTAGAGATATGAAAACCCACGGCTCGAGATATATGGAGACTTTGCTATTTGGAATACATGATGTGAAGGCGGAAGATCCATGATCAACAAGGAAACGTAGTAGGGGTTTTGCTTCCTTGATAACCTATAAAAGGAACACGTGATGAAGAGCTCAAGGGCCATGCCAAAACACAATCTATCTTCATTTATCTTTACTTTTATCCCTACATAGCGTAGCCTAGTCTTATCATAGATCGTTACTGTATAGCGTCACCGCTACAGTACCGTAAGATTAGATTAAATATTCATTACCCTAAGTTGTTGGATCCAGATCAATCGAGTCCTTATTTGGGCAATCATCTCTCTAGCCACGTCTTGCATGCTGACCATTTTCCTTGATCATCTGTTCTTATAAGACAAGTTGGGTATTTATCTATCATTGTATTCATTTTTCTATGTTTATTTTGATACTCTATTGATTGTAATGAGCTGCATTCAAATATTACTAAAATCAGCATAGTTTTAGCCTTCTTTTTATTTATTTGTCTATCTTTATTTGTTTGAGAAATATTAATTGCAATTACTTGTAAAAGAAAAATCCAGAAGTCATAAGGCAAAAAAGATTCCATAAGAGATGACTCATCCTCACCCTTTTTGTAAATCATCTTATCACTGATCACTATCGTTGGTTGGCTCGACAGTTGGATTTTTAAATCCAATCTTACTCAGCGGGGGTCATCAGTGTTCAATCAAACATTGAATCAAGTATGACTCTAGCAGGTGCGCACTTCTTAATTGCACGCATAAATCGAATATAAGCCATTGATCACACGTGTGACCATGTGTTTGATTGAATTGCATGACAAATGCAACACACAATTTGGATCATTTTAATGGTGAGACTTTTCATCTTAAATATTTCTCATCGTATAGCCTACCTGGACGTTGAATTGACAACTTTTTGGTCTTCGTCAACACATGATGCCACATGGTTAGATGGGTCTCTTCCCAATCAAGCCATTTTGTCTATGTCAGTGAAAGTAGCATTCTCTGTTCATGAAGTCATGCAAGCATTCTTGAGAAGAGAACAAATGAGCAAGGGAGGGCGAAAAAAATGTACATGAAGAGACTTATAGCTTCATGTCAGTAAAAAGTAAGCTCATGGTTAGCTTTTGGGAGTGAAACCAAAGCCTTTGTTAGACATTAACATGGTTGGCTTTTGGGGTGAAACCAAAGCCCCTTGTTGGATAGCAGCGACATTTTCACTATCATAATATACCCCTAACCTTAATTAATAGTTTTTATGTCCACAGAATATAAATACCCTTAAAAACTAACTGTGAGGGAAAAAATGTTCCAAGCTTATAGCTTATAGCTCTATATATAGCATAAAAAAGTCATGAAAACCGTACCGGGAATCAAAGAAAAACTATGCAGATGTAGAGAGGCTTAGTACAGGAGAATGTTTGGTGGTTGGATAACTTTTGCCGGTGAAATTTAAGCCACCCATCAAATAAAAGTTGCATTTTCACAAAATACATGTAACTTTAATGGAAAGTGCTAAAAAAACTGGGCTGACCCACTCACTAGGCTAGCTAACCTATTCGTTAAGTCAATCTGCCGGTTCGCATTCAATACATTTAGGGTTGTCAACAGGCTAGACCTAGGTTGGTCTTGGCCCTGATTTTGAACTGTTTTAGCCCCCTATTTAAAATTCCACATTTGGTAGGTCCGGGCCCGACCTATTGGCACCCCTAATTACGACAGTGCTGGGATATTGTGTCACGAGTGGTGGTACCTATCTGTAATTGGGAGCGGATTAGGTGCAACGCTTACCATGTGGTCCACTTGATTGAATGCCATGCCATTAAAAACTTCCCAAGGCCCATCGTAATGCTTTTACAATGTTTATTTGTCATCCAACCCATTGATAAGGTCACACAAACCTGGATAAAGGGAAAAACCAAATATCAGCTTGATCCAAAAGTTGTCTTCTAAGAAGTTTTCAATGGTCAATCACAATTATTTCCTATGATATGGTCCACCTAAGATTTGCATATATTTTTTTGGGCTCATAACCTAGCAAGACGGATGGACAACGTGGATATAGAACACATACATCAAGGTGGGCCACACGGTAAGGGCTACACCTTCTTAGGTGTAGCCGGGGGCCACACCTAACCCTCTCACTTTGTAATTCTGAATATGATCCGTTCTTTTTAATGCTATTGAATAGAAGTAAATGGAGGTAAATGACATTTGAGGTGTGTTGAATAAGAGGACATGAATGTAAATGAAATACAATAGAAGTAAATGAGCCTTAAATGAAATCCTCTTTTTTAAAGATCATTTGGAAGTAAATGGCGTGAAATGTCCTTTTGAGCTCCCATGGAGAGTCCCGCATAAGCAAAGATGTTGCTACATACATGTCCACGGTACACATGGCATGGTGATGATACTTCGAAACAATTCAATTATTGGTTAGATCACTAAAATCACACCAATAGAATCATCCAAACCATACAAATGTTGGTAATCTAAATAGATGGTTAAAAAACATTATCAAGTTGCTTGTTTGTGATCATTACATTTGTGTCCCACTTGAAGCTTAAATTTCCTCATTTTTAGCTAAATTATATATTTTAATGGGCTTGTTACAATTATTCCATTAAATATCACATACGTACTGTTGTAGCCTAATTCTTGCCGAGCCGATCAGGAAAGGAAGCGTGCCATTGCAAGGAAATTGTGAAATGCGAGGATATTGAGAGCACCTCTCACGGACTTATAACTGGCATGGCTGAGCAGTCCAAGGTGCAAAAAGCAGTCAAGTGGAAAAATGGGGCTGATATGCAATTGAAGCATGAGTGGCGACTGAAAGAAACAAAGCTTGGCCAACATAAGAAGAACCATCACAAAAGAGAAACGTAACAAGAAAAAGATTTAGAGAGAACCTATTCGATTACTGTAACCGCTGGAGTAATAAAAGAAGCATATAAAAGAATAAGCTACATAACAAAAATCTATAAATAGCCAAAGAAATGGTAGAGTAAAGACACAATCCAGTATAATCCAACAATCAAATCAAATTTATCTACCTTTTATCTCAGTTATCCTAGGAGTGTTAATCAAGTAGCGGTAATACTTGGCTATAATTTTTAGTTGTAATCCAAATCTATACTCAGACACTGGATTTGTCCTTTATCCAATATCATGCAGTTCTTTCAAAAGACTCATTCTTGTAGTTGCTCATAATGGCCAATTGTGAGTTTTTCCTTTTGTTTGATTTGCGCTGGTATACTGAATGTCCTTTCTTGTGGAAGGAAAAACGCAATCCATCTTCCGAGGAAGAACCCCTCCCTCTAATTGTCACCTAATCATTACAAAATTCTGCAAGTGGCTGAATAAGCGACTGATCTAAAAAGATTCTGGTCATATACGTTCATATTGGATGTATCTGCTTATTTCGACGCTTGGGGTCAAAGCTGATCGGTTTGGATCGAGCCGTTATATCTATTCTGGCACGCCTGCGCACACTACACGTGATAGAAAACAAACAGAATGCCAAAAATTTTGGCACGCCCGGTGGAGCTCGATGACATAAGCTAGTATGAAGTCATGAGAAAGCAAGATGTCCAACAGATCTTTTTTAGATAATAATAGCTGGGCTACATGATATGAAAATGACAAATCAACACATGGCAGAGCAGTTACAAGCTCAGGCCAAGTAGTCACAAATTCAGGCCAGAACCTTCAACAAATTGATAGCCAGCCAGGCTGAAAGCCTAAATAAGATATTTTTTAAAAGAACACCAACCATGCTGTAAAAAAATGTGCATTAACCAATTGTTGACATTAGTTCTGTCGAAAATATAGCATCAGCACCACAATTACCTCTTGCACAATAGAATATTCATTCGGCTCCAATTCAGGAGATATAGAACGCTCTGATGCCTATTGAGTTTCGGCAACATGAATGGGAGGTCAGGAACATCGTTCTTAAAAGAAAAAATCAGGGTATACCTAGGGGATAACCCTTCCCTAGGAATCCACCGTATTACATAATACAAAATCAGGTAGGCCCTAAACCAATTGATGTTTTTACATGGCTGAGCAATCACATTTATTGTGTCAAATAACAAATCAACGTCGCTCTCAACTTTTTAACCAAATATGAGGCGACGTGGGAGGCAATGTTGTAGCCTAATTATGACTAAATCGATTAGGAAAGAAAACGTGCCATTGCAAGGGAAATATATGACATACGAGGAAATTTACTCGACCAATTTGAGAAGATTTTAGTAATATATGTTCATATTGAACATACCTGCTTATTTCGTCACTTGGGGTCAAAGTTGATCGGTTTGGATTGATCCACTATATTGATTCTAGAACGCCCATACACACTACACTTGATAGAAAACAAACTGAGTACCAAATGTACACTAATTTAAGTATCAAAGCTAATTTGAAATATCATATATATACATATGTATATGTGAATATATTCAAAAATTCCAATGCATTCCAATTCCTCCCATTTACTTGCATTCAAACAGAATTTTTTAATTTCAAATACATTTCATTTCCTCTCATCCAACCTAAATAATACAATTCATTTACTCCCGTCCAAACACAGTTGAGAAAAGCCATTTGCTCCCCATTCATTTATCTCCAGTTCCATTGTTCATTTACCGAACAAACAAAGATGAAACCCTGGTCATCGAATGAGCCGGAGACGGTATATGATCAGTTCTGCTTCCCAGTTTTGCTTCGGAAAACGTGTTGCACATGAATAAATTCAGTTACGCTTTCTTTTCTTGAAAAAAAAATCGTACGAATATCCTGAGAATCGGCTGACGTGCAATTGGCAGGTAGAGGCCGATCCGCAAAATTCGTCCGGTACCCAAGGCCATTTCGTTTTCCCTGTCGGCGCTCGGAAAGCAACCAGTGTCACCGGTAACATGCTCGAGTGATCATATGATCTGAACCGTTGGTGAGAAGCTTCTTGTGACCATCACTATCTGATGAATATGGAACAATGAAAATAATTTCAACGGTTCATAGGGTAGGAATCACCACTGAAGATTTAGTTTTGGAATAATAACTTATTTGTGGTAGCAATTGAAATAGGAAACTTTCAGCTAAATGGACCACAGCATGCAGCCCCCGTAGCGTGGCCACAAGGAGGATCCATAGTTGCGATGGAGGCAAAACGGACACTTCTCATGAACTCACCCTGTGATTGTAATATGGGGCATTCAATGTGCAGCAACGTCCACTTTCAATAAGCAGACGCCCACTGATCAGATGGCCAGGATTGCATGGCTATCACCACCATGTGTGCAACATCGTTCTTAATCTTGGAAATGAACCTGGCATCATGCATTATCTGATTATCTCAATGGATCCGGGCACCATTCATCCCTCACCAGTGCCTGGGCCTGGCACTATGGACATTATTTCAATGGCCCCGGACAACATTCATCCCTCGCTAGTCGCCGGGCAATTGCGGTCACGCTGCAGCTCATCTACCGCATGCGTGCACCAATCTAGACCGTCCAAAACATGGGCCTCATTTAACAGTTTATTCCTTCACAGAATGGCCAACAAAACGAACGCAGTTTGATTTTCAGACCAGGCTACTCCATGCACGCCGGGGCACACCATCCGGGCAGCCCGCTTTGGCAAGTGTGTACCTAAAACCCTTTATGTCGGTACCAGATCTTCAATGAAGGCGCAGACCATGAGAGAGAATGGTTGAATGCCACGTGTTGCAAACCTAGCAGTTAAAAGGATGACTAAAACGTCAGTGGAATCGTTTTGATTCCAAAACCAGCTGTTCGACGATCTGCTCTAGCCAACCCTCACAATTTCGACCTTGTTATGGTAGGCGACCATGGACCACACCAAAACCTATAAATGGATCATACGGGTGGACGAAGATTCTGCATTTATAAGGGGGTCCTCTTCAAGTAGCAGAGAACTTTTGTTTCTTATTTTGGGGAGTGGGCGGTTGCCGTCTCTCAATCCAAAACGCTACACGTGCTTGATGTCCTGACATCTGTCCAAGAAACAAAAAAAAAAAAAAAAAAAAAAACAACCACGAAGAACCAAGTGACTTTCAGCGCTGGTCCCACGCATGAGAAAACCGTGCCCAGTTACCGGCTCGTTAGTCGAGCTGGAAGAGAGCCTGAATAACTCTCGGATGTGGATCCTCCAAGGATAAGCAAAAAATAATAATAATAATAATAATAAAAAGGTGCCCAAGTGCAATTTGATAAGGTCACAACTCACGTGTCCAGTCAACACGTTAAAGGTGATGCGCGAAGCCAACCCCCCACATCAACCAATCAATGGGTCCACGTGGAGCACCTTTTCCTGGACCTTACAGGCAGCATGGCATGTTAACGAGGGCCACAAGATCAGATGCGAAATGATACGTTCCTTCCTGACCTTCAATGCGTGTTTTGGTGGACCCCACTGAATCAGGACCCTTGCCATTTTTGGATTCTCAATTCCACTACACCCACCAACAATTAATTTCGATTGCTCCCACAAATATTCCTCTCCATACAAAAAATTCCGGGGTAAAAATATATTATAAGAAAAATAAAATAAACTAGAAAACAGCTGAGACACTTGTATAGGTGCACCTGATATTACCAACTATGATCAGGCCAGAAGCTTCATGGCTTCCCCACCAACGGAAAGACGATCTCTTATTTCCATCACTAGAAAGAACACAGGTGAAATCAAAATAAAATGGCCACCCCCTAAAATTATAAAAAAGAAAAAGAAAAGAAAAGAAAAACGGCAAGTCATTGGAAATAAGTGTAAGGGATACAGCTGATGCAACCGGGCACTAGAACTTTCAGGCATCTTCCCTCTGGTTAGATGGCGTTCCCGCAAGCCAACCCCATACACCACCTGAGCTCTGCTTCTGTCTTAGGGCTGCCTGTTCTTCAGAAGCAGCTCTTTGGCGTTGAAGCAGCTCCAGTTCCTTTTGTAGTGTCTCCATGGTTTGTAGCTTCTGCCGTAGCTCCGCAACATCAACCTGTTTCGAAGAGAGCATCAGGTGCTTTGTCAGAGACCTCATTTAGCTAACAGTGGGGTGTGTGCACTAACGTATTGATTCCCAAGTGGGGACTGAGACCTCATTCAACACTGAGGTCTTGGTATCGATGCCCAAGTGGGGTGTGGCTAACATTGGGGTGTGTACTAACGTGCTAACCAATAATTAAAAAAAAGGGACCTCATTTAGCTAATTAAGACCAAAGGCTGTGTTTGGTTGTCCCAAAAACTGGATCCTAAAGTTTCATGTATATTTCTGTCGTCATCACTGCCATCTTAGCCTTTCTCCCAGCTATTTTGGGCAGGCTTTTAAATGGTAGATTAGCAATTAGGATCAGGGCTGCCAGTCACCTTTTTTAACCAGGCTCTAGGAACCAGCCATGGCAGGGGCTCATGGTGACACCATTCACATGCCAGCAGTCTCACCCAATACAACCCCCGGCCCAACTATTGTAGGCAGGCCCCAATGGGGTGAAAGCAAGCAAAATAGGGTCATGGAAGGACAGTCACCAGGCAAACCACTAAGCATGAAGCACCAGCACACCTAACGCATCATGCTCAAGTTGGTTTGCTGCACAAAATACATGGGAACCCACTGGCACATTGGATGAACATCCACAGGGGTCATCACAATGCTTTGCTTTAACTAAAAATAACTTCACTCATAATTGCTACAAAAAGACTATTCACAGAGAGAGAGAGAGAGAGAGAGAGAGAGAGAGATCACTTTATGAAAAGCCAGATATCTGCACATATGAGTAAAAACATACCTCAAGTTTGAAACACCGTGACTGCTCAGCGGCAAGCAGACCACGTACAGATTGGAGCTCCTACAAAATCCAACATATAATCAAGTTTTGCATTTGGCGGAAATATTAGTGGTTGTTTTGTGTTCTGTCTTTCTACGAACGTGCCATCCAGACATCTCGATCAAACGTGTTAGAGATGCCCCAAGCGCTGATGCGAGATAAGCTCCAGGGGTAGGTTTGGCTTTTCCCAAGTGGAATATAATTGCAAAAATTTAAGTTCTAGGGTAAAACAGACCATAAAACAACTACTATATTGGTTTCGAAGAATATTAGCCAATTGTCCTAAGTTATAAGTATGCATCTATGAACTCATCCTTTATTAGTGATTATGTTGTGGAGGGTTCCCTTGGGTGGAAGTCCCCATTTGTTGTAATTATATTAGGAAAAGAAATCCCTTTTCAGTAAATCCCCAAAATACCAATAATGCTTGCCTTTGTAAGGTCTGCATTTCGTGTCCCAGCTTCAGCTAGCTCTTGCTTCAGCTGGAGAGACTGCAACTGCTCCTTGGTGAGTGCTGCTTCCAATTCTTCTTTCTCTGCTTTGAGGGCTACCAGAAGCCGTTCACTAGTTTCCTCACTTTTGATATTCTGCAGAAGGAATTAATCAGAGATGAGCATAAAGGTGGCTATGTATCATCCATTGAATAAAGATTTATTCCAGTAGATTTGAAAGAAATGAAAATGGCCAGAGAACGTAGTTTCTATGCGGGTCGAATTATTAATTGTGTGTGTGTGTATTTATGCAGTTACACAGGTAAGCTATGCCTGCATGGAAGTCCATAAGGTATAATCTTCAGTGGTTTTTGTCCTATTGCAACAGATCTGTGTTTAAGCATATATCTGTGAGTCTGATAAACGCATGCCTAAAAACACAAGATATCTAGACAGCAATTCCTGCAATCAGAATGGTGGATGGATGACATCTCCAGCTTTTCTACCCATACTAGTCACGGCTGAGTTCCTAATGAAAAGTGTTTTAGGTCTAAAGACAAAATATCATGTTTCGCATTAATATTGCTGCTATGATGAGTGGAATCCTCCTCATTAGGAGTGATAGAAGGAGCCATAAGGACCCTTGAGTTTACCCTGGATTCACCTCAGAACCAATCCTGGGATTGATGACTCCATTTGCAGTTTGCCACTCCAGAGGTGGTGATTGACAACTCTGTTCAAATGTGTTATCACACAATCTAAGGACTAAGGACACAAACTCTTTATCTCTGGCCGTTGTCTGATCTCCATCCAGCCACCATCTGACTGCTCTCTTTCTAAATCTCCTTTTTTCTTTTTTCTTAGCACTCATTTTTCTTTCTAAATCTCCTTTTTTCTTTTTTCTTAGCACTCATTTTTCTTTCTAAATCTGTCAACAAATAACAAATTCCAGATACACCCAGTTTGGGATGTCCATGAAATAATTGATCCGTTGATCTCAAAAGTAACAAAATCCAACATCTACTGCTCCCAGGATTCCTAACTCCTCTAGCTAAGGAAGGTGTTCCCAGATCTTTTTCGTCGTTCAAATCTAAATACCTTTAACTTAATGGATTAGCCCCTCCCTCCCTCCCTCCCACTTCTATTGAACAACAAATTTTCTGTCACCAATCAAAAACATGTGATTGTAGAAACCAAGATTTGAGAAGCTGGCACTAAATAACAGGGACAATGCTATGATGATGATGATAATGACAATGATGAAAAGGATGAAAATTACTGATGCAGGCCTGTTCAGGGTTCAAATAAGACTAATTTCACAATCAGGTCCATCTAAGGGTTCAGATGGAGTTCAAGCCCAAAATCAGGCCACTCTAAGAGTCCATGTTGCATTTACGGCCTATCCAACCATCCAGATTGAAAATCCAAACAACATCAAGGGTCCAGATTGACTTGATAGAGAATCTGAATCAAATGAAGAGTTTGATGACAGTCTGGACCAAATTAACAGTCATGTTGGACTAGGACCCACAGATCCAATCAGATGGACCATCTAGTGAACAAATTGACCTGTAGGGCCCATGAGATCAACCAAGTGTTATTATACACTTTGCCTTTTATACAAGTGCATATGGGCTGTGCACAACATCTTATTGCAAATTTGAGGTGCAGCAATATTCAGACATTCCTCTTTAGTTCTTTATTTGGTTTGTCTCCCCAACCATTTTGAGATAACAAGGTAGGTAAATGTGAGGGCAAACAGGCTATTCTTTATTTTCAAGTTGCATTTGTAAAAGACTATATAAACTGTATGTATGACAGTAAATGTATTATCACTGTTCAACAAAATATTTTATATATATATATATATATATTGTATCTATGACAGTATGAGATTTCTGAAAAATGTAAAGGTCTCAGCAGACAATTCAACAAAAACACTGATTTAGTTTCCTGTGATGGGATTCAAACCCTTGGCGATATTCTTGTAGAATCGAGTGGTGAGATCCATCTAGATTCATTTGTGTGGTTTCTTAGGGTTTTCTTTGTGGTGTAACTCCACTCTCCACATATTTACCCATTTCATCTTCATTCCCTTTTTTTTTTTCTCAAGTGAGGGGATCATCAATTTTATGGCATAATCATGGATGTATGATCTTCTAATTCCTAGTTCAATATTTTCAAGTTGTGTTACATCAATTACCGCAGGCCCTGAGTCAACATTGTCCATGACAATTTCCCTTATCTTTCCATCTTGATCTGTTTCCAGCTCAGACCCCAAATCTCTAGTAGCATTTGTCATGGGATGCAGGCCAGCAACGCTATCGGACACAGGTACCTCCAACGTCTTTGATTTTAAGGTTGATTTGTGGCTTGGTTTAAGAACATGGACCTGATCAGCAGGAAAGAAAGATTAGAAGGAAATAAAAAGGTAGTTAGAAGATGTGGTCCAGAATAGAGTCATAATATTGCTACTAACCTCATTGTTGTATCGCCCATTGTACCCTCCAAAAGACACAAGAATGTCTTCCCCATTATAGGAGCTCACAACCAAACTCAAGCCCTGCACTAAGACAACTTCCAAACATTGGCTACCAATCAAAAGTAACCATTTTACTAATTTTTAACAAACAAAGGTAGCTAGCCACTATCTTTCAAAAAAAAGAAAAAGAAGGCAGGTGGTAGTTTCTTGGATAGTCAAGGTAAGTTGGTCATATGACAATGCAAAGGTTACGCTTCAAGTTTTAGCACAAATACAAGAGATTCTCATCTTGAGTCAAAAACAAAAAAAGAAGTGAAATTGCTATTTTTATCATTTAGGATACATCTAGCAATTTATATTTGGTTATTCAAGCATCAAAGCCAATTGCCTATGGTAACTTGGACACTTTTCATGAAACTAGATTCACGAAGTATAATTTAGGGAACCTCAAAAATATGATAGAAAATACTACCACGAACTCAAGATTGTTGTCTTACAAATATGGAATGATGTAGAGGGTAACTATTTTGCAATTTATTGTATATAAGCACTACTGTATTTTCTTCTTGTGGAGCTAGTCAAAGACTATTTATCTAACCATCTACCTCTTTCTTACTGTAAATATTTTGTATTCCTTAAGAAGGAGAGAAATTTGAGCTATTTGTACATCTCAAGGTCATAGGTTCACAATTTTATCATTCCACCTCTTGCAATAACTGCAAACTTCAACAAATGCAATATACCTCACTAGCAAGAGGCACACGTCCTTGGACCGTGGTTACAACTGACCAAACCAGCGTGGACATGTTCAGAACAACAGTTTCCGCGGCCCCTGCAAAGAAGTATGAATTAGTACCGAGCCAAAGTAGTAAAACGAACCAAAAGAAAAAAGAAAATCAACTATACACCAGACTAGTATGCTCTATCTTCTAAATTCAATAACAACATCTTTTGTTTTATTTTTGTAGTTTCTCTTCCTTTTATTGTAATTGGGGAACAATACTGGGTGATACTTTAATGATAGGGAATATATAAAAATGTTGATGCTTGACCCAGATGACTTGAAAATTAGTCCATGGCGTGCCACAAAACAAAACAGCGAATCTCCCTTTTCACTAGTGATTGGATTGGAAGCCTTTTGTTTTTAATGGAAAAAGTGGATTGGCAACTCACTGGGATATTCATTATACGCACTCAAAATGCTAGCCAAAAAAGCATTCAGAACTTTCCAAAAACACACGAGTTTTTACATGCAGGCAAAAAAGCAGTGTTAAATATCGATGATATCAGCCGATATATCCCACGATATATCTTGTATCCCACTTGTGCGATACGAAACTCACAGTAGTGTGATATATCTCACATGTTCGATCTGGTGAGCATTTTCGATTTTCGATCCTTTTTTTTTTTTCTTCTATAAATCATGTTAAATTAGTGTCAAATTGTTACAAATCCATGGTTTTTCATGTTTTGTATGAAAAATCATGGATTGGGAGCTTCAATTTCGAGATTTGGAGGAGATGGGCCATGTTGTGGAAATTTAATTTTTATTTTTTTGTAAAAAGAATTGAAATTTCCCACTTTCTTGCAAATCGGTTGCAATCCTTGTGTCCAAATATAAAATCAAACATGTATATAACCCGATCTAGTGATTCTTCTTTTGCTTTTGAATGTATTGTTTGTGTTTCCACACGTCTTCTTACATTTATAAAATATATGAATAGACTTTGAATATACTTGCATCAATTCAGTTAGACAATGCATAGATTTGGACCCCATGCAAAGAAAAGCTATTATGTGCACTTATTTTTTGTAATGTTTTGATTTATAAATGTGTGTTGGTGTCTCTTTTAACAATCACTGAAGTTTCATGGAAAAATTCGACCAATTTCCCTATGTTTCCAACAACAACGATACATTACGCGATACAACCGATTATAACCCATGCGATAACCGATACATATCCATATACCAAGGGTATGATACGTAACACGATTCTGATATTTCGAACACTGGCAGAAAGTTAAGACACTGCACATAGGTTGTTCTGTCATGTTTATCAAGCACAAGAAAGTACTTATACTGGTACTTCTCATGAAGATTGCAGTTTTGCACGATTCAATCAGATTCAGTGGATGGTCCAATGCCACATACAAATATCCAGGTCCATAAACAAGTTGATATTTTCAGAGCATGGTCTAATGCTACATAAATATCCAGGTCCATAAAAAAGTTGATATATTGGTAAGTGCCCAGAGATGCACAATTCAAGATTCTTGACACGATTCAACTTGACTAGTATGCTTTTAGGCTTGATATTCACTTGGTTCTATTTAACACCATCATTCATATGACCGATATCAGCTCTTTACAGATAATTGCAACTATAGCATACTAAAAGAGAAGAAAATCTGACCAAAACAACATGGTTAATTAATATCCAAATTATAACGATTCTACATCACAAAAGAGAGTACAGTAAGACGATGTAAAAATAACTGAGGGAAGCATATTTAAAGATTTGGAGAGGTAATGGTTACGATAATAAGTAGAAAGCCCTCCACGATCAGCACATGTCATTTTAAAGAAGCCAACAAACACTGGGATGAGATGTATGCATCAGCTACAACTTGCGACAAGTGACTGAGAAGTCCAGGGAATAATCATGTTATGGAAATGTGCATATTTAGAGGTATTATCATGTACCAACATACTCATATTTAGAAAGTAGCATTTAGAAAACATACCACTCTTGTTGTCACCCCCTCCAACAATAAACCAGTTTTCACCTACTGTCACACCAGCATGCCCAGCTCGTGGAGTTGGAATATCACCCTGTTGTGTTGGCCTCGACCATTCCATCTGCAACAAAATCATATCCATTCAAAAGGTTAGAATTGTCTCCTAAACTATTGCCAAACAATATGTGGAACAGATAGTGACTCTCTTACACTCTGCAAGTCAAGGACATGCAGATCATTGAAGCATGTAGCATGTGAACCCCCACCAAATATCAGAAGGTACCGCTCAGCATGTACTGCAGCAGCATGATCAGATCTTGGAGAAGGAGGCATCCCCCTACACAACAATGAAGAACAATAAGATGCAAGTGATAGCCACAACAAAATTTGAAAAAAAAACCGGTTAATAACCACCCCCTCTCGAAGTATCAAAATACCATTCTAATTCCCTTCAAGGTTTAGATCATGAAAGACACCCTCTGATGAATTTAACTATGGGAAATATATGACTGGCTCTGGTTTTGCTCCTCAAAGGTCTTACTGAATATAGGGAAATATTTTCAAGAGAGAAAAGGAATCAATGGCTAGATCACCAGCATCCAGCTATTTAAGGAAGTAACTGCAGGGATCATACAACATTTACTCCACGGAAGCAAGCATGCATGATTTACATCAAATTCCAACAACAAAAAAATCAAGGGAATTTATTATTTGGAGAGAGGGAGTTGGGGGTTGAGGCTCTTGGTTAAGTGCCATAAAAATTTGAGTGTTCCTCGACTGCACTCGCCCAACCAGAAACTAAAAGGGGAGAATGGTATGTATTCTTCAAAAGGGTGCTAAACAATTTCCAAATTTTCTTCTTACACAGCATCAATTTCATCCCAGGTCATGGTTTCCAAGTCAAGAATGTGCAAGTCATTCAGGAGAGATCTCTTCGCATCCTGGCCACCAAACATCACTAAACTTGTCCCAACGAGGGTCACCGACTGACCTCCACGTGAGACCTGCAAGAGAAAATCAACATCAGAGCAGAAAGTTTATAGCACAAAAAAAAATGATTCCAACAAACCCTTTGGTATTTATGTGGCCAAAATATCTACGGTAATGCCACAAATACGTATAAATACTGAAAGTGACAAATCCAATAAATAGCTCCTTGAAATTATATCTATCATGTTCTGAATATCCTCAGGACAACAAACTTTAGTAACAGGAATGTAAATTGCAGTACCTGCATATCTTTTACAATTCTAAATACGAGTATTTCAAAATATAGAAAAATTAAATCAGAGAAGATATTGGATGGTTGAAAAGAGGCAACATACACATTTCCCAATATCTGATTATATAGAAAAGCCTCAAGACAAATGTAAGTTCATCACTTTTTTTTAGAAGCCACAGGTCACGAGTTAACTTCATACGCAGGCAACACAGCAGGGAAGCAAGGGAATTTGTTAATTGGAGAAGACAAATAAATTGGCGCAGTTGACATGATTCATAAGAAAACGTAGTAGAAGCACTTCCGTAAAATTGCAGGAACTGACATAATAAGCACCGTATGGCGAAAAACAATCACCAATAATAATGTTCATAGCTTTTATAAACCTAAACCTCAAAAGCTTTCACATTAAATTTTTATTTTTATTTTTTTATCAAACTCGGTGCTTCTGTAGTGTCCTGTAATCATTGGCGCTTCCATAGTGTCCTAATGTTTAATCATCTGAAGTATTCAGATACTAATTAATCATGGGTATTTGACTATATTTACAAATCAAAACTGTGTCAATCATTTTTCTTAAAGGGTAAAATACAATGATTATTTTGGTGATATCCTTGAAGGAACAATGAATTACATACCGGTCCTTTCCCATAAGTCTTTAAGTTTGACCAAGTAAAAGTTTGGAGATCAAATTCCTTCACTGCCACAAGAAAATATAAAAGTCAGTACTTGTAAGAAGCTGCTTGGGATGACACTAAATGAGCTAAAAAGTCATTAAAGGAGAAAACAAGAAAAAAGAAATAACCTCAACCTGTAACAGTCTCAGAAGGATCTTTTGTATGTCCAGCAATAGAAAGAAGCTTATTTCCCCATGATATCTGCAAGAAGGTTTTTTTTAAAAAAAAAACTTTATGATATAACCCCACACAAAACTGGAAACTGATACAATGCATAAAGATACACAGTATCCCTCATGAGTCATGATTGACACAGTCCATTGCAGAACAAGCTCAATGACATCCACATATCAAAAGCAGAAATCATTCTATACCCACCAATGAATGACCAGCACAGGGAGCCAATGTCACTGGGGATGACGATTCCAGAGACTCTGTTGCTGCCTTCATATCTAACTTTGACCATGTCAAGCTTTTCAAATCGAGAACCTGCATTGCTCCAAAGGAAAAAGTAGTGTGTATAGCCACTTTCATGTATAACTACAATTTAGGACTTGTTATTGATCCTTAAAAGATAAAAGTAAAGAGGCAAAACATGGATAGTATAATACCAGTAATAATATGGTTCAAAATACAAAATTTACAATCCAAAATTTGGTACAAAATTCAAAATTAACCTGAAACTCGTGTATGATATCTTTGAAAGGAATAACTGTTTGATTTCCAGCATATTCATATACAAACTTCCAGTTCCTAAATATCTAACTGTTTTCTGATATGTCAGAGATTCTGTAACCAATACAAAACAATCAATAACAATCTGCAAGGGAACATACCTGAAGATCATTAAGGTAACGCCCATTGTGGTTTCCGCCGAAGACATACATTTTTTCTTGAATGAGTGCTGCTCCATGCTGCAAGATTGAGAAGACTTCATGTTGATGTATGTCAACAAATGAGGTATTCCACATTGAGGAATATATCAACCCACCACTCCTAGTAACAGGAAAGAATTGATACCTCATACCGGGTCTTGGGGTGTTGGCCAGATACTGAAGGTGCAACCCACTGGTCATAGATACCAACCGAACCCAGGCCCTCCAAGACAACATCTTTATCCTCGGTCTCTATTAGGCTCCCATTTTCAGTGGAGATAATCTTGGGCTCTGGAAAAGAGTCCCCATTTGGAGTGACCGACTCCATATTTGGATTCTGAGACAAGCCAGAAGCAAAGTATTATAAAAAAGCTATAACGTATAAAAATGGACAAATCATAAAAGCAATGCAAACAGAAATATTTAATGGAAGACATTATTTTCATCTTTAATAAGGTCTATGACTCTCAGAGTGGATTGGTCTGTATTTCTTTGGCAAGATTATTTGTATACCATGTGGTATTGTGGCATTTATACTATACCCATGTGATGTGAGTGCATGATAATGTAGACATATTTCCATCCTCCTTTTCTTCTTAAACACCTACGTGAATCTTATGATTTTTTATGGTGGAACATGCCAACATTAACTGGATCCTTTGTTGCTTTGGTACATAGGCTATGGGAATGGAGACGCGGTACACTACTTTCTCCAGGACATGTTACGCTAGGGGTTGGATCGTGTGGGTCACTCCCAACACCAAAAAAACACCCAAAAAAAAAAGAAGTGCAATATATTTATATATACAAAGTGTTGTAATTTATATATGGAATAATGGATTATTATTATAGATCCTGCATGCATGAATCAAAGAATAAATCTCTACAGTCTCAATATGAATCAGCACTTTTCATAATTTCAATATTAATTTACATTATGACTTAATCAATAATAAGAGTACAATCATAACTCCAGACCACTGAAAATAGCAATCCAGATCGTGAAAGACCCATAATTGGGATCACATGATTCGGAAACACAAAGTATATTGGGGTTGACAATCTATATAGCATTTAAATTCCCATCATTCAAGTTCCTATCAATTTGCAATAAAATACATTGTTGTGATTGTTTTAAGGTTAGCTTTATCCCATGGATTTGAGGTAGACAAAATGGGTCATCAGTAACACATTGCAATAACCAGATCCCTCAAGGAAACTGGAGTATCCATGTTAGATACCCAGATGCTCAGATAAGGGATTCCCCTTCCCAAATCTAAGGCCCAAAATCTACTAAACTTTGATTTCTAGAGTTGTTAATTATTTGGTGAATTTGGAGTGCATCAAACCAATTGGGGAATAAATTCAAATTGTGATAGTGCAAGGGAAGTAATTTAAGAAAGGGGTACCAATAATCACTTTACTCGATACCATATCCATACCTAAGTAATGCAAGTAACACGTGATGATGAATTGCTTTTGAATGTATAAATGCTACAAATGTTGTAGTTTAGTGCAACAAAGAAATGTCACAATTGACTGGAACTTGATGTGCAATGTTTGAATGTAAATGACTTTATTGTACTTTTTCTTACGACTGACGTCAGTTTTCCTTTTACTATTTTTCTAGGAAATCAGACACAAAATTTGTAATTCAATTCAATTCTCACCTAGTCCCTTATGATTAACAGTCCAATTCATTTTTTAGAACATTATTTGTGTCCATTTATAGCATATGAACACACTTTTATTATCTTTCTTTGAAGAGATTTGTGACTTATTTCGATTCTCACCCAGTCATCCCTTATGATTTACAGTCCTATCCAATTTTTTTAATATCGTCTGTGACCATTTTATAGCATACGATCACATGTAATTACCTCAATGATACAGGGCACATGGACTAGGTATGTTATGGAAAAGGTTCAAAACCCAAACCCGTGTCACTGATATTTAGGTTTTCGATTTGCCCTAGTAAATATAGGTAAGTAGGTAATAATGACTTCTTGGAAGTTTTTGAATGGGATGGAAATCGGTGAGCATTTCCACCTTGAAAACCAGTCTCTAAAGGGTGTCGTCGAGTTTGACTTTAATTTGTGGGCCCCACCATGGATGTATGTGTCTTATCCACACCATCCAGTTTACCAGCACATTTTAGGGTATGAGCCCAAAAATTAGGCAGATCCAAAGCTCAAATGGACCACACCACAAGAAACAACGGCCCTAAAGACGTCCATTGTTGAATGTTTCCTTCGTTAGGCCAACATTGATGTTTATTTGTCATCCAACCTGCTCATAAGGTCACACAGACACGGATAAAGGAAAAAACACAAATATCAGCTTGATCCAGAACTTCTGTGGCCTCCAAGAAGTTTTCAACGGTAGGCGTACAATTTCCACTGTTTCCTGTGGTGTGGTCCACTTGAGCTTTGGATCTACCTCATTTTTCAGCTCAGGCCCTAAAATGGATTGGTGGAAGGAATGGATGGTGTGGATAAGTCACATACATTGCATTTCCACCTGTGTTTAGAGACAATACGTTCAAATAACCTGCCTGTCAACATCATGTTGGGACGGGTGCAGGAATTACAAATGTAAACACTGGTTATCCATTTACGGTGAATTACAGGTGGGGAATTAAAAAATCAAACAGCCCCTTAGGGATATGATGCTTTGATTGAAAGGGTCCAATAAACATTTAAATTAAGCATGAAGTGCATTGACTGATACAAGATTAAATTCATACATGAAGGAAGAAATTAAGTTCGGCATCTACCAAAATTTCGAAAAAAAAACTCACATTCATTTCTACATCAACAACAGGCTCGACAACAAACTCTGATACCCTTGAATACCAAGCTGGATCTTCTTCCTATATAAAGAAATAAAACAGGAAATAATAAGCTGATTATAGTATCATTATAAATGCGAACAATATAAACAGAACTCTATCCTCACCTCCAAGATTTTCACAAAGAGGCGCATTGCTTCTGTTGAAGCCATGTTTCCAAGTCCATGCCAACTGTGGGAATAACAAGTATCATAGATGAGAAAAGATGAGATAGGAAAAACTACAAAGATAACAACCAGACACCGATAAAATAGATGCTGAATGCTATAATCAGGAAATAAAAATTAATTGACAGTCTTTGATGGAAATCAAGAGAAACAAATCTTCAAAGATATTGCATGAAAAGATTCAAGAATGCAGCTCAATAAAGGAATAAATGGCCATAAAAAGTAATAATATTGTTTCTCAAGCTGAAAATTCATTTGGCAAATATTCAAGCATGTTGTTCTCACCAAAACGACGAAATGTAACCAAAAATTGACCTCAGAGAACAAATAGTTGGCCAAATTAAGCCTTCTGGCATAGAGATTAGTCAACACGCCTAAAAGGGAATGGGTCCACCCTTGTCCCAGCTTCTTGGGTTCAATGTACTGATCCTGTTTTGCACAATCATTCCTATATATGAGGACACCTACATGATGGGAAAAATCTGGAAATTCAAAGTTTTCGGCTGGTTAGGAGGGAAGAAGAAAGTCCTGACTGTTGACAACTTAAGGAAGAGGGCCATGATAATAACCAACATTTGTCTCTGCTGCACGGCTGATGAGGAATTGGCGGATCACCTGTTCGTTCGCTGTCCATTCATTGTTCAAGTGTGGTCGGCTATTCTCAGCTCCTTCAATATAGCGTGGTGTTTCCCTTCCTCTTCTAACGGTCTGATTAAAGCTTGGAATTAGGGAATCAGAAGACGATAATGGGGAGAATGTGTCTGTTGGCAGTCTGGTGGTCAGTTTGGGAAGAAAGAAACCGGAGATGTTTTATAAGGACCTCTAAATCATCAGGTTCAACAATTCTGAGAGCCCAACATTACTTAGCAGACTGGGGTCTCGTTTATCCCAATCCTTAGACTGTTTTGGTTTTTTTCTTTGGAGGTTGTTTCTCCCACTATCTCAGAGGGAGTTCTCCTCTTTCTCTTGTATTTTGATCCTTTTAATATAACTTCGTCACTTTATATATATATATATATATATATATATATATATATATATATATAGAGAGAGAGAGAGAGAGAGAGAGAGAGAGAGAGAGAGAGAGACACACACACACAACTAGTTGGACAATTTAAATTGGTCCAACTAGCTGTGCATTAAATATAAAAAAACACATATTTGTTCACATATAATGCCTCCTCACGAGAGTACATGGTATTAACTTTTATATAGGTACGATGGAAATACATGTTACTTATCTAGTCCATTTATCAAATAAGTCGTATTAATTTAATTTTATCTGTAAAAAATTATTCAACGATCCTAATTCACTTAAGCCACACATGCAAATTGAATCGGAATGGTTGGAATGAATTTCTAACCATCCACTTTTCTTGTAGAATAAGATTATACTATTAATTACATAAAAATAATAATTTTATATGCTTCACATGTTCATAAGGGACCATAACCGTTTAATGAACCGGATTTGTTACACATGTGGTACATTGCTGGGATAAATCACAAGAGTTCACCTTCTCTAAATGTCATTTTATTTTAAAATAAATTTTCTCATCATCCTCTCTCTCTTCATTCAGTCCCTATCTCCTTTACCGACGCTCTCTCTCCCTATGTTATTGGAAACGGAAACCCAAAGCCTTCGGCTGTAACTGAAAGCTAGTTGGGGCCCACCACGATGTTTGTGATAAATCTATCCAGCTCATCAATTTTACTATATCATGTTACAATTTGGACCAACAATGATATAGATCCAAACCTCGAGTGGGCCGCACGAAAGGAAAAGGTGAGGATTGAACTTCCACCATTGAAACATTCAAACAGCTACATAAGTGTTGGATCATGCTAATGTTTTTATAATTTCAGTTCATCCCAGCAGGAATGACCTCATAAATGATATGGATGGCATATATACATCATGGTGGATGGCATATATATCATCAGTACCACCTATACTTCCGTTCCTGAAGGTGTTCCACATGTGTGGTTACATTCCCAGGAAACTTTTAAGTTCAACTGGTTGGAATAAACGTTACGCCCATCATATGATAACTTATAAAGTATGATGTTTATATCAAATCCAGTCCTTTCAATATTTTGGCCCCATAATTTGGATAGTATTTTTAAATAATCATTAATATATACACATCAAATGACCCACACCCTTTAAAATAACATCTAAACAGTGATAAATAGAAAATAAGTTCTGACCCATCAATGATGAATATTACGTTTTTAAAAGGTGATTCTTATGATGTAAAATCTATCAAACGGTTTTGATTTTATATATACATGAAAAGTTTGGCGTTGTGACTAGTTTGACCTTAGCTTCTAGTCCAGGCTCCTGTAGTTGAGACCTTCTAACAAAGTTTTCATTTGGCTTTCCGGTATCGGTACCGGTTGGTGCTAGTCGGTCGTGATGTTTATATACCATCTATACCATTCATGAGGTCCTTCCTACTTAGGATGAATTGAAATTACAAAAAAGTTAACCTAATCAAGAACTACCGTGGCCTCATGAATGTTTCACGGTAAACGTTCAATCCTTACCTTTACTTGTGTGACCTACTTGAGTTTTCGAGCTAACTTATTTTTTGACCCATGTCCTAACTTATCTTATAGAAATTGATAAACGGCTTAGATTTATCACAAAAATCACAGAAGGCCCACCTACCTTTTGGAGGCAATTCCCCAATTTCCAATAGAATAGGGAAAGAGATTATTAAATAAGGAGAGAGAAGTTATTAAATGAAGCCCCAGAGGAGAAGCAAGTTTGTTTTCAAAGAAAATGAGATAATTGGACATGTCATACACGTGCGATGTATTTATACAATGAACCACACGTGTAAGAAATCTGGTCCGTTAATCAGGTAGGTTACCTTGTAAGTACATAAATAATATAAAATGTTATTTTTTTGTAATCAATAGTAGGATATTCTTTTATAAGAAAAATGGGATGTTAAAAATTCATTCCATCTGTCCGAATTCAACTAGCATGTGTGGCTCTTATGAT
Organism: Magnolia sinica; assembly: GCF_029962835.1. Lineage (NCBI taxonomy): Eukaryota > Viridiplantae > Streptophyta > Magnoliopsida > Magnoliales > Magnoliaceae > Magnolia > Magnolia sinica. The sequence goes on from NC_080586.1 coordinate 19,169,488, forward strand.
GAGATTCATTTATTAATTTTTTAAACATAAAATTTAATTAGTGAACTTTATTTGATGAACAAACTCGATCTATGACATGTATTCTCACCGTACTTATGTAATACTAGATGTCATGTACACATGAATAAAGAAAAATATTTTTTTATATTTAATGCACAGCTAGTTGGACCAATTTGAATGGTCCAACTAGTTGTGTGTGAGCTTCTCATATATATATATATATATATATATATATGACCTTATCCTCAGTAAGCAATGAAGACTTTGAATCACTCCTAATAATCTAGATCCAAGTCCTATTAGGTATTCTCTCATCCTCCTTTAGGCATTATCCACTTCAAAAACTAATCAACCTTTCCTCTGATGTGGATACCAGAAGCAAATCCAGGTAACCGAATCTTTAGAGGGTGACTAGAATTTGGTACAACTTTACGGTGGAGAGTCCACTCACTGACAAAAGTCAAGAAGTTGAGAATCCACTCACTAGAAAAGAAATTCCATATTTAAGAGTACTCTGAAAACTAACTATACTTTATGGCCTTCCTTTTCATCTAGTAGAAATTATAATCAAACTCAACAACTAATAAAAGAACATAAATATGCTCAACCTAGGACTTCTTTGTTTAACAAGCCAACCCAACTAAGACTTTAACTTGTGTAACATGTCAAACAAACTAGGATATAAAATGTTAACCATGCCAAGATTATTGCAACTTTATTGTATTTTGTTGTATCAGCTACTAAATCCTTAATGCAACATGCTGTTGAAAGTGATTGCATATCTGCTGCAGTGCATTGTTCCCGCTGGCTGAAAGGAACTCATCCTTGAGTTTGAAACAGTGTCAGCCGTTGATATTGATGTGCCAACATGGCTAGTCTTCTGTTTCTTTGGTGGAAGCTGATGACAAAGTCCTCCATGTCAACTAGGCATATCATTGATCAGGTCATGCTCTCACTTTATCTTGCATCCTCTAGCACGTGCCTTCTCTTGAGAGTTGAGAGATCTCATTTCTCAGCGACAGTTGCACCATCAAGCACCCACACCACTGTCACACTCAAATTAGTCAGTCACCATCTTCAACATTCTCTTAAATCACAGCAATGACCTTTGTTCTATTGCGTTGCTATGAGGATCATCTTCCGTTGTTTTTTTTTCCTGTCAATTTGGGCATCGACCTCTTGGTCGATCCATTGACAGGTTCGTCAATCACGCCATTTGGGGATTTACCAGACAATTCAAAGATGGATTCATTGTGCTTGTCATTGTGAATCATGCCACTCTCTTCACAAACTGTCTCCCTCGGATTATCTAATTCAACAGATTGAGATTCAATATGACCTTTTCTTTTGTTTTGACACATGACATCCATGCATTCTTGGTTTAATATGCATATTTCTTGTAAGTCTTCTTTGAATTTCCTTATCTCTCTGCACTTCTCACTTATTCTATCTAACCGCTTCAATCGGCGGTGTAACCTTTTTGCTACTAGTCAATGTCTCTTTATTACCATTGCACTGTGATGGATTTTCACAATAAGGAGTGGAATATCCATAAGGACCTTCATGGTAATCAAAGGAAGATAGGGATTGGCATGATAACGATAGGAAGATGGAGTGGATGGTTGTAATAGGTATGTGAATGCAGATAGAAATTGAGAAGTGTAAGAATGAAAGCTTCTAATAGACATCTTAACAAGAATAAGCAGTTGGAAAGACAAGACTTCAGGGACAAGTTTATGTGCAATTAAGGGCTGGTTCAACGTGTAGGCTTTGTGTAGTTTAGGGGCTGTGATAGGTTGCAAAGATAGCTGCAATAAGACAATTTTCACTTTTCAGCTAGGAACAGGGGCTGCGAGTGGAGTGAGATGAAAGGACACATTTCAGGACAACGTGCAGGATTAAGGACTCAAAAGTAAACGGATATGTGAGTAGGGAAAGGAACTAGGTATGGACTAGAAGCAGACTGAGAAATGTTTAAAGGACAGGCTGTGGAACTAGGGACCAACTAAAGTTAAAAAGGGACAGGTTTACATGAGTCATTTAGGAGCAGTTTGGGGAAATTTTGGTTCAGATTTGGCTCAAATTTATGCACATTGGGCTGGTTAAAAGCTGGAAGATTTGGTGTTCAGGACTGTGCATGTGCTGTTGTTGGGTTTAGGAGTAAAAGCTACACAGAAAAACCAAATTCACTGCAGGTAACATGCAGAGTAAAGGAAAAGGAAAAAATATGCAGAAAATCTGCACAAAAAAAAAAAAAAAGACAATCAAATTAACAAGTTCCAGCGTATCGGAACTTGCTTTGAAACCAATTCATGCAAATACTGGAAGCAAACCAGGCCACCCGAACCCTCGGAAGTGACAAAATTTGCTGCAGGAATTTTACTACTGGAAAAGGAAAATCCATATTTAAGAATACTCTAAGAACTTGCCATACTCTATGCCCTTCCTGTTTATTTATAGACCTAGTACACAACAACCCTTATTACGCTAAACTACTTCTAAAAGAACATAATTAGATTGAACCTAAGACTTTAATAACTTGTGTAACAAGCCAGCCCAACTAAGGTTTCAAAAACTTGTGTGACAAGTCAAGCCAACTAGGACAATTACTGAGCAAACCTGTTGATCAAGCTAGGATTATTGATGCTATACTATATTATTAATACGGCAGTATTGTAGCACGATATAATAGCTGACACATCTCTGCTGTAGTGCGCCACCCTATGGGGGCCATCTCTAGATTTAATAGCATCTGGCAGAACCACCTCAAACACTTCTCCAATTTATTTCCTATTGGAGATTTTCTTAGGCTGCTTCAGATGACATCATTTTTTGTTCTTCCTCCTAGTCTTCCACACATCCATCGTCTAATAAAATGTTATTCAAGGGTCTTGTTACAAAAAATTGTAACGGACGCATGGAGTGAGTTTTCAGTCCTTTTCTTTAGTCAGAGAAGTTGGTTAGGAGCTCAACTTTTAAATGCTGGGAATAGATTAAATCATGGGCTAAAGTTTGAATATAGTTGAAGGTTTCAAGTTTTCTCAAGCATAATTCAGAACGTGGATGCTGGCAAGGGGAAAGTTGCATTGATTTGATTCTTTGAGAATTATGAGATTTTTGACAATGTCGCTGCAGTGTTCTTTTTTTTTTTTTTTTTTGAAAGGCAGAAGTGTTCTTGTTGTGTGTGAAGTAGTTCATGGATTCTGCGGGATCTTGCATTCTTGTATGTGAGTCATAGTTATTAGTTGGGCTCATTAAAACCACTCATTATTTCTGATGTAGTTGAATATGTTTTTGCTGAAAATCTTTCTGAACTGCTTTTTTACTTCATTTACTATTGCAGCTTAAGTTTCTAGAGGGACATCTAGATGAAAGATTAAAAACTTTGAAAGGATGAATGAAAGGATACAAAGAAGAAAATGAAGAAAATAGGGAAAATGGAAATTAAAAAAAACCATGAATAATCTCTCATGTCTCCCCCTTTTTTATTAGAAATGTCTTATCATACGAAAATGACATGAATACCCTCACATACATGTACACATACTAACTTATACACTCAAAATACCCTTACAGCTCAACACTCCCCCTAAAGTTGGTGCAAAAATATCTATCATGCCCAACTTAAAGTTTTAAACAACCTAACTTCTTTTTTTTTTTGAAAAAATGACAGATTTTATTGCATAGAGGCCGAAGCCTAAAGAATTACACCCAAACAAAAGGAAAATAAATAAATAAATAAATAGGAACAGCTAGAACTCAGCCCAATTTTTTTCAAACTGGTCAGCCCCAATGATTTTTGCTTCACTCGTCCATTCCTTCAACAGCCCCTGGGCCATTTTGCATACCTCCAAAACTGACTTTTTCCAGCTTCGAAAGCACCAACTGTTTCTTTCCATCCACAGCACCCATATTCCTACGGGTAAACAGAGACACCATATTTTCTTCCCTATCTCACCACCACCCCCACCATGCCAGGATGAAAATAAAACTTCTATAGAACCCGTCATTACCCATCGAAAACTGAGGTTAACAACAAACTCATCCCAAATCTTTGTCGCAAAGACGCAATGAATGAAGAAATGATTCACCGATTTTTCAGCTTTGTAAGATAGAAGACACACATTCGGGAGAATCATCCCCCTCTTGCGTAGATTGTCCACCGTGAGCACCTTGCTATTACCTACAAGCCAGGTCAATGCAGCTAAATTGTCCAACCTAGCTTTGCAAACTCCTTTAGTAAGAATGTCCGCCAATTGAAGTCGTGTAAAAATGTACGGAGTACAAACTAGTCCAGCCCGCAGCTCCTCCTTTACAAAATGTTAGTCTATCTTGATGTGCTTAATGCGATCATGCTAGACGGGATTGTGAGCAATACTTATGGCAGCCTTCTTGTCACGGTACATACACAGAACCCAGAGTGTAGTATCCCAACTCCGATAACAAAGATAGAAGCCATAATAGCTCACCTACACCATGAGCTATGGATCCGAATTCTGCTTCTGCACTAGAACTTGCCACAACAGCCTGTTTCTTACTCCTCGAAGTGACTGAGTTCCCCCCAATTAAAGAGCAATACCCAAAAGTTGATCGTTTATAGTAACTGAACCAGCCCAATATGATTTAGTGTAGGCTCAACCCTTAGGTGACCTGATGCAAGACACATGATTTAATGCTAAGGTACAACGTGGAGATTATGAAAGAGTCTATAAAGTAATTCAATTAACAAAAGATGCTAACCCACCAAGTAATTAAGAGTAAAGAATAGGAAATAAAATATGATTTAACTTAAATCGCATGCCCGTATGCTAAGAAATCACATAAATTAATTAAAACTAGGCCTGATGGAAGGATAAAACTTCCAATTTAGCATAGGCACGTTCCGCACTCAAGGGACATATTTGTAGGTTTTATGATTAGGGTTAGGAAGGAAAAAATCTGAAATTTGAAAAAATAGGGTTCATGAGAACTGCGAATTTTGGAATTAGGGTTTTTAGAAATTATGAAAAATAGGAAATTGGGGGATCTATGGTTTAGGGTAGGGTGATGGGTGGGGAATCAATGGGTTTTGATGGGGGAAGCAAGGGGAAATCAAATGATTGAACGGTTGTCCATATGGTCAATTTAGGGGCTCACACGTGTGGGTCGTTGCCTAGGGTTTTTGGGTCTTCAATAATTGATTTTGGTTGGGATTGAAGTTGGATGGTGAAAAGTTGAAGAAAAAGATGATTTGAATGGTCTTGGATAGGAATGAAAGAAGAGAGATGGAGTTTTTTGGAAAAATACCTCTTTGGATAGAAAGGAAGAGAGAAGGAAGATAATAGTAGGAAGCCTCGCACCTCCGTTGAATGGGGAATGAAATCACACCACACCCAAGCTCCAAATCATATGAAGAAGAGAAAAAATAGCCTTCTTTTTTTTTTCTTAAAAATAATAGCATCAGGGCTTCACACACTCATCTTTCTCTTTTATAGTCTCAGAAAAGACCTTTTACAAAAAGACGCTCTCAAATAATATTCTCAACAAAAATACGCTTAATAAATTAAAAGTTGTTCCTAACTCCCTAATCTCAACACAAATATAAGGTATACTAAAAATAATAAGCATGTAAACAATCTAAACAACTAAACTATTTCGTGGCCCATGGGGGTCCACGATCAAGATGTTTGATGATGATGATCCAACTGTCCGATCATCATGTCCACCCAATCCAACGGTCCGATGTATCCATCAAGCTCCTATATGCAGCTCACGTTCATCTTCCCAGTGTGAGGTCTTCAAAGAAGTACAAACATGCACGTGGGGTCTTCAACATGGCTAGGAATGTGAATTGGGCCAAGTGGGCCCCATGTAATGGTCGTCTAGCCATAAGGAGACTGGCTCAACCGTCCTCTGGTATGGTGCTCGGATGTCCTCATCATGACCATGTCTAGTAAACAAAATTCCTCTTCCAGGAGATGATTTCAGATATGTAAGAATCTGATGAGATGCGTCCATGTGTGTTGTCCGTGGATTATGCATGAACTAACTAATAACACTAACAATATCTAGTTGAGTAAAAGACAAGTAAATTAGTCGACCTACTAACCACTGAAACCGCCCTACATCAACTAATTGTTGACCATCCTCATCATGCAATCTATAATTATGTTCAATTGGAGTATCTGTTGGCTTTGCTCCAAGGTTACCAGTCCCTTTCAAAAGGTCTAGGACATACTTTCTTTAAGAGATAAAGATGCGCCGCTTTGAACATGCCACCTCTATCTCGAGAAAAAACTTTAGGTTGCCCAAATCCTTCATCTCAAACTCCTTTCCAAGGTACCTCTTGAGTTTTTGAATCTCTTCATCATCATCCCCAATTACCACTATATCATCTCTACATAAACAAGGAGAGCCACTGACTTCCCCCAAGATCGTCTAATGAATAAAGTATGATCTACTTTACTCGATGTCTAGCCAACCCTTTTTATTGCATTACTGAAGCGCTCAAACCATGCTTTAGGTGACTGTTTGAAACCATACAAGGCCTTCTTCAGCTTGCAAACCTTTCCATCCATGGGTATTCAGATGCAAAAAACCTAGAGGTATCTTCATGAATACCTCCTCCAAATCACCATAAAGAAAGGCATGCTTCACATCTAACTGATAAAGTGGCCATGCCAAATTTGCAACCATAGACAAGAGTACTCATATAGAGTTCATATGTGCCACCGGTGCAAAAGTCTCCTGATAGTCAATACCGAATGTTTGCGTATAGCCTTTGGCAACTACATAGGCCTTATATCTAACCACAGATCCATCTGCTTTGTATTTCATGGTGTACGCCAACTTACACCCCCACCGGATGCTTCCCTCTAGGAAGGTCTACCAAGTCCCACGTCCCATTCTTTTCTAGAGCTTTCATCCTCCTCATACATAGCAACTTTTCACGGCAGTTTGGACAAAGCATCTGAAACACTAGCAAGAAGAGAAACAGAGGAAATAGAAACTAAGAAAGAACGATAAGATAGTGAAAGAGACTGATAAGAAATAAACTCTATCATGGGATGTTGAGTACAAGAACATTAACCTTTCCAAACAGCAATAGGAAGATTGAGATCATCAGTACTTTCAACCACATGAATAGGATTAGGAGAAGATGTGATAATAAGAGTAATAGTAGTACCCGCGTTCAAGGACTTTCCTGCGTGTTTGGTCTTCCTTTGGCTTCCATCTTGTGTAAACTTGTAACTCTTTAAGCGGTGCACTCATATCTTGTAGCTAATAGTACCAGTAGAATTTGTATCCTATAAGCTAATAGTACCACTATAGTAAAAAATATATATATTATGGTGCATGAACATGAAGAAACAACGGGTCGCTCCTCTCTTCACCAACGCTCTCCTCCTGAAGAAGGGCAACGCGAGAAGCGAAGAAAGAAATAGACTCATGAAATGTAACATCCATGGACACAAGACGACGCTGAGAAGCAGGATGATAGCACTGATATCCCTTTTGAGAGGCAAAGTACCCAAGGAAGACACACTTGCGAGCCTTCGGATCAAGTTTAGTGCATGATTGTTTATGAATATGGGCAAAACACATGCAAACAAAGACTCTAGGAGGGATTGGAAATAATGAATGATAATAGATAAGGACCTGAACGGGAGATTTAAAGCAAAGAACACGAGAATGCATGCGATTTACGAACGAGGAAAACTGCAATGAGAAAAGCATCAAACCAAAAAGTCTTTGGGACATTCATACCAAATAACAATGCTCTTGTCACTTCTAGGAGGCGATGGTTCTTTTGCTCTACCACTCCATTTTGTTCTAGTGTACCAACACAAGTGGTCTAATGTCCAATCCCATGATCACATGTATATCACTTGAGAGCATTCAGATCAAGTTTAGTGTATGATTGTTTGTGAATATGGACAAAATACATGCAACCAAAAACTCAATAAGGGATTGAAAATAACGAATGACCAGGGATAAGGACCTCAAAAGGAGATTTAAAGCCAAGAACACAAGAAGACGTGATTTATGAGGAGAGCAGCAATGAGAAAAGCATCAGACCAAAAAGTCTTTGGAACGTTCATACCAAATAACAATGCTCCTGTCACTTCCAGGAGGTGACATTTCTTTCACTCTGCCCCTCCATTTTGTTATGGCGTACCAGCACAAGTAGTCTAACATTCAATCTCATTATCACGCAAATATTATTTAAGTCTAGAATAAATACACCCCCCCTCCCCCGGGTCATTAGAACCAAGAATTTTGATATGAGAATCAAATTGAGTACAAATCATCTTATGAAAATTTCTTAAGATGGAAAAAAACTTCTTTAGATTTCATAAGATAAACCCATGTGCTACGGGTGCAATCATCAACAAAAGAAACAAAATACCGATAACCAGTAAAAGAAGTAGTGGGAGAGGGTCCCCAAACATTAGAATGAACAATAGAAAAAGGAGCAATGCTTTTATTAAGACCCAACAGAAAAGAAATACGAGTGTTTTGCAAGTTCATACACTTCACATTATAACTCAACAGAACTGGAACTAAATAACTCGGGAAACATTTTTTTTTCAAATACGAAAAGGATAAATGTTCCAAATGTAAGTGCTAACAAAACAGCTCGTCTTGATTGCTACTACTGGAACTACTATTAGCATTGCATGATTGATGTGCCCTAGGCTGAGCTGACGAAGTCTCAAGAAGGTATAAGCCATTAGATTCCCGGCCACTCCCAATCATCCTCCTCAAATGTAGATCCCAGAACACACGATGAGTGGGGGAAAAAAAAAAAAAAAGGTTACGCTACAATTCAAGGATTTTGTGATACTGCAAATGGATAACAAGTTAGAGGCGAGATTTGGTACATATAACACAGAAGAAAGGGGAAATTTGGGATAAAGAGAGACATTTCCCTTTCCGGCAATAAAAGAAAGTGAACCATTAGAACTTTAATTTTTTCTTTTCTAGAACAAATAGAGTAAGTAAAAAATAAAAAATAAAAGACAAACCAAACCTATCACGTGATTTGAGGCACCGGAATCAATGATCCAAGATGAAGAAGTGGAGAAAAAATGTATCGGTGTGGAATGCACACGCACGTATGCTTGTGTGTGCATAACCTGAGGTAGACGGATTTTCCAACTGTGATACTTTATAGCGCAGGCGCTCCAACTCATCTTCTGATATGCAAACCATCCTAGGTGAGGGATTAGCCCCCAGAGGGGTTTCAATAGGAGTAAACTGTGAGCTAGGAGTGGTAATGCCAGTGGATGTGGACCCTTCTATAGTAGACGTTGTGTTGGCTACAGATGTACCCCTCTTACGATTGTATCAGGGTGGTTGACCTATACTTTCCCAACAATGCTCTTTGTCATGCCTGGTCTTTCCACAGTGTGTGCACTTCAAATCATTTTTCTCCTTAGTAGGCTTCTTATCAACTCCCTTATATGCATCTATGGAAACCAGCACTCAATGCAAGGGCTGATTTCTCTAGAGTCACATTATTATACTATTGTGCTGAAGCTAACCTACTCTCCTTACTCTGAATGTGTGCATATACCTGACTCAAAGAGGGCAACTGATCTTGTCCAACTAACTGTACTCTGATCAATTCGAATTCCAGATTCATACCAGCCAGAAAATCAATAATGTGATTCCTCTCTACCTTCTTCTTATACATCAAAGAATCTTCAGTGCAATAGTTCAAATGAATCATAGAAATCCAAGTATCCAACTCTTCCTAGATACGCCTCAAGTTGCAAAGTAGGTTGCCAAAGTTTTCTCCCTCAGTCGAAGATGAGCAACGTCTTATCGTAGTTTACAAATCTGAGCAAAGTTTTGCACCTAAGAATAACTTTGGACTAGAGTATCCCAAATATCTTTGGCAGTCTTCAGAAACATAAACCCGTTACTCACATTCGTCTCCCATAGAATTGACCAAAAAAGGCCATAATCAACAAATTATCTGCTTCCCTCTTATTATAAGAGGGATCAATGATTGTTGGTTCCTTTGTTTTTCCTGTCAGATATCCAAGTTTACTTCTTCCCCCAATAAATATATTCACAGCCTGTGACCATTGTACATAATTAGGGCCACTTAACTTCACCATCATCATTTGCGTTCCTAAATTATCTAGGGATGAACGTCCAGTGGAATATAAATTAACCTCAGTATTACTGTTGTTCGACATCCTTGTAGATGACCAACGTCAATTCCAACTGACAAAAAAAGGTTTCTTTATCTCAAACGATGCTTCCAGGCTCTTCTCGGGCTTAGGTACGCACCAATTGGCCTCCACAAATTACTCCGGAAGACAGCTAAGGAGTGTTTACACAACCAGATACTTCAAAAAAACTGTCAAATTAATGTAGAAGTAAAGCAGATAGGAATCTAATATGTTTCATACACTAACAAAAAACCCTAGGTGATGTCAATCTCTAAGGTAGAAAAATTGTGATGTCTCTCTCCACAATGATCTGATCAATGTGAGACCACTTCCAATCAACTCCAATAAAAAAAAAAACCGATCCAAACAATACTAACCTTGATTCTGAAAATCACCACATAGGATCGCAGCCATCTAATTTGTTCTGAAACCCATGTTTTTCATTTTTATTTTTTTAGTGGAACACCTTGAAACACCATCAAATGGCTTCAAAAAAATCTGGAAAAAAAAAAGAAGCCAAAAAACTATAATAAATCAAAATGATCCGGGCAGTAGTAATTTTGTTCCAATCTAACAACCCTGATCACACGGTTACTGATGTCAGCAGTACGGTCAGATGACGTCAACACAAACGGACAACGCTTCGAGTCACCTTTGATCCTCCTATGTTAAACCCTTATAATGATCTTGATTTTCTAATACCAAGATGAAAGATTAAAAACTTTGAAAGGATGAATGGAAAGATAAAAAGAAGAAGAAAATGAAGAGAATGGGGAAAATGAAAAAACGTGAATACTCTCTCACAACTCCCCCATATTTTATTAGAAATGACTTACAACAAGAAAATGATATAAATACCCTTACACACATGTACACATACTAACTTAAACAAATACACCCAAAATACTAAGAAAATGACATGTGTACACATACTAACTTAAACAAAAACACCCAAAATACCCTTACAACTCAACACATCTATCTCTTTGGAAGCTACTAGGCTCCATCCCCACACTAACCAACACGTGGGGAGAGAAAGGAAGGAGAGACCCATCCTTGCATTTGCATAGTTTAGAAAACATGTGGAAGTCGATCAACTAGCTGTATTAGAAGAAACAACAAGGCATCAACAACAATAAAAGGCTTTTCAAGTGTAAAGGACACCCAATCCAGTGCCACCTCAACCTAGCTGCCAACATCAAAGACGTAGTTAACATCCATATAAAGCTTTCCTTGTATATCTGTTGTAATCTTTACATATTCAATACAATACAATCACCAATGTGTGCATTTTTACACAATTCAAAATACATCTTGTTCATGGTATCAGAGATTTAACAATCTCTTCACGAGTTTTTTTTTTCATCGATCCCTTCATGGCATCCACCCCAATCAACAATGGCTCTCAATTAGCAACCATCTCTTCTCACCCAGTTGTCTCTCACTACTATGACCAATCTCTCCATTGGCCAATACCAATGTTGCTCCCCAACTTCTGTTGAAACTCAACCAATGTAATTACATGTTATGGCATGCACAATTCTTGCATCTGTTGCGTGGTCACAAACTGTTAGGGTATGTACATGGCACCCATCCGGCTTCGCCTCACTTCCTTTCCTCGGGTATGCCTTCCACCTCCGACTTGAATCCCACTTTCGATCGGTGGGAATGACAAGATTGATTAATCCTCAACTGGATCATTTCTTCTTTCACTGAGGGTGTTCTTGCGCATGTCGTCAGTGCGGCTTGAACAACGCTTGCATGAACTTCGCTCCTACGTCTCGCACCTAGGTTATGCATTTGAAGGACCTTCTTTCTACAGTTAAGAAAGGTTCTTCCACAATAACAAATTATCTACAATTTGTTCACTATATCGATGTCTCCCTAGGCTATTGACAAACCGGTTAGTGAGGAGGACCTTGTCATCGTCATTCTGTGTGGTCTTGGTCTTGACTATCGTGACTTTGCAACCTCTGGTCAGGCGGTCACACACATGTTGATCCCGTCTCCTTCGATGATCTCTGCGACTTACTCCTTTGTTGGGAGACCTATTTGGCCAATTTTAATGATCAAGTTGATCTACCCATCCACTCTGCACATGCAGCATCTCGCACCTCTGTTGAGTACTCAACTCATCCCCAGAACAACAAACACAACAACAATTGTGGCAATCGTCGCCATCGGAATTGAAATCGCTCACCATCCTCCACACAAACTCGTCCCATTCGATCTCCTTTTACCAATCAACATCAACCTACATGTTACATCTGCTCTCAAGATGGCCACTCTGTTGCTCATTGCCCGGAGTGTTTTAATCACGCCTTTTTTAGTGTCCATTCCTCTTATGCTGCGAATTCTCAAAATTCATAGTTACTTGGCTATGGCTCGAACAATCATTTGACTGCAAATATGTCAAATTTAGCTATTCATTCTGAGTATTTTGGGCCTGATCAAATCGTGGTTGGTGATAGCCAAGGTTTGGATATCTCTATCATTGGGTCCTCTCATTTTGTTTCTTAGAATAATGCTTTCTTGATGCAAGATATTTCCTACTGTTTATTAAATGTCAATCAATTTACTGAGATAACCATGCTATTTTTGAGTTCATCCTTCTCATTTTCTTGTTAAGGATCAAGGGACAGTGGTGGTTCTTCTATGTGGCCCGAGTGGAAATGGACTGTACCATCTTGACTTCGATGATTTAGTAAGGAATAAAGAACGAGTTCGGTCTACTTTGGTTTGAGAGCACATCTCTATAGATGGTCTGCATCAACGTCTTGGTCACCCCTCATTACGGATAGTCAAACATGTTCTCTCTAGCTTTGCCTTACCCTTTTGCTAATAAGGTGGATGTGGCATGTGATGCATGCTGATATTCCAAAAGCCATTGTCTACCTTTTACACCTTTAGATTCATTGAGTGATGCACCTCTAGATCTCATTCATTCAGTAGTATAGAGACCCGCCCCATTTCCTTCTATTGATGGATTTAGAATCTACATGTTATTCATGGATGATTTCAGTAAATATTGTTGGATATTTCCTATTGCACGCAAATCTGATGTTCTCAATGTTTTTGCTCGCTTCAAAATTTTGGTAGAGACATACTTCGGTAGACGGATTAAGGCACTCCAATCAGATGGAGGGGGTAAGTTTACCAAGCTCTCCCCATTCTTGGCTAAAAAAGGCATTACCCAACGTATTTCATGTACCCACACGCAGAACAAAATGGTGCAGCTGAGCGCAAGCACAAATACATAGTCAAAACCAGGCTTGCCATGCTTACTCATGCTCATCTTTCCACCGTCTTTTGGTCCTTTGCTTTTCAAAAGGCGGTTTACTTGATCAACCGATTGCCAAGCTCGATCCTTGGAAATATATGTCATCTTACAAAATTGTTTGGGTCCTCACTAGTGTACTCCTCCCTGGACGTGTTTGGGTGTTTATGCTATTCCTGGTTACGGCCTTATGCTAAACATGAACTTGATCATCGCTCTAAACCTTGTTGCTTGGTTTCTCAACCGTTCACAAATGGTTCAAATGCTTTGATCCCTCCTCTAGAAAGATATACATCTCTCGGCATGTTTATTTTGATGAGAAGGTGTTTCCATTTGTAGGTGCTATTGGGCCCATAACGATGCACTCTTCATTTGCAACCAATGAGAGGAATACTTCTTTACCTCTTCTGATTGTATTGTGGCACGTGTCGCCCTCCTCATCCTCTGATCATTCTCGCGTTACTATAGTAACACCAGTCATTGTACCAGGCCCATATTGACCAACTTCAACTATGAGCCCAGTTGCCCCCACGCTACAGCCCTAGCAATCTGGCCCACCTGTAGTTAACCTCTCCAAGGCCCCATCTCAAGATCTTATTCAGTTAGTTAGCCCACCTATAGCTGCCCCATTAACAATTACTCCTCAACCAAACACGGTTCCCAACCAGCCTAATCTAAGTTCTTTTGAGGTGTCTCCAACTATTGATGCAAGGCCCACTCATGACCTGGTTGCAAATTTGTTAGGCCCACAACTTGATGGTTGATACTTCTAAAGCTACTATACCCAATCCAGCATGTGCTCCACCATAACACACTCATTCCATGCTCATTCGATCACTTATGGGTACTCTCAAGCTGCCACGATTTACCCTCACTGCTAAACATCCTATACTTGATCCAATCTTACCTATGTGTTACTCTCAAGCTGCGCAACATCTCAAATGGCGTACTGCTATGCAAGAAGAATTTAATGCTCTTGTCCATAATGGTACATGGGTCTTGGTTCCATCTTGCTCCGCTCAAAATATAATGGGTTGCAAATGGTACTCGGATGCTGACTGGGCTGGCTGTCTTGAAGACCGCAAGTCCACAGGTGGTTATGCTATTTTCCTTGGTCCCAATTTGTTGTCTTGGAGCTCTCACAAACAATGCACAGCCCCACATTCCTCAACGGAAGCCAAGTATCAGACCATCGCAACATCAGCGGCTGAGATTACCTAGGTTCAATCACTACTTCAAGAGCTGGGAATTTCTCTACATCAGCTGCCATTGATCTGATGCGATAATATTGGCGCCACCTATATGACAGGCAATCCAACATTTCGCTCATGGACAAAGCATATCGAAATTGATTTTCACTTCACCCATGACAAGGTGTTGTCCAAGAATCCTGTGGTTCGTTATGTGTCAACCATTGATCAATTGACTGATCTGTTAACAAATGGGTTATCTCGTCAACAGTTTGTGTTATTTAGATCCAAGATCAACGTTTATGATGAAACACATCTCTTGCAGGGGCATTTAAAGGATACCCAATCCAGTGCCACCTTAACCCAGCTTTCAACAGCAAATATGTAGTTAATATCCACATAAAGCTTTCCTTGTATTTCTATTGTAAATCTTTATATATTCAATACAATAGAATCATCAATGCATGCGTTTTTACACAAGTCAAAATACATCTTTTTCATCAGGAAATCTCAAACAAGTTCCCTAGCAATATTCAAGCCAGTTGACTCAGACTTTCTTTTTTTTTTTTTTCAATAATTAGTTGACTCACATGTCTCTCAAGCTAGATTCAGAAACTGTCACCACATCAGAATTTTCTCATTATGATAGACAAGCGTCCATTATTCTTAGCTACAAAATAGACGATTTCTGAAAGTTCGTCCGATTCTACTCCATCCTACACAGTTTCAAGTTATCAACTGAAAAAAGTAAAAGAAAAACCTACAAAACCAATCCCTATTCTTGTTATGTGAATTCTAGCTATGTACATGCATTGCATTATTCCAAAATTTGAACGGCCTACCTTGTCCATTTGCTGTGCTCAACAGGATTCCATGCCCGGGGTTTCGGAATAGTGCAAGGTCCTACTGTTGCCTACAACCACATACAAAAGCATCAGACGCCATTCCAATCAAACGAAAATTAAAAAAATAAAAATTAATGACCTCTCCGAATCCTCTCCGCGAGACAAATGTCTCAATATTTCCACTAAATCACCCCAAATCGACATCCCCAATTGCCCCAGCATCACAACATTGCACCAAATCATCCCAATTAGACATGCAATCGAAAATTTTCACCACATTTCGAGCAAAAACCACAAAGTCAGACATCAGGGCTCCCCGATCTACATTCCCTCCCTGAATATCGCAATTTCCAAACCCAGATCTACCGCAATTTCTAGAAAATCAGCCAGAAATCCAAAACCTCGTGATCTCATCCAAAAACGCCGCAAAAAGAACCTAGAAAAAGCAAATTTACGAGAAAGAAAACCAGATCCGGCGAGACATTAAACAAAAAACACAGAAATTTTACATGCTTACTTGCTGATACAATCCATAGAGCAGGAGCGCCACATCGTTCTGGAATTTCGAGATCGCGCCCTTGGAAGAGTTCGGAGATCCGCCGAATCCAGCGTAGGAAGCCGCGGCGTAGAATCTCTCTGGATATGCGAGGCCAGAGCTTGTCCTCGCCATTTCTTGCATATGAGAGGGGAAAAATCAGATCTCAGATGAATGGAAGGGTATTTTATAGGGGCGGGATTGCGTACGGACACGTTGTAATGGGTTTTTGCGGGCGTTGTTTTTCTTTCCCGGGCAATGAAGTTGAGGTGCTCGACGACGATATAAAACTGCGCAGGGTGCGTAGTGCGCTCGACGTGAGCAACGATGATTTTCAAGGGGGAGTTGCCCTTGCGCTTACGTGGGAAGGAGAAAAGCTTGGGAGCCATTGGTGATGGACGTGTATTGCGTCCTACCCCCGCCCGTCTCTAGCCCCGAACGGGCAGTTCTGTAGGCCGGCCCACCGTGATGTATCTGTTTATCCAAGCCGTTCAACCCTTTCCTCATATCATTTTAACATATAAAGCCAAAAATGAGGCAGACCCAACGCTCAAATGGACCTCACCACCGATGACTCTTGCATTTAATGCATCCATGCTTATTATTTGGTGTGGTCCATTTGAGCGTTGGATTTGCATCATTTTTGTGGTCATGCCTTAAAATGATCTCAGAAATGGGATGAACGGCTTGGATAAACAGATACATCACGGTGGGCCGACCCACAGAGCTGCCCGTTCAGGGCTAGAGACGTGCGGGGGTAGGACGCAATCCGCGTCCGAGATGGGCCATCCTGCTGGGAGTGGATCAGGTGTTCCCCGGGTAACACCGTAGTGGGTGTTTCTCTGACCGTGGGGTCCATCTTGATCTGTGAATTATATATCCACGCCATCCATTAGTTTTCCAGCTCATTTAAGGGCACGATCCCAAAAAATGAAGTAGACCCAGTTCTCAAGTGGACCACAGCATAGGAAATATTGGTCATTGACCATTAAAAGCTTCTTGCGGGCCACAAAAAATTTGAATCAAGATGATATTTGTGTTTTCTTACCAACAGGTTGGATGGGAAATAAATAATACGGTGGGCCCTAGAAAATTTTTAATGGTAAGTATTTAATAACCACTATTTCCTGTGATGTGGTCCACTTAAGATTTAAATTTACCTCATTTTTTGAAAAATGACATGATGGCCTAAAAACATGTAAGAGATGATAGACGGCGTTGATATACAGAAAAAGTATATCTCTGCGCCAGGACTTCACGAGCTGAGACCATTAAAACCACCTCGATGGTGAAATCTTTGGTAAACGAGCCACGTAGAAAAGTTACACGGGATAGGACGCGGATTGCGTTCTACCCCCGCGTCTTTAACCACGAACGGGCAGTTCTGTGGGCAGACCCACCGTGATCCATCTGTTTATCTACGCCGTCCATCCCTCCTCTCGGAATATTTTTAATGTATAAGTACAAAAATTAGGAAGATCCAACGCTCAAGCAGACCACATGAGAAATGACTCCTGCATTTAATTCTCTCCAAACTTATCATTTGGTGTGGTCCACTTGAGCGTTGGATCTTGATGTAGAGAAGGGTTGTAGACAGTTTCATGGCCAAGATGGAGCAAAAAAGGCCCAATCAACATCATAAGTGATTTGGACCGTTGGACTTTAAATTGGGTGTATTTCACAATCCGAAATAAGTAATCGATGGTAAAATATATGATTTTGGGATAGAACAAGCTACTTTATACATTTTTTTGTCAAAAACCTTACACACTAATATCTCGCAAGTTGTATTTGCAAAATACCACTAGATCAACGATTGTTTCCCTATTTTAATTTCGTTATTACTATAAATAGTAAGTTTTAGTTTGATTATAACTCTTCATCCATTAGGCTATAGAAGTTGCGCCCAACCACGAAAAGTACTTGGAATAATTAGAACAACTTGGTGAAGCTTACTAATTAGAATAATTAGTAAGCCAAATAAGACGCTTACTATTTTTTGCCGAAAATCTTGTGCACTGGTGCACTGGTAGACATCACGACCGTTTATAAATAGTAAGTTTACTATTTATAGTAAGTTACGAATTCCAAGAGTTTTAGTTATAGTTTGACTCTGATTTCTCTCATATTGCTTATTATTCCTATTTAAAAGGGTTGTGAACTCGTTTAATTCATTGATCGATCAATTTTGAATTTTATAGAATTTATTTTATATTTTTCTTGTTCTTATCCTCGTGGATTCAAGGAGCCTCTGTGAGGAGTTCAAAGAATTTTCGTAGATTCAAAACAGTTATCCCCTTAAGGAAGACGATGCTCAACCTCACATGCTTCCCTGCGTCAAATTGGTATCAGAGCGAGGCTTTTTCTCAGATCCATGGCTTATAAAGATGGGTCGGGCAACAATCCTGTGGACGGTGCTCCATAGGATCATCTTTTGGCAGCTTTTGAAGCAACACAACGAGAAAATCAGCAAGTCATGCAAAGGCTGCAGGCTTCCATTGCTTTCATGACGAAGGTTATAGGGTAACTCCGTGTTTCTGATAGTAATCCTTCACCACTAATTGTTGAGACTCATAATCGTCCTAATCGCATAATAGTGCCAGCAATGCATTCAAGGATCATTCTTTAGGAAGGGGGATCCAGCGAGGAGGAGATCGACGACATAATCCTCTAATATTCTGGACAAGGCGTGTCACACCCCGAACTGTTCAATACTTGCGTATTAAAAGTTCTCGAGTGTTACCATGAAATTTAACTTATTATGTACCTGTGTATAATACCAATCTAACTATCATAACCTTACATCTATTCTTCAACACGAATCTGACTGTTAAAAATAATCTTCATTCATAGATCAAGCTATCTGACCATTGATTTTAAGATAGGATTATCATATACCTAAATATTCTCACTTGTCTATCATAGCTAACTGCTCAGTCAAATATACACTGCTAGATAGAGACAGTTAACCGTCCACTTTGATTTTGGACCACTGGATCGTAGTTAACTGGCTACTTTATCTCTATATCTGCTCGTACATACTTCAAGTTGATATTCTAATCCATTCATCTTATTCATTACATATGAATATGCTTAACCCACCATCAGAATTATAATCCAAGAAACTTACATATGTGAACAAGATATTCGAATCTAACAATACACATGTCCTACTCCCAATCACTCCAAAAACCTACCTTGTGTTCTTTCATTTACAAAACTGGTCGTACATATACCTATATACACTGTTAGAGTACCAACCATCAAGTTTTCCTATTTTAAACACGTCATCTGACCATTTATTGTGTGGTTTGATATATGTACATTCCCTAATTTATTTGGTGAATAACTCTTTATTCATAATGATCTAGATATAAGTCATTTTGTAAGAATTACTTAGAAACGTGCACATAACTATGTAGAACCATTAGATTTTCCAAAACTCCCATGTCAACAATAATTACGAAAATGCCATTAACCTAAACCCCTGAATTCTATATCACATAGTTCTTACGATCCGTTTGATATGAAATTTTATATTATGCCTGTGTATCATAAATTAAACATATTTGTCAAATTTCGGCCCTTAGATAATTGCAAAAGTGACCTAATTGACAAATCATCCTCTTAGCCGTTGATTTTGATGTCGAAGAAACCTCGTGAGTAGTTGTAGTAGGATATCTCCATTTATATGAACGACTTGGATTGCCTATAATATGGATCGAGTACGAAATATGAAGACCTCACTTTGGTAGACTTTTCCTTAGGCCCGAAGTTATCTTTTTAAGGCTTATCAACTCCTTATAAATCTGGATCTTCCGATTTAACCACTTCTGTAAGTGCTATAATGTTTAAAGCACACTTTGTTTGTCAATTTTCATTTAGTCAAAACATGTTATCAAGAGATCTTCAAGTATGGTTCAAGATCATGATTCAAGCCTAGTCCAAGTTCTAGTAGAAGATGAAGTTCAAGTTCAAGTAAAAAATCAAGTTTGAAAAACAACATAAAGTTAAGATCAAATGATGTTCTAGCAGAAGATCAAGCTCCATAAAGAAGTTCAAGTCTTTAATCTACTTCAAGATAAATAAGTTCAGTCAATTCAGGTATTATAAATCCTAGAAAGACCTTAGGTTTAGGTGCTTTCAAAAACTATTTAAAATTGGGTTTTTATGCTTGTATTTGGTTAAGTTTCGACCAGCCTAAGGTTTAGCTCGACTAGCCTAAGTTTTACTCAGCCAGTCCTAAAATAAACTGAAGTAAAATAGAAAATTTGTTACTTCTTCGATTAGTCGAGTGGCCTACTCAACCAGTCGAAGGGCAATTTTGGACCAATCCTAGGTTTCTTAGCTCGAAGTCCAATAACTAAATCCGTTCGGATTTTAGCTCATTCGACCAGTCGAACAAAGCCTTCGACCAATCGAAGATTTGTTAAATCTTATCCTGCTCAAATATGAAAATCCATTGGAACTAAATCTGGTGCTTGGGCTAGTCGAAGACTATCTTAGGCCAGTTGAAGAACTAACTTCTTTGCCTATAAATTGAGGTCCTCTCTCAATTCAAAAATTCATTCAAGACTATTCAAATCCTTCTACAAGTGAGAGAGAAGATCCATTTATATTTAAGCTATTTGAATAGTATTTATAAATTACTTTTTATATCTTTTTGTTTAATTCCTAAATCTCAGACTCTGTCATTCTTATTCTAAAGAGAGTGAATATTACTCTTCTTATTGAGATTTAAAAGAATAAATACAAGTAGCCATTGGTTTAATCTTAATTAAAATTAATAAAATCCTGGACATTTTCTATCGAATTGAACATTGAACATTCGACATTCAAGAAAAGAAGTTCTTTGGCTACAACTTCTTCTACGGTGAATATAAGTATACATTTGTTTACTTTCTGTATTGGTTTTCTTGAGATAGTTAGAAAATCTCAGTGTTGATTTTTTTGAGATAGCCAGAAGATCTCAGTAAGAGTTTTTGTTTGTGATAGCCCAGTAAAATCACAATTGTATCAGGTTTTAAGGTGACCCTCAGAAAACCTTATTCACAGTGAAAGCTAAGATTACGTGGAGAGTAATTTTAGGAGTAGAGTAGGTGTGGCTATTTGACAGTTGTTGACACACGAACCACTATAATTCTTGGTGTTTTTGGTGAATGAATAGTTGTAATTTCATTTCAGTATAAGTGGTGAATGATTGTAATAATTATTTTATTTACTCTTGCTTAGTTTGGAGTTTTGATTCTAATCACATTCGTGAAATAAGGTTGTCCTACCTAAACTTGTTTAGATAAAGGTTGTCCTACGAATCAGTTTGAATCAATGTTTCAATACTAAGGCAATTGAGATATTTGATTTATTTATTATTCAGTATTTTATTCGATTATTTGGCATAATCCTATTTGCCCCCCTTTAGGATTTCTTAAGCTCTTCTTTTCAACTTCCTTCCGTCCATTGCAACTAAAATTTGGACCACACTCTGGTCTCATATGACTTCGAGGTTATACAAAATTTAGACCCCGATTTATGATCCTGCACTGTTGAACGTTGAAACCAGTTTATTCCTTTTGATGTAAAAGGTGATATTTTAGATCCATGCCTTTTCCACCATTGATCAACCACCAATTTTTTCCCAATCGTCTGCCTATCTTGACTATACATTTTCCTCAAAATTGGGCCCTGATCATTAGGTGTAGACTGTTAATTGAGATCAAGTTCGTTTTGGTACCTGTTAGGAAAATTTTCAAGATTGGCCAATTTAAATTTCGGATCACCAAGAAAATTATATAACCTGGCTCTATTCGATGACCCTGACACAATGAACAAATTAAATTTAAAGAAAGATCGTTAGAAAAGAAAAAATTGGTGAAACTCAATCCAAGTGTGATGTGAAATACGTCCCTCTCATACGCCCACTCCCTTTTAAAAAGGGGGCGTGCGTTCCCCTCTCCACTTACACGCTCACCTCTCAAACGTCCAAGGAGAGAGAAAGAGAGAGAGAGAGAAAGAGAAAGAGAAGCATAGACATCCATCATCTGTCTCCTTCTCCAAACATCTGGTATTTCCCTCTTATTCAAGCGATGTCATGATTCATGTAGAAGCTTTCTTATATGGATATGTACCTAGGGTTTAGATCTAAGGCTAAGGTGAGGGATTCCTTTAAGCTTATAACTTGAGTTGATATGAATTATTTTATTCCCTCATATGCTTTAAATCCTCCATGCAAATATTTAATTTACCCCCATCAATTATTTATCCTTTGGGAATTATGATTAAGATGTGCTATTAATTATGTATGATCTTCCTGAATTTATGTGAGGGTTTTTCCTTTAAGCTTAACTTGATTTAAGTTGATATATTTTATTCCACCTTTTATATGCCCTATTATCATGTTATTATGATTCTTTTCTTGCAATTGTTTTATTTATCATCAATGATTATTTATCCTTTGAGAATGGTGGTTAAGGCCCGAGTTTAATTATGCGTATCTTTATTTATGTGGGGTGATGGACATAGGCCTTGCCCTTGCCTTTACCAAATTTGTTGAGTTAGCCCTTGCTACTCTTCTCTTTATTGTGTTGGTCATTGTCACTCTCCTCTTTGTTGAGTCAGCCATTACCACTCTTCTCTTTATTGAGTTAATCATTGCCACTCTCCTCTTTGTTGAGTTGGTCATTGCCACTCTCCTCCTTATTTATTAGCCTTGTGTTATCTATCTTTAAGGCTTGGGCATGATTTTTGGTATCCTAAAACTTTCATGATTCATTTTACATTCTTTTTGATGAAAGTGATGTGTTAAAGGTATCACAACTAGTGATTCAAATATTATATCATGGACGTAATGCGCTTCTAGGTAGAGATCCCCTTGGTCGACGCGTAATGCCATGGGTTTTTAGGTAGTGATACACAAATTGCTGTAAGTAATTCACAATGCGTGTTACATTACTTCCGGGATTGAATGTCACAAATAATCGCTCCATGAGCAAATCGTGTCATGTAATTCATCTGATTTATGTGTTGTGCCGCCTCGAGGTGTTTACGTAAATCCACGATAGCATTGGACATGTTGGCGAATATTCATAGTTATGAGATGCGGGTCGAGTCAGGTTTTTTATGATGAGCTGCACACACTTTGTTAGGCATGCATCTTATGTAAGTTGTTTGCTCATGCTGATACCCCTCGTAGTAGTGGAGTGCGAGACGTTTCAGAACCCTTACATTACTTTTATGAATCTCTTGAATTATTGTTAATCTTAAAGGATAACCATCACTATGAGTAGGGCATTGACCCTCTACAGCCGTACAGATGATGCAGGTGATGTACAGATTGAAGACCTAGAGGACCATCTCCCTATGGAAGATTATACTGAAAGAATAAGAAGATAATTTTATGATTTAGTTTTATACTTCCACTGCGAACTCGATAATGTAATAAACTCTCATTGAGAGAGCATTTGATAATTTATTGAATTCTTTACTCTAATGAAATAATAAATAGAGTCGATTTTATTCTCGTGAATTATTACCTTCATGAATGTAACGAGATATAATATGTGTGTGTGTGTGTGTATATTCTCGGGCACGAGTATAAACTCTAACCGTGAAAATTCGGCATTTTACAAGGCGACGATCGAGTAGATCGAATAGATCGAGAGTTCAAGATGAGGGTCAATATTCCTAGCTTCAATGACCAATTACACATTGGGTATTTCCTCGATTGGCTTTCTGAAGTTGAGCGATTCTTCAACTATATGGATATCCTCGAAGCAAAAAAAAGTCAAGCTTGTGGCCTACAAGTTGAAGGGCGGAGCTTCAACTTGGTGGGAACAACTATAACTCGACGGACCAGACAAACGAAAGCACCAATCCGCACATGGCAGCGGATGAAACAACTACTACGTGCCCGATTTCTCCTTAGCGACTATAATTAGGTATTATTCCAAAATACTAAAATTGTCGACAGGGTAATTGGTCGGTGAGAGAATACACAAGAGAATTTTACTGCTTGGCGGTGTGTAACGATTTGGTTGAGACTAAATTGCAGCAAGTCGCCTGATTCAACGGTGAATTACGTATGACGATCCAGGATCGGGTCTAGATGCAGTTTGTTTGGACGATGAATGATGTAATCAAATTGGCTACCCGGCCAGAAGCATAACTTGAACGTCCTAACACATAGATCTATTCTACCGCAAGGGTAGTCGCGGCAGGTCCGCCCTAGGAAGCTTCACAGCCCAAGGGGAAGGAACCCATAGGAGCACGCACTCAACCTCTTACACCCATGAACCAGGATCAAGGAAGAGGGCAAGCTAAGCCTCAATGGCGCATGTCGACTACTGCTGGCTGATGCAGGATCCCGAATCCCTATGCTCGGCCAAGGCTGGACCATTGCTTCTGTTGTGGCTAGCCGGGTCACCTATTAAATACTTATCCCCAACGACAAGTGGCGAACTTCACCATCAATGATGGTAGTGCTGAAAACGCTGACAATAACCCAAGTACTGAGGAATCAGATCACACCACAGAAGACGATGCAGATGAGTCAGGTTGGTTTAGCAGGATTATGGCGAATCACTCGTTGTGAGGTGACTATTGTATGCGCTAAGGAAAGAAGTACACCCACAACGACATAACATCTTCCGAACTAGGTGTACGGTGAATCAAAAAGTCTGTGATATGATCATCGACAGTGGGAGCAGCAAGAACATCATCTCGATGGTAATGGTAGAAAAATTGCATTTGAAAATGGAGTATCATCCCTCCCCATATACGATCGGTTAGATCAAGAAGGTCGGTGAAACAAATGTAACTGAACAGTGCACCATATCTTTTTCAATTGACAAACATTATAAAGATGAAGTAGTATGCGATGTAGTTGACATGAAAACATGTCACATACTACTCGGTCGACTCTGGCAATCCGACCGTGACGCCACTCATAAAGGGCTAGATAATGTGTGTATTTTCATCAAGGATAGCCGGAAAACTATATTGGCCCCTATGGATCCAGAGAGACCACCTGAAACTTCTAAAGTGGAGGGTCGTTTTCTTTTAACCATATAACACTTCGTGGAGGAATCCAAACAAACATGACATGCTTATGCACTAATTGTAAAAGGAAAAAACTCAATCCCACCAACATCCCTGATGAATTAAAACCCTTACTGTAGAGCTTAAAGAAATTTGGCCCGATGACCTTCCCGATGGATTACTTCCCATGCGAGATATCTAACACTATATCGACCTTGTCCCTGGGTCCAACTTACCAAATTGTCCTCACTATTGGATGAGTCCGAAAGAGTCCGAAATTTTATAAGGGCAAGTGGAGGAACTGATCTATAAGGGTCTCATCCGAGAGAGGATGAGCCCATGTGCTGTACCTACTTTATTAACTCCTAAGAAAGATTGGAGTTGGCTCATGTGTGTCGACAACCAGGCCATCAACAAAATCACCATAAAATACAGGTTTCCCATATCACGGTTGGATAACATGTTGGACATGCTTGAGGGCGCGAAATTATTGGATCTAAGGAGCGGTTGCCATCATATTCGAATAAAGTCGGGTGATGAGTGGAAGACAGCCTTTAAGATCAAGGAAGGATTATACGAATGGATAGTAATGCTCTTCAATCTTTCGAATGCGCCTAGCATATTCATGATGTTAATGAACTAAGTTCTCAAACCTTTCATTGGGCGATTTGTTATGATTTATTTCGATAATATTTTGATATACAGTCAGGACAAAACCACACATATGGAACATCTCAAGAAAGTCATTCAAGTGCTCACTGAAAATAAACTGTATCTCAATTTAAAAAAGTATAGCTTCATGATCAATAGCCTGTTGTTTTTGGGCTTTGTCGTGACATCCATGGGCATTCAAGTGGATGAGGAAAAGGTGAAGGCAATCAGGAAATGGCCAGTTCCCATCAATATTCATGAAGTACGAAGCTTTCATGGACTATCAACATTCTATCGTTGGTTCGTGAAGAATTTTAGTACCATTGTATCACCAATCACAGATTGCATAAAGAAGGGGCAGTTTCAATGGACTGATGAAGCCGACAGGAGCTTTGCTTAAATTAAGCACAGGTTATACACAACCCCAGTTCTTGTACTTCCCAATTTCGATAAACTGTTTGAAGTCGAATGTGATGCCTTATATGTCGAAATTGGGAGAGTTTTGTCTCAAGAAGATAGGCTAGTAGTCTTTTACAGTGAGAAATTTAGTAATGCATGCAAGAAGTGGTCTACATATGAAATCGAATTGTACATAGTGGTCCAGACACTGCGACACTGACAACATTATTTGATTTAAAGGGAATTCATACTTTACACAGACCATCAAGCTCTCAAATTTATTAATAGCCAAGCTAACGTTAATCATATGCATGTTAAGTGGGTTTCGTTTTTGCAAGATGAAAAGGTGAGCTTAACAGTTCTAGAGAAGGGGGGGGGGATGAATAGGACTATGCTAAATAAAAAATTAACTTACTGAAATAATAAATAAATAAGAAATCTCAATAGCACTAGTATTGAAAAATTGATTCAAACTTAGTTCGTAGGACAGCCTTCACCAAAAATAAAGTTTTAGGTAGGACAACCTTATTTCACGAACGTTTATAAGGATCAAGATCTCAAACCAAGCAAGAGATAATAAAGATATCTATTATAAACATTCATCGCATTTACATAAATAAAATTATAACCATTCTCCATATATAAAAAAAGTAAACATTCATCACAAACACTAAGAATTATAGTAGTTCAGTGTGTACATTAACTATTCTCAAACAGCCATACCTACTCCACTCCCAATAATCATAACTTACGTTATATTGGCTTTCATTAAAAATAAGGTTTTCACAGGATCACCTTAAAACCTGATATAGTTGTGATTTTAAAGGGCTATCACAAACAAAAACCCCACACTGAGATTTTCTGGCTATCTTAGAAAAACCAACAAATGAGATTTTCTAGCTATCTAATAAAAAACCAAATATAGAAAGTAAAATGATACTTATTTTCACCAAAGAAAAAGCTGTAGCTATAGATCGCTTTTCTTGAATGACGAATGTTCGATGTTCAGTCCAATAGAAAAAGTCTAGGGTTGTAATTGATTTTAATTAGTTTTAAACTTAAAGGCTACTTGCATTAATTCCCTCAAATCTCAATAAGAGTAAATACTCTTTTTGATAAATCGGAATGATAAAGTTTTGAGATAAATGAATTAATGAAAAAGCTATAAGTAAAATTATAAATACTGCTTGATAGTTTGACAATAAATGGGGCTTCTCTTTCTCTTGAATTAGGGCTTTGATAGGCTTAAGTTGTATTTTCGAATTTAGAAAGGACCTCAATTTATACTCACAAAATATGTTCCTTCGATTGATCGAAGCACCAGATTCAGGTCCAACAAATTTTAAAATTCGAGTAGGATAAGTTTCAACAAATCTTCGACTGGTTGAAGAGTTTGTTGAACTGGTCAAGGGTGACCTTCGACTAGTCGAATAGTCTGCTTGACTAGTCGAGAAAACTGAGTCTGAATAGATAATAGTTGCTGGACTTTGAGTCAAGGAACTTTCGACTGGTTGAAGGGGGTCCTTCGACTGGTCGATGATTCCACTCAACTGGTCGAAGATCTAACAGAAATTCTGTTATACTTCAGTTGTTCTTTGGACTAGTCGAGGAATATCTTAGACTGGTCGAAGCAGAAGTTGGACAAGACAAAATTCAGTCAATTATAAGTATAAAAACTCAAATTAAATATGTTTTGAAAGCCCATAAACCTAAGGTCTTTCTAGGGTTTAAATTACCTGTATGGACTAAACTTTGTAGAAACTTTGAAGTTCTCAAACAAGCTTGATCTTATACTTAGAAGATTCATCAGCAAGAGTTGAACTTGCACTTGGAACTTGATCTTCTACTAGCATTTTTAGTAGAACTTGAACTTGAACCTGAGGCTTGATCTTGCACTTGGAGCTTGATCTTCTACTAGCAATTTTAGTAGAATTTGAACTTGAAGGTGAACTTTCCATCTTGATCCACGTGACTTGAACTTTATCTTGACTTTAACTTGAACATAAGCTAGACTACAACTTAAACATGAGCTTGTCTTTAACTTGAAGAATACTATGCTAAGTTGTTTTGACAAGACGAAATTTGACAAACTAGGTGTAACATGTGTATTAAACATTATAGCGCTAACAATCTCCCTCTTTATCAAATTCGTGACAAAACACTTAGAGATACATGAATCTGAGTATAGCACTGTATTCTTGAACTCATGATGTAATTGAAGAGAGCAAAATAAATAAATACTACTCCTCCTCAAGTTGTGCTTTCCCTATTGCCCGTTTTTCAAATATACCATACTCAAAGCAAGCATTCATAGCATTTATAATCTCTATCATGTTCATGCATTCATTCAAATCTTCTCCCCCTTTTTGTCACAAGTTGACAAAGAAAGAAGGATGTTAACATGTAAATATGTAGAAGAAATAAACCATTAAGCCATCTAGTCATCAAGTCATCAATAATATAAAGGAAAGATCATCCAAACAAAGCAAAAGTAGCAAGTCATCAAGCAAAATAAGTATAAAGTTATACAGTCCCATAGAAATAAACAAGAAATGAAAATGAACTCAATCAGATCGTAAGGAGGAAAGAGCAGGTATGAAAGGATCCATCTGATGCAAACTCTTCGTAATACGGTGGAAGTACTTCTTCATGTACTTCATAGAGGATTTTTGAGTTTACGCCAGGTTATCCTGTGAAACCTGTAATATCGTGATATTCTCTTTGAGAAATTGAAGACGGTCATCAACCTGTGAAAGCTGAAAATATGGATCATCTGGATCATCTGACTCATCAAATTCAACAAAAATATCATCTATGGATGTGAAACCTGTAATGTCGTGACCTTCCTTTTCTTCCTCATCTCATTGGCCTGGAAGATATCTCAGATTCATCTTGTGAATATTAACGTTATTGAATGGTAATACTGACTCGGGTGCGTCAGACATAGGAAAACATTACAATTTAAGGCAATACAAGTTATAAGATACATAAAGGGAATAGAACCATAACCAGGATGAAGACAAAACTGTATTATGATATAGCAAATCAGATAAGAAAGACACACTTGTACCCCAGAAACAACCGAGTGTAAAAAATTAGCCATGAATGGAGTAAGTTCTAACTTATTCCATGATCGAGGATACACATTGGATGTGAAGATGCAATAAAGAACTTGAAATCGAGACAGCATTTGATTGGCACTAGGGGTGCACATCTGTAACACCCCATACCTTTCAGTACTCAGGTGTTACCATTTAAATCAAATCTAGCATGAATGCATGATAAAACACATGTTACTTATAACTTACACTACTTATGATTGCTCATGATCCACCCTTGAATGACCCCTTGCGTCTCAACGTAGGATTACATCGACACTAACTGGCTGACCCACGATCCGATCCAACCATTAAGGCATGGGATATCGCACCTAAGTACTTCGAGATCAGCCTATAAACTCAATCGTGCAACAATCTAATTATCAAGGATAGTTTGCATCCACTGATCAAACCGTCCATCAGTCGATATTCAGATGGACCATCACATCTTTAAAGAAATTTAATTCTAAGATCTCAATCACTTTGATAGATAAGTTAAACCACTTATCATTAATATTGAACTTCTAAAACTATTCTAGATTATGTTTGGAAACTACCTAACCATCAATTTTTTTAAAAAAAATTAAAATTAACAAATTTAGATAGGTATAGCCACAATTTCCATAATAAAATTCATAATCATTAAATGTGGCCCATTTATATAATAAAAATACTAAAACTTAAGGTACGTACCATGAAGTGTAGGTCCCACATGTTAAATATACAGATAATAATAATAAAATAAAATAATTTATAACCAAGTAATAAGATTCTACACTAATTTAGTAATATACTATGTTGAGGAATTCGTAGTAAAAACGCACGTATGATCCCCTTAGGGCTTTTGACCGTCGATTCTTAGATTTAAACTGATCCAATCGTCGGATCGACGATAATTGGCAGTTAATGGCCATAGTTCAGTTAGCATGGCCCACCTGATCCATAGATCTACCTCGTATATGAACCTGGACCCTAAAGTGACTAGAAAGAGGAACCGAGTGGTATGGATCTCTCAACACACCAAGGTGGATCCCACACTCACGGTGTGAGTGTGCACCAATGGACGCACACACGTGACACACCGGTTCTAAGAACCGGTCAACCGGGTGCTGACCCCATAACTATTTGAAAAAGGAGGAATCTCCTCTCCTTTTCCTTTTTACGCCAGCAAATGGACAACCGTCCATAGTGGTGATCCGTGACCCACCATCATAGATCCCATGATGGATTTGAACCGTCTATCATGTTCAGACCTGGGATCTGACCAAAAAAGAACTTTTCCCTCACCTTAAGACACGGGCGCATGTGCACAATTTCTGGTGCAAACAGGTCACGTGTGATGGTTTTTGAAAATGAAAACTCCACGTTATTGCCAGGTTGGCTATGTGCATGCGGAACCTCCCTTAATCCTAGCCCTCTACCTCAGCGAATCCCTGCCTTACAATCCACGTAGATTTTAGGGTTTCCATCCTCTCACAAAGAACCGCCGCTGCATATTAAAACAGAGACTTAAAACGTAAATGACAATGCATCTAGTGGGTCCCACAGTGATAGGTGAACTCATCTAAACCATTCATATGAATCAGATCACCAGACCAACCACTTATCATGAAACCGCCATTATAGATGAGATCTTCTTCTCCATTTAACCGTAGACACCCACCACTAGGAATGGGCCATCTTCCTTGATCTGAGCCATGATCTGGCGACCCAAAACCTCACATGGTCAATCATGGTGCTGGATTATGTCCATGAAGACCTGATTTGGTTATAACAATGCAAAACGACACACATTAATAGTTAAAGACCGTAACTAATCTCTTGAGTAATTACACTTAAGAAACGTCTGGAAGAGGTTAATAGGGCCTTATAAAAGGCACCCTTTTAGGGCTTCCTTTCCAAAAATGGAAAGAGATAGAGAGAGGGGAAAATGCGCCGTCTGTTGTGCCGCATGGAGTCGAGTCAACTTGGTCTGGGTTGTAGTGAGTCAGGCGGGCCGTGCTCGGTCCAGGTGCTGGACAGGTATTGCAGAAGGGAGAAGATGGAGAGAAAGTAGAGAGAAGAGAGGAACGCGAGGGAGCACAATGTGCAACGCTGTATTCACGTCGCATAGACTCGTTCGAGTCGTGGCCTGAGTTGTAGTTGAGCCAGGCTCTGTCCGGGCGCATGGAGGACGAGCCCGAGCTCTGTTCGACCACAAAGAGAGAAAGCAGAGAGAGAGAAGAAGGAGAGGAAGAATACAGAGGAAGAGAGATGAGGAAGGTAGCTAGTGGGACAACAGGGGCCACTAGCGAGTCGACTGAATCGTGGGCCGAGTCAAACCACTGGCTGAGTTTCGTTGAATCTCAGCAAATGTAGGAGAGAGGAGGGGGAAAAGAGAGAAATCTGAAAGGATAGAAAGAAAGAAAGGAAACAAAGAAGAAGGGAGAGAAAGGAAAAAGGACAGGAGAGGAAAATCTAGTGAGCCAAGTTGACTCAACCAAGTTGGCTCAGTTTGAGTGCAAATTGAGGTTGGCCACATTCAGTTCAACAACACCTGAAACCTTCATGAGAGAGATCTTGATTTCATATAGTGTCGGAAGAGCTCGATCTTGAATCGATTTATATTAACCGTGAAATCATAGTATGTGAGTCAACTCGGCTTAGCTAAGTAATTTATTCAATTGTATCTTGACTCAATTCTTAGTTTCAGTTTTTGATGTATTATTGTCAAGGTTGGCTCGAATCCGAGGTGAGTTAACTATATTTTCTAAAAATTTCTAGGTTAGAATTAATTGTAGATTACACAATGGGTTTATTAATAGAATTATCTTCTTATTGTAGGAGTTTGGAATTCTTCCAATATCTCCTTTTCCTTACCTTTTAGCCAGGAAAATCATAACTAGAGGTGAGGATCACCCTTCAAGCTTTTCCTACATCATAATAGTTAGCTTAGTTTAATTTGTTTGTTGATTTCTTAATATAGTGCAACGTGAAAGTAATGATTAATGTTAGTTCCATTTGCATAATCTTTTATAAATTCAACATGGTTAGATTTAAATTCAAGTAATTTAACATGCTATGAATCTCTAGTATCTCTCGTCTGATGTAAGATGTACACTTTATATGTGTAAATGTTAGTGACATTGTATATGACTTCTTTTACCATTTGCGATTACTTTATGGCGTATTTAGAGGTCCTCGAACTAGTGGCCATTTGTGTAATGAATTAAATGAAATTATGGTGGACTTACCATCTTATGGACCATTTATTGCCTAAGTGGCTTTTGTTATTTGCCCTTGCGGCTTGTATTTTCCCTAGTGGCTCTGATTGGTTAATTACCCTTTTGTGGCCTTATTAGGCTATTTGCTCTTTGTGGCTCGGATTAGTTATTTGTCCTTGCGGCTTTAATGAATTTTTATTAAATAATCCTTTGATGATAAGTCCCACTCGTAGAACTATAATTGGTCACTAGTTGAGTAGGTTACCTTTAAACACCATATTTGTTAGTCTCATGAGCCAGGGATGGTGGAATTGGACACTATGCCTGAGCTGACGGCCTATGATGGGTGATAAAACCCCCATAATGACCTTTAAGTTTTCCTAAATTGATTATTTGAAATTGGATTAGTAATGGTTGGGCTAATTATGCATTTTCATGGCATATATTATAGTCTTTTCCGGGTAGTTAGTTCTCCTTGGGCGTACCTTTGTGTACTTTTCCGGATGACTAGTCCTCCTTGGGCAATTTATATATTATTATGGCCTTTTCCAGGTAGTTCATCTACTGCGGGTGGTCTACATAGCCTTTTTCAGGTAGTTCATCTACCATGGGCGGTTTATATGGCCTTTTCCAGGTAGTTAATCTACCGCGGGCGGTCTAAATGGCCTTTTCTAGGTAGTTAATCTATCGCGGGCGGTCTGTATGGTCTTTTTCCGGGTGACTAGTTCTCCTTGGGTGACTTTTTACTAGTTGGATATGCATTCTCAGGTCTATGAGCATGTGCATGTATCCATGCATTTAAACAAAATTATTTTGTGTGATTTATTCCATAAATGCATATCTGATGAACCTTATGTGATCCCCATGAAAATCATTGTATAATATTTGTTATATACTGTTTCTGATAACTATGCTTAATTATCTTGATGATGCTATAAATCTTGGGGGGTATATCTCACTGCGATAGCTATTGACGCTATCGAACCATACTCAGTGTGCAGGAGACGCAGATGACACGTATACTGGTGTTCATATGGAATGGGAGGAGCCAGATGATCTAGCGACTCTCCATTCTTAATTTTATTTGTATTTAATTTATACTATTATATTTATAAAGATTAAGACATTGAATTGTATAAGTTTTTGAGTAACCACTTGAAACTTTGGTTATATATATTTGGACTCCCTCTTATACTTGGATTGTTTTTATTCCGCTTAAATGGTTAACTCTGAAAAAAAATGTACGTAAAATTTGGCTATCTTTAAAGGTTAACACTCGGGTTTTTGAAAAACGAGTAGTGTATTTGGGTTTTGGGAACTGGGGTGTTACAACATCGAACCGGTAGAAACGTGGAACCAGACCAGAACTGACCAAACGGTTCGGTTTGGTCTGGTTTTAGAGTGCACTGGTTCCGGTTCCAAAAATCAAAGAACCGAGTACATTGGTTTAGTTCTCGGTTTGGGGGTGTGTAGAACCGAACCGAACTGTGGATCCAAACCGCGGAACTGAACTTGGAACCGAACTAAGAACCTTTTGATTGTTTCCTTATTTGACTCATGATTTATGGTTTACAATGCACAATTTGATTATTTCCATAAATGTATTTTAGCACACCTTATACAATATCTAAACCATTCATCAAATGGATCACAACACGAATGGACATGGGCAAGATTATAAAATAAAACATGCAATTGGGCTGGATTATAAAAAGCCTAGAACGGTGGAATCGATCCAGAACTGAACCAGTTTAAACGGTCTGGTTCCAGTTCCGAATATCCTAGAACCGTTGGGAACGGTTCGGTTTCAGTTTCACCCTAGAACCAGACCAAATCGACCTGTGTGCATCCCTAATTGGCACGCAAAGCATCACCCGAATGCCGTTCCGCATTAAATCGACACAGAGTATGTGTAACTGCTAGCCATTTCAAATGAGACATTCTATCAGTTAGATTGTTAAGAGGAATTCCATCCTTTGTAATAGCAATCCTAGTTAAGGTTGAGATCAAATAGCGGTCTACAGTGAAGTTCCCTTCCACAAATTTAATTGTAAAGGTAAGATTTTCTTAAGACACTTCACAAATTGATGCATACATGCATTGCACAATGGAACGGTAAGCTTTGCCGCCCCAAGCCAAAATGCTTCCCCAACCAACATTAGAAAGCAAAGGAATAAGATTAAATGGAGCAATGTGAGCAACATTTATAGCATGCTCAATAATAATTCTCTTAAGCTGAAATCCCTAATTTGGTCTGCATTTTCTTCAAAACCCTTAGGGTTCTTACATTGGATGAAGTTGGCCTAGAAGACGAACTACCATGAGTTTTTGGTGTAGTTGCACGTTTAGTACAATGCTCCATATATAATATTTGCTCAAGAAATAACAAATGAGAGATGTGAGATTAAGGATATAACAAATTTTTTCACAAATCTCACACCAAAGAGGGTTTGAAATCAACAATAAACCCCAAATGATAGATTACTTAGCAATGAAGTACTCAAATCTTGAAAGAAATAGAAAAACAATCACTCACAAGCAAGGTTTGGATATGGGTTGGATGAGTGGGCCACTGACAAGTCAAAGAAGAAGATGAAAATGAAGAAAAAAAAAGTGAATGTTCATTTTTAAGAAGTGAAATCCCGTAGTCCTCAACCGGTCAAGCAGCGTACTCGACCCGTCAAGGGTTCGACTAGTCGAGTACGTGCACGACCTGTCGAAGAAGCCGATTTTTTTATTTTTTATTTTTTTAAATTATCAGTATTATATGCATTTAATTAATTATAAACAAGAAACAAACAAATGTATAAATTTTTCAGCCCGTATCCTAGACTGTATCATTCTGTAAGCTCCCGCGGTCCTCCCGGTCGAATTCCAACGACCCGCAACGCGTAGATAGCATTTGCGTACGACCCTGAGTCACGTTCTGTCAATCTGAGTTGACTCGACCCCAGACTTATACCATTGCGACTGTGTCGTCGCCTCGGTTCCAACGCCATGTCTCATGCGCTGATGCGATATCCTGGCCTGGAGTTGTGGGCCCGCGTTTATTTCGAGAAAAACACTGCGTAAGAGAATCTCTACCAAATGTTAAATCAATCCCATCAATTAATCAAAGTACAACCCATCACTCCATCCCATCCCCAAGTTCACAAGCCATTCGCCAAGTCAACTCTCTCTTATACAACCCATACCACCCATCACCCATCATCCATCACTCCATCTATCACCCATCTCACTCCCTTACATCACTCCTCTCTCTCTCTCTCTCTCACTTCACTCCATTTCCAGCAACCCAAGGAAAGGAGAAACATCCAAGCTCTCCATGAGAAGAGCCATGTGTGGCCCACTTCTTACCCCCTCATCTTTCATCCTAGCCCTTCAACTTCATCATCCTCCATCAAATGGCAAGCTTAGGAGCTAAGGAGTTCATGAGACTAGAAGAAGTGAAATCGGTGAGTGATCTTGGAATTTTCTCCATTGATTTCTATTTGTGGGCCCACTTATGGTGGGACCCACTTGATGTATGCTTTGTATTAAGTGCAGGGAGGGCCCATAGTGGCGGGTTCCATCCCCTTCATGCGTCTCTCTCTCTCTCTCTCTCTCTCTCCCTCCTTCATTTTATGGTCATGATGAGGCCTTGTGGCCCAACCGGATGGACCCCACCATGAAGTATGTATTTTATCCAGGCCATCCACCAAGTGGGCCCACATAGGTGGTGAAATCCCACTACAGCGTGAGTGTGATGGTGTATGGTGGACGCTGCTACCAGCGTCCAGAGAACGCTGCAGCAAGCAGCGTCCAGCTTGCTTGTAGTAGAGAGGAGTGTGGGACCCACAACAGGCCCCACCCACGATGCATGTATTTAATCCACACCATCCATCCAATTTCCCAACTCATTTTAGGCGTTGACCCGAAAAATGAAGCTAATCCGAATCTTTGGGCGGGCGTGGGCCACACCATCAAATAGACTATTTTAATAGTAATAAATCATTAGGGCCCGCTGTGATGTTTCTGTGCGTCAAAACATATCAAATATTGGGCTTGTTAGACCCGTCATAAGCCCGGGCCACATCCCATGAGCTTCATATACATTAAGTGGGCTGCATCACATGGGCCTCATATATATATACATATATATATATATATATATATATATATATATATATATATATATATATATATATATATAATGCCGTAAATTATCGAGGACACTGCAGCAAGCAGCGTCCTGCTGCTTGTAAAATGGGCAAGGACGGTGGGCCCCACCACAGGCCCTACCATGATGTATGTGAAAATCTACACCGTGCATTTGATGGGCCCCCTTTAGAAACTAGGATTCGCCAAAAATCAGCCGTTCACGGAACTCAGGTGGTCCACACCATCAAAAATAGCAGGGGGTTGAACATCTACCATTGAAACCCTTTTTGGTTCCCAGAAGTTTTGTATAAATATGAAATTTTTTTCCTCTTTATTTAGGTCTGTGTGACCTTGTCAACAAATGGGATGGAAGATAAACGTCATGGTGGGCCCTACGTGGGACCCACTTGTGAAGAGGATTGGCTGGTGTACACATACACCAACTATATATAGCTGCTGATTGACGTCCTAAGTTCTGTGGGTCTAGTCACGAGGTATGTGTGATATCCTCACTGTCCATCCACCGTCCAGATGGCTGAACGGTGGGACCCACGCCTTGATGTATATGAGGCCCATGTGTTGCGGCCTGTATATGAGGCTCGTTGTTGCGGCCCATCTTGATGTATATGAGGCCCATGTGTTGCGGCCTATCTTGATGTATATGAGGTGCATTGTTGCGGCCCATCTTAATGTATATGAGGCCCATGTGTTGCGGCCTATCTTTATGAATATGAGGCCCGTTGTTGCGGCCCATCTTGATGTGTATGAGGCCCACGTGTTGCGGCCTATCATGATGTATATGAGGCCGGTTGTTGCGGCCCATCTTGATGTATCTGAGGCCCATGTGTTGTGGCCTATCTTGATGAATATGAGGCCCGTTGTTGCGGCCCATCTTGATGTATATGAGGCCCATGTGTTGTGGCCTATCTTGATGTATATGAGGTCCATTGTTGAGACCCATGTGATGTGGCCCACTTGATGTTTGAGGCCCAAATGAGACGTACTTGAGGCTCAGTTGATGCGGCCCACTTGATGTATATGAGGCCCATTGGTGCGGCCCATTGATGCGGCTGACTTGATGTATATGAGGCCCATTGTAATGTATTTGACCATTGTGATGTGTATTAGGCCCATGTGATGTGGCCTATTATGATGTATATTAGGCCCATATGTGAGGCCCATTGTAAAGTATATCAGGCCCTTGTGTGAAGCCATGAGCCCACTATATGTTAGGCTCTATGTGAGCTACTCCTTGGGAGCAATGTTGGTTAAATGTCCACATTGATGGGCAATGATGGTTAAATGTACACATTGTGACCTTCCTTTAGGCCTTGTCAGGCCCATTCTCAACATTCTCTAAGTGGGTTGACCCTAATCATTGGGCCCCATTTGCATGATCCATTTATTCTCATTGGGCTAACCCAAGATGCTGGGCCCTCATTGGTTGTTAGTAGGATTATTTCTTTCACCTTGGAGCCCACCTTGTGTATATATTGGGCCCATAGGAAAGTCCAGTTTATTGCACAATAGAAAGGGTAAGGAAGCCCACTTATTATACTTAGGCTCGGCTCTGCCCTCGGTGGGGGATATTGTCACGCTCCATCACTGTTGTACATGTGGGCGGACACTGATGTGGGCGGGGCCTGAGGTCCTGTGCGAGCTACCAGTGATTGACAGGAAGGCTACTGTGCATACAGTGAAGGCAGAACCTTGCCCCTCATCGGAAGCATTGTCCAATGTTATGGTAGTTATAAGTTGGGTTCCTTCTTTAATTGTCGTGACGCGTTTAAATCAGTGAGCTTCGGCAAAGCAGTCTATATCACCCCTTGTCGTAGAAGGAAGGATAAACAGTATAAGGTTTGGTGTATCCTCTGTTTAGAGCCTATTTTGATATTTGGACTAGATCCGCCATCCTTCTATGGCCCCCATCATTCGTATGCATGTTGTGAGGGATGATTGATTAAAGTATATGTCATTGGTTGAGATGTTTATAGGACTCCTTGTGAGATAGAGTTGCCCCTATATAATCGCGCGATACACGTAGGTTTGATGCATGACCTAGATACGACTGACGACATTCATGTACTCGTCAGGATTTGTATATTGCATTGCATCCTTAGTATATGATATTTGGATTACTATGTCTCCATATTGCATAACTGATCTACATTATTTCCTCAGTATATGATATTGGCTTATTATGTTTTTACATCTCATAGCCTGGATAAGGCTGATGGTATTTATAGACTTACTAGCATGTTTCCGCATTACTCTAATATTGTACAATTTATAGATTGCTAGTATTTCCACTTACTCTGATATCTATATGCTTGGTACGTGCATCGCACATACTTACATCACCCTCTAAGCTTTCTATAAGCTTATGCACGATAGATGCGTGTAGGTGGTGTTAGGTCGCAACAACGTTGAGCTTGGAGTGTGCAGCCATCTTCTAGAGCTTTGATTTTCGATATATATATATATATATTTTCCTTTCAGCACTGTATTCAACTGTTTATATTAGTGGATATGTGATGATGATGTTGCCTTTGTGATTTAGGTAAACTTATAGTTATGCTTCTTACAAGATAAATGTACGTTAAAAAATCCTCTTTGTAGGATCCTAGGATCGGAATATGGCGTATGGACGCTAAGAGCCAAGAATAGGGTACAACGGAGGTTGTCGACACCGGATTCGGCAATTAAAAATTTTGTAAGCCCGGTTTCCGAGTTTGGGGCATGACATAAATACTTAATTAATAACACAAACAAATATCATTATTCAAATTTGAAAATCTATTCCTGTTGAGCAGTTTGGTCAAAATGTCAACAAGTTGCTTTTCAGTTTGAATATATTCAAGCATTAAACTTTTTATCTTCAACAAGTTCTCGAATATAATGGTATCTAATATCAATATATTTTGTATGAGAATGTTGGATTGGATTTTTTGAAATGTTAATTGTGCTTGAATTATCGCAATATAATGTCATTGTATCCTACGCAATGCCATAATCGGCTAATATTCTTTTCATCCAAATGAGTTGAGTGCAGGCGTTACCGGCTGCTATATTTTCAACTTCAGCAGTAGAGAGTGATACAGAGTTTTATTTCTTACTGAGCCATGAAACTAAACAGTTCCCTACATAGAAACATCCACCGCAGGTAGATTTTCTATCGTCAATATTTCCAGCCTAGTCTGCATTGGTATATCCGGCAATTTGGATGGATGTATCATGTAGATACCAAAGTCCTAAATTAGTTGAACTTGCGACATATCTGATTATCTGCTTAACAACAATTAGATGAGATTCTTTAGGATTGGATTGATAACGGGCACAAATTCCAACACTAAATGCAATATCAGGTCTACTAGCAGTTAAGTATAAGAGACTACCAATTATACTTCGATATAAGCGAGAGTCTGTACTTTTGCCTGATTAATCTTTTGAGAGTTTAAGAGTTGTACAAATTGGAGTATCAATCTTCTTTCCATTCTCAAATCGAAGCCTTTTTACAAGATTTAAAGCGTATTTGGTTTGTGAGATGAATATACCATCTTCATGATGCTTAACTTGTAAACTAAGAAAGTAGTTAAGTTTACCAACCATACTCATTTCAAACTTGGATTTTACCAGATCTGCAAACTCAATAAATAAGTTAGAGCATGTAGATTTATAAATTATATCGTCAACATAGATCTGTACTATCAGCATATGATTGTCATATTTTTTGACAATAAGGTTTTATCAACGCTACCCATATTGAAGTTATGACTAAGTAAAAATTTAGTCAAATTTTCATACCATACTCTGGGAGCTTGTTTCAAACCATAAGTACCTTCTTAAGACGATATACATGATTTAGAGATTTGGGATCCTCAAAACCCTTAGGTTGTTCAACATATACCTTCTCATGTAAATCGCCATTTAAAAATGCACTTTTAATATCCATTTGATATATTTTGAATTTCATATAACATGCAATCGAAATAAATAATCTTATGGATTCAAGGTGAGCAATTGGTATAAAATTTTCATCGTAATCAATACCTTCTATTCGCATGTACCTTTGTACAACCAGTCGAGCCTTATTTATGATAATATTCCC
Organism: Magnolia sinica; assembly: GCF_029962835.1. Classification (NCBI taxonomy): domain Eukaryota; kingdom Viridiplantae; phylum Streptophyta; class Magnoliopsida; order Magnoliales; family Magnoliaceae; genus Magnolia; species Magnolia sinica. Next base: position 19,210,133 of record NC_080586.1, read on the forward strand.
TAATTCATCAGTTTTATTCTTAAAAATCCATTTGGTTCTAATTATATATTTATTAGAAGGTTTAGGAACCAAGTACCAAACATCATTTCTGACGAATTGATTTAGCTCTTCTTGCATAGCCAAAATCCAACTTTCATCAGTAAGTATTTCATTTATATTAGCTGGTTCAATTTAGGAAGTGAAACAGACATAATTACAAATATTTTCTAATGGTTTTCTAGTTTGTACACCAGTGCTAGGGTTACCAAGTATTAGATCAGTTGGATGGTCCTTGACTAATCTTAGTTCAGTATCAATTGATTTTGATGAAGGGTCAGGTTTATTGATAATGTTGACTTCATCATCATCTTAACTTGGTGTGGGTGTGATCAGGTGATCATCAATTATAACATTAATAGATTCCTGAATCACTCCTGTTCTTTTGTTAAGAACATAATATGTTATACTATTCAGAACATAACCCAAGAATATTCTTTCATCACTCTTGGCTTCAAACTTTTTCAAAATTTTCAAGTCAGACGTAATTATAAATATTTTCTAATTGTTTTTTAGTCTGTACACCAGTGCTAGGGTTACCAAGTATTAAATCAGTTGGATGGTCCTTGACTAATCTTAGTTCAGTATCAACTGATTTTGATGAAGGGTCAGGTTTATCGATAATGTTGACTTCATCATCATCTTGACTTGGTGTGAGTGTGATCAGGTAATCATCAATTACAACATTAATAGATTCCTGAATCATTCTTGTTCTTTTGTTAAGAACACGATATGCTCTACTATTCAGAACATAACCCAAGAATATTCCTTCATCACTCTTGGCTTCAAACTTTTCTAAATTTTTCCAGTCACGTAAAATGAAACATTTGCTTCCAAAAGTTTGAAAGTATTTGACCGTTGGCTTCTTATTGAACCATAACTCATAGGCTGTTTTATCTTTTTCTATTATAATACATACACCATTTAAAATGTAGCATGCAATATTAACAGCTTCAACCCATAAATTTTTTGGCAAGTTCATGTTATTAGCATAACATTGGCCATTTCCTGTAACACCCTATTCTTTCTTTCAACAACCCCATTCTGTTGAGGTGTTTTGGAGCAGAGAACTCATGTGATATACCATGGTCTGTACAATACTTCTTAAAATTGCTACTTTCAAACTCAATACCATGATCACTTCTGATTCTGATCACATGCACTTCTTTTTTAGTCTGAATTTATTTTAGAATTCTTCTGACTTCATCGAGAGTATCTGAATTTTCTCTTAAGAAATCTACCCATGTATATCTGGTAAAATCATCAACAATAACTAGAAAATATTTCTTTTCAATTCTACTCTCTGTTCTCATTGGTCCAATCAAATGCATGTGGAGAAGTTCAAGAGGTTTGGTTGTGGCTAAGGAGTTTATCTTTTTATGACTACTCCTGATTTGCTTGCCAATCTGACATGCACGACAAATCTTTTCTATCCTTTTCAATTTGGATAAGCCTCGAATATGATCTCTTTTGCTCAATTTATAAAGATCTCTAAAGTTAACATCTCCAAGATGTTTATACCATAGTTCTATTTCGTCTGTTTGGACCATGTATCATGAAAAATTTGAAGAGCATGAGTCATTAATAATATAGCAATTCTCAGAAGTCCTATGACCATTTAATATCATACATCCCTTCTCATTAGTAATCCCACATCCGTGATTTGTAAATTTTACACTATGTTTGTTATCGCATATTTGAGAAATACTTAGGATGTTATACTTAAGACCTTTAACATACAAAACATTCTCAAATGGAGGAAGTTTAGAGAGTTGAACAGTACCTTGGCCTATGATTCTGCTGTTGCTTCCATCACCAAAAGTAACTGATCCGTCGTTTACTTCTTTGAAGTTGGTGAATAGTTTTTTGTTACCTGTCATATGTCTTGAACATCCACTATCCAGGTACCATTTTGAATGGCTAGGGGCTTTGAAGGCTGTGTGGGCAATAAGACATGTAACCTTTGGAACTGGTTCTGGGTTTAGGAATTCCATTAGTTTTTCTCCGTTTTTGAGAGTTGGAATTTCTCCACTTTCTATTAACTCCGATTCCATCTGAGTTAGATTTTAGAAGCTCTTTGAGTAAGTGCACTATTTTTTCAGCTAAAGAAGGTCTGTTATATCTTTGATTTCTATAGCTGATGGTATTAGAATTAATCTTAAAAACTTGAAAAGGTTTTAGATTTTTGAAATCATTTTAACCATAGTTTGTCAAAATCTTACCTTTTGAATTTGATGATTCTCCTTTTACAAATATAGGAGATGCATTTTTGTTTTTCAGAGAACTATCTTTGATATGGTCCGGACCTGATTTGTCGCCACATTTTCTGGATGAGGTTAATAGTTTTTTTAAGCTTTGGGCCTCTGTGGGCATATCTCTAAGTATCCTTAGAACTCAAAAGAAAAGAAACTTTGAGTTTTAGATTTTCATTTTCAATTCTGAGTTTTTCTAACTCCGAGGCTTTTAAATTCAAGTCTAGTTTGTTTTTTCAAAACAATCTAAAAGATGAGATTTTTCTAAAACATTATTTTCAAGTTCTTCTTTTAACTTAAGATATCTTTCTCTTTGAATTTTCAGTTTGACAGTAATTTTGCGACTTTCTCTGTATAGGGCATTGTAGGCGTCATGAAGATCATCTTCATTCTCATTTTCAGGGTCACTCTTAAGATTTTCATAATCAGATAAGTTACCGCTATCTGAAGAGGTGACTCTGGCTATAGTCATTAAGGTTTTTGCATCATTTGCATTTTCTTGTTCTGATTCATTAGACTCAGAAGAACTTTTAGAGCCGGATGATTTATCCCAAGTAGCTAACATAAACTTTTTTTTTGACTTATCCCTTTTTGGACATTTATTTGCCAAGTGCTCATATTCATGGCAGTTGAAACATTAACTGTTATTTACAGATTTTCAAGACTTAGATTTTCCTTTTCTTTTGTCAGATGATTTTTGAAAATTCGATATTTTCTTGTTTTTGAAAATTCTATAAAATTTCTTAGCAAGTAAAGTCATATCATCTTCTGTATCTTCAACATTAGAATTAACACAATTTTCTTTTGAAACAGATTTAGACGATTTAACAGCAATGAACTTACCTTTAGGATCTTTAAAATTTAACTTATACATTTGAAGAGAACCAACTAACTCCTCAACCTTCATTTGATTTGTGTCTCTTAATTCCTGAATGGTAGTTACTTTAGAATTAAATCTCTCAGGAAGAAATCGTAGTATTTTTGCGCAGACCTTGCTCTTTGGGATTCTATCTCCTAGACCCCAAATGGAATTTACTATATCATTTAGTTTCGTATAGAAGTCCATGAAAGTTTCATTTTCTTCCATACGAATTTCCTCAAATCTTGTAGTGAGGATTTGAACTTTTGATTTCTTGACTATATAAAAGTTTCTTCATGTGTCATTTCAAGAATATCCTAAGCTTGTTTGGCTGTATCACATGAAATAATTCTCTTGAATTCATCAGGTGATAGAGCACAAGTTATAGCATTTAAGACTTTAGCATTTGCACTGCTTTCGCTTTTCTAAGGTGTAGTCCATAAATAAAATGCAGTTTCTTTCATAGATTTAGTTCCATCACTGCCTAGAACTTCAGACATAAGAGGTTTCCATTTGGTTACAGTGGTTTGCCACACGCTTTCATCTAATGATTTTAAAAAAATCTTCACTCTGGCTTTCCAATATGCATAGTTAGAGTCATCCAAAAGGTAGGTGGCCTGGTAATAGACAAGCTATCGAAATTTGACATAATGAAAACTCTAGATCTTTAACTCAGGAAACAAATTCGAAAAAAAGAAGAGTAACTTATCTCTGATATCACTTGAAAAGGCGAGCTTAACAGTCCTAGAGGGGGGGGGGGATGCTAAATAAAAAATTCACTTACTGAAATAATAAATAAGAAATCTCAATAGCACTAGTATTGAAAAATTGATTCAAACTTAGTTCGTAGGACAACCTTCACCAAAAATAAAGTTTTAGGTAGGACAACCTTATTTCACGAACATTTGTAAGGATCAAGATCACAAACCAAGCAAGAGATAATAAAGATATTTATTATAAATATTCACCACTTTACATAAATAAAATTACAACCATTCTCCACATATGTAAAAAGTAAACATTCACCATAAACATTAAGAATTATACTGGTTCGGTGTGTACACCAACTATTCTCAAATAGCCACACCTACTCTACTCCCAATAATCACAACTCACATGATATTGACTTTCACAAAAAACAAGGTTTTCACATGGTCACCTTAAAAATTGATACAATTGTGATTTTAAAGGGCTATTATAAACAAAAACCCCACACTGAGATTTTCTGACTATCTCAGAAAAATCAACAAATGAGATTTTCTGGCTATCTCATAAAAACCAAATACAGAAAGTAAAATGATACTTATCTTCACCGAGGAAGAAGCTGTAGCTGTAGATCGTTTTTCTTGAATGACAAATGTTCGATGTTCAGTCCAATAAAAAAGGTATAGGGTTCTAATTGATTTTAATTAGTTTTAAACTTAAAGGCTACTTGCATTAATTCCCTCAAATCTTAATAGGAGTCAACACTCTTTTTGATAAATTAGAATGATAGAGTTTTGAGATAAAAGAATTAATGAAAAAGCTATAAATAAAATTATAAATACCGCTTGATAACTTGACAATAAATGAGGCTTCTCTCTCTCTCTCTTGAATTAAGGCTTTGATAGGCTTAAGTTATATTTTTGGATTGAGAAATGACCTCAATTTATAGTCACAAAATCTGTTCCTTCAATTGGTCAAAGGCAGTCTTCGACTGGTTGAAGCACCAGATTCAGTTCCAACAAATTTTCAAATTCGAGCAGGATAAGTTCCAACAGATCTTCGACTGGTTGAAGAGTCTGTTCAACTGGTCGAGAAAGCTGAATTCGAACAGATAATAGTTGTTGGACTCCGAGTCAAGGAACCTTCGACTAGTCAAAGGCGGTCTTTCGACTGGTCAAAGATGTAACAGAAATTCTGTTATACTTCAACTATTCCTTGGACTAGTTGAGGAATATCTTAGACTGGTCGAAGCATAAGTTGGACAAGATAAAATTCAGTCAATTATAAGTATAAAAACCTAAATTAAATATGTTTTGAAAGCCCATAAACCTAAGGTCTTTCTAGTGTTTAAATTACCCGTATGGACTGAACTTCGTAGAAACTTTGAAGTTCTCAAAGGAGTTTGATCTTATATTTAACAGATTCATCAGTAGGAGTTGAAGTTACACTTGGAACTTGATCTTTTACTAGCATTTTTAGTAGAACTTGAACTTGACCCTGAGGCTTGATCTTGCACTTGGAGCTTGATCTTCTGCTAGCAATTTTAGTAGAACTTGAACTTGAAGGTGAACTTTCCATCTTGATTCACGTGACTTGAACTTTAGCTTGACTTCAACTTGAACATAAGCTAGACTACAACTTGAACACAAGCTTGTCCTTAACTTGAAGAATGCTATGCTAAGTTGTTTTGACAAGACAAAATTTGACAAACCAGGTGTAACATGTGTGTTAAACATAATAGCACTTACAGAGGAATTCACGTTTGTGTTGAAATATAAGTCTGGGCAACAGAATAAAGTAACCGATGCACTGAGCCGCCGTGCAACTTTGTTAGTCACTGTGAGCAATGAGGTTGTCGAGTTCGAGTGCCTCAAGGACATATATGCCGACGACGACGGCTTCAACGACACGTGGGTTAGATGCCAAGAAGGTCGCCCTGGTGACCTACATATGTAAGACCGGTTCCTTTTCAAGGGGAATCGACTGTACATCCCCAAAAGTTTGTTAAGGGAACATATCATCCAAGAGCTACGTGGAGGCAGTCTTAGTGGACACCTTAGGCCAGATAAGACGCGTGCTATCATGGAAGAGTAGTATTACTGGCCGTAACTGGTGCGTGATGTGGGAAAAGCAGTTCAATGTTGTTATGTTTGTCAAACCTTTAAGGGGCAATCTCATAATACAAGCCTCTACACCCTATTTCCTATGCTTGATGGCCCTTGGGAGGATTTATCCATGGACTTCGTGCTAGGTCTCACTCAAACATAACGCGACATGTATTTGGTGTTCGTGGTAGTAGATCGTTTCTCCAAAATGACGCATTTTATCCCATGCAAGAAGACTCTTGTTGCAACACACGTTGCGAATCTATTCTTTAGAGAGGTTATGCGGCTACACGGGGTTCCCAAGACTATTACTTCTGACTGTGACACGAAGTTCATTAGCCACTTTTGGTGGACTTTGTAAACTCAATTTGATACACGACTTTAGTTTAGCAGCACCTACCACCGACAAACTGACGGGTAGACCGAGGTTGTGAATCATACGTTGGGAAACCTTCTTCGATGTATTTTAGGAGAAAAATTGAAGCAGTGGGATTTGGCCTTCTCTCAAGCGGAGTTTGCATTCAACGACATGGTGAACTACTCGACAAAGAAATCCCCGTTCCAGATTATTTATCGACGGGTGCCTCACCACATACTTAACTTGATCCCTCTGCCCAAGTTTCCAGACATGAGCATCGCAGCAGAACATATGGTAGACAGGATCATGGGCATTCATGCAGAGGTGCAGACCAAGCTATATGCCTTGAACGAGAAGTACAAGGAGCAAGTGGACAAGCATCGGCGATAAAAAGTGTTCGAGGTGGGCGACCATGTTATGGTCCATTTGCGTAAGGAAAGATTTTCGACCGGGACGTACAAAAAGTTAAAGAATAAGAAAATTGGACCGGTACCACTCATCCAAAAGATCAACAACAACGCTTACGTTGTCGATCTTCCAGATGACATAGCGATTTCACGGACTTTCAATGTCGCGGACCAAACCGAGTATCATGAACCAAAGCAGGACGAGAACTCGAGGATGAGTTCTTTTGAAGTGGTGGGGACTGATGTAGAGCAGGTCGCTGACAATTTCATGGCCAAGATGGATTAGAAAAGGCTCGGTTGACATCAGTAAGTGATCCAGACTGTCAGACCTTAAATTGGGCGTATCTTACAATTCAGAATGAGTTATCGGGCGTCAAACGTATGATTTTGGGGTAAAACAAGCTACTTTAGCCACCCAACTAGGAAACGTGGGGTTATGAAGCCGGATTTGCAAAATACCAACAGATCGATGGTTGTTTCCTTATTTTAATTCCGTTTTTACTATAAATAGTAAGTTTTATTTTGATTATAACTCTTCATCCGTTAGGCTTTAGGAGTTATGCCCAACCCCGAGAAGTGCTTAGAATAATTAGGAGAACATCTTGGTGAAGCCAAATAGGACACTTCTATTTTTGGCCGAAAACATTGCACACTAGTAGACATCACGATCGTCTATAAATAGTAAGTTTACTATTTGTAGTAAGTTGCGAATTCTAGGAGTTTTAGTTATAGTTTGATTCTGATTTCTCTCCCATTGCTTAGTATCCCTATTTAAAGGGTCGTGAACTCATTTAATTCATTGATCAATCAATTCTGAATTTTATAGAATTTATTTTCTATTTTTCTTGTTCTTGTCCTCGTGGATTCGAGGAGCCTCTGTGAGGAGTCCAGAGAGGATCAGTGGATTCGGAACAGTTATCCCCCCCCCTGAGGAAGACAGTGCTCGAGCTCACGTCCTTCCCTGCGTCATATCTACCTCATTTTGTGCATGGACCTTAAAATAATCCCAGAGGAGGGATGGACAACGTGGATAAAGTGATAGATCACAGTGGGCCCACCCACAAAACTGCCTATTTTGGGATAGAGACGGGCGGGGGTAGGACGCAATCCACGTCACATGGGATATACCTATTTCTATGACTATCATTCAACTATAAAAACAACGTATTATCACTTAATTGGGAGCAAATTAGGTGTCACCAGGCTAACTTGTTACTCTATCAGTTTTTCTAACTTTTCTTAGGGCATGGTCCTAAAACCACAAGTCCAAATGTCAAGTGGACCACACCACTGGAAACAAGGTCATTGAGCGCTCAACATTAAAGACTTCCTAGGGCCCGGAATGTTTATTTGTTATCTAACTTGTTGATAAGGTCGCAAGGACTTTAAATGAATGAAAAACACAAATATCAGCTTTATCCAAAACTTTTGTGACCCCTAATAAATTTTTAATGGTGGACATTTAATCCTAACCGTGTGGTCGACTTGAGATTTTTAATAGTAGACATTCAATCCGAACTATGTGGTTCACTCGATATTTAGATCTACTTCATTTTTCGAACCTACCTTAAAATTAATTTGAAAAACCAATGGGCAATGTGAATATACAACATATATATCAAGGTAGGCACCATGGTCAAGGAAACACCCATTGACATGTTACCTGAGTAACACCTAATCCACTCCCTTCATAAATTATGAGGAAGTAATTAGTGGTAGTGATAAGAATATGCACCATCCAAATCATAAGATCACCTGAGCATGTGGACCACATTGGGTGTCGACTTGGGCTAGATCTGATATTGGATGGATGCAACATAAACTCAATTTTAAACACAAACTAATTTTTAAAAGAGGAAAAAAACTTTGATACTTACGCCAGAAAATAATTTGATACTTTAGCATAGTGTGATGAGATGTGCATATGTGGCACACAAGTAGTTCAAATTAAAGTGCCCAAGCTATGGATCAAAGTTTAGATGTATTATAAATCAAAAGATCATGCTTCTTTGATTATTTGACCATATAATTGGAGACATTTAGGAGGCGTTTGGATAATAAGTTACTTAAGATAAGCTACTTACACCTCAAGTAACTTATCTTAGTTTCTACTTATTAAGAAATAAGTATGTTTCGTAAACAATATACTTATCAGCTTTTTCTCTCTTTTGTCTTTCTTGATTCTCTCTTCGATAATTTATAAAAAGTAGAAAAGCTAAAATAATTAGCTAAAGTGATTAAATAACTTAAAGTAAAAAAAAAAGTTATTTATAACTAATCATAAACCGTACTTACTTATTTGTAAGTTACTTCTCTATTGCTTTAAGTAGAAAAAGTAACTTATTTGGTGGTATCCAAACAGGCTCTTATCGGGCGGTTAAAAAATAAAAACACCCATTAGCCCAATTTCAACAAATAAAAATCTGTTGTCATGGATTGCTCAGCCAATCTGATTTTCCAAACCATGACTTGAAAGGGATGGATTCCATAATTTAGTCAGCTTAATTAGGTAGACATATGCAATGTTGTATTTTGTTTCAAAATTTATATTAAAATTGGAATTTCAATTATTTTGGTTTCTCCCACATTTGAAATTTATGATGTTTTGAGTTGTGGGTTTTGTCCCACATTGGATGTATCAAAGAAAATCTTCTTGTATATAAGATAAGCTTTTTTCCTTGAGGCTTGAGTCACATTCAGGGGACATGTGAATTTGGTTGGTCCTGTGGGAGGCTATGCCAATAACTATAATCTATGACATTGACCACACACGCGAGCGTACCCGCCGAGCTGTGCCGTACTGAGTCGAGTCCAAGTCCATGTCCACGTGCACGTGACGCGACGCAATGAGATGGGCTGGGCTGGGCATGGGTGCGGGTGCGGGTGTACTCATGTGTGTGTGTGTGTATGTGTACTCGCGGGACTTTATTTGCGAGAGCATACTCGCACTTGTGCCTTTTCATTTGAAACCAGAGAGATATGACTGTTCAGTTGGTTGCATCTGTTGGGTTTAAACCCAACGGACCTAACCCTTTCAAAAGGGTGCTTAATGCATCACTTCGGAGTCTATATAAGGACTTCTGTTCTGACTTTATTTGTGAGAGCATACTCGCACTTGTGCCTTTTCATTTGAAACCAGAGAGATATGACTGTTCGATTGGTCGCACCTAATGGGTTTAAACCCAATGGACCTAACCCTTTTAAAAGGGTGCTTAATGCACCACTTCGGAGTCTATATAAAGACTTCTGTTCCAGTTTCAAATATACGAAAAATCTTTTCTTCTATTGTGAAAACTCTCTCTGTCTTCTGATTTACAAGTTTTGGTTGATGAGTTCGTCGCTGAGTCAACTTAGCACTTTTGAGTTAAACTACAAGTGGTTCGAGCCTGCGTACAGTGAGTGCATTGCCAGGACTGGGCTATTGTCGTTGTATCCTGGAGGTCAATTGCTCTCGAAACTTATTGCACTTGGGACGCTGTCCAAGGGGAGCAAATTTGATTTCAAGCCGAGTGACTTACATCATGCTTCGACTCAATTCAATAAGTTTTCTATCTCTAATTTTCTTTTTTCTTTTTGGTTCTCGATTTTTAATAGTTTATTTTCTTCAACCGAAATATTCCAATAATCTTAAAATCGAATGGTTGAATTACATAGACTATGGCTACCGTAATAGTTAATGCCTCTACCGAGTTAGTCAAAATTGAACGTTAGTTAGACAATGCTTTAAACGATGGAAATCGAAACTTATGTTCGCACTAACCACCCTTAAAGTTTCACATATACTATCTGAATCATTTACTATAGATCTAACAAATAAAACTGAAGTAGTACGTTCTGAAAGATGTAAGCGCTAAGAAATATGCAATCGCTAATTTCCTTCATTATGAAATGACAGACAATAAACCTGTCACAAATTAGATTCATAATTTTCAAAATCTAGTTCATGAACTATCGTCAGAAGGAATTAAGTTGGATGAAGCGTTTCTGTCAGGAGCGTTGATAGAAAAGCTACCGCCCTCCTGGAAAGAGTATAAGAATAAAATGAAATATAAAAAGAACGATGTTTAATTGGAAACTACAATCGTACATATACGAATAAAGGAAGTTAATAGAAACATAAACCATAAAAGAAAATGCAAATGAGATAGATTCAAAGACGAATCTTGTGGAATCAAGTCGGGAAAATAATAAGAAGAAAAAATGCAAATGTCTTAATTGTGGTAAGCATGGACATTGTGCTAATGAATGCAGGCTAAAAAAGAATAATGCAAACAATCAATTCAAGAAAAAAGAAAATTGCTACAACCGTAGAAAGCCTATGCATCACATTAAAACCTACAAGCTTAAGAAAAATAAAGATAAGCCGTAGGCTAATCTTACAGAAATAGGCAATGAGTCTGATATGGTAGTATCTGTGTTGTCAAAAGCCTTTCTTATAAATAACTTGGAGTGGGTGTTAGACACTGGTGCAACTAGGCACATGTGTAAGGATCGTAGTATGTTTACCTCATACCAAGTATCAGGAGATGATGAACATGTGTTCATGGGTAATGCTAGAACATATCTAGTTTAGGGAAAGAGAAAGTACTTATGAAACTCACTTTTGGAAAGACTCTCCTATTGAATGATGTCCAACATGTGCTTGACATTGGAATAAACTTAGTTTCTAGTTCGTTTCTCAATAAGGCTGGTGTCAAGTTAGTATTTGATTCAGATAAGCTTGTAATGACTAAGAATGAAACTTTTGTTGGTAATTGATACTGTAGTGATGATTTATTCATTGTAAATGTATCCAATGATAATAATAAGAAGACATTCCGTTCTGTTTATATTGTTGAACCATTTTATCTATGGCATAGTAGATTAGGTCATGTGAATATAGTATCTTTGAAGAAAATGAAAAGATTAGGTTATTACCTAATATATCTAATAAAGAATTCGATAAATGTGAAACATGTGTAGAATCAAAATTCATTAGAAAATCCTTTAAACGAATATAATGATCCTTTGCTCTATCAGAGTTAATACACAGTGACTTAGGTGATTTTAGAAATCACATGTTTAGAGGTGGAAAAAAATATTACATAACTTTTGTAAATAATTACTTTAGGTTCATTAGAGTTTATCTATTAAGGAATAAATACGAAGCTTTAGATGCTTTTAAAAGTATAAAATTTAAGTTAAAAATTAATTAAATATAAAAATTAAAAGACTTAGAACAGATAGAGGAGGTAAGTATGAATCTTCTCAATTTAAAGAATTATGTGAAAAGAGTGGGATGATTAACGAAACTACAGCTCATTATACACCAGAACAGAATGGAATAATAGAACGTAAGAATAGAACTCTTAGGGAGATGATGAATGCTATGTTAAATAGTTTAGGCTTACCCTCAAATATATGGGGAGAAACAATTTTATTTGTTTGTTATATCCTAAATAGGATTCCTTCTAAGTATTCTGAACAAACGCCTTATAAACTTTGGAAGAATCATGTTCCTAGTTATGACTATGTTAAAGTGTGGGGGTTTCTTGCTAAAGTAGGATTGCCTGAAACTAAGAAAAGAAAGTTAGGCCTTAAAACGACTAACTATGTATTTATAGGGTACGCACAAAATAGTGTAGCCTACAGGTTTCTAGTTTTAAAAACTAAGGATAATATTCTATATCCTAATACAATCATAGAAGTTAGGGATGCAGAGTTATTTGAGAACGTATTCCCTATAAAATCTAAATCTATAAGAATAGAGGAAGTTAATAAATCAGATATCGTGTCTATTAGTAAAAGTGTTTGCGAGCAAGTAATAGAAGAGATACGACAAAAAAAAATGCTGAAATTAGAATAGAAACAAACCTAGGAGATGATTTTTTTATCTTCTTAATAGAAGACAATCCTATAACTTGTACAGAGCAATTAACTCTCTAGATGCAACCTTATGGAAAGAAGCAATAAATGATGAGTTGGAATTTATTATAATTAATAATACTTGGAAACTTGTAGACCTACCACCTGGAAACAAACTAATAGGTTGTAAATGGGTATTTAGAAAGAAACTAAAACCAAATGGAACTATTAATAAACTTAAGGCTAGGTCGGTAGCAAAAGGCTTTAAATAAAATAAAAGAATTGATTATTTTGATACATATTCTCCTATAACTAGGATTACAACTATCAGGATAACTTCTATATATAAACTGGTGATATACTAAATGGACGTTAAGATGACTTTTCTAAATGAAGATTTAGAAGAAGAAATATATATGAAGCAACCTGAGAGTTATAAGATATCAAGTAAAAAAAATAAAGTATGTAGACTAATTAAATCACTATATGATTTAAAACAGGCTCTTAAACAATGGCATGAAAAATTTGATGGTGTTTTGAAATCAAATGGTTATCATATACATGATGTAGATAGATGTGTATATAGTAAAATTTCTTAAAATGATTATGTTATTATATGCCTTTATGTTGATGACATGCTTATTTTTGGAACTAATATTAAATCAGTTATTACGACTAAGAAATCCTTGTCATCTAAATTTGCCATGAAAGACCTAAGAGAGGCTAGTGCAATCTTGGGTATTGAAGTAATAAGAAAAAATGGTGTTATTGTATTATCACAATCACATTATATTGATAAGTTACTGAGAAAGTTTAACCATTTTGATTGTTTACCTGTTAGTACACTTTATGATTAAAGTGTGAGTCTCATGAAGAATATATGTAGTAGTATGTCTAAATTGGAGTATTTCAGAGTAATTAGTAGCCTCATGTATATAACAAACTGCACTAGACCAGACATAGCTTTTGCAGTAGGAAGGCTAAGTAGATATACACATAACCCTGGAAAAGAGCATTGAAATGCTTGTCTAGGATTTTGAGATACCTAAAAGGCAGTATGGCCTATGGTTTACATTATAATGATTATCCTGCTGTATTAGAAAGATAAAGTAATGTTAACTAGATCACTAATTTATATGAGACAAAATCCACTAGAGGATATGTCTTCACCTTAGGTAGAGGAGCAGTCTCTTGGAAGTCTACCAAGTAGACATGTATCACTCGGTCAACTATGAAATCTGAGTTTATTACTTTGGAAAAGTTTGGATCAGAAGCTGAGTGACTTAGAAATCTCTTGGTTGATTTACCATCGGCCGTGTCTATTCATTGTGATTGTCAAGCAGTTATAGAGAAAGCAAAGAGTAAAATATATAATGGAAAGAGTAGACATATTAGACTTAGACACAACATAGTAAAACACATGTTGCGTGATGGAGTCATATCCATTGATTTTGTAAGGTCAGAAAAGAATTTGATAAATTCTCTAACCAAAGGACTATCTAAAAGATTAGTCAATGATACATGAAAGGGAATGAGGCTAAGCTTAATATATGAGTTGCCGGTGTCGGCAACCCAACCTATATAAGTAGAAATCCCATGAGATAGGTTCAATGGGTAAACAACAAGACATGAAGTAGATGATTGTACTGAGATATATGAGCCCCTTCTATGGTGTAGCAGTGCGAGTAGCAATGCATAAGGATGAATTTTTAGAACTGTTAATAGATCCATAGCCATATATTTGGTGGTGTATACAGTTGCTGCATACACTTGATGAAATTCACTATATGGGTATAGAGGTGGAGGCTGCTTCTTATGAGAATCTAGGCGAATTCTCTAGAGCATTCATGAAATCCAGGTAATGGTGTATGACCAAAAAACACCGAACCGGAGAATCATTTGTAGAGGAAGAGTTGTGTGAGTGGTATGTACTTGCGATTTACACTAAAAGGATTCAGGTTTAAGACTATGGTGTAATCTGATTCTTGTAAACCTGTTTTATTTACTCTAATATTGGTTCAATCTATGGTGACACTAACACCATTACATAACTATTATGTTTTAACTTGAAAGACTTTTTATTTCAAAACATGTGGAGGATTGTTGTATTTTGTTTCAAAATTTATATTAAAATTAAAGTTTCAATTATTTTAGTTTTCCTCCACATTTGAAATTTTTGATGTTTTGAGTTGTGGGTTTTATTCCACATCGGATTTATCAAAGAAAATCTTCTTGTATATAAGATTGACTTTTTGCCTTGGGCTTGAGCCCCATTTACGGGGCATGTGAATTTGGTTGGTCTTGTAGGGAGGCTATGCAAATAGCTTTAATCTATGCCATTGACCACACACGTGCATGCGCCAAGCCGAGTCCGAATCCGAGTTTGAGTCCGTGTTCGCATGCGCGTGCGCGTGACGCGATGGGACGGGTTAGGCTGGGTGCGGGTGCGGGTGCGAGTGTACTCGCGCGTGCATGTGTGTGTATTGGTACTTGCGTGACTTTATTTGCGAGAGTGTATTTACACTTGCACCTTTTCGTTTTAAACCAGAGAGATGTGACTGTTCGATTGGTCACACCTATTGGGTTTAAACCCAACGAACCTAACCCTTTCAAAAGGGTACTTAATGCACCACTTTGGAGTCTATATAAGGACTTCCGTTTCAATTTCAAATATACGAAAAAACTTTTCTTCTATTGTGAAAAATCTCTCTATCTTCTGATTTATAAGTTTTGGTTGCTGAGTTCGTCACCAAGTCAACTAGCACTTTCGAGTTAAATTGCAAGTAGTTCGAGCCCACGTACAATGAGTGCACTGCTGGGACCGAGTCATAGTCGTTGTATCCTGGAGGTCGATTACTCTGGAAACCTGTTGCACTTGGGACGCTGTCCATGGGGAGCAAATTCGATTTCAAGCCGAGTGACTTACGTCACGCTTCGACTTAATTCAATAAGTTTTCTATCTCTAATTTTCTTTTTTCTTTTTGGTTCTCTAGTCTATTTAATTCAACCAAAATATTCCAACATGCAACACATCTACCACTTACAAGGGTCTCTTTATTAACCATCGTATGCTGCTCGAATATCAAATAACTTTGCCTTAGTACGCTCATGAAGTTGCTTCATAATATGCGTCCTCCCCGTCGGCTTTCCTATAATGCTTAGTATTGATTGCAAGTGTCATTAAAAAATATAGGCCCACTTAAATATCTTCATGATTTTCAATTTATCCATCAATCTCACTGGATCGGGATGGAGTGCCCATGTGGTGTGGGTATGTGAGTGTGTGGTGTGGGTGGGTGGCGGACAATGGATGAGGTTGATATTTTGTTATATGAATTCTTATATTAAGTGTTATAGGAAGTTTGCATCCTTGGATTTCCATACCAACACAAACATGTTTATTGATGGATTGTTAGGGTAAGGGGATAAGTACTGTCTTCGAAGGAAACAAGTTGACTCTGATAATCATCCAACCAGTGGCTTGAAAAGGAAACAATAAGAATTTTGTAGGCACTCCTATGTTTGCTCTATGGTCCATCTATATGGTGGTCCGTGAGATTAATAGTGTTGATCATGAGCCACATTATGGGTGCATGATGAATAGGGAACTGCATAAAACTATTAGATAGAGTTCTATATCATATGCAGTGTATTCGACTGTGCAAGTGGACCATGATCTAATGATCCCAACCACTAGCATGCATGTTAAGCCCAACCATCTATCGACTAGTTGTTAAAATTATGACATCAAAATTACTATGAGTTTATTCACTTTTATGAGCTCATATGACCCATGTTTCACATTCTAACAAGGCCCAAGTGTTAGTGGACCCTTGAGGGGTATTTTTGACATTTCTCTATTGAAATGGTGGCTTTTAGGGTTAGTTATTTTAGGGTTAAGAGAGAGTTACAAATTTTCATTGTTTTTAGGTTTTTTGAGAGCCTCAAAGGTGAGAGATCTAGGATTTTTTTGTTGTAAGTTCTCTCAATCCCTATAATCCTTTCTCAATAGTATATTGATCATCACTTTGTGCCATGGTTTTTTTTTTTCGTAATAGTTTTCCACATAAAAATCGTGTGTTCTTTGTGTAGTTGTTTGACTTTTTTTTTTTTTCATGTTTGTTTCAATCCAGATTAAGGTGCTTCCACATGGCTAACTCCCTAACACCAGTCACCAAAAAATTTGAAATCCTACCCACCAATCATGTTTTACTTTTTTACTTGAATATGGTCTCTTAAATGTTGTTTGCAAAATTGCTTCAAGAGGTTATTTTGTATACACAATGTTGGCGTTAAGCAAATGTAGTGGTCGTGAAAAAAAATAAAAATTAAGGAGTAATTTGCATAGGTTTTGTAAGCACAATCTTTCATTGGTCAAACAATTTGTCCATGATTTACCAATGGGCATGGGAGCCTAGAAAAATAATGACAAGCTATTCCAAAAATTCAACCGATAACAAGAATAGTATGACTTTGCAAAATAAAAAAAGTAGAACTCTTCACAAGGATAACTATTACCTTTAATTTTTTTTACACATACCCAACCACACACAAACCCCACATGGGCACACAAACCCAAGACTTTAGTGTTGAAATTTAGAGCATTTGCTAGTAAGCCATGCATCGATACTTAAGGATATTTATCTATGTTGGTGCACAAGTGACCACAATGTTCGGCACATGTGTCACATGTGCACCATCAAAGTTCAATTGGTTGACATGCGGGCATGTGCCAAATCAATCCTAAATGTTCAACATATGCTACATGTGTCAACATGCACATAGGTATAAATTTCTACATACTTCATCCTCCATATTAAACTCGGTGGGTCTGACACCATCTATCTTTATTCTCAATTATAACATATTTGACAAACAACAAATAAAATAGCTATTATAGAAGAGCATTACCTAGATAACATATCCAAGACCATTACTTAGACCTACATGACTTAGATATCATGACTTAAACAGCATGTGCTAATGCACAATTGCTTGCATCTAAATAGTCAATCAACGGTTCAAAGTTCTTGGAAATTATTCCTCCCAATGGGAAATATTTTGGAACCTATAATTAACTGGTATTGAATTGCATTAGGTGGAATTCACACCATTATTATATAATAATTATATGTCTGGAAATACAATGTTATTTTGCCCATTCAATCCCATGTTTGGAATCAACTTCTTCATTTGAGAAAAACATTGTATTTACAGAAACTTGCATTTGGTGGACCATAGAACTGTAATCAATGAACCAAACTTCATAATTGATGTCGGTCACTTGTATTTGTATGCAACTGGATAAATCATCGAATTAGTTATGCCGAGTGGGTTGAATCCTAACACAACACAGTGATATTTCACAAACATGATCTAGATTGTTTCAAAATAGTTTGCATGGCACCAATCAGCCACCACAGATGAACTATTGGGTCCTTGGCCCACCTAGTGGAATGATCATATCAGAGAATATGACTTCTTATAAGATGATGGATTTTTCCAATAGGTTGGAGAAGATGCAACCGATCATGACAGCTTTTGATTTAACTATTTATTCTACGATCCATTGTTCATGGATGGTGTGGATAGGTCCACTGAACACTATGGGACCCAAATAATGTCAAAATATTGATGGTGTGTGAGTTTTTCTCATTTCGCACCGTTTCTCGAAACGGTGAGTTCTTGCATAAGATCTCCCAACCAATATGAATGAGACTTTGGAATGCCCTAGGTTTAACGTCTAGGATGCATTAGGAAGGTTTATAGAAGGAGACGTGTGGCTGGGATTGCTCCAGCCCAACAAAACCAAATTATTCCCTACACATCTCCCTCTCACATTGTTAAAACCCTAAAATGAACCGAATTTTAAATGAGCAGTGATATTAAATACATTGGAGGGTTGAGATGGAAGGAGAGAAGCTTACACAGATTGCCAACTCATCAAAGGAATAGGATTTCCATTTCTGGAAATTAACTTACACGCAATACGCAATTTACGCACCTGATTATGCATGCGTACTTGTGCACCCATGGGGTTTTGGTCGAAATCGAGTGCTAGACACGATGAATTGCTTCGATCCTGTAGACGTAAATAGATGGTGGGCCACGATCACCACCAGTGAGCGACTACTCGATCCTACAGGCAAGAAAAATGGAAAGGGAGGAGAGATTCCTCCTTTTTCGGTAAATAGTTGGGTTGATGAAAAGTTGACCCCACTCATAGTTCGGTGTGCGATGGGCGTGCATGCCATTTTACACATGCACATCCTCAAAATGGGCCCCACACGTATCCTTCTAGAAATCCACTTCGTCCATCAAGTTCTACCGGTCCAAATAAGACATTAGCCTTGTGATGAGGTATATCTAAAGTTTAGGTGGGGAATAATTCTCAACTTGTGTATCTAAATGGCGATATCCAACGATCTTTAAAGATTTGACGGTTAGATCCTTTCATAAAATGATTTGATTAACGATTTAGGGTCTTAAGGACTGATTACATGAAATCTAATAGTTAATATTGAATTAAATAAGCAATCTGGTACGTTTAAATGGTGATTTTGTCTAACCAAACTTTATGGATTGATGGAAGTGGATCTTGTGATTTGAGTCCTGAAAATTATAGCTTATGATTTTATTTGTCTAACAAAGTAATTGAAATCCTAAAATTTGGTTTCTCCGATGATGTGATGGTTCATCTTGAAAATTAATGGATGATGGTTTGATTGATGAATGAAGATTACTCCCAACAGTTAGCTTTAAGCTAGAATGAAGGTGAACATTTAAATAAGCTAGAATTGTGTTACTACATTAGGTCTTTATGGTAGCACTTGAGTACTGAAAAGTACAGGGTATTACATATATGCATGATATAGACTACATTAAGGGCTAATTTGGTAAAACCTAATTCTAACACTTATATATGAAATAGACTTTTTTCAATGATTTTTCTAAATTCAGATCATTTGGTAAATTCAAAAGTTTAAGACTTAATTTGGATTTTCATAGAAAAAAATGCATTAATTTTTAAGCTTTCCTTATTTGGCTTAATGCTTAAGATGGAATACAGTAAGTGATTTTGGGTTAAAATATTTTCTTAAATGACAACTCTACCCTCTCTTACTCCCGTGCTAGGTTTCAACGCAATTGCTTAAAAGCTATCTTGATGAGGCAAAGATCTTTGGGCCCATCATGATATATGTGCTATATCCACCTGTCAATCCATTTCACCACATCATTTTAGGGCATGAGCCAAAAACTGAGGCAGATCCAAAGCTCAAGTGGACCACACCACAGGAAGCTATGGGGACAATGAAGGCCACTATTGAAACCTTCCTAAGGTCCACCATGATGTTTATTTGCCATCAAATTTGTTCATAAAGTTACGACTTAGATGAAGGGAAAACAAAAATATTAGCTTGATCCAAAACTTCCATGGCTCCTAAGAATTTTTCGATTATAAGCATTCTGTCACGCCCCAAACCCGGAAATCAGATTCACAGGAATCCCGATCGCCGAATCTGGTGCCGACAGCCTCCATAGTACCCCATTCTCAGATTTTAACGTTCATATGCCAGATTCCGATCCTGGGATCCTACAAGGAGGATTTTTTTTTGTATACATTTAACTCGTAATAAGCATAATCACAAGTATACCCAATTTGCAAAGACAACATCATCGTCACATATCCACTAATATAAACATTTGAATACAATACTTAAAGGGAAATACGTAAATCGAAAGTCAAGCTCTAGAAGACCGCCGCACGCTCCAAGCTCAACACTGTTGCAACCTATCATCATCTACACGCATCTATCGTGCATAAGCTTATAGAAAGCTTAGAGGGTGGTGTAAGTGTGTGTACAAGGTAAGTGCCAAGTATTCAATATAATGCCATCATCATACAATATCGGAAATACTGGTAATCCATAAATCGTACATTATTGGAATAAGCAGAAAGGCTGGCAAGATCATGAATTATCAGAGTAAGTAGAAATACTGACAAGATCATAAATCATAAGATAATAGAGTAAGCAATATAGAACAGCTATGCAAATAAGGAGTCATAAAAAGCCAAATATTAGACGCTGAGGATGCAATGTAATATACAATTCCTGATGTATTCACGAATAGCGTCAACCGTATCTAAACCATATAAATGCAGAAACGCAGTAACTTAAAATGCCGTATGCCGCGAATGTCATGTAATATACGGTGCGAATGGAATGCCTATACTGGAGTGTGAAGTTGGGATGATAGTACGTAATATTGCAGGCTATGGGGTCCATCACAAGGGACTTCTATCCAAACCAGTCCCATACCTAAATTTGGATAGTCAGACTCAATGTAGTAAACTCCTAATCTCAGGTTAGTCGCGCGCCCCAACCGAAATCCTGGCTATTGCGAAGGCGCACATAACAAACAGTTGTGCATCACCAACCCGAGTGGAAAGTGAATGAATGAATGCATGAATGAGTATGCAACTCTTGCTCACTAAATTCACACATCAGTACAGTTCATCTATGGGATCATCACCGAGGTTTAGTACACTCCAGATGACACTATCTCTCTCCCAGCAGCACAGTCCAAGTGAGCGTAAGAAACCTCACTATCCGCCTGGCCAATAATCTACCAATACCTATCCGACACGTCGATAGCGGACCCATTCACGAGCTGGTCAAACTCAGCTTAGTATTGCCCCCTACCCTCGGGCGGGTAAGGCCACACCCCCTCCCAACTGACCACGACACAATGGGAGATGCGACCTCCTGGTATTCGGCACTCGGGCGCTCATATATCCACTCGGTGTCTACGTTGGGGCATCTCCTGGCCACGGAGGTTTAGGAATTTTCACCCAGGGACATCTATGGCGCCCGTATAATAGAACCAAACATTTTCGGTGTCCCATTTGGCCATCCACGATATGCCTATGGAGGCTACGACCCTGATGTCGATAGAGCATACAATAATCATAATGCCAGATGCATGAGTCATACAATCCAGTCATGCATCAATCCTGCGTATACCATGTGTTCATGTGAGATAACGTCCGCCTATCAGGGAGTCTCATAACAACATGCTCAATGACATATGCAATGATCAACCATATCTCATAACAAACATACAGATGATGTATATGGGCATGTATCATGATGCTATGCTGTCACATACTCATAATCGGTATCAACAACCGGCATCGACAATCGACCTCGACAATGTGGACATTTAACCAACATTGCCCCCGAGGAATGACCCTTATAGATCCTAACATGTAGTGGACCCATGACCTCACACAAGGGCCAAATATACAACACCATGGGCCTCGCTCAAGAGCTTAATACACATCACGATGGACCTTTCACATGGGCCTAACATACATCACAATGGCCTCCATCACCTGACCCTCAAATGCATCACAATGGGCCTTAATTACGAGTCGCTTATACACCATATAGGTCTCGACAATTGGCCTTGGTAATCAAAATCGGTAATCGGCCTCGATCGATAATCAACCTCTATCGATAATCACCAATCGGCCATGACAAATCAGAATCGGTGATCGGCCTCGATCGATAATCAGCCTCGATCGATATTCGGCAATCGGCCAAGACAAATCAGAATCGGTAATCGGCCTCGATCGATAATAGACAATTGGCCATGATAAATCAGAATCGATAATCAGCATCGATTGATAATTAGCCTCGATCAATTCAGCAATCGGCCAAGACAAATCAGAATCAGTAAATCGGTCATGTAAATCAGAATCGACAATCGTCATGTAAATCAGAATCGGCAATCAGCCACGACAATTGGGGTCGATCAATAATCAGAGTCGGTAAATCGATCACGACAATCGGAGTCGGTAATCGGTCACGGCAATTGGAATCGATCGATAATCGGCCTCGATAATCGGAATCGGCAATCAGCCACAACAATTGGAATTGATCAATAATCGGCAATCGACATCGATGAGAATGGCCTAACAAGGCCTAAGGGAAGGTCATAATAAGGACATCTAACCATCATTGCCCATCAATGTGGACATTTAATCAACATTGCTCCCAACGAGTGGCCCACATAGGGTTAAACATATAGTGGGCCCATTGCCTCACACAAAGGCCTAATATACATCGCAATGGGCCTCATACAAGGGCTACATACCCATCACTATGGGCCTCGAATACATCCCAATGGGCCATGACATATGGGCCGAAGATACATCTCAATGGGCCACAACCCATGGGCCTCAGATACATCAAGTGGACCGCGTCCATGGGCCGCACCAATGGGCTTCATATACATCGATTGGGCTGCATCGACGGGCCGCACTAATGGGCCTAATACATATCACAATGGGCCTTAACCCTTGGGCCATCAAATACATCAAGATGGGCCTCAACAACAGACCTTATACACATCAAGGTGGGCCTCAACAACGGGCCCTATAAATTCTAAAAAAAAAAGAGTTATATTGAAGGATCATTTGGACCATATCACAAATAGCAGTGGAGATAATGATTTTTACCATTATAAAAATTCCAGGGCCCACCATCAAGTTCATTTTCCATCCAGTCTGCTAGTAAGGTCACAAAGACCTGGTTGGGAGGAAAAACAAATATCAATTTAGTCCAAGACTGCCGTGATCCAAAAAGGACTCCAATGGTAGGCGTTCATCTCTCCACTATTTTCTGTGGTGTGGTCCACCTGATAAATCTCTCTCTCTCTCTCTCTCTTTTTTTGTTGTCTTAAGCCTAAGACGGGCTTGCCAATAGGATGGACAGTGTGGGTCACCCAAAAGATGGATGGTTTGGATGGAACACAACCATCAGGTGGGGCCGTAAATGGCACCGTCCAAATGGATGGTGCAGATGAAATACATACACTGCGGTGAGTCCCACCAGAACTTGCTGATGTCAACATCACAGCCGCAAGCTGTGTGAAATATGCCAACCAAACCGTTCATTAGGTGGGTCCCACGTATGTGGCCCAACATATAGTATTATTAATACAATAAACATTAATTAATATAATATCATATATTATATATACTGCATAATGGCAGAAGGCTGCTCAAACTCACCGGCCAGATTCATCTGGACGGTCTTGGACGGTACAGGTAATATATATATTAAAGATGGGTCCCACGTAGGAGTGGCCCACCATTCATTTATTCAATATATATGATATTATATTACATTATAATATAACACATAAGATATCATATTATATATCATATCATATACTATAATATATTAATATTATATTTAACATTTACAATGTCCAGGCCATGCATCATTCGCAGCCCCACACGTGGGGTGGATCCAAACGTCCAGTTGTGTGGACAGTAGAATAAAACACATGCATCATGGTACGGCCCACCGCCCATGGATGGTGTGGAATACAGTACATACATCAGTGGGTCCCACGTGGGGCCCATCGTAAGGACTATCTTTACAGATACCTGAATTGAGAAAACAAATTTTTATATTTACCCAAAATCTGCTTCCTTGTAGTGTGGCTCACCAGAGTTCATTATACGACTAATTTTTAGAGGGACCCACTGTTTAAAAGGGGCCCATAAAATGCACAGTGGTGATGTTCAACTCACATCATGGTGGGGCCTGAGGTGGGGCCCACTGACCCCGTGCCAATCCAAGCTGGACGCTGACAGTAGCAGCAGCGTCTGTTATATATATATATATATATTTTGTTTAATTATTTTTTGAAGATTTTTATAGGTGGGGCCCACATCAAGGGAATCCAGTCCGTTGGCTGGGTTCCTTAGCTCAAGACGGGTCTAACAAGTCCGAAGTTGGTAGGTTTGACACATAGAAATTTCGCAGTGGGCCTTATAATGTCCTCACTATTAAAAGTGATGTTTAGATGGTGTGGCTTACCAGAGTTTCAGATTGGCTCCATTCTTCAACTCAATGCCTAAAACGGGTGGAGAAATAGGATAGACAGCGTGGATTATATACATACATCAAGGTGGGGCCCATAGGAGTGGCCCACCGAAAAGTTTGGAATCAAGCTAATGTTTTTGTTTCTAGTTCACGTCCAGCGTCTCTGGACGCTGGACGGACGACTGATGGTGGGCCTCACATGCATGGACGGTTTGATGCAACACATGCATCATGTGGTGGGGTCCACATTCACCAGCTTGGTGACGTCAGTACACACACTCCATGTTAGCCACCCCCACTAGAGATCGATGCCAAGAGCTCAGGTGTTGAAACGAGATATCTCTACTCAGTTTGCCAGTTGAGCTATGGACCTGTGTGTGCACTGCAAGGTGGAGTCCCACCGTCTATGATGGACGGTGCTGATAAAATACAAATTAGTGGGGCCCACTACATTAGAACATATATAGAGAGAGAGAGAGATGGTGATAGAGGGACCCCGCCACTAAGGGCCCCTCATGGATACAACACATACATCAAATGGGTCCCACAACAAGTGGGCCCTTGAAAATTGAAATTAACGGACGATCACCCACTTATGGCCTCCTTCTTTAGCTCCTTGGACTCCTTGGCTCCTAAGCTCCTTCTTTAAGAGAGTGAGATGAATTTTGAAGGGCTGGATGGTTGGATGAGGGGTTAAGAAAATGGGCCCTTTTTTACATTCTTCTCTCCTTAGAGATTTCCTCTCATGGAAGCTTGGAATAGAATGAGATGGAGAGAGAGAGAGAGAGTGATGGGATGAAAATGAGTGGGTGTTGTAAGAAAAGGATATGGATGGTATGGGCTTGTTTGAATTTTAGTAAAAGAGTGATGGCTAGGGAGAGAGAGAGTTTGACTTATAGGAAAAGAGGGAGTGGTCATTTGTACTTAGGATAGGGTGAGGTGGCATGGGGTATGGGTAATGTACTTGACTTGATGGATGTAACATGTTGTAGAGATTCCCTCGAAATTTGCAACGCACGGTGTTTCTCTCGAAATGAACGTGGGCCCACATCTTCTAGCCTGGGTATCGGTTCGGTGCGCGAGTCACGGCGTTGGAACCGCGGCGACGACGCAATCGCTAGGGTACTAGTTTCGAGTTGAGTCGACTACGATATGAAGGACTCGGCTTAGGATCGCGCGCAAACATCGAATACAGGTCGAGGGTCGCCGGAATTCGACTGGGAGGACCGCGGAAGCCTATGGAATGGTAGGGCTAAGATACGAGTCTCACACATTCAATCTCCAATTGGTGGTCCACTTGAGCTTTGGATCTATCATAACCTAAAATAATATGAAAAACATAGAAGAACGATGTGGATCTAACACATACATCATGATTGGGCCGGGTTGCTTACTGACTTTGTCAATAGCCAGAGATATTTGATAGTGTTGTAACATGATGTATGTGTTTCACCCATTCCGTCTATCCATTTTTTCAGATCATGTTATGGCACAAGCCCAAAAATGAAGCAAATCCAAATCTCATGTGGACCACACCAGCAAAACAATGGTGATTATTCAACATCCACAATTAAGGGGTCACAAGAGTGGTGGATGAAGCTGATATTTGTGTTTTTCATGTATCCAGGTCTTTGTGCCTACTGTTGGATGGAAAATAAACATTACAACGGGTTTCTTGTGTTATGGCTCACTTAGATTTGAATCTATCTAATTTTGAACCCATGCCCTAAAACAATTTGAAAAATATAGATGGACAGTGTGGATAAAACAAATAGATCATGGTGGGGGCCACCTTGATAAATATTTTATCTCCATCAATTTTTATGGCTCATTTCAATGCATGGTCCCAAAAAATAAAGCAAATCCAAATCTCAAGTAGACTATACCAAGATTACATAATAGACAAATATCAACTTATCCAAAACTTTTGTTGCCCCTAAAAAGTTTTAAATGTTGAAAATTCAATCGTTTTGGTGTGTGTGGTCCTCTTAAGATTGGGATCTTTTTATTTTTATTACAATATCCTAAAATGATTTAAAAAATTGAATGGACCGTGTCAATATTCAACACATTCATCACGATGGGTCCCTCCAATGACGAGAAACTAGGTATGTTCCCACCAATTGCCTCCAAAAGTTTCGGAGTAGGCTAGGGCTAATATTTTTGTGCTATCAATTCATCCCAATAGGAATGACCCTATGAATGGTATGGATAGCCTATAAACCCCACGGTGGACCTCAAGAAGGTTTCATCGGTAAGCATTTCCCCACCGACTTTGTCTTATGGTGCGGCTCATTTGAGTTTTGGATTTACCTCATTTTGGCAATGGGTGTACCTTGCATTATATATAACACGCCACTTATGTCGATAGTATGGTGAATGTCAGTAGCATGTACTTTTGGGCCCATCCATTTTGCCTCGGGGCATGAGCACAAAAAATGATGCAAATTAAAAGCTAGGATTGAATGCCTCAATTGAAAACTTCTTAGGACCTATGAAAGTTTTAGATGAAGCCTTGAACAAGTTGGATGACTAATAAAATATCATAGTGGGCACCAATCTTCTAATCCAAGGAGATTTCTAAATAATTGTCTATATATTTGTCGCACTCTACACTACAGAAGATAAACAAGTTTTTATAAAAAAATTTACTTATTTTCATATATTAGTACTTTTTTCAAACAAATTACCAAATGAATTTTTCAATACTTTCAAATGCTAAAATACAGTGCTTCAAGTTTTTTGTACTTAAATTAATCTTCAGACCTTATTTTTCAGTTTACCAAAGGGCACCTGAACTACTCACTGTTAACTCTTAAATTCAGATTTCTTGGTCACTATTAACCTTTCAGCATGAGCACTAGTGGAAAGAACACCATAAGATATTTTCAATTTCTAACCATAGAATATCATAATTAAGCCTTTACATTTTGAATTAGTGAGCTCATTTTTATATCTCACTTGACCATTATCTAACTAAAGGATGGACTCAAGGCTTGGTCATGATAGTATCAACCCAATGACCAATTTTTATTATATCACTGGCTTATATACAGTTTGAAGATTGTAGTACTGTTACGAGCTCTGTTTGATTAGGATAACCCACTTTTTTCCGGACAAAAGTTTGAGTTGACCAAATGAGGATTTTTTTTTTTACCATGCAAACACTTTTCAAATAGCCCACCAAGAAAACATGTAACCAGCTCAAATGTTTGAAAAAGAGATTTTTAAATTCTTGTAAACTTATCTTCAACACCTGGTGTTTAAATATGAGATAAAGGGTGGCCCACCGATAAAAATTCTTATAACTTTTTTTTATGAACGCGGATTGGCTACTGAAGCTGAGGTCATCAAGTTACGTGAGCCCACCATGATATATGTGTTGTATCCACACTGTCCATGAATTTTGAGAGATTATTTTCGATCATGATCCAAGGAATGACGCAGATCTAAATATGGAGTGGACCGCACCACAAAATAGTTGGGGGAGTGACACCCACCATTGAAACCTTCCGAAGGTCCACCATAATGTTTTTTTGAGATCCAACCTTTTCATTTGTTAAACCTGACGTGGAAGAAGCGAAAACACAAATATCAGCTTGATCAAAAACTTTTGTGGCCCTTTGAAGTTTTTTAAGGTTCCCCCACTGTTTTCTGTGGTGGGGTCCATTACAGCTTTGGATCTGACTAATTCTTTGGATCATCCCTTAATATGATCTCTCTAGATGGATGGACAGTGTGGATTGGTGGGCCCTCAGAAGTTGGTGATGTCACTTCTCGCTACTCAACCTGTCAGTGGTTAATCCGCAACCCTTTTTTATATGCAAGTGGCCCACCGGTAAATGTGGTAACACTTTTGTGGGACCCACCTTTCATTTGAACTAGTGGACCCATTTCTAAGCATCAAGCATTCATATAATTCCCATCATAGCCATCCAACCTGTTGATAAGGTTGGACAGAGCTCGAAGCTTGGATTCAGAACTTTAGTGGGACCTCAAAAGGCTTCCTATAGCGTGTAAAATTTGTACGTGCTCGACTGAAATTTGTAACTTCTTCATGTTTTGGAATTATGATTTGTATCTTCTACTTTGAATCACGCCTTAAAATAAACAGGCAAAGCATCCAAGTAAGCCCTACGGTCAGAGTCTCACCCACATCAGTGGTTTCAGGGTCCCGGCGACTCGCGCTCCACACCAAGATGGGTCACCTGGCACTCAATTCAGGCTCATCCGCTTCTCAAAGCAGATCACAACAACAAAATCAATGGACAACAGATGGTATGACTCAGCTCAACCAAGCCTCTGATTTGAATACCATGTGATCATCATGGTGTGGGCCCACCCCCTGCCAGGATTTTCAAAATCAATGGACAGCAGGTGGCATGACTCAGCGTACAGGTGTAGTTAACCAAATGCCTGATTTCCATACCATATGCTCATCATGGCGTGGCCCACACCTTTCCCAGATTTTCAAATGTGAAATGTCGGCAATGCAGAAATCGCTGTGTGAGCGAGTTCACATACAGCAGCCAAATCTAATCCGTGGCATGAACTACTCACAGTGGGGCCCGTAAAACCAACGGCTTCGATCACCGAACAATGGGCACCCACTAGTAAAGACGGAAAGCTCGCATCGCTAGATTCGAGACTGTACAACCCCTCCCCGGAAAGGAAGCAAAAAGGGAAAAACCATAAAAAAGATATATATATATATATATATATATATATATATATATATATATATATATATATATATATAAAAGAGAAGAAGAGAAACCATTGATCAGATAATTGTAGTCTGAATTTTGTGTCGACACAGATATATTCCGTGAACAATTATCATCACATCAAGGATAAAAAATAAAAAATAAAAAAAAATAAAAAAAGGGCAAAATAGGAAAAGCAAAAGAAAGGGAAATGGAAGGGCTCAGAAGGATCCATTGGTTTCTATAATCATAAGGGAAGCATTCGCTTCTTCCCTCAGAAAATAGGTAGTTTGGTACATCACAGCCTCCAAATCTTTTTAAAAAACAAAGACAATGAAAAATGACATATAAGACCTCTTCCAGGCGAAGAAAATGACATACATGACCCTCCAATGCTTCGCTCTTTTCTGTTGTAATTTGCAAAGGGAGTTAGGGTTTATGACTTTTTATAGATAGAAGGAAGAAGATATTGGAGCGTGAGGGTTAGGGCTCGGGTGCTCTTCAACTAGAATGTTAGTTATTCACCATTTATAAAATGGTGGTGACTAGTCAACCGTACACATCACATAGTTTTATAGAAATCCTGACCGTCCATATTGTTTCGCTGGGGAAAAAATATTGGTCCTTCAAATTTGGAGAGCTCGATAATTTCTTTTAACTGTCGATTGTAAATATATTAATACGATGGTTAGGATTGCTTGGTCAATGTGATTTTAGAGATATGCACCATTCAAAATGAGACCTGGATTGTGGATGGTTTGGATAGCTGTACGTCAGTTCCACATGTGAGTAGCCTAAGTTAACACCATTTCAAAATGGTGATAAACTAACACAAGAGTCTACTTGCATTAGGGTTTCAATCCAATCGAGTTGTTCCTGAAACTTTGATTTACAAAAATGCCCCTGCTTCCAACGGGGTGCAAAGGATCGATTACACTGTGGTTCGTGCAGGACTCGGATTCAGTAGTGACCCCTCCTGTACCCCCACCACGATGTATGAATTATATCCACACCGTTCATCAATTTTTTCAGATCATTTATGACATAATCCCAAAAATGAGATAGATACAAATCTCATGTGGACCACACCACAAGAAATAGTGGTGATTGAACACTCGCCGTTAAAAACTTCAGGGACCCACAAAAGTTTCGGCTCAAGCTGATACTTGTGTTTTACCGTATCCAGGTCTGTGGGGCTTAATCAATAAGTTGGATGGAAAATAAACAATACGTCGGGCTCTAGAAAGGTTTTAATGGTGGCCGTTCAATCACCACTATTTCTTGTGGTGTAATCCACCTGAGATTTTGATCTGTCTCATTTTTTTAATTATCTCAGGCCTTAAATTGAACTGGAAAAATGGATGGACAGCGTGGATAAAACACATAGATCATGGTGGGGTAGTGGAGGGGGGTCACTACCGAATCAGAGTCCACTCGAGCATAGCCCAAGACTCAGACTGATGGATCAATCTTAACCATTCAATTGGCGATCAATCAAGTGAATCGTAAAAAACGAAAGGGTCAGCAGTCCAAATTCAATGGCCATAATTGGACGGTTAAGATTGTCCGGTCAGTGTTATTTTGGTGATAAAGCTCCATCCAACGGCTGGGATACGGCATAGTTCCAAATCTATACTCCATCCACAACGAGGCACGTGATTTGATCAGGCGTGCAAGTAATGATGTGTGCATTGATAGATGGTGCTGGACACACCATGGTCCATCCCGTTTCGTAGTTCTCTGCACGTGTGTTTCATACGTGGAAACCATGAACAAGATCTGAACCGTTTGAGCTTGTTGGCCCTACCATCAATAGGCCATAGCTCAAAATGTGTGGCCCACCGATGAAGAAGTACTCAATGTGGCCCGGACCTTTGAACACTGTACACCCATGGTTCAGTAATCTGGACCATTGATCCACTGAACGGGTAGGATGATGCCACATGGTTGTCCTTTTCTTCCTATCCATTTATCGGTGGGCCAAAATTGGAAGGTTAAGATTGTCCTATCAAGGGTATTTTTGAGGCGCAATTTATCCACTGTGGAGACAACAAACTAGCCGTTGATTACCAGACCGTGGGCCTATCGTACTGGAAACCCGTTTATACTTAATCCCTGCCGTCCAAATTCTCAGCCCAGACTACTGTCCCCCTCTGTCTTTAAATTAAACTATAGGACTTAACTTTTTAAAATTTAAAATTCATTTCCCTCTATTTTTTTTTTTTTTTTTGAAAAAGAAAAAGTGAAAAGTCGAATTTTCTTTCATCTCACCACTGTTAGAGATGGGAAAAATCTCGAAATGTATATACCTTCTTGTGAATAGCTTACTCGGAGAAATGAGGGAGAGAGCTTGGGTTGGGTGTACCAATGCTCCGCGATAGTATAGCTAGTGTGATTGACTTGAGCATATTAGTATTGTATCTAATTTTATATATCTATACAATGCATAAGATCGAATATAACATATACTAGGAGTAAACGTTACATGTTTTTTAGTAATCTCAATCCAAGACATTGGAAGACCATCAATAGAGCTCTTGATTATAAAAAAAATAACCAAAGTATTAGAGCTATTTCATTCGATATTCCCGACTATATTGGAAAGATATATTGATGTAAGTGCAAAGAATAATAAGTCCTCAACAAAGTGGGTTTTCACCTAAAGAGGTGCTATTTCTTAGGGATCCAAGAAACATGCATGATAAAGCATGGGACAGAGACGCAGTGGCTTGGCAATCTTCTACAAAAAATTTCACTCTCCTAAACTTTTTAAGCTTTTTGAAATAAGTTTAATGAGAAAATCCCTTTCCATTTTATAGAAAAAGATTAGAGAATTTCCATGAAGTTAAATTTAAATAGATCTTTAAACCAATGACAGAAAACAAGAAAAAGGAAAAGGAGAAAAACTCTTATGGGACCTGCTATTATTGGTTGCCCATAGGTGGACCCCAGGGTCCTATGTCCAACTTTAATGCTTTAAGTACATGTCCTGTCCTGGTATGGTTGCATGCCCTTTACTCTTACTTTGGGAACTACAATAGGGATACTCCTGATTGCCTGGTTCCAAAGAGAAACATCAACAGAAATGCAACATTATATTGGACCTAAACATGCTGGTCCCTTTGAAAATTCTTCCAGCTCTAACATATGAGACCATACTGCTTTTGAAAGAGAATCTTCTGTCATCATCCATTAAGAGGAAGTGTTCTTTACTAATAATCTGGATTGCTAGTCAATTCCATTTAGCCTTATGTGACCAAACTGCTTTTGAAATTGACAGTTTTGCTATTGAGATGATCCACAGCCACATGCTGAATGTGGATTGCTAGTCAATTCCATTTAGCCGTCCATTTTCTTAATCCACATGTGGTCCACTTGATGAGCAGATTGAACTGAACTTGGGACATGCAACAAGCAAGAGGCCCACTAGAAAAATGGCCAAGATCCTGCACCCCTACTTTCGTGTGTATGAACATTATTAACATTTGGGCTGAGCATCTGGGAGATGGGTCAGGCCCACTCTAATGGCCCAGATCGATGAACAAATGCATGGAGTGTGTGATAGAAGGGCAAACACACACTTTAGGAGCCGGATGCATGCTGTTATTATTATTTTTTTTTTCTCAAAGGGTGAATAAGCTAAATCTGGACCATCTAATTGATGGGCCCAGTTGTTGGATGGATGATGGCCTAGTAATCCCATTGTCAGATGTTAAAGAGGGTCCACGAGAAAAAGCTTTTGGATGTTCAAAAAAGGTCCCAGGAAGATAATTAATCGGGAGCGTCGGGGCATCTAACCATTGTGAATTTGGAATTGATTCTTATCCAATACATGTAGAGGACGGTTTGGATGGGACATTGATGCAGGGAAGGACGTGCGGAAGTTGATCACCGTATCACTCAAGGATAACTACTCCGAATGAACCGATATTCTCTTGACTCCCAATAGAGATACCTTGAATTCACTAGGGGGAATAAGAAAACAAAAATAAATTCTAAAAATTAGAAATTTAATTGATTGATAATTGTCTAATGTGTATATGTCTGTCACACCATTAATATAGAAAAAAAAATTAAAATTCATAATTACCAAAAATAACAAAATTCTAATTCTAATAAAAATCTTAATTCTAATAAAACTCTTTTAAATATAATTTCTAAAAATAAAAATTCTAAATAAAATTTTGCTAGAAGAGTCGTAGTATGATTACAAGTTATTTCTAATAAATAAGAAAATTTAACACTTTAAAAATTAAAAAAATTTTAAAAAATCAAAATTACTAAAAATAACAAATTTTCTTCAAAAATTCATTTTTATCTGCAAGTGCGCGTTTTCTGACGAAACGGACAGACACAACCCAACTTGTGCATTGGTTCACCTTGAATGTCCCATTTCAATAAAGATTGATAGGTTATGCGCCTCGGAATCAAAAGTTATGATCAATTTACGATCCACATTCTTTCAGTCCAACCATGCTAGAAATATATCAGTGTCATTTAGATGTGTACACGAGTTGAACCGAGTCGAGCTTGGCACAACTTGACTCGACTCGACTACTTGTTGACCCAGCTCGAACTCGGCTCAGCTCGGTCCTTGAGCCTGACTGGCTAGCTCAGCTCCATTCAGTTAGCGGCTCGGGCCAGTTTGAGCCGAGTTTGATCCAAGATCGAGACGAGTTCGCCTGTGCAGCATTTTCACAAATACATGGTCTGCACCTTCAAATCTCATTGTATATAGACCAACAACAATAGTTTTATAGGTATTTTATCAAACACCTTGTAAGCAACATAAAAATCAAGAAAAAAAATGGTATTTGTTTCATATACGCACATTCCTTGCCATTAGCCACACTTCATTGAGTCATTTTATCAACACTTGGTGAGCAACAACAATATCAAAGTAACCGACTCACTGAACTAAATAGATCCAAGTTGGATTTGACTTGGGTTCGATCCGAGTTGAGTCGAGCTCGGGCAACCTCGAACTTGGTTCGAAATTTTTTCGAGCTCAAAAAATCAGCTCGACTCAACTCGAACTTAGTTTCAAACCGAGTTGAATTGAGCTTTTTCAAGTTGAGTCGAGCAAGCTACCAAGCTAACTCTGCTCGTGTATAACCATAGTGTCATGTCCTACATCAGACTCTTTACTTGAAAAAAACTCGTCCTCAAGTTATCCAAATTACTTCGCATGTGATACTCAAATAATTCATGACAATGATGTTTATCAACTTTTTCCTTAAACTTTGCATTATACTCTTAAGCTAAGATTACATTGCATCAGATATGCACATGAGGTTGTAACCGTAATTATGTTATGTACGTTAGAAAGATAAGAGACCAATTATATAGCGTGTGCCAAGTGTCATTTTAGAACCTCATGTGTTCATTTGCTTTATGATCTAGCCTTTCCATCAGATAAGCCACACTCAGGATGGGCCATAGCCCTAGCAAAAGATCAATCCTAACCATCCATTCCGAGGATATTGTTCGTGTGCTTGGTTTTCTTTCCATCATCCATTCGCAAGCTTCTCTATTGAAGGAATGAAATACCTTCGCATTTGTAAAGGAGGCCAGGTTCTCTGTTATTGGACGTGTATTCCTATGATACAATACACTAGTCTGCACAGAGCAACTCCATTTCCATTCGGGTGCGGATTCAGTTAGGTCGGGCCGTGGCTGAATTCCTGAGTCATGACCGTGGGGCCCATTTCGATGTACGTGTTATATATCAATGCTGTTCATCTATTTTGCCAGCTCAGCAGATCAAAATCTCAGGTAGACCACATTAGAGGAAACATTGATAATTGACCATTAAAAACTGTGGGCCACAAAAATTTTGAATCTGCGCCCTCTATCTACTTGAAAGCCCAGTTTGTGGCCCGAATAGACCCCCCAACATATGGACTGAGGTCCAACTTCGGCGGTCCAGATGGCAAGCTAAGGAACTGGGCTATAGCCTTGCCAGCTACAGACTCAGTGTACCTTTTTGCATGAGTTGTGCTGGGCTAGGCCGACCAGGCTTACCCCAGGTTCATATTGAAAAGTTATTGGGTCGAAAATTCAGTCCTAGGCCGATGGGAATGTTGAACACACAAACACAAGCAAAAAAAAAAAAATGTTTTAACCGTCCAATATTTGCATGCAATAGTTATACTTAGGGTTTCCATTTGATGTAATTTTTAGTTATACCCATACACGTGGGGCCTACTGGATGAAAGGTCTGATCGTAAAGGTGGGACTGTAGTGAAGATTGATCAAAATGTAGTTTGGACGGCCTTGATGTTTCATTTTCCCATAGGTTGATGAAACCATCCATGACTGGGCACCACATAATAAGCCTCATCCCAACATTCGTTTGATTGAAGTGTGTAACCATTGAATTGCACCTGTTTTGGACGTATGACCAAGAAAGCTCGAGATCAGAGAAAGTCTTTTGAATGAAAGGGTTGCTACCATCAACTATATGGTTTTGATGTGTAAGACCCGTATCCTAGTCCGTACCATTCCTTAGGCTTCCGCAGTCCTCCCGGTCGAATTCCGGCAACCCTCGACCCGTATCCGACATTTACACGCGATCCTAAGCCGAGTCCTACATACCAACGTCTGCTCGATTCGAAACTTGTACCTTGGCAATCGCGCCGTCGCCGCGGTTCCAACGCTGTGACTCGCGCACCGATCCGATACCCAGGTTAGAAGTTGTGGGTCCGCGTTCATTCCGAAGAAACGCCCGAGTTGCGAATTTTGAGGGAATCTCTACAACATGTCTCATCAATCAATCAATCAATGTTAAGTACAAGCCATACCCCAAGTACAACAACCCATCCCTCCTTTTCCATAAGTTAACTCTCTCTCTCGCCCCTCACCATTCCCCTTTTACAAATTTTCAAAACAACCCATACCTTTCCTTACAACCACCACTCCATCCATTCCTTTAATCCCATCATTTCTCTCTCTCCCTTATTTCTCAAAACACTCTCCCAAGTAATAAAAAAATTGCATATGTCCAACCCTCTCAAAGCTTTCCCAAACAACAAGTGTGGCCCACCTTCTCATCTCTCATCCCCACCATCAAAACTCCATCATCCATCGTTAAAAGTTGAGGCAAGGAGCATAGGAGTCCAAGGGATCAAGGAGAAGGCCTAGAGGTGGGTGATCCACCGTTGATTCTTATTTTAGGGCCCACTTGTTTGTGGGACCCATTTGATGTATGTGATGTAACCATGAGGGGCCCATAGTGGCGGGGTCCCTTTATCACCGTCTCTCTCTCTCTCTCTCTCTTTATATGATAATGATGAAGGGGTGTGTGGCCCATCTAGTGTGTGTGTCCCACCATGGAGCATATATTTTATCCATTCACCTTCATGTGGAACCCGCCTGATGGATGTATTGGATCTACACAATCCGGCCCATTAGTGGGCCCGGACGGAAGGAAAAACACAAACATCATGTGATCCAAACAGGTGGGCCACTTACATGTGGGACCCATCGTGATGCTGTGTTGATCCATGCCGTCCAGCGTCCAGGGACGCTGGACGTGAGGCAGGGAGTGGCTAGCATGGAGAGCGTGTACTAACATGGGTGTGTACTTACAAGCAAAAAAAAGGAGAGCTTATGGGGTAGGCTACTGATGTAGGCCCTACCTTGATGTAAAAATGAAATCCACACTGTCCATTTCATTTCTCAGCCCACTTTAGGCGTTGAGCCAAAAAATGAACCCAATCCAATTTTTTGGAGGGCCCTGGCATGGGAAACAACATTTTTCACCTTTAAAATCCAATAGGACCCACCTTGATGTCTCTACCCGCCAAAAACATACTGCATATTGGACTCGTTTGATCCGTCATGGGCCATAGAATCCAATGGGTGGAGTGGATTCTCAAGACGCGGGCCCCACATGTGAAAAACCTCCAGAAAACAAAAAAATAAAAAAAATAATGCATGCTACTGCGTTGGCGGACGGACGGACGGACAGTAGGACCCACGGTCTCAGCCGTGGGCCCCACCATGATGTGGTTTGGACATCCACACCGTGCATTTGGTATAGGGCAGTGGGCCACCCCAAAAATCAGCTTCATCCGGAACTCAGGTGGCCCACATTGCAGGAAACAGTGGTGATTGACATCTGCCATTGAAACCCTTTTAGGTCAGAAGTTTTGAATCAATATGAATTTGTTTTTCCTCTCATCCGGGTCTGCATGACCTTATCAACAGATCGAGTGGAAAACAAACATTATGGTGGGCCCCACGTGGGACCCACTGATGTATGTCTGTATGCCCACGCTGTCATCCATTTGGTGGGAACCACCTATGATGTATGTGCTCTATCCGCATCGTCCACTGTTTGGACGATGGGACCCACCATGATGCATGTGTTGCATCCCAACTGTCCAACAATTTTGAAGATAATTTTAAGACTTAAGACAAAATAAATAAACAAATAAAATAGATCCAATTGTCAGGTGGACCACACTATAGAAAACAGTGGATTGAATGCCTACCCTTGAAACCCCTTTTAGGTTATAAAAGCTTTGGACCAATATGATTTTTGTTTCTCCCTAGGTCCTTGTGACCATGGGAATAGTCTGGATGAAAATTAAATGGTGGGCCCACTGGAATTTGATAATGGAATATTATTATTACCACAGTTAGTTGTAGTATGGTCCAGATGATTCTTTGGATATGATTCATTTTTGGTATGCTCTATAATGATTATGGATGAATGGTGTATTGGACTTAGCCCATTCAACTCAGCCCATTTGACTTGGCCATTTGATTCAACCCATTAGACTCGGCCCATTTGCTTGGCCCATTTGCTGTATATGAGGCCCAAATGAGATGCATGTGAGTACTTTATGTGGGCCAACTGTGATGTATATGAGGCCCATAGCGATGTGAGATTCCACTACGATTTATCTAATGATGTTCATGACAGACCGTGCCTTAGGAGCAATGATGGTTTGATGTCTACATTGTAAGGGTGATGTTGGTTAAATGTCTGCATTATCACTCTCTCTAGGGCCCATTTTTAGGTCCATACTTGTTGTGTATAGGCCATCTAGGCCCATCTTTGTTATGAACAGAGCCCATCATCACATAACATGTTTAGTATAGATCCATGATTCATGCTCATACGCATCATATGTATGCTTGATATGAGGAGTGACTGATCATAGTATATGCCTTCGGGCAGATTGTTTATGGGCTCCCTGATAAGCGGAGTTGCCCTTCATGAGCGCGCGGTACGTGAAGGATTGTTGCATGACTGGTAGTGTAATTCATGCACTTCGCATTTGTATGATATGATTTCTATACGCCCTAGCGATATCAGGGCTATGACCTCCACAGACACATCGTGGATGGCAGGATTGGGTACTGGAAATATTGTTACTAAGCATCGGGGCACCATAGATGTCCCTGGGTGAAAATCCCTAAACCCAATGGTACCAGAGGATGACTCCAACATCGAGACCGAGTGAATTCATGAGCGCATGAGGGCTGAATACCAGGAGGCCGCGTCTCCTACTGTATCGTGGTCGGTTGGAAAGGGGTGTGGCCTTACCCGCCCAAGCGTAGGAGGCATTACTAGGCTGAGTTTGACCAGCTCGTGAATGGATTCGTTATTGATGTGCCGGATATGTATTGATAGACTATTGGCCAGGCGGATAGTGAGGTTTCTTACGCTCATTTGGACTATGCGGCTAGGAGAGCGGCAGTGCCATTTGGAGTGTACTAAACCCCGGTGATTAT
Source organism: Magnolia sinica (assembly GCF_029962835.1). Lineage (NCBI taxonomy): Eukaryota > Viridiplantae > Streptophyta > Magnoliopsida > Magnoliales > Magnoliaceae > Magnolia > Magnolia sinica. The sequence goes on from NC_080586.1 coordinate 19,249,055, forward strand.
CTATAATGAGAACTGTACTGATATATGATGAGGATTGGCATGCTTGAACTGCATCTCGGATCGCATGGTCTTAACATGGCCGATAGCATTCACATCTTGCACCGCATAGCCTTGGTACGGCTGATTGCATTCATGTACTCATCAGCATGATTCCGCATTTCTCTGACCTTGCATTCTGAGTACGCTTATATTGCACACACACTTACATCACCTCTAAGCTTTCTATAAGCTTATGCACGATTGATGTGTGTAGGTAACGCTAGGATGTAGCCGTAGCCTTGCCGTAGTTGGAGTGTGCATGAGCTTCCTAATTTTCGTTATTATCATTATCTTGTATTTCCTTCATACGCCTTGTACTCAAAGTTTTTGATCATAGTGGATTTTGTAATGGTGTTCTTGTGGTTATTATTCGTGGGTTATGCTTACGGTTATGCTTATACAGAATCAAAAATCATATTTGAAATCCTCCTTGTAGGATCCCAGGATCAGAACTTGGTGTATAGATGCCGGGAGCCGAGAATGGGGTACTACGGAGGCTGTCAGTGCTGGATTCGGTGATCGAAAATTCTGTGAGCCCGGTTTCTGAGTTCGGGGCGTGACAGAAGTTGGTGTCAGAGCATAACTTGGGAATAACCGAGAACAGCATCACATATTTGCTATGAGTTTAGGTTCCGAGTACATAACCTTCCGATTGAATTCCCTAACATGCGATTCTCAAGGTTGATCGGCTTCCTTATTCTTCCTATAAGACATGCCGTGTAGGAGAGTGACCCGATCGACTCCCGCTCTACCACTCGATGCTCCTGCTTTACCACCTGCGCCTCCCGTTCCACTGCCAGAGATCATTACTCCCTAGCCCGAGGATGTCATCCCTCCACCCGAGACCGGTGCGGATCCGACCAGACCTGTGAGTGCCTCTCGATTACAACAGATATTAAAGGTCATGTGATCGTACTTCAAGGACAGGGTAAGCGCCCGATTGTTTCGCCGGCTCGGGCCGAGTAGGAGCGCGTGAGCGACCTTCTTCGAGAGTTGACAGCTCGATCCTCCGCATTTACAGGGTGAGCCAGACCCGACCTGAGAGGTGGCGCTTCGATGTGGAGAAGATTTTTAATACTATGGCGTGTACGACCGAGCAGTGAGTCGGTTAGCTGTATTTCTTCTCCGGGTGAGGCCGAGCACTGGTGGACCTCCATTACCCATGTTGTAGGGCCCGATCATGTCTGGACATGTGATGATTTTATAGACCGATTCGAGCAGCAGTACTTTCCCGACCACATTCGTCATCAAGAGAGCATTAGAGTTTGAGACTCAGGCAGGGGGACATGTCCGTGGCGCAGTACGGGGCCGTTTTGTGGTGCTATCGAGGTTTGCACCATATACGGTTGATGATGAGGGGCGGAAGGCCCGCCGTTTTGAGAATAGCTTGCGTTACGGTCTTCGAGGCCGTGTTATTGGGTATGAGCTCCTAACTTTTTCGGCGGTAGTACGGAGGGCCCATATTTATGAGACAAGTGGGCCGGCGGGTAGAGTGATCGAGATCGGAGGAGGGGTCGAAGAGGTAAGCCCCCTCTAATAGCTCCCAACGTCGATGACCGCAGAGGCACAGGAGTCACCCATCCGCCAGGCACCAGCAGCACGCAGCACCTCCAACGCCACCCCAACAGCTATTTGTAGGGACCTATTTTGGATGTGGTGGGACAGGTACCGCTTGTCCGAGTGCCCTCGCCCTCATCTGCATGAGTCGAGAGGGCCACAGCGCCTCGATGCGAGCGACCTTAACGCGTCTTTAGCACAACCGCGACCCCATCGGCGGCCGCAGCCCACCTCAACCACCGAGGCCCCAACAACAGTAGAGACAATACAGGGTGCCGCAGAGGCATCAGCAGCACCACCCTCGGAGGGGATAGACACCTTTCCAGCCAGCTCAGGCTAGATTCTACGCGGCTCAGTAGGACTCATAGTCCTACGGAGGAGTCGTTGAGGGTATACTTTCGGTATCTGCATGCCGAGTATTATTTGAGTCCGGTGCTTCGCACTCATTCATGGCCGAAGATTTTTGTCATTCGACCGGATTGCTGACAGAGTTTGCTCGCAAGGGGTTGATCGTATCGACGCCATTGGGGAAGACCACAGTATTGGGCCATTTCTGTCGTCTTGCCCCATGTTAGTGGGAGAGATCTTCTTACCGCTAACTTATTTGTGTTGCCAATGTCAGATTTGACGTTATCTTGAGCATGAATTGGCTTGTCAAATACCACGCTATCTTGACCGTTCCACGAGGATACCACGTTCTATATACCCGCTTACCATAGTTCCGTTCATTGCCGAGCCCAAAGGAGAGTCGCTTCTTGCCTCATGTCCTGCGTAGTTGAGAAGCCCGTTGCCTTATGTATCAATCAGTTGCTGTGGTCTGTGATTTTTTCGATGTGTTCCATGAGATTCCGAGATTGCCCCACGCCGGCATATTGAGTTCCGGATCGATCTTGTGCCTGATCGCGCCTATCTCGAAGGCCCTATACCGTATGACACCAATGGAGTTGCGTGAGCTGCAGGGACAGTTGGACGAGTTGTGTGAGTTAGGATTCATTTGTTCGAGCAGTTCTCGTGGGGAGCGCCGGTACTCTTCATCAAGAAGAAGGATGGCTCGTTGAGGCTCTGTGTGGATTATGCGAGCTCAACCGGGTCACGATCAAGAACAAGTACCCGCTCCCAGGGATAGATGATTTGTTTGATCACGGCAGGGTGCACAGCTTCTTTTTAAAGATTGACTCGCATTCGGTTATCATCGATTCGAGTCCGAGAAGAGGACATCCCGAAAGACGGCTTTCAGGACGCGTTATGGTCATTTTGAGTTTCGGGTCATGTCTTTCGGACCGACCAATGCACCCGTGGTCTTCATGCAATTAATGAACGAGGTCTTTCGTTCATATCTCGATCGATTTGTTGTGGTCTTTATCGACGACATTCTAATATATTTGAGGACTCATGAGGATCATATGCAGCATCTGGAGATCGCTTTGCAGACCCTCCGTGCCCACCAGGCTGTATGCGAAGTTGGAGAAGTGCGAGTTTTGGCGGAGGAGGTGAAGTTTCTCGGTCACATGGTGACGAGGGAGGGTGTCGTAGTGGACCCCTTGAAGGTTGAGGCAATGCGTCGGTGGGGTCAGCCCATGACTGCGTCTGAGATCTGCAGTTTCCTTGGTTTAGCGGGTTACTATCGACGTTTCATTGAGGACTTCTCCCGTATTGCAACTCCGTTGACCAGGTTGACTTGGAAGGGCGCAGAGTTTATTTGGAGTGATGCCTATGAGCAAGCATTTATGGAGCTGAAGGACCGTCTGACGTCCACTCCTATCCTCACTCTTCCCTCTGGGAGTGATGGATTTGTTGTATTTACCGATGCCTCACGTATTGATTTAGATGTTATCCTGATGCAGCACATGAGACCTGTGGCTTATGCATCTCTTTAGCTCAAGGTCCATGAGCTGAACTACCCCACACACGATTTGGAGCTGGTAACAGTCATCTTTGCACTGAAGGTGTGGAGACACTATCTCTATGGGGTCAAGTTTAAGCTCTTCTCTAACCACAAGAGCTTGAAGTATCTATTCTCTCGCTCGAGCTAAACATAAGGCGAGGCGTTAGATGGAGCTTACGAAGGATTATGATTTTGACCTCTAGTACCACCCGAGGCAAGGCGAATGTGGTGGCAGATGCCCTCAGCCGTCAGCCCCGAGGCCTGGTGGCACACATGATGATTCAGGAGTGGAGGATGCTTGAGGATATAGCAGAGTACGACTTCGATTTTGGTCTGCAGTCTTCTATCGTTTTATTGAGCTGTCGATTCAACCCTCTCTTGTCGCAATGGTGATCGAGGCTCGCAGACAGATGAGTCGTTATAGGATTATCGAGCAGAGGCGGCATTTGAGAGTCGGTCAAATTACATGAATATGATGGTGGAATTCACTTGAGGCTGATTGTATGTCCCGAGATATTCCCGAGTTGCGCAGAGATCTTATGATCGAAGCACATCGATCACGATTTTCTATCCATCCTAGCTCGCGAAGATGTACCGTGATATGAAGCGATAGTATTTTTGAGCGGGGATGAAATGCCAGATCACCGTTTTGTGGTCGAGTGTGACACATGCTAGCGTGTCAAGGCCGATCATAAGAGACCCCCTGGTCTATTGCGGTTGAGGGTCCCGACGTGGAAGTGGGAGCACATGTCGACAAATTTTATTATGGGCTTACCGAGGACTCGGCGCAGTCATGACACCATCTGGGTTGTTATGGATCACCTGATGAAGTCGGCACATTTTCTTATAATTCGTGCAACTTGGTCTTTAGACCGGCTTGCGAGATTATTCATCGAGGAGATTGTGAGACTGCACGACGTTTCAGTCTAGATCGTTTCTTACCGAGACCCGAGTTTCACGTCTCAGTTTTGGGAGCTTTCAGAGAGCTATGGGCACCGATTTGCGGCTCGATCGCGTATCACCCACGGATCGATGGCCTCGACCAAGAGGGTCAACCAGATCCTTGAGGATATGCTTTGGGCCTGCGCGATTGACTTCGGGGTAGTTGGGATGAGCATTTGTGATTGGTTGAGTTTGCATATAACAATAGCGCATGACTCCTTTTGAGGTATTATATGACAGACTGGAGATCTCCGAGTTGTTGGACCGAGGTTGGAGAGTGGCGTCTCCTAGGTCCCGAGCTTGTCCAGGAGACGTCAGAGGCTATTGATATTATCACGGCAAGAAGATGCGCATGGCTCGAGCCGCAGAAGAGTTTTGATGATCGCGGCGTCGTCCCTTTGAGTTTGATGTGGGGACCATGTGTATTTCAAGGTCTAGCCCATGAAGGGCGTTGTTCGATTTGGAGCGAAGTGCAAGCTTGTCCCGATTTATACGACCTTTCGAGATCACCGAGCGCATTGGTGCCGTGGCCTATTAAGGCATGTGAAGTAGTTATGTTTTAGGCTGCAGATGGGTCGTATGCTGCACAAATTAATAGTGATTTGAAAGCAGGTGTGATATCTTTTGTTTTTTTTTTTTAGTCATAAGCAATCTTTTAAAACTATTCTAGTCAATTTTAGGTTGTAATTCTGCTTCATTTGAGATCCACACAAAATGGAGAATTAGCATAACCTAGTGGTTACAGTATTTTTTTTTTCAAAGTACAAGCAATGGCCCGCATTGGTGGTCAATTTCAGGTCAGGTTGGTCCCAACGTGCGTTCTGGATTGTGTTTAAAACATTGCAATGTATGTGTATGACCTGTGTCCTAGTCTGTACCGTTCCGTTGGCTCTTGCGGTCCTTCCAGTCAAATTCTGGCAACCTTCGTACCATATCCGATGTTTGCGCGCAATTCTAAGTCGAGACATGTATGCCAAAGTCAGCTTGAACCGAAACCTATACCTTGGTGACCGCATCGTCGCCGCGGTTCCAACGCAGCGACTCACGCACCGAACTGATACCCATGCTAGAAGATGTCGATCTGCGTTTATTCCGAAAAAACACCGCGCGTTACGAATCTCGAGAGAATCTCTACAATATGTCCCATCAATCAATCAATCAATCAATGTCAAGTACAAGCCATACCCCAAATACGTCACCCATCCCTCCCTTTTCATAAGTCAACTCTCTCTCTCTCTCTCTCTCTCTCTCTCTCTCTCTCTCTCCTACCCATCCATCTTTTTACAAAAAAATCAAACTCACCCAAACCACCCATCTCCTATCCAAACACCCACCATTCCAACCATCCCTTTTTTTCATTATTTTCCTCTCCCTTATTTCTCAAAACACTCTCTCAAGCAATAAAAAAACTGCATACGTCCAAGCCTCTCAAAGCTTTCCCAAACAACAAGTGTGGCCCACCCTCTTATCTCTCATCCCCACCATCAAAACTCCATCATCCACCATTAAAAGTTGAGGCAAGGAGCATAAGAGTCCAAGGGATCAAAGAGAAGGCCTAGAGGTAGGTAATCCACCGTTGATTCTTATTTTAGGGCCTACTTGTTGGTGGGACCCATTTTGATGTATGTGATGTAACCATGAGTGGCCCATAGTGGTGGGGTCCCTCTATCACCGTCTCTCTCTCTCTTTCTTTATATGATGATGATGATGAAGGGGTGTGTGGCCCATCTAGTGTGTGTGTCCCACCATGGGGATATATTTTATCCATTCACCTTCATGTGGGACCCGCCTGATGGATGTGTTGGATCTACACAATCTAGCCCATTAGTGCGCCTAGACGGAAGGAAAAAACACAAACATCAGGTGATCCAAACAGGTGAGCCACGTACATGTGGGACCCACCATGATGCTGTGTTTATCCATGCCGTCCAGCGTCCCTGGACGCTGGACGTGAGGCAGGGAGGGCTAGCATGGAGAGAGTGTACTGACATGGGTGTGTACTTACAAGCCAAAAAAAAGAGCTTTTGGGGTAGGCTACTCATGTAGGCCCTACCTTGATGTAAAAATCAAATCCACACCGTCCATTTCATTTCTCAGCCCACTTTAGGCGTTGAGCCGAAAAATGAATCCAATCCAATTTTTTGGCGGGCCCTGGCATGGAAAACAACAATTTTCACCTTTAAAATCCATTAGGACCCACCTTGATGTCTCTACCCGCCAAAAACATACTGCATATTGGACTCGTTTGATCCGTCATGGGCCATAGAATCCAATGGGTGGAGTGGATTCTCAAGACGCGGGCCCCACATGTGAAAAACCTCCAGAAAACAAAAAAATAAAAAAAATAATGCATGCTACTGCGTTGGCGGACGGACGGACGGACAGTAGGACCCACGGTCTCAGCCGTGGGCCCCACCATGATGTGGTTTGGACATCCACACCGTGCATTTGGTAGGCCCACTTAGGGCAGTGGGCCACCCCAAAAATCAGCTTCATCCGGAACTCAGGTGGCCCACATTGCAGGAAACAGTGGTGATTGACATCTGCCATTGAAACCCTTTTAGGTCAGAAGTGTTGAATCAATATGAATTTGTTTTTCCTCTCATCCGGGTCTGCATGACCTTATCAACAGATCGAGTGGAAAACAAACATTATGGTGGGCCCCACGTGGGACCCACTGATGTATGTATGTATCCCCACGCTGTCATCCATTTGGTGGGAACCACCTATGATGTATGTGCTCTATCCGCATCGTCCACTGTTTGGACGATGGGACCCACCATGATGCATGTGTTGCATCCCAACTGTCCAACAATTTTGAAGATAATTTTAAAACTCAAGACAAAATAAATAAATAAATAAAATAGATCCAATTGTCAGGTGGACCACACTACAGAAAACAGTGGATTGAATGCCTACCCTTGAAACCCCTTTTAGGTTACAAAAGCTTTGGACCAATATGATTTTTGTTTCTCCCCAGGTCCTTGTGACTATGGGAATAGTCTGGATGAAAATTAAATGGTGGGCCCACTGGAATTTGATAATGGAAAATTATTATTACCACAGTTAGTTGTAGTATGGTCTAGATGATTCTTTGGATACGAGTCATTTTTAGTATACTCTATAATGATCATGAATGAATGGTGTATTGGACTTAGCCCATTCAACTCGGCCCATCTGACTAGGCCCGTTGTCGAGGCCCACCTAGATATATATAAGGCCCATGTGATATGGCCATCTAATACATTTGAGGCCCATGGGCCAAGGCCCAATAGGATGTACATAAGGCCCATTGTAGTGTGACTCCACCATAGTATATGTGCACATAAATAAACCTAGTGGGAAAACTATTAGACACCGTAAAATAAATTACCGCTAACAATCATAGTGGAAGTAATGAATTTCGAGACGAAATTCTCTTTAAAGGGGGTAGATTGTAACACCCCGTACTTTCCCGTACTCGGGCGTTACCGTATATCCCAAACTTAGCATAAACACAAGCCAGGCTTAAGTAAACATTCACGTTCATTTTAGTCTAAACCCAACTCTACTGATGGACAAATCTAACTGAATTTCGAACATACAAAGCCGAGTCATGAAATCCACCACTCACCATGTTTTACAATGTCTCATAGGGTGATCCATCATTTAAAAGCTCAGATCAAGTTGTCTAATTTCACATCCAACTCCCTGATCATTCCTAGACATTCCTTAGGATCTCAAAGGTTGTAGATAATTAAATAATAGTCGATCAAATCATTGGAGTGTTGGAACGCTCAACAAATCATGATTTAGTAATTAGAGGTTCATGAGTTGTAACTCACCTTAATGCAAGTAACCCTAACATAAGGGTATGCAGCTAAATGATGCACAATGAGTAGCCCACATCTAACATATATAGGTATGATAAATGACATACTTCAAACGCTCTAACATTATATATAAAATTAAAACTTAAGACATATACAATTGTACAAATAACACCCAAATAATACATATTTACCTTCGTTACTTCTCACTAATATTCACATAAATTAAATATATTAACAAACTGTGATAACATAAATTATATATAACAAATTCTTACTTGTTAATTAATGTAATTTTTATTAAGATAAAACAATGATAGTTATAAAATTAATATTAATATTAGTATATGATTAGCAATACATTATAAGAACCTCACACACGACCCCTAGGACCATTTTAACCGCTCACAATTAAATTTGGAATGATCTGACCAACAAACCAGCAGGAATCCATAAGTTAAACCTAAAATCAATCTGTATGGCCCACTTAAGATTTAAGTCAACCCCATTCTTGAAATCATGGCCTTATATGAGTGAACGAACCAATTGAACGGAGTGGATTTCATCTAAACATCCCTGTGGGCCCCACAACCATCTCTAATGTGCACTAAAAGAGGTGCACTCGATGTGCACGGGTCCGGGCAGTCCGGTTTAAGCGAGCTGACCCGCGACTTCTCTTCTCTCTCTCTCTCTCTGCGTTTAGCTAGCGAATGGAGGCCATCCGCTTGTTTCAATGGTGGCCCACTAGCGGGGCCCATATTTATGATTTGATTTGTCCATCTTGTTAGCAGCGTGGGCTCGACCATAACCCACAAACTTCATGTGATTTGGCACGTGTTCAAGCACACGATTCCCGGCGCAAACAGGACCCGGTAGCACAACGTTTCCAAAAATGGAAACTGCTCTCACGCCAGCAGGGCGATCCGTGTGAACTCCTCTCCCTCAACCTTAGCCATTCATTAAGGGCAATCTCAGCCATCCGTTCTAGCTGAGCGGTTTAGGGCTCCCTTAGCAAAGAAAACCACATAGTTTCGGATTCGCCCACCGTTTTGGAGACGGTTTTAGCCAGGGCAATCCGGACCTTTTGTTATCAATCCTACGGTCTAGGATTCACTGGAAAAACTCTATATGAGAGCTTGGAACTGGATTTCATTAGGGCTCCTCTCTGTCTCTGCGGCTGCACTTGAGAAATCGGCCGAGAGCTCCTCCATGCGAACCCACCAACCAAACCCTCCTAGAGCTTCGAAAAAACCCTTCCACAAGCTTCTTAAGACTTATACGAACCATCTGAAAGGAGCAGATTGGAGGGAGAAGCCTCCGCTCAAGATCTGCCATTAATGGCTGTCTCGTCTTCCTCGTCCAAATTGCATCGGGTTCGGTTTGGGTCGAGCGGAATCAAATCGTCTAGGGGTGTTGGACCTTCAACAGAGAGGAAGAAGGAGAAAGAAAAAATATAGAGAGAGAGAGAGAGAGAGAGAGAGATGGTGTGAGAAGGGTGGTGTGGCTGCAACTTCACTGTATAGGTGAGTTCGGACTCGGTTCGGGCCTGTCCGAGTTCGTCAACTCACTGAGCAACGTCTCGACGTGTTTGGGGCTGGTTTGGGAAACCAGCATGTGGGAAGAAAGAGAGTAGAAGAGAAGAAAAGAAAGGAGAGGAGAAGAAAAGATAGGGGTAGAGATGACTGTCGAGTCAACTCGACTCACCTAAGTTGGACAAATAAATAAATAAATAAAGGGAGAAAAAGAGGGAGGTGACTCAGGTTGATGCCGAGTCGGCGTCACCTGTGAGTTCATTGAGTCGACTCAACTCGAAAGTCTGAGCATCTAGCTACTACTGCTGGATCTCCAGCAGAGGGAAAGGCAGGGAGAGAAAAAGGAAGGAGAAGAAGAGAGAGAGAGAGAGAGAGAGAGAGAGAGAGAGAGAGAGAGAGAGAGAGAGGGGGGGCATGTGTTTAGTTGAGTTGACTCAACCGAGTCGACTGGGCGAGCCATATTTCCTTTCCATATAAAGATTATTTCGATTATATTGTTATTATCACAATCATCATTAGAATTGTTAAGATGACCAGTAGTAGATTATCTATAACAATATTAGTCGTTACATATAAAGATTTTCATTATTAAATATTTGTGTTTTGTTTTGTCTACCTTAAATATTATTGTTAGTGATTAGAGTATGCTATTCATTTTATTATGATAACTATTAATGCCTTGTTAGCTAACATTAAGTATATTGCTAATATTAACGATTGCTTTGGCATTAGTCCTTATTATAGCACTATTGTAGGAATTCTATTATTATTATTACTTGTATTATCTAAGAGAATATTAGCTAATACGAGAATGTCGGTCCATTCAAATACAAACTTATAAACCATCATTAATGTGAATATTAATTGATCCATAGTATGATGATAATAATAATATTATTATTACTAGTGATTCAGAATTCAAATCCTAAGATTTAAGCATTTAATTAAATTTTAGGATGAAATCTTAGACCTAGGTAATCTAAACCCTAGGTCGATACTCTTTTTTTGTGTTGAGTTTAGATCTAGGTGTAGAATCTAATATCGGTATTTCTATATGAGTTTATGAACTATCATTGTTAACATAGTAGCAAATATGAGTTATAACCCTAACGTTAATAGTACTCTTGTAATTATCAAGATTTAATTTTAACTAATACACTAAGTAGAATTCAAATCATAGAATCTAAAGCCTATAAGACTAAACCCTAGGATAAAGCCTTAATTCTACACTAAAACCCTAAAAGATAACCCCAGGCTATGATCTTAAACCCTAGGTGGTATGTAAATTGGATCTAATGGTACAAGTTCATGAATTGTGTTAGGATTCAATTCTAAAGGTGCAAGCATTTCGCGACACTAGTAGGCAGTTCTAAGTATAAGGTGATGATTCTTCCCCTTGAGCTTTCCATTTTTTCATTAGTTTAAGTTATAGTTTTTATTTTAAGTTATAATTGATATCTCCCTTTATAATCACATGTGTTAGCTGGTGGAAATTGAATTGCTGTATTACATGCTTTATGATTATCCTGTATAATTGTTCATGCTTGTGGATTTCTTTTTGTGGATTGCTTATGGAACTTAAACTGGTACATTAGTGGAAAATTTTCATATATGAATGTACACCCATACTTGGGTTGTAACTTGACTAGTTGTGATCGTAATAAACCTTCGACTTGGTGGTTATTAAGTGGTGGTCTAGATGGATCTTTGATGTGGGCCTACCAACCCGGGTTGTTGTGTCTAATGGGTTCCAGGGATGATCTTTTATCGCATGGTTTTGATACTCACCTTATGTGGCCTCTTTTGATAATGGCCCTATGTGGCTTGTTTGATATCGCCCTATGTAGCTTTATTCTGGTATTTTTTCTATATGAGTTTGATATTTTATACCGTGCAACCATGCGATGGTAAGCCCCATATACTGTAATATGATTGGCCACTAGTCGATGGGTTTCCATTAAATATCCTAAGGTGGTAGTCTCATGAGCCGAGGATGGTGGTAATGGGACCTATGCCTGAGCTATTGGCCTATGCTGGGCCATGCGCTCCCCGTAGTGACCGTGAGCTTATTTAAATTGGTTGGTTGTAAATGGACACCGACGTCGGCTCGATCCGAAACTTATCTCTTGGCGACCGCGTCGCCGCCGCGGTTCCAACGCCGTGACTTGCGACTGAACCGATACCCTGGTAAGAAGATGCCGATCGCGTTTATTCCGAAGAAACACCGCGTTGCGGATTTCGAGGAAATCTCTACACAATTAGTCCCACTAATTAACCATAAATGCAACCATACCTCAAAGTACTTCACCCATTCCCTCTTTTTCCAAAAGTCCACCATCTTTCCACCTCACCATTCCTCTTTTTCTCATTTTCAACCACAACCATCTCTCTTCTCCACCAATTTCAAACTAAACCATACCCCTCATCACTCCTTTCTTACAACCATCACTCCACCCATCCCTCCATCCATTATTTCTATCTCTCCCTCTCATTCTCTAGCAAATTTTCCAAATCCCATGAGAAATTTCACACATCCAACACTCTCTCTCAACTTCAAGTGTGGCCCACCCTCCCATCTCCAATCTCAACCATTCATCTTTCATCAACCTCCGTTAAAAGTGAAGGTAAGGAGCTAAGGAGTCCAAGGGAGCAAGGAGAAGGAAGATGAGGTGGGTGATTTTCTATTCTTTAGGGCCCACTTGTTGGTGGAACCCATTTGGATGTATGTGATCTAATCAAGAGGGCCCATAGTGGCGGGGTTCCTCTATCTCACCGTATGTCTCCTTTTATCTCTCTCTTTTTCTCTCCTTGTAATGGTGTGGATCCCACCAATATGTGTTACATCTACCCCGTCCATCTACATCAGACGGTGTGGCCCACTCTATTACAGGTGATGATCCACACCATCCACTGTTTGGATGGGCCCAATACATCTTTATATATATATATATATACATATATGTTATATTTTATATAATACATGTATATAATATATAATATAATATGTATTTATATACATATATAATATAAGGTATATATCATATATATATATATATATATATTGTTCAGCCACGTCCACGTGGGGCCCACCACAATAAACTGATAATATAAGTCGTCCAGCGTCCAGGGACGCTGGACGTTGGCAACGTAAGGCACTGCTTTAAAAAAAAAAAGAAGGGAGAGAGAGAAAAAAATGGTGGCCCAAACGTGCAGGCCCCACCTTGATGTAAAAATTTAATAAAAGCCGTAAAACCCGTTGCCCAGATTATTTTAACCGTTGAGCTAAAGTTTGTGACCCATCTGAACAACAAGCGGGTCATGCCATAGGAAACAGCTATCATACCTTCGATTTACTCCCTGATGCTCCTGTATATCAAAAACAGCCCAACATTGGACTCTATGGGTTTGTATCGAGCCATGGGGACCCATGACTGGGGTGGATCTTGCGGATGCGGGCCCCGTCTATGAAAAATCGTAGAAAAACCAATTTAAAAAAAAAAAAAAAACAAACAACAGCAGCAGCAACTGCTGCCACTGATGACAGGCGCAGGCAGCGCCTGCACTGGACGCTCCTGACGGGCGGACGAGGCAGGGCCTCACGGCCCAATTGCGGGCCCCACCTTGATGCGTTTCGATGATCAACACCGTGCATTTGATGGGTCCCCACAAACCGTACGTCCACCTCAAAAATTAGCCTTATACAGAACTTAGGTAGGCCACACCATCTAAAATCATGTGAAGACATGTCTAAACATATAAAAACCCTTGGTGGGGCTTACTCGAGATCTGGATGCGGCTGAAACTTGGTCTGTACCCTCAGCCAAGTGGGGCACACATACTGGGGGGGCTGGATCCATGGACCACATCACAGTGGGCCCTAGGTTGGGTGGCCTCATCAAATGACAAATAAACCTTACTGTGGGGCCTCGTCCAGAACGGGTGCAAAAATAAATAAATAAATAAATAAATAAATAAATAAATAAACAATAACATTGCGGTGAGCCCCTTCACCTCGTGGTTGAATATTTTAGTGGGCCCTTGGCCCACACAACCCCCCATCAACAGGTTGTATGGGAAATAAACACTACAGTGGGCCCTATCTAGGCCCACGTGACCTTGTGAATTAGTTTGGATGTCGAATAAATAGTACAGCGGGCCCTATCCAGGCCCACGTGACCTTATGAATAGACTGGGTGATAAATAAATATTGTAGTAGGCCCTACCCGGGTCCACATGACCATATGAATAGTTGGGTGGAAAATAAACATCATATTGGGCCTTAAGTTGGGTGGAAAATGAGCATTTTGGTGGGCCCCACTTATGTAAGTATTGTAAACCATACCCTCTATTAGTGTGGGCTCCATCATAATGTATGTGTTTCATGCCACTGTCCAACTGTTTTTGGAGATAATTTAAGGCCCATTATGGAGGCCCATCTTCATGCATTAGTGGTCCTTGTTGAGGCCCACCTTGATATAGATATGGGGCTCATGTTTTGTAGCCCATTTGATGTATTTGGGTCCTTGGGTCAAAGCCCAATTAGATGTACAAAAGGCCCATTACAATATGTGATTCATGGAAGGCCATTCCTTGGGAGCGATGTTGGTTTGACGTCCACATTGATAATGTTGGTTAAATGTCCGCATTATAGCTCTCCCTAAGGCCCACTGATAGGCCCAAACTTGTGGTAAGTAGGCCGTCTAGGTCCATCTCCATTATACCTAGAACCCATCTCTTTATACATGGTTAGTATAGATCCATGATTCATGATCATTCGCATCATCTGTATGCCTGATGAGAGGAGTGACCGATCATAGAATATGCCTTTGGGCAGACTATTTATGGGCTCCCTGATAGGCGGAGTTGCCCATATAAGTGCATGGTACATACAGGACTGCTGCATGACTGATAGTGTGACTCATACACTTGCATTTGTGTGATTATAGTTATCGTATACCCTAGTGACATCAGGGCCATAGCCTCCATAGACACATCGTGGATGGCTGAGTTGGATACCGGAAATATTTGGTTCTAGCATACGGGCGCCATAGACGTCCCTGGGTGAAAATCCCTAAACCCGATGGTACCAGAGGATGACTCCAATGTCGAGACCGAGTGGATATATGAGCGCACGAGGGCCGAATACCAGGAGGCCGCGTCTCCCACTGTGTCGTGGTCGGTTGGAAAGGAGTGTGGCCTTACTCGCCCGAGGGTAGGGGCAATACTAGGCTGAGTTTGACCAACTCGCGAATGGGTCTGCTATCGACGTGCCGGATAGGTATTGGCAGACTATTGGTCAGGCGGATAGTGAGATTTCTTACGCTTACTTGGACTGTGCGGCTAGGAGAGCGACAGTGCCATTTGGAGTGTATTAGACCCCGGTGATTATCTAGAATGAGAACTGTACTAATACATGATGAGGATTGGCATGCTTGAGTTGCGTCTCGCATCGCATGGCTGTATTATGGCCGATAGCATTCATATCTTGCACCGCATGGCCTTAGTACGGCTGATGCATCCATGTACTCATCACCATGATTCCGCATCACTCTGACCTTGCATTTTGAGCACGCTTATATTGCACACATACTTACACCACCCTCTAAGCTTTCTATAAGCTTATGCACGATTGATGCGTGCAGGCGACGCCAGGACGTAGACGCAGCCATAGTCTGGCCATAGTTGGCGCGTGCAGCCGAGCTTCCGGAGTTTTGTTTCTTTTGTTGCATTGTATTTCCCCTTTACCGCATTGTACTCAAAAGTTTTTGATCATAGTGGATTTTGTGGTGGTGTTCTTGTGGTTATTGTTTGTGGGTTATGCTTTTGTTATGCTCATTATGAATCGGACTGATGACTTGAAATCCTCCTTGTAGTATTCCAGGATCGGAACCTGGTGAATGGGTGCCGGGATCCGAAAATGGGGTTCTACGGAGGCTCGGCGCCGGATTCGGCGATCGGGAATTTTGTGAGCCCGGTTTCCGAGTTCGGGCGTGACATTAGTTCCTGTGGATTCAACCTCGGTCTCACTCACCAAGATTATTACTACATCGCTACCCTACACTTGGGGTTGTGAACAGTGTGGTCCATCTAAGATTTGGGTTTGCTTCATTTATGAGATAGTGCCCTAAGATTATCTATCAAAACAGATGGACGGTGTGGATGTAAGGCACATACATCATAATTGGCCCCACAGTCAAGGATCCTAGGTTCGATGCTTCGATTGAATGATGTGTCTCGGGTTCGATGATTGCATGGGTGGCGGCCCACTGTCCGCACGGATGAGCATCCCCGGGGCTTGAACGCATTCCACTCATCCATGCATCTAATAAGATTGCATTTACTCTATTTTGGTTGTCTGGATGTTTTATACTATTTCTTACCTAATGCGGTGGTGTGTAATCTTGAGGGGAGTTCACACTGAGTTGACCACTCATTCATCAAATATATAACCGTACAGGTAGCCCAGGTGGCCCAGGTGAAATTCATGTTTATATTGACAAGGAGCAAGCTAAATTTGACAGGGATGCATGATTGTGATTGTTAAGAGTTGCTATAGGATTTCATATCTCAAATTTGTTGTAATTTACTTTATTTCACATGTAGTATTATTTCATTTTGTAATTGTAAGAATGGGGACATTGGTTTGTACAAGTCATTATGGGCAGCACTTGTATATTCTAAATGAAATTTGAAATTTTCCTTTATGTTACTTGTCCATTCTACGCACATCTGCTTACTCTGATAAAAGAGAAAATATATATATATATATATATATACTTGAATTTGACCATCCTTTAAGGTTAACACTTGGGTTTTTGGGAAGCGGGTCATGCACTCGGGTCCCGAAAATCAAGAGCCCATCATCACATAACATATTTAGTATAGATCCAAGATTCATGATCATATCCATCATATGTATGATTGATATGAGAAGTGATTGATCATAGTATATGCCTTGGGCAGACTGTTTGGGCTCCCCGATAGGCGGAGTTGCCCTTCATGAGTGCACGTTACGCGTAGGATTATTGCATGACTGGTAGTGTGATTCATGCACTTCACATTTGTATGACATGATTTCTATACGCCCTAGCGACATCAAGGCTATGACTTCCACAGACACATCGTGGATGACAGGATTAATGAGGATCGAATATTATTACTAAGCATTGGGCGCCATAGATGTACCTGGTGAAAATTTCTAAACCCGATGGTACTAGAGGATGACTCTACTGTCGAGATCGAGTGGATTCATGAGTGCATGAGGGCCGAATACCGGGAGGCCGCGTCTCCCACCGTGTCGTGGTCGGTTGGAAAATGGGTGTAGCCTTACCCGCCCGAGCATAGGGGGCATTGCTAGCTAAGTTTGACCACTCGTGAATGGATCCGCTATCGACGTGCTAGATAAGTATTGACAGACTATTGGCCAACGGATAGTGAGGTTTTTTATGCTCATTTGGACTGTGGTGGGAGAGCGGCGGTGCCATTTAGAGTGTACTAAACCACGATGATTATCCAGAATAAGAACTGTTCTGATATATGATGAGGATTGGCATGCTTGAATTGCATCTCGCATCGCATGATCTTGACATGGCCGATAGCATTCTTATCTTGCACCGCATAGCCTTGGTATGGCCGATTGCATTCATGTGCTCATTAGCATGATTCCACATTACTCCGACCTTGCATTCTAAGCACGCTTATATTGCGCACACACTTTCACCACCCTTTAAGCTTTCTATAAGCTTTATGCATGATTGATGCGTACAAGTGACGCTAGGACGCAGCCGTACCCTTGTCGCAATTGGAGTGTAATCGAGCTTTTGGAATTTCTATTATTATCATTATCTTGTGTTTCCCTTCATACGCACCGTATTCAAAGTTTTTGATCATAGTGGATTTTATGATCATGTTCTTGTGGTTATTGTTCGTGGGTTATGCTTATATTGAATCAAAATCATGTTTGAAATCCTCCTTATAGGATCCCGGGATCGGAACCTAGTGTATAGATGCCAGAGCCGAGAATGGGATACTACGGAGGCTATCGGCGCCGATTCGGTGATTAAGAATTTTGTGAGCCCGGTTTCTAAGTTTGGGGCGTGACATGACATGTATGGGACTTTACTTTAGATTTTTAAGGAAAAAAAAACTTATAATCTACTACTAGACTTGAGAAAATGACTTTTTGCTTTCACAAGTTAAAAATGATACTTTAACCATGTTGCCAGGCGGCCATTAGTGACTAATATGCCACTTCCTCTCATTTACGAATTAGTATTATGGGGCCCATGATTTGGTGATCCAAACGATTGATTTGACTGAATCATGGATGGACCATGCTCAAAGGAATTTCCTCAATCGAACACTTCTACATTTTCAATGTCAGCATGCAAAATACATGGTTAAGAAGAAACAGACCAACAATCCACATTCCTTTTGCTCGCGCAGCAATTTTAACGGTCAGGAGTGCCCATTATAGAAAATTTTGAGGGCATGGTCAATCCACATGGTGGCCCAGTAGATCATAGGGTCTTGATCAGGAACCATTGGCGCAGCCGGTCAAACTGGTGGGTCGACCTCAGTTCATATCTTGGGCTCATTTAAAAGTTGACTGTGTTGTTAGATGTCTTTAATCTGTCTGTAACTAGGTTTGTCGATGTAATTGACAGACCTCTTAATCCTATTAAGAAAATCCCATATTTTGGTCTTTCCTTGCTGGACAATTTTTGGGTTCAAATCGATCTAATCGAAGGTGGCTTCGATCTCATTGATGGGTCATTGATGGTATTCGATATGATTGAAGCTCTCATCGACCGACTTGTACAGCTTTGTGGAATTATGGGTTTTGTTTCCTAATTCGGTTTTAATCATTTTTAAGGGTTTGTATTTGGGAGTTAGGGTATTGGAAACATGTTTAGGAATTTTACTTAGCAAAGAGAGTTCAAAGTTGGAGTTTTTATGGTATGTTAGGTGTAATTTAGGATCAGTAAGCTAATTTATCTCTTGAAACATTGATTCTCATAGTGAATTTGTTGTCACTTTGTGCCGTAGTTTTTCTCCCGTGAGGATTTTTTTTCATATAAAACCTTATATGAGCTGGCATAAAGGATGGAAGGCGTGGATAAAACACACATCGTGGTGGGCCCCACATATAACCAATCAATTTGGACCATCCTTTTCATGGGCCACCGTGAGAATGCATACATATCAGAGAAACTTTTCCATCCGATCGATGTCATAGGAAAATAGACGGCTTTGATCAAAAAGGGTTATGTCCTAACTATTGATTCTAAATTCGGTTGCACATGTTATGTATATGTGTGTATATGCCGGGCATGTTAGAGCCTATATTGGATCAACTCGAACCAAACATCATATGACCTTAGGTGCTGAATAAACCAAGAAACCATGTTTGGGAGAACCAAGTTATCTTTCCACATACTAATTGTGAAAGATCATGTGATTTCTGAAGGAGAGGGTTCGTCCTTCTAATGAGTACCTTTTGCTTTGAGTGGTGACTTTCAATTAAGTGTTTAACAGCTCACTTAGTTCAACAATAATTCAATATAATAAAAGAAATGCTTTGGCCATAACTAATAAAACAATATATATGAGTCACTGCAGTCAGTTGATAAAAGTAAAACAATGAAAGGAAATGATAACTAACGAAAGAGAATTACACTACTCATAACTTAGGTTATTCCAATGCTCAGCATAGATGGACATGATTACACTACTTCTATGCTAAAGCCAGTCCAGTACTGTAGCAGCTTAGACAGGTTAGATTACACTACTCCTAACCTAGGATGAAAAGATAAGATTGGCAACATTGCACTACAAAGTTGATTTATATTGGATTGGTGAGGACCCATAACTCTTTGATCTTTCTCCTATTTATAGAGTTTTGAGGAGGTACCTGAAGAGAAATCTCCATAGCCACTCATCACATCTGCTGATATGGAAATAATTGTTTGAGCCTAGAGAGAGAGTTGTAGCTTATCAAGTAACACTATGTGTATTAGTCATTTGTCGTGAGTTGGCAATTGGTTGTGCGCATTTTTTGCTCTTATTACGAGTTCTTCTCATGATGCCACATGTTGGTAATAGTTCACTTTTTTGTATAAACATGTGAAGTTGGGTAAGCCCTATCTCGGTCCAATTCAACTTGATGCGCAGCTCTATTCCTTAGTGGTTTTGGTTGTAAGGGTTTCTTTTGTGCAATGCTATGATGCATCAACCGAAGTCATCACCAAAGTCATGGCTGTATTTCGGTTGATACCTATTATTGGTCATGAGGCCACTACATAGAGTAGTTGACTCTACTAGGAGAGCAAGATACATGACACACATCCGCGACATAGCTAGCCAGACTAATTCCTTTTGGGTTGTTTATGACTTTTTGAATTTTAATCAAATTTTACTGTTAAAAAAATTTAAAATAAAAATTAATTTTTCTAAGAGATCTCACTCTAACGTTGTTTTAAGCACATTTGAGATGACCTTGCCTGCCTCAACCTTCTTATCTTCAAACTTATGCGCGTTTCGATCTAGCCATAACTCCCATAATATGAAGGAGTTAGGCCCTTAAGGATCTTGAATATAGAAATTTTTTTTAACAAGGCTTGCACCATAATTTGTATTTAATGTGAATATTGAGTATGTTTTTAACTCTTATACCAAAGAGGTTCTATACTGCAGAGACCCAGTTCCCCTTTACATAAGAGGTGATATTCAATAGGACAATGTGTCAGTAAATCATTCCTAGTTTTCTATTTTCGGAGATTTGTGTCTTGGGACATCTTTAATAGGATCGTATGTGTCGTTAAGTCATTAATATCTAGTTTGGAAAGGCCTTTCAAGATTTAGAATCATTTTTGTTATTGTTATTTCCCTTTTTAGATTTGGAATTTAGATGTCAATCTTTAAGATATGAATACCCGAGTTGGGTGACTCGAGACTCAAATCCCAAGTATGTGAACTAAAATATTCAGATATTAACATTACGTAGACAATCACTCCAAACCGAATATACTTAAGATTTAAAATAGATGAACATTTTAGTGAATTGAATTCCAACCCAGATAATATCCACTAGTCAAGTATCCATGTTTTCTAAATACATCGATAATGGAAATCAAATTAATTTATTATACTGGGTGAATTAGTACAAATTTTTTATTACATTAATAACGAAAAACCAAACTAGGTCTAATACGCTCAAGGCACTAATAGAAGAGATCTGCACAGTCAAAGAACATCAACTTTGCACATGAAAAGATATTTAGAATAAAGTGATCAACACAATGGCCCAGTGGGATTACATCCCTCCAATCCTTGAAATTTCTATGTTAATAGATAAATAATATACACAAGAATAAAATTTAAAATAATCAATCATGCCATGCATGTAGTGCTAAAATCAAAATTATATCGTCTATCGTAGATTTTAAGGGAATCCAAGGCAAAACACTGTATTCATTCCCGGCAACGGCGCCAAAAACTTGATGTTTTATTTAAACCAACCTGATTTAAATGATTTTAAACTCGCAAGTATACGAATCAGATGTAAATATGGTACGTATTACGAGATCGTTCCCACGAGGACTGATTGTCACAATTCAAAATTAAAGACTCTCCTTAACTAATCCAACAAATATTTGAGATAGTAATTGAGTAAACTAAACAAAAATCAATGGAAAAATAACCAAGAATAATGAGGAAAGTTCAATCAAGGAGAAGACTAGGACTTTCGAATCCACCCCTAATTATCATAAACCTTGTTCTGCCTGTTGATTTACCCTAATTCAGATTGATATCAAAATAAATAAAGCGCACTCTATGTCCTTGGTCGGGTACACAGAATGTATAATTCCTTAAAGCATATGGATCACATCTTTCCATCCATGGTCAGGCATGGAGAGATGTAGATTCCTGTTTCTTCCTCTATAGGAACCTGTTCATGGTCAGACACAAGCGCCTAGAATAATATTCCAAACAATATCCATAACTAGATTTTGGTTAAACTCATAGCATGGAGAAGTACGGAAATTCCAGTCAAGTACACCAGAGAAAGAAACAAATCAATTAAATCAACATGAAATCAACACATAACAAGGGTTATTCAAATTAGGGGCTTCATCTCAGCCCTAGCTAGAAGATTAGCAATCCATGAATTCAAATAAAAAGAAAGAAAAATAAAATTGATACAAGGAAAACATCTCTCTCTCTCTTCTTCTATTTTCTTTTCTTTTCTTTTCTTTTCTTCTCTTTCTCTTCTCTTTCTCTTCTCTGGATCTGTTCCCTGGCTCTCCTCTCTCTTCTCTACGTTTTGCATCCCTTTTTGTAGCTGTCAGACGCAAAACCACACATCTTTCCTTTCTTAGTTACCAAATAAATATCGTCCCTTAGGACGTTTTCGAGTCGTCTACATGATGGACGGATCAGATCTTTCATCTGATCAAGTATGGTGGGCCACAACCGCTGCGAAAGTTGGACAGCGTCCGGCGTGCGTAAACAGGGTATGCGGCTTCCTTCCGCTGTGATGCTGGTGGGACCCATTCTCCCGTTATTTTGGTAAATTCAATCCGTCCATTGGATGCAGGACGGAATTTCGATCGAGAATGAACTGTTTTCACTGTCTGCTGATGCGGCCCTCGTGATTTTGCTTCTTGCCATCCATTCTGTTTTCGAACGGTTAAAAACCGATCTCTACTGCCATCTGAAATAACGCCACCTAGGCAATGGTAATATGGGCCATTATGATTTAATAGACGGTCCAGATTGGACCTACGAGCCGTGATGGTGGCCCACAACAGGGGACCGCAAGTCCCTGTTTCCGTTTTTGCGAAGCCGAAAACGGCAACTTCTTTTTTTTAAAAATTTGGTCGGTTAGCGCTGCTGACCGACGCAGGCTTGTTCGGTGCACGGGCAATGCACATGTGCACCATGCACATGTCACACAAGGTGGGGTCCACTGTGATGCTTTCGAGAAATCCAATCCGTCCATCATATTGCTCATCTTATTTAAACAGTCAAAGTCAACTTTAAAGTATATCCAGATTGTAGGTGGGCCTAAAATTGGAGATTAATGGGCTGATGTGTCCGTTGGCCCACTTCTCGAGATATCCAATGGTTGAAATTTAATATGTATGGTTTATTTATGGTCTCCAGGCTATACATGAAGTTTCGAGTCAATCGGATGGCGGGAACCATGTGATCTTGCATTCTGGACCATTTTCGGGCCTTTTTAACGTGAACGGCTTGATTTCCTCGGGTCCCTGGCATGTGAATTCTTCAGTCTTAGTTCTCTGGAGTGCATCCCTTGCTCTGGTGACTTTGGAACATCAAATCCACGCTTGTAGTACTCTTTTTCCATCAACGCTCCTAATTTCATCCTGCAACAAAAATATAATTAAAATACTCCGTTAAACATTATCATGTACGTAAAATCATGCACTAATTAGGGTCTAATATGAAATATTCGACCCTTATCAAGTACTCATGTGTATACTTTTAGAAAGTCTAGGGCATTATGTTCATTTTTATCCCGGGTAGTGCAATTCGTGCGATTGTCATCGTATCATGAATGCATCATATTCAACGCAAATAAACTTAATTTCTTCATTTACAAAATAACGTAATTATGTAAGTAATTCATCATCATATCCACATTTAAACTAAAATAATAACCATAAACAACTGAATATAGAGATGCACACAAGGTTCCATTGTTAGTGAACTGCTCTATATAAGTTCTTCATCTTTAGATACATCCAATAAGAGGAACTGGATCGAGAATGCTTCTAACAAGTTAGCAACTCGCTACTCATTTCCTCTATCTTGATCTCTCTCACCTTTTATTGTGATCTCTCTTTCCTTCGTCGATTTGCTGATTTTGAACATTATCATTGCCAAAGTCTATCAAATAGAGTTTATATAATTCTCTTAAACGTTCTCTTTGGTTCCGAGTTCGAGTTATAGAAGGATTAAGGACTCGATCGCATTTATGCACGAAACTCTCTTACGCATCGAAGTTTCCAAATTGGCGATTGATGGAGTGAATCAACGATGAAGCTTGATTTTGGTAGGGGTTAGTGGTGATTAGATCTGATTAAATGACCCTCTTATGAATCGCTTACTATCAATTATACAATGCAACTCGGTCAATTTTCAATTTGGGAAGATAACTTTCTTTAATGGTAGATTAGAGAACTCAACAAAGTGCTTCATTTTAGCTTTCTTGGATGATTAAGATGGTCCAAGGATGCTTGGGGTCCACTATTTCAATATTTAAGGAAACTTTTGTTGGTGGGTTCATGAGTAAAAGTTTTCTCTATCGCATGCTCAAACAACCAAAATAAGGAGAAGAACGCAGGAAAAACAAGAATTTGATTGGCTCTAGGTCATGGAATGCATTCGAAAATTAGGGTTCGTTGGATGATGAATGAGGTTCTAAGATGAGAAGGCTTGGATCGATCATCGGTTCATGCGATGAAGTCAGTATTATCTATCGAGAAAATAAAAAAGGTTCTCGTTTTAAACGGGCCTCCCATTGTCGGTGAAGTTAGGTGGGGTCCACCTTGATATTTGAGAGAAATCCACTCTATTCATCAAGTTTACCAGTTGCATTAGGATTTGGTTTAAATAATGAGGTAAATATAATACTTAGGTGGGCTATAAGACAGAAACAATGGGAGGGTGAAAGTCGGTTGTGATGGCCTTCCTTTCTGGTTGATGAAGTTATATAGGGTCCATCGGATGGGTGGTTTGAATTTAAGATGGGTCCTATGGGTCTTCTTTGTGATGAATGGTTGGGCGAGAAATGGAGAAAGAGGAGTTTGAATGAGAAAGGAGAGCATGTTTTATAACAACGCATGCAACGAGTGTTGCATAGCAATATACCTTGCCATTTTTTTAAACGACGAATCCATGGGTCCGAGTCATGAAGATTGCGGATGATCTATATTATCTAATCAAATTGGGAGGTCGAGATAAGGTGCGAGTAAAAATGAGGCAAATTGAAGGTTCAATTGACCACAAGTTAGAAAATACAAGCATGATGTGTATATGCATATGTATATACGAGTTGCGTCCTTAGGTCATGTTCTTGACAATATATTAAGCATGTATATCGGTGGTGATTAATTTGAACGGATTAAAGTCGTGAATGGACATGCATGTGAGTGGTTTGAAGTTATTATATCATGATCGGATGATCGAAAGTGAGATAAATGGTTGGATGACTTTGTCAGTTTAAGAAGAGTATTTTCAATGATTTAGATTTATTATAGATCAAGTATGTAATGATATGAAGGCTCGGGATGTATAGGTGCATGTGTATGAGCATATACTTGAGAGTGGAGTCACTAGATCGTGATCTTGATGGTTAGATAGGTTTATATATTTTTTATAGATAAGATGAATAGGTCAGATTTGTAGATAAATATGTAAATGAGGGGATGTGATGATCATAAGGTTGGTATATTAAGATCAAGTGGTCCGAAAGTGAAGTAAACGGTCAGATGTCTTTATCTGGTGATAAATAGATATCTTAATGATTGGTTTGATGACTAAACAAGTTTACATAGAGATATTAGATTTTGAAGATCATTATAAGGTGTATGAGGGTCTAAGTATGTTTATATGTGCGAGTCTAAATGTCATTCTCCTAAAAGTATGGATCCAATTTTGGGATATGTACTCATGTACCTACTAAAATTACATAATTATTTAATACGATACCAAGACACGTGAAAGCTTGCAGAGCTTAGAACTATGGCTAAGTCATAGAGGGGTGTGAATAAAAATACTTAAAATCATTTATCAATTAAATCAATTAAGTGATTCCAAGATCATAGACTACAAAGAATACAACTATATGTACAATAAGTATATATGGTGAGAAATGAATATCAATTGTGTGTGCACTAAGCTAAGTACCTAGCATACAAATGCTTCCATCTTTCTTGCTACAACATGCCCACAAAATTTTCACTTCTTGCATCGACTAGTTGCTTTTTGGGTCAATTGATCACTGCTTTCCACTTTCGGTATGAGCCATTGAGTTCTACCATCTTTGACCTTTGTATTCTCACCGGTCTCCCCATCCGTGGTGAGGGCATTTACCCTAGTTTTACAGCTTAAGGCTCCTAGGATTTATATATATATATATATATATATATATATATATATATATATATATATATATATATATATATATATATATATTTACAATGAGAATTCCCATGTCTCATTTATTTCCCTTTTATCCACCAACCCACCATTCTTCAATTAATTGCTTATTTTGTGAAAAATACGAAGGATACTATTTCTTCTTCGGCTCCCTTTTCCCGCCCTTGTTTGGCATATTTGGAGAGAGGAATAATCGTATTTGTAACAACAAATATTCCCCAAAGGAATCTATATTTAGGAATATTATTTGGTATCTGAGAGCTAGAGTTCTTTTCCTCTTCGGGCCTACCATCGCAGCTGAGGCTCTCAGCGCTATCTCTATTGCCTGGGATTTTCCTATTGCCTTCTCTATTTTGCAGCCCCCCATTCGCCAAGTAACTAAAGTTCTATTCCGTGATGGACTTGTCTGTGCCGAGATTTCAGATTCCAAAGTTGGGCTCCTTTGTTCACGCCTAATTCAACTCCAATTTGGGGAATAGTCTCCAAATATACCACTCAAGGAATGATGGATAGGTGCCTCCATACCTTGACCCTAGGCATAACTAATTTTTGTACTAATCAAAATGCAGGGACTTGCATCTTGCTACACGATTGGCAAAGTCTTGCAACTATCAGAGATTCGTCGTCCTCCTCTTGGGAGATGCGCCTATCAACCCTGAGATTACATTGCTACATTACTACTTCTAGCAGCCACGCCAAGATTATTTCTACTCACCCGCAGACAGTTCTCTTTAAGCTAGTCGTTATTCCTATGCACTACTCTTCTAAATTCATCACTGAGATAGAGATCACTAGTTTGCTTTGATGCCTGGCACAGGTTGTGGGTGCACACGATCGCGGTCGGATCTTCTGTTGAGGGTCAAATATTTCATATCAGATCCTAGTTATTGTCTAGATTTACGAACATGATATTGTTTAATGATCCGATTTAATCGTGTTTGTGATGCAAGGTGTTTTTATGAGCTTGGACTGAAACAGGGTGCTAAAAGCATGGATTTAACGCTCAAAATTCACCAAGGCAAGAGATGAACCCCAGGGGACCACGATTGACGGATTTGCATGCCAAACATTTGAGAAAATCAAGAAATTGAAGCTCAAGTGGCCTGAGAGATGTCCAAGATTCAAGATCACAGGGTTCTCACCATCCTTTCAGCTCAAAACTTCATATATGGCCTATATGGCCTAAGGACAATAAATTAACCATACACATCAAATTTCAACCATTGGATCTCTCTGGAAGTGGCCCAACGAACTGATCAGCCCATAGATCTGTGAATTGAGGCCCGCCTGATATCTAGATATGTTTCAATTTTTGTCTCAACTTGTTAAATGAAGTGCATGAGAGGACGGATGGAGCAGATTTCTCAAGAACATCACGAGGGATCCCACATGCAAGATGCATGTACACCATAGAGAGTCCACGCGCGTCGCACCGGACGCCAGGCTCCATCAAACTGCATTTGACTCGAGCCATCTCCTATGCAGAGATAGCGGACGGAACCGATCTGCCGGTTCGTGATAGTGGGCCCCACCCATCTCATATTTCAATGATCTGAACCTTTCATTCATCCCGGGAGGAGGCCAAGACCCTCAGCTAGGTGTCCGTTTTGTCCCATGTAAACATTGCACATACATGAAGTTTCAAACGTAAGACAGACGACAGAGTAGAAAACATTGTGGGCCACACAGAATTCAATCCAAAAACCACTATACTCGAATGGTTTTTCGAGTAGATTCTAATTTATGGACTGGATTTCCTGTATGTTGTTGATCCTTGGCCTCACCATCGCACCAGTGCAAATAGAGCTACGTAAGCTCTATTCTACGACCGGATTTGTCGATCCAGGTGGGCCACCATGGCTGGCTAATGGGAAAATCCGAACTGTCCATCGTGTAGGCCATCAAAAAGAGGGTCATCTTTTTGAAGAAAGATCATGAGAAGAATGCTTTTCCAACCTCTCAAAGAAGGCGGTTTCTTAGTCATGTGAGTGCGTAAAACGATATGCACGCTGTGAGTATCTTGGACTTGGAGTCGGTCTTTCAACCGACTCAACCATCGCCTAGCTGGTTATAAAAGGGAGGCTTGGACGTGAGGCATCGGACTGGATCCAGGGAGCTCGGCTTGAACGTAAAGAGAAGAGAGAGAGAGAGTGGGGTGCATCCGGTTCTTCTTTCCTTCTTCCTTTTCTTCCCTGTTTGGTTATGTTTAATTAAGAGAATAGCCTAATCATGTTTATGTGTGGCTAAACCTCTTAGCTAGGGCTGAGAGGTGAAGCTTGTAGCATGAAGGGAGACTTTTTGCTTGTGCCTTTTGTTTAGACTGAATTGATACTGAATCTACTTTAATTATGGGCAATGTTTTCAGTTTTTAATGGTCTGTTGTGACTGAAATTATAATAGGACTGCGATAGCTTTGAGCATGTTCCTTTCCTTATTTTGATTATGACGTCAGGAAGCCCTGTTGTTCACCATCGTCTCCTGGGCATAGTTGGATGACGGAACCCTTTCTAACCTTCGTATATCTCATTGATTGGCTGTTAATTAGTTTAATTCTATTGTTTACTTTGTCTCCTGGGTATGGTTTGGTGACAGAATCTATTCTAATTCTTATACCTTTCATCTCTTGAAAACTAGATCAAAGAAAGTTCAGTTTTGATTTCCATGGTTACACCCTTCAACTGGATGAAGATGGGACTCTAAGTCCAGTTGAGTTCTTGAACCAAGCATAAGATCTCCCTGATCTCTACAAGTGGATCCCCTAAATCCTTAGTTTCCTACCTTTGATTTCTCTAAGTTTTAGATAAATATTTTATTCATTATTCCCTCAATTACATTTGATTTAGATTTCATCTTAGTCTAGTTCTAGTTCTATTTAGTTTCAAATTATGTACAAGTTCTAGTCCCTTGGAATTCGACCTCGGTCTCACCGAGTTTATTACCACATCACAACCCTATACTTGGGGAGTGAACACTTCTCTACGAAAACCACCTTCATAAGCATGTTCATTGGATTTATGCTCGTGTGGATCTTCTCTAGAATAACACTACATTCCTGAGGCATTCAATTATTTTGACAACATTAATGCTTTTGTTTCATATGGTACCTTCATCAAGAAGAAAGCCAAGACCGAGGGGCCAGTTTCTAGCCAGGAACATTGTGCTTTTCCACTCATGTGGCTTTGTCAAAACCCTTTTTGATGTTCCAGATGAACAAATGACCAAAGAATATACCGTCGTGGTTGAAACTTTGGCTTCCAACCGGAGGTTAGCCTTAGCCCCTTATGTTCTTTCACATCTATATTAAGGCTTGGATGACATTTCCACTAAGGGTTTCCAGGTAGTGGGCGATTCCGTGTGGATCCTGCAACTCTAGCTTTGTGCTTATTTCTTTCATTACTTCTATTAGTTGATGGCCAACCTCCAGTCCTTTCTTTTCTTATGGCCATTATATGTCATCTGTCGTTCCTATTGACCGCTCTTTTCCTAATTTCTTGTCTTTCTTCTACAATCTGAATATGGATTGGTTAGATGACGAATTCTTCCCTTTTTAGATTAAACCGAATGATGATAATTCAGAAATGAAGGGATGCTGACTTATATAGACAATGAGACTCGATTCTGTTGTGCAAACCCAATCGTGCAATGAATACTAAGAAGAATTTTTATGCAAACAAATGATCAATCCCCCATTTGATTTCGTAAAAATCAAAGTAAGGTCGAGGGGGCATCTGTTGGAGTACAAAAATTTAACAATTGTGAGAAGATAGCTCTGTTGCGTGGTTGCACAACAGAGGTGATTTATGCAGTTGTACAATAGAGAAGAAGGCTATAAGATGGGGTGTCAGAAGGCATAATGGTTTCTAGCATGGAAACCCTATTACACGCCATACAAAAGGGGTACATTGTACGATCGTGCAATGAAGATTGGTTGTGCGGATTTGGTGGTTCACACGTGCAGAGGCCTATTAATACCCCCCTCATCCTTTCATTTGGATCATCAGATATTTTTGAAAATTATTCAGGAGCTTTTGGAGTTGGGAGTTGCAGTGATCAGGTATCCCGCGGGAGAAATGAAGGAAGAAAATTCGAGTATCGCAGGAGTTGAAAGGTAAAAAGTAATGAGCAATGATCCACATTCAACGTGTAAAAATAAGAGTTCACGGTCAAGATGTACTGATTCATTCAGAATTCACGGTCAAGATGTGATGATTCTTTCTTTGGTTGGTATAGTGTTATAGAACTCAAACAATGTTATTGAATCATATAAACTAAATATTATGATTAACTGCAAGCTTCATCTTTTATCCTTAGTTAAGAGATTAGCCTAGCGTGGATAACATCCAAGAAAAAAACTAAAAAAAAAAAAATGAAAAGACAAATTAGAACCGAATGATCGAAGAAGAAGGACGACTCCGTGGAAGCTCCATCAGATTTGAACTATCCATCAAGCAGGCCCTGCTGTGGAGTGTCCATAGCTCAAAATTCGCATTGACTTGGAGATAACTTCAAATTTATGCACTTTTATTACGCTTCGGTCGCATACAAAGTAACCTTCGGTCCCACCGAATGAGTTTCTTAGTTGTAGCTGAATTTTCTTTAATTTCTTTTGAAGTCTTTCTCTCTCAAGTTGGACCGAACCCTCCTTCGGTGGCACCAAATCTAGCCTTTGGTCGGACTGAATGTCGAGTCGAATTAACTATGAAATCATTATTTTTCGTTGGACTGTTCTATGCACATTTGGTAGGACCAAACCAACCTTAGGCGGGACCTAACAGTCTGTTATTTCTATTATTACACCGTGTGATTTTTAAATCTTTTATCCATCCTTTGTCCTTGGTTTTCTTGAATCTTTGGCATGTAAATTCTTCATCCTAGAGTCTCCAAATCTCCAAATCTTCATTGATAATTCTTTTGAGCTTTAAATCCTCCATTTAAGCATGTATTCATCTTTAAGTCCAAAATCATCTTCACAATGTAGAAAACATATATAATTAGATTGATTTACACTTAATTGCAAGGAAAGCTAATGTAATTGAGATAATAAATATGCAATATTTAAGCATTATTAGTTATCTTGTTCTAACTCAAACCTAACATAATTATTCATGTAATTGATTATCTAACGCGTAACTCACAACATATAATCATTACAAAATAGAAATTTAACATAAGGCTTTTGGATTTAAGCAATCAACAATACAAACATAGGAAATATTACATAAACTATAGGAAAAATAAGTTATTATTGAAGATAAGCATGAAGGGATTCCTCACATTGGCCTAATTGAAAATTTAGGTCAATCTAGAAGGGAGGAAGGCCATCCACACATCCAAGGACTGATCAAGCAAAGGGGAAAGGTTTACACCCAAAGTAGAAGACGAGAACGTCCAAGGTAGGGGACGGCTAGGAAGACGTTCCCTCTCTCTCTCTCTCTCTCTCTCTCTCTCTCTAGGGGGGACGTCTGAGGGGCTAGGGTTTTTGCTAAAATTTTAGGTTTTTGAAAAGAAATTGGCTAAAGCGAAGGACCTGCGCACTTTGCAGTAGTGTGGTAGATGCTTGGACGTCCACACTAAAAGGGAGGGTGAGGATGGTCCACTTTGTGATGTTTGGGATGATGTTTGGAAAATTTGTTCCAATAATCAGGTTTGGTAAGAAAAATGAAGTTAGGATATGTAATTGTAACATCCCATCCAACCACTCACAATGGGTGATCTTGAAAAAGGCTTAATGGACGGTCATGGTGCATTGATCGGGTCCACTCTTTCCACCGAAACTCAGTCTTTCTAGACAAATCACCACTTGAGATTTCATCCTTGATAAATGGTGGGAATATAGTTAACTTGGGGTCCACTCCATTGAAATTAAGCTTAATATTAGGTTTATCTCTCTTTAGCTTGGATTAGGAAACTAGTTACTGCTTTTGTGCATGTTATAACTTGGATGATGAGATCTCTCACTTGGTCCATGATCTTTGAGATCTAAGACGCTCATTAGATAGGGAGTAATTGGCTACAGATAGTAGTTAAGTTTTTCCTCACGAGTGTATAGATTAGTTCGCGATTGGACACCCCCATTGGCCTATGGGTCAAGTTCTTGATTAATGATTGATGGGGTTGAAATACATATTCCCACTTTTGGGCCTTTTAGGAGTTGTTGATCAATTATATAAAACCATAGAAACGATGAGTGTATGTCTCAGTTTGATCATAGGACACCCAGGTGTGCCAACATGGACTTGATCTTGATTAAGGGTCCACTCCTGATGATCGGGGTCCAAAATTGGAGGAAATGCGTAGTAATGATAGGAAAACGATTGGGCAATTTTTTGTCGTAGATCGATGGTGGGAAAGGCCTCAATTTGAGATTCCACCTATTGTGCCAAAAGGCAGAGACTGGCTTTAGGGTAATCATCATTCGATAGTGTAGGAGCATAGATCGGGGTCCAAATTTTGTATAATCTCATAGTAATATGAGGCCAGGTGTGGTCAAAATTTGGGTTGTGATTGACGATCGGAAGTGAGTCAATTGGAAGGTCCACCTTATGGAATTTGGGGAGATTGGGGAAACTTGGTTATTTCCAAAATTAGGGTAACTTGGAGCTTAAGAAAATTTTTTATCAAGGTGAGACACTCATATCATACATTCAGTCCATGTGATGGGCAATCCAAGTCACTCAAATGAAGGAAAATATTCGACTACAACTATCCATTAGCTTTCCTCACTCGATGGACACAAAGGGTTAAGGGGCTGATTTGGAAGTTGGTCACTTCTACTATAATCCAAGGGCTGAAAATTGACATGTACAATTCATTTATGATAGATAGGCATGTGATAAAATCTTAAGTTGAATGGATCATAGAAACCATGTAATCTAGAAATCAAGGGTCTAAGTTAATGGCATTTTTGTAATTATTTCTAATTTGAGAATTTTGGGAAATCCAATGGTTCTACATGGTTCTACGCATGTTTTTAAGAAATCTTATAAAAAAAATCCTCATATAAATCATTACAAATAAAGAGTTATTCAAGTTAAAATTCACATTAATTAAAGGAAAACACACATAACAAACGATATAGTGAACTTAAGCTAAAACGGAAACATCCAGGATGTATAAAACTATATTTATAGAGAGAGATGGAGATTAAATGGGGTGGGTGGGAGAGAGAGGAGTATTGAATGGGGAGGGGAGGGAGCCAAGGTAACCATTGGTATCTTCAAAGCCACACTTGAGTCTGATATGATGCTTCTTGGTATACCAAGGCCACATCAATATGTGGCGCTACTCCTGATTTTGGTGGGCCCCACTACAATGTTTATGTAAGATGATGAGAATTTCCTGTTCCGTAAGGATGAGCACAATGAAACAGAAAAATTAGCGAATGTCGAAATAAATGAGGGTGAGACACTTAAAGAAGCCGAGTTGAAGGTGTTCACACCCCAAGTATAGGGTTGTGATGTAGTAATAATCTCGGTAAGACCGAGGTCGAATCCACAGGGACTAAACCTTTTACGTAATCTGAAAGTAACTTGAATTAGAACTAGGAGAAGATTATATCTAAATCAGGAAAAATTAAGGGAATAATTGTGAATTATTTAAACTAAAACTTGTAATATTTAAAGGTGGGAAACTAGGGTGCCAAGGATCCACTTCTAGAGATCAGGGAGATCTATGCTTGATTCAAGAACTTAATTGGACTTAGAGTTCCATTTTCATCCAGTTGGAAGATATACCATTAAAAAACAACTATGAACTTCATTTGATCTAGTTTTCAAGAGATTAGAGGTATGAGATTTAGAATTGATTCCATCACAAAACCATGCCCATGAGACAAAGCAAACAATAGAATTTAGCGAATCCACATCCAATCTAAGGGATGTATGAATGTTGGGAAGGATTCCATCATCCAACCATGCTTAGGAGACGATGGTGAACAATAGGGTTCCCAAATTCACAAACCTTATAATGCTAAGAACATGCTCAAAGCTATCGCATATCCATTGTAATTTAAGTCACAACAAACCATTAAAAACTGAAAGCATTCATATTAATCAAACTAGAATCAAAAGAGATTTCAATTAAAACATGATTCAAAGCCGTAGAAACCATCCATCACGCTACCAACTTCACCTCTTAGCCCTAACTAAGAGGTTTAACCAATCAGGACCATGATTAAGCTAGGTCTCTTAAAAGAAAATAAACAAATAAGAAGTAAAGAAAAGAAAGAAAAACTTGTCGAAGCCGGCTCCCACTCCACACCACGCCTCCACGGCTACTCGTCTTGCCTCCATGGCTAAGGATACCTCCCTACGTTCTCATCTCACTTTTTTATTTTATAAGGATAAGAGGCAGTGGAAGAAGTTGGTCGAGTGGAGTTTTATGCACAGCAGCCGTGAAAACACAAGCCAAGTTGCATTCTGACGGTGTTTTTGGACGGTAGATGTCCAAGAAATACATTTTGACTTCATGGTTGGGATAAAAACTCCCCTTTGAAGATTCTAGACGGTTCAGATCATCTAACTGAACACAAACAGTGGCCCGCAACACTCTGCAATGTCTGGAAAAATCGGACGTGCATAGGGTGCGAAAATTCTTCCACTATGATGCTCGGAGGGCCCCACAGTGATGTTTTCTGGAAACTCCAACCCGCTCATTAGATTCCTGTTGAAACTTCAGTCGAAAAGGAGTGGTTTTGATTGAGTTTTAGTGCGGCCCACTGTATCAAATTAACTCACCGTTTGTCCTACGTTTTTCGATGATCCACGTGTATATGTGTGCATGAGGTCAAAAGGCCATCATGGCTAGGGTCGTGGCCACACCCTGGACGTAATGGATGGTCCAAATCGTTCGTTTAGACGATGGGTGGGGCCCACTAGCCAAAATCGACCGGACGTGGTGCATCCGCTGGTCTTTCCTGTGTGAGAAGGGAGAAGGGGACGGGTTAATGGTATTTTGACCGGACTCTTTGTCCGGTGCACCTCTCGTGCACATGTACCCTATGTACACGCAATGTATAAGTGAGGTCCATCGTGATGTTCGTGAGAAATCTGCTCCATCCATCCATTTTGCCACCTCATTTAAGGGGTTGAGACTAAAATTGAAACATATCCAGATATCAGGTGGGCCCCAGACCAGTGATTTAGTACTTGACTTGTCCGTTGGACCACTTCCACAATGATCTAACGGCTTAAATTTCACGTGTATAGTTACTTTATGGTCCTCAAGCCAAATATAAAGTTTTGAGCTAAACGGCTAGTGAGAACCCTGTGATCTTGCGTTCAGGACGATTTTCAAGCTTCTTTATCGTTAATCACTTGGTTTTCTCGGATCTTTGGCGTGTAAATCTCTTGATATCGGTCTCCTAGGATCCGTCCATTGCCTTGGTGATTTGTGAGCATCAAATCCGTGCCTTTAATACCCTTTTTCAATCTAAGCTCTTAAATTCACCTTGCAATAAAAACATGATTAAAATGGGACATTAAGCATTATCGTGTTTGTAAAATCAGGAAATACTGGGTCTAATATGCAATTTTTAACCCTCAATACAATCCCCAACCAACATTTTGCTAGTTCCAAGCAAAGTATGTGAGAATATTTTGAGAATTACAAGACAATTTTTATAAACTCAAGTGGATTTTGAAAAACAATCCAGCTAATAGAATTCTAAGATTCATGCATGTTGGGCATTACTTTCTCCTAAACTCGAGCACGGTAAACTTCATAGTCAAGTTTAAGGTATTAATCCATCAATTAGAAAAATTCTAAACATTGAGGTCCATGAGTGTATAGTGCAACCTTTACTTATCACAATTACAGGTCCAGTCATCAATTTGCATGATAATATTGATAACCAAAAGAAATATTCCGGATAACCGAACCTAAATCAAAACTTACCTTACAGTTCAATTTTTAATTCTTCCAGCTTTTAATTTTTCCATTGCTGGCTTTTACGCTATGTCAATCTCTTTAAAGATCTTAATAGGTAGCCCTTTTCGACGACAACTGTTTTTTAGCTGGGTATTCTTTCTCTTTTTTATTTTCTTCAATTCTTTTTATTGAACATGATGGATAAATTCTCCAGGTCAGTTCCTTCCATGCTTAATGATCACCAAGTTAACAATTCAATA
The DNA here is from genome assembly GCF_029962835.1 of Magnolia sinica. Taxonomy (NCBI): domain Eukaryota; kingdom Viridiplantae; phylum Streptophyta; class Magnoliopsida; order Magnoliales; family Magnoliaceae; genus Magnolia; species Magnolia sinica. The sequence continues at coordinate 19,285,134 of NC_080586.1, forward strand.
TCAAATTAAAACCTTAATGTGTAAGCGAGATATGACATGTAAAATTATGACTCAATCAATGTTTAAAACTTTGAATCATGAATTAATAATTTTAAACTTAACTGTGAAATCTAACAGATAACTGAATTCAAGAGTTATAAATTACCAACATTACGTATCTTATACTTCTAAATCAAAGACGGCCAACAAAATCACTTCGAATTTACAAGAATTTTCAGAAATATTTTTAAAAAAATTTCACAATTTTTTTGCTCAAGCCTGAGAAAATACTGATTAAGTAACTTAATCTCTCATCCCCAACCTAAAATCTACATTGTCCTCAATGTAAAAGATATAAGCATGTAATGCACATGAGACAATACAAATAAAAGAGAAGTGATGGAAAGATAGTACCTGATGAGAAAATTGAACGGCCTTTCCAAAGAGATATCAGCGTGAGAGCGGGTTAGCACAACAATAAAACCAATGAAAGCAATCTATCATAAAACAACTTAGAAAGCAAAGTAACCTGACGACATAAAATCGAATATCCTAGAGCAACATAAAGCAAACTACCCTAGTCCTATGAAAGCAGAGGAAAAACTATTTAATCATGCCGCAAGGTTCTTCTTCCAGCCAATATCTAGATAAATTTCTCAGTAGGTTTCTCAACAGAATCATCCAAAAGCTAGCCCTTTTTGCAATAGGCTTGGATGCCCTAAAGCATGAATGTCTAAAGAAACTTATGTAACTCAGCAAAAAATTGTCGTTCAATCACTTGAGGTATCCAAAGTATATATGATTTACTTGTGACAGAAAAAGTGTCAAAGTTAGTATCCCATGATGAATCAGAGATTACAAGTAGATAAAGTTTAGAAAAATTCTCAGAAGATGATATAGTCTTAACACATTCCGAAGTTTCAGGCTTCGGTTCAATTTTCAGCTCCTCCTCCTTTAATGGTAAGCATTTAGGATCTGGGGAAGGAGGGTTTTCAGAATAAGGGTTCTCTCGGTCCGTGACAATTACAGAGGTATTGCTTTACGAGGCATCCACTTTTTCTTTTATTATAGGTTCAATTGAATCTGTAAAGTGTGTCAAACAATCATCTAAAGAGTTGAGAAATTCAGTTGAGAGTGACTCATTGTCCACATTGAAGTATGTGATGATCTGCCCAAAGATTCCATTATCTCTGGAAGTGGATGGAGGCATGTTCTCTTGCTCTTTCTCTACATAAACAAGTTGAGGATCAATAAGCAACGCATTGATGTGAACACTCTGTTCATTGAAGCTACTCAGTAGAGGCATTGAATCGTTAAAAATATATAACTCAGATGGTGACCTCAATTGGGTGGTTTTAACTTTCAGAGTCATATCAAGTAGCTCGTCTTTCTCCCGCATCATATCATCATTTAATTTAGGAGAGTGGTCTAAACATGCACCACAAAGGTTGGAAGGTTTAGGTGAAAGTTGTTCATCCTCCACGTTTAAATTGGCCATGTCAGATAGGTGGAGTAGATCACTATGGTCGATAATTTCCTGCACCTCTTGATCATTGATATGGGCCAGGCTTGAGATTGAATCCCAATACGCATCATCTTCCAATTCAGTACAGTACACACTTGGAATGGGATCGCTTTCCTCACATTCTGTTCCTAGATTGGGTTGAGGTTCGAATAAACTAACATCTTCCTCATCATTAAAATCAGGTGTGTCATGTGAGTGAAGTGTGTTAATATCATTATATTTGAAAATCAATAATGTCTCTTGATTATTCCTTTGGACCTTCATTGAAATCGACTCATCGGGAAATTGAACCGTATGCTCATTAGTACAATCCAATTCTTTATTCAAAATTTCAGAGTTTGCCAAAAGTGAGTTAGGATCACTTTCCTCGCATTGTGTTTTTAGGTTGAGTTGTGGCTGAGACGAACTAGCCTCCATTATCTCATCATAAGTAGGAAATCCAAAGGAGTAATCAACAAAATCAATTAGCGGTTCATCTCTCCAATGTGTTAAGTTGACATCACTTTCCTTGCACTGTATTTGTAATTTGGGTTGCGGTTGGGATGAATTAGTCTCTATTAACCTATCGAGCCGTGATTTAAGTATTTCTAATAATTTTCTCATGTCAGTAACATAATCGATGTAACTCTGAGGTGACTCCTCTTGGATCGTTTCTAATGGATATTCAAAAGTGGCTGATCCAAGAGAGTTTTTACCATGATGTTTTACTGATTCAACTTCGAAATATTTCTGTTTCCACTGATTATAATCATATGGGTCATAGGTCGAGAGTTGATACGCGTCATCATTCCAATAATCACGTACTGTTTTCTTAACTCATGAAATGCAATTATTTTCCCGCAGATAATCACCGAAGGACTTCTTAATTGGTGGAGCATCATATTTCGATTGGTTGAAGAAATTTTCAGAAAATATTTGAGGCATAGGCTATTTCCCATCATAATCATCATACATCAAAAACTTTCTCAAGATTTCTTAGCTATCTCAGCATACACATGTTCCAACTCTTGCATGGTGAAACCCTAACTCTAAATCTAATCCTAAGAATAAAAGAAAAATCCTACAGCAATAAGAGATCTAGAAATAGAAAGAGAAAGAATTAGAAAGAAGTTACCAGATTGGAAGTTCCTATGTTAGAATCCTACAAAAGAAAACAAAACAAGTTAGTTTCTAAAAATAAAAATTCTAAAATAAAAAAATTCTAAAATAAAAAATTAAAAAGATGGGTTAGTTTCTAAGACTAGAAAAAGTTCCTAAAAAAGGAAATAACTAACCTAGTTTCTAAAAATTAATAAAAAAGGCCCTAACCTAGAATTAGAAAGTAAGTTAGTTCCTAAAAATAAAAGAAATCTTAGAATTAGAAAATTTCTAAAAATAGAAAATAAAACTTAATCTAAAAATAGAAGATAGAACAACTAGAAAATTAGAAAGAGATTACCAATTTAGAAAGTCTATGTCAAGATCCTACAAAACAGGAAAGTTGGGTTAGTTTTTAAAAATCAAACAGGAAAACCTAGACCTAAAATTAGAAAACTAGAAAAACCCTAATCTTAACCTAATTCTAAAACTACCTAATCTCAGAAAAACGTAACCATCAATTCCCGGCAAAGGTGCCAAAAACTTGTTCACACCCCAAGTATAGGGTTGTGATGTAGTAATAATCTCGGTAAGAGCGAGGTCGAATCCACAGGGACTGAACCTTTTATGTAATCTAAAAGTAACTCGAACTAGAACTAGACAAAGATGTAATCTAAATCAAGTGAATGTAAGAGAAGAATAGTGAGTTATTTAACTAAAAACTTGTAAAATTCAAAGATGGAAAACTAGAGTGCCAAGGATCCACTTGTAGAGATCAGGGAGATTTATGCTTGATTCATAAACACAACTAGAATCAGAGTCCTATCTTCATCCAGTTGGAAGATATTTCATTAAAAACCAATCTGAACTTCCTTTGATCCAGTTTTCAATAGAAGATATGTATAAGAATTAGAATTGATTCCATCACAAAACTATGCCCATGAGACAAAGCAAACAACAGAATTTAGCCAATCCACATACAATCTAAGGGATGTATGAATGTTGAGAAGAATTCCATCATCCAACCATGCCCAAGAGACGATGGTGAACAACAGGGTTCCCAAATTCACAAACCCTATAATTCTAAGAACATGCGCAAAGCTATCTCAGATCTATTGAAATTTAAGTCACAACAAACTATTAAAAACTGAAAGTATTCCTTAATATCAAACTATAATCAAAGAAAGTTTAATTAAAGTGTGAATCAAAGCATAAAAAACCATCCATCACGCTACAAGCTTCACCTCTTAGCCTTAGCTAAGAGGTTTAGCCAATCAGGACCATGATTAAGCTAGATCTCTTAAAAGAAAATAAACAAATAAGAAGTAAAGAAAAGAAGGAAAAACTTGTTGAAGCCTGCCTACGCTCCACACTACACTTCCACGGCTGCCCGTCTTGCCTCCACGGATAAGGATCTGATGAATGCCTCTCCCTTTCATGTTTTTCTTCTTTTATAAGGACAAGAGGCGGTGGAAGAAGTCGGTCGAGTGGAGTTTACTCACAACAACCACGAAAACGCAAGCCAAGTTGCGTTCTGACGGTGGACGTCTAAGAAACATGTTTTGACTCTATAGTTGAGGTAAAAACCCTCCTTTGAAGATTCTGGACGGTTCAGATCATCCAACCGACCACAAATGGTGGCCCACAACACCCTGCAACGTCTAGAAAAACCGGACGTGCATAGGATACGAAAATTCTTCCACTGTGATGCTGGTGGGCCCCACAGTGATGCTTTCTAGAAAATCCACCCTACTCATTAGATTCTTGGTGAAATTTCAGTTGGAAAGGAGTGGTTTTGGTCGAGTTTTCACATGGTCCACTGTATCAAACCAACTCGCCGTTCATCCCGTGTTTTTCGACGATCCACGTGTGTATGTGTGTATGGAGCCAAAAGTCCATCTTGACGATGGTCACGCCGCCCTCTGGATGCAATGGACGGCTCTGATCGTCACTAGGGGCGACACTTGGGGCCCATTGGCCAAAACCAACCAATCAGTGTAAAGACGCTGGAGGATTTGAATTGTTTTAAAGAAGTATCGGTTAGTGCACGCTAACTAATTTCTTGAATTTCAGTGCTCGGCTGGAGCATGCACACTGTACACGTGTGCTCCCTTAAGTGGGGTCCATTGTGATGCAAATGAGGAATTCGCTCCATCTATCCGTTTTGTCACCCTGTTTAAGGGATTGAGACCCAATTTGAAGCATCTCCAGATATCAGGCGGGCCCCAAATCAGGATTTTGGTGGCTTATCTGTTCGTCTGGCCACTTTCACAGGAATCCAATGGCTGAAATTTGACGTGTACAGTTAAATTATGGTCATCAAGCCAGATATAAAGTTTTGAGCCGAATGGATGGTGGGAACCCTGTGATCTTGCATTCTGGACGATTTTCAGGCCTCTTTAGCGTGAATGACTTGATTTTCTCGGATCTCTGTTGTGTAAATTCCTCGATCTCGGTCCACTGGGGTCCGTCCTTTGCCTTGGTGATTTATGAGTGTTAAATCCATGCTTTTAGGACCCCTTTTCAGTTCAGGCTCCTAAATTCACCTTGCATCATAAACATGATTAAAATAGGCTGTTAAAGAGTATTATGTTTGTAAAATCAGGTAATAACTGGGGTTTAATATGCAATATTTAACCCTCAACAGAAGGCTCAAAGCTCTTCAATATTTCTCTTATTTATAGAAATTTTAGACGGTAGCTATAAAGAGATCTTTATAGCCACGCACTATTCACATTAGCTGAAATGAAAATGATCGTCTGGGGGTTATTGATCATTATGCAACTTCATGTGTAGTAGATATTTGTCATGGGTTGGTCATTGGTTGTATGTATGTCTTCACTCACTACATGGATGAGAGTTCTTCTCATGGCTCCATGTGTAGATGATCGATATTCTTTTCTTCGCTCTAACATGTGTTATGACATCAAAATTGGTCACCTAAATGTTGCCTTAATATTGTTTTATAGTTCCTTTCACGATTTTAGTTATAAATGTTTCTTCTGTGCGATGTTATGGTACATTGGCTGAATTAGTCACTAATCATGATCATATTTCGGTCAATACCTACCATCGATCACGAGGCCACTATCGTGAAGCTAAATCTGCCGTATGAGGAAGACATAGAGACAATCCCATAGCAGTAGCAAGCTGAAGTTAAACTTTATTGGGCTACCATTTTTTGAATTTTGCTTTTTGTTCAGGCCATCACATAGACGGCGCTGAAAATGGTTGATCAGACCTATTTCTCTATAAATAATCTTAAATAACAATCCATTGATAGGATGGTTGGAATCTTCCACTCAGTGTGACTTTTGCATGGTAGCTCATCAAACCTCTCCCGAAGCCAAGGGACATCCTAGATTTGTCGATCAGCCCAAGGGTCCCAATGAAACTCACAGTGGACAGCTGAATCATGGGTCTTGATGTAATCCCAACCTTAAAATTGAGATTAAAACTAATAGCAAGATCTGTTTGACAATAACAAATAAATCCCAGTAGTGGGTGCATAAAAAGACTAAAGTGCCCCCAGGAAAGGAGTATTTTCCAACCACCAGCTGACTTGGTAAATACCTCGTTGACTAAAATGCCATCATCCTCAGCAATTTCTCACAAAACGGTCCTCTTTTTTTGACTGTTTTACAATAAAACCACCACGTGATTGGACATGAGATTCCTAACCAAACAGAGCCGACCTCTTCAGTGTCTCACTCTTTAGCAAGACACTCTGCGGCCTATATTATCAGTGCAAAAGAGGAATGGCAGGGTCCTGAGCCTCAGGATATGTACGGTTTGATGATGCTCCCAGTTCCATACTGTGGGGCCCATTCTATCAAGTGATTCAAACCATTCATTTAAAAGGAACCCATGATGGATGTGGAAGCTGCCCAACAAAAGTCCAAGATTGTACAATCCTCACCAATAATCAATCTTTGCATTTTTTCTTCTTCTCTGAAAGGTGAAAACCATAGCACCCCCATCCATGGTGGGACTTATCAGATCAACGGTCTGGATCTCTGCAAAATGGTTACACATATATGGAATTTGAACCCTCACCAAACTGTACAATACAGTCCCTGAGGATCAGGACCTTATAATTCCTCAATGTTGAGAGAGAGAGAGAGAGAGAGAGAGAGAGAGAGAGAGAGAGAGAGAAAGCTGAATTTCCTCAAACATCCCACATATGCTTCTCCAATGCAGCAGCCTGCCCATGAGAGAGCTGCTGCTGATGCTGCTGTTGTTGAAACTGATGTAGGCTTTGCAACCTCTGCTGACCAACTGCTTCAAACTCCATCCCTTGCTGCTGCTGCTCATGCAAGTTCACTGATCTTGATCCTCCAAGACCCAAGAAATCCACAGTCATCATGTCCCCACTCCCCCCACCACCAGGACCACCTCCAAACCTTGATGTGGCGACATCCCGACCACCTATCATGGAGTTCACGCTCCTCCCATGCAGCAGACTAGTACTACTACTGCTCTCATTCTCCAGATTCTTCATGAACCCATGATGGTTCTGATCACCACCACCACCAGCCATGAACAGGCCCTGTGAGAACATGCCCATGTCGTTCATCGCCGAGTTCTCGCCTGGCGACGTGTCAAAGAACTGCGATGATATGTCTTGGGTGCTCTTCTGCAAAAACTGGCTAGCGAAGCCCCCGCTGTCGATTCCAACCAGATGAGCCGGGTCCGCTGCCGGTGAATGCATGTGATCGTATGAAGTCTGCTGTTGCTGCTGCATTGCACTGTATGATCGCATGCTGGAGAGCTGATCAGGCCCTGCCATGCCCGCCACAAAGCCACGTTGCATCATCGGAGGATTGATGTTGCTATTTGCAGTTGCACCCATCTGGGCTGCTTTCTGTAACAATGCAGTGGCTGACATATGGGCTGTTCCGGCCATCTGTCGGCCCCCCTTGCTGTCGCCAAGGCCGTCGAAGCTCGGTGAGCTGCTGCCGCTGAGCTGGAGGCAGGCTGAGCCGGAGGAGATACTTCTAGGGCCGAAGAGGGTGCCAGAGCTGCTTGAGAACATGCCACTTGCCATGTTCAAGGACTTCAACTGCATGGGCATGAGGTCGTGGGAGAGTGATTTGAGCGGGTTCTTGGTGTCGTGATTGAAATCAGATATACCCATGGACGGACTGGATGTGTTGTTTATGGGCATGGATGATATTAAATCAGAGACTGGACCCTGTAAATTCCCTCCAATCGTAGCCATTAATCCTTGATTTACTTTGTTATTTTCTTCAGCTAATGCATCACAGAATGCTCTGTGGGTGATAAAACTATCTCTCCTGCGACCGAGTTGAGAAGGTGAATGGTCAGGTAATGATGATTATGTTTGCTGTCTTAGTGTTAGTGGGTCATATCCAAGCCGTTAATCAAGTGGGCTATACCGTGTAGATTAGCTTTGTATGGGAATTGGGTCGATTCAATTATCAGGTGGGCCTCACATGTATATTGATCAATGAGCATCGTCCAAGAGGAGACAATTGAAAAAAGGAAAAAAACTCTCTGATGACATTCATTCAACGTACATGTTTTGCCCACCTTTTCTGCGGATTGGATGTGAGACACGTGTTCCACATTGGCATGTGCGGCAGGCATGGAGAGATAGGCTTGCAATACAGCCCCCAAATCAGAGAAAGAAATGCTCAAGTAGAATGGGGTGTACTTAACTTTTACTCACTACCTTTAATCCTCTGCAGTGTGATGTATGATATGCAGGCGCTTAGAAATTACTTAGAAATTGCCTATGTGGCATACAGATAATTCAAATTAAACATTGCAAACCATGGGTCCCAATTCAGATTTATTAGGAATTAAGGTTGATTATTTGAATATTGAATTGGTGGACATTTATTGGACGGCTAGGAATGAAACGTATCCATTAATGGTCCTGTTTCAACAAACATGTGTCCACGAATCAGAGGTTAGGATTGCTCAAGAAATCTAATTACAGGAATGTGACTTAGCTATATTGACTCCCACAGTTTACTTCGTTTAGTTTGAGTTGATGCATGCAACTTACGAAATTGTGCCTGCATATCAAACATCATACCCTACTGGAGTATCAAATAACTCCGTGTTCTTAAATATGTGGACATTGCAAAAATGAATCCGGACCGTACATTAGTGTTAGCACACTCCTAGTGGGCCACTATGAAAAGTCACTGTCTATCTTGTCTTTTTCTAAACATACATTCTCCAAGCTGGAGATAGGATCAATGTTTCTTTTCTTTATTCTTCTACCGACATCGCTTATTGAAGATGGTTGCTACCCAAATAATAGTTAGATTAATGTTTGGATCAGATTCTGTAGTAAATGATCCAAGCCATCCAATTTATGAGGCATTTATATTGATAAAGAAAATTGTCTCATCGTAGTATCTATTTATGATATTTTAAGTGGTCGACAATAGAGCTGTACGAAGGGGAAGTGACCCACATTCATGTGCCCTAACTCATAGAGAGCACGGGTCACACAGGCTCCTCTCGTATCTTTTCCCAAGCATGTGGATAAGAGAAAAGCCTCCATTCAATGAGAGCCCCCTCACATATCAGATATCCAGGCAGATTTCACATATGGGAGTGATCCAGGCCATTCATCAGCTACTTTCAAACACACACACACACACAAAAAAAGGAGGTATTATATTTATCGAGGGACCCACACATCTATATTAAATCTGGATGGCTGGGTTTTTTTTTTCTAGCCATCGATTCTGTGTAGAATTTTGACTTGACTTATTAGCAAACCAACATTATTTTGGATCTATGTCATCTTTAAAGTATAACCTATGGGATGAACGACCCCAGCATCTTACGCATTTTCCTTACCGTTACAGAGAGCCCCTCGTTGAAGAAACGACTGGAATAGGGTCTGTAAGTGTTAAACCACAAGAAACTATACTGTAGACATTGTAATTTGTAATCTATCTAAATATCTACATATAGTAAGAACTCTATGCTCAAATATTTCTTCTCAAACTCAAAATACTTTCAATAACTTAGTTTGAAAAATAAAAGTGTACATTAAAAAAAATGAATGAAAATGAAGCAATAAAATAATAAGAATATGAGATTTTTTTTCATTATTTATGAGATGTGAATTATTTACACTTATAATGACTGACGAATAATCTAGTGGTAAGGAATTCAACTATAGATCATTTAATGGATATATACTTTTGGTGGTTGGAAATTCAATCATTCGCTCTTTTAATAATTTATAATATTTTAATAATATTAAAGAAAAAATATATGTAGCTATAAGGCCGATGTGGTTATGATGTCTGATTATACAATACAAGCCTAGTTCAAAACAAATAAAAAATACAACTTATTAAAAAGGCCAATACAGTAAAGGTGAATACATGGTATACATCCATATAACACCAAAAACAAAAGAGAGTGGCTGAAAGTGCAAAAAATCGGATGTATTCTTGGAGCACAGTAATAAAAGAAATGAATAAGACAAAGAAGAGAAACGAATGATTGCACCCTTCTACTCTTCAATGGATTGGCAATAGACGGCAACAATTAATGATGGCAGCCATGGTAATGGACTCAAGGGGATTTGAAGGTGAAGAACATGGACCACAAGTGGAGATGGTGCAACCTGCAAGGGTGAAAATGGGCCGAAAATATTGGTCGTTATAAGAGAAGATAACAAAGGGGTGATTGCAGTGGTGGAGTTGATCAGACAGTAGCTGAAATTTGAGAATTGGCGAGGAAATGTACGCATTTAGTGGGTAGTTAGGAGGGAGAAATGTTTGAATGATGATGATAGATTCGATAATAATGGTAGAGCTGGTGGTGACAGGAAAATCTGGTTTGTGCCTGATCGAAGAAGATGATAGACATTTGCCAGAGATGAGCAATCAGGATTAGTAACACATGGCTCTGATTTCATGTTAAACCACATAATACTAAATTTTGAAAACCGTAACTTATTTATTTCATTGACAATAATAAAAATATATAAAAGAAATAAGAGATTTATGAAAAATATATAGAAATTTATAAAGATATATAAGAATCAATCTAAATACATAGTATGATTTCCTATATTCTAATAATAAGTACATTTTTTTAAGTAATTAATAGTTGATAATGTGAGTGGGACCACATGGAAGGGCTACTCCCCAACTATTGGCCTCTTCTACTCCACCTCACGATGATCCACAACATTCCTCTAGGTTTGGTGCGAATTATGGGACGTGGTACAAGTGAGAATTTTTTCACATAGATTATCTACGGGTAGAACCTTTAGATGAACTTTCCGAATTATCACATGGTGGGGCAATTATCACATGGCGGGGCAAAAGGGACAGCTAATTGGCTTTCCTTCTCAACAAACATTATTCAAAATCTGTTAGCTAAGGGTACAAATGGGTCCGGTTGTATCAAAGAGTTAATAACCATAGGCCCATATCTAACTCGTTAAAATTCAAATAGGTTGAGCTGAAGCAAAAATAAAAATAAAAATAATGTTGACCTATTAATCCTCCTATGTGAGGCTCAGACCTGACCCATCAAGGTTTAAGTCAATAAGCTCCAAGAGAGCGAGGTTAGATTGCTGTTTTAGATAAACTTGACAAGAATTTAAGAAAAAATCAACTATGTATTGTTTTCAATAAACTAATTCTACACGTATATGGTTTTTTTAAAAAATAATCCGTGAACAAAACACCTGTTCCTCTTTCCATCTTAAGATGGATTTAATATTGACCATTGGATGTCATCCAAGGTTCCTAATTGTCCACTTACCTTAGATAATATTAATTAATTAATTAAATTTTTTTTATTATTTTAAACACACGCACACCCACCCCTACACACTCATGCCATAGTGAGATTTCACCACCTATGGATGCTCGAACCCTTGACCGGGTGCTGAAACTCCTGAGAGTCCTACCACCGGAGCAGGAGTAAGGATCCAGATAATATTAATTAATTAATCAAACTTTAGACTTTTCTATTCTTATGTTGATAACTACTGCTTTCTTGGTTTGAGTCGGGTCTGAGCCTGGGTTAGGTCCATTTTATGGTGGCCCGCATTGGATCCATTTAAAAGCCGGCCGGTTCTGGTAGGGTCCTGTCCAGAATATTTTTGAGAGGTTTCACACCCAACCTATTTAATAATTCAGTTGAACTTTGGAGCTCCATGGGTAGATGTAGGAACCTTGTGCCCCACTTCGCACGGCACATGGGTCATTGAGAGGCTAACCCAGTGCCTTGGCTCCTAGGATAGGTGGACCTCACTTGAAAGACATTATGCTAGGTTTGACCATGAAGGTGAAATTATATGAGGTTTGCCTGGATGACGTGTGCAATGTACTTGCATTTTCAGTTTGTCCAAGTGGGGCTCATGATTCAATGATCCGGACCATTGGTTTTGTAGGCCCTATGGTGTATTGACTATGGCCTTGTGAACCTTGATCAGACAATGTTAGCCGTCCAATTCATAGCCGTCGATAAAATTGGATAAACGCGAAAGACCACCAGATGGTTGGGTCCACAAGATTTGATGGTCTATATGATCTTGGAACCTTGTAACCTTCGGAAAAGTCAAAGATAGATGGTGGATATCCGGTTGTCTGCCTATCCACTATGGGAGTAAAGAGGTCTAATCACTTTCCTAATTCTATAGTTAAGATAACTCTGAATAATGATCAATGGCTTGGATCTTGTAAGGGATCGATCAGATGGACAAAATCTATGAGCATACTGCCTCTCACTTTTCCTCTATCTGATAACTGATGGCTTTAGATGCTGGAAAAACTCAGCATGACTCGACATTTACTACTTTGATGCTGGAAAAACTCAGAAAACGTGGTGTGAATTTTCAAAAACCTCGTCCAAGCTTTTGAGTCGACTCAGACTCAACTGGGATTTGAGTAGAGTCCAGAGTTTTTATGTTTGTAAACTATGATATTGAGGTGGAGGATCATGTAAATTCTCAGGTGATGCATAACCAAATTGCATAATCAAAGGAGGAATTATAAAAATTTCAGAATTAAAGAAAATAAGAGAAGAAATTGAGTTAAACCTGGAGAAGATAGTCCCACAATCACACTTGTACTCCCTTGTGCCGCAGGTCTTCGAATGTGCCTTCCAGTCGGACTGCACTGCGTATTTCTTCGAGCACTTGTCGCATTTCCACTTCTTCTCGCCATGTTTGCGGCAGAAGTGCTTCTTGATTCCAGTCAGGTCACCAAGGGCCCGGCTTGGGTTGTGGTGCACACATGTCGTCTCGGGGCATATGTACACCCTCTTCCTAACCTCAGTACTTGTCCTTTGCCTGAGCTTCCATGGAAGGTTATGGCCTCGACGGTGCAACTGAAGGTTTTGGTCCCTTTGGAATCCCTTGTTGCAGATCTCGCACACGAAACGGTTCGTGGCCATGAGAGTCGTCGGCGAAAGAGCGATGACTTCGGCACTAGGATCTGCATGTTTTGAAATTATACTAATAAGCATTTTTTTCAAAGATCTTGACTGTTTTCCTTACTTAAATTTTGATTAGTGTCTGTAGGGCGTAGCCCATCGTGCCTGCATGCACCAGCATCGCACATGTGTGGAGCATTGGGACGTCCGTCACATGGGCACTAGTAACTAATGAGACTACATTGTGGAAACTTGAATATTGTATTTCAATCTATAATAATCAGCTGGCACATATACAAGAGGATATATCTTAATGGATTTTTAGATAACATATATAGGATCTAAATCTACGGTTGTACATATCTGTCTATCTACTATCCTAACAAGACCATGTTTTGATCCAGTCATTGGGTTATGTGGAAGAAATTGGTAGCTGAGATGAACTTGGGCAAGTGTTTATCAATTGATTTATTTCGTGCACTGCATCCCACTTATGAGTGGATAGGACTGATTCTTGAGTGGAAAATGTCCATGGTGTGGACCACTTGATGAGTAAGCTTGTTTCTTATAGAATGTTTGATGAATTTTATTTTTATACAAGCTGTTGCAAAATGTGGATGAATGGATCAATTCTATAACTTTAAAGGTAATTTCAGAGCACATCTCATCCAAACAAATGATAAAAACAACCATAACAAGTAAGGAATTCGTAGAAATTTCAATAGATGAAATGAAAATGGATTTTTTACGATTCCCAAGTCATAGCCTTGGGTACTTGGAAAATTGGTAGTGACTAAAAGCAACATTTTTAAATGGTGGAAACTACTCATTGTAAATGTCCCTCAAAACAGTCCAGAGAGAGAGAGAGAGAGAGAGAGAGAGAGAGAGCATAGTACTGTGAATTCCAAGACCAACAACCAATGGCCTAAAAAATGTTTGAAAAAAAAAAAGGAAAGAAAAGAAAAGAACAGCAAAACAAGCTAACAGTTTGCTGCAATTATTGTAATCTCCATTCAATAATTGAACCTTTCAACAACCAAATGCATCTCATTTCAAAACCCCACTAAAAAAAATCATCAACATGCCCATATCGTGGTTTTTAATCTCTTTCGTTATTCTTCTTCTTTCTTCCAAGCAAAGAAAAAAAAACAAAACAAAACAAATCCATGACACAAATGCCAATCATTAAGCCAATTAAAATTAAATTAAATTAAAATAGAAAGATCAATATTTATCATCTTGGCCGCCTCTTACAAAAACAAATTCTCTATGTATTAGCCAATTTGTGATGAAAATAAAAAATTTAAAAATTTAAAAAAAGCCCTCAATTTTTATTTTATTTTTTTTCTTTCTAGAAATAAAAGCTTGATAGGTGATCGAATTACTTGAAATCATTAAGACACTTTTTTGGAACGATCCACTGAGATTTACCCATGTGTCACACCCATTAGTCCAAAGATAAAATTCTTAGCCCTTTCTAACAAAAGAACTACCACTAAGTAGATTTCCTAAAGATAAAAGGTGAGTTGATATATGATAAAATCAGGTAGGGTTACTGGGAGACTTGGTGACTTATAATTAATTGAAATTCAGCCCCACATCACATTGATTCCACAATCATATACCTCAAAAGTCTTACCCAATTCATAACAAAAAGATACAACTAAAGAAATTCCTGAAGATAAAAGGTGAGTGCGGGACTGCTTGTGTACTTAGAATCATCTAGAGTTCTTGGGAGTCTTCTTTACTACCATCCATAAGTCGCATAAAAAATGAACCTCATCCATGGCAAAGTCTAATTCTAATGAATATAATTTTCTCGAATTCTTAGTACGATCCACCGAAATTCAGCCCCACACCATCACATCGATTCATACAAAAACTTACCCAATTCAAAACCGAAGCCGATAATAAAACACTACCAAATAAAAGGAGAAAGGGTAATTGAATTGCCTGGAGTTCCGGGGAGATTCCTCTTCTTCTTGACAGGTTGTTGCTGCGAAGTCGAACCATTGCTATTAGTGGTAGTAGATGGAGTGGAATTCGATCCATGGAATGGATTTTGTAGCTGCTGCTGCTGCTGTTGATATTGTTGAACTTCTTCCCCAGTATTGCCAGAAGAGAAGCTTCCACCCTCTCCAGTGAGGTTTGACATGTTGGATGGATGGTTGAGACGTTCTCTTTTCTTTTTTCTCCCTCTTTTGTCTTCTCGATGATGCTACAAAGGACCTTGTTTTTGCATGTGCATGAAAACCGGAGCTTTGCTTTGGTTAGAGGAAGACAAAATGCAGGGAATTCTCCTTCATTTCTGGTGAGGGAGAGAGGAGACTGCTGGCTCACTAACAACATCCAAGCCGGGTCTTCTTCGCCTCTTTTTTATATACCACGGCCACTGCCGGGAATGCCCAGGTTTTCTTCAATATTACGAGATTGCCACTGTTGAGAACCCAAGTGGACCTTGTGTTGGACTGGTGTCATCCACTCCATCCATCATTTGTGCCGGCTCAATTTTTGACGTGGGGCTGATGTAGAATTCAAGTGGGCCACACCACAGGAAAGAGTGGGGATGAAAAACTTTCTTGGGGCCAGCATGGTGTTTAAAGAGGTTTGCTTGAATAGTCCCATATATTATAATAAGATATGTAGGGACTCTTGCAGCTGGATTTGTTTTTTTTTTGTTTTTTTTAATCATCCAAACCGTGTATGTGATAGAGAATCCCTTGGATTAGGGGTCCTTAAGCAAACTTCTTCGATTGAATATTTCAACGTTTGATTATTTGCAGTTTAAGGTGGCCGTCAATATTCAAAGCAAAATATTGAAATTATAAAAGGGCTGAAATAATTGAATGGAAGATTTGATTTGTTGTATGTCCACCGTACAAAGTAATAAAAATCGTATAAATGGTCTGGATCTTTGGAAGATGTTCCAGGTTCAGGGGCCAAGGGCCTAAATATCATACTGCAATATATGTCCGGATTTATTCTAACAAAACTCGTGGTGTTTTAGATTCTGTCCAACCTGTCCAAGGCGAGTCCCACCGAATGAAGGGAAAAACGAAACGCAAAAGGCTTGCATACGTGGCGTGGCTACCTACCGGGGCATTTTCTCTAAAGTTGGGGATAGGACCTAATGTACGTGAAATCCACCCCGTCCATCCAGTGCATCACCACTTGTTCGGCCTTGATCTAAAAAATGAGGCTGACTCAACACTCAGGTGGGCCACTTCAAAAAAGTATACATCAAGATTCATGTAGCATACTTGAGTTTTGAAATGCTGTGATTTTTGGATTTTATATATATATATATATATATATAGACACACACACATACACTGATGAGTTACATAAGATGAATGGATTGGATGACATATAAACAGCACGGGTCCACCCTTCACAATACTAATGGTAGGGGTGTACACAAACTGAGTTACCTTGATTAGCTCACTCAACTCGACTCAAAAAAGCTCAATTTGACTCGGTTCAAAGCTGAGTTCGAGCCCAGTCAAGCTGATTTTTTGAGTTTGAAAAATTTTTGAACCGAGTTTGAGTATGCCCGAGCTCGACTTGACTCGACTTGGACCAAACCCCAACTTGAATTGAAAATTGGATCGAACTAGTTGGGTGACTCGGTTACTTTGATATTGATGTTGCTCACCAAGTGTTTGATGAAATGACTCAAAGAAGTGTCGGCTAGTGGCAAGGTAAGTATGTGAAACAAATACCATTTTTTTTTCTCTTAATTTTGATGTTACCTATAAGGTGTTTGATAAAATACTTGTAAAGAACTACTGTTGTTTTACATACATTGAGAAATTAAAAGTGCACTGCATGTGTTTGTGAAAATGCCGTAGAGGCTCGATTTTGGCTCGAACTCAGCTCGAACTGGCCCGAGCTGTTGACCGAACCGAGCCGAGCAGGCCAATTAGGCTCGAGGACCAAGCCGAGTCAGGTTCGAGCTGGGGTCAGCTAGTGCCCAAGCCAGGCCGAGCTAAGGCCAGCTCAACTCGGTTCGACTCGGTGTACACCCCTAACTAATGGTGTAGATCCCATCCCAACTTCTTCTCATGGTGTGGCCCGCCAGTAATCTGGATGTTCAAACCAACTAAAGCTTGATTGGTTGTTTGTGTCCACATCTCCACCGTGATATGTAGTGTGGTCCACTTGAGTTTTGGCTAGAGAAATGAATAAATTGGGTGTCCCCATCAGGTCCACTTGAGTTTTCGGCATACATCTTAACATGAGCTGGCTCAGATGATGAATAGAGTGGATGTGTGACATGCATCACGGTTGGCCACATTGAACTTTTATTACATGCATGGGCTCATTATAGCTATTGGCATCCAGATGGATGAGGTGGCTCCTTCATGGACCTGGATTCGGTAGTGACCCTTTCAAGACCAATGTCGATGCTGGAATAGCTCTAAGGGCCATCATGATGTATGTGTTTTGTCCACCTGAGATTTGGATCTGCCATATTTTTGAGAGCTGAAAAAATAGATGGACGGAATGGATAAAATACATACATCATGGTGGGGCCCATAGAGATTTTTCAGCACTTACGTATTGGAGGGGCTACCACTGAATTCGAGCCTTGATGTTGGAAAAGTTATGTACATCCCACAATGATGTATGTCTTTTTTTCCATGCCCGACATTTATTTTTTTCCAGCTTATTTTAGGTTATGAACTTAAAAATGAGACAAATATTATCTAGATATGGGTAAATGTTCTCGGGGCGATCAAGATGATATTTGTGTTTTCCTATTTCATGCAGGTTTGTAAAACCTAATCCAGAAGTTAGATGGCAAATAAATATAACAGTGGGTCTTAAGAAGATTTTAATGGTAAGCCTTTAGTCACCAATGTTCACTATAGTGTGGTCCACTTGAAATTTGGATTGCCTCATTTTTTGGCCCGTGCCCTAAAATGGGCTGAAAAAATAGATGGATGGTGTAGATAAAAGACATACATCATGGTGGGCCCACACAACTTTTGCAGTACATGCATCATGGTCAGTCATTAATTACCTAATGGGAGTTCTCTCTCTCGGGAAAAAAATAACATATATATTAGTGTATATCCATACATGTCTACGCATCAACTTCCCCAATGGTATATACTTATCCTCAATCTAAGTTGAAATTACATGTAGGCTCATGGGTTATTTGCGGAAGTTTAGCGAAGCTAAAGAATGATAACTATGTCTTAAAGGGGGGCAATTAGTACCAAATAAAAATTTCACCTTTTAAATACAATTGCCTACTTAAATTAATATATAATTTAAACTAAAACAATTAACTTTAAGGCTTACAAACTAATAAAAGGTCTAATCACATAGACTACAAATGATATGACAATTAAGCAGCTAATCTATAAACATGATGGTGTACATGTGTATATAGGATGTGTTACCTATTAACTCTCAGCATTCATCTAATCATGCAAACATATAATTAAACATCCAATCACATAAGCATAATTAAACAATTGCTCAAAGATAACAACAAATACAACTATGTATAGTGGTTTAGTTTCCCCACCCCACTCTCGATGGATGCACTCAACTTATGAGTATACCGGATTTCACAATCGGATGTTTTAAATCAGGTTCACATCTACCCTTTACAATCCTATGCAAGGACCAACTCTCACAAGAGACTATACGTAGTTTTCTATAGGCTCACCATGAACCTCGGTCTTACATAAGAACCTATTGACGACGTACACCCTCAACGGAGGTTCCTGCAATAGACTTAAATTGATTTTCTATCAGTTAACCAATAATCTTGGTCCTAATCCAAATACATATGTTTACTTTAATCAGAAACTCCCACGGACACTAACATATATGCATGTGTCCGAATAATTCATTCTTATACAAGAATCTATTGAGTTTGGTAATTCAAACTCTTACCCTCAATCTTATATAAGGAAAGATAGTATGGACTCACTCAATGACATTTGTCAACTTGAACTCCATTGATGCATCATTCTTAAGTCGCTTCTTTAAAGCTCTCACGTGCTTGTATCTGCTCCTCAATTGCTACCTTGAACATGATGTCGATGCATTGTCAATGTTTAAGCTGCAAAATCAACCACCTTTTATGTGATGCTCCTATGAGGTGACCAAAGTGATCGGAGATTATGTGAGTTTTATACAACTAATAGAAGGTTGTAATCTTAGGAGATTCACTTTGATGAGTGTTCTAGAGGGTTTAGACAATGATTTAACCATTGATTAAAGTTTAATATCTAAAACAATGTGGAGAACAAGTACATCTTCATCATTGATGATGTAATTCTATTTTAAGCGATAAATCACAAAGAAGATAATTTATATCTCATGAACTAAGAAGCTTGGGATGAGGAATATGATCATGGAATCACTTAAGCTTCTATTGCACCAAGCCAAGAACTGAATACCCTTTATAAGGAGTTCAAGCTCCAAAGATAAAAAAAAAGGGCAGATAACGACTCTGTCGATGGTATCGACGTGCCTTCTATAACATCAAGAAAATAAAATTTCCAGTTGAATTATTGTTGGACAATTTTCACACTCCTATCCGATGCCATTAAGTAGAGTTTGATGGCATCAAGGGAACCCTTTAATGGGTCATCGATGCCATCAAGTAGCTTAGATAAAATATCACTTCACCTGACATATCTGAGTTACTTACTCTATTCCATCGAGTGGTCCTTGATGCTATCGAAGACCCCTCGAGGACTGCTCAATGAGATCGAGTACTACTCGAAAGTCTGATGTTTTAGGCATATGATTTTACAACAACTTTTCATCTCTTATATCTTACTTATCAGATTTCAATTAAGCTTCTAAGGCTAAGGGATGATCAATAAAGTTTACCTATAAGACTAAGAATCATTTAGAGGTTAACAAAATTATTTTGGATCAAGGGTTAGGGTCACCAAGACACCACATTTACCTATTATTTGCTCATTGGTGCTCATGTCATCATGTGTCTTCAGTCTTCAACTTCCAAGGGCTTAACTAACTGTATGATATACATAAGACTCACGTGACTGACAAACAAGGTACAAAAATGAGTGCACTAACAATCTTCCCATTTATCAATTATATGATAAAAATCTAACCTAGACAATGTCATAGTTCATACCAATGACAAACCAAAATAACACAAAATATTATATGTCCAAGATTACAATGATATATAAATTTAAATACAGGACTCAAAACATATAACACTAGCACTGCTCCCCCGTAATTACTCCCTCTTATCTTCATCAATCCCTTTAATAAAAAAGAAACCCTACAGCACAGAATTCATTATTTTGATGGGACTTGATCTTTCTCTCCATTTTTATCAGTTTTTTACAAAGAAATAGTACCAATAAAAATATAGCATGGAACAACTCTATAAGTTATAGATTTACTAATTATAAAACACATACTAATAGAGTTTAAAGGGTACATATAAATATTAAAACATAGAGAATATTAATTATGATTATTCAAGAGATATGCTAATCAAATTAGGAATGACCAATGATAGTTTAATCTAAAAATATATGATACTAAAATTTAACAACTTTAAAATTTAGATTATTACAAAGAATGAGAATTAATCTTCAGATTTTCTTACATGCTAATTAATGAGGATGAATCCTCTTGTTTAATTATATAACACAAAGATAATGCTTGATTATCTGATTTAACAATTCAGCCCAAAGGGATCTTTTAATGTAACTTGCTTGAGATTTTATGCTCTCCCAAGTCTCTAGGGAGGGATATTATGGTGTAGATGACGCAAGGATGGAAATAATGAGGTCGAGCACCATCTTCCACAAGGATAACTAATTCGAATCCAGAAAGTTTCTCTGGACTCCTCACAGAGATTCATCAAATCCACGAGGGAAGAAAATAGAAAACAATTTCTAATAATTTTGAAAATAAATTGATTGATAATTGTCTAATGTGTATGTGTCCCTCTTACACCATTAATACAAGAAATAATTAAAACAAAATTCATAGTTATTAGAAATAAAAAAATTATAACTCTAATAAAAATCATAATTATAGTAAAACTTTTCTAAATCCTAATTTCTAAAAATAAAAATTTCAAATAAACTTTTGCTAGAAGAGTCCTAGCATGATTGCAAGTAATTTCTAAAAAATAAGAAAAATCTAAAACTCTAAAATTAAGAAAATATTTAAAAAAATCTAAATTATTAAAAATAATAATTTTTCCTTAAAATTTTATTTTTTAGTTGAAAGCGCGCATTTTCTGACAAAACGAACAAATGCGACCCACTTCGTGGGTCTGTTTACATCAGATGGCCGATTACAGTAAAGATTGATAGGTTTGCGCCTCATAACAATACTCGGATAAAAGATTATGGCCAATTTACAGTTCACCTTCTTTTAGTCTAACTATGCTAGGAATGCATCTTTGTCACATCCTACATTAGAAGTTCGTTAAGACATGTAAGTGACTAAGATCTTCAAGACTAAAGGAACCTTCTGAAGTAGATTTAGACTCATTTGTATCATCCCATGTTGCCGCCAAAGTATTGCCTTTAGATCTTGTTTTGATAGGGCAATCATGGGCAAGATGTTCATAGCCCTCAACGTTATAACATTGGATTGGCCTAAGTTGTTTAACATATTTTTCTTTTTATTTCTTAATCATCTTATTCCTCTTGTCACAACTCTTCCCTCTATTCAATTTGAAAATTTTCTTATATTTTCTTTCGAAATCTTCATTCTAATCCTCATTATCACTATCTCTTTTAGATTTAACTATCTTAAGCCTCTGTGAATGTCTATAAGATGCTTTGGGGACAATAAATTGTTTTACTCTAGAGGGGGTCTTAAAGTGTAATTCATATGTTTGTAAGAAATCTAAGAGTTCTTATACTTTCATCTCATGTATGTTCTTACACTCTTCTATCGAGGTTATCTTGGGAGTGAACCTATCCGATATGAATTGAAGTATTTTCCTACATATACGCCCTTCCAGAATCCTCTCCTAAACTCCACATGTAATTGCAAATATCATACATTTAGAGTAAAATTACAAAAAGGTTTCAGATTATTTCATTTTAATATTTTTGAAATGTGTCATTAAGAGTTGAATCTTTAATCTCTTTACCGTGCTAGTTCCCCCATAGGAGACTCCAATATATCTCATGCTTCCTTCTTGATTTCATATGTACAAATGTGTTTAAATTCATTTGGGGGAACCCTATAGTAAATAGTATTGAGAGCTTTGGCATTATAGGCATACCACGCTCTCTTATCAACACTCCATTAGGATTTATCTTTAGGAGTGCTAATGGTTCTACCATCAACCATAACTTTTTCCATGTGCATCGTCTATCCTTGTTCGAAAATGGTCCAAATTGTAGGGTCAATGGATCTTAGAAAGACCCACATCCTAACCTTCCAATAGGCATAGTTAAACCCATTAAAATATGGTGGTCGTATGACAGCGCACCCCTCTTAGGTAGACATCATTCTTAAGCCCCTTCAATCAACTCAATGTCATTAAGCCCTTCAAGAGCTACTCTCTCTGATACCAATTAAAATTGCACGTGGTAGGCCCACGGGCTATTCGTGAAAGCTTGAAGGAGCTAAGGAATGAAAGTTATATCCTAGAGGGGGTGAACAGGACCAAATAAAATTTTAACCTTTTAAACACAATTGCCTACTTAAACTAATATGTAGTTTAAACTAAGCAAGACAATTAATTCTAAAGCTTCCAAGAAAATAGAGGTTCTAATCACATAGACTACAAAGGATATGACAATTAAGCAATTAATTTATAAACATGATAGTGTATATGTGAGTGTGGGATGCGCTACCTATCAACTCATAGCATTCATCTAATCATGCATACATATAATTAGACATTTAATCACATAAGCATAATTAAACAAGTGCTTAAAGACAATCCTAAACACAAGCATGTATAATGGTTCGATTTTTCTACTCCACTCCCAACGAAAGCATTCAACCCATGAGTGTACTAGATTTTATTATTAGATGTTTTAAATCAAGTTCACCTCTAACCTTTACAATCATATACAAAAGTTCGCTTCCAAAAGAGATTCTACGTGGTTTTTTATAGATTCGCAATGAACCTCAGTTCTACACAAGAACTTATTGACGTACACTCCCACCGGAGGCTCTCACAAGAGACTTGAGTTGGTTTTCTATCGACTAAACAACAATCTTAGTCTCAGTCCAAGGACATACGTTTATTCTCTCATTGGAGACTTTCAATTAAACTTTTAAGGCTAAAGGATAATTAATAAGGTTTAGCTATAAGGCTAAGAATCATCTAGAGGCTAAAGACATTATTTTAGGTCAAGAGTTAAGGTTAATAAATAAGGTGCATAAATCAATGCACCAAAATAAACGATTTAAATGGGGGACTCATTTCAGACAAATCATAGTATTATCATTTGAAAATTTATAAGATTTAATTAACACTACCAAAAAAATGAGCAAAGGCTGCGGTCTATAGAGGTCTATGGCTACGGATTTAATCTGTAGCTAAATAGCTACGGATTTAATCCGTAGCTAAAGCGTACTTAATCTGTAGCTAAAGCATACCTCCCCATAAGACCTTATTAGAGACTGACTATGCTTAAGGGGCTTCATGGGGCCCATTGTAATATATTTGTTTTATCTAATCGGTCCATCAATTTTGAAATATTATTTCAGTGCATGGGACAAAAAATTAGAAAGATCAAAAGTCTAAGTGGACCACACAATGAGAAAGAATAAAAAATAAATTTATATCGTTAATATGTGGTGTGGTCCACCTAAATATTAGATCTGAATCATTTTTTGAATAAACCATAAAAAGGAGCCGTTAAAATGAATCGACGGAGTGGATAGATAAAATACACAACGGTGGGCCCCACAATTCGAAACAAAATCCAGACGGTGATGTCCGTCACCCCTAAAAATAATCCCGAACCGCACTCCTCACCCGCGCGTACCCAAATTCCCAAAACCAAAACCCCCGCTCTCTCTCTCTCTCTCTCGCACTGACCCTCTCCCTTTCCCTCTCCCTCTCGCGATCTCTCGCACTCCCTCATCCACTCTCTATCACTCAGTCGCATTTCCCTCTCTCTGTTTCCCAATCTCTCTGTCTCTCTCGCTAGGGTTTTCAAAACCCCCTTTCGCCGCAAACTCAACATTGATCTGTGAGCACATTCCGTGCTAGGGTTTTTAAAAGCCCTTTCATCCAACCCTTGTCACTGCCCCGGCTCATCCACCAGCCGCAGCCCCTGTGACCACAGCCTTCGTCGGCAGCCACCGTCCCTGTTCGTGTTTGCTTGATCCTCCTAGGAGTCCCAGGTGGTTAGAAGTTCCAGGCATTTAACAATCATCTGATTGCAATTTCTTCTTTGCTTAGGTACGTGATGATGAATCTATTTTTGTATTGAATTTCTATGCAAGGATGAAGATCGATTGAGAGGGGCTCTCAAGATTATTATGATTATTATTTTTTTTGTATTGATTTTCTTCTTTGCTTCTGATTTTTTGTTGCTTCAAGATGAAGATCGATTGAGAGGGGCTCTCAAGTTTGCAAATGCATGTGGGGCATTGACTGTGATGGAGAGGGGAGCTATTCCTGTATTACTGACTAGAAAGGCCGTGCTTGATGCCTTGCTTTAGCTTGCTGCATATAGCACTCAGTTGCTAGACAGGTGGTGCTTGATAACTTGTTTGAGCTTGCTGCATAGATCTAAAGACATAGTCTCCCTTCACAAGGTAGTAGTTGAAACATTCCTAATGTTTAATGATGCAAGCCAATGCAATTTGGGGATTGCAAGCATGCAAAATGCAGGCCATCTCAATTGTTGATAAATTCCCCATTTAAGCTTTATTTTGGGATTTTTAGATTTTGGTAGGATCCTATAGATTGATGTAGCAATAAGAATAAGATCGCTTGATGCTTCATATCGTGCTGTCAATTGTCATTTGATCCTAGATATGATCCTTGTCAGCCATCCATTGCATGTAGTCATGAGTAAGAATGTGGATCATCATAGTAGTTAGTAGTAGTGATGAGTCAACATATGTGAGCCACCATTTAAGATGTTGGAACTTGGAATATAGCCATATGTGGGCATGAATTTGTATTTGCTGGAGATGAGATTGGATAAGCTATTTTTTAGGCATGAATTTTATTTGAATAATGTTGTATGTTGAAGTGTTATTGTTGTAAAAGGATTATGAATGATAACAATCTTTTCCAAAGGTGTTGTTTCAAAAAAAAAATTGCAAGGAAAAATGTTGACTGATTGAGGATATGATATTGAATTGTGGTAGGTGGCTAAAGGCACCCGTTCTGATCTGATCCACTATTGTAAATGTTGTGTGTATTATTCATTGATATGGAACTAGTCCACAAAAGAGAATATCTTTGTATAGTTGTATTAGTTATATACATATCTCCAAGATACCATTTGTCGCTTCTAGTAATTCTACTAACCTGCTCTATGATGAGTCTAATGCTGGGATCAACTACGGGATGTGGGTGTACTTGGTTACTGTTGAAGCTTGCTTTAGCACTTGGATGGTCTCAAATTCATTGCAATGCATTTGCTTGTCTCAAATAAAAGGCCTTTTCTCCTAACAACTTGTTCTGGGTATATCTTTTCTTATATCTTTGCATTATTTTATTTCTCTGAATCCTAATTTTTGAACTAGGTTATTTTTATTTTAAAGACCTCTCAGAGACAGGCAGCGAAGAGACAGAACTTAGCTGTTCTGAGGGAGATGATTCATCATGGATCTCTTGGTTCTATGGCTTGAGACGAAATGAGCTCCTTTGTGAAGTTGATGAGGATTATATACAAGATGACTTCAATTTATGTGGACTGCAAGGACAGGTTCCCTATTATGATTATGCCTTAGATATGATCTTGGATGATGACTCTTTCAGTGGATGATTTTAGTCACTAAATCTTAGTACTAATGTGTGTACAATTGCCATTGATGGCCGCAGGTATCAGGATATTGCATCTAGGCTCATAGATCTCTCCATTATCACTTGCACGCAACTTGCAGATAAGCTCTGGAATTAGAACTAATAGACTGTATTTGCATTTTGCAACTTTCAGGTATCGAATCTGTTTATAATTTCTATCCGTTCATATATATATATATATATATATATATCTATATATATATATATATATATATATATATATTATATATATATATATATATATTTATATATATTTCTTTCATACAAAACTTCACTCTTTGACTTCTTAGTAGCTACTAGCTACCATTCAAAAAAAAAAAAAAAAAACCTTAGAATCTGACTTCATAGTACACTAAAAGCGGTTGCATTGTTCTGAATTTATTTTGCTTGTTCAGTTGTATGTGCCAAGATAAATTTCAAAATGTGAATATACAACTCATTTCTAAGGTTTCAATGGTTGATCTTTTTATAAACATTTGCTGCACGGGCATGTCAAATTGTGCTTTGAAAATACGGCTGATTCAAGTTTGGGTCATTGAGTTTTGCTTGATTGATTTATGCATCAAGGCTACTAAGAAATCAGTTCTCAGTCACTATCTGCGTCTAGTGCTGCAGACTCAAGAGGTAACAGTGAAGCTGGAAAAGAAGCTAGAGGATTTGCATTTCTCAGACCAACACGTCATCATTCCAAACCATCTTCATGTCCCTGAAGCTGAGAGAAGTAGATTGAGTTTCGGAAGCTTTGATGCTAGTTTTGGGCTTAATGCAATCTTCACAAATGGCCCAAATACTGACAAGAGCTCTACACCTTTGTCTGAGTCATCTTAGGTGATCGAAGAGTCAGCTAAGGAGCCTTCTTCAAGGTCTGAAACTTTTTCCCGCCTGTTATCACTTTTCCTATCATGTGTAGAGTAGTTTTGAGCTCTTTTGGCTCATCGTATTACAAGGGATGTTTGTTCATCTTACATGGACTGAAATTCACAAAATACATGGATAGTGTCAGCTGTAATGAATAGTGTCAACTTTTTCTTCTATTTTCTTTTGAGCGTGGATGGTTGGAATACATGTAGAATCTTTAAATCTACACATGCATGCCATAGTTCAATTTTTTGCATCTCATTTTCATTTTTTGTTAACTTTCTATTTTCAAGTAATTTTTGGAATGAATGGTGTCAATTCATAAAATTCAGCAAAATTAGTATTTCTTTTCTTCTTCTTTTGAGTGTGGATGGTTGGAATACATGTAGAATCATTAAATGTACAAATGCATGCCTTCGATCAGATTTTTGCATCTCATTTTCTATTGTTTTTATATTTTATTTTCAGCTAATTTTTCAAATGAATGGTGTTAGTTCATAAAATTCAGCCAAAAAAAAAGAGAAGATTTTTCTTTTCTTTTCTTTTCTTTTGAGTGTGGATGGTTGGAGTACACATAGAATCATTAGATCTACACATGCATGCCTTAGCTCAGATATTCACATCTCATGTTCTATTTATTTATAATTGTTTATTTTCAGATAATCTCTGTAATGAAATGTGTCACTTCATAAAATTAGCAACTTTTTTTTCTTTTCTTTTGAATGTGGATGGTTGGAATATATGTAAAATCTTTAGTTTTACAAATGCATGCCTTAAATAAGATTTTCACATCTCGTTTTCTATTTATTTATAGTGATTGGGACTGTGCACCGGTTGTCACTACATTGGTGAGCAATGAGCCAAAAATGACAGAGATTGGACTGCTCTAGTCCACGTTCTGATTGAGAACTTGATTTCCATGCAAGAAAAGGTCAATGACAACTGCTGTATTTTCTGGCGATGGCTCTGTTCTAGGTATATTGTTGCAGAGGATATTGTCACTTTATGGGACCTAGACACAAATGTTCTTGTAGCTGTAATTGGAGAGACTCTTACAGTGATTGTCTGAATATCATTATCGAATTGTGTTGTGTGTGCAAAGAAGACATTTGCTAGCTGTAATTGGAGAGACCCTACAACTTTGCATGTCTTACACTTGTGTATGTTTATTCCTTCTCTTTCACCTCTATATGTTGGTTCTTTCTTTCTTATTCTAGGTCGTTGCTGAAAAATTACTGATGGTTATCATACACATTAATTTGACGTGAAAGCTACCAGAAGAGATGTGGCCTTGGTGCAAAGAAAGAGTGCCACAGAAAAAGTTCATTTTTTTTAGTGTTTTTTTATGCAGAATTCTCTATTTTCATTGATGATTTCATTGCTTTTCTTTGGAAATTGGTTTGAGATCTGTTTGATAGTATTTTGATATTTGATAAGTTGAATTCTTGAAGAAGCGATGACCAAGAAAAGGAGGCGGTTGATTGATAAACAGCCCATTGGCAGTAGTGCAGGTGATTCGAGTGGGAGCCATGATCTTGAAACACAACTCAAGCTTTATGGTACGGGTTTCAAAGAACTCAAGTGGGTTTTTCTTTTCTTTTCCTTTTTTTTCCACTTTTCTTTCTGGAAGACTTTGAAATGGCATTCGGAGTACTCCTGCAGGAGGCTCTCTGAACCAGGCCTTAATTAGACCTGCTAGGCAATGAACATCAATGTCATCAGGTACAATGCCCTTGTTCAGCTGGTCCCTCACATTTTCTTCCTTGCTGTTCTCGGGATTAATCATGTAACAATGCTTTGTATAATGATTGGGAAGTTATTGCATTGTGACTTTGTTTATGGTTGAGATAGTTTATGTTATTTTTTGTGCATGTTGATATCATTGAGTTGGTAATAATACCATAGTGTATCCTGCAAGACCTTCATGAATTGTCTTGCAAATGTTGCTCATATGTTATTGTAATGTTAATGTGCATGTAGAGTCACAGACAGCATATCTCCATTTATTTACTGCAATAGTTTGTAAATCCCTCATAGTAATGCCATAAAAAGTAAAAAAGAAAAAGAAAAAAAATCCTTACCGCCACACCTAAATTGTAACTTAGTTGAGCACTCTTTTTAGTTTGACTTGTGGCTTGATTTTTACTTGCTTATGTTGCAAAAGTTGAATACATTGAAGTAGGGAATGTGCTCTAGTTACACTTCATATAGGGGTGTTGTTGTGTGTAAAGTAGGTATATGATTCCATTCCATGAAATTTGGTGGCATGTTTTATTTATTGTTGGATTTGACTATGATCAAGCAATCTCTTTCAGATTATTTTAATGTTCATAGGGTGAAATAGCTTTCCATCATTTGAAAAAGAATGCAAAAGGTTCTGAAGTCATTCATGGAAGTACATGTAAAACTATTAGCATTATGAGGATTAAATTGATTGCTGGGAAGGTGTGTGCTTTCTATGTGGAATCTCAGAATAGATGATCTTCAATTTTTCATTTTTCCAATTCACAGTGTCAATTGATTTCTTTGCATTCTTTGCAATTGCCAATGTATAATTTTACATCACAAGTGTTGAATGAACATCTGGCTATGGGGAAGGTGGATGAGTTGCATCCTGACTTGACAGTAGACACTCTTGGAATCTTGCATCCTGCAAACAAATTAATTCATCAACTTCCAATGGTAAAACTTCAGCCTGCTGCCACTTCCCTTGAACCACCCACTTATTTTGCACAAGTTGTGACAATGTGTTTGTTACAGGTCAGTGCATACTCATCCTTTGTAAGGATGGTGGGAGTTGGAATTGGTTTGGATCAACAAAGAAGGAAAATGGACCCGACGACTAATGAACCGTAGTTCACAAAGTGCACTAGAGATTTCATTGGCACAGTTGATTACATATTTTACACAGGTAAATTTCCTCGTTGCAAGATGACTTTGCCTGAACTTTCTTTCCCTTTCTCTTGCCTTTAATATTTGTATTATGTCATTTGTTATTTATATATATGGTTCAGATATTGATAAAAACTTCTACTAGTTGGAGCTTTGTGATCCAACACATATGGTGAGCCCTGAAAGTTCAGCAAAGCCAGCAAGTTTACTGTGAATGACGTTCACAATTCAATTAAAATTTAGCATGTGTGCAGAGAACAATTCAATGGGAAAAAAAATATGATCTTGGATGATTCAAAGTCAACATGGTATTATCTATGGATCAGTAGAAAAAAAATCAGGTTTCAAAAAATACGTACAAATCCACATATAGAATCAGGTTGGGAAAGACACAAAAATCAACACCATTTGGCAAAAGAAATCTGATCACCTAGAAGAAGAATCTGATTTTTGGTGATAGATTTAGCAATTTACACACAAGAAAATTAAACAACTAAGGATCTAGGTTGGGAAAAATTCACCAAGCTCTAATTTGAATTTGGGAGATAAATTTTACATATAAGATAAATTCATCCAACAACTCAGAATCTGATTCTGAAAGACAAATGGGTCTTCGGTCTAGTTCTTTTTCATGGCCTGATTGGTAGTTCTTTTTCATGCTTCTGAGTATATGGTTCTTCTTCTTCTGTTTTTTCTTTTTGCTAGTGCTTACCCTTATTTTTGTTTACTTCCAAATTCCTATCGCAAAGAAATAACTGCTTGTTTTATGATGGAGAAGGGAAAAAATAGAGAAAAATCTGATCATTTCATATTAGTGTGTGCATCTCTACTGTTAGTACTGGTCTGGTCCTTTTCTTGTATGTGGGAGTGGTGATGGAATGTGTTGTTTTCTTTTTTATACAGACAAATAGGTTCTTGGCAGCCAACTTTTGGAGTGTGCTATACTATTCACATCGACTGATGTACAGGGCCCCATAATTTCTCTCCTGTGTTATTTTATTTACACCCCATCAATGAGTTCAGAGTTCGAACTCATGCTTTTGAAAAATAGAAAAATGGGAATATTAGTAAATATGGATTTTCTTGTTAAGAAGAAAATGGAAGGTAAAGAAGAGACATAACTGAAACTTTACACTGTGAAAAGTAATATTAACCATCTTACATTTAAATCAATATTTCATCCAAAGGCCAAGATGACATGTTTGGAAAAATATGTTTCACTAAGTTAACTTACATTTACATCATTATTTCATTCTTTTTCTTATATATTTAGATATTTATTCTTTAAATGTTTATGATTATGATTGGGTGGGTAGCTGAAAGCCCTACCAACTGTCATCCATGATTTGTCAGTAACTCCAAATGTTACCTCAAAAATAGAAGGATAGTTCTCTTATATGTTTGAATATTTTCAAATCTTTCATGATTCCACAGGCAATTATTCATCCAGAAGCAATCATTTTTAAATATTTGATTTGTTAACTAGTGTAGGCAGCCTTTATTGGGGAATGTAATGCATCATGAATGCCAAGAAGCTGGAGCTGGAGTATTCATGTATTTGAAGTGTTGCTTACATGGTTCAAGAGTATTTATGTTAACCTTTGTTCTTTGCAGAGAATTGGTTCCATTTCTAATTAATGATTTTTAGAATCAAAAGGATGTAGCAGGAAATGAACTTATATAAGATCTTGGAAATGAACCTAGAAGATGAAGCATTTTAATGGTTATTCATTGACTTTTTTAGATCTTGGAAATGACCTAGAAGATGAAGCTGAGGAAGATGGTGCCGATGTTGATCTTGACTCATGAAGGAAGGGGAAGTGTGTCGTTCTATAAACATCTACAAGCCAAGTGAGTTTGGATTTCTTTTTTCAGTGATTCAATATCTCTTGGATTGCTTTATCTGGATTAGACTACAGAGTTTACCTTTTAGACACAGTGTCAAAAGGTTAATCTGTTGGTTAATGTAATTTAGTAATCAGCAGTTTGTATTGTCTAGTGCAATGTGATTTTTGTATGGTCCATCATACCATCCATAACAGGGCCACTAGATGCATAGTGTACAGATCTCATCTTCTTCATGTGTGCCACTTTATGGGACTGTTCAATATACATGGAAGGCCAATGGAAGCTACTAACACCATCCTCATTATAAAATCCTAATAGTGAGTTGCCATCAGAGAAACTCTGACATGTTCAAAAACTCAAGAATTTAGATTCGATGTTCAGCCGGGTCTTAAAGTGATTAGATCTTACTGTACATTTGATAACATGTATACTTATATGTTGTTGGTTTTGATGATGCTAATTATCTATGATATGTAAAAATAGATGGTGGTGAGAAAATAAACCCACACTCAAAGGGCTGGGATCATCTGATTTAGCCTACCCTTTTGTGTAGTATTTGTGAGATGGCATGTAATAACCTTGTTGCATGCCATGCCACCTAATTTTCGATTCGCTTAATTGAAACTTTTGATTGTTCATTAATTCAAAAGGTCTCTCCATGGACATGGATTGGCTGGAATCTTCTGTGGGTAGAGTGTCTAGTTTCTAGCAGCGGTCTGGATCTAGAGTGTCTAGTTATCACCATATGTACGGTTTGGATCAATGAAAGTTGGGCTTACATGGCCCTCATCTATAAAGATTACTGGTTTTTTCCCCCTAAATTTATATGTTGAAGTAAATGACATGAATTGGTTGTGATTGTTTTTCTTTACATTGAATTCAACTATATTTTACCTGTATGTAAATAGTAAATAGTGAAATTCCTGGATTCTCTGCCATTTTGCTTGCTGCAGAGATCTGCTAAGATGATAGAGCCTTCTAAGGTTATTCATGTCCGAAACGTTGGCCATGAAATATCTGAGGTATTTCATACCATCTCTTTTTATTTTGAGCGTTGAAACTCTAATTACAATTTGTCTTCATAGTTGTTGCCTTTGCACCTGTTTCTATTTTTCAGAGTGATCTGCTTCAGCTGGTTTTTCAGGTGAGATGAACGAGTTTCAAAACAAAACAGTCTGCGGTTTTGAGAAGTGATCGATTTCTATGATGTATGTGTCTTTCAGGGGTCATATGCACCTTGAAAGCATACAATGGAAGGTAAGGAAAATCCTTGAGTTCTCTTCTTTGAATCATGATTGGAGTGGCCTGGCCATTTGGATAGGCCGTATTTATGAACCGCTGCTCGAAATTGATGGAGCGGACCTGGATGTGCGTCGGAGCTATCCGGAAGAGCGGGGGTCCCTGGAAGGTGGGAACCGCTATTATGACCGTGATGAAGCTGTCCATTTCCTATGGACAGCATTGGAGGGGCCTGGCCATTTGGACAGGCCGTATTTACATATTTGATCAAAATTAATGGAGCAGACCCGGATGTGCGTCGAAGCTATTCGGAAGAGCGGGGTTCCCTGGAAAGAGGGAACCGCTATTATGACCATGATGAAGCTGTCCATTTTTTATGGACAGCATTGGAAGCGCCTGGCCACTTGCGCCGGATTGCCGTATTTATATCTGTATTTGCAGGGACCATACCTTTAACCTAAACCAAAACCTATGACCTAAAACCTTAACCTATAACCTAAACCTCAACCTTAACCTAAACCTAAACCTTAACCTAAAACCTAAACCCTAAACCTAAACCTAAAACCTAAATGTATTCTCAAATCCCTAAACCTAAACCTACACCTAATCCTAATCTTAACTCCCTAACCTAAACCTATACCTAAACTTGAAAATACAAACATAAACCCGATCCCGAACCCGAACCCGATTTTCTAAACCTAAACCTTAACCTATTCTCAATTCCCTAAACCTATATCTTATAACCTAAACCTAAACCTAAACCTAAACCCTAACCTATACCTATAACCTAAACCTAAACCTAAACCTAAACCCTAACCTTAACCTAAACCTATAACCTTAACCTAAAACCCAAACCTATAACCTAAACCTAAATCAAAACATATAACCAAAACCAAAACCAAAACCAAAACCAAAACCTATATTCTAAACCCGAACGCATTCTCAAATCCTATAACCTATAATCTAAACCTAAACGTAAACCTAAAACCTATAACCTAAACCGTTAACCTATAACCTAAATCAAAACCTATAACCTAAACCAAACTTAAACCTAAACCTAAACCTAAACTCAAATCCCTAAACCTAAACCTAAACCTAATCCTATAACCTAAACTCAAATCCCTAAACCTTAACTTATAACCTAAAACTATTCTCAAATCCCAAAACCTATAACCTAAACCTAACCTTTCCCTAAACCTATAACCTAAACTCAATTCCCTAAACCTAAACCTAAACCTATAGCCTAAACTCAAATCCCTAAACCTTAAACTATAACCTAACCTAAACCTATACTTATAACCTAAAACTATTCCCAAATCCCAAAACCTATAACCTAAACCTAACCTTTCCCAAAACCTATAACCTAAACTCAATTCCCAAAACCTAAACCTACACCTAATCCTAATCTTAACTCCCTAACCTAAACCTAAACCTAAACTTGAAAACCCAAAACTTAAACCTAATCCCGAACCTGAACCCAATTTCCTAAACCAAAACCATAACCCATTCTCAAATCCAAAAACTTATAACCTAAACCAAAACCAAAACTTATAACTTAAACCCGAACCCATTCTCAAATCCCAAAACCTATAACCTAAACCAAAACCTATAACCTAAACCCGAACCCATTCTCAAATCCCAAAACCTATAACGTAAACCTAAACCTTAACCTAAACCTATAACCTATAACCTAAACCAAAACCTATAACCTAAACCAAAACCAAAACCTATAACCTAAGCCTGAACCCATTCTCAAATCCCAAAACCTATAACCTAAACCAAAACCTATAACCTAAACCAAAACCATAACCTATAACTTAAACTTGAACTCATTCTCAAATCCCAAAACCTTTAACCTAAACCTAAACCTTAACCTAAACCTATAACCTATAACCAAAACCTATAACCTAAACCCGAACCCATTCTCAAATCCCTAAACCTATAACCTAAACCTAAACCTAAACCTAAACCTTAACCTATAACCAAAACCTATAACCTAAACCCGAACCCATTCTCAAATCTCAAAACCTATAACCTAAACCTAAACCTTAACCTAAACCCATAACCTATAACCTAAATGAAAATCAAAACCTAAACATATAACCTATAACCTAAATCAAAACCTATTACCTTTCCCTAAACCTTAACCAAAACCTATAACCTATAACCTAAATCAAAACCAAAACCAAAACCAAAACCTAAAACCTAAACCTTTAACCTATAACCTAAATCAAAACATATAACCTAAACCAAAACCAAAATCTATATCCTAAACCCGAACCCATTCTCAAATCCTATAACCTAAACCTAAACCTAAACCTAAACCTATAACCTATAACCTAAACCAAACGTATAACCTAACCCAAAGCCAAAACCTATAGGCTAAACCCGAACTCATTCTCAAATCCAAAAACCTATAACCTAAACCTTAACCTAAACCGTTAACTTATAACCTAAATCAAAACCTATAACCTAAACCAAAACCAAAACATATAACCTATAACCTAAACCCGAACCCATTATCAAATCTCAAAACCTTAACCTAAACCGAAACCAAAACCTATAACCTAAATCCGAACCCATTCTCAAATCCCAAAACCCAAACCTAAACCTAAACCTAAACCTAAAACCTAAACCTAAACCTATAACCTAAACTCAAATCCCTAAACCTAAACCTACACCTAATCCTATAACCTAACCTAAACCTATACTTATAACCTAAAACTATTCTCAAATCCCAAAACCTATAACTTTTACCTAACCTTTCCCTAAACCTATAACCTAAACTCAATTCCCTAAACCTAAACCTATACCTAATCCTAAACCTATAACCTAAACTCAAATCCCAAAACTTTGACCTATAACCTAACCTAAACCTATACTTATAACCTAAAACTATTCTCAAATCCCAAAACCTATTACCTAAACCTAAACCTATAACCAAAACCAAAACCAAAACCAAAACCTACAACCTAGACGTGAACTCATTCTCAAATCCCAAAACCTACCTAATCCTAAACCTATAGCCTAAACTCAAATCCCTAAACCTTGACCTATAACCTAAACCTATACCTATAACCTAACCTAAACCTATACTTATAACCTAAAACTATTCCCAAATCCCAAAACCTATTACCTAAACCTAAACCTAAACCTATAACCTAAACTCAATTCCCTAAACCTCAACCTAGACCTAATCATAAACCTATAGCCTAAACTCAAATCCTTAAACCTTGACCTATAACCTAACCTAAACTTCTAACCTAAAAGTATTACCAAATCCCAAAACCTATTACCTAAACCCATTCGCAAATCCAAAACCTATAACCTAAACCCGAACCCATTATCAAATTCCAAGACAAATCCCAAACCAAAACGAAAACCTATAACCTAAACCCGAACCCATTCTCAAATCCCCAAAACCGAAACCGACACCTAAACCTAAACCTAAACCTAAACCTATAACCTAACATCAACCTAGACCTAAACCTAAACCTAAACCTATAGCCTAAACTCAAATCCCAAACCTTAACCTAGGCCTAGACCTAAACCTAAACCTATAACCTAAACTCAAATCCCTAAACCTTAACCTAGACCTAGACATAAACCTAAACCTATAGCCTAAACTCAAATCCCAAAACCTTAACCTATAACCTAACCTAA
This sequence comes from Magnolia sinica, assembly GCF_029962835.1. Lineage (NCBI taxonomy): Eukaryota > Viridiplantae > Streptophyta > Magnoliopsida > Magnoliales > Magnoliaceae > Magnolia > Magnolia sinica. Next base: position 19,321,592 of record NC_080586.1, read on the forward strand.
ACCTATACTTATAACCTAAAACTATTCCCAAATCCCAAAACCTATTACCTAAACCTAAACCTAAACCTAAACCTATAACCTAAACTCAATTCCCTAAACCTCAACCTAAACCTAAACCTAAACCTATAACCTAAACTCAATTCCCTAAACTTCAACCTAGACCTAATCCTAAACCTATAACCTAAACTCAAATCCCAAAACCTTGACCTATAACCTAACTTAAACCTATACTTATAACCTAAAACTATTCCCAAATCCCAAAACCTATTACCTAAACCTAAACCTAAACCTAAACCTAAACCTATAACCTAAACTCAATTCCCTAAACCTCAACCTAAACCTAAACCTATAACCTAAACTCAAATCCCTAAACCTCAACCTAATCCTAAACCTATAGCCTAAACTCAAATCCCAAAACCTTGACCTATAACCTAACCTAAACCTATACTTATAACCTAAAACTATTCCCAAATCCCAAAACCTATTACCTAAACCTAAACCTATAACCTAAACTCAATTCCCTAAACCTCAACCTAAACCTAAACCTAAACCTATAACCTAAACTCAATTCCCTAAACCTCAACCTAGACCTAATCCTAAACCTATAGCCAAATCCCTAAACCTTGACCTATAACCTAACCTAAACCTATACTTATAACCTAAAACTATTCCCAAATCCCAAAACCTATTACCTAAACCCATTCTCAAATCCAAAACCTATAACCTAAACCTGAACCCATTATCAAATCCCAAGACCTATAATCTAAACCAAAACCAAAACCTATAACCTAAACCCGAACCCATTCTCAAATCCCCAAAACCGAAACCGACACTTAAACCTAAACCTAAACCTAAACCTATAACCTAACCTCAACCTAGACCTAAACCTAAACCTATAGCCTAAACTCAAATCCCTAAACCTTAACCTAGACCTAGACCTAAACCTAAACCTATAGTCTAAACTCAAATCCCTAAACCTTAACCTAGACCTAGACCTAAACCTAAACCTATAGCCTAAACTCAAATCCCAAAACCTTAACCTATAACCTAACCTAAACCTATACTTATAACCTAAAACTATTCCCAAATCCCAAAACCTATTACCTAAACCTAAACCTAAACCTAAACCTATAACCTAAACTCAATTCCCTAAACCTCAACCTAAACCTAAACCTAAACCTATAACCTAAACTCAATTCCCTAAACCTTAACCTAGACCTAATCCTAAACCTATAACCTAAACTCAAATCCCAAAACCTTGACCTATAACCTAACCTAAACTTATACTTATAACCTAAAACTATTCCCAAATCCCAAAACCTATTACCTAAACCTAAACCTAAACCTAAACCTATAACCTAAACTCAATTCCCTAAACCTCAACCTAGACCTAATCCTAAACCTATAACCTAAACTCAAATCCCAAAACCTTGACCTATAACCTAACCTAAACTTATACTTATAACCTAAAACTATTCCCAAATCCCAAAACCTATTACCTAAACCTAAACCTAAACCTAAACCTATAACCTAAACTCAATTCCCTAAACCTCAACCTAAACCTAAACCTAAACCTATAACCTAAACTCAATTCCCTAAACCTCAACCTAGACCTAATCCTAAACCTATAGCCTAAACTCAAATCCCTATACCTTGACATATAACCTAACCTAAACATATACTTATAACCTAAAACTATTCCCAAATCCCAAAACCTATTACCTAAACCCATTCTCAAATCCAAAACCTATAACCTAAACCTGAACCCATTATCAAATCCCAAGACCTATAACCTAAACCAAAACCAAAACCTATAACCTAAACCCGAACCCATTCTCAAATCCCCAAAACCAAAACCGACACTTAAACCTAAACCTAAACCTAAACCTATAACCTAACCTCAACCTAGACCTAAACCTAAACCTATAGCCTAAACTCAAATCCCTAAACCTTAACCTAGACCTAGACCTAAACCTAAACCTATAGCCTAAACTCAAATCCCTAAACCTTAACCTAGACCTAGACCTAAACCTAAACCTATAGCCTAAACTCAAATCCCAAAACCTTAACCTATAACCTAACATAAACCTATACTTATAACCTAAAACTATTCCCAAATCCCAAAACCTATTACCTAAACCTAAACCTAAACCTAAACCTATAACCTAAACTCAATTCCCTAAACCTCAACCTAAACCTAAACCTAAACCTATAACCTAAACTCAATTCCCTAAACCTCAACCTAGACCTAATCCTAAACCTATAACCTAAACTCAAATCCCAAAACCTTGACCTATAACCTAACCTAAACCTATACTTATAACCTAAAACTATTCCCAAATCCCAAAACCTATTACCTAAACCTAAACCTAAACCTAAACCTATAACCTAAACTCAATTCCCTAAACCTCAACCTAAACCTAAACCTAAACCTATAACCTAAACTCAATTCCCTAAACCTCAACCTAGACCTAATCCTAAACCTATAGCCTAAACTCAAATCCCTAAACCTTGACCTATAACCTAAACCTATACCTATAACCTAACCTAAACCTTGACATATCCCTATACCCAAACCTACACCTAATCCTAATCTCAACTCCCTAACCTAAACCTAAACTTGAAAGCCCAAACCTAAACCCGATCCCGAACCCGAACCCGATTTCCTAAACCTAAACCTTAACCTGTAATCAAGTTCCCAAAAGCTATAACCTATAACCTAAACCTTAACCTAAACCTAAACCAAAACCTATAACCTAGACCTTAACCTATAACCTAAACTTAATTATAACCTATAGCCTAACCTTAACCTAAACCTATAACCTAAACCTAAACCAAACCTAAACCTATAATCATATGGTGAGACCATTTCTTTTGTGTCAATTTCATTCCTCTTTGAGTTTTTTTTTTTTAATTCATTAAGAAAAAAAAAGTGGTTATACGTGATGCACTTCTTTCACTATCTTTCTTTTCTTTAATGGGCATTCTAATTTATGAATGACATGACTATTTGTAGGATGATGGAATATACGAAGTTGCTGAAATTCGGTGAAGTCGAGCACATTTCTCTAATGAAGCCAAAGATTTGTATTTTCAGCATTATTGTATTTGTAACTGTAATTGATTGTAATTGTAATTAATTGAACGAAGGATTGTTATTGTAATTGAATGAATGAAGGATTGTAATTGTAATTGAATGAATGAATGATTGTAATTGAATGAATGAATGATTGTACAGGTGGTAATTGAATGAACAGGTGGTAATTGAATGAACAGGTCATGAATGAATGAATGTACAAAATAGCTACGGATACTGACCGTAGCCAATAGTCAGACAGGTGTAGCCTTTTTAATTTAGGCATATTGCTACGGACTTTCAGCTACAAATAATATCCGTAGCTGTTTGAAGTTTTTGCTACAGATATAATTGCTATGGATTATATTTGTAGCTATTTAACACATAGCTACGGATTAAATCCGTAGCCAATAATCAGATAGGTGTAGTTTTTTAAATTTTGGCCTATTGCTACGGACTTTCAGCTACAAATAATATCCATAGCTGTTTATTTTTTTTGCTACAGGGGAAAAGGCTACGGATTTAATCCGTAACCATAGGCCGAAGGCTACGGATTTAATCCGTAGCCATAGGTTCCAGACCTATCGTTATGGCACCTACGACGACGGTCGTGTTACGGACTAGCTACGGACTTAATCCGTAGCCTTAAGCCTATGGCTACGGATTAAATCCGTAGCCTTTGCCCGTTTTTTTGGTAGTGTAACCATTCTGTATCGACTTAATTTAGACCATTAACGATTTGCTCATTTTGATTGGCCTTTTGATGGTCACTATTTATGCCTAGCTTGATGTAGTCCAAATTAGCAAATAAAAAGTTATCACTTGTTAACACACTCGTATAAAAGACGGTAGAGAAACATACTCATAACAAGAGAGGCCGCAATCACCTTCATATCCTAACAAAAAATGAAGCGTTCATAATTGTACGCACAACTAGAGTCCAAAAGGTGTTCATATCAAGCATGACACATGACCAACAAATACAAGATATGCACGAATGTTAGCGTATAGAGTAAGTTTTGCCTAAAGACCTACCATTGCCATAATCTCCATAGCCAACACACGCACAACATAGTCATCCTAAGATTCTGACTTAAAAGGAAACTCTCCCAAAGAATGTCCGAGATCAATTTAAAAGTTGCAAGTAAATCAGAACAAACATTGGAAAGCCATCTAGAAATAGAAATAGATCGTATACAATAGTATAATATAACAAGGATCTCATATCTGAATAGAATATGACCGCTATGTAGTTAGAAGATTCTTGCGCATGCACAACTACCACCTCTTGAAAAACTACAAAAGCAATACTCGAAGATGAGTTCAGGACTACATGGCAATACAATTGCACATAATCTTTTAACTCAACTATGCTTATCTCTTTTATCATCTATAAGCACATATTAGTTTAGCTTCTTAGCTTAGTTACCCTCATTAATTATGTCCAACCATGCTTTAACAAGTCTGGAACCATTAGTTCTTAGCTTAGTTTCGCTACTGTTCAGAGCACCGCTGTAGTACACCAATAAATTAGTTTAAACATCCACAACCCTGTCGTCGTATCCTAAGTTCTAACTTGGTATATCTTCAATCGTATCTTCCTCATGACCTTACACCACGACCATCTCACGATCGTTTGATATTTTTCACTGCCGTTCTCGCTAGCACAAACCACTGTAAGTAACATATTCAGATTAATTTTCTTTTATCGGTTATACTTCTTTAATACTTTGATTAATAAAATTGACAGTCTAGCTTTTATTTTTAATTTATTTATCTTTCGTTACTTTATGGAAAAACATAATTTAACATATCACCATTGAAAAAAAGCTATTGTCTTTAAAGAAAAAAAAAAAAAAAAGATATTGTTCAGAAGGATTAACCTTCCCTTTCCCAAACTGCTTGATGGCTCCTTCTAACCCTCCCTTTCTCAAATCGCTTGATGGTTATAACAATTGATGACTAAATAGTCAGGTTAGGACTCATCACACATCTAGTTGTAATTCAGCTAATTCAGCACCTAAGGTCACAAGTGTCCAATTTGACTCGAGTAGACTCTGGCACCCCACCACCTAATCTAATCACTTTCAATTAATCAAAATCGGACTATTCGTTATACATATAGCCACATGTCTGGATTGAACCATAACAATCACCGGTTGACGTCTCTGTACTAACAACTTCTTACAACTGATGAATGGAACGGTTTGGATTGATGTATATGAATGCCATTAACACAATAGCCATATGCATGTGTGTACTGTTAATCTTACTCTGCTCACGTACTATACAACTGCATGGTCATGAGTAGGCTACATTTCTTTCTCAACCTGTCGTAGGCGTTGGATGTAGCTAGAAAGGAGAATTGCGCAGGATACAAGTTTTAACGTCTGATTAGTGGTAAGATCAATGTTTAGGATTCAAGGAACAAGTTGTTTCGGTCTATTTTGATGGCCCAAAATGTACTTCACATGTAAAGTAGTTGCCTGCACGTGCATGGATGATGGTACTCTACCAGAGTAACAATGTTTCTTTTCTCTAAATGAATCAGTCTTACCTGTTTACCAAAAAAACATAAAAGCTCCATCTCTGGTTCCGTACCCCATTATCAACGGTCCACATGGAAGCAGAGAAGTTTCACCCGTGAACTCATAGCAACGTATTATCCTTTTAAAGTGGGGGCTAATAATTCGGGTAGAAACGCCCGGGGCAAAAGTTTCGCGTGGATGCATCTTATCACCTTGATGGAAAGTGGGCCCCACTACCAATGACTTTTTAAAGATGTTGGTATCATGTGAGGCCCACCTCCTATCACCTTCCGATCTTCGATTAGACTCTGATGTGATTCACTGCTAGGTGAGCTTTCATAAAGTGTGTGTGTATGCCAATTCCCACTCTGGTATATTTAAACTGGCGGACTACAATGATATATACTCATGCATGCATCTATTGCTTACACTGGATTCGTATACCTCAATGTAAACCGTCCTGATCTTGGGTCCCACAATAGATGGATCAAAACCGGAAAATTAAATTGAACAGTTGGTGGCCATCAAGTGAAACTGACATTACAATAATCCAACGGTACAAGTTCTACAAATGAATTCCTCTACGGTCATCCATTAATATGAATACCATTTATACCCCATCTCTTAGGATTTGGACGGTTTGGATTAAGATGTATATCAAATGACGGTTGAGATTAACAATATTGTAAACTAAACAGTTCAAATCCATCAAATGAATGCCTTGAGCTTTGGCTAAATCTATAGAAGATCTAACATGTGAGCGGTTTCGATTGAGAGGAACGTGTAAGACACACGTGTAGGTGGCTTTCACGTGCGTGGATCTCCGTACTCCACCACGTATCACGTAGCTCTGGAACTAAGTAGAAATTCAATTCGCTTTTTCGAAGAAAACTTTAGTACTCTGGCAGAGTGTGATAGATTATACACTGCACCCAAATATTACAAAAAAATTGCATAAACGCTATACAATTAATTCAAATTAAACTGTCCAAAAATGGAATCTCCAGTTAAGATGTATCATGAACAAAAAAAAAAAACGCACTTATTTGATGATCTACTATGGGATTGGCCGAAATTTATTGGACGGTGAAAAATGAAACATATTCAAAGTTTCTAATTTTACCAAAAAAGAGTGTCCCGAATCAGAGGCTAGAATTGTTCAGACGGTCCAAAAATAAGATACTGAGTAAAAGTTCCATAATTTAGTAGGTTTACTTGCAATTAAAGCATGCCACAAGTACAATTCATGATTGCCTACGTATCAAGTGTCTTAGGCTGCCGGAGTATCCAATAACACCCCGCTTTCAGTGGAAGCGGATTGCGTCCTGTCCCCGGCTGGATGAACTCGGTCCAGGTTGGTGCTTTTTGGGGCCTACCATGATGTATTGTTTTATCCATGCTGTTCATCAATTTTTAAAGTTTATTTTAAAACATAATACCAAAAATAAGACAGACTAAAGGCTCAAGTGGATCACAAACTAGCTATTAAACTTCCTCCATTAGAAATTTATTGGGTACTACGTAAGTTTTGGATCAAGCTGATTTTTTTTTTGTCCCTTCATAATGGTTATTTTGACCTTATGAACAGTTTGGATGGAAAATAAACATCATGGTGTGCCCTGGGAAATTTTCAACGGTGAGCGTCAATATCACCTCTTTTTCCTTTTGTGTGGTCCACTTGAGCTTGATTCCAACTAAGTTTTGGCATAATATTAAAAAATGATCCATAAAATGGATTTACGGAGTGGATAACAACCATACATCACAGTGGGCCCCACAGAGCCCTTGCCTGGACCAAGAAGGGGGTAGGACGCAATCCGGTTCCGCTTTCAGGCCGGGCGCAAATTGCCGGTGCACCTGCACACACGGGATTCCTGTGGTCGGAAGGCATGTGTGATCCACAGAGATGTCCATGACAAATCCACTCCGTCCATCAGTTTTGCAAGATCGTAATAAGACAGAATTTCATAAATTAATCAGATCAAAAACTTACGTAGAGCATGCCACAGGAAACAGTGATGATTGAATGCCGACCATTGGAAACTTAATAAGGGCCACAGAACTTTTTGATCGGGATGATCTTTGTTCTTATAGTTTACCCCAGTGGAAATAACCTTATGAACGGTTTGCGTGGCATATTAACATCATGCTCAGATTCCGGAAGGTTTCAACAGCGTACGTTTCTATTCTTATATTTTCTGTCGTGTGGCCCACATGAATCTTAGATTCGTATCATCTTTGGTCTCCTATCATAGCATGATCTTGAAAAAATGATGGACGGAGTGGATTTCTATCTGGCATCTGTTGGCCGGCATACTTAGTGGAGACGGGGAGGACAGGCAGCTCGCATCCCTTTCAGTCACTGTATTTGTCACATCCAACCCACGTGCAGACTTTCTATTTCCGGTGGAACAGGAAAATGTTTCAAAAGGAGGTCCTTAGGGTAATTAAGTAATTAAGTTGTGATTGAAGGGTATTTATTTGTCAATTTTCTATTAAATTCCATAAAGAATTCTTTAATATATTTCTTTCTAGGTTTAGACTCTGATTGCCGACGAAAAGCTTCTGCTCGGGATTCTGTCTTTTTCTATGGGTTTTTCTTAAAAGGGAGGCCACCTTACTAATTGAAATGACGATATTATCCCTACCTGTCCCTCCCTGCCAAATTTCTTCACTCACGGTCATCTGGATACCTCAAAAGTAGTGGGCCCACCTTGGATGGGACGTATTCTAACCTCATGTTACTTGGCATCTGTTTTGTTGAATTTCAACCGTCCATCCATTTGATGGTCACGAATGGGACTGTTGGGACCTTTGGTTCAGCATAACTTTTGGATGGGGGCCCATTCATGATAAAACAGAATTATTTGTACGGTTTGGATTCAGCTTTAATTATGACACGTGTCAGATGTCACTGTGCATGTGCGTGAGTACGTATCAAATGATTCCTCCCTTGAGAACTACGGAAGGTGACGCGGTTTTGACGTCAAAAGTCCAAAATCTAATCAAGAGGGGGGTATTTGTACAAAATTCTTGGAAAGTATTGTCCAGCAGCGAGCTGCCGGTGCCTTTGTTTCTTGGGAAAGGTAAAACCTACGCAAGCTGGATCTCACTCAAGTCCAGCAACTCATCCACTGTACACGTGGTGTACATGCATGTTAATCTCGATCGTCCAAATTCTGGGCACTATGTGGATCGAGGGTGATCGTTAAGTCACATTGATGGGAAGATCCAGACCATCCATCAACGAACGGTTACCAACAAAACGGTCAGCAATCGTTCCATGTTTCAAATTGGATGGTTAAGATTGTTCAATTTTCAGCCCACAATGCGGCCTCACATTGGGACGGTTCTAATCAAGAGTGTGCATGGATCAACTGCACACTTGCTTCTTGTACGATAAGAACATCGATACACCTAATCCCTACGCGTGCACATTTCCAATGCCCTCGTGGCACACATGTATCTCATCCCAACCATTCAACTCGTGGGTCCCACTGGTAGATGTGTCAAAGCCCGAAAATGAGATGAATTTGATGCCCCACTGATAAATCTGGACTTTTGACACTTGATGGCCAGTAATTGGACAGCTAGGATTGTTAAGTCACTGTCCATGTAGACAAACACCTAAGGTCCGCTTGGGCCGGGTGGATCGGAAGGGATTGAATGGTATTAGAGTGGATGGCATGGATTTCAAGGTAATGATGGTGTTGTCAGTGGATTGTCTTAAGATCGGTATATATCAAGCCTGTTTGGCACGCTGGGCCAATTCCCTGGTTAAACCTTTCCATTATTCCTTCTAATCCCTCGAACCAAACACGTCCAAGGCAAATTTGAACGAATTAGGGTGGATTGGATGGGATTTAAAGGTAATGATGGTGTTGTCAGTGGATTGTCTTAATATCCATGGGATTGCTATATCCCGGGATCAGGTCACCCAGTCTGTTTGGCACGCCGGGCCAATCCCTGGGATTTAACTTCCAAATCCCTTCCAATCCGCCCGGCCAAACAGGCCCTAGTTGGACAGCTTGTCTTTACACCGTACATGCACGTGTAAGGAATTGGATGAGTAATGCACAATCCTTCAAATGCTTCTAAGACACCTCGTACGTCACAGATGACAGGAGCCGATCTGGACGTTCATGTAGTGAGCCCTTTTTCATTTTCCATCATCTATTTAAAATCCACAGATCCGATGGCTAGGATCATCCCATCAGTGTAATTTTCAACTGAAGACAATCCACAGATAGATCCGCTAAATGGACGGTCCAGATAAAGCCCCAACTGCCACGTGTGTTGTACTCGAGTAAGGACAAGCTAGTTGGGATAACGTCTGAAACACGAGTCGTATTTTGTGTCCACATGACCATTCTAAAATGTTGGTGAGAGGTACCAAGGATGACGTGCCTTGGATGGTGGATCCTGATTTATAAATAAAGAGAAAAACAGTGATACTCTGGTAAAGTGTGATGGATGATACACAGGCACTTCGAGATTACTTAGAGATCACATTCGTTTCCCAGTGTTAATTATCTGGCCGTAGGATTGGTGGACATTTAAAGGGACGGTTAAAATGGAAAAAAAATAAAATAAAAAAAATTCAATGGTTATGTGTTTACAAGGAAGTGTCCACAAATGAGACGTCAGGATTGTTCTACCAATCTTCTTTTGGGACCCTTACCCACAGTCGGTTACATAATTTAGTCCGTTGAATTTGAGTCTCATCGTGTACGATTTTTTAGTACCTGCGTATCAAGTTTCATAGCACCTGAGTACTGCATTACTCCTCTGGAGGTTGGAAAACTTGGAAAGCGACTTGGGTGATGTTAGAATAGCCGGTTGCAGGCCAAAACCAATTTATAATGAGAAATGTTCATATGAAACGATGTATGCCAACTTTACAATACAAACCTTCTTACTTGCCAATGTGTCACTTGTTCATGGCATCCGACCCGTGCCATCGGTGGGACAGGTCATAAAGACCTCCCCAAACGAAAACCAAGATGACCCATTCATCATGTTAGCCACAATCTCAAAATCAATGGACAACTGATGGTCTGACTCAATGTACACGTTTAGTCGACCAGTGGTAATGTGAAAGGAAGAATTTTCTCCCATTGATCTTTTATGATACCTCGTTTCAACACGGAGTGAAAGGTAGACTGAGTGAAAGATACTCGTTCAGGTCTTGGCATCGATTCCTTAGTGGGGTGGCTAACAGTGATGTGTACTAACAAGCTAACAAAAAAAAAGAAAAAGATTAAAGATTTTTTTAAAAAAATGTAAACGTTTGGTCCACCTATTGAGTGCATTATTCTAATTTTCTCCAAATGATCTTTATGATATAGCCCACCATTTTCATGGCTCGGATGTTCTACCAAAGTGGCACATTAGCAGTAGATAATAATAAAAACGTCTGTATATTAATGTTCCCATACAACGTTGCATGTGAACATTTTCTCATTTATCATAGCCAAATGTCTAATATGTCTCTCTCATATATCAATTACAACGTTGGTATGAGGGTGAGAACACTGACTGGAGCGTTTGTATGTGTAACCATTTGTGGTAGAAGTGGTTATACACAAGAGTTTTGGTGTATATCCCTAACGGAAATTGAAATATTCAAACCACGATTCAACATAGGAAATGACCCTCTCTTTTTTGCATTGATAGCGAGGTTTTGCTACTGGTGGGCCTCATCACCGTCCAATCTTGGCATTTTCGGAACTTGGGAAGAATGGTAATGTGAAAGGAAGATTTTCAAAAAAGTTGCTTTTCCCACATTCTCTTTCCTTTGCATGGAATGGAATTTTTATAGAATGCGGACCTCCAACACCTACCTCATTCCCACCATGGGATGGCACGGTTATGATAGATCTAGGCCATTCAATAAGTATTGTGCACTGTGAACACTTCTTATTGAAGGCAGAGGAATTTTAACCGTTGGACTTTTTCTCTAAGTGGATGTTATTAGGGTTTTGCTATGTCCTAGTGATTCCAAACAGTACTTGGATTATGATAGTAACTGTATGATGCATGACTCGTAAATAACAAACAGTTGTAACAAATTAGCCCCATTTCAAGGGTTAGGATCACCCAATTAGTGCTTAATGATTAGATTTATCGCATGCCCTTACAAAGGTTAGTTGGACATTGCTTACATCCCATGCAAGTAGGGCTGAAAGTCCATCCGGTTGGTGCTCAACCCTATTCTAACCCAAGGTTTCCTATACCTTAACCCTAACCTAACCCAATCCAACCACAGGTTGGGAATTCTCAACCCAAGCCCAACCCAAGCATGCTCGCACAGGTTGGTTGGGTGGATACATACTAATATTATTTTCATTATTACATTAATTTATTATATTTCAATATGCATCTTATTTTTTATACCTATAATTTTATTAATTATATATGTAATTATTTATTGTACAAAACTTCATTTTTTCTAAATGAATAAGTTAAAATATAGGACAATTGCTTGAGTTATCGAAAATAGCATGGACTAATGCGACCCGATGGCACTGGAATTTCCCATGTCTTTAATGTAGATGATTTACACTTAATTATACTTTATAAGTAACTAATATATCGATTGGGTTCAAGTTGGATTGGGCAACCCAAGACCTCAACTCAAGCCCGACCCAAGTTTTATCGGGTTGGTGTTTATATAGCCCAAGCTCAAGACGAAAGTTGATACATCTTGCCCGAGCCCAACCCAATGTCAGGTCGGTCGCCCTACTTTCAGCCATACATGCAGGTTTGACATACGGAAAAACCCGTGTTGCTGCTGTTGTTGTTGTTGTTGTTGTTATAGATATATATCCAGGGCATCTTTGTAGCAGGTTTGGTTAGTGATGTTACTATTAGCCGGTGGTGATGCTGCTGCTACTAGCCAGTGGTCAGTGCTTTGTGGGTCCCATTATGATGTATGTGTTTTATCTACGCCGTCCATTCATTTTTCCAGATCATTTTAGTGCTTGCTACAAAAAATAACGCATATCTAAATCTCATTTGGACCACACCATAGGAAAACAGTAGTGATTGAATCTCCACCATTAAAACCTACTAATGTTTATTTGACCTGCAAACAGTTTATCAGGACATAGATACATGGATGAAGGGAAAAAACAAACATCAGCTTGATCCAAAACTTCTACGCCCCCGAGAAGTTTTTAATGGTGGGCATTCAATCAGCAATGTTCCTGTTACGTGGTCCACTTGAGATTTATCTACCTCATTTTTGGTCTGGTACTATAAAATGATCTGAAAATTTTGATGGACGGCATGGATGAAGTACAGACATCATGCTGGGTCCACATAGCACCGACCACTAGCTGTTGGCTAGTGGCATGGTCACTAGCCAATCCTTTTCCATGGTAGCTTTTTGCCTATGCAATTATGTACAGTTCTTCCAAGCATTGTATTATTGAAGGAAAATATAAATTTTGATACTCTGTCTACATATGACGTTTGATATGCAAGCACTTAGAACTGGCAGTCATGACCAAGTTACAATCCAAAATTTAAATAGGGTGAACAATCATAACCTCTGATTCGCTGACACATGCTTGTTTTGAAATAAGACCATTGGATACTTTTAATTTTCAACCGTCCAATAAATGTTCACCAATCTGATGATCAGATAATCAAATAACTGTAATTCTTAGTGCATCATACATGCAAACTAGTGCCCATAATTTGGATCGTTTAATTTGAATTATTTGTCTGACAAGGATGCACTTCCTAAGAGACTGCGTATCATCTATCACACTCTGCTGGAGTATCAAAGTTTTACTCAATAAATAAATAAATATAGACAACGAAATGATTATAGCTTGATTAGTTAATTCTATTTTATATATCTTTCCGTGAGGCATGCATGTAAATTAAAATAGACGATTTATCCCGTCGCATTACTATTTTTATGTAAGAATTGTAGCTGTTGGATCTGGACCCAAGCTGCAATGATTCAAACCGTTCACGTGATGGGCCTCACTGTTGATGGGGACACCCAGAAAAGAAAAAAGAACAAGACCTCTCAGATTGGAAGATCTCAACCCTTAAATCATTTAGCTCTTTTTCTTTGAAATTGGACCGTTTCATTTGACTGTTAATTAATGTTCCATGGCCATTGATACCATCTACCAATCTTCAAGATACGTAGTACGAACCATTGCATCATTCCAACATGACCGCTGATATAGCAGTTACAATACAATACAACCAACTTGGATCATTTCAACAGGACCCTTGATCCAACGGTCACAATCTGACTAACATGGATGATTCCAACAGGACCCCTAATCCAACTAAGTCTTTCCCACCAATGTACCACCTGTGTAGGGCATCCGTACCATGCAAACATTATTCCCCACCATGAAGATCACCTGGCAAAAAAATCAGCACGATCCGTTCATCAGGTGGGCCACACCGTTTTAATCAATGGACCATGTCTCAAAATCTCTCTTAATTACGACCCTAGCATCTGACAAGTGATCTTTTTTTCCTATCCAATGCAAACATCCGGTTTTGTAAATATTTCTTTTAATGATTGTTCATGTTCGAGGAAACAATCACACAAATGGGACCGTCAGATTATGAACACATATAAGAGATAGGCACACTGCCATGGTAGGCCCCACTAGATGAAAGAGACTTAGCAGTGGGCCCTAATGCTACATATAGTTAAAGGGCTAGGGCCAATTTCTTAAATACGAAAAGATTGGACAACTGAACAACTATGCATTATCTTTATAATAGTATATATACGTAATCGTTAAATGCCATAGATTGACGGCAGGGGCCACCTCGATTCATGCATTGTGTATAGAGAAAAATACATACGTACATGCAGAGTCTCGATCGATATCTACACCAGACACGGATTGCGTACTGAATAAACTCTGTGGGACCCACTGTGATGTATGTGTCTTATCGATGCCGTCCATCCATTTTATCAGCTCATTTTAGGGTATGGGCCCAAACATGAAGCATATCCAAAACTCAATTGGACCACACCATAGGAAAAGTGAGGATAATGACATCCACCGTTGAAACCTTTCTAGGTCCCCCAATGATGTTTGTTTGTCATCCAACCTGTTCATAAGGTCACAAAGACATGGATGAAGGGAAAGTACAAATTTCATCTTGATCCAAAACTTCTGTGGCCCCAATAAGTTTTCAATGGTACAAATTCAATTCCCACTATTTAGTGTGGCGTGGTCCACTTGAGCTTTGGACATACTTAAATTTTTGGTTCTTGCATTAAAATGATCTGGTGAAGCGGATGGACGGCATGGATAAGGCACATACATCATGTTAGGCCCCACAGCGTTTACTCGGCATGCAATCCGCATCCATCTATACCCACAGACCGATTTTGATATGCCCATTTTTCATTTTCTACGCATTGTGATAGTACTCCTTTGATACTATTTCAAATCCAGAAATGGAAAATGCGTGTGTTAGAAACAATCATCATGGGTAGGAATAGCAGGTCCCTGTATTAATGGACGGCACATATGGTACATGAGATAAGACTCCGGTGGTTATTCACCCCATTTTCAAAATGGTGGTGACCCAACCTGCTTGCATGTGGCCCACATATATGGCTATCCAGCCCATCCGATCTTTAGCACATCTTGGGATGGCGGGCTGCCGGAAAATCACACCGATTGATCATTCATAACCATCCACTTCGAGGCTACAACGTGGATGGTAAAAAAGGTAAAATACCAAGTGGTCACAGCCCTACGGATGGATCAGTGTGAGTTTTCTTATTATGCTCCATCCACAAGACGGTCTGGATTGCCGTAAAACTATGCCATCTGGATGAACCACTGCCAGTATTGCCCATGATATATGATATAAAAAAATAAAAGACATGATTTAGGCTCAGAAATTGAAAGGATAAAGGGAAGAGCTTAGACCTAACATTAATACGATAAATGATCATTATTTTCCTGTAGATACCGAAATCTAGCAGTAGAGAAGATCTTCTCATGTGGCCCCACACTCAGCTTCAACTTCAAAATATATTTTCATGCAGCTGGAAGCATCTCCTTCTCATGTCAACATCATAACCACCACCACCATTTTAGACCTCATATAAATTCATCATCTTAATGCATTTGTTTCTTCTTGCCATCGAACAAGAGGTTTTGCAGCATACATCCCGATGTATCAATATCTTTTGCATCGAGGGTAACGATTGGAGCATGTGGTCATATTGCAATGATCCAAACCTTTAAAAATGATGGGCCTCAATGATGGCCAATACCGAAAAATCCGTTAGGGCTGGAAGTTCAAACCATGGACCCACAATACAATATTGGATGGAAGATCCATCAGGTTAGCCGTCCGGATCAGCGAAGCATGCTATAATTCTCAATGGATGGCAATTACATGGTACTCCCATATAAAGGTTAATGAAACGTTCACGTAGGATGGAAATAAGCGAAAAGAGGTTTCTTTGTTTCTTTATTTTCTTTCTTTCTTTTTTGTTTTTGGTCATGTGAATCAGGTATGGACAATTGTCTTTCTCGATCTAGACAATCCTACGGCTCAAAAAGGGGACATTTTGCATAATTATGTTGGGGGTTATTTGAATACAATATTATCTCATATCTTATAAGAGATGAAGATTCTCCTTATCATCTTTAATCTCCCATGTAACTAATGGGAATTACCTCTCTTTCAGGCATCTTATAAACTAGTGAAGATCTTGGTAAAATCCTAAGCTATGAGCTTGTGCCTGTGATATGACCAAATAATATTAGTTTAAACACCTTATTAAGGTAAGATTTATTATATGAGGTAGGCACCATGTTGGCGGTGTGCCTTGAAAAGCCAATGTCCATTAGCCATGTAGATGCAATAGGGTTGATTTTAGCTGTTGATCTTGATGAATAGTGGTCTTTTTGAAAAATGTGAGATAACTTTACTCTAATTTCATTAGATGGTAAAATAGCCTAAAATATGGTACTCTAATCACCATAAACAGACTAATGGAATGTTCAAGTAGCTTGGAGTAAGCCAAAAGAATCATTTTTTTATTTTTATTTTTTATTTTTTTGCGATGTGATTCAGGCATGGACTATTGTGTTTCTTGATTAAGACAATCCAACGGCTCCAAAAAGGGACATTTTTCATAATTATGTTGGGTGTCTTGATTACAATTTTATTTCATATCTACTAGTAAATTAAGAATATTCCCTAAGTAATCTTTAATCTCCCATGTAAGTAATGCAAGTTACCTCTCTTTCAAGCATCTAAAGTAGTGAAAATCTTGTTAAAATTCTAAGCTAAGAGCTTAAATGACTAAGTAATATTAGTTTATTTATCATTAAGGTGAGATCTATTATATGAGGTAGGCACCAAGATAAAGTTGTGCCCTGAAAAACCATAAGCGTCTTAATCCACTGGCCATGTGAATGTGACGGATCAATCTCAACCATAGATATTAATGACTAGTAGTCTTTTTGGATAATGTAAGATGCCTTTACTAACATCCGGTGTTACCTTAATTTATATGATATGAGTTAAATAAAAAATTATCATTGCAGTGCTTGGGAACTTGAGATTGGACACAATGATCATTGACCCGAGAGAGTTGTGATATGTCAATCTTACAATCTTACTACCATGTTGAGTTATGACCAACACAAATGTGTAAGACATATATGTGAACATTATTCTTTGAAATATACAGTTATCCTATGTGAGAGGATTAACTTGAGTTAGAATGAAAGATCTTCACCACCAGGAATTGACTTGATATTTATTATCTTAACCCTCTCCCCACATGGGATTAGAAGTATGTTATGGATAATCTTGATATTGAACCTTTGAACACTTACATTAGTGGATCAAAATTTAAGTCAACAGTCTAGAGATCTATTAGCCTGAACTATGATCATATGATAATGATCAAGAACTTGATTGTATATGAAAGTTAATTAATCCTTAAAGCTTGATTGGGCTCGACTGGCCAGCTTTAGTTCATTTTACAAGACTTCTTAGATATCATTAAAAGTGGATGATGCTAAATACATCCATAAGGGTTCATTAATTCTTACATGAGCTAACATGTGATCCATTGTGTTTAATTATAGACTTATTTATTATATAAATCTAATGAGATTAGAGGCTCATCAAGTGGCCTTTTTCACCTGATCTAGTACTTATAAGATTTTAATTGACTTTATAAATATTGTTAACTATTAAAGTTTAGTTTTAACTATTAAATCGATTTGATCACACTTGACGATAACATGGTGGTCCAAATCTAATGGTCCATTTCTTGATTAGCATGAGAACTGTATCTATGGTGGATGACCTCAATAATAGAATAATTAGATTATAAGTGCACGCATGTGTGAGGTATTATACAAGCTTCCTTCACAATATGGTACACCAAGAGGCGTTTGGTGCGTGGTTTTAGACGAAATTACGAGGGATTGCATTCCCATATCCAGCATGTCTTAGTCCGTTGCTCATTTGGATGGTTGTATATGTCACTACCGTCAATCACAATAGATACTACACCAACTACATGGGATTCTCGAAATCCCATATTGGAAATAACGCCAGATGCTAGCTCATCCCTTGAATCTGAAGTGGGATTTGAGAGAGAAGGATGAAATCTCAGTTTTTTCACTTTCGAATCCACCAAATGGACATGGGATTGACATTGAGGTAACTTCACACTCCATCTTCTTCATTTCTCTACAAGGTAATAGAAGGGAGGTTATTATATATAGGGACAATTGGTCGTTCCTTATAGTGCAATCCGGAGGTTCTTGTCTTGGAGGCCAGTGAGTGGGCAGGTGAGCGAGGTATTCATGAAAACCCTTTCCTTTTTCTTTTTTTTTTTCAATTTTCTCTTTTGCAGCTCATAATCTCATACAATAATCTTTTCTCATTATCTATGAATATGCATGTGGATGATGAATATCATATTAGAAAATATCTGACCATAGCTTTGATCACAAATTTGTTTGGATCTCTCTTCATCAGTGAGCATTAGTTTCAATGTTATTGTGTTTGTGATGTATGCCCTTGGAGCAACTCGATTTCGAGCTTAAGAGATTTTCCATTTCCATATGATGTCACATCTAGTTGTTAATACGCCCCCTTACAGAAAATCTCAATTACGCAGTAAGATAGGGATCTAGACCTGGTCACTTCATAAGGGGCCATAGATTTTTTCACCTATTGATTACTTTATTATATAAATATAATTGTGTTGTTAGGATGTAATAATGCCTAAATATTGTATATTTATCCTCGCAATTACTTTAGCTTTCTTGGTATTAAAGTGTTAAATTGAATTATTAATATATATTTTTTATATGCAAGGAAATTTTAAACATAAAGAAGAATACGTACTTAAAAGGATAGATTAATGCACATAAGAATGATCAATAAAGAATTGAAGATTTAGAGGACATTTATGAAGAATTTATTGCCAAAGATATAAGAAAACTAAGGACAAATGATGAAGAAGAAATTCAAAAATCATGCAATGTATTAACATAAATAACAAACTATTTGATCCCACCTGAGGTTAGTTCGGTTCGACCGAATGTGCACAAAATAGTCCACTAAGAAATTGTGATTTTTAGAGTTAATTCGATTCGAAGTTCGGTTTGACCGAATCCATGTTCAATGTGACCGAAAGATGGTTCGCTAGAACCTGAAGGAGACAAAGACTTTAGACAGATTTTGATGAAATTTATCTCCAGTCGAAGGAATATTCAACTAGACTAGGTTTGACTTAAAGTGACTGTCGGTGCAACCGAAGCGCAACAAAAGGAAATAAATTTGAAGTTGATGCAAATCAAATCTATTTAAAGGAATTTTAAAGTTTTTTTAAGTATGATTTACGGTTTAGAAGAGAGAGTAAGGAGTAATGAGGCATCTATGGAGCCGTTCTTCCTTTCTAATCTTTTGGTTCTAAGTTTCTTTTTTAATGCTTTTATTTAAGTTTAGTTCAATCATGTCTATGGTTAGTTAAATCTCTTAGTAAGAGCTAAGAGGTGAGCTTGTAATGATTTTTAATGTCTTAATTTACTTGGATTCGAGTTGTTTTGTTTGAATGTTAAACAATTCATTGATATTGGTTTAAATAAAGTTTTAGTTTTATTTTACTCTAAACCATTATTGACTTCGAAAACATTAGATGCTTAGAAAAGTTAAGATTGATTGCTTATCTATTTTGCAAGGAATTGATATGTAAAATTTATTGATTTATCTAGTCTAAGGTCACAATAGATGCTTTAAATTTCCTACAATCAATACTTTGCTGCCTTACGTGGGAACTGAGTTAATTGAAGTTCAAATCTATTTTAGTTTATAAATGATAAATTAACCACTCTATTATCCAGTTGAATAGGATAAGACTTCGATTCCAATTGAGTTATCCAATTGAATCAAGTGAATTAGACATTATAAATAGTTATAAGTAGATCTTAGTGCTCTAATGTTTTACTTTATTAATTTCTTCTAAACGTTAATCATTACTTCTTAAAAACCAATTCCATAGTTAGTTTTAGATTTAATTCTAATTGTAAAGTGATTTAGATAACACACAAATATAAGTCTCTATAGATTCAATCTCTGTTTTATCGAGTTAAAGAGACATCGTAGCCCTACACTTGGGGTTGTCATCCTTTTGAATAAATTAAGGTTTTAGTATCGTTGGCTGAGACTTCGGTTGCATTTTTCTGAAATATCCTAGTGTTAGAATTTTTGTAGGATTAGGATTAGTTTTCTCTGCATTTCTAGGTTAGGGTATTTACTTTTCTATAGAATTCTCTAACCTAGGGTTACCGTTTTTTAGGATTTTCTTATAATTTTAAAATTTTTTAGGGATTTATTTTGTTTCAAATATTCTAGCAATATCGCTAACATTGTTTACTTATTTTTATTTGTAGGACCATCTAATTCTAATTCCTCTCTTTAGATAATATCCTTCCTCACTCTCGTTACTTGGTTTTTTAATTACGGTGGGATTTTCTTTAAGATTTTACTTTTTAAGCGTAGGTTTATAATTAAAGTTTTATCATGTTCATGTCAGAGTGGACACAAAAATACTCTAATCAACTTCTAAAAGGCAAAACATTAGCTAAAGGGTTGTCAAATCACTATGTTAAGAAACGCCCTACGTTTCGTAAATTAACTGGAACTACAATTGAGAATTGGCCAAGTTATAATGTTTAACCAATTAAAAAGATAATGTATGATTATTATAGGGGGGAGAACGCTTATCAATAGTCATCGAGTATACCCACATATGACAAATGATTTTGATTAGAGGAACCATCAGAGTTTAAATTAGAAAGATGAACCAACCATGAATTCTAATAACTATCCCTTGAGCCCTCCACTTTGGAGATTTCACTGAAGAATACCTAAGAAGATCAATTTTAGAGGCTCATGAATGCTCAAGAGCAACTCAACTAAACCATCATGAAAACATTCTAAGACATCAAAACATTATTAGAGATGTTTACATCCTCCATTTAAAGAATTCAGTTACGTCTCATTGATAAGGAAGAGATTTGTCTAGCCTAGCCTCAACCTGATTTACAAATACAATATGTAGAAAGTGGATTAACTCGCTTATTGAGTATACTGAATTTGAGAATGAGGAGGAGTCAGAGTATATTCAAGAGCCTATGGTTCGGTTTCCCCAAGGGTCGATATCATCTGAAGCGTCAGCTAATGATCAGGAGACATATGAAATTTTTAAACATTGTGATATTCATACAATCCAGAAACATGATACGCTTGATTCTAATGTGGAGAAATATTCACTATTCTCTAAATGTTCCGACTCTCTAGAAGTTAGCTTGGCACATTTTAAAAATTCTAACAGTGATATTATTAAAGAAATAGTGAATGCCTTGTCAGACTCTACCTCAGTGCCTGACACTGACCGGAGAAATCATTATTCTGAAGTGCCTCATTCCATCGATCTGGAATGTTTACAATTTTAGATGGAAGATCTAGGATTAGAACAAGACTGAAACTTCAAAATTTGTGGAGACTGCACCAATAAAAGATTTTTTTAAATTTTAATTAATTGTAGTCTCTGATTCACTGTGGTTTACTGACAATGAGAATTTTTCTGCACGAGTGAATTCTATATAATCTGGATACCACAGGGTATTAAAAAAATTATTTTACTGAGGTTTATAAATTTCTCTAAACAAACATGCTCCAGGACATCCAAGCCTACTACAAAGAGGGCTTTTAAATGATATTGTTGAAAAACCTGTTGAAAAATTTATCAAGATACTAGCTAGAGGAGAAAAATATTTATCTCAACTTTACTTTTTTTCCATTTCTTTCATAGGATTAGTTTCATTTATTAGTTTAGTTGTTAAAACATTAATTGATACGAAGCTCGTACTAATATTTATACGTGGTCAATTTTTAGATATTTTTCATCTACTCGTCTTTATTTTCATTACTCTCAGTTGTTCTTATTGCATATATTTATACTTTCAAGACAGTCTAAAATTTATATTGGAGAATAAGGTTTCCTTTGAAAATTTCTTCATTCGTCCAAAAAATTTTGAACTTTTGAACTAAAAAATTTCATTTTTTTTTGAAATTCTTCTGTAAATTCATGTAATTTTGAAGATAATTCAAAGATTAATTAGAATGATAAGATACTTAATGTTGAGGATTTTTAAGCTCAAATTTTAGTTATTTTATATATTTCAAAGTTAAGTTCAAAGTTTTTAATCTTTTAATTGAAAGTTTTAAACATTGATTGAGTCATAAATTTACATGTTACATTTAGCTTACACATTAAAGTTTAAGTTGTAAACTGAATTGTTAACTTGATGATTATTGAAAATATTAAGAACTAAACTTGGAGAATTTGTTCATCATGTTTTTTTTTTTAAGAAAAAAGAAAAAAAGTAATACCCATCTAAAAAAATAGTTGTCATCGAAAAGGGCTACCTATTGAGGTTCCTGAAAAAAAAAGAATATTTCAATAGAAAGAAAATATTGAAAATAATGTGAAAGCCGTCGACAAAAAATTTAAAAGTTAGAAGAGTAGAGTGTTGAATATTAAGGTAAGTTTCGGTTATCCTAAATACTTTTTTAATTATTGATGTTATCATGAAAGTAAAGAGCTAAATCTTTGTTTGTGTTAAGTTTAAATTTTACTATGCACTTATGAAATCAATGTTTAGAATTTTTTAATTATATGATTAATGCTTTGAACTTAATTAGGAATTTTACCATGTGCTAGAGTTTAGGTGAAAGTTGTGCTCTCCATTAATGTATTTTGAATTTCTATAATCTAAATTATTTTTAGAATTGCTTGAGTTTATAGGAATACGTTCCTTTGGTTTCAAATTAGCTTTCTCATGTTTTTCTCAACACTAGTAAAATGTTGGTTAGGAGTTTGAGAATACTGAAATATTACATATTTATCATCTCAATTACATTAGCTTTCCTGGTATTTAAATATTAAATTGATTCATTAATATATTTTTTCTACATGCGAGGAAATTTTGGACCTAAAGAAGAATATATACTTAAAAGGGTAAATTAATACTCAAAAGAATGAAAAATCACACAGCGCATTAACAAAAATAATAGGTTGTTTAGTCCCCACCTGAGGTTGGTTCAGTCTGACTGAATGCACACAGAACAGTCCAACAAGAAATTATAATTTTCAGAGTTAATTTCATTCGAAGTTCGGTTTGATTAAATCCATGCTCGGTGCTACCGAAGGAGGGCTCGGTGCAACCTAAATGAGACAGACTTCAGATAGATTTTAATAAAATTTAATTGTAACAGAAGGAATATTCGGCTGGACTAAGTGTGACTAAAGGTGGTTGTCGGTTCGACCAAAGTGTAACAAAAATACATAAATTGAAGTTGGTTTGAATTTGATATGAATCAAGTCTATTTCAAGAGATATTTTAAGATTTTTTTAAGTATGATTTAGAGTTTGGAAGAGAGAGTAAGGAGTAGTGGAGCGTCTACGAAGCCATTCTTCCTCTTTAATCTTTCATTTCGAAGTTTCTTTTTTTTTTTTCTATTTTTCTTTGAATTTAGTTCAATCATGTTTATGGTTGGCTAAATCTCTTAACTAGGGTTAAGAGGTGAAGCTTATAGTGGTTTTTAATGTCTTAATTTACTTTAATTCAAGTTGTTTGATTTGAATGTTGAACAATTCACTGATATTGGTTTGAATAAAGTTTCATTTTTAGTTTACTTTCATCTATTATCGACTTCGGACACATTGGATGCTTATGAATACTAAGATTGATTGCTTATCTATTTTGAAAGTGATTGATCAGTAAAATCTATTGATCTATCGTAGATTAAAGGCATGATAGATGCTTTGAATTCTCTACGATCAATATTTTGTGCCTTATCTTGAAACTGAACCAATTAAAGTTCAAACTTATTTTGTTTATGAATGATGAATTAATTGCTCTATTATCATGCTACATAGTATAGGACGTCAATTCTAATTGAGTTATCTATTTGAATCAAGTGAATTAGGCATTAAGAATGATTATAAGTAGATCCTTAGCGCTCTAGTGTTTTACTTTATTGATTTCTTCAAAATTTCAATCATTACTTCTTAAAAACTAATTCCATATTTAGTTTTAAATTTAATTCTAGTTCTAAATAGTTTTAGAAAACACATAAATATAAGTCCTTGTAGATTCAATCTCGGTCTCACCGAGTTAAAACTACATCGCAGCCCTGCACTTAGGGTTGTCATCCTTTTAGATAGATCAATATATGTAACAATCTTTTCCTTAACTTATTTTATTGTATTTTATCTTTTGTATTTTAATTTTAATTTACTTCAATTATATGAAAAAATATTGGTACTTTTATATGGTTCCGTTTAACAAAAATAAATGGACTATTTGAATGTTAAAATTAAAGTAATTATCTATTAAACTTAACGGCCCAAACTGAATCCTAAATTTGTCTGCTTTTTACAGATGTTGGGACATCAAAAACTCTCCAACTTTGACTGAGTGCATGTGTCCACTATTGAGTACAATCCGACATGTTTAAATATTTATCTCTGATCTATTAATACAATTATGTTGTTGGAATATAGTTTTACATCCGGTTGCTTTTTCCACCTGCAATTGAATCCAGGATATGAAGAAATTATATATTATGTCTTGTATATCTTATATTTTTTGCTTAGTTATGAAATTGGTTTGTCTGCAGTGCAATTGTCAAGCATTTATGCAGGAAAGTCTCGATCTCTGCTCTACCTATTTGCGCTTATAAGGTAAGTTTCTTATTTAACGTATTGTTTGTATATGAAATTATAACTATATTCACACATTTATTTTTACAACTTGTTTTCACCGCACATATAACTAAATCTAAGATGATTTATACATAATAATATAACTCTTATTTTGGATTATTTTGGACTGATGTTTAATAATCTTTCCCTTAACTTATTTTATTTATTTAGTCTTTATATTTAAATTTTAATTTACTTCAATTATATGCAGTAATATGAGTTTATATTTGTTCCATTTAATGAAAATAAATGGACTATTTGGATGTTGAAATTGACGTAATCGTCTACTAGACTTGAGAGCCCAAAACTGTCTGATTTAAACAAATGTCTAGACATCAAAAACTATCTAACTAAGACCAAGTGCATGTCTAAAATTCTTCAAATTTACACCCTTAAATAAGTGCAAGAAAATAGTCTCTCAAATTGAGCAAGGGAATGGTATTAAAATATGTATAATATAGATAATAACTTAGATAGAAAAAGTTGTTCAATTAGGACAATTGAATTAGCCGGAAAACGTTTCAAATCCTTTGCTTAACATGGGTTAGTGCATAAGCAGTAATTATTTAACATTTAATTAGATGGAAAGTGATGACCATGGTCTGAATTCATGATGATTATCATATGGGACAATCAGAATATCATCATTTTGTATCAAAGCATTATGTAGGACTCTTGCATCTAAAGCATAACATTTCCAACCAACTAAAATATATAAAATTTTCATATCAAATGAACACGTAGCAAGTATATTTTGAGATAAGAACCAGTTTCTGTTGCGGAAGCTTTCATGGCAGGATGATTGTACATGAGCAAGAATCAGTGTCCCGTCAATTGCCTCAAGGCAATCCTATATGGAGATTGTTTAAATTGATTTGTAAGTTAATACAATATAAGTATACCAACAACCATATATTGAAAGAGCCCTATATGAAAAATGATACCTAAAAGTATATAGCCTAATACGAATTTGATTGAATCTCAGCAGGGATTTTTGACCCGGCATGTTTAATATACTTAGGGTAGAGAGAGATAATTGCATCTAAGACTCAGTGGAAGTAATGGCTAATAGTTTCACCTGAACGTATAAACTAATATCTTATTATCCAATTACGCATGTTATATCTTACCGTGTGTAGAAAAATTACAAGTTGTTCTTCAAGGCTAACATTATGACTATCGTGCAGTCCTATCTTCTCTCATATATCATTACATTACTAGAAAAATTCTTCTCGAGCCATTCTCAGTTGGTGTACGCATTCTTGTTATTAGTACAAAAGATAAATTTGATGAACCTTGCCCGCTCATCATTCGCTTGACGCGCTGGTTGTCTAAATATGTAAACATGATGATATTTCCAAACTGCATACGTAAGCTACCGGCGTGAGAAACAACAACACATGCGACCATCCCTTCCTCATCCAAGTTTTCCATCTCCTATCTATCGCTTACACTTTGGTGAGAAAATGACTCTAATTTATATCAACGACATGTACTTCAAATAAAAGGACTAGAGTTGTTATTTATTGTGAGACAAACTATAAAATATATTCTTTGAGATGAACAGGGGATTAACTTGAGTTATAATGGAAGGCATCCACTATTAAGAACTGACCTGATATTTATTATACCTTTAACTTTACCCCACATGGGGGTACAAGTATAGCATGCATAGAGGATCTTCATATTGGAACTTTAGATAATTACAATGGTAGATCAAAGTTCAAATTAATAGTCTAAATGTGCATTAGCTTGGACTATGATCATATGGTCAAGAATTTAACAGTATCTAAAAGTTGATTAATCCTTAAACCTAAGAAAGTGTGAGAATTGTGATATTGATTGGACAATTTTAGTTCATTTTGTATGGATTCTTAGATATCATTGAAAGTGAATGATGTTAGATACATCCATCGGTGTTCATTAATTCTTACATGGGCTAACACGTGACCACTAAGTTTAAATAGAGATTGTTTATGGCTTATATCTGATTAGATTAGGGGTACATCAAATAATTTTTACATTAGATCATAACTTAAAAGATTTTAATTGACTTTATAAATGTTTTCAACTATTAAAGTTTTTCTTTAACTTTTAAAATTATTTTAATCATGAATGATGATAATCTGGTGGCCCAAATTTGATGGTTCATTGCTTGATCAGCATGAGAACTAGATATATGGTGGATGACTTAGATGATGGAAGAATTAGATTATAAGTACATGCATATGTGAGGTATTGCAAGGGCTTCCTTCGTAATATGATACACCAAAATTTATAAGATGGTAGCATCATATCAAATATGTATTTCTTAAACCCTAATCCTCTAGATCATATTTCAAATGAGGAGAGCCAGAGTAGACAAAACCCGGACTACTTACCTTCGAAGGTGCAACCTACATGTCAATTGCTGGGCTGGGCACAAAAATGCACCATGCAGTTCTCCCTAAGATGGTCCTTACACACTATACCTGGTATTCAATCCTACAAGTAGAGCCCATGGTTTAGTAATTCATACCATTCTTCTGTTGCATACCACAATGGATAGACTATATATTGAATAACGTCAAAAGTATAATCTTAATCTTTCATTTTAAGAAGAAAATAAAAAAGCAGTACACATTCAACCTGAAAAAAAAACTAAGATTGGTTACAGGGATCCTCCAAGAGGATTTTTGGTATTTTCCATCAATGGTAGGGTCCAACAAACCAATGTTAACACACCTTGGGCCCCACTTGTACGAGTTAAGAAACCGTGTACAGAGTATGTTTTGTGTGGCACACAAAACATAAATACATGAGTTTTCATGGAATGCAAAATACTAGGAAATGGGTAGGTAGCTATCAGCCTCGAAAAAACATATTTTCAAGATTTATTATGCCTTTTATGGAGATTTAAAACAAGAAAAACATCGACTAAAGAGCAAGGAATGATGTGCGGGTATTAAAAATTACTTATGAATCACATACGTGGGGTACAAGTAATTCAAATTAAATTGTTTAAATGGTGGCCCTACTTTATATATATAGACACATACACACACAGAGAAAAGGTTCTATGTGGTCGAGCTCATGGGAACTTCCCATGAGGTCGAGCTGTGTGGGCCCTACCATGATGTATGTCGAACATCAATACCATGAATTTGATGGGTCCCATTTAAATTATGGGATATATATATATATATATATATATATATATATATATATATATATATATATATATATATATATATATATATATATATATAGAGAGAGAGAGAGAGAGAGAGAGAGAGAGAGAGAGAGAGAGTAATGGTCTCCTGTGAACCATCCTATGGGATACCTTGGTGCAGTCCAATTCCTGGTAGTATTGGAAACTTAGACAAGGTGGATGTAATATAGTAGGTTAGTGAAATCCACTCTAACTATTATGTTATTGATGGAAATTTATCCATAAGGCTATAAAATCATCCATATTAATGATTCAAGTGGGCTACACCAAGGGAAACAATTAGAGAGAGGACGCCTACCATTGGATTTTTACATGGCGGACAGTGATGTTTATGTGAAATCTAATCCAACTATTATTTTTTTCATGAAAATTCATACATGAGGACGAAAAATTAAAAAGTGTTTTATGTGGGCTACACCAAGTGAAAAAAATTGAATAAGGGATATTCTTTACACTATTTCTTCTTATGTGGCCCACTTGAATTATGAGTGTCGCTAATGTTTTAGCCCTATATCTAAACTCGCATCACACACCTTGTGATTGGAGTGGATTTCAAATATACATCACTATGGGGCCCATCGAAGCTCTTCCTATCTTGATTTCCACTTACTCTAGCAACTGCCTTGGTCAGCATTACGGCATGTGAACCAGGGTGGGCTGGGGGTGGCCCCACCATGATGTGTATGTGAAATCCACTCTATCCATAAGGTTAGCGGAAAAAATTTGTTCAGCTATATGGCTAAAAATTCAGCTACATCATTAATTAGGGTGAGCCACATGAAAGGAATAGGCATGGGGATGCTCACCATCCAAACTGTGTCATTTGGTTTGGCCCACATAAATCAAGCATGGGTATAATTGTAATACCCCATGTATGAATTTTCTCAATGAAGCTAATGGTTGGAGTGGATTTCACATAAAAAGTATGATGGAACATGTAAAAATGCAATCATATGCATCCCTACTCCTATTGTTTTATTTAGTGTGGCCCACCTTAATCATAAATCTACCTGTTATCTTTGCCAGACAACTAAATTTCCAACAGTTACCTAATGGTCGGAGTAGATTTCACATATGCATCACTATAGGGCCCACCCTGTCTAAGTTCCCGAGAGGATAGGGAGGTGGAGTACACAAAGGGGACGCGGACTAGACACGGGTTGAGTAGCGACACTCGCTACTACTGAAGTAACTTCACCAAGTTATGTGGACCCCACTATGATGTATGTGTTGTATCTACAACGTCCATCCATTTGGAGATATTATTTTAAGCCATGAGCCAGAGAATGAGGCAGATCCAAAGCTTTAGTGGACCCCACCACAGAAAACAGCCGGAAGATTAATGCCCACCGTTGAAACCTTTCTAAGGTCCACCATGATGTTTTTTCGAAATCCGACCTGTTCAAAAGTTAACAAAGACATTAAAGAAGGGAAAATACAAATATACGCTTGACCAAAAACTTTTGTGGCTTTTAGAAGTTTTTAACGGTGGCATCACTCTCCCCACTGTTTTCTGTGGTGGGGTCCACTGGAGCTTTGGATGTGACTCATTCTTTGCATATTACCCTAAAATGATCTCTCCAGATGGATGGACGGCGTGGATACAAAACATATATCATGGTGGGGCAACGGAATTTGGTGACGTCACTTCAGTAGTAGTCTCGCTACTCAAGCCAATCCGCCCCCGGCACAAAGTTCTCTGGGGGCTGGACCGCAGCAAGGTATCGTACGGGATGGTTTCGCAGCATACTATTACTCTCTCTCTCTCTCTATATATATAAACGTATTTAAATGTAATTGGGTGCAACCTGTGATTGCCTGCTCATTCGCAGGATACCATTACTCTCTCTCTCTATATATATATAAACGTATTTAAACTTAAATGGGTGCAACCTGTGATTGCCTTCTCTCTCTCTCTCTCTCTCTCTCTATATATATATATATATATATATATATATAAATATATTTAAATTTAATTGGGTGCAACCTGTGATTGCCTGCTCATCAAGCTAACATGCAGCTTGAGTATCAAATGACTCTCCACCATTTGAGAAAGCGAGGAAGAGAGTTTTGAAAGGCAACTTGTACAGGCTGGGTCAGCTTGATGGTCAACCTAGCCCCACCCTGACATCTAAGTTAACCCATGGTCCGACCCAACCCAACATGCCGTATCCTCAACCTTAATCCATGTTAGGTTGGGTCATGTTGGGTGGGGTTGAGTCGGGTTGGTCAGGTGGGACCAAAGATTTAGTGTCTTATATTATAAAAAGTAATTTAATATCTATAAATGCTTCAGTGCTCTTAGATTACTTACAAGTTATAGTGCTCCTAGGCATTTAACAGCATTGAAACACTTGGACTGTCCAATTCACTGATCTAGACTGTTCCTTAGGTCTAATGCACATTTCATGGGCAGCCATAGAAGCATAATACCAATCCGACAAATACAAACCATTCAATCAGTGGTTGTTGATGTGGATGGTTTCGATCATTTACACACACACACAGGTCTATTCAACAATTTGATCGATCTATTTGTCATAGACCATCGTGGGTAGACCATGATTTTAAAGAATCACTTCTATTAGGGATCGTAGCCATATCAGCTGAGGCTTTGAAAAAGAATGGCTATAGATAATAAGGCCAAAGTAAAATTGGATTGATCACCGATCAGTGCTGTTTTCTTATGTTAGCTTGAGAAATGTGTTTTAGACTTAGGGAATAGTTCAGATCAATTGATTGGACTGTCCAATTGAACAGATGTCACTAAGAGCAATATAACTTATAATAATGCTCTGAGAGCAATGAAACTTTTCTCTCTAAGTATCTTTTTTAATATAAGGTTGGGTTCAGTTGTCCAAGGCCTCAACCTAAACCAGCCTATCTTAAGGTTAGTTGAGCATTTCCAGCCTTAGCCTAACCTGACCTATATTTGGGGTTGCGCCAGTGGTGCTTGGGTTGAGCCCCACCTCTCTCTCTCTCTCTCTCTCTCTCTCTCTCTCTCTCTCTCTCTCTCTCTCTCTCTCTCTCTCTCTCTCTCTCTCTCTCTCTCTCTCTCTCTCTCTCTCTATATATATATATATATATATATATCATTGGAGTCCACATAAAGTCAATATCGACCATTGGTGGTGAAATCCCACTAAGGCGTGAGTGTGTGTGAGTGTGTGTGCGTGTGTAGAAAAAAAATTTTTTAAAAAAAATTTATCAACCATTGGACAGGAAGGAAGGAGATTGGCTGGTGTACCACACACCAGCACGTCCTAGCTGGTGTGAGTACGTGTCGTGCCAAGACGAGCGCTGACGCTCCTCGAGCTCTAAGTTGTATGAACAGTTTGAAGGACGTCAAAGTTACAAGAGTCGAACGAGTCGAACAATGATGTATTTATCATATCTACACCGTTCATCCATTTGAAGAGCATTTTACCTCTTGATCCCAAAAATGAGTCCTTTCCAAGGCATCACACTACAAATAGCGGTGGGACAATATTTCTCACTGTTAAAACATTTGTAGGGCTCATCGCAATATTTACCTTCCATCCAATCTATTCATAATGTCACAGACCTAGATGAAGAGAAAAACCAAATATCATATTGATCCAAAATTTCTGTGACCCCTAAAAGGGTTTTAATGGCAGGTGTTCAATCCTCCACTGCTTTTTACAGTGTGGTCCACTTGATTTTTGGGTCTGTCTTATTTTTCAGCTCAAGCCTTAAGACGAGCTCATCAAGTGAACGGACGGTTTGGACATAACTCATACCTCATGAGGGGAGCCACAGACCTTGGTGACATCAACACATCAGCCACATAGCTGGCGTGAGATACACCAGCCAATCCGCTTCTGGACAGGAACGCCGTACAGTGGATAGGACCTGATCCCAAAATCAATTTGAAATGGATGATAATAACCATCCAATCAGCATAACCTTTTGTTTGGTTCCATATGGTGGGCCCCACCTAGATCTCTACTGCATTTCTTGTACACATATATAGCAATAGAGAGAAATTCAAATCCATAGAATTTCAAAGTAATAGGACATGTCTATCGATTCATGTATGCATCGATGACAACCGTCATACAGAAAGAACATTACGTAATTTTCTAGCAACACTTCCAAAAACCATTAAAGTCCCACTTCCAAAGATCAAGGGCCACTCAAGATATTTCCAACACCAGTGGCATTCTCGTAAATCCATCCCTCATTCTCTTCATGATCATCGTCGTCCCATCACAACCACCAGATCACGACGAGTCCACCACCTGGTTTGTATCGATGATGGTCGATGGATTTGAAGAAGCAAACATCAACACAACCAAGTAAAGACGACTATACACCATATTTTAATATATGTGAACAGAATAGGACGACCGAAAGGGAATTTCGGTCTCATGTATGCATGAGAAACATATATACCACAGTTAGGACATATGCTATTTTTATTTTTATTTTTTAAATCTAAAATAAAAGGAACTCATTCAGGACAAATGCTTATGACATGGGCTAAACAGCCCATGAATACATCCATCACCCAGAGTCGGCCACTGCACATATTCCATTTATTGTATGTATATTATATGGTTATTTTATTAAATTAATGTATCATACAAGGAAGAAAAATCCATGCAATGACATGGACGTGTTGTGTTTTTTAAAACGTAGAGAGAGTAATGACCAGATACCTCTAGCTGTGTCATAAGTTATGATACATCCATTTTTCCTGCAAACCTATTATATATTTAGAATATCCTTCCCGTACAAAATGTGGGCCACACCATGTTGATCACATGATATAAAAATCAGGTTATTGATTCATTGAGTGGGCCACAAAAGGACATTAATTCATACTATCGGCCGTGATATATTGTCCTACTCTACGAGTTGATTGGTCTAATTTTTTGTACCATGTGATCATCATAGTGTGGCCACTATTTTTACGGTCAGGATATTCTAGATACATGAGATGGTGGATGGAAATGGGATGGTTGTATCATGAGGTGTATTTGGACAATTCTCTTTTGAAAGAAATGAGATTTTAATTTTCTTCAAGGAGGTCGTTGCCGCGTGAAGTTTGTCATCTTGATGTCGAACCGTTGATGGCTACGTTGTTTTATATGATTTATGTGGTCATCTTCGAACATGATTTGTGGATTTAAAATTCCATTGACAGATAATTTATAAGATGAAATGGATATCATATGTGAACGGATCGGATCGGATTATCAGGCCGTCCATCCATGCATCCAATGAATGGCTGTCACATCACATTGTGGTGCGGAGTAAGGAGTTTTGCTATACCCACACGTGCAATGCAGATCATATACAGCCACACAGGTGCTAGCATAGCATGTAGGTCCGAGATCCAATCCATCCATCAGAAGGGCACCGCTATTTCATTGCCCTAGCCCAAGAGTCAGGTTGATTTACTTGTGAGGTGGAACACACTTTATAATATAAATGTACGTCCAGGAAAGAATCTGCTGACCGGTCCACATGTTTTCATATTGGGCCCACTTGCTGAATGGAGAAAATTTATTTTTTGGAAAAACATAGACGAGGCTGGACCAACCTGATGGATAGATTGGATTTGGGGCCTATGTGCCACACATGTGCGTTTACACGAGCTGCAAATGCGCGTGGACTTAGCTAAGCTAGGGAGCATAGCGTAAGAAATTCAATGGAGCATTCATTCGGCTTTAAAAAAATTACAAGTGTCATCCGGCTTTTAAAAAATTACATATGGAGCCCACCAAGTGATATGAACGGTTAGGCTAGGACCTATGGTGGATTTGAGAGGAACCCACCGTTCGTATTCAATTCCGACGCGCCGACTAGCCCTGCGTACATGCAGAGTGAATGGTTTGATTTTGATTACGTAACAAGTGTGGTTTGATTTTGATTATGTAATGAGTGTTGAGAGAAAAAAATTTCTCCAATCACACGCACAGTAATATTAAAATCAAAAGAAAGTAGGAAAAAAAAATTTTAAAAAAAAGGTGAATTATAATATAGAGATTTTACGTGGTTTAATTTTGGTACATTCATGGATCCACACCAATCCACTATACTCAAAGGTTAAAAAAAATAATTTAAAAAAAAAATAAAAAATGAAGAAGCAGCTCTCAATATAATGATGGCTCCATCTTTCTCTCATGATAGAATATATATTACCCCAAACATACTAGCGTTATATAAAACTCCATGTGAAATTATGAAATTGATTCCCCTGCGAGCCCTAACAAGCTCAACGTAGAACTTGACCTATGAAAGTGCTGGTTGGATGAACAACACACCTCTGATGATCAAACTACACATATCCTAACAATTTACCACTTAGAGACTAATCATAAGCAACTCTCACTGAATTTGTTGTATTTACAAAAGTCATGCCTTCATAAATAACTCGGTGTGAATCTCATCCTGGTCTTCAAGCTAAAAGACTAACAGAAAATTAAACATGACTTCAATTTCTCTACAGTAACCACATTGGTCACTATATATGTAGGGTTCTGGCTTATATAAATCTTCTCTAAAGTAAATTGCCCATCATCCAAAAGCAATCATATAGAATGGTATTTAATATTTATATGCTTGATTCTTAAATCAAATGTTGAGTTCTTTGCTAGATGAATTGAACTCTAACTGTCATTGTAAAACTTACAATTTTCTTGCTTTTTACCAAACTCTTCCATGAGACCTTACCATTTCCTTGCAAGCCTTTGTTGCAGTAACATACTCTGCTTTTATCGTGGAGATGATAATAATCTTCTATAACTATAAAACGCAACCAACTGCTACACTGTCCAAAGTGAACATATAGCTTATAGTGCTCTTTCTGCTATTAATATCCCCTGTTAGATCCGAATCAACATTGAAATTGCATGGATTTTCTACCGTGACACGTACGAAAGCTTTGCGGAGCTTAGAATTATGGATGAGTCTTAGATGGGGGTGAATAGGACCAAAGTGGATCCAATCACATAGATTACAAGTGATAGGATTCCAAGACAAAGTGGATCTAATCACATAGACTACAAAAGATGAAATAATAAGTAGCTAGTCTATAAGAAGATAGTGATCTTGTATGTGGGATGTGCTAATTATTCAATACCTAATATACATCTAATTATGCATTCATAAATTCAAGGAATTAAGGTCACAAGCATAAATAGAAATATACGCAAATAACAATGACAAACACAAACACAAGCATGTATAATGGTTTGGCTACTTTCATACTCCACTCTTAACGGACACACACTCTCCGGGTGTACCAGTATTCACTATCTTAGGAGTTTTTAATAAGTTCACTCCTAACCTTTAAAAGTGTACACTATCATCGAAGGCCTACGCAAGGACTTGACACATGTACACTGACGTTAAAGGCCTACACTTGGACTTAACAAACATACAGTCCTATCGAAGGCCTACACAAGAACTTACACATATATTCACCCGTGGTGGTAGCGATATGGTCCTACGCAAGAACTTACGCAAGTTTAAGTCACAAACTCTATACTTAATCCTATACGGAGAAAGAGTATATGAACTCTTAAAATTGACAACTTGTCCAATTGAGCTCCTTTATAGTGTCTTCTTAAGATGCTTCTTCAATGCTCTCTGGAGCTTAAATTGGCTTCTCACTTTCTTCCATGATCATTGATGTAGATGGTTCAACTCCACGATTAAACCCTACCTATGAGGTAACCAAGGTAATGGGAGGGGTTTAGTTGAATCTCCTACAACTAAATGTGTAGTTGATTTTTAAATGAAGATTCACTTAGATGGCATTCTAGAAATTTAAAAGACATAGGGTTTGCCTATTAGAGTGGTGTATATCTTATAAATAATGCAAGAAAATAAGATCATTTTCATAAGGAGCTTGAAATGCTCATGAGAGTTAATAATTACATGTGAGATTACTTGGATTCCTTTGGGTGAGAGCCTACAGGTATTAGAAAGTATTGGGACATACTAGAACTTCTAACACACTCAAAAAACATCCATTTATCTAAGGTCCGAGTGCCCTTTAAAAATAAATCAAGTTCCAATGGTTAAAAAAACAGGTAGAAAAATGACACCTTTGATCAATCGAGCGACCCTTCAATGGGATTGAAGGTCCCTCAATGGGATCGAGAAAGTCCAGAATTTCAGACAATTGTTGTTGGACATTTTTTGCCACCATTGAACGATCAAGCCATGAGCTTCAATCAATCGAAGCTTCGCCTCGAGACACATTAGCGGTCTATCAATGGGATCAAACTCCATTCGAA
This sequence comes from Magnolia sinica, assembly GCF_029962835.1. Taxonomy (NCBI): domain Eukaryota; kingdom Viridiplantae; phylum Streptophyta; class Magnoliopsida; order Magnoliales; family Magnoliaceae; genus Magnolia; species Magnolia sinica. The sequence continues at coordinate 19,358,004 of NC_080586.1, forward strand.
AACTGTTGTTTAGGCAATAGAATTTACGACAGTTTTACACCTCTTCAAAATCTAACTAAACGTGTTCATTAATAGTCAAAGGCCTAGATTAGATTAGTCAAATGTTTACCTATTAGATGATTCATGTAGAAGTAGGTTATTTTGGAATCTAAATAGTCTAAGGCTAGGTTTAGCAAGGCAGGATTTAACTATTGTCTTCGGCCTTAATACTCCAAGTTTTCAAGTCTTTGGTCTTCAATATCTTCATATAGAGGCTCAACCGACTTAAGACACCCTAACTCACGTCAATGACAAAACCGAGGCACTAACAAACATATCTATGCAAACTTATTTATGACTCTCCATACCACAACATTGCCTCGGTAGTAACTCTCAAGTATCTAAGAATTCATTTAGGAGCTTCCCAATGCTCATTCCCTAGGTTGTTCATAAACCTGCTAACAACTTTCACTACATGAGCAATATCTGGTCTTGTGTAGACCATGATGTATATTGAGCTACTAATAGTTGAGGCATATAGAACTTTAGTTGTGTAGTCATGTTCTTCATGCATTGTTGCACCATGTTTCTTTGAGAGTTTAAAGTGGCTTGCCAAGAGTGATAACTAGCATAGCACCTTCCATATTGAATTGCTTGAGTACTTTTGTAATATATTTAGCCTATGACAATTTCAACTTCCTATTTCTTCTATATTTATTGATTTTTATACTAAGAATTTATTTTTGCAGAACCCAAATCCTTCATTGCAAACTCATTAAACAACTATTCCTTGGAATTTGAAATCGCGTGTATGCTTGACTCTGCAACAAGCATATCATCTATATACAAAAGAAGTATGAGATATAAATTCTCAAGTTTTTTGAAATAATAACAATGATCAGCATGGCATCTCTTAAAGCTATTAGGAAACATAAAACTATCAAATTTACTGTACCACTATCTTAGAGCATGTTTCAAACCATATAAACTTTTCTTGAGTTTACATATCATGTTCTCCTTTCTAGGTGCAACATATCTATGTGGCTGACGCATATAAACGTCTTCTTCAAGATCGTTATGAAGAATAGTTATTTCTATATCTAATTTTTTATTTTTTATTTTTACACACGCACACACACCCCCACACACTCACGTCATAGTGAGATTTCACCACCTATGGATACTCGAACCCTTGACCGGGTGTTGAAACTCCTGAGAGTCTAACACCCGAGCAAGAGTAAGGATCCTATATATATATATATATATATATATATATATATATATATATATATATATATATATATATATATATATATATATATATATATATAATTGTTCTATACGTCGAGCTCATGGGAACTCCCCTTGAAAACTCATTTGATAATAGAAATCTTAACAATATGAGAAAAGATTTCAATATAGTCGATGCCTACCTTCTGTTAAAAATCTTTCACAACCAACCTGGCCTTCAATAGGTTAATGCCACCATGCTCTTCATTTAAAACCCACTTATTATGCAAAGCTACCTTTCTTCTGGGTAATTAGACCAAGTGTAACGCCCTGGAAATCGGGGGTCGTGCATACACTCGACTCCCGAGTTCCCGGGGTCACTTATAACCGGTTTTCATTAATATGTGCTTAAATCAAGTTTAAATGCGCAGCCTAGAATTACCTGGAACATAGAACACAACCACAACTAGTTTACTGAAATGAAAAAAGATCATATATATATATATGTACATGCCCAAAAGAATATATAAGGGTCGCCCAACACGTTGCCCAACAAAATCACAAAAATATTATGTCCAAAAGAATGAGGCTAAGTCTGCTACTCAGTGATCCGAAGACCCGTCGATTGGGCCGACGGAGACGCGCTTATCATCTGAAAGTAGGAGAACTCGTCCTCCTCCTCGAGGCTCGCATCGCCGGACTCCTCATACTCGGCATCACCTGCATCTATGAACGAGTCTGGTTGGTGTTTTCAAACACCGTCCCAGAGTGGGAGTGAGTGATCAACTCAATGGGTGCTATTAATCTTAAGTTGTGCCAGACATCAATTACATTATGAACTTAATGAAAAACAATCATTCATAAATACCTAACTAATCTTATTAATGCATATGCATGATAGATGATATGATGCATGCCCTCGCCATAACACTCCCTCGAGCGACTCCATCTAACGATCGCATATGACCAATACTCTCTCAGAGCGACCTCGACTGTCGAGTTGCCAACCTAGCTAGTGTGATGTGATGATAATGTTAGCCAAGTTCTTAATTAATTCCATTCATTCAGCAGGTTGGAAAAACTGATACACCCCACGTATCAATGCCCTTACCTGGTTGCGAAGCCAAGGCCCCCCAACGTGTGAGGCCAAGACCCCGCGATCCTTGATCCCATCAGGTTCCCCATCCCTGACTTCAAGCACATGGGGAGTGCTGAGAAAAAAGGATCGCTCGCGATCACTACGGGGAGGCGGGTCACCCCAGTGTAGGCCAATAGCTCGAACATAATGTCCCACTCCACCATGCCCGACTCACGAGGCGGTGGATCAGTTTCAATATGGTTATCAATGGGCTATAACGGTTATAGAGTGTTCCAGGTTCCATACGTATATGAGCAAACAGGGGTAATAATCAAGGTTGGTCAGTAAATAGGCTAGACCGCACCAGTTCAAGCAAACACGTGATAGACGACATCAGGTACAAGTGACCCATGTAGTTTAACTATTGTCGCTTACGCGCACCCACCCAAATTCATGAGTTTAACCTCAGGATAGTCTTACCAACGGGACCACCTTCACTCTCCTCATATTCCTGACCAACCCAAGGGTTTGGTGGTAATGTGTTGCATGCCAACTAATATGGGTTATCAACTAGCATAGGTAATAGCATGCATTCATACTTCTCATCATAGAATTCATATTTTTATAAGGCAAATGCTAACAATATCATGAAATAAAGGTGCAAGTGTTGTGTGGGTTAGTGTGGAAGGCAAACATTTCATATATCTCCTAATATCAAAATATACACAAGGGTTAGTACATCAAACATGTTAGGGAAAAACATCATACATGAACCGAGCAAGGAATGTGTAAGCAATCATCATTAACATACCCAATCATGTTTGAGAAACAACAAGCATTCCATCATCATTCCACATTAATTTGGGGGATCTAAAGTGTAAGGTCTTGTTTAGGTTTTGCTAGATTATCCAAATACATCATCCAATAAACAAAATCGTTAGATTCATATTGAACTTGGTGCTAGGCCACTTAAGAACAATAGTCTGCACCTATGGATCGTTGGAGTGTTGGAAAACAACCTAGGAATGAGGATTTCTGGGTCACTCTGCCGGAATCCCTAAAGCAAACATTTGTATGTTAGATTTCAATGTAAATCCCCTCTCATCACAAGGGTTTCAAGAAAAAGGGGTGATGGATCTTACCTAGACGATCAACGGAATGGAAGGGCAGTCGTGGATGAGGGTTTCTTCTTGGAGAAGAGGTAGGGAGTTTTGGGGTTTGATTTCCTTGGGCCTCACCTCGATCTAGGGTCCACCCTTGCTCTCCTTCACTCTCTCTTTTTCTCCTTGCTTTCTCTTCTCTCTTTACTCTCTCCTTCTTTCTCTCTTTCTCCCTTTTGAAGATGAAAAATCGTATGGGAAGAGGGGTGCCCTAAATGAGGCCCTTTTATAATGTCAGATTTGGTGCCAATGGCCCCAAGTATTGGGTTTTTACTATACTAACCCTATGGGAGGGTTTTTCTAACCTCTAGGGTCCACTATGAGGTGTAGGAGTCGACACTCACCATTGGATAGTTGGCCCTATTGATGATCTACACACAGACACAATCGGCCCGCCATTTGGACGCGCCGATCGACAGATATGATTAAAAGTCTGTTCAACGGTCACCGATAGTTGATCGAGGCCGCAGCTATACGGATATGAGTAGGAAAATATCTTTGCTCTATGGTTAAAGTTTGGTCATAAACAGACGGTCCAAAATCCTCAACTTTGCATAAGAGTGGACGACCCAATTCACTTAGGTTTCAGTTCATTCCTTTAGGGTATTTGCACTTCTCATGCACTCGTCCTTTGACTCAAGTTGAGCGGTCCTGGACTATTCCTAGGTCTGACTCCCGCGATGGATGTCGAGCCCAGTAATACGGATATTATTCTATAGTTTTGTAACTAGTGGCCCACCAACGAGCGGTCTATAACTTGTTCAGAAAATCGGGGCATTTCTGGAATGAATTAGGTATTGAGATTTCTTGTGGGTAATGATTACGGTTTGGATTAACTATGTTCATAGTATTGCCTATTTATAACTAGTGAAAGTGGAGATTTGGTCATGATTACTCTAAACCGTCAGTTTTAGGCTAAAAGAGTAACGGGGTTGATTTGGTTTATTAGCCAAGATCCGGGCCTTATCTGACTTGGCTTCGATTAGATCTTTAATTTGGTCATGATTGTCTTAATTAGTTAGCGATGGGTTGGTTAGATTTGGGTCCTATGTGAGTAAATCATGGGGCTACACCTGATGTTCTAATGATCGGCGAATTCATTGGCTTCCTACGACTGATTTATCGGACTTGTGCGGCTATTTACTGGTACCACCCCTGTATAAACTAACATTGAGTGCTAATGGTCATTAAGTGATATTATAAGTTAATTAATAAAAAAAATCAATGATTTTTTTAGAAATCCAAAATAATGAAAATCCAAGATGTTACAATCTATCCCCCTTAAAAACAATTTCATTCCCGAAATTGCCTAAGGGTAATAAGTAAAGATATTATCATTTCATTTGCTTAAGTTTTGTTAGTTTCGGGTTTATATATGTTTTAGGGTATATAAATAATGCACTAGCCTAGCTCATTGTGATCTACCCCCCTTAAAACGTTTTCACCCTGATGGTTTACTACAATTTATTTATTTATCTATTTATTTATTTATTTTAAGATTTAGATTCATGGCGATGGTTTCCCTCTATCTAGAGTTAAAAAAAATTTTGTTTTCAATATTAGACCAATACGGAGAGGCGATTATAGTGGGCTTGAACCTGATACGTCGATTATCTACCTGGCCAGGGTAGAAGGCTCATCATATCCCTTCTTCATCCTGGTAGATCCTAGTCTTCTGCTCGGTCAAAGTAATGAGTCCATTGGTAGTCGTCCAGGATTGAGAATTGAGTTAAGCCGCGAATGCTTCGCAGGTATATACTTCCATAATTCCGTAGTCCGATTAATCTAAATGTTTAGGGAACGACCATTATTGAAAAGTTTAAATCTCTTATTTATAAGGTTGTCTTTTGGGTCTTAGTCCAAGAGAGTTCTCATTTTAATTCTTGTCTAACTTAGTGATTTAAATCTCACACGGTGCTTATGGTCAAATGATTATCCTAAAAAGGTTTCTAATAGTATAAAATCTTATATGTATATCACCATCTCGATCTCATGTCTAGTGGGTTTGGAGTAGACTGCACTTCAGTTTCCTAAACTTCGAGAGGGAAGGAAGAATTGAAAGTTCTAAGGTATTTTAGAGGTTTGAAGTGCTAATAACGCTAAGAATGATGCAGAAAAGGAAAGACGAAGAATGTCGTCTTCTCAATGTGGTACGAACCTTAAATCTTAAACAGAATAAGAAAACTTGATATATTTTACTATAATCCACCTTTAATACGAACTTTCGAAGCCTTAAACTATGAAACCCAATCCTACTCAAGGGTCCTAATTCGATTGCGTTGAAAACTACTTAAAATAGAAAAACATAAAAAAATCAGTCTAATTATAGGATGATTCCTAGTATTATTAGAAATAAACATTCTTATCTTTCACTGCACATTTGGTTTCTACTGCAGACCTGTTTAAATTCAATCCATTATAACCTATTTTGCGTTTGTAAGAAAACCCATTAATAGATTCAGCTTGTTGTTTAGTTTCTGCTTCTAGAACTGTTTCCAACACCCATAGCCGGTCCTGGAACTTGCTTATCAGCTCCTATTTAAGCAGAGTCTTCACCAGTCAACCATCTGGCCAACAGTTAATTCCTAAGGCAGTTCAATAGGAAACTAATAATCCAAACCTAAATCTGTCCACAGTCGACCATCTGTCTTCATGACTGATCTATTTCCTAGCCACTTCCACACCCAACATTGGTACCAAAATCTAGCATTAAATGTCTATGGCTACAAAGTATCTTTAATTGTGGACAACACAATATTCATATGGGGATATGTATATGGAATCACAGTTTATTTATTTTCATTTAGAGCAACATCACCTATCTGTGATGAAGCACATTAAATGAATGGATTGGGTGGCAGATAAAGACCATGGTAGGCCCCGTATATAACTAACAGTGGATGTTCCTTCTCAACTATTCCATGGGATGGCCCATTTGAGTTTTAGATGATCATATTCTAGTTCAATGGTTACCTTTGGAAGAAAGAAAAGAAGAAGAAAGGATTGTAGTAATGAGTTTTTGATGATAGGTTTGGAGAAGAAGAAAAGATAGGTTTGGAGATGTTGAGTGAGATGAATTTAGAGATGAGCTTAAGAAAATGGATTTGAGGGATGGAGGTTGAGAAGTGATTAGGAATGAGTTGAAGAAATGAGATTGAGAAAAGTTTGGAAAGGGCTTGAGAGAATGAGGATTGAGATGGGTTAGAGTGAAGAAGAAGATGACAGGGTTGGGGATTGGGTTTTGAGATTGGGAGAGGGAGAGTTTTCTCTAGGGGTTAGAAGGGATGGTGGAGGGTAATGGGAGTAGTAGATATAGGTTTTATGGACTCTAGATAGTCCTAAATGGCAAGGGAAATGGGCCCCACTCGTGTGTACATTGAAAGGGAGGAGAGGACCCATCTTGTAACGTTTCTGATACTTTTAATAACTGGATTATTTTTAAAATTTTTATGATGATTTAACATCAAGTTTTAAGTCATCCCACAAAATTTCATATCATTTAGATTTGTAGATAAATTATTAAAATTCTAGGAGCAACATCTGTTTGAAATTAATAATTTTTGGATAGCTGCTCAAATATCTTAATTTTAACTATATTATAATTTTTATTTTATTTTTTAATTATTTTTATAAATTAGACTCATCAAGCTTCAATCTGGCTTTTGAATCACCTAAATCGGAGTTGTAACGAAGGAGATATGAATTTTTGAAGTGGACCCAAATTTGCAGGAAAATCCGGCGGGGCAATGCGGGTTGGCGGGGGCAACGCAGGCCGGCGGGGGCCACGCGGGCCTCTGGCTTTCCGGGCGCGGGGGCCACGCCGACCTCTGGCTTCCCAGGTGGTCGATGTCTTCTAATACGTGTAACTCATAAACCGAAATGAGTTATTCGACGTGCCATATATGAATTTGGGGTAAGAGAAGCTGATCTACGCAATGAGCCTAGTGGTTTCACAAGATTCCCCCCGGTTAGGAGTCAAAATCTGATTTTTGTACAGTTTCACTAATTTCAGTAAATTTTCATTCACCTGTATGTCTTCATCCCTGAATGGGTCGGAACTATCAAATTTGGTCCAATATTAGGTTATTTGGACTAGGACGATGGCTCCGACTGTCTAATCACTCAATTCCCGGCTCGTTCCTATCAATGTACTGGGAAAACTTAAAGAACAGAATAAAGGTAGGTGAAGATTTTAACGAGATAGATGGGAGAGAGGGAATTTAGACCTGGGCCCGTTTGGCTAGTGGCATTAAGCGGTACTAAATGGGATTACAATGTCAATCCCATCTCAAGATTGGGAATGGCATGTCTAGAACAAGTGTGGGATGAGACTCAAATTTACTTCACAGGCTTTGCTAAATGAGCCTTGCATTGGAAGGTGTAATGTGGGATTTTCAAATCCCAGGATGACGAATTTCTAAGCATAATTGGGAAGGAAGACTCGGGATTTACCCTTAATTGAATACATTCCAACGGGGCATTATAGAACATAGGATGCACTCATCCCAGGGACAATAACTTATCTGCATTTATCGTTACTCTAAAATTCATTCCACCCTGATCCCAGCTATTTCAGTTGGCCCAACGGGCCCTAGGAACTTGGTGGACTAAACTAGCCATATTTCCTAGTTAATTGAATCGAATCTTGTCGTCAAGTTTCCAATTTCTTGCCCGGGAATGGGTCGTGGCACTGTAAGACTCTCGGATCTCCTTCGCTAGCGTCACTATTCCCTCTCTCGCTACCCATTCCTAACTTCCTTGGAAGTCCTACCCTCCATCCATAATTATTAGTTCAGGGCTTGGGATGGTTCCTAGCGTTCTAAGTCCCTATTGCATTTTATATAGCGTATCCTCTCAAGTCAACGGACGCGTTAGTGAGTTCATGACCATGGCCTAATGGATTCCAAACTATTGCTCTGATACCATCTTGTAACGCCCTGAAAATCGAAGGTTGTGTATACACTCGACTCTTGAGTTCCCGGGGTCACTTATAACCGATTTTCATTAATATGCATTTAAATGCACAGCCTGGAATTACCTGGAATATGGAACACAACCACAACTAGTCTACTGAAATGAAAAGAGATCAAATATATATGTACATGCCCAAAAGAATATATAAGGGTCGCTCAAAGCGTTGCCCAACAAAATCACAAAAATATCATGTCCAAAAGAATGAGGCTAAGTCTACTACTTAGCGATCCGAAGACCCGTTTACTGGGCCGACGGAGACCCGCTCATCATCTAAAAGTAGGAGAACTCGTCCTCCTCCTCGAGGCTCGCGTCGCAAGGCTCCTCATACTCGGCATCACCTGCATCTACGGACGAGTCTGGTTGGTATCTTAAAATACTGTCCCAGAGTGGGAGTGAGTGATCAACTCAGTGGGTGCTATTAATCTCAAGTTGTGTCAGACATCAATTACATTATGAACTTAATGAAAAATAATCATTCATAAATACCTAACTAATCTTATTAATACATATGCATGATAGATGATATGATGCATGCCCTCACCACAACACTTCCTCGAACGACTTCATCTAACGATCGCATATGACCAACACTCCCTTAGAGTGACCTCGACTGTCGAGTCGCCAACCTAGCTAGTGCGATGCGATGATAATGTTAGCCAAGTTCTTAGTTAATCTCATTCATCCAGCAAGTTGGGAAAACTAATACACCCCACGTATCAATGGCCTTAATTGGTTGCGAGGCCAAGGCCCCCCAACGTATGAGGCTAAGACCCCGCGATCCTTGATCCCGTCGGGTTCCCCATCCCCGAATTCAAGCACGTGGGGAGTGTTGAGAAAAACGGATCGCTCGCAGTCACTACGGGGAGGCGCATCACCCCAGCGTAAGCCGACAGCTCAGACATAGTGTCCCATTCCACCATGCCCGGCTCACGAGGCGGTAGATCGATTTCAATATGGTTATCGATGGGCTACAACGGTTGTACGGTGTTCCACGTTCCCTACGTATGTGAGTAAATAGGGGTAACAATCAAAGTTGGTCAGTAAATAGGCTAGACCGTACGAGTTCAGGCAAGCACGTGACAAACGACATCGGGTACAAGCGACCCATGTAGTCTAACTACTGTTGCCCACACGCACCCACCCAAATTCATGGGTTTAACCTCAGGATAGTCCTACCAATGGGACCACCTTCACTCTCCTCGTATTCCTGACCAACCCAAGGATTTGGTGGTAATGTGTAAAATGCCGACTAACATGGGTTATCAACTAGCATAGGTAATAACATGCATTCATACTTTCCATCATAGAATTCAGATTTTTACAAGGCAAATGCTAACAATATCATGAAATAAAGGTGTAAGTGTTGTATGGGTTAGTGTGAAAGGCAAGTATTTCATATATCTCCTAATACCAAAATATACACAAGGGTTAGTGCATCAAATATGTTATGGGGAAAACGTCATACATGAACCGAGCAAGAAATGTACAAGCAATCATCATTAACATACCCAATCATATTTGAGAAACAACAAGCATTCAATCATCATTCCACATTAATTTGGAGGATCTAAAGTGTAAGGTCTTGTCTAGGTTTTGCTAGATTACCCAAATGCATCATCCAATAAACAAAATTATTAGACTCATATTGAAATTGGTGCTAGGCCACCTAAGAACAATAGTCCGCACCTATAGATCGTTGGAGAGTTGAAAAATGACCTAGGAATGCGGATTTTGGGGTCGATCGGCCGGAATCCCTAAAGCAAATATTTGTATGTTAAATTTCAATGTAAATCCCCTCTCATCACAAGGGTTTCAAGAAAAAGGAATGATGTATCTTACCTAGATGATCAACGTAATGGAATGGCGGTCGTGGATGAGTGTTTCTTCTTAGAGAAGAGGTAGGGAGTTGTGGGGTTTGATTTCCTTAGGCCCCACCTCGTTCTAGGGTCCACCCTTGCTCTCCTTCATTCTCTTTTTCTCTCCTTGCTCTCTCTCTCTTCTCTCTTTACTCTCTCCCTCTTTCTCTCTTTCTCCCCTTTGAAGATGGAAAATCGTATGGGAAGAGGGGTGCCCCAAATGAGGCCCTTTTATAATGTCAGATTTGGTGCCAATGGCCCCAAGTATTAGGTTTTTACTATACTAACCCTATGGGAGGGTTTTTCTAGCCTCTAGGGCCTACTATGGAGTGTAGGAGTCGACAGTCACCACATACGATTGATGATCTATGCACAGACACAATCGGCCCACCATTTGGACGCGCCGATTGACAGATATGATTAAAAGTCTGTTCAATGGTCACCGATAGTCGATCGGGGCCGTGGATATACGGATATGAGTAGGAAAATATCTTTACTCCACGGGTAAAGTTTGGTCGTAAACCGACGGTCCAAAATTTTCAACTTTGCATAAGAGTGGACAACCCAATTCACTTAAGTTTCAGTTCATTCCTTTAGGGTATTTGCACTTCTCATGCACTCGTCCTTTAGCTCAAGTTGAGTGGTCCTAGACTGTTCCTAGGTCCGACTCCCGCGATGGATGTCGAGCCCAGTAAGATGGACATTATTCTATAGTTTTGTAACTAGTGGCCCACCAATGAGTGGTCTAGAGCTTGTTCGAAAAATCGGGGCATTTCTGGAATGAATTAGGTATTGAGATTTCTCGTGGTTAATGATTACGGTTTGGATTAACTATGTTCATAGTATGGCCTATTTATAACTAGTGAAAGTGGAGATTTGGTCATGATTACTCTAAACCGTCAGTTTTAGGCTAAAAGAGTAACGGGGTTGATTTGGTCTATTAGCCAAGATCCGGGCCTTATCTGACTTAGCTTTGGTTAGATCTTTAATTTGGTCATGATTGTCTTGAATGGTTAGCGATGGGTTGGTTAGATTTGGGTCCTATGTGAGTAAATCATAGGGTTACACCTGATGTTCCAGTGATCGGGCGGATTCGTTGGCTTCCTATGGTTGCGGACTTGTGCGGTTCTTTACTGATACCACCCCTGTATAAACTAACATTGAGTGCTAATGGTCATTAAGTGATATTATAAGTTAACCAATAGAAAAAAAATTCAATGATTTTTTTAGAAATCCAAAACAGTGAAAATCCAGGATGTTACACCAAGTCTCATATCTTATTTGATATCAAAGAATCCATCTCATCATTCATGGTCTGCTCTTACTTGTTCTTGGTCTCAACCCGTAAAGCTTCTTCCTAACATTCTAGTCACCATTATTAATCAGCAACAAATTATGTGGAGAATGAGAATAACAGGCTATCGGTTTACTAAACCTAGATAATCTCCTCAAAGGAATAGGGGTTTGAGGTTCTGCTTGTAGATTTTCAATTTGGGGCCTTAGAACATTCCCTTCAGGTATCTCGTCAAGTTCTATTAACTCAGAATGCTTAATTTTCTCTTCTTGTTATTCTAATTTATGCTTATGCATGATAGTTTCATTAAATACCACATCCTTGCCCCTAATGATTTTCAATTTTCAACATCTCAAGGTCAATAACCAAAATCATTAAAACCATATCCAATGAATGTGCACCTTCTAGACTTAGTCTTATTTTCAAAATCGATATGAATATAAGAGATACAATCAAATACCTTTAAATGTGACAACTTTTTCTTTTTTCCAGTACATGCTTCCTCTCACAATCCACCATCCAAAGCAACTGAAGGTCATATGTTAATCAAGTAAGCTGCAGTATTTATAGCATCTGTCCAAAACTATTTAGGCAATCCAACATGGATTCTCATGCTCCTTTCATACTTCAAAATAGTTTTATTCATGCACTCAGCTACACCATTCTGTTGTGGCATCTTGGAGTCATTTTTTATCTCTTGATTTCATTAGCCGAATAATACTCCTCAAACTTGTTGTCACGATACTCTCCCTATTATCTGATCAAGACACTTCAGTTTCAAACTTTTCATTCACGTCCAAAGCTTTCATTTCTTGAACACATTAAATACTTATATTTTATGTTTCAAAAAATAAACTCACGTTTTTTTAAGTGGCATCATCAATAAAAGTAATAAAATAAAGAAAGCCACCGAGAGATGATATCTTATCTAGTCCTAATACATCAGTATGAATCAGCTCCAACCGCTCCAACTTTGGAATCCTTCTGATCATTGAGAAGCTAGCTTTCCTCTGTTTGCTATATATGCAAGCTTCACAAAAATCCAGATCAATAAATTCCAAATATAGTAGCTCTTCTTTAAAAAGTAGAACATTCATTCCATTTTCGTTCATGTGCCCAAGATTGTGATGATGCAATTGTAATGGAACTATTAAAGCCGTAAGTCAAGTAAAGAGTACCTTCCTTCATATCCCGAGCAATTACCATAGCCCCTTCATGATATTTCACGAACCGATAGTAAAGGTCATCATATGTCCAAAATCTGTAAGCTGGCCAACCGATATCGAATTCCTTTTCAGATTTGGAACTTGCTTAACATATTTTGGCTTCAGCATTGTCTCATTCAACTGGTTTATATGAACGTCCCCCTTTCCAATAATATAGCAGGGTTCATCATCACTCAGATAAACTTTTTCGAGATTACCCTGCACATAGTTATGAAGAACATCCATACTCTAAGTAGCATGAAACAAGACAACAAAATTTATTATTCAAGATTCATTACAAATATTAAAAGACTGAATTAGGACATCAAAAATACTTTCTTCAGAGATGTTTACAGAATCTTTACCTCCTCGATTATTGTTTTCTTATTATTTTTTCAAAGATTTACAGTCTCGCTTGAAATTACGTGGATTGTTTACCACAGCACGTACGTAAGCTTGGCGAAATTTAGAATTATGGTTAAGTCCTAGAAGGGGGTGAATATGACCACTTTAAAATTGTTTACCTAATTAATATAATTTTTTAATTAAAACTAATGAGAAAAATTAACACTAAGGATTCTAAGACAAAGTAGGTCCAATCACATAGACTACAAACGATATAACATTTAGGCAACTGGTCTACAGAAAGATAGTGAACTTGTGTGTGATTTACAAGTTAACTGCCTAGCATATAATCCAATTCAAGCATTCATAGTATTTAACTAATCAAATAGATAAGTATAAATAGAATTGTGTTTAAATGACAATCACAAAAATAAGTATGTATAGTGGTTCGGTTTTTCTACTCTACTCCCAGCGAACGCACTTTCCCCAAGTGTACCAATATTCATTATTTAGGAGTTTTCAATAGGTTCACTCATAACCTTTATGATGATTTCTCATAGGCTGACTACTAACTTACATGTATACTCCCATATCGGAAGAACACATCTCCACCCATGTCGATGGCTCCTGCAAGAGACTTTATTTAGTTTTCTCTCGCCTAACCAACAACCACTAGTGGTCCTAATCCAAGGCCTTACGTACACTCCCATCCAAGCCTCTCTAAGGAGACTAATACATACACACCCGTGTTCGATGAATTCACCCCTACATAAGAATCTGTTCGAGTTTGAGTCACAAACTCTATAATCAATCCTAAACAAGAAAGGAGTATGAATGGACTCTATAATTGACTACTTACTTGTCAGATTGATTCCTTTTTGTAGTGCCTTCTTAATATATTTTTTTAATACTCTCTTATGCTTGTATCAGTTTCTCAATTGCTCACATTTGTTGATGCCAATGGTTCAGCTTCACAAACAAACACTTACATGCGATACTCTGATGAGGTGACCAAGGTAATGGGAGGATGGTGGAATCTCTTACAACTAATGGATAGTTGATTTTCAAAGGAGATTTACTTATATGGGTCTTTTAGAAGATGTAGATAAGGATATACCTATAGACTTAATGTCTAATCTCTAAAAAATGGTGGAGATCAAGATTATCTTCACAATAAATGTTGAAATCCTCATTAAAATAGTAAAGTTCAAGAAGATGACTTAGATCTCATAGGTTTATAGGCTTAAGATGAGGGATATGAGTGGGGAATCATCTAGGCTTTTATTACACAAAAAATCCATCATAATGCCGAAAAATCGAATACCCATTTTATAGAAAAATATTTTTCAACGCCTATAAAACGGCTAGTTAACGACTATGTCAATACGACCAAAGGGCCCTTTGATAAAATCGAGCTCACTTTCAACCCCATCAAGAAACTTCAGAATTTTTCTATTTAGTTACTAGATTGTTTCTTCAATCACATCGAGCGGTCCTTCAATTCCATCGAAACCCATCAAGAGCTTGTTGATGGGATCGTGAACCACTCAAAACTTATTATTTTGGGATGTATATCTTACAACAACTTTGCATCTCTTTTACCCTATCCTATCATGTTCCAATTAAGATTACATATAAGCCTAAAGGATGACCAATAAAGGTTTACCTATTAAAGTTAGAATCATTTAGAGGCTAAGTTGTTCTGAATCTAAGGCTAAGGTCACCAAGGTACTTCAATTTACATATTCTTCACTTCCTTAATACTTCGTGTCTTTTTTTATCTTCGATCTTCAGTTTCCAAGGGCTCAACCGACTCACTGACACATGGACTTACGTGATTGACAAATAAGTGCACTAACACCGATTCATATGCCAATTTTTAACACAATTCCAACAGCCATCACAATTTTCATCCAGAGACTTAGATGATATGTTCTTTCTTGATCTTAATCGACCATGATTTTTGTTTCCTCTATTTAGTATTCTTTTCCTTTCTTCAGTGTTCAGAGCATTCTCCAATGTTTCACTTGAAGATCTCGAGACTTTTCTTCGAGATTCCTCACTTAAAATAAGGCCCACAACATCATCATACTTGAACTTTGTTGATCTGATAAAATTGTCCACGGCTATCACAAAACTATCTCAACTATCTGGTAATGTTAATAAGATTATAAGAGCTCTGATTTCATCATCAAAATTAAGGTCTATGGACTCTAACTAGCCCGTGACTGTGTTCAACTCATTAAGATGCCCAGTCAAGTTTTCGCCATCAGTTGTATTCGAATTAAACATCATCTTCATCAAAAGAACCTTATTACAAGTAAAGGATTTTTCTACATCCTTAATAGGACTGTCATCAGATCCTCAATGATCTTCTTTTTCAAAATGTTGAATGCAACATATTTTGTTAGAGAAATTCAAATCGTTCCCAAATTAAACCTTTCTGTTGAGCACCTTCAAGTCATTACCGGACATTTTCTTTAGTTTCTTCGATTTTTCATTAAGAGGAAGATAGAGATCGTTTTGATAGAGATAATCTTCCATCTGCATCTTCAAGAATCTGAAATTTGAACCATTGAACTTTTCAATCCTTATCTGTTATTCTTTCAACATTACTCCTACTCAAACTTGGCTCTGATACCAGTTGTTAGGAGAAAGATTGTTTCTCAACCATATGCACAACAATATCAGAATTAAAAGAAAACAGAAAAAAGAAGAGACAAACCACAACACAGATATTTATTAAACCAAATAAACTAGGGTTTATATAAAACTCCATGTAAATTTACAAAATTATGTTCTAGATTGAGGCACACCCCCGGACCCTCAAACAAGGAGGCGTTGTCCCCCTGCAACCCCCAGCAAGCTCAATACAGAGCTCAACCAGCGAAAGTGTTGGTTGGATGAATAGTACACCTCTAATGATTGGGCTTCATAGATCCTAACATCAGGCACGCGACTCTAATCGAATTGAACACCTTGTGACCCAAGCACTGAAATATTCGGATTAGGACCAGATCTGTGCAAATTAAGTTGACTACTTAGCCATCAATTGATAAGAAGATCAAGTGATTTATGAAGGAGAGAGTTGGTACTTTGGATGAGTTTTTTTTTTTTTTTTTTTTTTACATTAAAGACAATAACTTTTATCACAATAGTGATAACTTGTCGCACTCGTCAACAAAAATAGCATTAAGAAAGAAAATAAAATATTAATGGTCATGTATTGATTTTATTAATTTGAATGTAGATGTAGTATAATCGACAAACAAAAGGTAAAATGAAGGCAAAATACATTACCGACAACCGTTCAAGAGAGCAAGATAGTCGTGAACGATGGACAGTCTTCCTGACCTGCAGGGTCACAAGGTGGTCGTCAAAAAAACTTGGACAGTCATGAGGCATTTGTGGCATGGTCAACGAGATGTAATTGATGAATTACTAAGTGATAACTTGGGGATTTGAAGGATCTAACAATGGGGTCGTGGATATTTAACTAAACTAAATATGACTTGCTATAGCAATGTATTGGACAAAAGTAAAAAACGAAACTAAGCTAGGCGAATCGATTTGGACTTACTGCAGTATGGACAAGAGTGAAGAATGCTAAGCTAAGCTATGGTAAAATAGGCATCCATGGGGATGAAAGATTGATAGTCAGCATTGAGCTTAAAAGAGTTATTGTGTTTGGATTGATAATCGTCCAAAGCCCTCCGTTCTATGCTACTTATATCAACGTAGGCTAGTTGGTGCTTTCCGATTGGTTACCGGCCTTGGCTTGATGCGCTACTATTTTGAGACAAGGACAACTAACCATTAAATTACCATGTGTGCATTTCTATTTTTAGACAACTTTCTCCTCTTAGTACATCATTTAGGAGTCTACAACTATGTATAGTCAATTAAATTCAGCCAAGTGTCATTTGGTATCACCACCTCTACGTTATGTTGAGTTAATCATGCTTTTAGAGTGTTTCGTGTATGTGTAGCCTATACTTGAGATGATGGCCGTCTTTAGAGTTTTGATCATGTGTAAGTCTTTGAGCGTCCTTGTTTTCCTAGCGTGACATGCATCGCTCACAGAGATGTATTTAGGATCCTCATTATCTCCATCTGAGCTCTCCATGAGTGTCTTTCTTTGCTTCCATAAGAATGTGCCAACACATGACAACATCTTACTCGTTGAATCGAACTGCTATAAGTCAGATGTAAACACCCAGAACCTCCTCAATTAGATTTTTAGCCCTCACAGATGTAGAGCATCAGTTTTAAGAGTCCATTTTCATTGGATGGATAGGATCATCTGATTGCATTGTGATTAGCACAAAGCCCATCCTACAGTGGGAGAACTGATCAGTGATCCCATACAGCGAAACGTGTGACATACGTCCCATGCCGACCCATCTTCCCAGCCAATGTATCACTTGCGTAGAAGATCTGCCATGCAAATCATACGCCCAACAAGCATGAATTATCTGGTCCATTCATCATGAAGTTCAAATCCGGCCTTAGACCACCCGAGGCCCAGGCCCATTGACAACCCCACAGAATTATATACTAATGATCCGGTAGAGCCACGATCGACTATATTGAATTTTGGTGCAGACCTTCAATCCAGATCAGACTATTTTTTAATGTGAGACCCACCATCTACTCACACCTAATTAGGCATGGGGCCCACCCCATCATGATTCTTCACATCCGGGATTTTGGGATAATTAGGTGATTGGGGAAGTAATCTACACTTGTATAATTGTGGTGTTTCAGCATGGAAAATTCTGGCGTACATCGCATAGGCACCTATTGGGGTAACTTTCTCTAACGTGAGAAAAATATTTAGAATGCACGGAATCAACACCGTCCATCAGGTAGACCATCACTTTTTTGGCCTGATCCCTGAATAAGTTTGATTCAACCCTCACTCAGTGGACAATTATACTTTTAAAAAAAAAAAAAAAAAATCTAAATCTTGTTTTTTGGCCCACCTTTGTTTCGAATACCGTGATTTTTTAGTGATCCTATTATCCTGATGAGGCACCTCAGATGAATGGATTGGATTTTATATAAATACCATGGTGGGTCCTACAAAAACTAATTAGGGACATGCCATACAACTCTTTCCTGTGGTGTGTCCTACCTGAATTTCGGATAATCATGATTTGTGTATTTTAGGGTGAAAATGATGCAGGGTGATTAATGGACGGAGTGGATCTTATGGAATCTGCAGATATGTGGCGCTCGGTTAGCGGTAGGTACTAAAGGAGGCAAGCGTCTTGATACCCCGCGACCTACGCTAGAGCAGTTTTTTATTTCTAATTGAGTTTTTCTAGAGATGGAGGGTGGGTCAGCTCCATCTACATAGTTCACGTGACACAATTACAAGGAAATCGAAACCGTCGATCTGGTAGGCCACCACGTGAAGGGGCCATGACATGAAAATCACAGTGAGGAGATTATCTTAATTGCCGCATTATCTATCCATGAATGAACGGTTAAGAAACAAAGAACGAGCAACTCACTTCCAAGGCCAAAATTCGCACCTCTTGATTGGATAGGGTTGTTAAAATCACAATGATCTTTTGGAGTACGGCATAACCAGAGGGTCCTCACCATATCAACTATTGCAATTTGCAAAGAGTGCCACGTGTATGGTGGAGATGCTGGGAATGAGCAAGCCCACCTTCCCTTCAATGGTAAATAGTTGAATTAAGTAGGGAGACGGATGGGAGAAAAACATTTTAAAAAACGTATGAATAGTCCCTTGATATCATGTAAGTGGGACCCACTACCTCCAATAAAACAAAGAGAGACCATACGTCCATCTTGTACGGTACCGTTGTAAAGGTGGTGCACCTGGTTTAGTGATCCAAACCATTGATTAGATGGGTCTTAACGTGGATGCCAACACATCAAACCCCCGATTGGAAGATCCTGGCTGTATGATATTTGGTAATTTTCTTGGATTAATGTGAACGGTTGCTATATTTTATTCTTAACCATATGCTTGTTTGATCACCTCTTGAACGGTTAGGATTCCTCCAGTCTGGTGGAACCTTGGCTTATGGGCTGTGTACGGTGGGGACCATGTTATCAAATGTTCAGATCGTGGAACCACCCTCACTTGTAATTGTAGAATCGTCCAAATTTGATAAACTGTCCGATCGGTGCACGTTTAGTGGACGGTTGAAGTGAAAAATCGGATGTTATAAATGCTTGAGCAATCTGATTTTAAGATCATGACCCATCTATGATGAGTCCCGCGATTTGAACGGTTTAATTTGAGTTTATGTATCTGAGTGCCTGAGTATCAACCATCACACTGTGTCGGAGTAAGGGGCATGAGAAGCTCAAGCTCCGTTAGTTTCTGGTGACGTATGCCAAATGCAGTAGAGAGATCTTTGATAGTCTGTTGGACCGTGGCAAATGATACGCAGTCACCCATGAATTACTCAAAACTTAGCGTACAGCTGTTATTATTCAATCAAATATGAGGTCACATGTATTAACAAATATTCCGTATTCAATTAAAGATAATGCAGAGCTTGCTAGAGTCATGGTCAACTCACGTTTGCAACCTCATGCGTCAAATCAGTAGTAGGATGAGCTCGGCCACCTATGTTACGGTGATGGGATGATTTAAAAGGAGAGAGTTAGCCTTTCTAAATGGATTCTCTTTTCATTAAGTTAACAACTTTTCTTTTAACGGTGATCACATACATCAGATTTCTTAATAATGCAATAATGGAATGAATGAATTAAATATTAAAGGCTGACTTGTTGATTTTATTAATTATAATAGAGCTCAGTACAATTAGCATAGAAAATAAAATAAGCAAATAAAGAAAATAAAGATAAATACCTTTGATCACATGTATGGACAAACGGTCAAGGCTAACGGTCAAAAGGATATGACCGGGTGTGATCTTCAAAATAAGGAGTTGGTTGACCGGATATCTAACGACAGTAGATCGTAAATATTTACACTACTCCTAAGTGTATTACAAAGATAGGATTGGACATCAGCGATCTAAGCTATCCTAAACTCTGAACATTTTACAATCGACTAGACAGAAGTGAAGTGATTAACGCTAAGAATAAGATAAGCGGTGTTGCACTATATAGAAAGATTATGTATTAGGGAGAGCCTGGAGTTTTCTCGAACCAACCCAGCTACAAAGATCATTGAAGGTTACGGTATCAATCAGTATCCTAGCTAGACTTGGATTAGGCTTCTCAAGCCTTTATAGTCTTTGTAAAAGCATTGATCCTCTCAGGCAAGCTTCCCTGCTGTTTTGGCTTCCCTATTGCTTTGGTAGAATTGTATGAGAAAGCCTTGCTAAGTGTATTTGAATTGTGATAGACTTCTCATCTCAAAAGGTCTTTATAAGCTTGTCAAGCACACTACTTCAACTACTTGTGCCATTTATGTGAGGTAACTTATAATATACAATGTCATTCATACTTAGTACTAACACATGATAGCATTTTATTGGTAATGCGTGAACATGCCAAAATAAATATAAACAACATGACATATAAGTAATTCAAATTTCTTGTCCAAATTTATGAGTCCTAGTTTAGATGCCTCATGGACAAATATATATATATAAGGAAAAGGTACTATGCGCTCGACCTCACGATAAGCTCCTGTGAGGTCGAGCTGTGTGGGCCCCACCGTGATGCGTGTCGACCATCAACACCGTGCATTTGATGGGTCCCCTCTAAATTATGGGATATCCCAAAAATCAGTCGTATACGGAACTCAGGTGGGCCATACCATCTAAAATCATGTGAAGACACCATTAAAAAATATAAAAGCATTTGGTGGGGCCGACCTAAGTTTTGAATGCTGCTAAAACTTAGTCTGAACCCTCATCGAAGTGGGACACACATAATGGATGGGCTGGATTTGCAAACCACATCTTGGTGGGCCCAAAAAATGATTATGAATGTTTTAATGGTGCACGGCCCCTCCCCACTTCTGTATGTGGTGTGGCCCACACAAGTCACGGATTGACTTGATTTTTTAGACCTAGGCCCACGATGGAATGGTGCATCTGACTGATGGGGTAGATGTTCGAAACGCATCACGGTGGGGCCCACACAGCTCGACCTCATGGGACGGTCTTGTCAGCTCGAGCGCATAGTACCTTTTCCCATATATATATATATATATATATATATATATATATATATATAGAGAGAGAGAGAGAGAGAGAGAGAGAGAGAGAGAGAGAAATGGTCTCCTGCGCACGAGGCTGCGCGGAGATTTTATGTGAGTTTTTCATATGAGCTGTTAGATTATACTCACAGCTGGGATTCAGCATCTGTGAGAACAAGAGAGCCTCCAAAATAATGACTCGCGGCGATACTTTCGTACTCTCATGGGATTGCATGTTGTACGGCTACGAAAACTATTGGACGATGCTCTTTGGTTCGATCATGATGTACCTGTTTTATCCATGCCGTTCATCTAATTTTTCAAATCATTTCCAACCATGAGCCCAAAAACAAAGTAGATCCAAATCTCAAATGGACCTCACCATAAGAAAACAGTTGTGATTGAACACCTATCGTCAAAAACTTCCTAGGGCCCACTATAATGTTTATTTGCAATCCAACCTGTTCGCTAGGTCACATAGACATGGATGATGAGAAAATAAAAAATATCCAATTCATCCAAATTAAACTTGTGGCCCTCAAAAAGTTTTTAACAGTGGGCCAATGATTCTCATCGTTAAAACATTCGTAGGGCCTACTGTAATGTTCACTTTCCATCCAATCTATTCATCAGGTCACACAGACCTAGATGAAGAGAATCCACTTAGTTTTTGGATTTGTCTTATTTTTAGGCTCACGTATTAAGAGTATATCACCAAGTGGACCGACAATTTGGATATAACTCATACCTCATGATGGACCCACATAACTTGGTGATGTCAACACACCAACCAATCCGCCTCCTTCACACACAATATGAAATTGGATTGCATACTGAACTACTCAGTACGCTTTTATCATTCTAAGTAGATTATGTTGGGACCACCGTAAATCTACGTGGTTTATCCATGTTGTCCATTTGTTTTTTCATCTCATTTCAAGGGTTGAGCCCAAAATTGAAGCATATTCAAAGCTCAAGTGGACCATACCACAGGAAATAATGGAAATAATGATTTCCACCATTGAAACTTTTCTAGGGCCCACAATAATATTTACTTGTCATCCAACCTGTTCATAAGATCACACATATATGGATGAAGAGAAAAATACAAATATTAGCTTGATACTTAACTTCTATGGCCCCCAAGCATTTTTCAATGGTATTCATTTAATTCGCACTATTTTTGTGATGTGGTCCATTTGAGGTTTGGATATACTTTATTTTTGGTCTCAAGCCCTAAAATTATCTGTTAAAATAGATGTACGAAGTGGATAGAGTACATAGATCATAGTGGGCCCCACTGCAGGCAACGACAATGATGGTGAAGTGATTGGTGTGATCCAATGACTTTTATTCGAATGCGAATAAATGTTGCGTGCGTTCATGCTTCATGTGGTGTGGTCCACTTGAGCATCTGATGTGCCTCATTTTTGGGCTCATGCACTAAAATAATCTATCCAAAAATATGAACGGGGTGGATAAAACATATAGATCATAGTGGGCCCCAAAGAGGCACCACTAGAACCGTCCGTCTCTAGCTGGGTCCCGTGAAATCAAATTGCGTGCTGACTTAAAAAGTAGGCTTTTATCATGTTGAGCAATACTATGTTGGGCCCACCATGAATGTGTGTGGTTTATCCACGCCATCCATCCTTTTTTCCAATTCATTTTATGGGGTTGAACCCAAAATTGAAGCATATCAAAAGCTCAAATAGAGCACACCACAGGAAACAATGTAAATTGAATGTTCGCCTTTGAAAAATTCTTCTAGCTAGAGAAGTTTTGGCTCAAGCCGATATTTGCATTCATCCATGTCTGTGTAATCTTATCTAGTAAATTGGATGAACGGAGTGGATAAAATAGGCAAATTATAGTGGGCCCGACAGAGTTTATCAGTACGGTAAGCGTACTTGGTTACTCACTACGTAATGAGCTTCCGTCCTGATGAGGGTGGTACGCATTCATCCAGGGGACACGGATTGCCTTCTGAGGCAGCATCACCAGATGACTACTACAGGGTACTCTGGCCTCACCATGATATACGTGTTTAATCCATGTCGTCCATTCATTTTGAATGCTTATTTTAATGCATAACTTAAAAACGAGGTATATCCAAATCTCAAATGGACCACACCACAAGAAACAATGGTGATTCAACGCTCACTGGTAAAAACTTCTTAAGGGCCACAAGTTTTGGATGAAATTGATTTTATTTTTTTCTCATCATCCAAGTCTTTGTGACCTAACGAACAGATTGGATGGCAAATAAACCCTACAGTGGACCCTAGGAAGTTTTTAACGATGGGTGTTTAATTAGCACAGTTTTCCTAGGGTGTGGTCCATTTGAGATTTGGATCTACCTTTTGTTTTTTTTTACTAATGTTAAAAAATGATCTGAAAAATTAGATGAACGGCATGGATAAAACACATGCATCATGATCGGCCCATAGAGCATCGTCCAATAGTTACCTAACTCTGTACATCATGACATTCCTGTGAGCGCGAGAGTCTCGACGCGAGTCATAATTTTCGAGATTCTCTTATTCTCAATGCCGTTGAATCCCAGCCGTGGGTGTAATCTAACAGCTCACGTGAATGCTTGCATGAAAGCTCCGTGCGGCCTTGTGCGCAGGAGACTGGGACTCTATATATATATGGGAAAAGGTACTATGCGCTCGACCTCACAAGTCCGTCCCATGAGGTTGAGCTGTGTGGACCCCACCGTGATGCGTTTCGAACATCTACCTCATCAATCAAATGCACCATTCCATCGTGGGCCTAGGTCTCAAAAATCATGTCAATCCGTGACTTGTGTGGGCCACACCACATACAGAAGTGGAGAGGAGTCGTGCACCATTAAAACATTCATAATCATTTTTTGGGCCCATCGAGATGTGGTTTGTAAATCCAGCCCATCCATTATGTGTGTCCCACTTGGATGAGGGTTCAGACCAAGTTTCAGACGCATGCAAATTTCAGGTGGGCCCCACCAAGTGCTTTTATATGTTTTAACGGTGTCTTCACATGATTTTAGATGGTATGGCCCACCTGAGTTCTGTATACAGCTGATTTTTGGAATATCCTATAATTTAAAGGGGACCCATCAAATGCACGGTGTTGATGGTCGACACGCATCACAGTGGGGCCCACACAGCTCAACCTCACCGGAGCTTATCGTGAGGTCGAGCACATAGTACCTTTTCCTTTTATATATATATATATATATATATATATATATATATATATATATATATATGGAAAAGGTTCTATACGCTTGACTGTACTATATCTTCCATAAAGTTGAGTGTTGGCATCACGTTATTCTTCGGATGGTGAAAATTTTAAACAAATCGAGAAATTTTTTTGGAAAATTGGATAAACAGAACCAGTGTAACCGGTTATTAAAATATCCCTCCACCTCTATCTTTCTCACGCTTATTTTATGCCAAAAACCTTGCCCTATAAACTTATGTGGGCCCTACCGTGGTCTTTTCTTTAGAAATCCACCCCGTCCATCCATTTTTCCATATCATTTTAGGACAAGAGGCCAAAAATGAGCCGGATCCAAGACTCAAGTGGGCCGAAAACGTGAGGATTGAACGTCCACAATAGAAGTATTCGTGGGGCCATAGAAGTTTTAAATTAGGATAATATTTTTGTTTTCAGTTCATCATAGTAGGAATATTGTTATGAACGGTATGGATGCAATTGAAACATCACTTTTGACCTAGGGAGGTTTCAACGGTAAAAATTTCCTTACCCACCTTTTCCTTTAGTGCGGCCCACTTGAGTCTTGGATCCGGTTCATTTTTGTCCCCGTGACCTAAAATGATCTCCAAAAATTGATGGATGGGATGGATTTCTCACAAACACTATGGTTGTTTGTGACAGAAAACAGTGTAACCCTAATACGCCACAGAATTTCTCAACGATAGAAGTTCAATTCACGCTGATTCTATCCGCTTCAAGTGCAATCGCGGATTCGAAGCGAATTGCGTACTGAATAACTCAATTCCATTAGCGTACTGAATAAACTTTGTAGGTCCACAGTTATTTATTTAGTTTATCCACTCCGTTCATCTGTGTTAACAGATAAGTTTAGGTCTTGAGAACAAAAAGAAAACATATTCAAAGCTCAAGTGGACCACACCACAGTAAATAGTGTGATTAAACCTCTACCATTGAAAAATTCTTGGAGGCCATAGAAGTTTTGGATCAAGCTGATGTTTGTGTTTTATCTTCATCCATGTCTTTTTGATATTATTAACAGGTTGGATGGCAAATAAACATTAATGTGGGCCCTAGGAAGGTTTCAAATGTGGAAATCAGTATTCCACACTGTTTCCTGTGGCATGGTCCACTTGAGCTTTGGATTTACTGTAATTGTGGGATCAACCCCTAAAATTAGCAGGAAAAATGGATGGACGGTGCTGATAAACCACATACATTCACAGCGGACCCAACTGAGTTTACTTAGTATGATAAAAGTGTACCTAAGTAACTCAGTACGCAATCCGATTTCTGCAGATTAGCTATGACAGGTTGAGTAGCGAGACACGCTGTTGAAGTGATGTTACTGTGGGCCCCACCATGGTGTGTATTTTGTATCCACACCTTCCATCCATTTGGAGAGATCATTTTAGAGCAATATCCAAAGAATGAGTTAAATCCAAAGCTCCAGTGGACCCCAGCACAGAAAAGAGTGGGGACAGTGACGCCCACCATTAAAAACTTATAAAGGCCACGAAAGTTTTAGATCAAGCTGATATTTGTGTTTTCTCTTATTTCATGTCTTCTTTAACTTTTGAATAGGTTGGATTTCAAATAAACATTATGGTGGCCTTGGGAAAGTTTCAACGGTGGGAATCACTCTCCCCACTTTTTTCTGTAGTGGGGTCCATTAGAGATTTTTATCTTCCTCATTCTTTGTCTCATGCCCTAAAATTATATCTTAAAATGGATGGATATAACACATACATCATAGTGGGGCCCAGGGAACTTGGTAATGTAACTTCAATAGCCGACTTGCTACTCAACCTGGGTCAGGGACGCGGATTGCGTCCTACCCCCGCCCGTCTCTAGCCCCGAACAGGCAGTTCTATAGGCGGGCCCACCACGATGTATCCGTTTATCCAAGCCGTTCAACCCTTTTCTAAGATCATTCTAACGCATAAAGAGAAAAATGAGGCAGATCCAACACTCAAATAGACCCCACCACAAGACTCTTACATTTAATGCAACTAGCCTTTAATGTTCTGTGCTTTTAATGCAACCAAGCTTATTATTTGGTGTGGTCCATTTGAGCGTTGTATCTGCCTCATTTTTGTGTTAATACGTTAATATAATTTTAAAAAAGGGATGAACGGCTTGGATAAACGGATACATTACAATGGGCCCACCTACAGAACTGCCTGTTCGGGGCTAAAGACAGGTGGGGGGTAGGACGCAATCTGCGTCCACCTCCTCTCAGTATCTAATCGGCCTACATCCACTTCCTTTAGGAACGCGCTGCCTACTCCGTCGGGGCAGGGCTCTGTGGGGCCCAACGTGATGTAAGTGTTTTATCGACTCCGTTCAAAGATGTTCTTAGATCATTTTAATATATGAACCAAAAAATGAAACAAGTCCAAGGCTTAAGTGGACTACAAGGTGGGGATTGAACGTCCACCATTAAAAACTTCGAGCTGGAGAAGTTTCGGATAAAGTTGATATTTGTGTTTTCAATTCATCCATGTCTACATGACCTTATGAATAGGTTGGATGGTAAAATGACATAATGCTGGCACTTAGAAAGGTTTCAACGGTGAGTGTCATTATCAGTACAACCTCCTTTATTATGGTCCACTGGGGCTATGGACCTGCCTCATTTTTAGGACAATAACTTAAAACTATATGAGAAAATCTTTTAATGGCATGCATAAAACACTTACATCATGGTGGGCACCACAGAGCCCTACCCATTTGAACGACGCAATATCCGTCCTATTAAAAGTTGCAATGGACAACAACGCTAGCTAGACGCAAATTAGCTACGACGGGTTACATCACCAGACCCACCATGATGTATGTGTCATATCCATATTGTTCATTCACTCGGAGATATCAATTTAAGGCATGAGACAAAGAATGAGTCAAATCCAAAGCTTTAATGTACCCACCACAGAAAACAGTGGATAAAGTGATGCCCACCATTAAAAATTTCTAAGGAGCACAAAAGTTTTCAATCAAGCTGAAATTTGTGTTTTCCATTCTTTCATGCATGTCTTAACTTATGAATAAGTTAGATCTCAGATAAACATCATAATGGGCCTTAGGAAGGTTTCAACGGCAGGCACAAGGCTTTCGCAGAAAATACGCGTGAGAGAAGTGGATGGATATTTTAATAACATGTTTCACTGGTTTTGTTTCTCCCAACACTCGACTTTATGGAAGGTATAATACGGTCGATCGATGATCATATTTACGGATAATTATTGAACAGTTAAGAATGAAAAATTCTAATGATCCTACTTCAACAAAACAAAGTGTCATGAATTAGAAGTTAGGATTGTTCGACCAATGTGATTTTGGGTCAACGACTCAACAACAATGAGTTCCACAATTTACTCAGTTCAATTTGAGTTAATATGTTACACTTTTTTAAGTGCATGCGGAAACCTCTTCCACATGAGTGCGGTGTATTATTCACAGCCCAACAATCTTTCAAAAAAAAAAAAAAAATCACAACCCTAGGCTTTGGGTGGCATGCCCAAGTTATAGACTCTCATCATTGGTTGATCCTGACCATTAATGTTCTAACCTATTGTTACGAACCTGAAAGATCTTTTGGATCTATTTGTCTATATTTAGCCTAACACTGTCCAGATCAACGAGCAAGAAGCTGTCACATGTCAGCACTAATCGTACGAAATAAAAGCTAACATAGTTACAGCAAGAAAAGACCATAAATACCCATCTGTCAATGATACAAACCTGTCAGGAAGGCCAAGCGCTTATATACACACGGCTAAAACTCTAGAGGCAATCATCTATCTTGCATCTCCTGACCAATAGACGCCTTTTATTGTTGGACTCTCGTTTAACCAATCATGGCACGACATAACCTTTGCGAGAAGACTCCCCGTTGCAGATATCATCACTCACAATAGTGTGATACCTTAAAGACTCCATGACCGAATAGAACACAGCCGCTACCTAATGCTACCTAATCAAAAGGCCTCTCACCAAAGCTACAAAATCGTACATACGGCCACATCCTCTTCAAATCTATAAAAGCATGTAAAAAATAAGAGCTCAGCGCCGCACGGCAATACAATTACACACTAACCTTTCAGCTTTATGTTGTTTATCCAATCTCTCATTCCTTATGGACGCCTATTCCTGTTAGTTTTAATTTCCAATCTGTCACTTCTGTCCAGCACCGTGTTATAACAAGCTAACAGTTTCTAGTTCTACCATAATTCTAATTTAATTTTCGCTTTTGTCCATCACATCACTGCAGTAAGCCAATTATTATAATATCCACAACACCATCATCTTACTTGATAAATCTCTTATCATCACGACATGCTGACTATACACCACAACCATCTAATATTTTTAACCACCAATTGTACTTTATTCTACTTCTAAATTAATAAAATCAACATCAAGTCTTTATTTTTAATTTTTCAATCTTTATTGATTTTATTGAAGAACATGACCAAAGCTATCATTGTTGTAAGAAAAGAACTTACTTTCAAGCAAAAAAGGATGCGCTTTAACAATAGGTGGCTAAATAGTCAAGCCACTCTTCTCAGATCAGGTCATAATCCAACTGATTCAGCACCTAGGGCTGCACTTTTGCATATTTGCACACGTTTAATTAAAACAGAGCCATTCACTACATGTATGGCTGTGTGATCGGCATTTCACATATTCGCACACATTTAATTGAAACGGAGCCATTCTTTACACATGTGGCCATGTGCTCGGATTGAACAGCGACACAATCCACCTACCTGCAAGCATACATGCCAACAAGGAACATGTACATGATATCCAACATTTCATTAGGTGGACCACACGTTAGATGTCCTTGGCCTGAATCATGCCATTTAACTCCTCAGGTGGGCCTTGGCCAACCTGATGTAGAGCTTGATGTTGCACGCGTGCATGCAAGCTGAGCAAACCTGTCTTTCTACCTATGGGCCTGCAGATATGGAGTTGAGAAGAAAATTACAACTACCCACATTAAACTGAAAATAGAGGCCCTAATTCCGTGGCCATGAATTTTCAATCTGCAAAATTTTTGGGCAATTTCCATCCACTTGCCAGACAGAACAAAGTAATGGCCTAGATCACTAATCCATGGGGTCCCTCTGGTGTGACCCACCTAAGTTTTGGATCGGCCTATTTTTTGGGCTCAAGAGTGAAGTTGAGGAGCTGCCAGCAATGAACGGACTGGATGTCTGATGCACATCACAGTGGGGCCCACAGTGGCAAAATTATACTTGATCATTCTCCTATAGCTCAATCCACAACTAATCCGGGGATAACTAATAATCAAAAGCATTTCAATAGATGTGGTGGCCAAACACACCCTGAGGTCATATAATTCCACTACTATCTTGACTAATTATCCCGATAAGATCAGATGTTGCATCCAAACACTTCCTACAGTTGCTCCACAACCCAAACTTTGCTCCTCAATCTAACTTCAAATTGCCAAGAAACCATTTTCATCATCAAGTAGGAAAGCATGGGAAGGGAGAAACAGTTTTACCTGTCATAGGGGAAAATGTGAAAAGATCTTGGTTCTAAGAGGCACCCACTTGTGGTTTTCAGATAGATTGCAGGGGCCGGTTTCCACTGTCTGAAGGCACACATGCTGGAGATCCCATCCATTCATCAGGTGGGGTGCACTGTGATGGTAGGAACGAGGCCTGCGTGGGAGCTGTCATGTAGACGGTTTTAGCTTCTTCGAGTTGAGCTGGATGCACGTGACGCACCCACACTTGTTTGTGTCCATGCCGCGCAGGGAAACCTGGCAAATGTTGACAAGTACCATTTAAAATTAGTGAATGCAAGTATGAAGGCTAGCATCATTGAATTTCCACAAAGCACCCTTTCTGTACACATGGACATGTATGATGATCAAGACTGTTGATCTGGTGGGCCAACACGTTGAAAGGCCATATCCGAAAAACCAATGGGATTGGAGTTGGGACTGTTGTAGCCATCTAATGAGTAACCTAGACAAGGATATTTATACTAGTCTACATTCAACAAGCAAAACTAACAATGGGATGGATAGAGATGTCTGGTCACTGCAAATATTGCCCTACAGACCATCTGCATGGTGGCCCACCAGATCAACAGTGCCAATCACCACACGTACAGCAACAGAACTTCTATGATGCAAGCTGCACGTTATCATTTCTCTTCAAGATTATCACAAGAATGATGAAATGAATCTCCAAGGTAAAAGATAAAATCATTAGAGGAACTCGACTTCTACTTGAAATTTACTTTCGAATTAAAAAAATTAAAAAATAAAAATAAAAACTGGGGATTCCCACAGTCATTTCCTTTTTCTTCCATGTTTCTATCTCCACATGGTTTTTAACTTCCTTTCTCAGAATTTCTCCTGCCAATAAACTTCTATAAGAGTCCTGCCTAAAAAAGAACGAAAGAAAACACTCATTTTTTCATCCTTTACAACAGGAGTTAGCCTTGCTCTCCCAAAATAGAGTAGGAAGCTTGTCAACTACATCACACCCAAGCATGGTGTGCCATAATAGCCATTACAGGGCCATAAAGGCAGTTACATAAAAGTAATGGTGGGAACCGTTACATGTTATGGGGTCGTAACGGCAATAACGGAAAAATTTTGCCGTAATGGGCCCGTTACACCCCCTGTAAAGGCTGTAATGACCCCGTAACAGTCCATTACTGGGCTGATATAGGTTTTTCAGGTTTTTATTTTCAATAATTATTTTTTATTTTTTTTTGAAGTGATTGTAACAGTTGTTACAGGATCTGTAATAGCCGTTACAGTCCATATCATAAAGGTAACGGTGGTGGCCGTTACGACCACCGTTACCGTTAATACCTTGCACCCAAGTTCGCCGCTCATTTCCTGTTTTTCTCTCACTTTTCATACCAAAACTAAATCCAAATACCCACGGTGGTGCTCCATGCACCCAAAAATATACAATTCCAGCCAGCCAAAAAAGATAATCAAGAAAATACAGCAATGGTCCAAATTGATCCCAAAAAAAATGGATAGATTTGATTGTTACAATTGTCCAATCTTGGGGACTTTTGGTGCATGGGATATCCACCGTCCATCATATCAATAGTTGGATCACTCAACCATGGGCCCCCAACCGATACTGAAACCAGAGTATACCATACAAGCTCTCAGGCTGAGCATTAAACAATGCCACTTCCTATGGTTTTGTTAAACTGCACACAACATCATCTGAGCCTTTTATTTTTCAAATCTCTGCCATGCCCTCTTTGTCACCCTTTACTCATACCTTGAGATCAAATGGATGTATTTCAGACATCTCCAACAGCCAAACTCCAGCCCGGTATAATAGAATTTGTGCTATGAAGCTGAAATACAAAGCATTATTCATTGACCTTTTTTTTTTGGGAAATTTACAACAAAAAAAAATAAAAAAATACCTAATTAATATGGAATTTACATTCCAAAACCTTTTTCAAAAAGGTTTTTAAAATGCTACCTCATTAATCAATATAATTATCATTCCACTACCTTCCGTCATGGGGACCTTGATAGCAAATGGGTGGGTGGCTCAGATGGGACCCACCGTGATGTTTACGTAAAATCCGCCCCGACCACTATGTGCTCACCCCATGTTAGGCCAACGACCCAAAAATAAGCTCCATCTGTGATTCAGAAACCAATTGTTTCAATACCAAACAAAGCAGCCTCTTTACCAAGTTCAATAGAATGTGAATTGACATTTTCAAACTACCCAATCAGCAAGACAAATCCTCAATAAAGATCACCTTTCAAGTTTTGACATCATAAACACCTCAATCCAAATTGATTCAGTTTCTTCAACATGGAGAAAAAATTTCAATGAAAAGATCACCTTCCATTGCTTGATAAATCAGCTGGCGATCTTCAGTGAGGGGAAGCAGTGGTTCCAACTCTAGAAATTTGAAAAAAAAAAAAAGTGCAGACATGATAAACAATATTTAACCAACTAATAAATGGTGTTAGAAGTGTTGGCGGATTTAAAAGAAGATTTTCAATGAAATGAATAGCAGATGAGGAGACACCTTCCATTGCTTGACAAGTCGGCTGGCGATCTTCAGTTTAGTGAGAGCAGCAGTCTCAACTCTAGAAATTAAAAAGAAAAACGAATGTGCAGACATGATAAATGATCTTTAACCAACTAATAAAAGGCACTAGAAGTGTTGGTGGATTTAAAAGAAATTGAACAATCAACAGATTGTGAAATGCAATTAAACTACAATGCAGATGCACCTTCTAGCAAGCTAGCACCATAGATAACTGAGGAATTATATGATCCTCAATCCAAGGATATGCACATTCATACTCAGGTTTTCAGTCAGTATAACTGGGGACCATGGTTCAGTGATTCAGGACATTTTGCTGGTTGTGCCCCATAAGTCACCTTGACAGGACAATCCTAAACAATCAACTTGTTTCTGAAGATAGACAGTTAAGATGAGAAATACAACAATGGCACACATTCAACTGAAAAAGGACCCAATATTGGTGGCTAGGATCTTGAGGCCTGGGAAGCTTTTCCTTGGTGGTGGATCCTAACAGACCAGTGGTTTGGACTCGGACCCATGGGTTACACTTGTTCAATCTGAAAACCCAAGTGTACTATGCATATCCTCTGGTTGAGAATCCTAAAAATTCCTGGTGACAAATCTAAGAAAGTTGCATTCTAAAGAGGATAAACAGCAAGAACAAGCTCTGGAAAGCTCCACGACATGAGAAATCCCACGTAGGACATTCAAGAACGGGTCACTGTAGCATATCATACCACAGAGTAGGCATGCCAAACCTTTGAGTGTTGGGAGTATTAAATACCATCTTGCACAATTTTAGTGAAGAAAACAGCTTAGAAATTCTAGCCACGTTGCTGGTAGAGCTTTTTAACAGTCTCATCCAATTTGCTTCCTTTCTTGACACCCGCCCGCCCACCTTTACATCCATAAATGGAGAAGCATGATTTTATTTATATTTTTAAAGGCAATGAAATTTTATTCAAAAATGCCTGTAAGGCAAAAGAATACAAGGACCACAGCTGGGCAAAAAGGCCAGCACCCAACAAATCCAGAAACACCTCAAGATGCCAATGCTAAGCAGCCCACTCAGACACTGCTAGCTTCGCTTTTCTAAGAACCACCGAAACTACCCCTCAAGAATTCTTAACCACCAGTTATTTCGCTTGCCCCGAATGGACCAATGACCAGCCAGCAAGGCCAATCTCCACTTACTGGGGAAACCTCCCTGACCTCCCCTGTGCCAAGCACAGAAGAAGACCATCACGACACACGAGACATTGAGGAAGGCGAAGAAACCGTCCCAAACTGATAATCAAGAAGCATGAATGATAAACGATATTCGATAAATCAAAATTGTAGGCCAGCTACAAGTCTCGATAGAAGCAAAATTGCGACACAATGGATCACCACATGCATGGCTTCTAACTTCCAAAAAGCTTTTGAACACTCAAATATAGGACCCAAAGAGATCTTCAGACTCATCTCACAGCACATCCATTGAGAATGCAAAAGAATAACAAAATAGGAAGCCTCAAGTTGCAATATTTATGCTTAGTGTTCTACACGTCATTGCCAAAAAGAAACAGTTCAGTTTTTTGAAACAGATAAATCCCTCGCTCCAAATGAACAACATAGGTACCAATCCCAGTTGGGCCCACATCAAGCCGCTATGATAACTGGATCGTTCAATGCAATACCCATGTCACATATGAATGACATGGGAAGGCGTATCGTGTCCATGTTGGATTGGCCCAGCCAAACAAATATTTTATAGTAACGAGATACTAAAAATTGAAATCAAATTATTTAAGGATGAACAATTGGCTAGGACCCATTTGCATGTAAGCTTCATATGAAACCTAGCTCACGTGCCAACATGTCATGTGTAGGGCACTTGGTCCGTGAATAAGGTGGGCCACCATAACGATCGCCTGGCACAAATCAAGCCGGGCCACTCATCAAGTGGATAACCTTTGTACAAAAAAATCAGATATGCCAATGATATCATTCAACATATGTGTAG
This sequence comes from Magnolia sinica, assembly GCF_029962835.1. Taxonomy (NCBI): domain Eukaryota; kingdom Viridiplantae; phylum Streptophyta; class Magnoliopsida; order Magnoliales; family Magnoliaceae; genus Magnolia; species Magnolia sinica. The sequence goes on from NC_080586.1 coordinate 19,392,592, forward strand.
CCTGCCCGATGAGTGGACAAGCATGTTTTTGCACCAGCTGATCGCCCATCTTATGAACAGCTTGAATATCATACAAACTTGATATGTTGGCATGTTAAAGTTCACCTGCAACAGATTGTAGGTGATTATTCCTCTCATTTAAATCAATAAAAATAAATGTCAACAGTTTTGATTCAAAAACTAAATAAAAATTACACTAGGATGGGGTCAAATAAGTACAGTACCTGGACCTTTTAACAATGAAACACAGATTAGTAGCATCTAAATTTTCGCAAGTCCTTGCTAATCTTGTTCAGGCTTCAAAGTCAGAGGTGCAAGCTTCAAGTTTACCTATAGAAGAGAGAGAGAGAGAGAGAGAGAGAGAGAGAGAGAGAGAGTGTCGAATAATGGCAATGGTCAGCATTGAACGGGACAAGGTCTGCCAATCAGACGCAAGGATTATCCAATCCATGCAATTTGGAGATAGTGATCCACCCACAGTGGTACCCACCCCATGAACAATATGTATCAAGGATGTTTCAGCACACCAGATCAGGAGCTTGGTGCACTGCATGCAAGTTAAATTTCCCTGTTAAACAAATGAGTAAAATGATTAGCATTAAATTCCCATCCTGTATGTATGTATGCCTTTTGAATGGCTAGTGGACAGAATAGACTCAAAATAAAGCAATTGGAAGTAACAGAAGCTTTTATTCATCATAGGAGTAACATGAGAAACTATACCCAATACAACACTGGAGGATAGGATAAATATGGAAACCCACTTGTATAAGAGATGATTGTTGCTCTATTATTTTTTCCAGTCAAAATCATCGACTGGACCAACACAAATGGCCATTGAGAGTTTTGACTGAAAGGAGAGAAAAATTGTAGAATCTGCCAAACCATTGGATATGCAAACTCAGAACCATCAAAATTTCCTGTCCCAAAAATACAACTCGGATCTCGATCTCCCTTAACCTCCGATTCCCAATTTCACAACCTTGTGGATGCTTCATTTGGCATGAGAGAAATGCACAAGGCATCCGTGCAATGCGATAGAAGATGGTAATCATTGCGCATGTACATGAATCCCAGCCGTTCATCAGGCAGGCCCCACCATGAACACGCCTTGGTCCAAAATTCAGGTCAATCCCCACTCCAAGTGGGACACATGTGCATATTGAATGCAGGATGTTGGTCAGTTTATATTTACCTATCCATTTGTATCTTACAAGTTTGGCCAGCCTGATGAGTGGGCCAACGTGATTTTTGGGTCACAGAACATTCACGGCGGAGCCACCCTGATATGCAGCCTGACTCTCGTACAGAAGTGTCATCCTCAGTCATGCACCACGAGGACCACTCTCTCCCCAGCACCGCGCTTGATTAAACAATAAAAACCAAACCCCGGCAGAATCTTGAGATGATCCAAATTCTCTGGAACCTCCACCAGCCGTAAAGAACACAACCAGAAAGGAAACCGTCTTGACACTACTCATAGAGGTCATGATTCATGAGAGCAAGTTAGCGCGTTCTAACTGGTGGAAAAGCATATGATCTGATTCTAATGTTTTTCATAGCATCTGTTAAAAAAAAAAAAACGAATTGCCGGAGCTCCAATCCTCTAGTCAGAAGGAGGCATATCCCTAACAACATCCTCATATTTTCCTATCGAAATCTCAGGATGATAGGCAGTTATAGGGATCCTAAGGTCTTGAGCTCCTTCCCTTTCAGACCAGATTTGAGATTCAGTATCCATGTTTGTGTTGCTACTATATTCCTCATCCACACCCTCCACTTTGGAATAGTCAGTGGCAACAATACCAGAATTTGTGGCAACATGCCCCGAAACTCCAACACCATCACGTGCCCGTCGCCGTGAAGACCTTGGCATTGAAGTCCCAAGTGACAAGGCCTTCATGCCCCTTCCCCTCCGCCTCGTGTTAAAGAACCCACATTCAAAAGCTTCCAACACTCTGGTCGTCAACGGCCGGTTTCTGGTGCTCTGCCGCCGAGCATTGGCAATCGGTGGATCTGCACCATCAACGCCATTAGAGGTTCCCAATGCAAGGGAATGATCAGGCTGCTGGCTCATTTCCAAAGCAAAAAGAGACCCGTTCATATTTGAACCATTCTGGCTCTCTGTCACCTCTGCGATGAAAGGTTCCATGGTCTCAAAATCAGGTGGGACATGTGGTAGGTTCAGGTCAATCAGAGTCCGGGGTGGCTGGTTTTCAAGAGATGACACTGCTGCACATATATCATTGGCACCAAAAAGGCCCTCACCAAGCAAAAGTTCGCTGCTCTCATCTGGACAGACTTTACCTTGACTGACTGCTGCAACCATGATATCACTTGCTACAAGTGAGTAAGGTCCACAGTGAGGCGACTCTTTCAACTGAGGGCCTGCAGAGGAACCCTGACTTCTTTCTGCATGATTATAAATATCTAACCTTGGCAGTTTAAGACGGCCCCTAAAAGAGTTCCGTCGGTCAGATCTCATTCTGGCCCCATATGGACGCTTTACTCTCACCCTGCAGTGGCCACCATTCCATGCATTAGGGAACTGATCCTTGTGATCACTGATGGGCAAATCAGCTGAATCTGGCTCATTGATTGACATCCCTTTCTCCTGAAGAGCAGCTACATGATCCAATACATCAGCATGCACTCCCTTATTTGGCATACAGTTCAAGCTGTTCCCCGATTTATTGCCATCATGCGTTGTCGGGTAGGACTCCTTATCGTTCAACAGCATATCAGCTGATTCCTGCTCATTGACCTGTTCCTCGGAGCTATTGTCACTGTCAGATTCGCTCGAAGAGCTTGTAGTGATGGGAACACGGGTTCTGTACACAGGTAAGTTTCTCGTGTTATCCACAGGTAAGCTTCTAAGTTCTTTTACCTGATATGGTTCTGCTCCATGAAGCAAACTGGTGTCGACGATGGTAAACTTTGCGACCTCTGAATTGCAATTCGGAGTCCTTGGGCGAAGATAGCAATGGCGCTGATGATCAGACGGACCCATTTTGTCTAATTTGGCATTCGGGTCCCATCCATATTCGTCCTTGGCTCCATTTCCGTTATTAATTGCCTCAACTTCCAGCTCAAGAAGCTTTGGATCTGATGCTACTTTATTCAAGACATCACTAATAGAATCGAAATAATGGTCACCTTTAACAAGTTTCCTTCTTGAGAATTTCTTGATGCCCGGGATGAGAAATACCAAAGGATGCTTGGTACCAACACAACCATGATTCTTGGGCTGCTCAGAATGCCACCCTCTTGCAAGCAAACGTGGCCAAACGGCTTCCCAAAAGAGATCATTCGACCGTGCCTTGCTCAGCCTGAAGTCTCCAGTAAGAAATCTAATGATGTCTCCAGATGTGAGGGTGGAGCACGCTTTGCCAATGGGTATCTCGGAACGGATAGAAATGACTTGGTTTGTCTTCATAGGCTCCATGACGACGCCGGTGAGGTCATGCTTCCTCCCTTTACCAATTCCTATGGCTTCCACAAGAACCGTCAAGCCAACCATACCCTTCAAAGATGAGACATATTCTTCTAGAGAAATCTTCCCGTCACCAAATATCCTGGTAACCTGCAAATGGATTACAATTCATACGTATTCAGAAAAAAAAAAAGTTAGTTTAGCCATAAAAATGTTGGCCTAATAATACTGAAACTAGGGGCCTGCATGTGGACAGTTAGATAAATGACCGATGGTCCACATATGATGTCCACATCTGGCCCACTGGATGAGTGAACAGCCTTTTCTTTACCAGGGCATCTGCACTGGTGGGCCTGCTACGTTAAGGTCCTGGATGTCATAAATGTGTGTCATGTTAGCACCAGTGCCCCATGATTCCAATTTGGAATTATCAAATTTGTAATAGAAAGAGAACTGGAGTGTAGAAGCATAAACTCACGCATCAAAATCAAATTTCTAAAACATGCATGTGTAAAATTCATCAGTATTTTGGTTAAAACATGAAAGAAAATCAATGAATGACGTCTATAAAAAGATCAACAAATGAGCAAGAGATACACATATCAAAGCCATTAAGGCCACTCTAGGTAACTAGAGACTCAACCAATATAAAGTATGGTTGCACGAAGCATGAGAGGAAATGGCAACCGACACGGGTGCAAAAGCGGGGAATCATATGTTTTGAAAAGTTGAATTGTTCCAAAAGAAAAGGTATAAACAGCTACAAAGCAGGAGCAAGAGCACGAGTCCGAACCGGTACACAGCGGGAGCAGCACATGGGTGGAAGGTTGATGCAACCAAGAGAGAATCCTCAAGACTAAGAATTTGAAAAGAGGGATGTCAAGGGGAGATATTTTCTACACCACTCTTACCTAGGGGCCATTTCTGGAAAAGAAAGAATCAGCATCTGAAATATTCCTAACATTCGAGCAGTGTTGAAAATGTCAATATGGGAATAATTAGTGTTGAACAGTGTTAACTAAATGACAAGGTTCAATTTCTCCAGCCTATTTGTGAATGATGTTTTTAGGTAAAAGAGAGCACTTTTTTTTTATGGAAATAAAGGAGTGAACTTCCAGTACAATATAGCTAATTTTGAAAGGGAATAACAACCCATCCCAAATTCCCAATTGATAGCAGCAACCATTCTCTTTCTACTTATGGTAATACGATAGTAAAGCTGTGTACCTTTCAAAGGAAAAAATAAAAAATAGCACGACTTTGGATTATGGTATTATTTAAGGAGGAAGGAATTGGTGACACTATCAATACAGAGGATCACTTTTGAGTTCTCGTAGAAAACGAATTCGGCTAATTTTATTTCCAAGAAAGGAAATCCTTGTGAAGTACCAAATCAACAACAAGCAAAAACATAATGCCAACTATCAACACAGTATACAGGGGCCAAAGTTGTCAAGACACTCAAGTGGCCCAATGCGATAGGCCCCTGCCAAAGGTTGCATAGGCAGGTGGTGTGCGACGAAAATGGGGAGCATATATCTAGTATATCAGATGGAAGTTTGCTGGCCTCATATGCATCCTCTCCACACACCCCTTTATATGCAGCAGACCTGCCAGCTTGGCAAGTCTATTGGACATCTGAGATGTGCATATGGTGGCCCCTATCGTGAAGATGGCCATAAAGAAAAATCAGGCAGGCTGGTCGACTGATCAGGTGGGTCAGTATATGAAAAGAATGGACTGCGTAGAAAAACTCACCAATGGTCCACATTCAACTTACACATCAGGCCCACCTGACTAGTGGACTGACCTCAGTTGTTCATATATCATCTTCACAGATGAAGCCAACTTGTGCACCATGTAGATGTCCAATTGTCTGCACACTTACCAGGTCAGCACTTGTGCTGTGTGTAAAGGAGCGTGTGGAGCTAGCACAATTAGTACCCAAATTATTGTGTTTTCCATCACTTAATACATTTTTTTCCTGATATATTAAGGTCAAAACTTCTCAATCTACAAGGGCTATGTAGATAGACAATAGAATATCTGATGGTTTGATTATTAATTCTAGTCCTCAATTTACTCATCTAAGCATTTCATTGTATCCTTATCCACATGACCTCAATGAGATAAGAAGAGTGATTTTTTTTTTTTAAATCAACAGTAATAAAAAATGTTGTTGTTAAAGTCACTTGATATATGTTGATACACCATCCTCTAATGGCTCAGGCTTTTAGAGCAAGTGGTTGTTTGACATGGTATTAGAGCAGAAGGTCAAGTGTTCGAATCACAGGAGCAGCAAATATGCCTCAGTTAATATATTCTCCTACGGGGGGCAAGCCCAACCTGTTTATGGTTTGAGTGTCCCTCCACCCTTGCCCAGTATGTTCCAACCCGCACGTGTAGGGGAGTGTTAAAGTCCCTTGATATACATTGATACACCATCCTCTAATGGTTCGAGCTTTTAGAGCACGTGGTTGTTTGACAAAAGTCTTTTGTCAATGCTGTTGAACATTGTGGACGAGTAGAATCATAAATTTCTACGAACAAGTATCACCGCTGTATGAATTTCATCAGATATTATAACCGTGAACATCTAAACAAAAAATTTGGAACCAAATACATATGAAAATATTAGCATCATTCAAGAAAGCATTTTTTGAGCCGACGACCTGCAGGAATCAAAAGTTGACCACATAGACTTCCAACCTTAAGGGTGCATTTGGATGCTCAATTGAACTGAGTGGTAGCTCATTCAATTCATTATAGAGGAATTGAACAGTGCGGGTGGCACTGTTTCAATTAACAAACGCTACCAAACCACTAAGTGCAGTTGCATATCAAGTTGGATATGAAACAATAGTAATTGCAATTTGGGGGCTCGTCCCTCACCATGAATGGAGTGGATTAGTCATTCGCGCTTTAATGAATTGAATTGTGATTCAATCCAGTTAAACATCCAAATGCAGCCTAAAGAAATTATATAAATTGCATGAACATTGACCCAGTTCAATCTTTTATGTCTGAGAAATTACGAGGTCCTACTTACTGACAAAGGTAGAGTTGCAGACACAGACTCCCATGCATGTGAAGCCCATATTTTGGTGATCCAAACCACAGCTCCGATGGGCCCTTCCTCATATAGGGGATGCCCTGTTAACCTCCAAGAATTCGACAATCACAACCCTTCAATTAGTGACCTACACAGACAGCTAAGATAAAGAGTACATCAATGGTCCATATTCAATGGAGAGAGCCAAATATGGAAGGGTTGGGATCTTTGAATCTGGGGGGTTTCTCGGACATCCCCCATCCATGGTGGGACTCATCGGATCAACAGTTTGGATCACCAAATCATGGGCCCCACATGCAAGAAATCGGAAGCGTCAGAAAACTACACCTTCAGTGATGAGCAGGACCAAGAATTCCTTTTCATGTCTGGCACAAACGTCACAACCATCACCAGGGCAGAAAAAGCTGAAATCTTTGTATCAAATGTTTAGAAACTAGGAAAAAGTACAATTGCTGGTTTATCAAAAAATACCTCCACTAAAGCATTCCCGCAATCGTCTGAAACACGGGGTAGCAAACGTGATAATAGTTCTTGCTGCCTCCATCCTGTAAAAATGCGTTGCCCATGTATAGACCGCCTGGTTCTCATCTTCCGGCACTCTGACCATCTGCGGTGCCCATTAGACCTATAAAATTGCCCATAGTAAAAGGATTGTATATCCCCCATCCCTTTACTCTCAACGAATCTTTTCACCTGAACAAGGTTCTTCCCAAAAATGTAGAGACCAACAATAAAACTCTCATGTTCAATATCACTCCAAGAACCGCCCAACGAACCAGGCACCGGATGGTAATCTTTGCTTTCATGCTTCTTCTCGACATTAGATTTCTTACATTGCCGCAGAGGAACATCCACATCCATCCGATCACCAAACAGGTCATGGCATGCTGGCCTGCCAAATCCCTTCCCGTTATCTGATTCACCATCCCAAAATTCGAATTTACGCATTGAACCATCAGGAACATTTGTATGATGGTTTGCACTGTCAGCTGCATATTGGCTTGCTGCATTGCCTTTAGAATTCATCCGGCTTTCTTTTGCGAGATTGTATTGCGCAGATACAACTGGGTAACCATGAAAATCCAGCCCTTCGTACTTGACATGATCGACCACATCCTGGACCCACATAACTGGGACGGGTAATGTGATTGGAATGTAGTCAAAATCATCCGAACCTTTGGTATTAGTTGGCTTCTGACTGTCCCATTGTTCTGTTAGATATGGAATTTCAACCTGGTATTGATCTCCAACTCGAGGAAGTACTTGTGGATCTCCATAGATACTACTTACACAAGAAGCCATAGAAAGCAACCGTTCTGCAGATATATCTTCCATGGATTCCTCATTGTAATCTACCTCGACTGAATCCATCTGATAAGCAATTGAAGAATATTATCAATTGGTGTCGTCATTGAAATATTCCTAGTATTCTGCCTCCATGACTACATAGTAAAAATTCATGTTTACATCGAAACTTATGCATACCAAGATTAAGTACTAAAATCAAGATGGTCCTACAAGAGAAACAAATGCAAGTGTTGACTATCAAATACATGTTGCCATCAAAATAGCAAGAATGAAACGGTCCAAAAAAAACAAAGCATATATGCCTACTATGGCCCTAGAAGAGCTGCATTGACTCTCCATAAGTGCTTCGCTCATCGATGCGAGTTGTTATCTCCACATAACACAATAAGTAGAGAGAGAGTTGGCATTTGTCGAAGTTTGCAGGAAGCCAGCTTCCCCTTGCGAAAAACTATGATTCTAACTTTTCATTTCGCACATCTGAACAATCACTAGACATTGCAAAATGAGAAATTTCATGCATTTGCTTCTCATTCTCGCTTTGGGAGTGCTCACGTAAGGATGCCCCGCTAGGTACCGCACAGATTCTGGGAACTTGCAATAGAAGTGAGATGCGCATGTACAAGGAGCAAATCCCAGAGTTGAACAACCATGTAGAGGTGCCCAGCTACTTATATCCCACCTCAACTCAAATTATCGAAGCACACTTAAATTTGCACTAACATTTTCTATTGTAGAAACAGAAAAGAACACAGTAATACAAATGAAACAAGTAAAATAAATAAAAACTGTAAATGAGACTGAAAATTAGATCAAAGTTATGTGTCTCTTTTCAATTTCCATAGAGCTTGACTTTTGAAATCTCAAATGAAATAGCATTTGATGTCATTCCAATTTTCTTTTCTTTTTTTCTATTGTGACATGTTATAATATGTGCAATTTTTATTTTATTTTTTTAGTAGTGGAAACGAGGAATTAGTAAAGATTCTTGAGCAAGAAGTTTCCAAAAATGACAACTTTCGATATCTTGGCTTGGGTCAATAATTCAAGACAGTTGCAAGGTGGAGAAGGATGTTGCTCACAAAATCCAAGCTAGGTGGAAGATATCGAGAAGTGCCACCGGAGTTTTATGTGATTGCCGTGTACCACTCAAAATGAAAGGGAGATTTTATAAGATAGTTGTAAGATCAGCAATGTTTTGTGGGACATAATGTTGGGTAGTTGAGGGACAACATGTTCATAGGATGAGTGTAGTTGAAATGAGGATGTTGAGATGGATGAGTAGCAAGACGAGGAAGGATAGAGTAGAAATGAATGCATTTGAGGAGATTTAGGAATATCACCAATAGATAATAAATGAGGGAAAGACTTGGTTTGGTCATGTGCAAAAAAGACCAAGAACTGCGCTAGTTCGGAGTGAGTTGGTACAAGTTGGAGTCTCTAAAAGGGCAAAGGAAAGGTCCAAAAGGAGGTGGGTGGAGGTTGTAAGAAAAGACTCGATGACCAATCATCTAACTTATGGCCCTTGATAGAGTGGAAAGGCAAAACAAGATTCATGTTGTTGCACCCAATTAATTGGGATAAGATGATGACGATGATGACATGTCATAATATATTCGCACTAAAAAATACTTACTATAATATATTCAAACAACTAAAAAACAAAAAGAAATTCATTTGGTATAACGAAAAAACCCATTAAAGTAGCTTCATTAAGCTTATTTTGCTAAGCACTTCGGCTTGCTTTCACATAAATAGGGACAAAGGAAATTCATGCCATCTACCATCAAAATAAAATCACTACAAAAGCATCGATACACTTAAAAAGCATTTCAATAAGAAAAACCCCAATTCATTTCTCCACGTGAATACTTCTCAAAGTAAACACTCCGGTTACAAGTGTTATTATACGATGCACAATCCAAAATCTAACAGAACAATGACCTTTTTTGTTCAACCCAGTAATGGTAAAGGTGGTCCCCCCTTTCAGTTACTTAATCCATCCATCCAGTGGGCTCCATCAAGAGATGGGCTATGCCCTAATCTCTCACCCATCAGGCAACCATATCCATACATTAAGAATGAATAATTACAACCAGCAGTCCACATTTAACCAGGTCCCATCAGATTATTAGTAACATATGATCATCCAACCATTGAAACTTTGGGGGTATCACCCATCCACAATGGGACCCATCACACCAACGATCTGGATTACCAAAGGTGTGCCCACAAATACAGTTTATCAGACAGAAAATGCTGACCTGCGATAGTAGAGATACATTCCTATGATAGAAGCAACAAAACCAACAAAGCAAATTAGTAAGAAACAGACCACCATTGACACCAATCCATAAACACAAAGCTTGAGAATCACAAATCTACAACAAAATCCCTTCACTATAACAATATTAAATAAATAAATAAATTATTATTATTATTATTATTTAATAATAATAAATACGCTATGGCACCATGGTATGTGCCCATAAAACCATGAAATGCAACCACACCATAAATTCAGGGAAAAAAATAGAATTACAAAACTAAAGAAACCCAATACACGTATCGACCACTAGAGAGAAATTCCCCCACAATCCCATAAAACAAGAGATGACTCATTGACGCTAGCTTGGATTTACAAGAATTCCCATGTACTGTAAAAATATCCATCTGTTCTATTACACGCACAACCAACAATATAATAACACTAACCAAAGTACGTTAAATCGTCCACTAACTATATAAAATAAATAGAAGTGATAATAACCCATTAAAGAGAGAAAGAAGACATGCAAAAAACAGAGGAAGAGAGAGATGGTGAGTGACCTCCATGGAAGAGCTTCAGACGTTGAAACGAACGTGAAAAGACAAGTCTGGGAGAAATGGGTATTCATGATTAATGTAAGGAATGACCTTGATTAGATACTTTAGGATGAAAATACCATAAAACAATAGAGAGAGATAGATAGATGGACAGAGACAGAGAGAAAAGATTACCTGTATATTTACGGGGTTGGAAACTTGGAATTCGAGGGAGGGGAAAAAAGAGAGGGAAGGTGAGAAAAACGAAAAACAAAAAGAGAAAAGAAAATAAAACAAGAGAAAGTCGTTCTCTCCAAACACACGCAGAAAGAGTAATAATATATAATAATAATAACAATAAAGAGAAATTATCTGGTGCTCTCAGGATAGTACAGTTTACGTTGCACCTAGCTGCATAGGGACATTTGTAATGTCTAAATGATAGATCCAGACCGTCTAATAGGTTTTAAATTTATTTAATAATATATAATATAAAATTGGACTGACTGAATGATCTGATCCATCCATTAGTTGGACTGCTTCTCTATAGAGATCCTTTTCCAAGCCATGGATTGGATGGCTAGGATTTTCTTACCAAACTGATTCTTTGGAACTATATGAAACCCTTTCTGGGAACAGCAAATAGATCTCCTAGGTTGTTGATTAGGTCCACTTTTCATGAATGATATCCACCGACTATTTTATATGTTATTTGATTGGATGGTTAGAATTGTCTGATTGGTGTTATTTTCACATACATTTCTGGATCTAATGGACGGCCAGATTGGTTGGTAGCACAGTTCAAATGTCTCTATGTAGTTAGGAGCACTGTAATTTACTGTACCCTCAGAGCACTGGATATTTCTCGTAATAAAGTGTTGATAAAAGCTAAGTGTACCCGCACGCATGAGTTGTACAGTTTTGCACGATCTGTACCGTTCATCACTGGGACATGCTTTTAGCATTGCCTGTATTGAAATTTACGTTGTTCAGTTCATTTTTCAAGTATCAGATTGTACGAGAGAATGGACGGTTAGGAAAAAAAGACCTATTTTCTGCGTTAACCTTGTCGCTTGTGGCGCATCCGACAGGGCTGCCAGCCTGAGTTCTGAACGGGGTGAAGTCACAGAGCGCCCTACTTGATTGATAGACGAGATCTTACACAGGTGTGTCATGTTGGCACGTGTATCGTAACGCCTCCCATCCATCTCTCACAAGCGAGAAATTTACGACTATGGACCCCACCTTTTATCCAGTGGTTTTTACGAAACCATACAAACTTAACATACACACTTAGACCTCCTCGTACGGCCACCGAATTTGAGGACGAAAATACCCCTGCCTTCCTCTGGCTGGCGTGCAGAGACGAGCGCTGACGGACAGTCCGGCAATGGGGAACTCAGGTGGGGCCCACTGTGAAGTTTGTGAGAAATCTTTCCCGTCTAAGTTCATTCATAGGGTCACAAAGACCTGGATGAAGAGGAAAAACAAATTTCATAATGATCCAAAACTTCTAAAACCCCTAAAAGGGTTTCAATGGTAGACGTGCAATTACCCACTGCCATTTACAGTGTGGTCCACTTAATAGCTAGATCTATCTTATTTTTCATCCCAAGCCTTAATACGAGTTTGCCAAATAGATGGACAGTTTGAATATAACACATACCTCATAATGGGACCCACAAAAATCGGTGAGATCACAACAGGGAAGAAAGAAAAAAAAAAAAGGAAAAAATTGAACCAGCGAGCTGGGGTCGACCGGGTTGGGCCCGGGCATGACTGGACCTATGGCTACGGATTATAACTGTAGCCATAAATGTAATTCTATGCACTTTTTTCTCTTTTTTATTTTTTTATTTTTATTTTTTACATAGAGAACCTTTTCCCCCTTACATTTTTATCTACAACATAATTATGTAAATATGTATATATAAGTATATAAAAATATTTTTCTATCTTTTAATTCATTTCTTTATCTATTCATTTAACAAGCATATCTTCCTAAAGTAGAATGATTTACTTAACTTACCACATATGATTTTGGGGTAGGAGAAGCTAATTTAGCCAACCAACCTAGTTATTTTCTAATATTCCATCGGATTGGAAAATCTCTTTTGACTCTTCTTTTCAACTATAAACGATGGAATTCTCCATTGCGATATATAAAAAACGATCGCTTTAAGAAAACATTGAGTGGGGCAAATTAGAAATTTAATTAAGGGAAATATGAAATTTAACAGGGGAAATATGAACACACACTCACACTAGTGGAATTTCACCACCTACGGATACTCGAACGCTTAACCGGGTGTTGAAACTCCTAAGAGTCTACCACCCGAGCGGGGCAAACTGAAATATGAGCGGGGCAAACTAGAAAAATAGCGGGGCAAACTGAATTATGAGCAGGACAAACTAGAAAAATAGTGGGGCAAACTGAAATATGAGCGGGGCAAACTAAAAAAACAGTGGGGTAAACTAAAATATAAGCGGGGCAAACTGAATTATGAGTGGGGCAAACTAGAAAAACAGCGGGGCAAACTAAATTATGAGCGAGGCAAACTAGAAAAACAGCAGGGCAAACTGAAATATAAGCGGGGCAAACTAGAAAAACAGCGGGGCAAACTGAAATATGAGCTGGGCAAACTAAAAAAAACAGCGGGGCAAACTGAATTATGAGCGGGGCAAACTTAAGTATGACCGGGGCAAACTAAAAAAACAGCAAGGCAAACTGAAATATAAGCGGGACAAACTGAATTATGAACGGGGCAAACTAAAAAGCAACGGAGCAAACTGCATTATGAGCGGGGCAAACTGCATCAACGGAAGGAGCATCGATTTCTTCCGAAGCACAAGAAGTCTCCGTCAGGGAGACCCTCTCTCTCCGTCCATTTTCATTCTTGCGACTGAGGCTTTCAGTAGAGGTGTTACATTTTTGTTTGCGTCAGGAAGCTGTCAACCTTTCCACCTTCCCAATCATTGCCCCATCATTACGCATCTTTTTTTCGTTGATTATGCAATTGTTTTCCTTAATGGCAGGATAGCTAACGTGAAAATCTTTCATAGCTTCATTCGCGATTATGAAAGCTCTTCAGGCCAGAGCGTCAACGCAGCCAAAACTACCTTCATTGCTCTAAAGAAAATATCTAGAAGAAAAGCTCAGCGTCTTGCCTACATATTAGGCTTCTCCCAAGGCTTCTTCCTCACGTCGTATCTAAGCATTCCCCTTACCAAGGGTAAAATCAAGAGGCCGATGCTGCAGCAACTGGTTCAGAAGATTACTACCAAGATTGATGGATGGAAAGCTAAACTCCTCAATCCAGTTGTCAGATTGGTATTGATTAGACACATTCTTTCAAGTATTCCTATTCACATCCTGTCAGCAATGAACATTCTGAAAGCAGTTGTTAAATCTATCAACCACGTGTTTGCAAATTATTTTTTGGGGTGCTTTTGAGCAAGGAAACAAGAGACACTGGATCAGTTGGGAAAAAAAATCTATGTACCATTCCATGAAGGCGGTCTGGGTATTCGAAAAATTGGGGACGTTATGCATGCTCTTCAAGTCAAAACAGTGGGTCTGGGTATTCGAAAATTTCAATTTGCCCCGCTGTTTTTCTAGTTTGCTCCGCTCATAATTCAGCTTGTCCCGCTATTTTTCTAGTTTGCCCCGCTTATACTTAAGTTTATATCGCTGTTTTTCTAATTTGCCCCGCTGTTTTTTTAGTTTTCCCCGCTCATATTTTAGTTTGCCCCACTGTTTTTCTAATTTACCCCGCTCATATTTCAATTTGCCCCGCTGTTTTTCTAGTTTGTCCCGCTCATAATGCAGTTTGTCCCGCTGTTTTTCTAGCTTGCCCCGCTCATATTTTAGTTTGCCCCACTCAGGTGGTAGACTCTTAGGAGTTTCAACACCCGGTCAAGCGTTTGAGTATTCGTAGGTGGTGAAATTCCACTAGTGTGAGTGTGTCGGGGTGTGTGTTCATGTTTCCCCTGCTAAATTTCATGTTTCCCTCGATCAATTTTCTAATTCGCCCCACTTAATGTTTTCTCAAAGCGATCATTTTTATATATCGCAGAATTCCATCGTTTATAGTTGAAAAGAAGAGTCAAAAGAGGTTTTCCAATCCGATAGAATATTGGAAAATAACTATGTTGGTTGGGTAAATTAGCTTATCCTACCCCAAAATCATATGCGGTAAGTTAGGTAAATCATTCTAGTTTAGGAGATATGCCTGTTAAATAAATAGACAAAGAAATGAATTAAAAGATAGAAAAATATTTTTATATACTTATATATACATATTTACATAATTATGTATTATAGAAAAATGTAAGGGGGAAAAAGTTCTCCATGTAAAAAATAAATAAAAAAGAGATAAAAGTGCATAGCATTGCAGTTATGGCTACGGTTATAATCCGTAGAGATAGGCCAAGCTCTGACTCGGTTGACCGGGTCCCATCCCGGTCGACCCCAACTCGCTGGCTATGTTTTTTTTTTATTATTATTCTCTAACCCAGTCGACCGGGTCCTAACCCGGTCGACCCCAACTCACTGGCTTCGTTTTCGTTTTTTTTTTCTTTTTTCTTTTCCTTTTTCTATTATAATCCCCATCGATTTTTGCGGGTCCCATCATGAGGTATGTGTTATATCCAAACTGTCCATCTATTTGGCGAACTCATATGAAGGCTTAAGGTGAAAAATAAGATAGATTTAGCTATCAAGTGGACCACACAGTAAAAGGCTGTGAGGAATTGAATATCTACCATTGAAACCCTTTTAGGGGTTATAGAAGTTTTTGATCATTATGAAATTTGTTTTTCCACTTCATCCAGGTCTTTGTGACCCTATGAATGAACTTATACGGGGAGGATTTCTCACAAACATCACAGTGGGCCCCAACTTAGATGGGGGAGGATTTGTAATGGTTGATGGTCATTCAACACTGTTTCCTGTAATATGGTACACTTAAGATATAGATATACCTCATTTTTTGTCTCATACCATAAAATGATCCGGAAAAATATATGGACGGAAGCATACATCATGGTGGGCCCACCGATGATCCGCCATTGGCGGGTGGCAGGTGGAGTACCCAGTCCGTTTATGGAAAAGGAGGGGTATTTTCGTCCTGAAATTTATCATCCGTACGAGGAGGTCTAAGTGCGTATGTTAAGTTTATACTACTTCAAGAATATCCAATGGATAAAAGGAGGGGTCCACAGTCGTAAATTTCTCCTCACAAGCTAGTGCATTTTGCATTTTCATCTATGAGGAAAACTTTGATACTCTGGCAGTGTGATAGATGATGCGCGGGCACTAAGAACTTATCTAGATACTGCATACGTATCATAGAAATGATCAAATTAAACTGTCCAAGTTATGGATCCGAGTTTAAGTGTATCACAAGCAAAGTGTTAAGATTGTTCTATTATCTGATTATTGGATTGGTGGACATTTATTGGACGGTAAAAAATGAATAATATCTAGTGGCTGTACTGCAACAAACAGGTGTCCACGAATCAGGGGTTAGGATTGTTCTACAAATCTGATTTGGGATTGTTAGCGACAGTGGGTTCCACAACATAGTCGGTTTTATTTGTTTATGTGTGCCACGTGTGCAATTACTGAGTACCTGCGTATCAAGCGTCATACGCTGAGTAACGAATAAGTCCTCTTCATCAATTTTTATGTTTGGAGTTGGAGATCGAAATGGAAATGGATGGGAGAGGATTAGGTGCGGCCCCGGCCTTACCCAATACGGTGCGGACCTTACCGTAGGGCCCACCTCGATGCATTTATTCTATATCGACTCCGTTCATCAGTTTTTCTAGATTATTTCAGGACATGATCTCAAAAATAAATTAGATCCAATTCTCATGTGGACCATACCATAAGAAAAAGTGGTGAATGACCATTAATGGGCCACAAAAGTTTCGGATCAAGCTGATATTTGTTTCCTCTCATCCAGGTTTACGTTGAATGGAAAATAAACATTTCGGTGGACCCTTGGAAGTTTTTAACGGTAGTGATTTCAATTACCACTTTTTCTTATAGTATGGTCCACCTGAGATTTAGATCTTCTTCATTTTTGGGCTCATGCCCTAAACTGACCTGTAAAAACGGACGGACGGCATGGATCTAGAATACAGATATTAAGGTGGGCCCCACGGTAAGGGCCGCACGTTCTTGGGTGAAGCCGGGGATGCGCCCGATGTTTTGATGGTCCAGATCTCTGGTCGATGGGAACTACTTTGGATGGACCATGTCTCAAAATATCCTACACTGGAAGATCCAATCCATCCAGTCTCTATCCTTCTTTCTCCATTTAATGTAAACCAGATGCTGCATTTTTTTGATACCCATCCCTTTGTGGGCCACTGATGGGAGGATCAGCACCGTCCAATCATGAGACTTTGGGGCATGGCCAGTCAAATGAGCTATTTGAACCACTGAATCATGGCCCTTAGTTTTTTGTGCCAGGAGATCACGGATAATGAAGATGTCCTTGGGCTGAGGATCATATTCCAAAAGAGCGCAGAGACAGCAAAGCAATTTGTGCGAGGATGGAAGACATAGGCTACGCGAAACACGTGCTAACCTGAAATGCGCGTGCGAAATTCGAACCGTTCATCATCTAAGGCCCACAGGTAACGTGCCTTGGAACAAAGCCTAGCAAGATCCACTTATCACTCCACCCATATTCGGCCTTCCTTCTATAATTCTTCTTCTTCTTTTTTCAACGAGGGACGCGGATTGTGCAGTGAGGAACTCCCCATCCTACAGCGTGGCGAGTAAACTCTGTAGGGCCCACTTTGATGCATGTGTCATTATCCACGCCGTCCATCTGTTTTTCCAGCTTAAAGCAATTTCAAGTGGACCAAACCACATAAAGCAGTGGGGATAATGACGTCCACCGTTTGAAACCTTTCTGAGGCTCTCACTGATGTTGATTTATCATCCAATCTGTTCATTAGGTTACACGAACATGGATGATGTTAATTTGTAAATATTAGCTTGATCCGGAGCTTTTGTGGCCCGATAAGAAGTTTTCAATGGTAAATGTTCAATCCCTACTGTTTGATTTGTATGGTCCAATTGAGCTTTGGATATGTTTAAATTTTGAGCCATGCCCTAAAATGAGCTGGAAAAACAGATGGACCGTGTGGATAATACACATACATTACGGTGGAGCCCACAAAGTTTACTCACCATGTTTGTCGGTGCATGATATGCGTCCCTTGAGGAGTAAACTGGAATATCTATATATATATATATATATTGCTCATGTACCCACTAATTCCCACGTGTTCTCCTGAGAGTGTTTAGAGAAATCATCACACATCAAGTGAGCTCAAAATTTGAATGTTCCATGTGATGCAGTTGTCTATGAAACCCTGGCTCGACCTTTACTATGATCCAAAACTTTGGTTGGCCACGACAAAAGAAAATAATTTGTTCTCTTGATTTGCATTACTCTTTGCTACGGTCTATGAGAGTTTTTCATTTGCATTACTCTTTGCTATGGTCCATGAGAGTTTTTCGACCATATTGAAAATTAGTCCATAAAGTTTCATGGGGGACTTCATCACATGGATTGTTCAGATTTTAGGCCCATGACACATGTTCGAAGGTGCACACATGAGCATGCCTCTCTTTGTATATTTAGTGATATGTTCACCTAAAACCCATTCTCATAGGAACTTGTGAGCACTTTTTGATATGTGATGTGAACACAAAATTTGAACAGTCTACTAGATGAATTACCTTATGAAACCCCCAAGGCCCAAAAGTTAACCTAATTGAGAAATCCAGTGGGCCATAGCAAAGTGAGAGAGAATTCCCTCCCTTGATTTGCCTCTCACTTCACTATGGCCCACTAAATTTTTGGATCGAGCTAAGTTTTGGGCCGTAGGGGTTTCATGAGGTGACTTATCTAGTGAATTGTTGGGATTGCATATACATCATGTGAGATGAGTTTTCGAAAAGTGCTCATGAGTTCTCATGAGAATCAGTTCCTAGGTGAGCATTATTATGTATGTGTGTGTGTGGAGAGAGAGAGAGAGAGAGAGAGAGAGAGAGAGAGAGAGAGAGAGGAATGATGACGTGCGCACCTTAAGTGAGCACCCATGTGCACCTTTGCACATGTATCTTAGGCACAAAATATGAAAAGTCAACGTGATGCGGCACCCTTTGAAATCTCACAAGCCCAACTTTCAACCCAATACAAAATTTTGGTGGGCCATGGCAAAAGGAAACAATTTTCTCCCTTGATTTACATTTCTCTTTGCTATGGCCCACTAGAGTTTTAGATCACGCTACAAATTGAGCCCATAGGGTTTCAAGGGGTGCTGCATCACGTGGACCATTCATGTTTTGTGCCCATGACCCATGTGCAAAGATGCGCATGGGTGCTCACGTAAGAAGGTGAGCATCCCCCCCTAGGGTTTAGGGTTTAGGATTTTATATATATATATATATAAAGGACAATTAAAAGTTTTTTATTTATCTTGTAATACTGCAACCATGTATTCATTGGAAGACATTGCAAAAATCATGGCCAGGATTTTCCTATCTAGTAGATTCTTTGTTTTTAAGCTTGAGAAAGCAATGGGGCCGCTTATCAAAAATGAAAGCCCACCTAGCCTTTGGGTCACGCAAGGGGTATAATAACTAAAATACCATTTGAATTCTTCGAGTTAATTTTTTAAGGAATCTAAATCATCTGCTTACCTCAAGCAAGGATTTGATTTCTTTCTTACATTGTGATTGATGTATCTTAAGGAATTCAAATCATCTGCTTACTACAGTTAGGGATTTCCTGCATATTGCATTGTGATTGGTCCATGTCATTACTTACATTGTCAACACTAGTGCATTAAATGCAATCTGTGATGATGTGGCTCAATCACATTGCAACAAGCAGGGAATCCCTACTTGTGGCAAACAAAGAATCTCAATTCTATTTTAAGAGATGATTTAATAATTTTTTATGATCATATTACAATAATGTATCAATACAAATTTTTTTACCTTAAAAATGAGAATATTTTCCTATGTGTATAAACTTTATATATAGATTATATTGTGCTGAATAAAAGGCTTATAAATAGGGTTGTTAATGTATAATATAACACTTTCCTTAAGTATTATTGAACTCGCTATGTATTAGTAAGCTGATAACTCCTTATAGACCTTTACATGGAACTTAAAATATGAATAGTGGTTGTTATATCAATTCATCTTAAAATTTCAAATGTATCAATTAAACTTGATTTTAAATGGACAAATGAATTTTTCTTTTATTTCGCTAGTGCTTTTCTTCCGAAAAATGTGACCTTAGAAATACATATAAGAGTGGAATGCGTTATGATCTCAATGGAATAAAGAATCGAAATATGATTACTTTTAGGAAATAACAGATGCGACAAGCATGACTTTACAAGAGTGATTCAAAAATCATATTAGAAAGTATTCCATCATTTTAAGCATGAATAAAGATTTATATTATAAAATTATGCTAATTATTATTCAATTGATGGGGTAGTTAATTAAATTAACTAAACTAAGGGGCTTAATTGTCCAACCTACGTGTGAAACTTAATACATCATTATAATACTTTCCTTCGGGCCAAGATCGCAACATGTAAGTGATTCTCATAGCATAAATTTAATTGAATACATACAACAAAAGCCTAGATCATCTAATACTTTTGTGACATGATAGACTCATTGATCTTATATTGTTAACACTGTCCACCTCTTTCTAGTTGACTCCCACCAAACAATAAGCTCCTTTAAGTTGAATATCGCATGTTTGGATGACAAACGTCACCTTATTAATATTTAATGTATAAAACATATATAATGCACTTTAGATCTAAGAATTGATGGGCACCCTCAATCACTTTGGTAGAACACACAACTTATTCTACCAACTATTTCCTAGCGTTGGAGTATTTGCCCAATATGAGCCCCAATCCACTAATTGGATGAGGCAGAGTTGATCTTGGCCATAGATTATGATAAACATAAGTCTTATATAGACAACTTGATACATCTTGGTGTTTGGTGTCATCTTGAATCTATATAGATATGGATTAGTTGATGAGCGAGTCCTCTAATTGTCCTTAGTAACTAGAGATTAAACATGACAATAATTAATCGAAGAGAATTGTGATCCATATATCTCAGTATCCTATTTAGACCATGACCTCCACAGGTATATTAGGCTATGTAATAACTTGAATTCATGTAGGTGATAACATACATTTCCGCGCACATAAATCTACGACAAGTGAAAGATAACATACATCTAGACGCACCATAGAATGGAGAAGAGTATCCTCATTCGTTTACACGGTAGGTGTGCTTGAATTTCGAGGACAAAATTCTTGTAAGGGAGTAGAATTTAAGAACCTAAGATTTTGTTGCGCATGCATACATGTGCATGCATGTACACTAGCATTTATCTAAGCATACATGCATAAATTTGTCAATTCATTCACTCATCCATGCATACATGCATTCATCAATATATGCAAGTTGTGACCATTATTATATGTGATTGATCTGTTAGTTTGAACCATTAACTTGTGTAATTATAAATTATATGATTGTATGTGTATGTACATATACACGTAAACTCTCGTCACTTACACTCACAAGATCACACATTCATCCATAATCTATCTTAAATCCAACTAGTTGATCATATACTAAACCTATCGGATCATAATCCACAATACGTTAATCAAAACCACTTAATTAGGACCTTATAATTACACTAAAAATCTACCTAGATAGATTACTCACTTCTATACCCAATCATCACATTCAAAACCTTACAATCTTGAGTTATATTAATCCATAGCAAACACATAAAGTTTTAAAGATTGATACACCTTGGATTAACCCATGATCTCCACAATAAACTCACATCACTAATAACCGTTGAACCCACAACTTGAATTAGCTCTCTAAACATGTGATAACGTACTTAGATCGTTCAAAACAATTCAACCATGAAGATGAATGAATCCCTTGATTCTTACCCTAAACTGAAAAGTACAACTCTTAATTCCATCACTAATCCTAAATCATTCATTTACCAGTAGAGGTCTACATGAGTCGAATCGATCGGCCAGTAGCTGACCCCAGCTCGAACTCGGCTCAGTTCAGTCCTCGAGCTCCACTGGCCAGCTTGGCTCGGTTCAGTCAACAACTCAAGCCAGATCAAGCCGAGATCAAGCCGAGTTCGCCTGTGTAGCATTTTCACAAACACATGGAGTGCACCTTCAATTTCTCATTATATATAAAACAACAGCAGCAGTTTTACAGGTATTTCATCAAACACTCAGTAGGCAACATCAAAATCAAGACACAAGGGTATTTGTTTCATATACATACCTTCCTCACCACGGGCCGACACTTCGTTGAGTCATTTCATCAAACGCTTGGTGAGTAATATCAATATCAAAATAACCAAGTCACCAAACTAGTTTGATCCGAGTTCAATTCGAGTTGGGGTTCGATTCGAGTTGAGTCGAGCTCGAGTAAGCTCAAACTCGGTTCGAAATTTTTTAGAGCTAAAAAAATCAGCTCGACTTAGCTCGAACTCAGTTCCGAACCGAGTTGAATCGAGCTTTTTCGAGTCAAGTCGAACGAGCTAACCGAACTAACTAGGTTCGTGTACACCCCTATTCACCATCTTTCATATCCACTCTCATGCATGATCATTTACCAAACTAACCGTAATGATAGCTAATTGTCTAAGATCTAGCAATCTAATGTTCATATTACTACTAGACCATCCCATGATGGTGAAGTTGCCTTAAATCATTTAAACCACGCGTACTTTTATCAATTCGTGAATCTAAACTATCCACTTTATTACTTACCCCTGCAAGATCATATCTTATCATTAAAATTCAATCCCAATGACTAAAGGGGCATCCACCGATCACCTAAGATTTCCATGATGTACATATTTCTACCTTAGACTATTCTTTAGAAAACCTATTTGTGAGGGTTCAATCATGATGAGAATCCAACTAATGATTATTCAAACCAATTGAACCGTACATTGTTAATATTAAATTTTGATTTACAAAATCAACCGTCCATTAGAATTCTCATCATATCTGTTGGATTAACTACCTGAAAATCTAATACAGACCATTATATGATCCACATATGACCCCCAACGAATCTACCAATTTACATTACCCATCCTAGACATTTTTGGAGATTCTAAATCCTACTAGAAGAATCCAAAGGAATCTTAAATTTATAAAAATGTGAGGGATTCGATAACCATGTGTGTACCCTACTCCATACACCTTCATATGAAAAGATCATGATCTGCCCGTTAATCAAATAGACGGGCCATACATCTATATCTAGGCACTGCAAAGAACATCATGGACCACTCAATTTATAATTTTAAAAATGATTCACGTGTTCTTTTTCAAACTTAACTCTTTATAGCCATTATCTCTCAAATAATAGTTTGAAATTACTTTCTTCAATGATCCAAATCCCTCACTAGATGGACCATTAAAGGTTATGATCTCTGATTAACACACACATAGCTTCTGCCTATCCACACATGCAAACCAAGGCAAGATGCACTATATGCGTGCACGCTTACATGTAAAACAAAACCCTCAAAAATCATCTAGCATGTGAACATCGTTTAAAAAGAGAAAACTTCCATTTTCTTCATTCTGGAGAGCTAACAGCCATGATCTAAAAGGGGTCCATTCCATTAGATGTAAATCGAAAAGGCGAACTATCGATGTCCTAAAGGAGGGTGAATAGGACAATACCAAATTCTTTGAAATAAAAGGGAATAAATAATCTCAATCGTACAAAGTATTAAAACCTTGATTCCAAATAATTCATAGGGCAACCTTCACCTAGTATGTTAAGTAGGACAACCTTATATCACAATGTCTTTAAAATCAAACTTTCAAACTAACAAGAGATAATTAAATAAATATAACATTCACTACAAAGAATGAAATAAATATAACATTCACCACACATGCACAAGGGGTTATAGTGGTTCGATACTTAAACTCACACCTACTTCACTCCTAAAATTACTACCCTTGTAATTTTGGCTTACACTATTTCAATGTTTTCACAGGTTTGCCTTAACAATCTCTTAAAGTTCTTGTGATTTTCATGGGCTATCACAACAAAACTTCCTTTTATGATTTTCACGGGCTACCATAAATCAACCCACATAGATTTCCGGGCTATCTCAGAAAAACAAAAATGAAGCAGTAATAATAACAATTGTACTTATCTTCAGATGACGATTTAAAATAACAGTCGAAACTTAAAGCAGTGTTCTTCTTTCTTGAGTGTCGAAGAGGCGATATATGCTCAACCAGAAAAAATATATGGATATAATATATTTCAATAAATATAAATCCTAATGCTGTAAATTCAATTATATGTTTCTCAAGTAGGATATAAATTACTCTCTAATTGCATTTAAGATCAACTTGAAAAAGGAAATTGAGTAAGTTAAATAAAAATAATAAATACCACATATATAGCTTGAGGAGGACCTGAGCATCTCTCTTACTTGCAGAAGGTTTTTTAGTGAATTTCATTATAGAATATAATAAGAGAATGTCTTTATTTATAGCCAAAGGATTTGAAAATTTGGTTAACTTAATATTAAGTTCGGCTAGCCGGATTCTAACGAATCCATTCTAACGGCAATTAGATTGCGTGGAATAAGATTAATTTATCAAAAATTTGGCTGACCTAATTCCCTAAAAAAATCTAAGAATTCTTTACTTGAAACCGACCCGAACTTTCTTCGGGCTGGCCAAACTTTAAGTTAGGCTGGTCAAACCTAAAGTTGGGTTGGCTGAATTGGTAACAAAATTTTTAAAATTTCAAATCTAAAAACTTGGTCAAAATTGAAGTTAGGTTAGCTGAAGTAAGTTAGGCAGACATATATAGAGATCGTTAATATTGAAATCGAGCAATGTCGCTTCAAATACAAGCGCTTACAAAATCATTAAGAGGGAAATTTGAACGGGTCAAGTTATGGATCAAAACAACCTAGCCCTACCCCTCCATTGATTACTGCTTCGTGTTGTGATCGTTGTTGTAAGAGATAGACTTTCTAAAAGCTTTCTCCTCCATTTTCTTCTATCTATATGTATGAAAACCCCAAAATATGGATCAATCCGCTCTGTAGGTTTCCAGTCGCCCTCTAACACTGAGACTAGCTCGAACAAGAACTGAAATACACATTATTTCTCCATGTTTCTCGCGATAGTGTGCACAATGATGGAAAATGTTCAACTTCGAAACTCACTAGATAAAACATCCTGACTTTGCCTTTTGTTTCCTCGAGTTTTCTTGCCATTTAAACCATCTAGAAATAACGAAATGATGAAAATACACCACGGAAAGAAATCCATCATAACGGTCGTGTTCTTCCTCACTAAGAAACGTCAAATGTAGAATTTTGTATAAACTCCTATTAAAGATTTAAACATTGCACTATGTGGGCCATCAGATCAACATATGATCACTGAGTTATAACTAAGATCAGGATTCATTTCACGGACGCAATAAACATATTGATTCATTATGGAATCACGTCACTAAATCCTTCATCATAAACTCAACCAGAAACATTCAAAACTCCTCCAAATTTGATTTTCAGTGTCTAAAAAGTCTATCAAAATCATCTTTCAACAAGAAAGAGAAAGAGAGAGATCACACTAACCTGAGAGCAAAAAATGAGAAAGGAAGTGAGAGAGAGAAAGAGAGAGAGAAAGATCATGCACTAAGTTAGTGCACTGAGTTTTGAACCGAGTTCGGGTTTAATTTGGGTCCAATAGTGTTGGGACCCTAGTGAGAGTTGAGAGTTCAGTAGGAGGGGTTATGTGTAAGACCCGTGTCCTAATCCGTACCATTCTGTTGGCTTCCGCGGTCCTTCCGGTGAAATTTCGGCAACCTTCGCACCGAATTCGGTGTTTGCGCACGATCCTAAGCCAGGTCCCATGCACCGACGTCGGCTCGATCTGAAACTTATGTCTTGACGATCGCGTCGTCGCCGCGGTTCCAACGCCGTGACTTGCGCACCGAACCGATACCCAGGTAAGAAGATGCCGATCAGCGTTTATTCCGAAGAAACACCGCGCGTTACGGATTTCGAGGGAATCTCTACACAATTAGTCCCTCTAATTAACCATAAATGCAACCATACCTCAAAGTACTTCACCCATTCCCTCTTTTTCCAAAAGTCCACCATCTTTCCACCTCACCATTCCTCTTTTCTCATTTTCAACCTCAACCATCCCTCTTCTCCACCAATTTCAAACTAAACCATACCTCTCATCACTCCTTTCTTACAACCACCACTCCACCCATCCCTCCATCCATTATTTCTATCTCTCCCTCTCATTCTCTAGCAAATTTTCCAAATCCCATGAGAAATTTCACTCATCCAACACTCCCTCTCAACTTCAAGTGTGGCCCACCCTCTCATCTCCAATCTCAACCATTCATCCTTCATCAATCTCCATTAAAAGTGAAGGTAAGGAGCTAAGGAGTCCAAGAGAGCTAGGAGAAGGAAGATAAGGTGGGTGTTTTTCCATTAATTTAAAATTTTAGGGCCCACTTGTTGGTGGGACCCATTTGGATGTATGGGATTTAATCAAGAGGGCCCATAGTGGCGGGGTTCCTCTATCTCACCGTGTATCTCTCTCTCTTTATCTCTCTCTCATTCTTTCTTGTAATGGTGTGGATCCCACCGATAGGTGTTACATCTCCTCCGTCCATCTACATCAGACGGTGTGGCCCACTCTATTATAGGTGATGATCCACACACCCCCCCCCCTACTGTTGGGATGGGTCCAAATATATATGTATGTTATATTTTAGATAATATATGTATATAATATATAATATAATATGTACTTATATATATATACAATATAAGGTAATCATTAAATGTATATGTATATATATATATATATTGGTGGGCCACATTCACGTGGGACCCACCACATTTTTTTTTTATACAAACCGTCCAGCGTCCAGGGACGCTGGACGTTGCAACTTTGAACAAAAAAAAAAGAAGAAAAGAAGAGAAGGAGTGGTGGGCCTCTCATGCAGGCCCCACCTTAATGTTTCTATACAATCCAAACCGTCCATTCTCTTCCTCAGATCACTTAAGGCGTTGAACCGAAAAATGAGATTGATTTGGTTTTCTGGCGGGTCGTGATATAGGAAACAGTATCCCTACCTTTGATTCCCTCCCTGATGCTCCTGTACATCTGAAAAAGGTCAATATTGGACTCTATGGGTTGGTATCAAGCCACAGAGACCAATGGATGGAGTGGATCGTCTTAAAGCGGGCCCCACCTAGGAAAAGCTGAGAAAAACCGTTTTTTTCAAAAAAAAGGGAAGAAGCAAGCAGCAGTGCTGCTGCTGCAAGCGCTGCCTGCGCTGGCCACCAACGGGCGGACGGGCTGGGGGCTCACGGCCCAGCTGTGGGCCCCATCTTGATGTGTCTCGACAATCAACACCGTGCGTTTGATGAGTACCCTCAGTCCACGCGTCCACGTCAAAAATCAGCCTTATGCGGAACGCAGGTGGGCCACACCATCTGAAATCATATGAAGACATGTCTAAACATATAGAAGCACTTGGTGGGGCCTACCTGAGTTTTGGATGCAAGTGAAACTTGATTTGGACCCTTAAAATTGTGGGACACACACAATGAATGGGCTGGATTGTGAATCACATCTCGGTGGGCCCCAAAACAACAAAAAATAAAAATAAAAAAATATATATATATGTATAGGGCAGCGCCTGCTGCCACTGACACAGCAGCAGACGCTGCTGCGTTTTTGCACGGGCGGGCGGCCAATAAGCAGGGACCCACGGCTCCATCCGTGGGCCCCACCATGATGTATATTTTGTATCCACACCGTCCATTTGGTGGGCCACTATTTGACATGGACCCCCCTCAAAAATCAGGCCAATCCAGCGCTCAGGCGGCCCACATCACAAGAAACAGTGTGAATTGAACTCTACCATTGAAACCCTTTCTGGGTCCACAGAAGTTTCAGATCAAGCTGAAAATTGTTGTTCCCCTCCTCCCTTGCCCGTGTGACCTTATGAATAAGTTGGATTCCAAATGAACATTTCAGTGGGCCTTACCCAAGGTCCAAGTGACCTTATGAATAGGTTGGATTTCAAATAAATATTATGGTGGGCCCTAGGCCCATGTGGTGGAGCCATATTGATGTATTTCTGGCCGTTGGGGAGGCCCACCTTGATATATATATAAGGCCCATGAGGTTAGGCCCATTCGACGTATTGGTGGCCTGATGTCGAGGCCCACTCTGATATATATAAGGGCCATGTTACGAGACCCATTGTGAAGTTTTCAAAGGCTCATGGGTTATGGCCCATTGCAATGTACATAAGGCCCACTAATGCGGCCCACTTGACTTATATAAGGCCCATATGAGATGGCCCATTTGATGTATCTGAGCACTATGGGTCGAGGCCCAATGAGATGTATATTAGTCCATTGCAATGTGTGATTTCCTATGGTTTGTGTAATGGTGCTTTATGGCGGGCTAAGCCTTGGGAACAATGTTGGTTTGACGTCCACATTGTAAGGACAATGTTGGTTAAATGTCCGCATTGTCACACTCCTTAAGGCCACTGATAGGTTCATACTTATACTCTGCAGCCGCCTAGGCCCATTTCTGTGATACGCAGAGCCCATCCCTATATGCATGTTTAGTATAGATCCATGGTTCATGATCATTCGCATCATATGTATGCCGACGTGAGGAGTGACCGATCATAGCATATGCCTTTGGGCGATGTTTATGGGCTCCCTGATAGGCGGAGTTGCCCCATATAAGTGCATGGTACATACTGATGTTGCATGACTGATAATGTGACTCATGCACTTGCATTTGTGTGATTATAGTTACTATATGCCCTAGCGACATCAGGGCCATGACCTCCACAGATACATCGTGGATGGCGGGATCGAGACCGAAATATTTGTTTCTAGCATACGGGCACCATAGATGTCCCTGGGTGAAAATCCCTAAACCCGATGGTACCGGAGGATGACTCCAATGTCGACACCGAGTGGAGATATAAGCTCACGAGGGCAGAATACCAACAGGACTCGTCTCTCACTGTGATGTGGACGGTTGGAAAGGGGTGTGGCCTTACTCGACCGAGCGTAGGGCGCAATAATAGGTTGAGTTTGACCAGCTCGCGAATGGGTCCGCTATCGACGTGCTGGATAGGTATTGGCAGACTATTGGTCAGGCGGATAGTGAGGTTTCTTACGCTCACTTGGACTGTTCGGCCAGGAGAGCGACAGTGCCATTTGGAGTGTATTGAACCCGGTGATTATCCAGAATGAGAACTGTACTGATACATGTTGAGGATTGGCATGCTTGAGTTGCATCTTGCATCGCATGGCCGTGTTATGGCCGATAGCATTCATATCTTGCACCGCATAGCCTTGGTACGGCTGATTGCATTCATGTGCTCATCATCATGATTCTGCATTACTCTGACCTTGCATTTTGAGCACGTCTATATTGCGCACACACTTACACCACCCTCTAAGCTTTCCATAAGCTTATGCACGATTGATGCGTGCAGGTGACGTCAGGACGCAGTCGCAGCCATAGTCTGGCCATAGTTGGAGCGTGCAGCCGAGCTTCTGGAGTTTTGTTTCTTTTGTTGCATTGTATTTCCCCTTCTGCCGCATTGTACTCAAAAGTTTTTGATCATAGTGGATTTTGTGGTGGTGTTCTTGTGGTTATTGTTTGTGGGTTATGCTTTTGTTATGCTCATTATGAATCAGACTGATGACTTGAAATCCTCCTTGTAGTATTCCAGGATCGGAACCTGGTGAATGGGTGCCGGGATCCGAAAATGGGGTTCTATGGAGGCTGTTGGCGCCGGATTCGGCGATCGGGAATTTTGTGAGCCTGGTTTCCGAGTTCGGGGCGTGACATTATGCATTAAGTTCAGCACCGAGTTACAATTGAGTCACACAGAATCGAGCTAAGTCGAACTGAGTTCAAGTCATTCGGAGTCCATTTTGTGCCAAATCAGATAGGTGATCCTCCCGGCTTGTGAAAATTTCAAATTATGATGTTTTTCTTGAAATTCTAAATATTAATATGAAGTTTTATTTTAACTTATAATTTGAAACCATTGAGAAAATTGAGATTATTACGTAATGAATTTAATATGTTGTGAAATTGTATTCATGTCATGCGTATAGGAGATTTAAATAAGAATAAAATATTAACTTTGATATGCTACCTTAGTTTCTTAAAATCTCTTGGTCGGTGCACTGCCATGATTTCGCTAACGGGTGTGTTACCCCGAGTTTCTTAAAATGTCATGATTGGTGCACCGCCTTGGGTTCCCTTAGCGAGTATTCATGGATTTTTTAAAATGTTTTGGTCAATGGACCATCTTGGATTCCCTTAACATGTATTTCATGAGTTCCATAAAATGTCTTGGTCAGTGCACTGCCTTGTGATTCTCTTAACAAGTATGACACGGGTTCCTAAAATGTCTTGGTCGGTGCATTGCCTTGAATTATAGGAATTGTCCTAAGATCTCTTGTTAGTGTACCACCTTGGACATTCCTAAAAGTATGTGTTAATAAGTGATGGTGTTCGTTAAGTTGTGACTCCCAGAAAGCATTGCGTGCATTGCATCGATCTTTTCATTACAATTCATGATATTACTTCATTTATACTTTATTTCAACTTTATTTTACTAACTGTATAAATTCAAAAATTTTAAAAATTATAAGGATATAATCCCACAAAGATTTTATTCTTACCCTACTTCAACAATGTTGTAAGGCATAGAGTTTAGTTAGGAAGTAAGGTAGAGTGGAGATCTAGTGTAACGCCCCATACCTTCCCGTACTCGGGTGCTACCGAGTAACCCAAGTTAGTACATACAAACCTAACTTATTTGAACATCTATATTCATTGTAGTCTAGATCCATCGTTCGTCAGGTTTACAACGTTCCTTAAATGGTTCATCCTTTGAGGACACAAATCAGATTGTTTGGGTTCATATTCAACCTCTGGATCACACCAAACACTCCTTAAAGAACCCTTAGGGTTATTAATAACTAGATATGTGTCGATCCAATTAATGGCCGGGTTGAATGATTGGGATGTCGGGAATTAGTGATCAGGTATTCATGTGTTATGGCCCACATAATAGTTAAAGTTAGTTAAGGAATAGATACATGAATTATAGCTGTCGATCAACCATAAGGATATCTTTGTTTAAGATTAGGCCCTACAAATGTATCATAAAATAATAATACTCTATATGGTTGAAAATGTTATAACTATAACACTTAATATTGTAAATCCATGGAATAAGTGGTCCTAACCATCTGAACAATTTTCAAGACCATTGAAGTTCAGATCAGAATCAATCTGACTGCTACTGGATTAATATGAATCAATAAATATGACTTAAATTAAGTAGTGGGGCCTACCGGAGCTATGGATCTACCTCATCCATGGATTGTCCCCTAACTTGGATAGGTAAACCCGGTGATAGGTATAGATTCCACAAAATAAATCTATAGACCCCTTTAATCAAGTAGAAGATCCGACCCGTCCATTAGGTCCATATCATATCATTGGACGATATCACACCAAGTAACCAGCAAATTCAGAAATCCCTGAAACCATTGATAATCGAAATTAAAAGAAATCTAGTTGTCAGATTGATGTAAACCAACACTTAAAGACTGCAATTCCCTCGATATGGCCCACTTGAGTCATGGATTGGCCTCATCTATAATCTGAGGTTGTAATGGGACCCTGTAAATGTATGGACGGAACAGATTACACATCTGATTGGTGTGGACCCCACACAACGTGTGTGCACAGCTGAGATGTGCACTCACCATGCACTGGGTAGAGACGCTCGGTCAAACAGCCCTTGATCGAGCTTTCTCTAAAAAAAAGTAAGTTCCCTCTCTCTTTTCGATTTCTCGCCGGCGAAACGAACGATGATCCTTTGATCAATATGTGGCCCACCATCATGGCCCAATAGCCCGATCTGATCCGTCTGTTTGGTGTGGATGGTCCTTCTGACCAAACCCTAAGCATTTCTACATGAAGTTGCAGGTGCATATGGACACAAATTCAGGCACATTTGGACTATAGAAACACAATATTTCCAAAAATAAAAGATATCTCTCACAGCCAGCTCAGAAATTCCCATGAGAGGAGGGATTCTCCATCCTGACCATCCATCTTAAAGCAATCCTAGCCCTACAAACTAGGTTTTTTGTTTAAAAGAAATAGAATGAGAGAGAGTCGGCCGTTTCCCTTCTCCATTTGAAACCACTGCCCAAATGTTCTCCAAGCTTTGAAAAAGCTTATTTGGAAGCTTTCTAGGACCCATAGGAATCATCTAAAGGAAGCAGAATGGAGGAAGAAGCATCGTTTCCAAATCCACCATTATTGGCCACCTCCTTCTTCCTCGTTCAAACTGCACCGGTGTCGGTTTATGTTTGGGTTGAACCGGGTCGTACAAGGGTGTTGTGTCTTCAACAGATGGAAAGGAAGGAAAAGAAGAGAAAGAAACTGGAAGAATGGAAAGAAAGAAGAAAAAAGAGGAAGATGGTGGTGCGACTGTTGCACCATGCCAACACAACCTGACTCACTGCCAGTCTGAGCATTGCTGACTTGATTAGACTCGGCTCAGATCTCTGCAGAGACGAAGAATGGCGAATCAGCTCCCATTTCCTCGCTTCAACTTTCCTATAGAGCTCTCTCCAATGTCATACTTGAAAGATTTCGCTAACTAGAGAAACTTGCTATAGGCTACGCTCAAGGTAAAGACCCTTCTCTTGTAGGCATTAGATGGATGGTTCAAATTGATTTTATGGACTGTCCTTGTGTCCACCCTGCGCCTGCATTGTGGGACCGAAAATAGGGCTTCATAAGTCCATGCAAAGGGCCGAAAACAGACCTTTACCTACGCCCTGTAACGAACTGAAAATGGCCTCAGCTGGGCCATGAATGAAGCTGGAAACAAGCCTTCGATTGGGCCAGAAATTGAGTAGAAAACAGCATGTAAATGGGTTATGATTTGAGGTTGAATGATACCTTCAACTGGGTCATTCATTGGTTGGGTTCCAGTCACCAATCAGCCCTGGAAAATGGGCTGAAACCAGCCCAGAATTGGGTTGCAAACGGCCACATGAACTTCGTCGAAATCAGCCCAACAGATGGGTCGAAATCAGCCCCACAAATGGGCCGAAATCATCCCAAAAAGGTGGGTCGAGGTCAGCCATAGTTGGGCCATGAACTGGGCTAAGCCCAGCTCATTTTGGGTCGTAATCTGCACCAAGCCCAGCCACCAATCTGGGCCAGGTTTGGGCTAAAATCCAACCGCCATTTTGGGCCGAACTTAGCCCACAAACTGCTCATGGGTCTAGTAGATTGCGGGCCCAGGCAAATCCTACTCCGTAACCTTGTATCTAAGTTCCTCTTAATTTTGGAGAAGAGGGTGTAGGTTTCGTTTACCCTTAGAATACTAGACTTGTTACATTAATATCATTCCTACCACTCTTGTTATTAGGTTACTAATATTAGATATGATTAACCATTAGTGGATAATCTATGCTAAAACAAATTATTATAAATAAGGTTGCAATTATTAAATAGTAGTATTTTATTTACCATCTTAAATATTATCCTTAATGTTAGACCATAACTAGATTAATTAATGATAACTATTATTATTATGATTAAAAAATATCATCATTTTTATTACGGGATTAGTATAGTTATTGTTAATATAATTATTAGTATTGGTCATTATACTATCGTTAGTAAGGATTCTAAAACTATTACTTGTATTATTTAAGAAGTTATCAGTCATTATAAGAATGTTAGATAATGTCGGTACGTTTAAATATGAACTTATGAACCATCATTATTAATATGGATGGAATATTAATACTCCTATTATGAATATTATTTGGCCCATTGTATAATAAT
This sequence comes from Magnolia sinica, assembly GCF_029962835.1. Taxonomy (NCBI): domain Eukaryota; kingdom Viridiplantae; phylum Streptophyta; class Magnoliopsida; order Magnoliales; family Magnoliaceae; genus Magnolia; species Magnolia sinica. The sequence continues at coordinate 19,426,302 of NC_080586.1, forward strand.
AATAATAATAATAATAATTTAGGATTCAAATCCTAGAATCTAAGCATTTAATTAAACCCTAGGTTAAGACACTAACCCTAAATAGTGTGTAAGCTTGGATCTAATTGTACAACTTTATGATTGATGGTAGGAGTTGATTCTAAGGAAACACGCATTTCTTAGCGATGGTGCAGGTGATTCAAACATAAGGTGATGATTTTTCCCCTTGAGCTTTTCATATCTAAATTAGATAATGGATAATTTTTAAAATTGATTATGAATGATGTCTTAGAGCTTGATTAATTATATGATTAGCTTACTTGGATATATGTTGAGAATTGATCATGAATATTCAATGCATATGCTAAACCTTGATTCATTTAATAGTTCTTGAATTGTATTTGCACTTGTACTTAGGTTGTACTCTATTAGGATGGTATTCTAGTTCGATACTTAATTTTTATGCTAGTTAGATATGCTATTGTACTATTTGTAAGACACACGTGAATCGAAATCTCTCTAGTTTGTGAGGTGAACCTCTATTTAAGAAAGAGAGTCCGTACTCAAGGTGTAATGAGACTAATTGTGTAACACCTCGTACTTTTCTATACTGGGGTGTTACCATGAGAATTTGACTTATTATAAATACAATCCCGATTTATGCGAACATTCACACTCTGGCCTAAATCCAACCGTTAGGGGTGACTTGCATTCGTAGATCGGGTCATCCGACCCTTTAAACATAGGATCAACGGTTTGATCTTTACTTATATTGTCTTTAGGACATCTAAAACTATGGAAGAAGGAAGCTGAAACGGTTGCATTGACAAGTCATAAAATTCAATCGTCGAGATGGTGGAGCAACTACGAGATTTAAGATCTACCATCCAACTGAGATGTAGGGGAATCTAATTGTATGAGTGATCGTCAGATCTAAAGCTATAGATCTACCTCAAAGTCAGATGGGTGGCCTATCTTAAGTTGATACCATAATAATTCATTTTAAATGTGATATAATTGTATATATATATATTATAATACAAAATAATTTTATAATTATTTGTAATAATACATATGTTACTTGAATTATTTAAATTACGTATACTATTTAAGCTATATATAAAATAAATTGTACGCTAACACATTATCATATAATTGATGTATATTAACTAATATTTACGTTGTATTATAATATATATAAAATATATATCACTTAACATAAATTTTGCTATACTAACATATGTATATAATCACAAAAATACATTATACATATTAATGATTGTAAATAAATACTTATCTATAATTATTAATGTAAAACAAATATGTAAATGTATTTTCTTATATAATCTAAAATATTATATATCATATTATAATATTATAATATAACATAATGTCATAATATAAATGCAAACCATATACATATATGAATATATATATATATATATATATATATATATATATATATATATATATATATATAAGAAAAGGTACTATGTGTAAACATATATATACAATATTTCAAATTAAACACGTTATTAATTGATAAATAATTATTAATATAAAATATAAAATAATGCAAGGTATTATATGTTGTATATATATTTATAATATATGTTATATAATAATATAGTTATCATTACATAGTATATATTAATTCTTATACTAATGTTGAAATTGATGGATGGGCTAGATTACCATGGGTCGCGCAAACCACCAATCAAACACAAACTTGGCGTGTATAGTCCACTTAAGCCATGGATCTACCCCATTCTTTGGGCCAGGTCCTAATTTAACTCCACAAAATGAATAAACGGAGTCTGGTTTTCCCTTCACGCTAGCGATCCGCGTGAGACTAGATCCATGCATCTTGACCATCTGGTACAACTAATCCCAACCATCCATTTTTTCCTGGTTTAAGGCTCCCTTGCAAGAAAACTAATGCAGACATTCCCACAGTTTTGAGAAAACCGAATAGCATTATTCAATATGGGTCATCCAATCCTTATCCAATGGCTTTGGGGAAGTCAGGGCAATGCAATAAGAAGGGAATCGAGTAACAACACCCTTCCTCCCTATCATTGCGTCCGCCCGAGAAAATTGTCGTTTTCTACTTCCTTCAAAACCACCAACCAAACCTCCATAGAGCTTTAGAAACTCACGTCCCCAAGCTCCCTGGAGCTAAGCCAAACTATCCACAAGTGGTGGAATGAGGAAAAAATTATCCGACCTCAGTCTGCCATTAATGGCCAACTCATCTTCTCCACCGAGCTGCGCTGACTCAGTCCAAGTTTAAGCCGAGTCTAGGTTCGGACAAGCCCTCTCGAATGTTAAAACAAGAAGGGAAGAAGAAAAATAGAAAGAAAAGGAAGAAAGAAAGCATGAGAGAGAGGGAGACGCTATTCTTCTCGCCGCCAACCTACTACCGTTGCCGCGCTAGCGTCACTCAGACTGAGTTTAGTTTGAATGCGCAGCCCGTCTAGTTATCAGAGAAGTAGCAAGAAGGAAGGAGAGGTGAGAGGAAGAAAAGAAGATAGAGAGAGAGGGAGGAGTGGTGCCGCTCAAGGCCGCTGCCCAAGCTGTGACCCACCAACTTGCTGGTGCGAGCTGGTGATCAGGTCAGTCTGTCCGAGTTCTCTCTGGATGTCCCAACAAGAAGAAAAGAAGGGGAGGAAGAAATGAAAAAGTGAAGAAAAGAGGGTGAGAGGGCAGCTTGGAGTTGTTGTCCGATCAAAAACTAAGTCGACTCAGTTTTGAAACTGAGTTGACTAAATCGAGTGGCCTAGTCCAGCCGTGATTCCAGCAAGGAAAAAAATAAAAAAAGAAAGAAAAAGAGAAGAAAGAGAGAAAAGGGGAGAGAGAGAGAGAGAGATGAAGGAAGAGGAAGGAGAGAGATTTGAGATTTTGGTTGCACCCGCCGAGTCAACTCGGTAGAGTTGGGCTGAGTTTGGGTTGGCCCACTCGAGCCTGGTAGCTGCCAAGTTCAGGGCTTATTGGAATCAAGCTTGTTTGAGTTTAGGTGAAATCTAATCAATTCATTGAGTTATTAAGTTCTAGGTTGTTTAAATTGTTTTAAAAGCTGATTCTCATATTTTGTTGTAGCTTCTATAGCTAAGCCTGAAGGTCTTGAGTTCTTAGTTGAAGCAAAGGTGAGGACTCATCCTTTGAGCTTCCCACTTAAATTCATTACCATAGATGATGCCTTAATCCTTCCCATTTAGCATCTCCTAAGTCACTTGATTGAACTGCTTAATTTATTATGTGAATATGTTAATGTGTTGCGCACCTGATTCCTGTGTTAGACATCTTTCTTTAATTATAACATGCATAAATGATTTAATGATAACATACTATCTTTTGTTGTACCTGTAATAAATAATCAAATGTTAAATGATGAATTGAATGGAACCTACCTTGGACTTATTATCCTACGGTCCATATTTGCCTTACACGGCTTAGATCACACCTTTGACTTACGTGACTTGGATCACACATTTGCCTGACATGGCTTGGACTACATATTTACCCTACGTGGCTTAGATCGTTTATTTGCCCTTCGTGGCCTTAATGGAACATTGATGCTTTTTTGTGGCTAGTTGATTCTCTCTTCATCTTGCGGTGTTCAGTCGTATGATGATTTCCAGGTGGAGCTGAAGTTTACTTGTTGATTTTCTAACCATCTTGCGGTGTTCATATACGATATGATTTCTGAGTGAAGTAGAGGTTTATATGTTAGTTTTCTAGCCATCTTGCAATGTTCAGTTGTACCATGATTTTCGGGTGGAGTTGAAGTTCTCTTGTTGATTTTCTAGCCATCTTACGGTATTCACGTACGATATGATTTCTGAGTGGTTTAGAGTTTGTATGTTGATTTTTTCTTCATTTTATGGAGTTTAGTCATAACATGATTTTTAGGTAGAGCTGAAGTTCGCTTATCGATTTTCTAGCCATCTTCCGGAGTTCACATACAATATGATTTTCGGGTAAAGTAGAGGTTTAAAGATTGATTTTCTATTCACCTTACGGATTTCACTTGTACCATGATTTTCAAGTGGAGCTGAAGTTCGCTTATCGATTTTCTAGTCATCTTGCAAAGTTTACGTACAATGTGATTTCGAGTGTAATAGAAAGTCCTATGATTGATTATTTGACTATTTAGATGTATTCCCTTATATTGCAATTGTCGTTACCTTTTACTTATAATGAGATTCTATTGATTGGTTTAATTTTTGAATATATGAGTATGATTATGAAATGCCCTGTTTAATATATCTAATTTCATGACTTGTGATCTGTAATGGATTATGAATGATGAGTGCGCAATCTTAAAGGGTGCTCCTCGCTACGATAGCCATTGTCGTTATCAAACCGTAATAGTTGATACAGGTATAGGGTGAGAAAATGCTGTTCACTAGGTTGTTGGAGCAGATCGAGTAGCTGGGGAGCTAGGCGGGGTCCTTGTGGCCTATGTTGAGCTCCACCACTAGTTGATAAATTCCCATTTTTACTTATATGGACTTGGTTATTTGGGATTGTATAAATCTTACATGGGCATTTCATTTGAAATTTTGTAATGATCAGAATATTTTTTTTAAAATTCAATGCATGGTTTGCTCTAGTTTCATTGCTTTAACTTTGATTAATGATAAGCAGTTTAAATTTACAATGAATTTTATAGGCTAACACTCGGGTTCTAAAAACTAGGGCGTTACAGATTGTGCTAAAAATAGACCCTCAACATGGAGGTTATGTTAGTGGTGGCAATTTATTCATGAGACTTACCATCTATGGGGTGAATCCACCTATTTGATTTTGGAATGAACCTTTTGACGTTTTTATCACCGCTGCTTATTCGTGTTTAAGGTAGGCCTACCGACTCCTTTTAATTGTTATATTTTAGTATCTTTAACAGTCATTTCCACTCAATATATGATGGTAGTTTCCCATACATTGAGAATTGATTGGCCACGTGTTGATGGGTTCTATACACACCCTAATGCGGTAGACTTATGAGCCAAGGATGGTGGTCATGGGACACTATGCCCGAGTCGTTGGCCTACACTAGTGACGAGCCTTCGTAATAACCTTGAGCTTATTTAAATTGGTTGATTGTAACTAGACTAATAATGGTTTGGCTAATCATGCATACATGGCACAGACCAGCGTCTACCGCTAATGTACATGATGTACGGTAGGCAGTCATTATGTGGTACGCGATGTACGCACGTGATATGCTTCGTTAACGGACAGCCTCTTTGCATGGGTGACTAGCCCAATGTCCGCACAAATGAGCATCCCCGGGGCAATGATGCATTCACACATCTATGCATATAATAAGAATGCATTTACTATATTTTGGTTGCCTGGATGTTTTATGTTATTTCTTATCTAGGGCGACGGTGTGTAATCTTGAGAAAAATTCACACTGAGTTGGCCACTCATCCATCAAATATATAACCGTATAGGTAGCACAGGTGACTTAAGTGATTCTCAGATTCAGACTGATGAGGAGCTGGCTATAAGTGTCAGGGATGCACGACTGTATTGTTAAGAGAAGCTGCGCAGTCTTGCAGCTTATATTTATATGCTCTCTATTATTTTTCATGTATTAAATCATGTAAATCTTGTACTGGTTAACTTCAGAGACATTGGTTTGTATAAGTTATTATGGACAGCTTCTTATATATTCTAAATGTAAATGTAAATTTTTCTTTATGTTGATTTGTCCATTCTATGCTAAACTGTTAACTCTATAAATAAAGGAAAAAATGTATATGGAATTTGGCTCTTTATAAGTTAACACTTGGGTTTTTGGGAAACGAGTCATGTACTCGGGTCCTGAAAACACGGGATGTTACATCTAGTCGTAATTGTCTTTCTTATTTGTATCTAATGGGGAAAAAATATAGTGAAAACTTACAAGAGAATCCAAATTGTTGTAATTAAATATCCTATTGAATTTATTTAATGAAAGTTCGATTTATTGTTACGTGACTTTTTATGAAATTATGTTTGTGAATGCTTAAAATTTATACCATCACATGGGATATGGAACTGGGTTTGGCTAACTCGGATATCGAATTTCAAGGTATGACAACACACCTGTGGACACTCTATGACAATATGTATGGTCATCCTTATGGTCATCCTGTGTGAGGGAACTGGCTTGAATCATGATGGATAGTCTCTGCAATCAGGGAGTTAACTTACTATTGGTGTACCATTACCTTTTAACCCATATAGGAGTGTAAGTGGGCCATGGATACATGATCCAAGTTAAGACCTTCGAACACTTACATTATTGGATCGAGATTAAGTCATTACTCTAGGGGCTCATTAGCCTGGACCAAATGATTATGATTATGATGATCAAGACTTGATGTTACATGAATTATTATTAATCATTAAACTTGAGGACGTTGAAGTGCCATGATTTTAAATGGCCACCTTTAGCTATTCCTGCGAGGCTACCGCATGGCCATTAAAAGTGGGTATGGTTGGGTACTTCAATTAGGAGTCGTTAATTTTTGCAAAAGCTAATAAGGTATTCATTGGGTTTCACTTGGGGACTTGTATATGTCTAGATTTATTTAGACCATAGGCTCATCAAGTGATTTTTCTATTGGGCCTAGTACTTAAAATGTTTTGATAAACTTTTCAAAGGTTTTCGATAGTTAAAATTTTATTTTGACTGTTAAAATTTCTTTAATAACATTTGATAATTATCTAATGACCCAAGTTTGATAGTCATCTATTTAATCAGCATGAGATGTAGATATCTGGTGGATGGCCATGACAGTAAAATGATTAAATCATAAATACATGCATGGATGAGATGGATCAATGGACTTCATTAGCAATAAGTTACACTGAAGTTTGTAAGGTGGGGAAAAACCTTACTAGATGTATCCGTGAAACCCTAGCCATTCCTTATATATACTAAGTAGAGACAGAGAGGAGAAAGCCTTGGATGTCCACCCCCTTTTGTAAGGCCCATATCCTAGTTCATATGATTCCTTAGACTCTCGCAATCCTCCCTGTCGAATTCCGGCAAACCGCGACTTGTAACCGGCGTTTGCGCATGACCCTAAGTCGCATCCCATATATATGAGTTGACTCAACCTGAGACTTGTACCATTACGACCACGCCGTCGCTACGTCTTGCACATCGATGCGATACCTAGGCCAAGAGTTGTTGGCCCCTGTTCATCTCAAGGAAAACACCGCGTGTTGCGAATTCTGAGAGAATCTCTACCCAACATCACATCAATTAATCAATCACGAGTTAAGTACAACCCATCACTCACCCATACCTCTCTCTTCACCAAGTCAAATGAACCCATACCTAGCCATTCCTTTCTTACCAACAAGTCAACAAGTACCATACCCTCCATGTCATCTCTCCTTACAACACCACTCCTCTCTCAGTCATTTCTCACTCCATTCCAAGCTACCAAAGAGAGGAAAACGTCCAAGCAATTCCTAAGGAGAGGAGAAGCTAGGTGTGGTCCACCCCCTACCACCCAATCTCCCATCCTAGCCATCCAACCTTCATCAACTTCCATCAAAGGGAAAGCCAGGGAGTTTAAGAGTTCAAGGAGCTAAGAAGGAGTGAAATCAGTGGGTGTTTTGTTGGATTAGATTTCAGTTTTTGTGATGGACCAAGTGGGGCCTACCGATTGATGGTATGGATCCTATTTGGGACCCGTCTTGCTTGTATTGAGGGACCCATAGTGGCGGGTCCCTTCATCGCTCGATTCTCTCTTTCTCTTTCTCTCAGACTCTCTCTCTCTCTCTTTCCCTGGTTTGATGGCCCACCATTGATGCATTTACGATATCCCCGCTGCCCAAATCGGGCCCACCTTGCTGCTACCATCCAGGGCCACCTTGCTGCCGTTTTTGGGCAGGCTTGGATGGTAGGGATAATACACATAACGGTTGGATTTTCAGTCATGTGGACCCCCATCTGTGGGCCCCACCTTGATGTATTGTATCTACACTGTTCATCCAGTTTTTTTGCTCATTTTAGGGCCTGACCAGATGGGTCAGGGCCACTGGACTAGCTGTTGTCCAGCAGGCCTGGATGTGCATGCACAAACAAATATCAGCTGGTCCGTGGCTGGTGGGCCACACGCGTGGACCCCACCTTGATATATATGTTGCGTCCACACATCCAATACGTAGGACGGCATGGCCCACCTTACGGATGCATTATCCCCACCATCCGTCCATCCAACAATTCCGTGGACCCACCCATGATGCACATGCTTTATCCCCACCGTCCATGCAGCGTCAGACCCATGTGAGATATGCGTTGCATCCAGACCGTCCAGACGCTGGGGTCTTGATGGAGAGAAACCACAAATGTCAGCTTTCTCCAAGTTGGTGGGCCACACGTGTGGACCCACCTTGATGTATGTGTGATACCCTCACCGTCCATCTGGACGTAGGGGCCTACCTTAATGTGTGGTGTCTGCATCGTCCAGCAAGGATGGTGGGACCCACCAGATGTATTGTTTCATCTAGCCGTCCATCTGTGGGGACGACCATGATAGATGATGGACGGTGGGAAGCAAGTTGGCTGGAGCCCCCACACCAGCTATATAGTTGTTGTTTCAACATCAGGAGCCCTGTGGGATTGATCTGAGGTATGTAATGTCCAAACCGTCCATCTGTAGCAAGTTCTATGGGCCACCATGATGTATGTGTTTCTCCAGCCGTCCATTTGCTAGTGGGCCAGCAACCTAGCCATATGGCTGCTGTATTGACGTAAGAAGTTCCGTGGGTTTCATCCCCACCGTTCGTTCGCTGGACGGGTGGGCCCCACCTTTAATGCATATATTGTATATCACCACCGTCCATTTGGACGTTGCCATGTGGGGCCTACCTTGATGTATGGGTCTTATCATGCACCGTCCAATAGTTACTGGACGGTGGGACCCACCTCTGATGTATCTGTTCTACCCAAACCATGGGCCCTATCGTTATATGCTGCTCATTATGACAGGGCCCACCATGATGAATGTGATTATATACATAATGCCCAACCATTTTCTAGGTCTCTAACGGGTCCCATTATCTTGTGAGATCCACCATGATATGTGTTATATACAGACTGTCCATCCATTTTTAAGGACCATGGGCTGTCTTATGCAGGCCCACTATGATGCATGTACGGGCTGCCCATCCACTTTCCTGGGCCATGGGCTGCCCCATGAGGCCCACCACGATGAATGTGATATATATATATATATATATATATATATAGAATGTCTAGGATTTTTGCCAACTTGGAGTTAGACGTCCTTAGGCAATAAGTCTATCATAACACCTTATCGACTTAGGAGAGAGCGACTGAACTTAGCGACGTTGAAGGACCTTAGGACCAAGCCATCTGGCTAATCTAAACACTAAAGTCTTAGCCTAGGGTTCAGCTATAGAAGAGACCCCTCTTTGCTCTCATGAATCATATAGAAGCCCCAGGGGCTTCACCTAAGGCCATTTCTACTTCCTTTATACCCCATTTATAGTCCGTTATACCCTTTTCATTCTTAAGTCATCACCCCATTCTATTCCCAAGCTCTCAAAACTTAATCCCTAAGTCTCAAATCCCCCTTTCAACCAATCTTCTTCAAAAATTTCACCTTCCACCACCTTATTCTTCAAATCTTTCTAAGTACTTTCATATTAGACATAAAATCCTAAATTTTAAACAATGAAGAACAATAATTAAACTAAATTTTACTATAAATAGTAAAAATATCAATAAAATGGGTTTTTAACCATTAACCTTATGGAATCTCACAAAATAATCAAGTTATTTATATAGCTTAGCTTTTCCTACCCCAAAATCATATATTGCACTTCGAATAACTCATTCTGGATTGAGAGATACACAAATTTTCAAATATCAAGTGGCAGAGCCACCACCAGACACCACGGAGGATGGCGGCGCCATCGCCGCCGGCTCCAGAGGACTGCAGCGGCGCTGCCAGATCGGCGGCGCACTGCCGGTGCACCAGATTTCGGTGGACCACCGCCAGAATTCTCTGCGTTTTCAGGCCGATTTCAAAAAGTTATATCTCCCTTACTATAATCTGATTCAGGTGATTCAAAATCCAGATTGAAGCTTGATAAGTCTAGTTCCATATAAAAAGAAATAAATAATAAAATCAAAATTTTAATATAGTTAAATCTAGGATGATGTGACAACTGTCCACAAATTATTAGTTTCGGACAGCTGGTACTTCCAGAATTTTTAGAAATTTTCTAGAACACAAAATTTAATGAAATTTGATGGAGATAAAGTAAACTTGATGATGAACTATTGAAAAAATAATTAAAATAATATATTAATTAAAAGTGCTAAAAATATTATATGAAATAGAGTTATTGAAACTGAAAATTTCTTACAGCTACATGTTGTCAATGGGCCGCACGTATCTTTTTCATCTTAGAATTTTTATACTTGGCGTCTTTGTAGAAATTACTTCTAATCATACTAGGAATCATTAAATATGATTAAATTTAAAATTTCTATTTTAGTATATTTTACTAAATCAGATAATTTCAAGTATAGTTGAATTAGGGTTCTTGATTAGGGTGATTGTGACCGAATCATCATTCTCACTAGTTGCGAATAGTCTACACTATGAAATTATCTAATCCAAATCCTAATCATTTCTCACAAGAAATGCCTCTACCCAATTTATTACAGAAATACCCCGATTACCCGAACAAGCTTTAAGCCGCTCGTCAGTGGGCCATTAGTTCTGAAATTGTAAAGTAATGTCCATCTCATTGGGGGATGTCTTAAGCGGACACTAGACCTTGGAAGTGCCCAGAAATAGTCAAATTGTGTTGCCCAGCTGGCACTTGCAAACTTTGAGTTGCCTGGCCTAATTTGGGAAAAGTCTGAAATTTACCTATTTAGCCCCGTAACTGATGTTGCAATTGTGGGATTTCTGTCCGTTGGATTTTTGCCAAATTTACACCAAAGGTTGAAAATAAATTCAGGACCACGCCTACAAAATCTGGTCATTGATCGTGGAACAGTGACCGTTGATCGTAAACTAGGCCATTCCAGTAAAACCCTACATCCGTTTTCGATCAAACTTTACCCAGCCCTTCATCGAGCCATGGACCACCTATCCTATAAATTTCATAGCTAAGGGACATCAGAGCAACCCCTATAATCGAAATCAGGCCTCATTTGGCCATTTTTGAGATTTTTCAAACCTTGGGGCCAACTGAAATAATCCCACCCGTATAAGCTCTAACCCTTCTCTCTCTCAGCTGTTTCTAGCAGCTGAGAGAGAGAGAGAGTAAGAGAGAGAGAGGAGAGAGAAAGTGGGAGCCACCACCTTGCATGCACCCCTAGTGGCTGAATCACGCCATCCAATCCCCGTGCTTGCCGGATTCGTGCAAGATCTCGTCTTTATTCCCAATCTCATGTCTTTCACGGATGAAATCTGAAGATTTTGGGTTGGATTCTCCATTCACTTGATGGGTAAGAGGTTTCCCTACATGTCTTTCCATCTTTTTCTTTCATTTTTTTCATTTTGAGCCATTAGGGTTAGAAACTCCTTTTTTTTGTTTCCGTCGATTCTCGCAAACCCTAATGGCTTGTTTGGGAGCGTGGATTCAGAACCCCTAGGATTGGAAACCCCCTAGATTGGCAATCCTCCCGGTGTGTTTGGCACCCTGGAGTGTGAATCAACTTTAATTCAAAAATACCAATGCATGGTATATTTACAGGGGTTTGAATTTAATTACTAAATCAACTTTAATATCCTTAATTAGTGAGATATATAATTTTTGACATTATGGTTGTGATAAGCCCGCTGAAATATATGCTTTGCCTGAAAATGATGAAATTCCAAGTCTCGGATGGACCTCAAGCACAAGATCATGTAAGAGTGACTAACCAACGATTTTTAATTGTTGACTAATATGGACAATGTTTGGACGGTACTGATTTACATGGACAATGTTTGGACGGTGTTGATCATCATTAGTGGGCCATGTGCCCAATAGAATGATAGTGTATAGTGATATACATGTTACACATGCAACTATTGAAATGATTTTAGGTGTAATCCAAGCTCTCACCATGGATTGAAAACCCCCTCCAATCCACGGTGCTAAACAACCCCTAATATTAGGATTGAGTATTTTAGGGCTTTAAGTCACAATTATCAATTGGAGCGGTCCATACTCTTGCGAGAGCCGTAATCAGGCCCCATTCCATTACGGTTTAGGTTGTGCGCCGATTTCGAGTCCCGATTCGTCAAATCGAGTTGATGAATCAATCAAATTGAGTTAGCTAAGGTGTAATTCATTGTTTAATATGTAATTATGAATAAGTCCATGTCATTAATGATGGTCTTATACTTTAATTTAGGTTTGGAGCATTTTCTTAAATTCCCGACGCTAGGGCCGCATTTGAGTACTGGATTTTAACTCAAAGGTGAATATTTACCCGTAAGCTTCTACTTAGCATTTTAAAATTATTAAATACATTTATTTATTTATTTTATTGATAACATGCTCGATGAAATACTTGGATGACATGAAACTCTTAATATTATAAAATTCTTGGATGTTGAATGCTGGGAATACTAAGATTATTGAATTGTATTGTGGTGGTGGACCGACCTTTGCAAATTATCCAAATATGTGGATAGCCCGCTTTAGGGAGGCTATCCCAAGCTTATACTGCCGACCGGAGTTGAACACGGATGATCGACAGTAGTTGGAGCTAGACGGGATGCTTTGCACCTAATGTCGGTTTGCCCGAGGTCCTTCGTAGTCGTTCGCATCAGTCAAATATAAGCTCGATCATTCTTGTGCTTGGTGATTGTATAACATTTAATAGAATCTGGGATACCACCGTTACCATTGATTTAGTCTACTCATAACTGTTATTGATACGATCCCAAGACTCATGAGTCGGGCATGGTGGTATGGGACACCGTGTCTGAGCTGTCGGCCTACGTTGGGGTGATGAGCCTCCCCGTAATGACCAGTGAGCAACTATGACTCGGGAGCTGGGCATGGTGGTATGGGACACTATGTCCATGCTGGGGTGATGAGCCTCCTCGTAGTAACCATCGAACACTAATGGAGGTGATAGGTCCTTGTTCGAATGGCCCCCGTCAAATTACCCGGCCGATGGTTCCATGCCAGAGTACCATTCAAACAACTCAGGCATGAATGAAATTGGGTGACGAGCTTCTTTCCTTAGTATTGATTTAGTTTAATGTGATATGCCCGCACCTCGGAACTGAGCGATCATACTCGATTTGGGTGACGACCCATATCGGGTTGATCCTTATACATTTAGGTATCATACCATACCTTTGGAATTATTGATTTATGAAATAAATGGGTGATACCTAAATTTGGATCAAGGGATACTAGTAAGGAGTCGTTACGTGCTGCAATGAGCCACGTGATCCGGATAAGGACTCGTGATATAACGTCGGTATCTTAGCTTCGCCAATATGCTAGATGAATTAAACTTAATAATTACTCGGCTAACATAACCATGCATCACACTGCGTTAGTTAGGATGTGCCAAAAAGGCGTTGGAGTTGCACTGTTTGAGGAAGTTTTGTCATATGTGAAATAGGTTGTTGGAGTCACGTGTGAGGGAGTGTTGTTTGGAAAGGGCATACATCATGTCATATCTTCATATACACATTTAACAAGAGTATTTAGGAATTGTTTGATTTCTTATTTATCATTAACTGTGATGATTGTGTTGGTAACATGTGTAACTTATCTAATAATTGTTCATTAAAGATAACATGCTTGAGTGTATAAAATGTATTAATGTATATTTGTTGTGAACCTGCTAATCACTGAAATATCCCAAGTAACAATCTTGAAGATATTTCTTCACTATCTTGGCGTTTGACGCCTTCTATTTGACATATGCAGATAACTCAATAATAGGACCATTCGGTGGTGTGCTCGGGGGCCTAGTAGATCTCTTGCTTCTTCTCGCTTGGTAGCTGTTCTTCTGTTCCTATTGCAATTATTGTAATTTGTATAATTCTCATTTGGGCAAACACCATATTTTAATTATATCTTTACTAACGGCCCCATATTTATTTATTTTTGTTATTTCTACCTTACTTTGGATCCACAAATTTAAATTGCGCACTTTAATTGCTCGTGTGTGGAACTGATGTGAATCTGAACAAGGCCACACGTACTTTTTCATTTGGTTAACACCTGAAAACTTGGGATTGGAGTCTATGTACTCGGGTGCCGATTTTCAGGGTGTTACAATATATCCTTATTCGCCCATTTTCCTAGGCCATGGGCTGCCTTGTGAGGCCTATGGGATGAGGACCATTGTGATGTGATGAGGCCCATAGTGTATGAGGCCCACTGTGATAATACGAGTCTCATGTGATGAGGCCCATTGTGATGTATTTGACCCTTGTGTAAGGCCCATTGAGATTGTATATGAGGCCCATGCGATGCGGCCCACTTGATGTCAAGCCCCAAACTCAGAAACTGGGCTCAGCCTCCGTAGTACCCCATTCTCGGCTCCCAACGCCCATTCTCCAGGTTCCGATCCTGGGATGTTACGAGGAGGATTTTCAACGTCAGTTTGATTTGTAATAAGCATAACCAAAGACATAACCCACAAACAACAACCAAAAACTCTATCACATTTTCACTATGATAAAAAACTTTACAAGTACAATGAGCATAAAGGAAAATACAATGATAATGGACAAAAGCTCCAAGATGATCTACTATGCGCTCCTGCCTCAGCGCTGTTGCGGTCCAACCTCACCTGCACGCAACGGTCGTGCATAAGCTTATAGAAAGCTTAGAGGGCGATGAAAGTGTGTGCGCAAGGTAGTAATACAATTATGAAGTATCAGAGTAATGCGGAATATGCTGATGAATCCATGAATACCATTTGTCGTACCAAGGCTATGCGATGCAAGGCATGACTGATGTCGGCCATACCAAGGCCATGTGATGAGAGATGCAAACTCAAGCATACGAATCCTTATCTAAGTCCACATATCAATACAACTCAACTCTGGGATATTACTGGGGTTTAGTACACTCCGAACCAAATTGTCACCCCATCGCGCTAATAAGGTGAGTGGAAAAGACCTCACTATCCGCCTGCCGATATTGGGCTTGGCTTGTCGATAATGGACCCATTCCTCGAGCTGGTCAAACTCAGCCTAGCTTTGCCCCCTCCTCTCAGGCGGGTAAGGCCGCACCCCCTTTCAACTGACCACGACATAGTGGAAAGCGCGGCCATATAGTAATCGGCACTCAGCACTCATGCACCCACTCGATCTAGACGTTAGAGCAAACTTTTGGTACCATAAGGGTTTAGGGACTTTTACCTAGAGATATTTATAGCATCCCATGTAAAATAAAATTTTCGGTATCCAATCCTGCCAACCACGATATGCCTGTGGCGATTACGCCCCTGATGTCGCTAGGGCATACAGTAACCATGTCACGCAATACAAGATGCATGAATCACGTAATCCAATCATACAGCAAACATGTGCGTACCGCGCGCTTGTGCGGGCAACTTCCCTTACCAAGGAGTCCATAATAATCCACCTACTGGCATGTGCGATGATCAATCACTCATTTCATCACAAGCATGCAGATGATGCGTATGAACATGTATCATGATGCGATGTTGACATATACTCATAATCAAAATCGAAAATTGGAATCAATAATCACATACGATGAATGGGGCCCACTTATTTGGGTTAACCCATGCAGAGAATGGGCCTAACAAGGCCTAAGGGAAGGTTACGATGAGGACATCTAACCATCATTGCACATCAATGTGGACGTCAAACCAGCATTACTCCCAAGGCATGACCGCCAAAAACATCATCACATACATCATGGTGGAATGTTAATCAGATGGGCTGATTCAAATGGGTCGAATTAATTGGGTCGATTTGATGGGTCGAATCAATTGGGCCGATCAATGGGCCAAGTCGAATGGGCCGAATCAAATGGGCCGACTCAAATTGTCCTTATGTACATCAAATCGGGCCCACTCTTATGTATTTTGAGATCCGACCTATTCATAAGTTACATAGAGATAGATGAAGTGAAAACCAAATATCAGCTTGGGTGGGAACTATCATGGCCCATTGAATTTTGAACGGTGGATGTCACTGTCTACTATTTGAATGGTGTAAAATACATACATCAATGTGGGGCCTATGGGCTTGTTGCCGTCAAAGGGGCAGCTATATAGCTATTACACGTGCTGTAGCTGCACTAGAAAGGTAGAGGTGGGTCCCACGTAGGGCCCACCATTATGTATATATTATATATATAATATATTCACATCTAGGCCCTGGATGGCCTAGATAGTGCTACATACTATATACAATATTTATAATATAATATATACTATATATGATATATATACAGTATACCATATAATATAAAATATAAAATATAATATAATAAAAATCATGATCGTCCAGGCCCTAGACGGCCTGCCCAGTACACACATCAGGCATAGTCCCACATGGGGCCCACCATAATGTTTATTTTCCAGCCAATCCGCTGAGAGTGAGAACCCAAAAGGGGTTTTAATGGCAGCCACTCAATCCCACTGTTTTTCATCGTGTGGGCCACCCGAGCTTCGGGTTAGGCTGATTTTTCGGGTGGCCCTCTGCCCTAAGGGGGCCTACCAAATGCACGGTGTGGATCTCAAAACCACATCATGGTGGGGCCCACGGCTGGGCCCGTGGGCCGCTGCCCGTCCGTCCGCCCGTCGCATGCAGCAGGCACTGCCTATGCCTCTGACAGCAGCAGCGTCGGTTGCTGTAATATTTTTTTTATTTTTCCACTTTTCCTGTGGTTTTTCACAGGTGGGGTCTACATCCAGAATATCCAATCCAGCCATTGGATTCCACTGCTCATGACAAGCTACATGAGCCCAATATTCAAGGTATTTAGGTGTATAGAGACATCAGGGAAGATTTCAAGAGTAAAAAACACTGTTTTCCATGTTATGGCCCACCGAATAATCGGACTGGCCTCATTTTTCGGCTCAACACCTAAAATGAGCCGAGGAACAAGATGGACGGCGTGGATTTGCTGTACATATCAAGGTGGAGCCTGTACACATGACCCACCCAAAAGCAAAAGAAAAAAAAGCTGCTGTGAGTACACAACATTGTTGGTTCACACTACAGTCACACACGTCCAGCGTCTAGGGACGCTGGACGGATGGTGTTAAAAAAAAAAACCAGGGTGGGTCCCACACAGACGTGGCCCATTGGATTTGGATGGATCTAATATTGGTGTTTCTTATCATCTAGGCCTACCAGATGACTTAGATAAAACGGATGGATGACACCGTTTAGAAGGCATGAGCGGGCCACACCGTTTTGGATGGTTGGACAGGGTGGATGATATCAAGCATCAAGGTGGGCCACAAGCCACCATACACAAGAGAGAGAGAGAGAGAGAGAGAGAGAGAGAGAGAGAGAGAGAGAGAGATCGGCGAGGATGGAGTGGCCCCGCCATTATGGTCCCCTCTTTGATACAAAGCATACATCAAGGTGGGTCCCACGACAAGTGGGCCCTTAAATCACAAAACAAAATAAATAAGTGGAGATCCAAGATCACCCACCGTTTCTTCTTGCTCCCTGGCTTCCTTTGCTCCTTAGGTTCGTTTCCAACAGAGGAGATAGAGTTTGGATGGTTGAGATGGGAGATGATGGGGGGTAGGAAGTGGGCTACACTTGTAGCTTGGGAGAGATGGGAGAGGCTTAGACGTGGGATTGTTTTTGGGTTGCTTGGAATGAGTTGAAAAATGGGAGAGAGAGGGTTGTAAAGAGAGAGATGTAATAGAGTGATGGATGGGAGAGAGAGGGATGGGTGTGTAAGAGCCTCTTTTACTTTAGGGGTAAATGTTGAAAGAAAAGTATAGGCTTGTAAGAAACTTTTTAACTTTAGGGATTGCTTGGGGATGGGTGAGAGGTGATGTGTACTTGACATGTACTTGACATGATGGGATTGATTGATTGATTGATTGATGCGACAAGTCGTAGAGATTCTCTCGGAATTCGCATGTGCAGTGTTTTTCTCCCACCGAACGCTGGCCCACATCTCCTGGCCAGAGTATCGGATCGGCGTGCAAGACGTGGCATCAGAACTGTGGCGACGACGCGGTCGTAAGGGTACAAGTCTTGGGTTGAGTTAATTTAGGTTGACGGCGTGAGACTCAGGGTCACGTGTAAATACCGGTTAAGGGTCGAAGGTTGCCGAAATTTGACCGAGAAAACCACAGAAGCCTACGGAATGGTACGGTTTAAGATACGGGTCTTACAGCTCTCCCCTCCAAATAAAAATTTTGTCCTTAAAATTTACACAATCATCGCAACTAGTCATAGCTCATGAGGGAGAAGAAACATAACATCACTATATAAAATCAGAGATAACATACAACGTACAACACAAAATCAGTCATCAAAGAGATGAGGATAACGCTCTCGAATCTCAGCCTCGCGCTCCCAAGAAGCCTCCTCGACAGAATGGTGACCCCACTAAACCTTCACCAATAGAATGACCTTGGTTCGAAGGACCTGCTCCTTCCGATCAAGGATAC
This sequence comes from Magnolia sinica, assembly GCF_029962835.1. NCBI lineage: Eukaryota > Viridiplantae > Streptophyta > Magnoliopsida > Magnoliales > Magnoliaceae > Magnolia > Magnolia sinica. The sequence goes on from NC_080586.1 coordinate 19,444,924, forward strand.
GGACTGGCTGCTCAATATAGGAAGCGTCCTCACGAACCTCTAATGGCTGCCAATCAATAACAGAAACGATGTCTGACCCACACTTCCTCAACATGGAGACATGAAAAACTTTGTGGACGCTAGACAACTGAGATGGCAAGGCAAGCTGATAGGCCACGGTGCCAACGCGCCCAGTGATCTGAAAAGGTCCTATGAATCTTGGGGCAAGCTTGCCCTTCGTTCCAAATCAAACTACACCCTTCATGGGCAAGACCTTGAGATATACATGGTCCCCCACATCAAACTCTAAGGGATGACGCCGACGATCAGTAAAACTCTTCTGCCGGCTCTGAGCTGTGCGCATCCTCTGCCTGATGATATCAATAGCCTTTGACATCTCCTGCACAAGCTCGAGACCTAAGAGAAGGCGCTCTCCAACCTCGGTCCAACAACTCGGTGATTTGCATAGTCTGCCATATAGTGCCTAAAAAGGAGTCATACCGATGGTCACCTGATAGCTATTGTTGTACGCGAACTCAGCCAATCGCAGATGCACATCCCAGTTACCTCCGAAATCAATCACGCAGGCCCGAAGCATATCCTCAAAGATTTGGTTGACCCTCTCAGTCTAGCCATCGGTCGTGGATGGTACGCGGTGCTGAGCTGCAAATCAATCCCCACCGCTCTCTGGAAGCTCCCTCAAAACTGAGACGTGAACCTCGGGTCTCGGTCAGATACGATCAAGACTGGAACGCCATGCAGTCTCACAATCTCCTCAACGAATAACCTCACAAGCCAGTCTAGAGGCCAAGTTGCATGAATTAGAAGAAAATGCGCTGACTTTGTCAGATGATCCACAACAACCCAAATGGTGTCATGACCGCGCTGAGTCCTTGGTAAGCTCATAATAAAATCTGTGGATACGTGCTCCAACTTCCACATTGGGACACTCAACGGCTGCAATAGACCTGGGGGTCTCTGATGATCGGCCTTAACATGTTAGCACGTGTTGCACTCGGCCACAAAACTGGCGTTCTGGGGCTTCATTCCTGTCCAAAAATACTGTTGCCTCATGTCATGGTACATCTTCGCCGAGCCAGGGTGCATAGAAAACCGTGATCGATGTGCCTTGGTCATAAGATCTCTGCGTAATGCAAGAATATCTGGGACACATAATCGGCCTCTGAAGCGAAGTCCACTATCAGAACCAACCTGCTTGACTCTCAGATGTTGTCTCTGCTCGGTAATCCTGTAATGACTTGTCTGTTTGTTGAGCCTCGATTACCCTTGCGACAAGAGAGGGTTAAATCGACAGGCTCGATAACTGTACAATAGAAGACTGTAGACCAAACTCGAAGTCATACTCTACTATATCCTTAAGCATCCGCTACAAAATTCTCGATCACTGAATCCGGCGCTGACAACCTCCGTAGTAACCCATTCTAGGCTCCCAACGCCCATTCGCTAGGTTCTAATCCTGGGATGCTACGAGGAGGATTTTCAACGTCAGTTTGATTTGTAATAAGCATAACCAAAGGCATAACCCACAAACAACAACCAAAAAATTCATCACATTTTCACTATGATAAAAAACTTTACAAGTACAATAAGCATAAAGGGAAATACAATGATAATGGACAAAAGCTCCAAGATGATCTACTATGCGCTCCTGCCTCAGCGCTGTTGCGGTCCAACGTCACCTGCACGCAACAGTCGTGCATAAGCTTATAGAAAGCTTAGAGGGTGGTGAAAGTATGTGCGCAAGGTAGTAATACAATTATGAAGTATCAGAGTAATGCGGAATATGCTGATGAATCCATAAATACCATTTACCGTACCAAGGCTATGCGATATAAGGCATGAATGATGTCGGCCATACCAAGGCCATGGGATGAGAGATGCAAACTCAAGTATATCTATAGCACCCCATGTAAAATAAGATTTCTGGTATCCAATCCTGCCAACCACGATATACCTGTGGTGACTACGGCCCTGATGTCGCTAGGGCATACAGTAACCATGTCACGCAATGCAAGATGCATGAATCAAACAATCCAATCATACAGCAAACATGTGCATACCATGCGCTCATGCGGGCAACTTCCCTTACCAGGGAGTCCATAACAATCTGCCTAATGGCATGTGCAATGATCAATCACTCATTTCATCACAAGCATGCAGATGATGCGTATAAACATGTAACATGATGCTATGTTGATATATACTCATAATCGGAATAAAAAATTGAAATCAATAATCACATACGACAAATGGGGCCCACTTATTTCGGTTAACCCATGCAGAGAATGGGCCTAACAAGGCCTAAGGGAAGGTCACAATGAGGACATCTAACCATCATTACCCATCAATGTGGACGTCAAACCAGCATTACTCCCAAGGCATGGCCGCTAAAAACATCATCACATACATCATGGTGGAATCTTAATCCGATGAGCAGATTCAAATGGGCCGAATCAATTGGGTCGATTCGATGGGCTGAATCAAATGGGCCGAATCAAATGGTCCTTATGTATATCAAATCGGGCCCACTCTTATGTATTTTGAGATCCGACCTATTCATAAGTTACATAGAGATAGATGAAGTGTAAACTAAATATCAGCTTGGGTGGGAACTATCATGGCCCTTGGAAGTTTGAACGGTGGATGTCACTATCCACTATTTGAATGGTGTAAAATACATAGATCAATGTGGGGCCTATGGGCTTACTGCTGTCAAAGGGGTAGCTATATAGCTATTACACGTGTTGTAGCTACACTAGAAAGGTAGAGGTGGGTCCCACGTAGGGCCCACCATCATGTATATATTATATATATAATATAATATATAATATATATAATATAATATATACTATATATAATATAATATAATATATCCACGTCCAGGCCCTGGACGGCCTGGATAGTGCTACATACTATATACAATATATATAATATAATATATACTATATATGATATATATACACTATACCATATAATATAATATATAAAATATAATATAATAAAAATCATGATCGTCCAGGCCTTGGACGGCCTGCTCAGCAGACATATCAGACGTAGTCCCACATGGGGCCTACCATAATGTTTATTTTCCATCCAATCCACTGAGAGTGAGAACCCAAAAGGGGTTTCAATGGCAGCCACTCAATCCCATTGTTTCCCATCGTGTGGGCCACCTGAGCTTCGGATTAGGCTGATTTTTCGGGTGGCCCTCTGCCCTAAGGGGGCCTACCAAATGCACGGTGTGGATCTCAAAACCACATCATGGTGGGGCCCACAGCTGGGCCCGTGCGCTGCTGCGCGTCCATCCGCCCGTCGCATGCAACAGGTGCTGCCTGCGCATTTGACAGCAGCAGCGTTGGATAATATAATATATATATATATATATATATATCCAGTTTTCCTATGATTTTTCACAGGTGGGGTCCACATCCAAAAAATCCAACCTAGCCATTGGATTTCACTGCTCATGATAGGCTACATGAGCCCAATATTCAAGGTATTTAGGTGTACAGAGACATTAGGGAAGATTTCAAGAGTAGAAAACACTGTTTTCCATGTTATGGCCCACCGAATAATCGGACTGGCCTCATTTTTTGACTCAACGCCTAAAATTAGCCGAGGAACAGGATGGATGGCGTGGATTTGTTGTACACATCAAGGTGGAGCTTGTACACATGACCCACCCAAAAGCAAAAGAAAAATGCTGCTGTGAGTACACAGCATTGTCGATTCACACTACAGTCACACACGTCTAGCGTCTAGGGACGCTGGACGGACGGTGTTCAAAAAAACCAGGGTGGGTCCCACACAGACGTGGCCCACTGGAATTGGATGGATCTAATATTGGTGTTTCTTATCATCTAGGCCCACCAGATGACCTAGAAAAAATGGATGGATGGCACCGCTTAGAAGGCATGATCAAGGCGGGCCACACCATTTTGGATGGTTGGACAGGGTGGATGATATCAAGCATCAAGGTGGGCCACAAGCCACCATACACAAGAGAGAGAGAGAGAGAGAGAGAGAGAGAGAGATCGGCGAGGATGGAGGGGCCCTGCCACTATGGGCGCCTCTTTGATACAAAGCATACATCAAGGTGGGTCCCACGACAAGTGGGCCCTTAAATCACAAAACAAAATAAATAAGTAGAGATCTAAGATCACCCACCGTTCCTTCTTGCTCCCTAGGCTTCCTTTGCTCCTTAGCTTCAATTCCAACGGAGGAGATGGAGTTTGGATGGTTGAGATGAGAGATGAGGGGGGTTGGAAGTGGGACACACTTGTAGCTTGGGAGAGATGGGAGAGGCTTGGACTTGGGATTGTTTTTGGGTTGCTTAGAATGAGTTGAAAAATGGGAGAGAAAGGGTTGTAAAGAGAGAGATGTGATAGAGTGATGGATGGGAGAGAGAGAGAGATGGGTGTGTAAGAGCGTTTTTGACTTTAGGGGTAGATGTTGTAAGAAAAGTATGGGCTTGTAAGAAACTTTTTAACTTTGGGGATTGCTTAGGGATGGGTGAGAAGTGATGTGTACTTGACATGTACTTGACATGATGGGATTGATTGATTGATTGATTGATGCGACAAGTTGTAGAGATTCTCTCAGAATTCGCACGCGTGGCATTTTTCTCGCATCGAACGCTGGTCCACATCTCATGGCCAGAGTATCGGATCGGCGCGCGAGACGCGGCATCGGAACCACGGCGACGACGCGGTCGTAAGGGTACAAGTCTCAGGTTGAGTCAATTTAGGTTGATGAAGTGAGACTCAGGGTCACACGCAAATATCGGTTAAGGGTTGAAGGTTGCCAAAATTTGACCGGAAAGACCGCAAAAGCCTACGGAATGGTACGGTCTAGGATACGGGTCTTACACTTGATGTATATGAGGTCCATGTGATGCAGCCCACTCGATGTATGAGACCCTTGTGTAAGGCCCATTGAGATTGTATGTGGCCCATTATGTTGTGTATGAGGCTTTTGTGTGAGGCCATAAGCCCACTATACGTTAGGCTCTATGTGGGCCACTCCTTGGGAGCAATGTTGGTTAAATGTCCACATTGATGGGCAATGATGGTTAAATGTCCACATTGTAACCTTCTCTTAAGTCTTATTAGGCTTATTCATATCCTTCTCTAAGTGGATTGACCCTAATCATTGGGCCCCATTGATATGTGCATGACCCATCTATTCATATTGGGATAACCCATAATGTTGGGCCTCCATTGGTTGCTAGTAGGATTGTTTTAATCTTGGAGTCCATCTATGGACCCCGCCTTGAATATAGGTCGATTATCGATGCCGATTATGAGTATATGATAGCATAACATCATGATACATGCCCATACGCATCATCTATATGCTTGATATGAGACGTGGTTGACCATTGCATATATCATTGGGCATGTAGTTATGAGAGACTCCCTTATAGGCAGGGTTGTCCCACATAAGCACACAGTATGCGTAGGATGGATGTATGACTGGATTGTGTAACTTATGCATCTTGCATTATGTGCTGTACACCCTAGTGATATCAGGTCAGTAGCCTTCACAGGCATATCGTGGATGGCCAGATGGGACACCAAAAATCTTTTTCTACATGGGGTGCTATAGATGTCCCTGGGTGAAAGTCCTTAAACCCTCTTGGTAATAGAGGATGCTCCAACATCGAGATTGGGTGGAAAACAACAGCCCCCGGATGTCAAATACTAGTAAGTGGTGCTCCCACTGATTGTGGTCCGTTGGAAGGGGCTGTGGCTTTACCCGCCCGAGGGTAGGGGCATAACTAGGCTGAGTTTGACCAGCTCATAAATGGGTCCGCTATCGACGTGCCAGTAGATATTGGCCGACTACTGGTCAGGCGGATTGTGAAGTCTCTTCCACCTGCATGGTTGTGCGTTCAGTGGGCGACAATCTGGTGTAGAGTGTACTAGACCCCGGTGATGATCTCAGAGATGTACAGTACTGATATGTGGACTTACTGAGTAGGAGTTGCATACTCAGCATTTTACTCATTCATTAATTCATTCACTATCCACTCGGGCTGGTGGTGTGTAACTAATTGTTATGTGTACCTTCGCAATGACCAGGATTTCGGTTAGGGTATGCGACCAACTCGAGATTAGAAGTTTACCACATTGAGTCTAGCTATCCAAATTTAAGTATGAGATTGGTTTGGATAGAAGTCCCTTGTGATGGACCTCATAACTTGCGATATTACGTACTATCATCCCAACTTCACACTCCAGCTTGGTCATTTCATTCACACCACATATTGCATTGCATCCTCAGCACATATCCTTTAGTTTACTATGCTTCTATATTGCATAGCCTGAATAAGGCTAATGGTATTTATAGACTTACCAGCATGTTTCTACATTGCTCTAATATTGCATACTTGGCACTCACCTTGCGCACACACTTACACTACCCTCTAAGCTTTCTATAAGCTTATGCACGATAGATGCGTACAGGTGGCGTAAGGTCGCAGCAGCATTGAGCTTGGAGCGTATAGCGGTCTTCTGGAGCTTTGATTTTTGATATATGTTTGTTTCCCTTTCAGCACTGTATTCAACTGTCTATATTAGTGGATATGTGATGATGATGTTACCTTTGTGATTTGGGTAAACTTGTGGTTATACTTCTTACAAGATAAATGTACGTTGAAAAATCCTCCTTATAAGATCCTAGGATCGGAATCTGGCGTATGGGCGCTGGGAGCCGAGAATGGGGTACTACATAGGCTGTCGGCATCGAATTTGGCGATCGGGAATTCTGTGAGCCCGGTTTCCAAGTTTGGGGCGTGACACCTTTAGACATGTGAGAAGAGGAGAGAGTGCAGAGAGAGTTGTGAGAGATCTTCTCCATCCCACGCCTTTTCGTCTACTTCTCTATACATGTGATCGTGTGGTCCACTTTAAAGGATAGTGTACGTCAACCTTATGTAGACGGTCGTAGGTGAATCGCACTCACTTGGTGCCTTTTAGGGGAGTCTGAATATGTTTGAGGCATAAGGGGCATTATATTTGACTAGAGTCACCATTAGCTAATTACTCCTGAAATTGCGCGAGGTGGTGGGCCTGCGATCTATATATGCCGAAGACTGGTGGAGTTATGGAATGAATGTTATGTCCTAGAGGGGGTGATTAGGACCAAATAAAAATAATACCATTTTAAACATAATTGTTTACTTAAACGAATATGACATTCAAGCTAAGTAAAACAATTGACTCTAAGGCTTCTAAGCCAATAGAGGGTCTAATCACATATACTACAAATCATATTCCTATGAGGCAACTAGTTTATAAACATGACAGTGTACATGTGTATATGGGATATGTTAACTATCAAATCCTAACATTCATCTAATTATGCATACATATAATTCATTAATTAATCACATAAGCATAATTAAACAAGTGCTCAAAGACATTCACAATCACAAGTATGTATAGTGGTTCACTTTCCCTACTCCACTCTTGGTGGACGCACTTAACCCATAAGTGTACTAAATTTAACTATCGGAGGTTTTAAATTAGGTTCACCTCTAACCTTTATAGTCTTACACAAGAACCCTAGCGTACACTCCATCTAAAAGCTCCCACAAGAAACTTTAGTTAGTTTTTTATTGGCTAATTAACAATATCGATCCTATACAATAACCTACACGTATACACCTGTGTTTGTGGCCTACACAAGGACTTGATTTAGGTCCTACACAAAGAATCAAAGTCCTACATAAGAACCTAAAAAATGATGAGTATGTTCATTCAATTCAATATCCATTCTAAAAAAATTCACAACATTCTTAAAAACAATGGCCGCCTAAATGACACATATAAATAATTACATAACTCTTGAAAATAGAAAACTGAAATTTGTATACTAAGATGGATTGTTTCTCATTCTAAAATAAAATCTCCCTGTCTTCAGCCTTGTTATAAGTGGTTTTGATACGAGCTTCTTTGTCTTCTTTGAAGATGAGCCTCTCGGCATGCTTTCCAGCCCTTGTACATTATCTTCCTCTATTTTAGACTCAACTGTATTAGACTTCATAATGGGAGTGCTCCTTTGAAATCTAACATATAATCTATAATGCTCTAGAACCCAACATGTGAGTACAAAGACTCAAATCCCATATTTAGGGGTGTTAACTAAATAAATTCTACGTGGGTGTATCCTTCACGTGTTCACATAGTCAAATTAATATTCTACCATAAATAATAATCAAAGTAACATTCAACCATTTAGCAGGCATCATGAGATAAATAGAGATAGCTATAGCAGTGTGTATTAGGGCTAACCATCCAAAATGTACAATAAAAAAAACTCCCTTGACATGGGGGCTATACAATCCACAATGTAACAAAATGTACGGAATGTGAAGAAACAAGGGAGGGTTAATTGTATACTAGTTGAGCTCCTAGAGCTTAGCCAGATCAGCTAGGGGCTCCTTGCCTCCTAGCTCCAGATCATACTTCTCAGGAACGAGCTTAAGCTTTATGTTGCTTGGCTCTACTCTTGCATTATTTGGTTTTGTTTTGATAGCGTCATTGGCTATCATAGTGGCCTCTCTTGAGTAACAATAACAATACAATCAAGTTATCTTTTCCATCACAAGTCCAGTTAGGGACATGACAAAATGATTCAACCCGACAAGCCATTTAGGCATCAAGTCCCTTTAAGGACGTAAGCTAAGGGTTCACTCCTCAAGTCGCGACGATACAATATACAAGGATAAAAGACATAAATCAAACTCATATACTCCAATGGAATGAGACCACAAGTCGAAGGTACATTTCTGACGATTTATACCTCATAAGCTGTACATACAATTGACAATCTAACCCACATAAACAATTCATAATCTTCTCAATTCTAAGCATGTTAGCAATCTAGCATATGTAACGGATAAAATAGCATGCCCAACTTATAATCGAGTGATCTATACCTAAATTTCATACATTAACATGAAACTTAAAAGCTACTCGCTAGGCCTATGAGTTCATTACCTTGATACAATATATAATTAAAGCTAATATAAACTAAAGATGTTAGCAAAGCTTGAGGAGCAATTCTCGCCTCAAATTTGAGGTTTTCCTTGATTTGAGTGTGCCTTAGGGATAAGATTTGGAAAAAACTCCAATATATATATATATATATAAATATATATATATATATATATATATAAATATATATATATATATATATATATATATATATATATCCAATTTTACTTTAGGTCATTCAACCCTAGGTTAATTTTAAACTAAGCTTCAAAGGAACAAATTAGGGATAAACTCACATTGGTTACAGATTAGGCGATTAACTTGACGAAACCGAGATCTTTACGAAGCAAATCCCTTACATGATTCTCGCATGCAGTGGGGCCGCTCCTAACACCAATCAAGGCCCTAAAATCCATAAAATCTAAATTCAAATGACCCACAACAGGATCCATATTCTTCCAGACCCGATGAAATCCAGTTCAAGATAACGCGGAGTGGTAAGATCCGCTTCAAATCTCCCAACCCATACTCCCCTTCACACTCTATTTCTCTTTTATGGTTTGGAAGAAAAAGGGTTTTGAGGGGCTTGGAACAAATGAAATAGAAAAATGGCTTTTTATAGCCTTCAACCTTTAAGTTTGGTGGTTTGTAGTTACATTTCTCGCAGGGGTTTTTCGTACTAACGACTTCCGTCGGTTGGACCGACAACAATCGACAAGTCTGTTAGTTAGATTGACAGAGCCTTGTCTCTGCTCATGGTTTGTTCTTGTTCAATCGATTGAACCGACACAGTTGCAGGTCAAACCAAAGCCCAATTTGCCTTATATTAGGTCCTTTTTATTACATTTGGATCCTAAGGTCCGATTGGATGAACTCAACTAGCTAACTCTTGTATATACTACTAGATTTGGTATGTTTCAACGTGGATTCATTCACATGCGAAGCATTTATGAGTTTAGGATTTTCTGAACTTCAGGTTTCACTTATAATTCTACATTTTTTTGATCGAGCACGTGTGCGCATGTACAATCACATAATTTTAATTAGAGAAATTTTATAGCGACCCTGAAGACATCCAAAGCATGTTGATCTGCAAAGCTCTCTGCATTCTTCACACTTCTCAAAATCCCCCTTCAATATAGTTAAAAATTCTAGCTAACACTTTGGGGATACCTTTCTAGGAACATAGTCCAAGTAAGGAACTAGTGTTCTCTCATACATCGAATTTGTTGTTTATCATGAAAAAAACTATTAGCGTAAATAATAATTGGACATATACTAAAGTTTCAATGAATAAGTGGGATCCCACAAAGGCCAGTTGTGATCTACAATGTGTAAGACCCGTATCCTAGCCTGTACTATTCCGTAGGCTTCCGCAGTCATCCCGGTCGAATTCCGGCGACCTGCGATCGGTTATCGGCGTTTGCGCGCGACCTTGAGATGTGTCCTGTATGTCTGAGTCGGATCGACCCGAGACTTATACCAGTGCGACCGCGCCGTCGCTGCGGTTCTGACGCCGCGTCTCGCTCACTGAGGCGATACCCATGCCAGGATATGTGGGCCTGCGTTCAGTTCGAGGAAAACGCTGCGCGTTGCAATCCCGAGAATCCATCACATCAATCTCATCAATCAATTAATGTACAAATCAAGTACATTCCATCACAAGTCATCACTCACCCATACCTCTTTCTTCACCAAGTCAACAATACCCATGCCTAACCATCCCCTTTTACCAAAAGTCAAAGAAACCATACCTTCCATCCCATCTCCCTCACATCTCCTCTCTCTTTCTCATTTTCTCATTTCAAGCAAATCTCATGAGAGAACCCACGTTCAAGCTCCATGGGAGTGAGCTAGTGTGGCCCACCTTCCTACCACCCAATCCCACCACCCTAAGCCCATCTCAACCGTTGAAGTCCATCCTTTATAGCTCTAGCATGCTTTGGCGAAAGAAGGAGGTGAAAATCATAGGTGGGTGCTTCTTTCTCTTCCTCTCTCTCCCTCTGTCTACTGTTTTGTGTGATGATGTGGCCGTGTGGCCCACTCGGATGGATCACATCATGAAGTATGTATTCTATCCAAGCCATATGTAGGTGGGATCCACTTTATATATGTGTTATATCCACAACATCAAGCCATTTGGTGGCCCCCATGTGGCACATTTGTAGGTGGGGTCCACCTTATATGTATGTGTTTCCCAAACCGTCCAGCGTCCAGGGACGCTGGACGTGGCTGAAGAGTGAAGTGTGAACCGAGGGTACCGTCCAACCAATGAAAATACTAAATAAATTTTGAATGTAACTTTAGGGTGGGTTGCTCATGCAGGCCCCACCTTAAGGTAGGGCTTTGATCCACACTGTCCATCATGTTTCCCACTTCATTTTAGGCGTTGAGCCGAAAAATGAGGCCAAACCGACTTACTGATGGGCCATACCATATCAAACAGTGTCTTTCACCGTTTAAATTCACTCAATTTTTCCTATACGCTTGAAGATGTCCAATATTGGACTTGATGGACTTGTCATGGGCTGTTGAAATCAATGGACGGGGTGGATTCTTCCGATGTGGGTCCCATGTATGAAAAACCTCAGAAAAATGAGATTTTCAAAAAAAAAAAAAAAAAACAAAGGGTGCAGCGCCTGCTGCTGTGCAGCAGACGCTGCTGGCGTCAGCGCGAAAACGGGCAGGGACCCACGGCTCCAGCCATGGGCCCCACCATGATGTATATTTGTCATCCAACCCGCTCACATGGTGGGCCACTTCCAACAGCGGGCCCCCTCTAAAAATCAGCCTCATCCAATACTCAGGTGGCCCACGTCAGAGGGAAACAGTGGGATTGAACGTATACTATTGAAACCCATTTTGGGTCCACGGAAGTTTTGGAATTAATATGAAATTTGTTTTTTACTCTTCATCCAGGTCTGTGGACCTTATCAATGGGTTGGATGGCATATGGACTTTATAGTGGGCCCCACGTGGAACCCACTGTTGATGTATGTGTTTTGCTTACACTGTCCACACCTGGACGGTGGGACCACCCCACGTGTGGGGCTGATGTGTGTGTGTGTATATATATATATATATTATATTGTATATATTATAAATTTTATATATAGATTTTATATTATGTTATATTACATGTACATGATGGTGGGCCTTCATGGGACCCACCATAATGCATGTGTTGCATCCAAGCTGTCCATCCATTTTGAAAGCTCATTTTATGGCGTGAGCTAAAGAATGAGTCAGATCCATAGCTCATGTGGACCCCGCCCTTGATGCATGTGTTGCATCCAAACCGTCCAACTATTTGGCAAGCTTGTCTTAACAGGCTTGAGACAAAAAAATAAGTCAGATCTAAAGTTTAAGTGGACCCCACCGTTCAAGGTAGTGGACAATGACGTCCACTGCACAAAATTTCTAAGGGCCACGGGAGTTTCCTATTAAGCTGATATTTGTTCCACTTCATCTATCATTACGATAAATTATGAGCATGTTGGATGGGAAACATATGTTATGGTGGACATTAGGAACTTAAATGGTGGAAATCATTACCACCACTTTTATTTGGGTGTGGCCCATTTGATATACAAGGGGCCCATTGGTGTGGCCCATTTGATGTACGTATGACCATGTCAGGGGGGGGCCATCTTGATGTGTCGTGGCCCGTCCAGTGGGGGCCCACCTTAATGTATAGGAGGCCCATGTTATGAGGCCCACTTTGATGTATTTTGTGGCCCAATTGTCGGGCCCACTTTGATGTATTTTGTGGCCCAATTGTCGGGCCCACCTTGATGTATTTTGTGGCCCAATTGTCGGGCCCACCTTGATGTATTTTGTGGCCCAATTGTCGGGCCCACTTTGATGTATTTTGTGGCCCAATTGTCGGGCCCACTTTGATGTATTTTGTGGCCCATTTGTCGGGCCCACTTTGATGTATTTTGTGGTCCATTCGAGGTGTCCATCTTGATGCATGCACTCCTTATTCACATCGTCCAGTAGCTACTGGATAGTGGGGCCCTCCCTATTATACGTTTATTATATGTGTTGTATAAGCATACCGTCCATATGCAGTATGAGCTAGCACGATGTGTTATTTATCCACACCGCCCAATCTCTGGACGTGGGATGTGGAACCCGTGCAACATATGTATTTCATTCCCTGCAGTCCATCTGTGTAAGGTCCACCTTGATGCATCCGTTGTACACATGGATCCCTCATGATATATATAAGTTGTTATATCCATACTGTCCAACTATTTGGACGGGATGCACCAAGATGTATTTTTATCCACGTCATCCAGGGTAGGCAGCCCATTATGATATATATCAGGGCCCATGGGTTGAGGCCCATTGAGATGTATTCAAGGCCCTTGGGTTAAGGCCCATCGAAATGTATTTAGAGCATGAGCAGAGCCCGCCTCATATATTCCATCCTAACCGTCCAGATCATAGAGGACTAGCTTCGATGTATGTTTTATCCATACCGTCTGTGGGACGAGTGACCCACTAGATGTATGCATGCTATATCTACACTAACCATCTAGTGGGGCCCATCTGCTGCATGTACAGGGCCTACCTATTGTGCATTTGTGCGGCCATTTGATGTAACCCTCTTGATGTGTACGAGGCCCATTAGTGCGGCCCATTGATGCAAGGCCTATTGAGACATGTATTGGGCCCATGACGCGTGACCCATTTGATGCATATAAGACCCATGGGTAGGGCCCACATGTTATGTATTTGAAGCCCATGAGCAGGGCCCACCTGAGGTTTATATATGGGCCCCATTTATGTGGCCCACTTGTATTTGAGGCCCACGGGTTGCGGCCCATGGGTCGTGGCCCATTGTGATGTATACTTGGCTCATACGTCGTGGCCCATTGAGATGTGTTTCCGACCCATTTAGTAAGGCCATTGTGAAATGTTCCTGCTCATGTGATGAGGCCCATCGAGATGTATTTCTGGCTCATATGATGCGGCCCATAGCGATGTGCATTAGGCCCCTGTGATGCGACCCACTTGATTTATGAGACCATTCTGTAAGGTCATGGGCCTACTATATGTTTGGCCCTATGTGGGACACTCATCGGGAGCAATATTGATTAGATGTCCACACCGTGACCTTCCCTTAGGCCTTGATCGGCCGATTGCCTAATACGGATCGAGGCTGATTATTGATCGAGGCCGATTACCGATTCTGATTTGTCTTGGTCGATTGCCTAATACCGATCGAGGCTGATTATCGATCGAGGCCGATTACCGATTCTGATTTGTCGCAACTTATTATTGATTGCCGATCGAGGCTGATTATCGATCGAGGCCGATTACCGATTTTTGATTGCCAAGGCCGATTGTCGAGACCTATAGATGTATATGTGATCCGTAGTTGAGGTCCATTGTGATGTATTTGAGGTTCAGACGATGGAGTCCATTGTGATGTATATGAGGCCCATGTGAGAGGCCTATCGTGATATGTATTAAGCTCTTGAGTAAGACCCATGGTGTTCTATATTTGGTCCTTGTGTGAGGTCATGGCTCCACTATATGTTAAGATCCATGAGGGCCATTCCTTGGGGACAATGTTGGGTAAATGTCCACATTGTCGAGGTCGATTGTCGATGCCGGTTGTTAATACTGATTATGAGTATGTGACAGCATAACATCATGATACACGCCCATACGCATCATCTGCATGTTTGTTATGAGATGTGGTTGATCATTGCATATGTCATTGAGCATGTTGTTATGAGACTCCCTAATAGGCGGAAGTTATCTCACATGAGCACGCGGTGTGCGCAGGATTGATGCATGACTAAATTGTATGACTCATGCATCTCGCATTATGATTACTATATGCCCTAGTGACATTAGGGTCGTAGCCTCCACAGGCATATCGTGGATGGCCAAATGGGACACCGAAAATGTTTGGTTCTAGTATACAGGCGCTATAGATGTCCCTGGGTGAAAATCCCTAAACCTCCGTGGCCAGGAGACGCCCCAACGTCGAGACCGAGTGGATACATGAGCGCCCGAGTGCCGAATAGCAGGAGGCCGCGTCTCCCACTGTGTCGTGGTCGGTTGGGAGGGGGTGTGGCCTTACCCGCCCGAGGGTAGGGGGCAATACTAGGCTGAGTTTGACCAGCTCGTAAATGGGTCCGCTATCGACGTGCCGGATAGGTATTGGCAGACTATTGGTCAGGCGGATAGTGAGGTTTCTTACGCTCACTTGGACTGTGCGGCTAGGAGAGCGATAGTGCCATTTGGAGTGTACTAAACCCCGGTGATGATCCCAGAGATGAACTGTACTAATATGTGGATTTAGTGAGTAGGAGTTGCATACTCATTCATGCATTCATTCATTCACTATCCACTCGGGTTGGTAGTGCGCAACTATTTGTTACGTGTGCCTTCGCAATGGCCAGGATTTTGGTTGGGGCGCGCGACTAACCTGAGATCAGGAGTTTACCACATTGAGTCTGACTATCCAAATTTAGGTATGGGACTGGTTTAGATAGAAGTCCCTTGTGATGGACCCCATAGCTTGCGATACTACGTACTATCATCCCGACCTCACACTCCGGCATGGTCATTTCATTCACACCGCATATGACATTTATATGGTCTAGATACGGCTGACGTTATTCATGAACTCTTCAGGAATTGTATATTGCGTCGCATTCTTGGCATCTGACATTTGACTTTTTATGACTTCTTATTTGCATAGCTATTCTATATTGCTTACTCTGTTATCTTATGATTTATGACCTCGTCAGTATTTCTGCTTACTTTGATAATTCATGATCTTGTCAATCTTTCTGCTTATTCTGGTAACGTATGATTTATGGATTACCACTATTTTCGGCATTATATTGAATACTTGACACTTATCTTGTGCACACACTTACACCACCCCCTAAGCTTTCTATAAGCTTATGCACGATAGATGCGTGCAGGAGATGTTAGGTTGCAGCATTGTTGAGCTTGGAGCGTGCAGCGGTCTTCTGGAGCTTGATTTTCGATTTATGTATTTCCTTATAGCATTGTACTCAACTGATTATATTAGTGGATATGTGATGTTGATATTGCTTTTGTGAATTGGGTAATCTTGTGGTTGTGCTTATTACGAGTTAAATGTACAAAAAAAAAATATTCCTCCTTGTAGGATCCCAAGATTGGAATCTGGCGTATCAACGCTGGGAGCCAAGAATGGGGTACTACGGAGGCTGTCGGCACCGGATTCGGCAATCGGGAATTTTGTGAATCCGATTTCTGGGTTTGGGGCGTGACACAATGGCTACATGGTTCCAAAGTGCCCAGGTGGGATCAACAATGGCCAAGTGGGATCCATAGAGGCCAGGTGGGACACATTGTCATACCCCAAAACTCAGAAACCGGGCTCACAAAATTCTCGATCGCCGAATCCGGCGCCGACAGCCTCCGTAGAACCCTATTCTCGGCTCCCAGCGCCTATTCGCCAGGTTCCGATCTTGGGATGCTACGAGGAGGATTTTCAACATCAGTTTGATTCGTAATAAGCATAACAAAAGGCATAACCCACAAACAACAACCAAAAACTCCATCACATTTCCACTATGATAAAAAACTTTAAAAGTACAATGAGCATAAAGGGAAATACAATGATAATAAACAAAAAACTCCAAGATGATCTACAAAGCGCTCCTGCCTCAGCGCTGCTGTGCTCCAACGTCACCTGCACGCAACGATCGTGCATAAGCTTATGGAAAGATTAGAGGGTGGTGAAAGTGTGTGCGCAAGGTAGTAGTTATGCAGTATCAGAGTAATGTGAAATATGCTGATGAATCCATGAATGCTAATAGCCGTACCAAGGCCATGCGGTGCAAGGCATGAATGATGTCGGCCATATCAAGGCTATGCGGTGCGAAATGCAACTCAAGCATGTGAATCCTCATCTAATTCCACATATCAATATAGCTCAACTCTGAAATATCACCGGGGTCTAGTACACTCTAAGTCAGATTTTCGCCCCATTGCGCACAATAAGGTGAGTGGAAAAGACCTCACTATCCACCTGCCAATATCGGGCTCGACTCGTCAATAGCGGACCCATTCCTCGAGCTGGTCAGACTCAGCCTAGCTTTGCCCCCTTCTCTCGGGCGGGTAAGGCCGCACCCCCTTCCAACCGACCATGACACAGTGGAAAGCGCAACCGTCTGGTAATCGGCACTCGGCGCTCATGCACCCACTCGGTCTAGACGTTGGAGCAACCTCTTGGTACCATAAGGGTTTAGGGACTTTCACCCAGGGATATCTATAGCACCCCATGTAGAACAAGGTTTTCGGTATCCAATCTTACCAACCACGATATGCCTGTGGAGGCTACGGCACTGATGTCGCTAGGGCGTACAGTACCATATCACACAATGCGAATGCATGAATCACACTATCCAGTCATGTAGCAATCCTACGCATATCGTGCGCTCATGTAGGGCAACACCGCTCATTTGGGAGCCCCTTAAATAATCTGCCCGAAGGCAAATACTATGATCAGTCACTTCTCATATCAAGCATACATATGATGCGTATGATCATGAATTATGGAACTATACTAAATATGCTATAAAGTAATGCACTATCCTTACAACGCAGATGGACTAGACGGCCTACACACAACAAGTACGAGCCTATCAATGGGCCTTAGGGAGAGTTGTAATGTGGACATTTAACCAATATTATACTTGCAATGTGGACATCAAACCATCATTGCTCCCAAGGCATAGCCCGTCGTAAACATAATTACATAAACCATGTTGGGATCACACATTACAATGGACCTTAGGTACATCCCATTAGGCCTTCATTATATCAAATGGGCCGTATCACATGGGCCTTACATTCGTCGAATGGGCTGCATTAATAGACCTCACCAACGGGCCTTATGTACATTGCAATGGGCCATAGCCCATGGGCCATAAAATACATCACAATGGGCCTAATTACATGGGCCTTATGTATCTCAAATGGGCCGCACCAATTAGGCCCCATGCACATCCAATGGGCCACACCCAACAAAAGCAGTGGTGATGATTTCCACCATTAAAATTCCTAAGGCCCACCATGAAATATGTTTCCCACCAACCCCTTCCATATTTTACATAATGATAGATGGAGTGGGGTCAATATCAACTTGATGGGAAACTGCTATGGCCTCTTGGAAATTTTGAACAGTGGGCGTCGTTGACCACTACTTTGAATGGTGGGGTCCACTTGAATTTTTGATCTGGCCCATTCCTTAACTCCTGATGTAAAATGAGCTCTCAAAATGGATGGACGATTTTGGATGCAACACTTGTATCATGGTGGGGGTCCATATGAAGGCCCACCACCCAGTATATTATATATAATATAATATATATTTTATATATAGTATATACAATATTATATATATAATATAATATTATATATATATATATACACACACACACGCGCCCACACACACACGCACACGCACACACACACACCTACCGTCCCCTGGACGGTGGGGATAGAACACATAATCACAGTGGGCTCCACCGTCCGCCTGGACGGTGGAAGTAAAACACATATATCACTGTGGGCACCACGTGGGGCCCACCATAATGTTTATACACCATCCAACCCGTTGATAAGGTCACGTAGACCTAGATGAAGAGTAGAAACAAATTTCATCCTGATCCAAAACTTCTGTGGACGCAAAAAGGGTTTCAACGGCAGACGTTCATCATCACTGATTCCTGTGATGCGGGCCACCTGAACTCCAAATCAAGTTGACCTTTGGGGTGGGTGCACTTCAGGGAGTGGCCCACCCAATGAACAGGTTAGATGACAGATATACATCATGGTGGGGCCCACGGCTGGGCCTGTGGGCTGCTGCCCGTTCGCCCGTCCGTTGTGCGCAGGCAGTGTCTGTTGCCTTCTGACACAGCAGCAGCGCCTGCTGTTGCTGATGTTATTTATTTTATTTTTTTTGCCTTCCCACGGTTTTTCACATGTGGGGCCCATGTTAAGTAAATCCACCCCAGCCATTAGTCTCTACAGACTATGACAAGTCCATCGAGCGCAATATTAGACATGTCTTAGCGCGTAAGAAATTTTAAGCAAACTTGAAAGGTAAAAATCACCGTTTTAATGCTATGGCCCACCAGATACTCGGATCAACCTCATTTTTTGGCTCAACGCCTAAAATAATCTGAGGAAGAGGATGGACGGCGTGGATTGAACACATGCATCAAGGTGGGGCCTACATGAGTGGGCCACCCATAAGCTTGGAAACAAGCTGATATTTGTGTTTTCCAAAGCTGGACATTGCACGTAACAAATACATTAGAGGTGGGCCCTGTTTAGGTGGGCCACCTCATGAAGGATGGTGTGGATACAACACACACAAAGTGGGCCCCACTTGTAGATGATTTGGATAGAATACATGCCTCATGGTGGGGTCCATTCAAGTGGGCCACACAACCATATCATGATCTCATAAAAGAAAAAGAAATAGAGAGGGAGAGAGAGGGATAGAGAGTGGGACACTCGTGATGGAGGGACCCCGACACTATGGGCCCTCCTTTGCAACCAATCATACATCAAGTGGGTCCCATTACACATGGGCCCATTAAATCAAAATCCAACGGTGGAGATCCCTTCTCCACTAAAATAGACGGTCTAGATGACCCTAAGTATACAAGAAAAATAAACATCATAATGGGGTCCATGGAGAATGGCCCCATCATAGAATGATCATGATGATTAAAGTGGGCCATCGGCCACATCTTAGGGTCCCAAGTGAGATCCAAACCATTGGTCGGTTGGCCTCACTTGGCCCATCTTAAAATCATTAAAACTACTCTATCAAAGCACCCACCACTTGATCTTCTTGCTCCCTTGGCTTCCTTAGCTCCTTAGCTTCGATTTCAACGGAGGAGATGAGGTTTGGATGGTTGAGATGAGAGATAAAGGGGTAGGAAAGTGGGCCACCTTTGTTGCTTGGGAAAGCTTGAGGATGCTCATACATATGGTGCTCTCTTGCTTGGGAAAGTGAATTGAAAAATGAAGGGGAGAGAGAATTGTAAAGGGAGAGAGAGAGAGAGAGATGGGTGATGGAGTGATGGATGTGGTGAGTGATGGGTGTAAGGGACCTTTTGACTTTTGTGGCAAATGGGGTAAGGAAAGTATGGGCTTTGTAAGAACTTTTTGACTATGTGGTTGCTTGGGAATGGGTGAAAGGTGATGTGTACTTGACATGTTGAGATTAATGGATTGATCTGACAAATCGTAGAGATTCTCTCAGAATTCGCACGCGCGGCGTTTTCCTCGCACCGAACACTGGCTCACATTTCCTAACCAAGGTATCGCCTTGGCGCGTGAGTCGCGGCATCGTAACCTCGGCGACGGCGCGGTCACTGTGGTACAAGTCTTGGGTTGAGTCGACTCGGGTTGACAGTGTGTGAATCAGGGTCGCGCGCAAATACCGGTTAAGGGTCGGAGGTTACCGAAATTCGACCGGAAAGACCGCGGAAGTCTATGGAACGGTACGGTTTAGGATACGGGGCTTACAACTTTCCCCTCCTAATAAAAATTTTATCCTCAAAATTTACATAATCATCGCGACTAGTCATAACTCATGAGGGAGAAGAAACATAATATCACTATATAAAATCATAGATAACATACAACATACAACACAATCAATCATAAAAAAGATGGGGATAATGCTCTCGAATCTCAGCCTCGCGCTGCCAAGAAGCCTCCTCGACAGAATGGTGACCCCACTGAACCTTTACCAACGGAATGATCTTAGTCCGGAGGACCTGCTCCTTCCTATCAAGGATACAGACTGGCTGCTCAATATAGGAAGCGTCCTCATAAACCTCTAACGGCTGCTAGTCAATAACAGGAACGATGTCTGACCCACACTTTCTCAATATGGAGACATGAAAAATGATGTGGATGCCAGACAACTGAGATGACAAGGCAAGGCGATAGGCTACGACGCCAACGCATCCAGTGATCTCAAAAGGTCCTATGAATATCGGGGTAAGCTTGCCCTTCACTCCAAATCGAACTACGCCCTTCATGGGTAAGACCTTGAGATACACATGGTCCCCTACATCAAACTCCAAGGGACGACGCCGATGATCAGCAAAACTCTTCTGCCGGCTCTGAGCTGTGCGCATCCTCTGCCTGATGATATCAATAGCCTCTGACGTCTCCTGCACAAGTTCGGGACCTAGGAGACGACGCTCTCCAACCTCGGTCCAACAACTCGATGATCTGCATAGTCTACCATATAGTGCCTCAAAAGGAACCATGTCGATGGTCGCCTGATAGATGTTATTGTATGCGAACTCAGTCAATCGCAGATGCTCATCCCAGCTACCCCCGAAATCAATTGCGCAGGCTCGAAGCATATCCTCAAGGATCTGGTTGATTCTACGGATGATACGTGGTGCTGAGCTGTAATTCAGTCCCCATCACTCTCTGAAAGCTCTCCCAAAACTGAGACGTGAACCTTTGGTCTCGGTCAGAAACGATCGAGACTGGAACACCATGAAGTCTCACAATATCCTCGATAAATAATCTCGCAAGCTGGTCCAAAGGCCAAGTCGCACGAATCGCAATAAAATGTGCCGACTTCGTCAAACGATCCATAACAACCCAGATGGCGTCATGACCGCGCTGAGTCCTCGGCAACCCCATAATGAAATCTGTCGACAGGTGCTCCCACTTCTACATCGGGACACTCAACGGCTGCAATAGACCAGGGGGTCTCTGATGATTGGCCTTAACACACTGGCATGTGTCACACTCGGCCACAAAACTAGCGATCTAGTGCTTTATTCCCGCCCAAAAATACTGTCGCCTCATATCGCAGTACATCTTTGTCGAGCCAGGATGGATAGAAAACCGCGATCGATGTACCTCGGTCATAAGATCTCTGTGCAACTCAGGAATATCCGGGACACATAATCGGCCTCTGAAGCGAAGTCCACCATCTATACCAATATGTCAATCTGCCTGACTCTCAGATGCTGCCTCTGCTCGGTAATCCTGTAACGACTCGTCTGCCTGCTGAGCCTCGATCACCCTTGCGACAAGAGAAGGTTGAATCGACATACTCGATAACTGCACAATAGAAGACTGCAAGCTAAACTCAAAGTCATACTCTGTTATATCCTCAAGCATCCGCCACTCCTAAATCATCATATGCGCCACCAGGCCTCGTGGCTGATGGCTGAGGACATCTGCCACCACGTTCGTCTTACCCGGGTGGTACTGGAGCTCAAAATCATAGTCCTTCAGGAGCTCCATCCAGCGCCTCTGCCTCATGTTCAACTCAGACTGCGAGAAGAGGTACTTCAAGCTCTTGTGGTCAGAAAAGAGCTCGAACCTAACCTCGTATAGATAGTGTCTCCACACCTTCAGTGCGAAGACAACTGCAGCCAATTCTAAATCATGCGTGGGGTAGTTCAGCTCATGGACCTTAAGTTGACGAGACGCAAAGGCCACTGATGTCTCATGCTGCATCAGGACAGCACCCAAACCAATATGCGAGGCATCGATAAATACAATAAAACCATCACTCCCAGAGGGAAGAGTGAGGACAAGAGCGGACGTGAAGCGGTCCTTCAACTCTATAAATGCTCGCTCGCAGGCGTCGCTCTAAATAAACTCCGCGCCCTTCCGAGTCAACCTGGTCAGCGGGGCTGCAATACGAGAGAAGCCCTTAATAAAACGCCGGTAGTAGCCGGCCAAACTAAGAAAACTGCGGATCTCGGACGCGTTCGTGGGTTGGCCCCACTGACGCACTACCTCAACTTTTGAGGGGTCCACTGCGACACCCTCCCTCGTCACCACGTGACCGAGGAACTTCACCTCCTCCTGCCAAAACTTGCACTTCTCCAGCTTCGCATACAGCTGGTGTATACAGAGGGTCTGCAACGTAACCTCCATATGCTGCTCGTGCTCCTCACGGGTCCTCGAATAGATTAGAATGTCGTCAATGAAGACTACAACAAACTGATCGAGATAAGGGCGGAAGACCTCGTTCATCAACTGTATGAACATTGCGGGCGCATTGGTCAGTCCGAAGGACATGACCTGAAACTCGAAATGACCATAACGCGTCTTGAATGTTGTCTTCGGAATGTCCTCCTCTTGGACCCAAATCTGATGATAACCGGAACGCAAGTCAATCTTCAAAAAGAACTGTGCACCCTGTAGCTTATCGAACAAATCATCAATCCTTGAAAGTGGATACTTGTTCTTGATCGTGACCTTGTTGAGCTCGCGGTAATCTACGCAGAGCCTCAACAAGCCATTCTTCTTCTTCACGAAGAGTACCAGCGCTCCCCACGGTGAACTGTTTAGACGGATAAAGCCCAACTTGCGTAACTTATCCAACTGCTTCTTCAGATCCCGCAACTTCAACGGTGCCATACGATACGGGGGCTTCGAAATAGGCGCAGTACCAGGCACGAGATCAATCTGAAACTCAGTGAGTCGACGAGGCGGTAATCCCAGAATCTCCTGGAACACGTCAGGAAAATCGCAAACCACGGGCAACTGGTCGATGCTCACCGTTATGGGCTCCTCTATGACACATGACATCAAACAAGACAACGGCTCTCCTCTGGGCTCAGCAATGAACTGGAACTGTGACAAGCCAGGTATACAAAACGTGACTGTCCTCGCGGAACAATCCAATATGGCGTGGTACTCAGCAAGCCAATCCATACCCAGGATGACGTCAACTTGGACATCGGCAATGCAAACAGATCGGTAGGTAAAAAGATATCCCCAACCAGAACGGGGCAAGACGAGCTGAATCGGCCCAACACTACAATCTTCCCCAAGGGAGTCGATACTGACAAGCCCTCACGAGTAGACTTTAATGGCAAACCAGTCGATCGGTAAAAACTCTCGGCCACAAAAGAATGCGATGCACCAGAATCAAACAACACACGTGCAATGCATGTAGATACTAAAAGTATACCCTCGACGACTCCTCTGGATGACTGCGGGTCTTGCTGAGCAGCATAAAACCTAGCCTGAGCAGGCTGGGGAGACGCCTGTCCCCTTTGAGCGTGCTGCTGTCGCTGAAGCGGTCGAAACTGCTGCCTCTGCTATTGCGGTCTTGGAGGCTGGTGCTGATGCTGCTGCTGAGGTGGCCACGGTGGTGGGGGTTGCTGTCGCTGCTGCTGTGGGGGTCTTTGCTGCTGCTACGGTGGAGGCTGTTGTGGACCTCTCTGCTGCTACTGCTGCTGGGGGCGAGGACACTCCCACATACGATGCCCCATCGCACCGCACCTAAACCAAGAGCCGACGAACTGCCTCGGAGGTGGTGCTGAAGGTGTTGATGGCGCTCCGAAGGCTAGGCGACCTGTGCACCTCTGCTGTGGTCGACCCTACTGGGAATCACTGGAAGGAGCCTGCCTCTTCCAGTCTCTCCTCTGACCACGATCAGACTGAGAACCGGCCCACTCAGCTTTAAAAATCTGGGCCTTCCGTACCACCCCCTCGAACGTCGGGAGCTCATACCCAATGACACGGCCTCGAAGACCGTAACGCAAGCCGTCCTCAAATCGGTGGGCTCTCGGCTCCTCATCATCCACCAAGTATGGTGCAAATTTGGACAGTGCTACAAAACGAGTGACATATTGAGCCACCGTCATATCACCCTGTACCAAGGCCTTGAACTCCAATGCCCGCTATCGTCGGATGTGATCAGGAAAATACTATCAGTCAAACTGATCTACAAAATCCTCCCAAGTCCATACAAAATCAGCGCTCGCTGCTCGGGAGACTGATGTCCACCAGTGCTCAGCCTCACCATGGAGGAGAAATACGGCTAATCGGACTCACCGCTCAGTCGTGCATCCCATCGTCTAGAATATCTTCTCCACATCGGCGCGCCATCTCTCAGCTACCCTTGGGTCTGGCTCACCCTGAAAACGCGAAGGATCGAGCTGTCGAAACTCTCGAAGGAGGGCGCTCACGCGCTCCTACTCTACCTGGGAGGGTGAAACAACGGGGTGCCTGCCCTGCCCCTGGAGTGCAGTCGTCACAGCCTGTAACATCTATTGCAACTGGAAGGCACTCATGGATACGGTCGGGTCTGCACCGGTCTCTGATGGAGGAGTAGCATCCTCCGGATGGGCGGTAAAAATCTCTGGTGGTGGAGTGGGCATCGTAAGTGGTGGAGCGGGAGTCTCAGGTAGTGGTGTGGGAGTCGATCGGGTCACTCTCTTAGGCATCTTGTCTTACAGGAAAGAGCAAAGGTGCCTATCAACTTCAAAACTCTCGAAGGCACGCACGTTAAGGGTCTGTAATCAAAGATCGGTAAGCTATCCGAACTTCGAGACTTACCCATTTATAGCGAATATATAATGTTGTTCTTAGTTATTCCCAAGTTATGCTCTGATACCAATTTCTGTCACGCCCCAAACTCGAAAACCGGGCTCATAAAATTTTTAATCGCCGAATACGGCGCCGACAGCCTCCGTAGAACCCCATTCTCGACTCCCAGCGCCCATTCGCCAGGTTTCGATCCTGAGATGCTACGAGGAGGATTTTCAACATCAGTTTGATTCATAATAAGCATAACCAAAGGCATAACCCACAAACAACAACCAAAAACTCCATCACATTTCCACTATAATCAAAAACTTTAAAAGTACAATGAACATAAAAGGAAATACAATGATAAGAAACAAAAAGCTCCAAGATGATCTACAAAGTGCTCCTTCCTCAGCGCTGCTGTGCTCCAACGTCACCTGCACGCAACGATCGTGCATAAGCTTATGGAAAGCTTAGAGGGTGGTGAAAGTGTATGCGCAAGGTAGTAGTTATGCAGTATCAGCATAATACGGAATATGCTGATGAATCCATGAATGCTATTAACCATACCAAGGCCATGCGGTGCAAGGCATGAATGATGTCAGCCATATCAAGGCTATGCGGTGTGAAATGTAACTCAAGCATGCGAATCCTCATTTAATTCCACATATCAATATAGCTTAACTCTAGGATATCACTGGGGTCTAGTACACTCCAAGCCAGATTGCCGCCCCATCGCGCTCAATAAGGTGAGTGAAAAAGACCTCACTATCCACCTACCAATATCGGGCTCGGCTCGTCAATAGCGGACCCATTCCTCGAGCTGGTCAGACTCAGCCTAGCTTTGCCCCCTCCTTTCGGGCGGGTAAGGCCGCACCCCCTTCCAACCGACCATTACACAGTGGAAAGCGCAACCGTCTGGTAATCGGCACTTGGCGCTCATGTACCCACTCGATCTAGACGTTGGAGCAACCTCTTAGTACCATAAGGGTTTAGGGACTTTCACCCATGGATATCTATAGCACCTCATGTAGAACAAAATTTTCGGTATCCAATCCTGCCAACCACGATATGCCTGTGGAGGCTACGGCCCTGATGTCGCGAGGGCGTACAGTACCATATCACACAATGCGAATGCATGAATCACACTATCCAGTCATGCAGCAATCCTGCACGTATCCTGCGCTCATGTCGGGCAACACCGCTCATTCGGGAGCCCCTAAACAATCTTTCCGAAGGCATATGCTATGATCAGTCACTTCTCATATCAAGCATACATATGATGCGTATGACCATGAATTATGGAACTATATTAAACATGCTATAAAGTAATATACAATATCCTTACAACGCAGATGGACTAGACGGCCTACACACAACAAGTACGAGCCTATCAATGGGCCCTAGGGAGAGTTATAATGTGGACGTTTAACCAATATTATACTTGCAATGTGGACGTCAAACCATCATTGCTCCCAAGGCATAGCCCGTCGTAAACATTATTACATAAACCATGTTGGGATCACACATTGCAATGGACCTTAGGTACATCCCATTGGGCCTTCATTATATCAAATGGGCCGTATCACATGGGCCTTACATTCGTCAAATGGGCCGCATTAATGGGCCTCACCAACGGGCCTTATGTACATTGTAATGGGCCATAGCCCATGGGCCATAAAATACATCACAATGGGCCTAATCACATGGGCCTTATGTGTAAGCCCCATATCCTAGACCGTACCATTCCATAGGCTTCCGCGGTCTTTCCGGTCGAATTCCGGCAACCTTCGACCCGTAACTAGTATTTGGGCACGACCCTGATTCTCATGCCGTCAACCCGAGTCGACTCAACCCAAGACTTGTACCTTAGCGACCGCGTCGTCGCCGAGGTTCCGATGCCGCGACTCGCACGCCGAGGCAATACCCTGGTTGGGAGATGTGGGCCAGCGTTCGGTGCGAGGAAAACACCGCGCGTGCGAATCACTAGAGAATCTCTACAAGATGTCACATCAATCAATCAACCCATCAATCCCATCATGTCAAGTACACATCACCTTTTACCCATTCCCAAGCAAGCCCCAAAAGTTAAAAAGATCTTATAAGCCCATACCTCTCTTACAACTTTTGCTACAAAAGTAAAAAAGCCTCTTACACCCATCACCACCACATCTATTACTCCATCACCCATCACTCCCTCTCTCTCTCTCTCTCTCCACCTTTACAAGTCTCTCTCTCATTTTCAAACTCTCCCTAAGTAAAAAAATCCCATACATATGAGCTCTCCAACTCTTCCAAGCTTCAAGTGTGGCCCACCTTTCCATCCCTAGATCTCCCATCCTAGCCATCCATTTCTCATCTTCCTCCATCAAAGAGAAGCGCAAGGAGCTAAGGAAGCTAAGGGAGCAAGAAGATCAAGCGGTGGGTGCTTTGATAGGGTAGTTTTTAATGTTTTTAAGATGGGCCAAGTGAGGCAACCGATCAATAGTTTGGATCTCACTTTGGACCCTAAGATGTAGCCGATGGCCCACTTGGATCATCATGATCATTCCATGATGGGGCCATTCTCCATGGACCCCATTATGATGTTTATTTTCCTTGCATACCTAGGGTCATCTAGACCGTCTATTTTAGTGGAGAAGGGATCTCCACCGTTGGATGTTGATTTAATGGGCCCATGTGTAATGTGACTCACTTGATGTATGATTTAGTGCAAGGGAGGGCCCATAGTGTTGGGGTCCCTCCATCATGTGGGTCCCACTCTCTATCCCTCTCTCTCCCTCTCTATTTCTTTTTTTTTATGTGTGATGATAATGAGGTTGTGTGGCCCACTTGAATGGATCCCACCACGAGGTATGTATTCTATCCAAACCATCTACAAGTGGGGCCCACTTTATGTGTATTTTACCCACACCATACTCCATTTGGTGGTCAACCTAAGCAGGGCCTACCTCAATGCGTGTGATAGACCAAACCGTCCAGCGTCTCTGGACGCTGGACAAAAGGAAAAAATGCAAATATCAACTTATTCCCAAGCCTTGGGTGACCCACTCATGTAGGCCCCACCTTGATGCATATATTCAATCCACGCCGTCCATTCCCCTCTCAACCTCATTTTAGGCGTTGAACCAAAAAATGGTGTCAACCCGAGGTCCTGGTAGGCCATACCATATCAAATGGTGGTTTTCACTATTAAAAACTTCCCTGATTGTTTATACGCTGAAATATGCCCAATATTGGGCTTGTTTTGCTTGTCTTGAGCCGTGGAGGGCCATTGGACGGAGTGAATTGTCTAGATGTGGACCCCACCTATGAAAACCAAGAAAAAATCAGAAATAAAAAAAATGCAACGGCAGCAGGCGCTGCCTGCGCACAGCGTCCGGGCGGACGGGCGAGCGGACAGCCAAGCACGGCTATAGCCGTGGGCCCCACCTTGATGTTTATCTGTCATCTAACCCGTTCATAGGGTGGGCCACCCCCTGACGTACGCCCACTCCAAAAATCATCCTGATCTAAGGCTCAGGTGGCCCACACCATAGGAAACAGTGGGATTGAATCTCTACCATTGAAACCCCTTTTGGGCCCACAGAAGTTTAGGATCAACATGAAATTTGTTTTTACCCTTCACCTAGGTCCATGCGACCTTATCAACGGTCTGGATGAAAAATAAATGTTATGGTGGGCCCCACATGGAGCCCACAGTGGCATGTGTTTTGCTGCCACCATCCAGGCAGACGGTGGAGCCCACTGTGATGTTTGTGTTGAGCCCAGTGTGTTCATGTGCGTGCCTGTGTGGGTGTGTTCATGTGCGTGCGTGTGTGGTATGTATGTGTGTGTATATATATTTATATATATATATATATTATATTATATATAATTTACTGCTAGTGGGAGGCCCATCTCAGCTTACTTGTGGCCCATGGTTGAGGCCCACTTTGATATATATGTAAGGCCCAATTAGGGGCCCATGGTTTAAGGCCCATTAAGATGTATTGGGGCCTATGGGTTGAGGCCCCTTTGATGTACATTTGGGGCCCCATTGGTGTGGCCCATTTGATACACATAAGGCCCATGAGATTAGGCCCATTTGATGCATTCTAAGGCCCATGGGTCATGGTCCATTGCAATGCACATAAGGCCCATTGGTGCAGCCCATTGATGTGGCCTACTTGATGAATATAAGGCTCATATGATATGGCTCATTTGATGTATTTAAGGCCCAATGGGATGTACCTAAGGTCCATTTCAATGTACAATCCCAACATGGGTTATGTAATGATGTTTACGTCGGGCTATGCCTTAGGAGCAATGGTGGTTTGACGTCCACATTGCAAGTATAGTGTGGTTAAATGTCCGCATTATGACTTTCCCTAGGGCCCATTATTAGGATCGTACTGTAATGTGTAGGCCGTCTAGGCCCATCTTCGTTATGAACATCATCCATCCCATATAACATGTTTAGTTCCATGATTCATGATCATATGCATCATACGTATGCTTGATATGAGAAATGACTGATCATAGCATATGCCTTCAGGCAGATTGTTTAGGGGCTCCCGTACAGGGGGTGTTGCCCACATGAGCGCACGATACGCGCAGGATTGCTGTATGACTGGATAGTATGATTCATGCATTCGCATTGTGTGATATGGTTACTGTACGCCCTAGCGACATCAGGGCCGTAGCCTCCACAGACGTATCGTGGTTGGCAGGATTGGATACTGAAAATACTGTTCTACATGGGGTGAGATAAATATCCCTGGGTGAAAGTTCCTAAACTCTTATGGTACCAAGAGGTTGCTCTAACGTCTAGACCGAGTGGGTGCATGAGCGCTAAGTGCTGATTACCAGACGGTTGCGCTTTCCACTGTGTCGTGGTCGGTTGGAAGGGGGTGCGGCCTTATCCGCCCGAGAGTAGGGGACAATGCTAGGCTGAGTCTAACCAGCTCGAGGAATGGGTCCGCTATTGACGAGCCGAGCCCGATATTGGCAGGCGGATAGTGAGGTCTTTTTCACTCACCTTATTGCACGCGATGGGGCGACAATCTGGCTTGGAGTGTACTAGACCCCGGTGATATCTTAGATTTTGAGCTGTATTAATGTGGACTTAGATGAGGATTTGTATGCTTGAGTTGCATTTCGTATTACATGACCTTGGTAGGGCCGACATCATTCATGCTTTGCACCGCATGGTCTTAGTACGGTTATGGTATTCCTGGCTTTCATCAGCATGTTCCGCATTATTTTGATACTGCATAACTACATTACCACCTTGAGCATACACTTTCACCACCCTCTAAGCTTTCTATAAGCTTATGCACGACCGTTGCGTGCAGGTGACGTTGGATCGCAGCAGCGCTAAGGCTTGGGCGCGTGGCAGATCATTTTGGAGTTTTTGTTCATCTTCATTGTATTTCCCTTTATGCTCATTGTACTTGTAAAATTTTTTATCATAGTGAAAATGTGATGAAGTTTTTGGTTGTTGTTGTGGGTTATACCTTTGGTTATGCTTATTACGAATCAAACTGATGTTGAAAATCCTCCTCGTAGCATCCCAGGATCGGAACATGGCGAATGGGCGCTGGGAGCCGAGAATGGGGTTCTATGGAGGCTGTCGGTGCCGGATTCGGCGATCAGGAATTTTGTGAGCCCGGTTTCCGAGTTTGGGGCGTGACATTATGTATCTCAAATTGGCCACACCAATTAGGCCCCATGCACATCCAATGGGCCACACCCAACAAAAGCGGTGGTGATGATTTCCACCATTAAAATTCCTAAGGCCCACCATGAAATATGTTTCCCATCAACCCCTTCCATAATTTACATAGTGATAGATGGAGTGGGGTCAATATTAACTTGATGGGAAACTGCTATGGCCTCTTGGCAATTTTGAACAGTGGGCGTCATTGACCACTACTTTGAATGGTGGGGTCCACTTGAATTTTTGATTTGGCCCGTTCCTTAACTCCTGACGTAAAATGAGCTCTCAAAATGGATGGACGGTTTTGGATGCAACACTTGTATCATGGTGGGGGGTCCACATGAAGGCCCACCACCCAGTATATTGTATATAATATAATATATATTTTATATATAGTATATACAATATATATAATATAATATTATACATACACACACACACACGCCCACACACGCACACACACACCCACCGTCCCCTGGACGGTGGGGATAGAACACATAATCACAGTGGGCTCCACCGTCCGCCTGGACGGTGGAAGTAAAACACATATATCACTGTGGGCTCCACGTGGGGGCCACCATAATGTTTATACACCATCCAACCCGTTGATAAGGTCACGTAAACCTAAATGAAGAGTAGAAACAAATTTCATCCTGATCCAAAACTTCTGTGGACCCAAAAAGGGTTTCAACGGCAGATGTTCATCATCACTGATTCCTGTGATGCGGGCCACCTGAACTCCAGATCAGGCTGACCTTTGGGGTGGGTGCACTTCAGGGAGTGGCCCACCTAATGAACGGGTTAGATGACAGATATACATCATGTTGGGGCCCACGGCTGGGCCCGTGGGCTGTTACCCGTCCGCCCATCTGCTGTGCGCAGGCAGCGTCTGCTGCCTTCTGACACAGCAGCAGCGCCTGCTGTTGCTGATGTTATTTATTATTTTTTTTGCCTTCCCACGATTTTTCACATGTGGGGCCCACGTTAAGTAAATCCACCCTAGCCATTAGTCTCTACAGACTATGACAAGTCCATCGAGCCCAATATTGGACATGTCTTGGTGCGTAAGAAATTTTAAGCAAACTTGAAAGGTAAAAATCACTGTTTTAATGCTATGACCCACCAGATACTCGGAGCAACCTCATTTTTCGGCTCAACGCCTAAAATAGTCTGAGGAAGAGGATGAACGACGTGGATTGAACACATGCATCAAGGTGGGGCCTACATGAGTGGGCCACCCATAAGCTTGGAAACAAGTTGATATTTGTGTTTTCCAAACCACGTCCAGCGTCCCTGGACGCTGGACATTGCACGTAACAAATACATTAGAGGTGGGCCCTGCTTAGGTGGGCCACCTCATGGAGGATGGTGTGGATATAACACACACAAAGTGGGCCCCACTTGTAGATGGTTTGGATAGAATACATGCCTCATGGTGGGGTCCATTCAAGTGGGCCACACAACCATATCATGATCTCATAAAAGAAAAAGAAATAGAGAGGGAGAGAGAGGGATAGAGAGTGGGACACGCGTGATGGAGGGACCCCAACACTATGGGCCCTCCTTTGCAACCAATCATACATCAAGTGGGTCCCATTACACATGGGCCCATTAAATCAAAATCCAACGGTGGAGATCCCTTCTCCACTAAAATAGACGGTCTAGATGACCCTAAGTATACAAGAAAAATAAACATCATAATGGGGTCCATGGAGAATGACCCCATCATGGAATGATTATGATGATCAAAGAGGGCCATCGGCCACATCTTAGGGTCCCAAGTGAGATCCAAACCATTAGTCGATTGGCCTCACTTGGCCCATCTTAAAAACATTAAAACTACTCTATCAAAGCACCCACCGCATGATCTTCTTGCTCCATTGGCTTCCTTAGCTCCTTAGCTTCAATTCCAACGGAGGAGATGAGGTTTGGATGGTTGAGATGGGAGATGAAGGGGTAGGAAAGTGAGCCACCTTTGTTGCTTGGGAAAGCTTGAGGAGGCTCATACGTATGGTGCTCTCTTGCTTGGGAAAGTGAATTGAAAAATGAAGGGGAGAGAGAATTGTAAAGGGAGAGAGAGAGATGGGTGATGGAGTGATGGATATGGTGAGTGATGGGTGTAAGAGACTTTTTGACTTTTGTGGCAAATGGTATAAGAAAAGAATGGGCTTTGTAAAAACTTTTTGACTTTGTGGTTGCTTGGGAATGGGTGAAAGGTGATGTGTACTTGATATGTTGAGATTGATGGATTGATGGATTGATGTGACAAATCGTAGAGATTCTCTCAGAATTCGCACGCGCGGCGTTTTTCTTGCACCGAACGCTGGCCCACATCTCCTAACCAAGGTATCGCCTTGGCGCGCGAGTAACAGCATCGGAATCGTGGCGACGGCGCGGTCGCTATGGTACAAATCTTGGGTTGAGTCGACTTGGGTTGACGGCGTGTGAATCAGGGTTGTGCGCAAATACTGGTTAAGGGTCGGAGGTTGTCGGAATTCGACCGGAAAGACCGCGGAAGTCTATGGAACGGTACGGTCTAGGATACAGGGCTTACATAATGGCCAGTTGGGATCCATAGAGGCCAGGTGGGATACATAATGCCAATTGGGATCCATAAAGGCTAGGTGGGATACATAATGGCCAATTGGGATCCACAGAGGCCAGGCGAGATCTGTAATAGCCACATGGGTTCCAAAGTGCCCAGGTGGGATCCACCATGGCCAATTAAGATCCATAGTGCCCAATGAGGATCTACAGTGGTCATGGGAAATCCATCCGTCCTAGGTACGATCCACGGTGCTCTAGGGGATCCACCTCTCCCAGATGCAATCCACAATGCTCTTAGAGGATCCATTCCTCCCAGGTGCGATCCACAGTGCTATGGGGGAATCCATCCCTCCCAGGTGTGGTCCACATTACTCACATGGGATCCACCCCTCCAAATGAGATCCATACTTCTACATTTTCATTCATTCAATTCAAAATTCACATCTACATCCACATCCACATGTGTATTTAAAAAAAAAAAAAATAGTGGTCACTTTAAAAAAAAAAAAAACATTACAACCTCCTTCCTTCCTCGTGCAATCTCCTCCTTACACCCCACAAAAAAAAAAAAAAAAAAAAAAAAAACTCTATATTCATACCTCTAACCATCATATTAGTCTCTCTAGAGGTTGTAGGATGGTTAGAGAGTGTAGTAGGGCCCGCATAGCTACCTTCCAACCCTTGGAACTTTCAAAATGGCTAGGGGTGCCACTCTCTGTGGTGAAAATCCTTAAAATATCGCCTAAAACTCGTTGGGATAGAGGAATGAACACCCGATTGACGCCAAAAGATTGCTAGAGTGGGTCCCAAGGAGGTGGCAATAATGGCCGTAATGACCTTCTTCGATGGTGGTCACCTCTCTCTTAAAAAAAAAAAAACCCTTCGAAAAAAAGATGAAATGAGTTTGAAATTCAGTTTGACCCCACATATAGCCTTAACCTTTCAAACATTAAAAAAAAACCCACTGTGTATCACAAATGAAATCCACTCCAACCATTAGCTCAGAAAATAATTTTAGAGCATGCCAAGAATGGGGGAAGAAGGCATCATGAGAGGACCGCGCTAGAGGAAACAACTCGGAGAAAAAGGCTAACATTGTCTCTATTAGGGGCCACAGAGGCCTCAGATGGAGATGAAATCAACGCCCTTCAATGTCCTGGGATGCTTCAAAACAAATGAGTGGATCAAATCTCACAAGGAATGTGCCCATTCACCGTTATGTGGGACCCATAATCCCCTCTTGCAAGACCCGTTTTAACTTCTGAGAGAAGCCAACGGCGTACAATGGAGCAGCTGTCGTAAGGGCATTTTCATCCTAAGAAAATGCAAAAAGTACCCTCGGCCTCGGGTCTAATTAGAAAACTAAAGTTTTATAGGGGATGCCATTGCCCTAATTACATCATACCTTGAGGCCATTATACTAAAAATCCCAATGCATCATCCCTTAATGCATCTATTGTATATCTACACCATCCATCCATTTTGCTAGTTCATTTTAAGATAAGAACCAAAGATTGA
Organism: Magnolia sinica; assembly: GCF_029962835.1. Taxonomy (NCBI): domain Eukaryota; kingdom Viridiplantae; phylum Streptophyta; class Magnoliopsida; order Magnoliales; family Magnoliaceae; genus Magnolia; species Magnolia sinica. Next base: position 19,480,045 of record NC_080586.1, read on the forward strand.
AACATATCCAAGTCTCAGGAAGACCATACTATAGGAAACAGTGGTAATCAACTATTAAAAATGTCGTGGGCCACAAAAGTTTTAGATCAACTTAATATATGTCTATACCTTCATTCATATTTGTGTGAATTATCAATACATTAGATGACAAATAAAATTTACGGAAACATTATAGTGGGCCTTGGGAAGTTTTTAATAGCGGACATTCAATCATTACGGTTTCCTATAGCATGGTCTAGCTAACCGAAAATTAGATCAGCTTTATTTTTTAGATCATTTTCTTGAAATGATCTCACAAAATGGATGGACGTGTGGACATAGAATTAGTGCATCAAGGTGGCCCTCATGGTAAGGCAGCACCATATTAGGCTAGGCCAGGGTTGCACTCCCCGTCAAACTATGGGTGTGATGGGACACACCAAATTGGAACCCAAGTCAAGAGGCTAGTTCCCCGCGTCATCGTGTAACTCGCTTCGTCTCGGAAGCAGAATGTGTGGTGTGCCCCACATTACTGATTTCAGTGGTGTGATGATGTCATCATGATATGTGGGCCTCACCATAAAGTATGTATTATATCCATACCTTCTTTAAAAAAAAAAAAAATTCAAATCATTTCAGGGCATGGTCTTAAAAGTAAGGTAGATCCAAGTTTCAAGTAGACCACACCACAGAAAGAAGCGAAGGTTAAATGCATACCATTGAAAACTTCTTGGAAGCCACGTAAGTTTTGAATCGAGTTGATATTTGTGTTTTTCCTTATTTCAGGTTCACGTGACCTTATGGACAGGTTGAATGGGAAATAAACATCATTGTGAGCCTTAGGAAGGTTTTAATGGTGGGTGTTATTGTCTTTATTGCTGTGTGTGGTGTGCTCAACTTGATTTTTTTATTCAACTCATTTTTTAGCCCCATGACTTGGAACGAAAAATGAATGGACGGTGTGGGTATAATACATACATCATGATGGTCCCACGTAACATGATGAAGTAAACATCAATCAGCTTTCCTTCGCTGGCTTTCCTCTCTCCGATGCAAACGGGTCACCGAACCATGTGGCCCCACTTTTGGTTTTTTTTTTTTTTTCACAATGTTGGTTTTACCTGTGAATATTGCAATGTGAGATTACCCTAGGGAATGGCTTTTCTTCGGTGGCAAACCCTGATACGGGGACGCAGTTTGGCTACTGACCCAACACCAACCAATTATATGATGTCAAAGCTTTGTGGGCGCTACCAAGATGTATGTGTTTTATCCATGTTATTCATCCATTTTGCTAGCTTATTTTATGGCACGAGCTCAAAAATAAAGTAATTCTAAATCTCAGGTAGACCACACCATAGTAAAACAATATTTATTGAATGCCCACCATTAAAAACTTCCTAGGGCTACTTTAATATTTATTTTCCATCCAAAATGTTGATAAGGTCACATAGACACACAAATATCGGCTTGATTCAAACTTTGGTGGCCTCTGTGAAGTTTTCAATTGTCCCCAATTTTTCCCGTGGTGTGGTCCACCTGAGATTTGGATGTCTCATTTTTAGGCTCATGCCTTAAAACAAGTTGAAAATTGGATAAAAAGAATGGATAAAGCACATACATCATGGTGGGGTCCACAAAGCTTTGACACCAACTAGCTGGATGGTGTTTTGGTCGGTAGCTAAACTACATTAATAGGCCGGAATCATTGGATTTATCCATCTTTTGCAATGCTGCTGATGCAGTATAAGCCCCAACAGATGAAGACAATGGGAACCAAAAGAATCATACAGCTTATATATGCTAGCTAGCTGTCCAATCCAAGCCCTGGAAATAGGAGAGGATTAGGCTGTTTCCCTGACCGCGGGGCCAACTTTGATGTATGTGTTTTATATTTTTTTTAGGGCATGGTCTCAAAAATAAGACAGATTCAAATTTCAAGTGGACCGCATGATAGAGATTGAATGCCCACCATTAAAATCTTCTATAGGCCACAAAAGTTTTGGATCAAGCTAATATTTGTATTTTCCATTCCCTTCATTTAAGTATGCATGACATTATCAATAAGCTGGATGGCAAATAAACATTATAGTCGGCTTTCCTAAGCTTTTATTAGTGGGCATTCAACAACCATTATTTTGTTTTTGGTCAATATGGGCATTCAAATTTTTATTTTACAGAAATATCACTTAGTCCTGTATATTGCATAACCTGGAATTTTTGTTTATGTTAATTTTTGCATATTTTATTTTTGATAATTGTAATTCTCATCTGTCATTATCATCTAAGCTTCATCTCAGATCCTAACTAGTTGGGGTCTCCATCAATCTTGTTTCGCTGTTCTGCCATATTAAAAATCATATATTTAATTAAATTATAGGTAATTAAATCTTTTATTACTAATATCTACATAGGTATTTTTAGGCTTTCCCCTTACCTTTTTAGAGCCTTTAACCTGTATCAACACTCATTTCTAATTTAGTCTCCATTACAGATGCCTAAAACCATTCGAGTATACTTTGTCAAATCTTATTATTTATTGGTATTACTCCTAAGTTTCCCTGAACATATTCATTTCTACTTCCATTCTTTTGTTGTCTTGTTCCTCGTATACCTTGATATTTTCATTTCAATTATGCTTATCCTATTATATATCACTGCTTTATTGCCTAACATATGTACCGTTAAAGCATAACTAGTTTTATAGTTATCTTATAAAATTTTCTTATTTCATTAGTACACATCAATCGCATAAAACTCCATAAGCACATCGCCGCTTCATTTACTCAGCTTTATTTATATGAGTAACATCGTTCTTGATCTATCTACTCTTTGCAATTATCGACCCAAAATATTAAAAATGATTCTTGTCTATACCTCTATGAATTTTGTTATGGGAAAAATGGGTTAGCAAATAAAAAGTCAAGTAAGAGGGGCTAAGCAAGCCTGATCAAATGACTAACTCGGTTTAAGATCACTTCCGACCAAGGAATCAACTCGAGCTTGACTCCACGACCACTATCAAGGATAAGTCGGGGAGCCTAAGGTCAGCACATGACCCCTAGGTCAAGTCAGCACACTACCTCCAGGTAAGACTGGCACACTACCCCCAATTCAGGTTGGCACACTGACCTCAGGTCAAGTCGGTCAAGACCACATCGGCATCCTACTATACATTTTTGCTGATTCGGAATAATCAAATCTTATCTAAGAGAGATCCTCTTGAGATCTCTTCTATAGATCTCGAAGGATATCCGCGACATACTCAGGAAACCGAGATCCTTACCAAGGATCTCGAAAAATTTTCCCATGTGTTCAGGATCCAAATCCCTTTATAATACGCCCCTACTAATTAGGGAAATCTCATCTACGTCACTATCTCCCCTTAAGTATGAATAGAAGCATCTCTAATGGTCAAATATACGCACAATCTCTAGTCTGAAACCCCTTACTTGACCAGAATTGGATTCCTTACCTGACTTAGGCATTGGAGGGTCTCTGCTAGCCAAGGTCTCCTTTGCTCGTCCCTTGTACAGGTACACGAAGATCTAGGGAAGGCTAGCCAGATTTCTGTATCAACAAATTTTATAAGTTCTTAAGAAATTTTGTAGGTCATTCATCTGTCAATAGGTGATGGGCTCCATATGAATGCATTTACTAGGTTGGAATATTGTTTCTTATAATTGTTATATAGATACCTTCCCTAATTGTCCCTAGCCCTTTTCTTGTTGGCTGCTCTTTCAACAAAAATCTAACTAGAAAACGATGAATGTAGTTGAAACTTCACAACTTTGAGGATTTTAATGCCATAAAGTCTCAACCGTAAGTTGCACTTACAACCACCTTGGGAATTCACAGTTTTGGACAATTTTTTAAGTACATGTGATGACTGAGAGAAACATGCATGTACCCATTTCCGCATGTGAAGCAAAGAAAAGTAGGGAGTTCTAATTCTAAGTAAACAAAGTTTGGTTTGTTGGATATCGCGTGAAAGGAAACTTAAATTAAATCAAACAAGATGAAACCAAACGTAAACAAAACATGTAGAAAACACATAAATTTTGTGAAAAAATCCTCATATATATATATATAAACAACGGCACAAAGTAACAAAAAATCAACTATAAAATGATATTATAAGAGATGATGCATTTACAATGACAAGAACCCCTTCCGAATTTTTCATAACCCTAGTTTTTCTTTTCTAGAACCCGTAGGAACATCCCAACAAACCCTTGTTATGACCGAATCCCGATTACACTCGATTTATATATTATTACAATTGAAATATGAAACAAATCGTACACTTACATAGTTCCACGCATGCCGTCGACCTTAATGTCAATCGATCAACACTGATCGAGCACCATTCGGTCAATCAAGCAGACTAAAACTCAAGTGATCAAACAAATTCGAAACTCTCCCGAGAGTAAATAATTTTTTTTTCCAAATATTATCGATCATATAGTCCAAAACTGTCCAGTGAGCGATCTATCTAATTTTGGAGAAGTTCGATCAATCGAGCATGGCCCATTTGTACATAACAGCCACATCTGAACGTTAACAAGTTCTGTGGGTCTTATCATGAGGTATGTGTTATATCCAAACCATCCATTCATTTGATGAGGTCGTCTTAAGAGTTGAGACGAAAAATAAGACAGATATAACTATCAAGTGGACCACACTAAAAAAAGCAGTGGGGGATTGAACGTCTACCATTGAAACCCTTTTCGGGGTCACAGAAGTTTTGCATCAATATGAAATTTGTTTTTCCTCTTCATTCAGTCTTTGTGATCTTATGAACAGATTTGATGGAAAATAAACATTATGGTGGGCCCTACAAATTGTTTAACGGTGAAAATCATTACCACCGCTGCTATTTGTGGTGTGGTCCAGATGATCTTTAGATATGATTCATTTTTTGCATAATGCTCCAAAATGATCTCTAAAAATAGATGAACGGTGTAGATATAATAAATACATCACTGTGGGGCCACGTAACTTTGATCTGCTTTGAACCGTTCGTACAACTCGGAGCTCGAGGAGTGTCAGTGCTCGTCCTCGCACGGCACGCACCCACAGCAGCTATATAGCTGGTGTGTGGTACACCAACCAATCCGCTTCCGGTACAGAGCTGGTGTGTGGTACACGAGCCAATCCGCTTCCCCCCAACGAATGGTTGCGGACTGTCGCACATCCTTAAATAGAAATTGTTCTTCTTCCATTTATTGAGCAAACCAAACCATACACTGGCATTCATTTATAGAGAGACGTCCACGTCATGGGACGACCGTTTGGATACTGCCTAGCCAAAAAACACGCCAAAAGTACTTTCTTTTGGACCGTCCATTTTCTGGGCAGCAATTATATGGCCAGGATTATCCAATAAATGAGATCTTTGGACTGCGTTCCATTCACAACAGCACTATCTGGATTGTCTAGATTGACGGCCATGGACGCGGATCTGGTGGTGTTGATAACACCACCCCTAACGGTAGTGTTGTGATGTATTGGGCACTGTAGGGGCCACCTTGATGTATGTGTTCTATATCCACGCGGTTTATCCGTTTTGAAAGGTCATTTTAGAGAATAAAACAAAAAATACATTAGATCCGAATCTTAAGTGAATCACATCACAGGAAACATTGATGATTGAACGCCCACCGTTAAAAACTTCTTGGGGGCCACAAGTTTTGGATCAAGCTGATATTTGCATTTTACCTTCATCCAGGACTGTGTGACCTCATCAACAGGTTGGAAGGCAAATAAACATTACAGTGGGCCCTAGGAAGGTTTCAACGGTGTTTATCATCATTTCCATTTTCTCATGTGGTGTGGTCCACTTGAGCCTCTAATATTCTTCAGTTTTCGGATCATGCACTACAATAACCTAGAAAAACAGATGGACGGCGTGGATATAGAACATATGCTGATATCAAGGTGGGTCCCACAGCTCCTAATACATCATAAGACTATGGCAGCGGTGGTGTTGGCAACACCACCTAATCCGCGTCCGACGGCCATGCAGGCCACAGAGTTTGATCGGTCCGGTTAGCTTCTTGGGTCGGATAGGGCCTGGCCATGATACTAGTAATGTACGTTAACCATAGATGTACCTGTTATCGGGGAACGATCGCTTGTTGTGGGCCCCTTAATCCTGGTGGGGCCCACCTAATGACTGAATTGAATGACATGAACACAACAAGGTGACCCCACATTCCATCTGGAAGTTTCTATGGCGGGCATCCGGTCCCAGTCCTCCAATGCTCCCTTTGGTATGCCCAGCCCCACCCAGGTTTTATATCAGGCTGGATTTTGTGATATAGGCCTGACAGTGAGGTGGCTCATCTAATGGACGGTTTGGATGGCACTCAAACATCACTTCCGGCCCCACATATCTGCAACGTATGATAGTTACCATGCGCACTGTCACAGGCAGGCTCTGGGCCTCAAATACTCCTAATCGGGTACGCCTAGGCCTAAACACCATGGCCCACTTCTGGCTGGGATTGGACTTGGGCCATGTATTATATTGGGTTGGGCTTGGGCTTACTTTAATAAGGCCCGTTATCAGATAAACACATGGAGAAAAGGACGGCCGTAGTCAATCACGTGATGGACCTGGTATTTTTCTCGGGCTGCAAACATGGCGTGCATGTACGATCCAGACCATTCATCTAAAGGGCACTAGTGTGGATAGGTTGTAAGGTTAAGATCACATTAGCAGGATGATCGTAAGTCCTAACCAACTGATGGGAAGACATGTTAGGATTGGAACTGGACGGTTAAAAATAGTCCAGACTTGGATAGGGAACGGTGGGGATAAGGACGTAGATCATTGAAACCTTCCTGGGGTTCACCATTGAAACCTTCCAGAGTCCTTGAGATCCACGCATCCATTAGATGCCAACCTGCGGTTGGACTGGGGCCCACAAATCAGGCCAGTTAAAAACTCAGTTGGGTGCACCACACGGAAACGGATTGGCTACTCCCCTTGCCATCAGCCAATGGATGATGGTCGGTGCTCTGTGGGCCCCACCATGATGTATATTTTTCATCCATGCCGTCCATATATTTTTATAGATCAGTTCGTGGTGTGAGACCAAAAATGAGGTATATCCCAATCTCAAGTGGACCACATTACAGGAAACAGTGTTGAATGATCGTCGACCATTAAAAACCTTTTGGAGGCCATAAAAGTTTTAGATCAAGCTGATCTTTGTTTTTTCCCTTCATCTGGGTCTGTATGACCTAATCAACAGATTGGATGTCAAATAAATAGTACAGTGGGCCTTGGGAGGATTTTAATGGTGGATAACCAATCACTATTGTTTTCCTGTGGTGTGGTCCACCTGAGATTTATATCACTCTAATTTTTGGGATCAAGACTTAAAATGATATGAAAAAATGGATGAAACACATACATCATGGTGGGGCCCACACAGACTGTGGACCCCACCCATTGACACGCCGGTGTGAGTCATGACTCGTGATTCATGCATGGCCCACTCCGGCACTGTGATCGTTTGCTGGTTAAATACAATTACAGAGTAATTATTCTACTCACCTTTTCATTATCTTCAGAATCAAACATTAGCATTTGGGTTGGCATTGGAAACAAACCAAAGCATTTCTTTCAATCAAAGCAAGGAATCCTCCCATCCTTCCTCTTTCTTATATCATCTTCTCCACTCTCTTCTCATTGTATTCCATGGATTTCAAACGAATTACCTTCTTTTTGTTGGGCTTCTATTCATCTTTCTTTTTCCTTTTGCCAGACTTGAAAAAATGGCAACATCAGCAAATCGTCAAGGAGCAGCTGAGACTGATAACTGAGGCACTCGAACAGGCAGAAGAACGACTGCTTAAATTCCAAGAAAGGCATGACAATATCCTTAAGCAGATGACTTCTTACTACCTCCACCATCCAGAACTGGAAGAGGCATTGGAGAATGCTCGAGTGGCCATGAATGAAGCACTCAGGTTCTGTGTCCTTCTCCAACAAATGCAGATGAAGATTATAAACTCTTACCCAGATGAGAATTTAGATGTTTTTATGCTTGGTAATCGAAATGCAGGTCGCTAGTTGTAATTTAGAAAGTCGATTCATTTCAAGTCTGCAGTGGATTCAGATTATCCATCCAATCTGTAGATGGCCCATAGATGAAGGATACGCAACCGAATGATTCTAACCATCCGGTTGGCAGGCTTCCAAAACAGTGTAATATGAAAATTGCTAGCCTTTAAAATTCAGTAAGGAATGTCTAAGATTATCATTTGGTTTTCTTTTGAGAGGTGGCCTAAGATCATCCTATTGGCTTCTTTCTCAACAGTGGGCCATCCATCAATAGGACACACTAGAAAACTGATAGAAAGTTGGTCTAGGTAACACAGGAAAATCGGCGGCAGATTGGTCCAGTGTTCTGTGGGCCCACCACCATGATGTATGTTTTTCATCCATGCTGTTCATCCATTTTTCCAAATCATTTTATGAAATGAGCCAAAAAAATGATGTATATCCAAATATCAAATGGACTACATCACAGGAAACAGTGTTGATTGAACCCTTACCATTGGGTCCTTACTCTTGCTTGGGTGGTAGACTCTCAGGAGTTTCAACTCCCGGTCAAGGGTTCGAGTACCCAATATTGGTGGTGAAATTCCACTGGCGTGAGTAGAGGTGGCAAAATGGATTCGATCCGGCGGATTCGACCCGATTCGAACAGAACCGATGGCCTGGATCGGTTAGGTGCTAGTAGGATCGGTGAGATCCGAACAACAGTCGGATCGGATTCGGGTAAGTAACAAATCCGATCGACTCGAACCGAAATCCGATCCGTTTGGATCCGATCCGATTTGATCCGGACCGCACCGGGTGTGGTAACTATAAAATTATAAGTTTACTCCTTCCTACATCTCATATTATTAGGTGGATCCTACAAATTTTTTAACGGTGAAAAAATCATTATCTCCGCTTCTATTTATGGTGTGGTCCAGATGATCTCTGGATATGATTCATTTTTTGGATAATGCTCTAAAATGATCTCTGAAAATAGATGAATGGTGTAGATATAATAAATACATCACTGTAAGGCCCATGTAACTTTGATCTTCTTTAAACCGTTCGTACAACTCAAAGCTTGAGGAGGGTCAGTGCTCGTCTTCGAGCGATACGTACCAACTATAGCTGGTGTTAGCTGGAAGCGGATTGCGACGGATTGCGTATTGAGTAACTCAGTAGGCTAAGCGTATTGATTAAACTCTGTGGGGTCCACCGTGATTTATGTATTTTATCCACTCCGTTCATCCATTTTAACAGATAATTTTAGGATTTGAGCCTAAAAATTAAGTATATCCAAGCCTAAACTGGACCACACTATAGGAAACAGTGTAAATTGAACATATACCGTTGAAATTTTCTTGGGGGCCACTGAAGTTTTTGATCAAGCTTGTATTTGTGTTTTCCCTTCATCCATATCTGTGTGATCTTATAAATAGGTGGGATGAGAAATAAATATCACTGTGGGCCCTAGAAAGGTTTTAACGGTGAAAGTCATTATTCCAACTATTTCTAATGGTATGGTCCACTTGATCTTTGGGTATGCTTAAATTTTGGTCTCAACGTCTAAAATAAGATGGAAAAACGGATGGACGGCATGGATAGACCAAATACGTTCACGGTGGGCCCAACAGAGTTTACTCACGACGACAATCTAGAGGCTAGAGAGTGTAAAGCTGGGATACTGTTAGCCTGTACTTGAAGCTTCTTCATGAAGTAACAGGCATAAGCTTCTTCAAGAAGCTACGTACGTCTAGTGCCTAGCTCCGAAAAGGCAGTTCTGTGGGTGGGCCCATCGTTATGTATCTGTACATCCAAGCTGTCCATCCCTTTTCTCAAATTATTTTAAGCTATGAACACAAAAATGAAGCATATCCAACGCTAAAGTAGACCACACAAAATAATAGTTTTATTCTTGGTTGCATTAAAATGCACAAAGCATTGAAGGTCAGTTGAATTAAATGCAAGAGTCATCTTTGGTGTGGTCCATTTGATCGTTGGATCTGCCTCATTTTTTATTTTAATGCCTTAGAATAATACGAGAAAAGAGATAGATGGTTTGGATGTATAGATACATCATGGTGGGCCCGCCCACAGAACTGCCCGTTCGGAGCTAGGGACGGGCGGGGGTAGTACGCAATCCGCATCCCTAAGCCTACAGCTGTAAGCACGTGTCATGCGACGACGAGCACTGACACTCCTCGAGCTCCGAGTTGTACGAACGGTTCAAAGAAGATCAAAGTTATATGGACCCCATAGTGATGTATTTATTATATCTAAACCGTTCATATAGTTTTAGAGATCATTATAGAGTATTATCTAAAAAATAAATCATATCCAAAGATCATATGGGCCACACCACAAATAACAGCTGAGAATGCTTTGTCAAGTGTGGTCCACTTAATAGTCAGATCTATCTTATTTTTCGTCTTAAGCCTTAAAACAAGATTGCCAAATGGATGGACGGTTTGGATATAACAAATATCCTACTAAATGTACAGAACATGCTAACGTGAAAGCCATTCCACGTTACAGCTGTTGTGACTGTGACGTTCACAGGCACAGCTGTAACGCCTCGAGTTGCGAGTTGTATGAACGGCTCAAATGATATCAATGTTACATAGGCTCACAATGAAGTATTTTTATATCCATACCGTTTATTCATTTTTCGTGATCATTTTAAATCATTTGGAAAAAAAATGGATCATATCTAAAGCTCAAATGGACCACATCGAAAATAATAACGAGGATAATGATTTTCACCGTTAAAAACAGTTAATCCGAGTTGCACCCAATCCGATCCGACTCGGTTTCCCTGGCCGAGTCGGACTCGGTTCGGGTCAGGCCAATAGGGTGTCGGATCTGATCGGATCGCATGTCTCGGATCCGGCCCCGGATCGAATAGAATTCGGGTCAGCGTATCAAGATTTCGGACAAGATCGGGTTAGGTCCAATCCGATCCGACTCGGTCCGATGCCTACCTCTAAGTGTGAGTGTTTTTTTTTTTTTTTTTTAAAGAACCCTTACCATTAGAAACTTCTTGGGGGCTACAGAAGTTTTGGATCAAGCTGATTTTTTTCCCCCTTCATCTAGGTCTGTGTTACTTAATTAACAGTGGCTCTAGGAGGATTTTTATAGTGGACATTCAATCACTACTGTTTTCCTATGGTGTCGGCCACCTTAGATTTATATCTGCCTCAATTTTGATATAAAGACGTGGAATGATCTGGAAAAATGTACGGAAACACATACATCATTGTGGGGCCCATAAAACTTTGATCTCCTTTGAACCGTTCGGACAAATCCATCTTTCAAGGGTATTTACGTCTTTTCACATAAATCGCATTTTGCTGATGCCAGCGGTCCGTCGGTGGACATTTTATGCTTGCAATAACTTTCATCGAGCTTATTAAAAAACCAAAAAAAAAAAAAAAAAAAAACAAGAAGAAGAGTATTCAATGTGTCAGGCCCTTCAACAGGAAGCAGATTGCGTCCAGACCCCAGTCCGGGGCTTTGTGGGGCCCACACTGATGTCTGGGTTTTATTCAGGCCGCTATCCATTTTTCCATATCATTTTAGGGTATTAGCCTAAAACTGAGAAGATTCAAGTTCCAAGTGGACCACACCACAGGAAGCAGCTTAGATAATGGCATTCACTGTTGAAACATTCATAGGGCCTACTGTGTTATTTATTTGCTATCCAAACTGTCTATAAGGATTTGCTATCCAAACTGTCTATAAGGCCGCTTAGACGTAGATGAAGTAAAACACAAATGTCACCTTGATCCAAAATTTTTGTAGAGTTTTTAACTATTGGGAAGTGCGAAAGTGTGAGCCCTCAAGATCTGACTGTCTACATGATATGGAATCTTCATGAAGCCGAAGATTAACACTCTAGATCCAGCAGCCCGCCTATTTACTACTGAAGTAGATAAGTCTATTCACCCTTCTGATTCAATGTATAGATGGCCCTGAGTCACGATCTATGGTTTAGATCGTCCCAAAGACAAGCTAAATGGACAAACTATTGTGTACACTATTCCTCTCTATTTTACTCAGTATTTTTCTTAATTGAATTTAAAAAACCAACTAAAAATAAGGAAGGCCAGAAGAGGCCTTTGGGTTTCTACAAGTGAGCAATTGGACTATAGTTCAGTGATCCAACTGTTGATATTATGGGCCCCATTTTGTATATCCCATATGCTAATAATCCAGTTGATGTAAGAATCTAATCTCTTCATTTTATCAGATGATAAGATTATTCAATCTATGAAATATTTATTTCAGGGGCGATCCATAGTGAGACTAACAATCTCAACGGTTTAGATCATTGAAAGATAGGCCCACTTGTTCAAAACTGAAAACCTGAGCAGTATGCCAATCCCAGGGGCCATATATAACACAAGCGTACATGCATCCACTCACACAAGACTTCACTTGTCTGTACTTGCCTAAGTTACATGAGCCCATGTGATAAACGTGAGAAGGGAAGGGAAGAGCTAAAAGAGTTGGATCCAAAAAGCAATGGGCCATTCTATAGATGTGTTATAGCCCAAAATGTGGCATACTTGTTTCCTGATATCCTAACTATCATGTCAGAGATCTATTGGGTACGCATGGTCCACCTTATGAGATGACTACCCTGATTTGTTCGCATCTTGATAGACGGTCTGGATCTCATCTTGATAGACGGTCTGGATCTGTCTCACGAGAAGCCATAAAGTCATTCCCTCTCTCTTATCTCTGGAAGTATCAACGGCTGAGATTGAGGAGAGAAACTATCAATGGCAGAGGTTAGAGAGAGAGGTGGCACAACCCATGAAGCCAATCCCTCTCTTTGACCTCTGGAAGCCGCTTAAAAATCTTTAAAAAATGAATGGACACCGTGGATTTAGAACACAGATTTCAAGGTGATCTTCATTATAGAGATTTCCATGGTAGACGTTCAATCACCACTGCATATTACAGTGTGGTCCACTTGATAATTATATCTGTCTTATTTATCTTCTCAAGCCTAAATCCAAGCTCACTATATGGATGGACGGTTTGGATATTACACATACCTCGTGATCAGACCCACAGAACTTGCTGATGTCAATACAACACCTATATAGCTGGTGTGATGTACATCAGCCAATCTGCTTCTCACGTTCACAGCAGCTATATTGCTGGTGAGATGTCCATCGCATAGAGGATTCTGACAAGTGGGTCCCACCGTTCAGTAATCCAGACCATTGGGGATAGATCTAGACCGACCATTAGGTCTATTTCACAATCAATGAATTTCATGAAAAAAGTACACTGATCCAATGATCCTATCCATCCAAACTTGGCATTATACTCTCATAAAAAAAGTACACTGATCCAATGATCCTATCCATCCAAACTTGGCATTATACTCTCATAACCATCCAATTTCCACAACATAGATACGATAGAGGTTGCATGGATGGGAAATACTCCAATGCTCTCATAAGACTTAATATTATAATGCTTCTAGTTGCATTGGGTCATTGGGACATACATCAGTTGGTATTGCCAAAAAATCACTCCCTGATTTTGGTATTGCCATAATCACTCCTAAAAACTGACAAAATCAGTTGGTATTGCCCAAATCTGCCTTCAATGTAAAACTCCAATACCGTTTCCATTCTCTGAGTGTTCACTGGGTGGAAATGCACATGCACAGCCACCGGCTTTAACTACGGCAGTTCGGCATTCCCCTTCATGGTCTTGAATGTAGGCCCAACGTGATGTATGTGATTTTCAGCCATGTCGTTCATCCGTATACCAGATCATGATAGTGGGGTGCACCGTGATGTTAATTTGACATCCGGACCGTCCATCACTTTCCCATGTTAGGATATGAACTTAAAATAAGTAGATCCAAAGATCAAGTGGTGCACGCCACAGGAAAAAATGGGGATTGATCCTTCACCATTAAAATCTTCATGGGGTGACAGACGATTTAGATCTGCCTAATATTTTTGTTTCCAGTTCATCACAGTGCGAATAATATTATGAACAGTTTGGATGGGATATCACTCTTAATCTATGAAAGGAATTCTAAAAAAAAAAGGGGGGGCACTTACCTTTTTAGATGAAAATAATCGAGGATCTGCTGTTGAATGCTTTGATACTGCTGTTGGGAAGTGCAGAAGTGTAAGCCCTCAAGATCTGACGGTCTACACGATATAGAACCTTCATGAAGCCAAAGATTAATGCTCCACAAATCCAGTGGCCTGCCTATTTATTACTGGAGCAGATGGTTCTATTCACCCATCTAATTCAACGGTATAGATGACCCTGGATTATGATCTATGGTTTAGATCGTCCCAAAGACAAGCTAAATGTACAAATTACTGTGCACACTATTCATCTCTATTTTACTCACGCTATTTCTCTTAATGCATTGAATGAGAGAGCCTTATCTCTTTTTATAGGAAAAGATGGAATATGGATGAGACCATATTAACCGGTCCTCTCCATATCTCCCATCCAAAATCAAAATCAAATTTGAATTTTAAAAACCAACGAAAAAGAGAGGAGCCTGGAAGAGGCCTAAATACATGGGACCCACCCACTAGTGATTGTTCACCTGTGGGCCCCGCTGATCTACGTCCAACATTAATGGTGGATGTTCAATCCCCATTGTGTAGTCTACTTGAGCCTTAGATCTTCCTCATTTTTGGGCTCATACTGTAAAATAATTTGAAAAATGGATGAATGGCATAGATAAAACCCATACAGTGGGCCCTATAGAGCCCCTGCTTGGACTGATTCCGGGCAAGACGCAATCTGCAAAAGTGACTCCCCCTTTATTGTCACCTTCATGTGAGAGTAGCCTGCATAATTTTCTCTCCTACACAAAATTTTATTAAGCTGTAGCCAAAGTAAATACAAGAAACAGAGAAAATGAAGATTCACCGCTAGGACTATTCCCATGGGATCCCTTCCCAAATCGGCCTTTTCCTGTGAATGCTGGGATCATTCCCATGCTAGGATCATTCCCATGGGATCTTTTTTTAGGCTATGTTTGTGAGGTATGAAATGTTTGACTTAGAGTTGCTGCTACCCAGTTAATTCAAATTTTCCTAGTTGGCTAAACTTTATAGAATATTTTAAAATAAGAGAATATGAAGATTCACTATAAATGCTTTATAATGACTTCTGATTTGTGATCCCAAATACCGAGTAGATTGACTTCAGTGTTGGAGAAAGGTGTTAGGCAACTTCTCCAGCCACACTTGAGTGTGGTCTCTACTTTATCGTATTAAACATATTTTAGGGGATTAGGTGGCTTGATGTCGAGGCAATTTGCCAATGTATCTATGCAAGAAATGGACCTAATCTCAATGGCCAGCTACAGACAAGCAGTGTTTTAAATATCAACAATATCAACTGATATATCCCACGATATATCTTGTATACTACCTGTGCGATACGAAACGCACAGGTAGTGTCGATATATCCCACCTAATCGATATGGTGAGCATTTTCAATTTTTTATCCATGTTTTTACTATAAATCACGTTAAACCAGTGTCAAATGGTTACAAATCTATGATTTTTCATGTTTTCCATGAAAAATCATTGGAACTTCAATTTTGATATTTAGGGGAGATCGGTTAAGTTGTGGAAAATTGAGAAAAATCTAAATTTCTCAATATGTTGCAAATCAGTTGCAATCTTTGTATCCAAACACAAAATTAAACATGTTATAACCTCATCTAGTAATTCTTCTTTTGCTTTTGAATGTATTGCTTGGGTTTCCATATATGGCTTCTTATGCTTATAAATTATATAAATAGACTTTGAATATACTTGCATAAGTTCAATTGGAAAGTGTATATATTAAGACCTCATATAAAGATAACCCCTATTATGTGCACTTTTTTTTTTGTAATGTTTTGATTTGTAAGCATGTATTAATGTCTTTTTCAATTATCCCCATTTATCTCTGAAGTTTCATTGAAAAATTTGACCAATTTCCCAATGTTTCCATGTTTCCCAACATCAAAATAAATTACGTAATACAACTGATATATCCCATGCGATAACTGATATATATCCATATCCCACGGGTGCGATACATTACGCGATAACAATATTTAAAACATTGCGGACAAGTACTCTAAGACTGCTAGAGTCTAACTTAGGAACGGATGTGAGATATCATCAAGGTTATTTGTCGACATCCGTGTACGTCAGTAAGAAAAGGGGGGAAATGGATCTTTCTTCTAATTCGTCGGCCACAGGCTGGCACCCTATAATTGTGGGTGTCTAACTTGAGATTGAAAGTGAGGGATCATCGAGGCAATTCACCAGCACCTTTTTACCTAATAGATATGAAAAGCAGCAGAAAAGGGGGGGCCTAGTCAACATAGGTTTCTGATGTGGCAGGATTCGAGGAATTGACAAGCTTATGAGTATACACTCGAACAAACTAGAGGTGAAGGGGGATGGAAAGGGATGCAATGATGAAAATGTTAAACATGGGCTTGATTTGTGCCTTGACTTGTACAACATAAGGGCTATGAGAGGATTGTTTGGGTGTAGGTAGATAAACAGGTTGTTAGAAGGGTTGAGGAAGAAGTTCAAGTTGTGATGGATGGCCAAGGAGTGTAAAACCTTGCGCATAGCTAGGCTAGCAAACGGCCTAAATTTGGACATGAATTTGGCTTGGGTTTTGGATTTCTGGCTTGGGATTAAGCTAAACCAGGATTTGGGTATGGTTAAAGGGCTTGGATGGGATATATGAGAGGTTGGATTGGGTTCAAGTTTGGGGATGTGGGAATTGGAGCTGTTCATGTATCAAACATTGAATTGGCTAGGCTGTTCATCTTAGGTGGGGTGTCTATAGTTTTAATTTTCAATTCTTGAAAATTGGAAATTTTTCATATGATTTGAATTCTTTAAATCCATCCCTGATTGAAGATAAGGAGATTCTGGTTATTCTGCTTTCCAAGAAGCAGAATCAGGAGAAAGATGGCTTCAGTTCAGATTATTTTAGGTCTTGTTGTACTAATTACTGTTACAACTTACAAGCCTACTTCAATTCTAGTCCGCTGGATTTTTCCTCCCCGAAGAAAACATTTTTCCTCTGCCAATCTGCTTCAACATGAAATCCTTCTCCAATAGTGTCGACAGCAACATAAAAAGAACGGCTATTTTGCATGACAAACTTCAAGCAGAAGTAGAACAGATTGAGAAACATGGAGATTCTGATGGTGTGGAGATTGTTTTATGATCAGAGTATAAGAGGTTTCTACAGGATGTTATAAATTCTCTTCATACTGCCTATGATTCCCTCCAATCCATTTGAAAACCACACGTCGAAGAATCCAACTACCTCTCTCCAGAGGAAAATCCATTGAAAAACTTCTTCAGCGCTGCGGAGAAGCAGAAGTATGTGACTGTAAAAGAGAACCAAACAGGGAAGAATCCAACTACCTCTCTCCTGAGGAAAATCCATTGAAAAACTTCTTCAGCGCTGCGGAGATGTGGAAGTATGTGTCTGCAAAAGAGAACCAAACAGGGAAGCCAATGGCACTCTGAGTGCATAGAAAGCTTAAAGAGTACATGACTTACAAAATGGGACTAAGAACGACTGTAATCTAGTTGAGCTGATGATCAACGGGTGTGACCTAATCTAGTTGAGCTGATGATCAACGGGTGTGACCTGCTGCCTCGGAGAAGATGCTTGGCTCAATCTCTCAATATCTATCAAAAACAGCTGCCAATGATTAACAAATCTCTTTGGAAGTTTCAGGGCAATCTGCATAAGTGTTTTGAATGTTCGTCAAGCAAGAATCTTAATTGGAATTATTCTTAAGTGCAAAGAATGTTTTGTAACAGGTCAAGAAAAGGTTAGATGGGTTACAAGTGGTGATGGGGACTTCTGCCATGAGTTGAGAGAGCAGAAAAGGACAATCGCGTTGGCTGTATTGAATCTCAGGGCGCTTTTCAATGAGATTACTGCAATCAGAGGCTTGGTTCCTTTGTACATCATGTTAAACCAATGGATGACATCTTCAATAACATGGTGGATCTGATTCAGGTGAATGGAATTTTGGATGGATGGATTGCCCTGCAGTTGATGGACTTTATCTTATTCAATTTGGATCAGGTTTTGATGCCAAGTGGGTTCGTCTGTGATAGAAAAGATCCCGACGACTGCATGTACATGTTTCTACAGTTCAGATACACAAAAACACAAGTGGGTTGTTTCTCCCAAATTGAAAAGATATGTTTACCTCTCAATATTGTTTGAGAAACCGATTCCATCTGTCTAATTGAATGGTTGTTGCTTAGAAATTAGCACTTGTTTGGATACAATGAATCCATGGTGGGTACATGGATATCTATCTTTTGCAGCACTGTAGCTCAGTGGATTAAAAAAAAGAAGAAGAAGAAGAAGTGTTGTTTGAATAGAAAGTGGAAATCCCAGATTTATTAGACAACGGTCAACTTGTATCGTATGCCTGAAAACTGCCAGTGGGCAAGTATAATGATTACCCTGCAAAATCCATAGTTTCCTTTACAGTCCAAAGAGCAAGAAACTTAAAATTAGTTCCTGGGGGCCAGAGTGGATGGTGTGGGACCACATCTCCCACACTGAAACATCTTGACCTATCACTCAGTGGATAAATATTAAATAGACATTTAAAGATTAAAAAACAGCAAAGATGTGGGAGATTTAAAGATTAAAAAACAGCAAAGGTTCACATCCAACACAAAGAAAGGTCAAAGATCCTAGTATCTTCCAACCTAGAAGAATTTGAGGAATCTCCCATCCTGACAGCAGGGCCCATCAGATCAATGGATTCAGATAACCGATCATTGGCACTGAATTGAAAGCCTCAGCAAGCTGCCCATTTGGTCAAACTCAAGACCCTATGATTCATGCATGGTTGAGGGGCACCCAAAAGAAGCTGAACATCAATTTAATGTTATACCACTAAGCTGGCAAATGTGTACATACACAAGTTCATCTTACAAAGAGAATCTTGACTCTATCAGCACATATCATGCTTTCATGTGAGCCGTCACATATGAAATAGGCATTATTTGCAGAAAAATCTCACCTTTTGATTGTTGTCACAATCTCTCACCTCATGAGCCTCATGAAGGCGTAAGTATGAGATTTCAATGTTCCATCCACAATGCTTCGTGCAGGTTGCAGCTTAATAGCTTATAGCCTATGTCAGTATTCATTAAAATGAATTGCACCTGCTTTCCAAACAACGTAAGTTGTCGCAAACATGAGCGTGCCGATGAAGACGGCAGAGAAGATGATGAGGAAAAGATCGAAACCCCCAGGAAAATCAAATGTCAAGCCTTGCTTCGGCATTCCACGTTTGCTATCATCAAATAGATTTGTAGGAGCTTCGGGAAGGCCAGATCTGGCTTTCCCTCCATCACTTTCTCTCATTGCATCTAAAACCTTCCTCCCTAGCT
Organism: Magnolia sinica; assembly: GCF_029962835.1. Lineage (NCBI taxonomy): Eukaryota > Viridiplantae > Streptophyta > Magnoliopsida > Magnoliales > Magnoliaceae > Magnolia > Magnolia sinica. Next base: position 19,499,542 of record NC_080586.1, read on the forward strand.
CAGCCTTGGGAGGTTTCGATTCAGTGTACCTACTGAGCACACGGGCTGCCCTTAGTTTCTCTCTAGCCGTCAAAGACGATCTCTTGGGCATTGACTGCATGCTCGAAGAAGAAGGTATACTGTTCTGTTTTGTCTCAGAAGCAGTCTGTGGCCCATTGGCGGCCTCCTGCGTTCGAGATGAAGTCTCTTTAGTGCTGCTTGCATTTGGCTGAATATTTCCAGCAGCAGAGTTCAAAGGCATCACAGGCTTTGGTGCTGATAACTGATCATCAGGGAGTGATCTTTCCAAACTTTCAGAATCTGTATTGGACGAGCCTGTCACAACCCTATTACTGTCGGTAGCAGAGAGAGGCCTGCACCGCCTCATGTCCTTGATAGGCCTCCTTGAGGTGAAAAATAGCCCCAAGGGAGCTGAAACACGGTCAGCCTTCTGACCAGAGGCTTTCCCAAGAGCTGAGCAATGATCATGTCCCATGAAAGAACTTGAGACATGTTGGAATCTTACCTGCACAGACAGTATAGTAACACTTTATGATGAGTGGATATAAAGGATTGAAAGGTTATTAAAAGTCCCCAAATGACCCTACTCAAATACAAGAAAGTCTGATAACCCATTCATAGTTTTGCATAGCTCTAATGTAACATAAATAGCCATTGGACACATTCAAGAGCAAGAAACGGCTAAATTTATACACGCATTCCACAAGCTTCCCAGCCACACATTACAATCAGAAGTATGTAGACAAGTCTTGCCACCTTTCCTAGAACCAATAAGGGATTGGCAAGCATAGACCCATTATAAGCTTGTTTACCTATGAATTGAGAAATGGAACCACAACTTTCTGAAGAACTGCACCATCACTTCAAACTAAAAATCTGGATATGTGTGCCCAAATGCCTATTCGTGAGGCCTGTTGCATACTTTTCAAATTATAGGTCCAGGTTAGGGTACCTAAATGCCCATCTTGAGGCATTTTTGCCCACTTTTCAAGCTTTTAAAAAAGGAAAATACAAGGTAAGGTTGTCTATAGGCCTATCCTTGAATCATTTTGCACTTCTTTTCATGCAAGAAATAAGTTTCAAGGCAACTAAACGCCTATCCCTAGAGAATTTTGCCCATTTTTCAAGTAATAATTTAGGTACGGAGCTAAATGCCTACCCCTGAGGCATTTTTTTTTTCCACTTTTCAAGTTAAACATTAAAGTGAAGGTACTTAAATGCCCATCCTTGAGTAATTATGCCACTTTCAAAGTTAAAAATTTGGGAAAGGGCACCTAAATGCCTATCCTAAAGGCATTTTGCGCACCTTTCAAGCTGAAAAACCTGGTAGGTGCACCTTAAATGCCTATCCATGTTACATTTTGCCACTTTTCCAGTTAAAAGTCCAGTTCAGGGCACCTAAGTGCCTATCCTTGAGGCTTTTTGATGCGGACATCAGTGGTGCACCATTTAGAGTGTACCAGACAAGGAGGCATCGTCGACAGAGTACCGGAGTGGAGGAGTTGATGTGGATGGATGTTAGGTCCATCGGACCCATTTTCTGACGCGCTACTAGTGCAGGAGCGGCGTGACCGCACCCTGACCAGAGATATATGGGTCAGATTTCACACCCTACCACACGGGTGTTTTAGTTTTAAGTGTTTTTGTTCTTTTCCTTATTCCAGGAGCTTTATTGCACTTTCTTTACTTTTTGTCTCTTTTCTTCCCCTTTATTCAAGAGATTAGGGTTTCAGGATTAGCCCTTGAGTGTTGAGGATTCCACTCTGATTTCAGGTTTCCTTCTTTTCTAGATGTTCAAGATGCAAGAAAAGGTAAGAATTATCCTCCTTTTTTTTCTTTTGACGTCAAAAGGACCTGTACTTTCTTCATCTCGAACCCTTCATTCTTCACCCCTTTCGTTCCTCTTTAGATATCCCATTTCTAGTTTGAACGGAAAAGATGGATGGTTAGTCAACAAAATTAGATCCAAACTTGACTGTGGATTGACTTATGCTAGATCTGGGATATTCTCATATCCCTAGGTCCTCCCTTTTTACTGTTTACGTAATTTTACGCCAAGGGGCATGATCCTGACGGAATGACTTATCTTTGTTTTGAAGTTTACCTAATCCCTTTGACTGGAAATGGTTAGTTAATTGGTTTATTTATTTGAACATTCTTTAACCTGATTATACATGCATCTAGGATTAGGTCATCACATGTCCGTACATCACTTTTCACTCACTTTTCAAGTTATAAATGCAAGTGGTGGCACCTAAATGCCTATGTTTAAGGCATTTTGCCTCTGGTAAGGGCACCTAAATGCCTATCTTTGAGGCATTTTCCATTGTTTCAAGTTAACTATTCAGCGGTTACCTAAACGCCTTTCATTGAAGCATTTTGCCCAATTTTGAAGTTCAAAACCCAAGTAATGATACCTAAATGCCTAACCTCGAGCATTTTGCTCACTTTCATGTAAAAAATCCAAGAAAGTGTATATAAATGACTATCCCCAAGGCATTTTTCCCACTTTCAATATTAAAGAGGTTGCTAAATGCCTATCCTTGAGGCATTTTGCATGCTTTTCATGCTAAAAATCCAATTTGGGGCACCTAAATGAATATCCCTATTATATTTTATTCACCTTTCAAGTTAAAAATTGAGGTAAGGGAACCTAAATGCTTACCCTAAGGCTCGTTACCTACTTTTGAAGTTAAAAATTAAGGTGAGGACACCCAAATGCCTATCCTTAAGGCACTTTGCCACTTTTAAAGTTAAATTTTTTGTAAGGACATCCAAATGCCTATCCTTGAGGCATTTTTCCCGCTATATATTTGTGAGGACACCTACATGCCTATCCATGTGGCATTTTGGCCACTTTTCAAGCTAAAAATCTGGTTAGGGTGCCTAAAGGCTTATCCTTCAAGTATTTTGATGCAGGATCGATGCATGAACTAAATAACATATAAGATCAAATAGCCGAATTAAGATATTTAACAAAAAAATACAAACATCGCTATAATCATCACAAATATCATGAAAATCAAAAGAAAATCATGCATAATCCTAGCCTAAGCTACTAACATCATAACTCAAGATCATTAAATAAAAAGAAACTAGGATCTAATGGATGTAGAGACATCCAATTAGCATATGATATAGTCTATTTCAAAATAGGAAACCTAATAAAACCTTGGGTGAAAATTAGGGTTTGGGTAATTTGGGAAAGTAGGAAAATTAAGAATTTTAGATTTAGGGTTAGGGTTTGGATTGCGGATGGGTATGAGTATGGGAAAGTTGGGTTTGGGAGAAGACGAAGATTTGGAATCTGAGAATTAATAATCTAAAGGAAATACCTGGATGGGGAAGAAAAAAGAAGACGGGGTGGGGATAGATGAAGAACTCGCACCTCCGTTGATGAAGATTAGCCTCGTACCAATCTTCCTTCTAAATCGCATGGAAATATCTTCATATCACACGAAGATGGGAGAAGAAAGCAAGAGGTTTTTTTTTTTTTTTAATCACGAAATTCAATGAGGGAGAAGTCACATGCCCTCCACTTTTTATAGATCTAAGAAATTTCAAAAATTACAAAAATCCCCGTCTTGTGAACTTTAACGAAAATAACCCTAGTCTAAATAAAATCAACTAAAACACTCATAATGTGTCCAAATATAAAATAATTAAAAACTAAATCCTAAAATATGATAAAGTCTAAAACTGATGTGGACGATCAACGATCAATGACCCGATCATGTGATCCATGTGATTCAATGGCCCGATCGTCGCATCTCTCCAATCCAATGGTCTGGATCACTTCATAAAATATCCCATGTGCACCTTCCTGGTGTGGGGTCTTCCAAATACTTGCACATGCACATGGGGTCTTCAGCACGATCACGGGTACTCGTCTAGCCACAAGGAAATCAGTGCGGCCCGCCTCCTCCTCTAATACGTACGCAAGGGTGTACGTGACGTGATGTCTTCATCACATTTTGCTCACTTTTAAAGTCAAAATCTCAGTAAAGGTACCTAAATGCCAACCCTTGAGGCATTTTCCACAATTCTCAATCTATAAATCTTTGTAAAGGCACCTAAATGCCTATTCCTGTGGCATTTTGCTCACTTTTCAAGTTAGAAGTCTAGGTAAGGGCACCAAAATGCTGATCCTTGAGGGATTTCGTCCAATTCTCGAACTAAAAGTTCAAGTTAGGGTGCATAAATGCCTACTCTTGAGGCATTTTTGCCCACTTTTCAATTTAGAAAACCGGGTAAGGTTAGCCTATATTTGAGGCATTTTGCACACTTTTCATGCTAAAAATCCTTTTTAGGGCACATAAATGCCTATCCCTAAGGCATTTTGCCCACTTTTTGGGAATCTAAATGCCAATCCCTGAGGCATTTTGTCCACTTTTCGAGTTCAAAAATCCAAGGCATCTAAATGCCCTGAGGCATCTTGCCCACTTTTCAAGTTAAAAATACAAGGGCACCCAAATGCCCTTAACTTGAGACACTTTACCTACTTTTCAAGTCACAAAATCGTGGTAAGGGCAACTAAACGTTTATCGTTAAGGCATTTGCTAGTTTTGAAGTTAAAAATCCATGTATGTGCACCTAAACACCTTTTGTAAGGCATTTTGCCTAGTTTTGATGTTAGAAATCCATGTAAGGGCACCTGGAATCCTATTATGGGGGCACTTTGCCTACTTTTCATGTTAGAAATTCAGGAGAAGGAACCTAAATGCCTATCCACTTTTCATGTTAAAGGCCCAGCTGAGGGAACCTAAATGCATATTCCTGCAGCATTTTGCCCAATTTTGATGTTAGAAATCCATCTAAGGGCACCTGAAATCCTATTCTTGGGGCATTTTGCCTACTTTTCATGTTAGAAATTCAGGAGAAGGAACCTAAATGCCTATCCACTTTTCATGTTAAAGGTCCAGCTGAGGGAACCTAAATGCCTATTCCTGCGGCATTTTGCCCAATTTTGATGTTAGAAATCCATGTAAGGGCACCTGAAATCCTATTCTCGGGGCATTTTGCCCACTTTTCATGTTAGAAATTCAGGAGAAGGAACCTAAATGGCTGTCCACTTTCATGTTAAAGGTCTAGGTGAGGGAACCTAAATGCCTATTCCTGTGGCATTTCACCCAATTCTCAACTGAAAAATCAGGGTGAGGGCTCCTAAACGACTATACTGAAGACTTATTTATTTATTTAATTTTTTTTTTCGAAGATTTATCTTGAAGGCATGTTGCTCACTTGAAGCTGAAAATCCAAGTGAGTGATCCTACATGCCTATTCTTGAGGTAATTTGCTAACATTTGAAGATAATAATCCTTGATAAGGTGCCTAAATTCTTATCCTTGAGGTGTTTTGCTAACTTTTCAAGTTAAACATCCAGGTACATGCACATAAATGCCTATCCTTGGGGCAATTCTTCCACTTTTAAAATTCAAAATCTCAGTAAAGGCACCTAAATGCCCATCTTTTAGGCATTTTGCCCACTTTTCAAGCTTTTTAAAAAAAATTGCAAGGGCACCTAAATGGCTATAATTGAGGATTTTCCCCACTTTTCAACCTAAAAACCCAAGTAGGGGCACCTAAATGTCAATCATTAGGGCATTTCGTCCAGTTTTCTAGTCTAAAATCCAGGTCGATGCACCTAAATGCCCATCCTTCAAGCCTTTTGCACACTTTTCAAATAAAAAATTCAAGTAGGGACACCTAAATGCCTATCCTTGATTTTTGCCAGTTTTCAAGTTAAAAATCCTGATAAATGCACTTAAATGCCTATTGTTACGGAATTTAAATGCAGGAAGGGGAACCTAAGTGCCTTTTGCTGTGGTGTTTTTTTCCATTTCTCAAGTTAAAAATGTAGGTAAAGGCACCTAAATGCCTATTGTTGAGGCATTTTGCCCACTTTCCATGTAAAAAATCCAAGTCAGCTAATCGAAATGCCTATACCAAGGTTTTCAAGTTAAAACTCCAGGAAAGGGAACCTTAATGCCTATTCCCAATGCATCTTCTCCCTCTAAGTCAATTCCTCGAGAATTGAGAACCTTGAAGACATGTTCAACGGAAGAAGAATGATAATTCACTTTCACTTTGCGGTCCTTAATCTGATGTTCACCATTAAGCATAAACCCAATGGAGAATAGACTGATACGAAGCCCGCCTTATGGGAAAGGGATTTACTTGAACACAGGATTTCCATGAAACCTTTGTTCCAGATGCGAAGTTAAACTCCATGTGTGTGTTGCTCTCCTTGGCTACAAACCTCTCCTGGCCTCTTCACCAACTTGATGTAAAAAAAATCCTTGGCGATCATGAATAATAAGTGTATATGGCTCCCCCTCCAAGCTTTCTTCCTATTGCTAGAAAAGAGTCTGTTTGCAAGCTCCACAAAGCTATTTATGGATTGATGCAAACTCCACAAGCATGGTTTAAGCGTTTCAATAATGCTCTAATGAAGTTTGGGTACACTCGAAGTCATGCCGATCATACTCTTTTCTTCAAACATGCAATTGGCCTCTCCATTGTTCTTTGTATGCTGATGATATTATTATCATTGATGATGACATTGCTGCAATCAAGTCCTTGAAATCTCTTCTTAGCAAGGAGTTTGATATTAAGGACATTGGACCTTTTCACTACTTTTGGGTATTGAAGTTGATGAATCTCGAAAGGGTATTGTCATCTCACAATGCAAGTAGACTCTTCATGGATGCAGATTGGGCATTACCCCCACCGGGACCTAGCTAGAGACAAATGATCTTGACAGGGGCTTTGTGGAGCCCACCTTATGTGTTTTATCCACGTCGTCCATCCATTTCGATAGATCATGTTAATGCACGAGTCCAAAAAGGAGGCATATCTAAGGCTCAAATGGACCACACCACAAGAAATAGTGGGGATGGAATACCTACCGTTGAAAACCTCTTGGGTTTCGGAAGCTGATATTTATGTTTTCCTTTCATCCAGGTCTGTCTGACCTTATGAACACGTTGAACAGAAAATAAACATCACGGTAGACCCTAGGGAGGTGCCAATAGTGGGCTTCATTGTCACCATTGCTTCCTGTGGCGTGGTCCACTCAAGCCTTCGATCCGCTTCCTCCTTTTTGGACTCATGCCTTAAAATGATTTGTTGAAATGGAATAACGGTGTGGATAAAGCACATACATCAAGGTGGGCTCCGTAGAGCCTCTATTAGTACCGTCCATCTCTAACTAGGTCCTGGTGGGGCTAGTACCCCATTGTGTTTACTCTTGATCTCCTACTAGACGGTGGTCTTTTAGGTGCTCAGCCCATGTATACTCCAGTTGAGCAGAAACATTGCCTTCAGCTATAGAGTGGTGATCTCCTACAAGATGTTGGGACATATCAGTGTTTGGTGGGCAAACTCATCTACCTTACCATTACTCATCCTGATATTGTTTATACCATCAGTTCCTCAAACATGTATCGTATCTTCAAATTTCTGAAAGGTTCTCCAGTTGGGGTACTCTTTATTTTCAACATGAGCATCTTCAAATTGAAGCCTATATGGATGCAGATTAGGTTGGGTCTCTTTTTTCATCTCAATCTACTTCCAGTTATCGTACCTTGGTGGGAGACAATCTTGTTATCTGGAAAAGCAAGAAACTTTATGTTGTGACCTGCTCTAGTGTTGGGCAGAGTATTGGGCCATGGCTCATGGCGTCTGTGAACTCCTTTGGTTGAAAACCTTATTGACTGGGTTGGGCCTTCTTGACTTGTCTCTAATGACACTTCACTGTGGCAATTTGACCACTATACACATCTCTTCTAACTTGGTCTATCGAGCACAGTGAAATTGACTGCTATTTCATTCAAGAAAAGGTGACATCGAAGGAAATTTGCATAATGAATCAGACACACGATGATCAACTCACTGATTTTTTACTTAAGGCACTGCTCATCATCATATTCACACATGTTGCAAGCTGGGCATGATCAACATTCATGCTCCAAACTGAGGGGGAGTGTATAAAGATATGTTTTATATTGTGCATGTGTACTTGTCTATTTATATTCCTAAGGAGTACCATATCATATCTTTTAAATTATTCATTATGTGTTAGTGTTTTGGGTTAACATAGCAAGGAAAGAGGCACCTATATGTCTATCATTGAGGCATTTTGCCTACTTTCAAAGTTAAAAATCTCAGTAAGCAAACCCAAATTCCCATCCTTGAAGCATTTTGCCTACTTTTACAATTAAAAATCTGGTAAGCATACCTAAATGCCTATCCTTGAGGCATTTTACTCACTTTTCAAGCTATAAATCTTAGTAAGGGACCCTAAATGCCTATTCATATGGCATTTTGCCTACTTTTCAAGCAAAAATTTAGATAACGGCATATAAATGCCTATCCTTGAGGCATTTTGCCCACTTTGGAAGCTAAAAATCTGAGTTAGGGTGACTAAATGTCTATCCTTGGGGTATTTTGCCTACTTTCAACCTAAAAATCAGGGTAAGGTCACCTAGATAACTATCCTTTAGGCATTTTGCCCACTTTTCAAGTTAAAAGTCCAAGTAAGGACATCTAAACGGCTAATCTTTGAGGCATTTGCCCACATTTAGGTTAGAAATCCTGGAGATGGAACCTAAAAAGCATACCTTGAACCATTTTACCTAGTTTTAAGTTAAAATTCCAAGGGCACCTAAATGCCTTTTGTTGATGATTTATGCTCAGTTTTCAAGTTAAAAATCTAGATGAAGGCACTAAAATGCCCATCCTGAGGCATTTTACCTACTCTTCATTTTTTTAAAATAATAATAATAATAATAATAATAATAAACGGGTAAGTGCACATTTAAGTGCCCATCCCTGAGGCATTTTGCGGAGTTTTCACCATAAAAAATATAGGTGAAGGAACCTAAATGCCCATCCCTAAGGCATTTTTCGCACTTTTCAAGTGAAAATTCTAAATGACGGCTCCTAAATGCCTCTCTCTAAGGCATGTTGCCTGCTTTTAAATGCCTATCCTTAAGGCATTTCACGCACTTTTAAAGATAAAAATCCAGGTAAGAGTACCAGAATGCTCATCCTTTAGGCATTTTCCAACTTTTCACAATAAAAAATCCTAGTAGGGGCATCTAAATGCCTATCCTTAAGGCATTTGACCAATTTTCAAGTTAAAAATGCAGCAAGGGCACCTTAATGCCTTTCTTGAGACATTTTGCCTACTTTTCAAGTTAAAAATCCACGTAAAGGAACCTAAAAGGCATTTTGCCCACTTTTCATGTAAAAATCAAAGTAAGCACATCAAAATGCCTATCCATGAGGCATTTTGCCCATTTTTTTCTTGTTAAAAATATGGTAAGAAAACCTAAATGCTTATACTTGAGGCATTTTGCCCAATTTCAAAGTCAAATTTTAGGTAGGTGCACCAAAATGCCTCTCCTTGAGACATTTTGCCCACTGTTAAATTTAAAAATCTCGTTGAAGGCACCAAAATGCCTATCCTTGAGGTATTTTGTCCACTTTTCAAATTATAAATCTTGATAGGTGCACCTAAATGCCTATCCATGTGGCATTTTGCCCACTTTTCAAGCTAAAAATCCTGGTAAGGTTGCCTAAATGCCTAGTATTTTTCCCACTCTTCTAGCTAAAACTCCAAGTTAGGATGCCTAAATGTCTATTCTTGAGGCATTTTGCCCACTTCTCAAGGTTAAAAAAAGAAAAGGTAAAGGTCTCCTAAGTGCCTATCCTTAAGGCATTTTACCTACTTTTCATGCTAAAAATCCATATCATGGCACCTAAAAACCTATACCTAAGGCATTTTGTCCCTTGTCAAGTTAAAAATCAAGGTAAGGGAACCTAAATGCCTATCGTTGTGGCATTTTGCCTACTTTTCAAGTTAAAACCAAGGCAAGGTACCTAAATTCCTTTCCTTAAGGCACTTAGCCCACTTTTCAAGTTCAAACTCTTTGTAAAGGCAATCAAATTCATACCCTTAAGGCATTTGGCCTACTTTTCAAATTTAAACTCTATGTAGAGGCACCTAAATGCCTATCTATAAGACGTTTTGTCCACTTTTCACGTTTAAGCTTTCAGTAAAGACACCTAAATGCCCATCCTTAGGCATTTAGGTCTTGTTCCATTTTCCAATTTCCTATTAAATGCAAAGTAAATGAGCCATCATTATCGTTTCTAGGTGTTTGTTTAAACATGAATTGTGGCTCATAAATTGAGAGTCACATACACTTGTAAAGGAAGTAGGTAAAGTAAATTGTAATCATTACATTTTCGCATTATAAAACTACCATTTTTATAGTGATTTTTGGGTGAAACAAATAATGTAGCAAAATCATCATTGCAGTCAAATGTAAGTGATACCACTATACAATTACAAGAGTAAATAATCATTACCCATTTACAGCCATTTACCATTGTAATTAGAAAACCAAACAGGCCCTTAGCAGATTTTTTAAGTTAAACTGCAGGTAAAGTCTCCTCAATGCCCGTCCTTAGAGCATTTAGCCTTCTTTTAAATTTAAAATTGAAGGTAAAGCACCTAAATGCCTGTCCTTAAGGCATCAAGCCCACTTCTCAAGCTAAAACTATGGGTAAAGGACTTAAATGCCTATCCATAAGGCATTTGGCCTACTTCTCAAGTAAAAGCTTTAGTTAAAGCAAGATAAGTGCTTATCCATAAGGCACTTAGCCCACTTTCCAAGTTCAAACTCTATGTAAGGGCACATAAATGCATATCCTTAAGGCATTTAGCCCACTTTTCAATTTAAAACGCTAGGTAAAGGCATTGTTGTCAAATTCCAATGATTTACAACTTATGATTTAAGTCAAATCTTTAGCAAAACAATTTGAACCTCTTTTTTGATGAATCCTACGATTCAATAATTTGAATCCTATGATTTACAATTCAATTCCCGATTTACGATTCAAATTATATTTGTTCTCTTCTTTTTAAAATTTTATGGCTTCCTTTTCGTATTTTTAAATTTGTGGAGGTTTTAAGAATCTTTTAAAATGTGTCAATTGTTTTGTTTTATTCTTTATAACAGATAAATGATGGATCTTATCTTTAATCTTAAATTGTGGAGTTTTGTTTTTTTTTATATTAACCTGTCGAAACACCAAATTGCTCTATGACTTGTTGGGAATCTTTTATGGACAATTGAAATCATATTTACTTATATTTAATGTAGTAATGGTGTTTAGGATTTGACCTCAACATAAAGATGTATACTTATTTCATTTATTATTTCCTTCCACGTACCTTAAATTCAAATGGTGTTTATAGAGTTTCATTATTTGATTTTAAACTCAAAGCCTTTTTTATTCTTTATATAATATTGAAAACTTATAAAAAGTTTTTTTAAATGCCTTGTTAGGAACTCGCAGAATTGCACTTTATGATTTAGACTTTAAAACATGACAAAGTTTATGCTTTGGAAGAGAACATTATTCTAAAGTATATCTAGTCAATTATTGGTTCTCAATTGATAATGTCATGATATGTTGCTTCCTTGGTGCACATTGTTGGAAAATGAACAATTGATGTGTTTTCTTAGTTTTTTCTTATTTATTTATAATTTATTAAAAAATCTTACAACTCACGATACGATTTGATTCGGACCCTACTATGATTTGCTATACAATAATGATTAAAGGCACCCTATCCATACAATATTTAGCCACTTTTAATTTGAAAACTCTAGATAAAGGCACTTGAATACCTATCCTTCAATAATTTACCTCCACGTTTTGAGTTAAAATTGTAGGTAAAAGCACCCAAACACCCATCCTTTAGTCGTTTAGCCTACGTTTCAAGTTCAAACTCGATGCGGAGGTACCTAAATGCCTATCCTTAAGGCATTCAATGCACTTTTCAAGTCAAAATTGTCGATAAAGGAACCTAAATTCCTATTCTAAAGGCATTTAGCACTCTTTTCAACTAAAAACTATAAGGCGTCTAAAATGCCTATCCCAAAGCCATTTAGACCGCATATATTTTTATAACTCTAGATGACTAAAGTAGGGTTGTCAATGGGTCAGGTCTTGCCAGGTCCTAGTCCTTGTAAGTTTGGGTCTTGTTCTTGAATACACATACTCAGATCTCATTGGGTTTGGGTATTTGCATATCCATCGGGTCTTTAAATCTAGGTTTTTAGTTGGGTTTGGTTCAAATTAGAGCATTTACATGATTGGGCACCCCAATGAATTCGATATCACATACATTTTTATTTTTATTTTATTTTATTTTTTTAACACACGCACACACACCACCACACACTCACGCCTTAGTGGAATTTCACCACCTATGGGTACTCGAACCCTCAACCAGGTGTTGAAACTCTTGAGAGTCTACCACCGGAGTAAGAGTAAGGACCCGAAGATATCACACATACATACTTTAACACAAGTGTGGTATAAATAGTCTCTCTTACATGCGTCTGGCTTAGGAACCTTATGATGTTGTTACAATAATCAATATATATTTCATATCTATGATATTACTAATAAAATTAACTAGACTTGACCTCACCCGACCCAATTTTAACTGGGTTCAAAAAGGCGAGACCTGGACCTATCTCAATTGATTGACGGGCCCAAGAAATTGGACCCGGACCCATTAAAATTGGGTCGAGTCCATCAACTGCCTGCAGATCCTGTTACCCACTGACAGACATGGATTGTGTCCAGCAGGGCATTGGACGCACCCAATCCAATGCCAATGAAAAGGCAACATGTGCACACATGTACAAGTGTGGTACCCATTGTGAAAATGGCAAAATGGTCATTTTATGAGGGAAAATTTCACTTTTTCACTATGGATCCCATGCATGATACACCCACGTGGCACTTTTTCATTGGTGTTGGATGGATTAGCATTGGATGGAGTGCTTCCAACACCCTCTTAACCGCAATCCGTGTTCCCCAATGACAGCAATACCTAAATGCCCATCCTTTAGGCATTCCTTCCACTTTTCATGTTAAAACTGAATGTACACCAACCTAAGTGCCTATTTTTAAGGCATTTAGCCTAGTTTTCAAATTAAAATCTCTTGGTAAAGGTTGTAAAAGTATTTAACTCACTTTTCAAGTTAAAAATTATAGATAAACAACTAGATACCTATCATAAATAGGGGTGGTAATGAGCCGGGTTAAGGTTGGGCCAGGTTAGGCTTGGGCCCGAGCCCAACCTAAACCCGGCATTAGCCTAGCATAACAGGCCCAAGCTCAACCAAAAAAAAAAAATGGTTGGGCTCGGGCCTGAGCCCAACCTAACCCGAAAATTGACAAAATCCTATTTTCCCCTTAAATTTTCCTAATTGATCCATATATCAAGTGGGCCATGCATGCACAGGAAAAAAAAAAAAAAAACATTTCAAAGGAATGAAACCAACGGTCCACATTAGATGTTTGCCTACGAATTAGAATGGGATATTTGTAGTACATACACATGTATATAAAAAGTCAAGTTGGGCCGGGTTGGGTTGGGTTTGGGCTAAAATGACTTCAGCCCAAGCCTGGCCCAAAAATAATCAGGCCATGCATGTGAGGCCCAAGCCCAGGCCCCAGGCCAAGCTAGAAGGTCCAAGCCTGACCCGAAGCAAGGTTGAGCTCATCGGGTCGGGCGGACTACCCGGCCCATTGCCACCATTAATCATAAAGGCATTTAACCCACTTTTAAAGTTAAACTTTTAGGTAAAGATATCTAAATGCTTATCCTTAGGCATTTTTTGCCCACTTTTCAAATTAAAATTATAGGTAAAGGCTGTTAAATGCCTATCCTTAAGACATCTCATCTGCTTTTTCTAGTCCACTTAAAAAAAAAAAAAAAAAAGTAAAAATTGCAGATAAAGGCTCCTCAATGCTTTAAAGTAATTTTTTTTTGGGAAAAGGCACCTAAATTCTTATACTGGATGCAATTAGCCTACTTTTTAAGATAATCTCTAGGTCAAGATACCTAAATACCTATACTTAAGGCATCCAACCAACTATTTAAGTTCCAACTCTATGTAAAGACCATAAATGCCTATGATTAGGGCATTTATCTCACTTTTCATATTAAAACTCTAGGTGTAAAGGCACCAAAATGATTATCCTTAGGGCGTTAGCCACTTTTTAAGTTAAAACTTTAGTAAAGAGCCAAAACACCTATCATTGGGGCATTAACACACTTTGAAGTTAAAATTGTAGTTAAAGGCACATAATTGCATATCCTAAAGGCATTTCACGCACTTTTCGAGTTAAAATTGTGGGTAAAGGCACCTAAATGCCTGTCCTTAAGGCATATATCCAACTTTTTAAGTTGAAATCTAGGTAGTCAGTCCTCAATACCTATCCTCATGGCATTTAGCCCACTTCTCATGTTAAAACTCTAGGTAAAGGCACCTAAATGCCTATGGTTAAGTCATTTATCTCACTTTTTACGTTAAAATTTCAAGTTAAGGAACCTAAATGCCATCTGTATGGCTAACGCTCTTTTCAAGTAAAAACAATAAGAAAATGCACTTGAATTCCTACTTTTTAGGCATTTAGCAAACTTTTCAAGTTACACTCAAGGTAAATGATGGGGACATCATGCGTGCGCACACGCAACCCGCCCCCCCCCCCCAGCACGTACGCAAGGAGGAGGAGGGCCCCACCATCAATCTGGATTAATGACGACGTCCAGGGAGGGCCTCCTAGTTAGAGGACTGCATTTTTGTTCGTTGGAGTAGACCTGATAGTCATGTAATGCCCACCATGGGTTCTCATCATCATGGCCCACTATTCTAATTAATCTAGTACTTTGGGTTTTGCTTATTATTGTTATTAGGAATATCATGGATGGTTTAGATTGTTTTGATGAGTTGTTATTTTTTATTACTTTGTCTCCAAGTAATAGGTTGCGCACATGGCGCGAGTTTTGGGATATAGAGTTTTATTATAAATAGGCACCCCTTGCGGTCTTTTTTCTCATTGAAGATTAATAAAATTTTTGCGTCTTTCTACTCCTCTAAATTTTTGAGTTGCGGAGATCCAATTGAGTATGAAACCCTCCCTTCCTCAAAAGGCTGACTACCATAGTGTAAAGCCACATCTATCCCGATTTGTCTCTACCTTCTACCATCTATATTTCTCCTCCTACAATCATCTACGCTTCAAATTCATCCTCTATTGTAACCATTTTCCTCTCTACAGCAGATTTCCAGAATCTTGCCCCGCGAGAGGGCTGAAACTTCGGTGGAACACCACGCATAAACCATGCATCAGATCAGGCTGAAATTTGAATGTTTTGTGGCCCACCCATGGCCGACTAGGGCCAAGCTGGTTGTTTTCTGATTTGTGGGCCCCACACACGTGCGAGACACCTCCAGCGCACATGCGTCTAGGCCTTCACCGCTATCCGCGCGTGTGACCCGTCTCTAGTTCGTCTCTCTCCTCTCTTTCATCCTAAATCCCCAACCCTAACCCTAAATTACACAAATCCCCAATTTTATGCCCTTTTTTCAACCTTAGGGTATTTGAATTTCATGTCCTGCATCAAATTTGGTATCAAAGCACAACGTTTTTATAGGGGAATGCATTACATGTTTAGGGTTTAGTTTATTTGTGTCCATTATGCATCAATTATCATCATATAGAGCTGTTTAGAGATCCATAATTCCATATAAGCTGCTGAATTTTCTATTATTAGAAAATCCCCATATCTCTTTGCTAGATTTTCTGTTGACAGATTCTTTGGGCAGATAAGTTGCTAGAAATTGAGTAGTATTGTGTTGTTTCTCCCATATAGAGTCCTGTAGGAGCATTTAGTCCCATCTAGGTGCATATAGTCGTATTAGAAGGTCCTTAAGTTGAGTTAGTAGTTATATACCCACACGTACGGGTCGTACTTTTGTCTTGCACCCTATACTAAACATGGAGCAATTGCAAGAGTCAATGAACAAGCTGACCTAGCAGTTTGAGTCTTTGAGTAAGCGCTTGGAACAACATATGGACCAACGCTTTAAACAGCTTGAAGTGCACATTATCCAACTAGAGACCTCCGCCAGGGAAAACTCCACCATTGGGGAAGATGCTCAATCTCAGGCAGGTGGTCAGGACGATAGACCAAGGAATGAAAGTGGCCAAGGAATCGGTTATGGACGCACACCCGTGCACCCATCCCGTGAGGGGCATCAAGACCACTATAACCCCAATGCGCTACTTCTCGACGAAGTTAAAGTAGATGCCCCTACGTTTGATGGCCACTTGGACCCTAAAGCTTTTCTAGATTGGTTGGCAGACATGGACCACTATTTTGAGTTGTACGACATGTACGGCCTTGTGGCTAGAGAGAGTACACCATAGGCTAGTATAGAGTTACCCACTGAGGCTATTCCGATAGTGGATGAGTTTCGTGATGTCTTTCCTGATTATCTACCGGATGAGGTTCCTCCTATGAGGGATATACAGCACACCAGGACGTGGGACACTGTACTACCTATAGCCAAGTTTGCATTCAATAGTTTTGTCAATAAGTCCACAGGTTTAAGTCCTTTTGAAGTTGTTACTGGTTATAAGCATAGGAATCCTATTGATCATGTCCCTATGTCACTGTCCCATAGGCCATCAGAGTCTGCAGAGTTCTCTGCGCGTAACATTCATTCATTGCATCAAGAAATCAGGCGAAAGATCACTACTAGTAATGAACATTACAAATTTTCTTCAGACCAACATAAACGTTTCAAGGAACTCAATATAGGGGATTCTGTGATAGTCCACATTAGGCCCGTGCGGTATCCTCAGGGGGTCGTTTGTAAATTACACGCGCGTAGCGCTAGACCCTTCAAAATTATAAAACGAAACGGTCTCAATGCGTCTGTGATAGATCTTCCACCTTCCATGGGAATTAGTTCCACATTCAATGTGGAGGATTTAGTTACTTTTCAAGGGACCACTGATACTTTGTCCGGCCCTTCGCCCACCCATCCTGATTCCCCAGACCTGTCCCTTGATCCATGGCTTCTTCCCGACTATTCTTCTCAACCTCTACCTCCCATACCTACCCTTCTCACACCCAGAGAGGAAATATAGAATATTCTGGACCATCAGATAGTATCAACGTCTGACGGCGGGTTTAAAAAATACCTGGTTAAGTGGAAGTCACGCCTAGCTTCAGAGAGTACGCGACTCACTGAAAAGGAGCTTCAGAGACTTAATCCTAACATCTTGGAGCGATTTAGGAGTTTTGTTTAGCCAATGGCGAAATCTTCGCAGCCGGGGAGAGTTGATGGGGACATCACACGCACACGCACGCCCCCTACGCACATACGCAAGGAGGAAGAGGGCCCCACTATCGATCTGGATCGATGACGACATCCAGGGAGGGCCTCCTAGTTAGAGGACTGCATTTTGATTCTTTGGAGTGAACCCGATAGTCATATAAAGCCCACAGTGAGTTCTCATGATCGTAGCCCACTATTCTAATTAATTTAGTACTTTGGGTTTTGCTTATTATTGTTATTAGGAATATCATGGACAGTTCAGATTGTTTTGATGAGTTGTTATTTTTTATTACTTCGTCTCCAAGTAATAGGTTGCGCACATGGCATGAGTTTTGGGATGTAGGGTTTTATTATAAATAGGCACCCCTTATAGTCTTTTTTCTCATTGAAGATTAATAAAATTTCTGCGTCTTTCTACTCCTCTAAATTTTTGAGTTGTGGAGATCCAATTGGGTGTGAAACTCTCCCTTCCTCAAAGGGTGGACTACCGTGGTGTGAAGCCACATCTATCATGATTCGCCCCCACCTTCTACCATCTATATTTCTCTTCTCCTACAATCATCTACGCTTCAAATCCATCCTCTATTGTAGCCATTTTCCTCTCTACAGCAGATTTCCAGAATCTGGCCCTTCGGGAGGGCTAAAACTTCGGCGAAGCACCACGCACAGACCGTGCATCGGATCAGGCTGAAATTTGGGGGTTTTGTGGCCCAACCCTGGCCAACTAGGGCCAAGCTGGCCGTTTTCTGATTTGTAGGCCCCACACACGTGCGGGACACCTCCAACGCACATGCGTCTGGGCCTTCATTGCCGTCCGCGCGTGTGACGCGTCTCTGGTTCGTCTCTCTCCTCTCTTTCACCCCTCTTTCATCCCAAATCCCTAACCCTAACCCTAAATTACTCAAATCCCCAATTTTATGTCCTTTCTTCAACCTTAGGGTTCCCCAAATTGAAATCTGTGAATCCCTTGGATTGGGAAATTATTTTTGTGCATGTGAAAATGAATTTACCCTCTGATTATTGTTTGGTCTATAATTTTGATTGATCCAACCCTAGCTTGTGTAGGCCTGGGCCTGCATAGATTCCCCTTGATTGAATGCTTGAACTTTTGTGTGGGATATGGAATTTTGTGTAATTATTTATGAACTAACGTGATCTAAAGCCTAACCATCTTACAGATCATATTTGAATTTCATGTCCTACATCAGTAAAGGCACCTAAATGCCTATACTTAATGTATTTAACTTACTTTTCTAGTTAAAAATTTAGGTAAAATCACTTAAATGTGTGTCCTTGGGTCATTTAGCTCAACTTTTAAGTTAAAACTCTCGAGTAAAGGCACCTAAATGCCTATCCTTAGGGCATTCAGCCTACTTTTCATTCTAAAAAGTTTAGTTAAACACACATTATTGCCTATCCTTATGCATTTAGCCCAATTTCCAAGTTAAAATTGTAGGTAAAGGCACCTAGCCTACCTTTCACCAAAAAAAAAAAAGAAGAAGAAGAAGAAGAAGAAGAAGAAGAAGAAGAAGAAGTACGTAAAGGGACCTAAATGCCTATTTAAGGCATTCGGCCAACCTTTCAAGTTTTAAACTGTAGGAAAAGTCACCTAAATGCCCATCCTGAGGGCATTTAACTCACTTTTCAAGTTAAAAGCTTTAGGCAAAGGCACCTAAATGCCTACGCATTATTACTCTTCTCATGTCAAAATTCTAGATAAAGGCACCTAAATGCCTATTTTAAAGAAATTTATCCCGCTTTTCAACTTTAAACTGTAGGCAAAGGCAGCTAAATGCCTATCTTTTAGGCATTTAGCCCACTTTTCAAGTAAAAACTGAAGAACAGGCCATAACTTATGATACCCTGATGTGGGCATGGACAAGGGTCCGGATATAAGTAGGGTTGTACATCAAGCCGAGTCGAGTTGAGGTGGGCCAAGCTCGGCTTGACTCGTCCGTGCCCTACTTGATTTTGAGCTCGAGCTCGAGCTCGCCCTCGAGCTCAACCATTGGAGCTTGGCTTGTTTGCAAAAGCTTTCAAGTCGAGCTAGTGGATCAAGTCGAGTCGAGTCTATTCCCAACCTGGCCCCACCTAGTGCCCAACTCGACCCCACCCAACGCCTAACCCACACCCGACTCAAGCTAACACCTGACCCGACCCAACCCAGTGCCCAACCTAACCCAGGACCCAACCTAAATCAAATAAAAAATCAAACATTCATTGATATATAAAAAAATAAAAAATAAAAAATCATTCATGATAGAGGAAGGTAACCTACCTTTGTGCTGGGTGTTGAGAGAGAGTGTGACAGAGCTAGGACGAGTAGCCGAGTGCAGATGCTGAGCCAGGCTGAAACGAGTCAAGCAATTGCCGAGCGAGTGGCCGAGTGAGGATCAGGAGGAGGAGGAGGAGGGGAGAGAGAGAGAGAGAGAGATTGCTCGGGTGGGCGCGAGCAGTGGTGGGTTGGGTTAGGGAAAGGGAGGAAAAGAGATACGAAAGGGAAAGGGAAAGGGACGGCCGGACGTGAGGTATGTAGGGTTTTGTTTTAAAATTTTAATTTTTTAATATATATATATATATATATATATATATTCAAGTCAAGCTCGAGCTCGAGCTTCGAGTCGAGTTCGAGTTCAAGTCGAGTCGAGCTGCACTATGCTCGAACTCGGCTTGTTTTCAAATCAAGCTGGGTTGTATGGAGCTTGACTCACCCCGAGTCATCCTTCAAGCCGAGTCAATCTGAGCTAGCTCGACTCATGTATAGCCCTAGATATAAGAATGCTTGTGCAAGTTGACAATTTATAAAATCTAGATGCAGACATGGATATGGGTGTTCGTCAAATATATGAGAATGCTATAGTTAATCATACTATTTTAAATTTGAAATTAACAAATTTCTAAGAATTAAAGAAGTCCAAATATGGAAAGAAATATAATAGTCAACTCTTTATTATTTCTTGTATTCTTGTCTTTATTTTTACAAATATATAATGATAAAAAAGGAGGGTTAATGTTGGGTAGGTAGCCAGTCGTTAAACTTTTGCCAAGCAATCATGAACTATTGTCGTGATAAAGGACCTGGATCAAGGTGGCAAGAACACTTGCTGAGGTGAGGACCTCAGATAGGAAGAGGAAATAGGACCTAGATTAGTAAAGTTAATCCCAAATATCCACAACAAGGCTATGATGATGGTGACAAAGATGGTGATGGCGATGATATATCAGATTGGATAACTATGTACTAAATAGTTCTTTTAAGATTTGTGGCTACTAAACAGGAAATGAGGATGTTGAGATGGATGAGTGACAAGACGAGGATGGATGGATTTAGAAATGAACGCATTCAAGGTAACTCAGGAGTAGAACCAATAGGTAATAACATGAGGGGAAGTAGACCTAGATGGTTTGTATGTGCAATGGAGACCAAGAACCACACCGGTTAGAAGGAGTGGGTCAATACAAGTTCAAGGCTCTAAAAGGTAAAGGGAAGGCCAAAAGGATGTGGGTGGAGGACTCAAGGTAGTAAGAAAAGGCTTGATGACCTAGGTTTAACTATTAACTACCCATTCCTAAATATCCAAATTCCCACAGGAGATCACCAACCTCACGACACTCCTTTCTATTTCAGTGTTTCTTGTAGCCATTGAAGTACGATCCAATGGCCAACAACATCCTCAAACTGAAAAAGGCCCATTGATCGCAAATCACATCAACTTGAACACAGACGTCAACTATCCGGATTCTGTTATAAATCAATAAGAACATTGATTTGGCCACATGTAATTAAAATATGGAATGCCCCCACTTACTGTTACCTACCAAAGAAAATGCCAAATATATAATTTCATCCACCCAAAAATGCAATGACCCAATTGACATTCATGCCTATTTCTCAATTCCATGATATTCGGTGCAACCAAACCCACCCTTAAATAAAAATTAATAAATCAATTTACAATATAAACGATACTGGAAGACTAATAACAACATAGAGAAGTTGTTGAGCATCAAAACAGGTGACTGAACCAAATCCAAATCTTTCAAGTGTGGTTTTTTTTAAAAGTTCATTAGAATCTGGTGTTGATTGCAGTTAGAGAAAGGGTGGTGTGAGTGAAATTGCAAGGAAATTATGTAACATAAATGGAAGAATTGAGAAGGAAATTCATGGAATTATCAGGATAGAATAAGAACTGAAGTAAATTTCAAAAAAAAAAAAAAAAAAGACTTACAGCTGAGTTGAGACTCAGTAGCGAGTTTAGAGTAAGAGTCATCTTGGGGTCATCTGATGAACGGTAATCCCAACACCATAACAAGATGATGATGATGATGATGATGATGATGAGATGGAGGGAGAGAGATATTTCTCTGCCGTAGCGTCTGTGGGCGCGTGCAAAAATCTGTTTTGATAACAAAAACGATAAGGCGCCAGTTGAAGGATGCGTGCAAAGCTTGACACGTGTCACGTACGCACACGTGCGCCAAATGCAGGCTGACATGGTTTGGCTAGCGGTCAGCGCTATGTGGACCCCACCATGATGTATTTTTTTCATCCACGCCGTCCATCCATTTTGAAAGATAATTTTAGGGCTTGGTCCCAAAAATTAGGTAGATATAAATCTCCGGTGGACCACACCATGGGAAAACAGTAGTGATTGAATGTCCACCATTAAAAAATTCCTAGGGCCCACTTTAATGTTTATTTGACATCTAAACTGTTGATTAGGTCATACAGACTTGGATGAAGGGAAAAATTATATATCAGCTTGATCCAAAACTTTTGTGGCCCCAAAGAAGTTTTTAATGGTGGGTGTTCAATCAACACTGTGCGGTCCACTTGAGACTTGTATCAACCATATTTTTTGGTTCATACAATAAAATGATCTGAAAGAATGGGTGGATGGCATGAATAAAATACATACATTATGGTGGGGCCTACAGAGAACCAACCACTAGCCATTGGCTATGGGCAGGGTCAGTAGTCCATCCGTTTTCAATAGAAACGCGGCTTCGGTGGATCCCTGAATGTGGGGCCTACCGTGATGTATGTTCCTTACATCAACGTCGTCCATCCGTTTTGACAGCTCATTTTAGGGCAAGATCTAATAAATGAAGTAGATGCAAATCTCAGTGGACCCCACCACGGGAAACGGTGGTGATTGAATACCCACCATGAAAAACTTCTTGTGAGCGACCGGATTGTTTATTTGCCATCCAACATATTGATCAGGTCAAAGAGATCTATACGAAGGGACCACGTAAATATCAGCTTGATCCAGAACTTGTGACTAGCAAGAAGTTTTTAATGGTCAATCACCATTGTTCTCCGTGGTGTGGTTCACCTTAGATTTTGAGATGCTACATTGCTTGGGTAATTTCCTAAAATGATCTTTCAAAATGGACGGACAGCATAGATTTACATAACATAAATCACGGTGGCGCCCCCAGTCAGGAATCCACCGAAGCCACACCCCATGAAGCTCGTAACCACTCACCATGTGGAACATCCAAACCGCCTATCAGTATGGCCGCTGCTCGCTGCTCGTGTTAAAGACTTTTCCCATTGTAAATCTTACATTACACCCACCGGCTTTTATGAATGTTTTCAAAACTTTAGTTTTTAAGATTAAATTATTGTCTTTTTCTGAATGAAAATTTCTCCGCAATAAAAACTCATTTTCTATATAATCTTCTCTTCTCTTCTCTTATCTTATCTTCTACTATGTGAAATCTTATTTTCTGTGAAAACTTATTTTTTACAAAAATCTATTTTTTGAAATCTTTTTTCCTCTTCCAGTGACCCTTTTCTTAAAATTAATTTTATGAAATCTTTCATCCTTTTTATGTAGTAATATTTATCTACCTAAAATTCATTTTCTGAAATTTTATCTCTTTTTCATATAAGAATACCTTTCCATCAAACTGCTACTTGTTTGTATTCGTTTTATTTTAATAAGAAATGACGAAAATGATGCTTTTGTTGAAGAAAGCACATACTACAGATATATTTGAATAAGTTGTCCTAAAACTTAACCCAAAAAATTTCTTTCGAAGGTCATAGAAGTTTTGGATCAAGCTTGTATTTGTATTTTCTATTCAATTTCATGTGAAAGCTCGCTCAATTTTACGTGAAGGTCATGCAATTTCATGTTAGGCTCGTTCACAATTATCTGTAGTTGTACAAACTTTTTGCTACAGATAGAATAGCTACGAATTAAATCCGTAGCTATATAACTAAATGCTATTAATAACTACGGTCTTGCTACTGTTATAATTCGTAGCTTTCGATGTTTAACTACGGCCTTCGACCAATTTTCTGGCAGCTACCGTGAAAGCAAGGCTATTTTCACCTAAAAGAGTTAACCACGACAGCAGTGATTTAATTAAGGTAAATAAAATTAGAGTAATTCAGAAAAGCCAAAGTGAGATTTACAGTGTTAAACGGGGAGCCCACAAGATGGGGCAAACCCAAAGGGCCAAAACCGAAGTAGACCACGTGGTAGAGAAACTGTTGGAGGCAAATTGAGTATTGACACCTGTAAGTACCTCGCTAGTGGACGGCTTTTTGTAGGCCCCACAATAATGTATATATTTTACCCACGCCGTCCATTCATTTTGGATCATTATTTTAGGGCGTGAGCCCATAAATGAAGCAAATTCAGATCTCATGCAGGAAATCAGTGGTAATTGAACACTCACCATTGAAAACTTACTAAGGCCATGTGTAAGGTTTGTTTGCTATTCAGATTAAGGATCATTGCTCTTGCCTGGGTGGTAGACTCAGGAGTTTCAACACCCAGTCAAGGGTTCAAGTATCCATAGGTGGTGAAAGCCCATTACGGCGTGACTGTGTCGGAGCGTGTGCGTGTGTGTAGAGTACAGGATGAAGGGAAAACACAAATATCAACTTGATCTACGACTTTTGTCACTCTCCAAAAGGTTTTAATGATGTATGTTAAATCACGACTGTTTCTTATAGTGCAGGACACCTGAGATTTTGACTTCATTTTTGAGCTCCTGGCCTAAAATGAATGGACGCCATGGATAAAATACAAAAATCATGGGTGGAAGGCTTGCCATTTTAAACTATCCTGAGTCCCTGACAACGGTGAAGAGAAACACGGTCGCGGATTTCCCGCAAAAGCCTTTCCCATGAAGTTCCTGCAGTGGGATACTGGGTGGGGTCCACTGTATGTTTGTGATAAATCCATTCCGTTCATCTGTTTTCCGAGCTCGTTTAAGGACATGCAATAGAAAATGATGTGGATTCAAAACTTAAATCGGCCATACGAGAGGGAAATTTGGGGAAAGAGTTTTCTAACGTTGAAACCTTCCTGGGCTCCACCTTGATTTTTATATGCCATGCAAATGGTTTATAAGGTCATTCCCAATGGGATGAAGTGAAAGCACGAAAAAATTAGCATGATTAGAAGCTTTTGTGGCTCTAAAGATGTTGAAAACACGAAAAAATTAGCACGATAAGAAACTTTTGTGGCCTTGAAAATGTGTCAACCGTGGTGACTGAATCACAGCTGTTTCCTCTCATGCAGCCCACCTGAGTTTTGTATCCATCTAATTTTCTGTGTAATGTCCTAAAATAACCTCAGAAAATATGTGAACGGAGTGGATTTATGACAAACATCAAGGTGTGCCCCACCTAGCATCCCACCGCAGGAACTCGCCTTTCCCAAGGAAATCCCCGTCCGAGAAACAAAGATACCAACGTCATCTGAAACTTAGGGCCCCAATAATGCTTCACGTGGTGTGGCTCCCTTTAGGGAGGCGGTTTGGCCAGAGACCTCTCCCTGGGCCATGTAGCTGGTGGAAAAGCTCTATGGACTCCATCCTTGTGTATGTGTTTTATCAACGTTATTCATTATTTTTATCAGCTCATTTTAAGTCTTGAGACAAAAGATAAAATAGACCCAGAGCTCAGGTGAACCACACCACAGCAAACAACAAGGATTGCATGCTAACCGTTGGAAACTTCCAGTGACTCCTACCATGTTTATTTTCCATCCAACCTACCTGAACTGGATGAAGGTAAAACACAAATATCAACTTCATCCAATACTTATGTAGCCCTTTGGTAGTTTTTAACTGTAGGCGTTCAATCCCCACTATTTCCTATAGTGTAGTCAACTTGATCTTCGGATCTATCTCATTGGCTCATGTCCTGGAATGGTTTGGCAATGGATGAACGGCCTGGATAAAACACATGTCATGGTGGGGCTCACAGTACTTTTCCGCCAGCTAGTTGGCTGTTGCAGGGTCGCCATCAGTCAGCAACAGTTCAGGTGTGGTCATACGGTGGCATTCGTGGGGTCAGTTTCATCAATGGCTGATCTAAATTAGCTGGGTCATGTACCATGGGAGAAAAACAAGTATTTTCTTTGATTTAAAGTTTTTATTGTTTATATATATATGTGTGTGTGTGTGTGTGGGGGGGGTCACTAACCTTGTTTGGAATAAAATTTATTACCTACAAGTAGGGTTGTACATGAGCAGAGTTAGCTCGGTAACTCGCTCGATTTGGTTTGAAACTTATTTTTTTAGCTCGGTAAAATTTCAAACCAAGTTCGAGTTTACCTGGGCTCGACTCAACTTGGATCGAACCCAACTCGAAGCGAACTCGGATCGATTCAGCTCGGTGACTCGGTTACTTTGATATTGTCGTTGCTCACCAAGTGTTTGATGAAATGACTCAATGAAGTGTGGCGGGTGGCAAGGAAGGTACGTATATGAAACGAATACCTTTTTTTTTCTTGATTTTTACGTTTTTTACAAGGGGTTTAATGAAATACCCGTAAATCTATTATTGTTGTTTTACATACAGCAAGATTTTGAAAGTGCAGTTCATGTGTTTGTGAAAATGCTTCACAGACGAACTCGGCTCGATCTTGGTTCAAACTTAGCTCAAACTGGCCTAAGCCACTGACCAAACTGAGCTGAGCTGGCCACTCAGGCTCGAGGATCGAGTCGAGTTGAGTCCGAGTTGAGGTCAACAAGTAGCTGAGCCTCGAGTTGTGCCAAACTCGACTAGAATCAACTTGCGTACACCTCTACCTACAAGGACCTAACATTGTCGGATCCCATTCTAGAAATCCAGTAACAGAGCAGAGCAATGTGAAATATCAGGATGAGATTCTTGCAGCCAAAATACTATCGGTAAGAGAAAATCATGAGAGACCGAGGTAGTTGTGCTTCACATGAACATATGTCAGGATGTAAAAAGTCATAGTTTATGTAATGGTCTAAAAGAGTCATATAATCAAATAACTAGCTGAAGGTGATATGCTCTAAGATCCACAGCACCTACACTTGTTAATGACTAGATGGAAGCATGAAAATCATGCAGAGTCATCCTTAAAATAAAAGTATAATCCGTAACTTATTTTTATTAGATGATTAATTGAGAGAGGATTGTAGAGATTGATTCTAAATACAAATTTTCAACATAACCTTACTTGCATGTAAATAACACAACTCTCTTACACAATTGTAGATGCTCCCAGGCAAGCATTGCCCTCACTTCCTCAACTTCCTGATTTGTTAGTACAATTAAGGTGGGATTTGACTCAGATGAGATAATATATTCAATTTGAAGCCACCACTAGTAAATGAAGCTTAAAATCAACGATCGGCTATAAACCTTAAATCGCTTTATGGTCAGAGAACCATGAGATTCAAAAACTCAAGTAACTCCTGTGGTTTAATTTATAACCTTAGATTCCAAGTAAAGGTCTTGGTAATGAAAATAAAAGGGTCAGGCATCCTTTTTCCGCCCACACGAATGAAATTATATATATATATATATATATATATATATATATAGGGAAAAGGTACTATATGCTCGACCGTATTATACTTTCCATAAGGTCGAGTGCTGGCGGCTTGTTATTCGTCAGGTGGTGAAGAAATTTTATAGGGAATTGAATAAACAAAACTACAAGAAATTTATGTGCGAGCCTTTTGTTGTTGGAAGATCATGTGCTAGAATTCTATGTGGGGCCCACTATATGATGTTTGTGATAAATCTAACCCGTCCATCCGTTTTTCAAAATCATCTTAGGACATGCGACCAAAAATGAGGAGGATCCAGAAATTAAATGGGACACATGAGAGGAAACAACGGGGATTTAGTGCCCACCGTTGAAACATTTATATGGCTACAAAAGTTTTGTATTAGTTTATGTTTGTGGTGTTTTCATTTCATATCAGTGAAAATGACCTTATAAATGGTTTGGATGGAATATAAACACCAAGGTGGAGCCTAGGAAAGTTTCAACGGTAAGCATTCCTTTCTGTCGTGTTTCATCTCGTATGGCCTACTTGAATTTTGGATCCTCCTTATTTTCGTTGTTATGTCCTAAAATGATATATAAAAACGAATGGACGGGTTGGATTTCACTCAAAGATCACAGTAGGCCCCACACAGAATCTTTTTGCGAATCTTCACGGGAAAGCTTTAATTCGCTGGGTTTGCGGGGTTGGTGTACTAGTTACTCCCCCGCCACCCCCAATGGCGGGTGGTCAGTGCTATATGGGCCCTGCCATGCTGTATGTGTTTCATCTATGCCGTCTATATATTTTTCTAGATCATTTTATGCTAGTGAGACCAAAAATTGGGTATATCCCAACCTCAAGTGGACCACATTACAATAAACAGTGTTGAATGGGCATCACTTGCGACACTTTTTTCTATGGTGGGGTCCACTAGAGCTTTTGATCTACCTCATTATTTGGATAATGCCATAATATGATCTCTCAAAGTGGATGAACGGTGTGGATATAATACATACATTATGCTGGGACCCACAAAACTTGGTGATGTGACTTCAGCTACTCAACCTCCCATGGTGGACCAGTTATTGTATCAAGCTTACTTTTGGTCTCAAGTCCTAGAATGAGCTCAAAAAATAGATGAATGGGGTAGATTTTTCATAAACATCATGGTGGGCCCCACCTTAGTTTCCGACGGGCTAACTTCCTATGAAATTGTGGGCCCACCATAATATATGTGTTGTATCCACACCCTCCATCCATTTGGAGAGATCATTTTAGGGCATGATCCAAAGAATGAGGAAGATCCAAAGCTAGAGTGGACCCACCATAGAAAACAATGTGGATAGTGACGACCACCGTTGAAACCTTCCTAAGGTCCATCATGATGTTTATTTGAGATCCAATTTGTTCATGTGTTAACGCAGACATGAAATACAGAAAGTTCAAATATTAGCCTGATCTAAAACTTTTGTAACGCTTAGAAGTTTTTAACGGTGGGCGTCACTCTCTCCACTATTATCTGTGGTGGTCCACTTACACTTTTGATCTGTCTCATTCTCTGGATCATGCCATAATATGATCTCTCCAAATGGATGGACGGAGTGGATACATAATATACATCATGATGAGGCGCACAAAACTTAGTTACGTAACTTCAGTAGCAAGTCCCGCTACCCAACCTATCAGTAGCTAATCTGCGTCCGTTTCCTACCAAATTTCTTGCAGTTTTGTTTATTTAGTTTCCTTATAAAATTTCCTCACCATCCGACGAATAACGTGACGCCACCACTCGACCTTATGAAAGGTACAATACGGTCGAGTGTATAGTACCTTTTCCCATATATATGTGTGTGTGTGTGTGTGTGTGTGTGTGTGTGTGTGTATTTTTGTGTTACCACGGCGAGTCCTTTCTTCCATGATGAATTGTTGGCACTGGTCCTACATTTGTCTTTGTGGACTTAGGAGAAAGGGGGGCTCAGCGGGAAGAGGATTGTACCATAAGAGAAGCAAGGAGGTCAACCTGTTTCAAATATACAACATATATTTTGGCAATGCAGTGGAGTTGGACCCTCATGTCGATCCAAATGAATTAGTCTTTCCACGGAGATATCTTTGCCTGCTAGACAAGTCGTATTTCATATAACCCATAAGAGTGTGGTAGAAAAAAAAAAGCACATAGCCTTGCTTAATGGAGTTTAGGACTCAGGCATTTAAATAAAGTAAAAGAAAAGTGAGCAAGAGAGATAAAATAAAATAAATTGTGAGTTAGTGTTGCAGACATGCTTGGAATTTGTGGGCGAAATGCACTCTAAATCGAGATGTGGGAAAAAATGAGAGACTAGATACCCATTTTCTGCAAAAATAAAATAAAATAAAATGAGGATGGTTGAATATCTCTAATTCAAACCATACTCTTGCATTCAATGACTGCTTTAGTATACTATTTTCTCCTCATTCGGTCTCCTGAGTTGACCACATGCCAGTATTGACAAAAATATTATGAACATCCCAGAAACCGATACAGACCTTGTATATTTTCCCTGACTCTCTCAGACTTTCCAACACTCCCCTCTATTGTTTACTCTATAGACTTTCTCCCCTGAATGACAATTGTTGTACTGCATATAAACTGGCTGGACTTGCCCTTCCCTTTCAACAATTGGCTGGACATGACCCTATTTTCTAACCTATTATGAGATTGTACAGGAATTGGGGCTAGCTATTAGCACCAACCGTGGCAAATATCACTGAAAGTTTAAAATCTTGTCATATTTTCACACACACACACACACAAAAAAAACAACCAAAAGATATTCTCAATAACGATTGAGGCATTCTTAAAATATATGAAGTTTTATATTTCTGAGATTTATTACAGATTATCGTGAAATTTATTTTTAAAAAAGTATCTAAAATTTTAATTATTTTGTTATATAATTATATGTTAAAATTTTTAAATTGTTTATTAATTTAAAAATAAATATATTCTTATTTTTAGCAATATTTCCCCAATAATATCATGGAAAAACCTCAATCGTAGAAATCTCCCAATAAATTCCCACAAAATTCCCGAGAAGGAGATTTGCAACCATATCAATACCTTGAGCTAGAAATAGACAAATGATAGAAGCCTTAAAACAAGGTTGGCATTGGGACTTTTCAGTTATGACAAGCAAGCTTTAGGTAATGTAGACCATTGATGCATTGATGTATTGTGTCCCATAGTAAATGGACCATTCCTAAAAATATCCTCCATGGGATAATCCTAACCTTTTAATTTGTGGCCTACAAATCACTGGAAAAAGGGAACGCTAAAGATGGGCAGTTGCGATCCTCCAATTTGGGAGTTTTTTGGCCTAGTTCGTCAAGAGATCAGTGGTCTGGATTACTGAACCATGGATCCCACTTTTTAGATTTGAAAGGCCTCCTATGTTTTGCAAGCCTTGAAATCCAGTAATTCCTATGGACTTAGAACCAAGGTTATAAGCTACAACCCTACACTAAAACCTTGAAAGCAAGAAACTCTGAAAGGCCCGCACGATGTTTTTGGGTCATCCATTGTCCATTAGTTTCTCCATCTAATTCAGGGAAGTGATTCCGAAAGTCAGGCATAACCAAAACTCCAAATAGATGACACCAAATGAAATCATTGGTTCCGAATTTGGTCGCACATGTTATATATGTGTAGCTCAACTCGAACCAAACGCCTAATGACCCCGGTCACCGAATAGACTAAGAAATTGGGTTCGGGTGAATAGGGTTGTCTATCCAGCCATCAATCATGAAAGATCAAGCGATTAGCGAAGGGAAGGGTTTATCCTTTTAACGAGTTTTTTTTTTTTTTTGTCTTGAGTAATGATTTTCAATTAAGCACATGATAGCTTATACATAGAATCATGCATGACTCGAGTTAGCTCAGTGCTCCCTCGACTTGCCTTGACTTGAAACTGGATTCAGACTGAGTCGAGCTGGTTTTTGGAGCTCGAAAAAATTTCTGAGCCAAGTTCGAGCTGGACTGAGCTCAAGTCGACTCAAATCCCGCCTCAAATTGACTGGGATCAAATAGGCTCGGTGACTCGATCATTTTGATCTTGATGTTGCTCGTCAAGTGTTTGATGAAATGCCTCAATGAAGTATTGTTTCTTGGACTTCCCTCATGTTAGGGTATTCTCAAAATGGGTATTTGAGGGAAGATTGAAGAAACAAATCCCCATAAAAAAACTTTAAATTATAGGATTGCCCTCATATCTTGATCTTAATGTTGCCTGTCGAGTATTTGATGAAATGCCTACAAAACACTCTTACTGATTTGTATTCAAAGTGTGGGAGATTGAAGATGCAATATATATGTTTGAGAAAATGTCACACAGACTTAAACTCGGCTCAAGCTGGTCCGAGTTGTTGACCGAACCGAGCTGAGTTGGCCAGTCAAGATCGAGGACTTAGTTAAGTCGGGTTCGAGCTGGGGTTGGTTGTTGGTCGAGCCGAGCCGAGCTGTGCCAAGTTCGACTTGGTTCAACTCATGTACATCTCTGCTTATACTATTCAATATGATTTGATGGTAGAATCTTCGACAATCCATCCGATACAAGGTCACAAGCAATCAGTCGTTATGAAACATTTAACTTTCCAATACACAATAACACCTCATTCAGGATGGTCAATGAGATATGGATGAGCAATGATCCTACTGTTACACGGTCACCAGTCAGTCGTTATGAAACAACCGACTTTTCAATACACAGCCACACCACATTAAGATATAAGAGTTGATGGAGTCTCTAAGTTACTAGTGGCAGGTTGCCTCACTAGGCAAAATTTTCATTCCCTTCGGATTAGTCATCAATCGACTGTTGGTTGGTGTTTCAACCATTTAGTCATCTAGGGAATTTCAATTTGATATTGTTTGGTGTAATGGTTGTCAACCATAATGCCTATTGAGCATTGGGATGGTCATTTTGGCAATAAAATCATCATTGTGATTGTTTGGCCATTAAATCATCATTGTGATTGTTAAGGGAGGTCCCCCCCACCCCAAAGGATGTCCAGTTCCAGCATTGTATCGCAATGCCTGAAGCATAAGAGGTTGCCTTCCTACTCAAATTGGCTATAGGCGGGCATCCCATCCCAACTCAACTGATGGTGAAAAAAATTTAGGCCAAAGAGACTTTGTTCTGTCTGGATGTTTGGATCTTTCCTTATATTGTTAATCTGGTACTAACACATGTGTCCCACTAAGCATGCAAAAAAAGGTTGTTTGGAATTCAGTTACATGTTAGTTTGGAATTCAGTTACACATGTTATATACATGTGTGTGTATGTGTTGGACATGCCAAAGCTAATATTAACTCAACTTGAACCGAATGCCTTATGACCCTAGGCGCTAAATAAATCGAGAAATCAAGTTTGGGTGAATTGGATTCTCTATCTAGCACCAATCATAAAAGATAAGGTGATTTGTGAAAGAAATGGTTCATCCTTTTAATGAGTTTTTTTTTTTTCCTTTGAATAAGGAGACTTTGTTCTATCCGGACGTTTGGATCTTTCTTTATATTGTTGATCTAGTACTAACACATGCGTCCCACTAAGCATGCAAAAAAGGGTTGTTAGTTTGGAATTCAATCACACGTTAGTTTGAAATTCGGTTACACGTGTTATATAGATGTGTGTGTATGTGTTGGGCATGTCAAAGCTAATATTAACTCAACTTGAACTGAATGCCTTATGACCCCAGGTGCTAAATAGATCGAGAAATCGAGTTTGGGTGAATTGGGCTTTCTATGTAGCACCAATCATAAAAGATCGGGTGATTTGTGAAAGAAAGGGTTCGTCCTTTTAATGAGTTCTTTTTGTCTTAAATAAAGACTTTCAATTAAGCCTGTAATACCGTACACCATTCACCATGGTTTAATGGACGAATTTTAGATAATCTATCCACTACACGCTCATATGCATTTGCTCATTGTGAAAAAGATCATCTTTTCAATACATAGTCGTACCTCGTTGAGAACGGTCAGCGAGAGATGGATGACCAATGATTCCACTGCCACACGATCGTGGGCAATCAGTCATTATGAAACCATCAACTTTCTAATACACGACTGCATCACGTTGAGATACAAGAGTTGATAGAATCCCTAAATTACCAGTGATAAGTTGCTCACTAGGGAAAATTAATGTTTATTCCATTCTTGGAGATCTTCCCAAAGGGTGAAAAGAATTATATGCTAATTAAAAGAATAAAAGAAAGACATTGCTGAAAGTAAAGGTGTGAAAAGGCAATTGGCTGAAAAGTAAAAGTGCTTGAAAGATAAACAATTGGAATTGAAATTGAAATTGTTCAGAACTTAAATAACTGGAAAAAATGTCAAAAATAAATAAAATAAGAAAAATGTCCATTACAGACAAGGGTTAGGTTAAGTAGCCATTGACGTAGCCTGGTTTGGGATGAGCTTGGGCATGGCTTGACCTAGCATTCGGCGTGGATTGGTCACTCACTTGGCATATGACTTCTAGTGAACAGTCCACCCCAACCTCTTCATTCTTCACAGGTTTTATATAGCTTCCAGAGACAGTTGCTGAAACATGGTCTTTAGCACAGTGAGATATTAAGTTAGTTGACCACATTATCTCATGCGTAATTTCATATAAGTCCTTCACATAAGTATAATCTTTCTTATTCTACGGTATATAAAAGAGAATATCATTTCTAGACATTAATGTATTTATGCATGCTATTTCAACCCATTTAAAAAGCTTTATCCACCACATTTATTACTTTAGCTTTTCCATTCACAACTTGTTATATGTTAATGAAATGTCTTTTGCCTTCAATGTTTCGATAGAGAGTTTGTTTTTACCATACTCTTATAGTCATTGCTTTTCCATCTATTAACACCTAGCTTTGATCTCTTCTCAGCTGTTTAGTGTAGCTGTGTCCTTCTAGAGCCCACCTAAGTTATGGATATTTGATTTTTCCTTTCATGAACGGTTTACATGGCACTCAGGTTTGAATTGTGGGCAGAGTCATCCCACTTCTTCCACGGGTGTGGCCCACTTGAATTTTAGATCACACAGACATCACAGTGGGCCCCATAGCTTTTGCTGCAAATGGTTCCTTACAACTAGTGTGGTGGTGTAGGAAACTGGTGTCCATTGCTTTCCCGTCATTTCTGTCTTATGTCACTGATGGAGATCTGCCACTCAATACCTGAAACGCAACATGTGAATGCCATCAAGTAGGGCCTGCCCACATGGGCATGTGGGCCCTTGCCGCATGGCCTCTTGTTTTTCGGTGGTAGTGTCGTTCCCCTTTTGACTAGCACGTCTTCTCTCTCTCATCAGATGGACGGAGGGCTTTCCGAACACGTGACAGTGGTTCACATGCGTGTAAGATCTGGGCCATTCATCCGCGGGTCAACAGGACTAAAATAAGGTCCATCAGTTCATCAGGTGGTCCACACGAGTATGCCGAAAATGAGCCGTTCGTGACCGTTTATTTTTCTAATACGTTAGTGGCCTACCTAAGGATTGGACCAATCCGATTTTACGGCAAGGGCACGATGAATGTTGGCCCTACTCGATGAACGGTCCGGACATAGCACGTGTGCCAGATTGACACATGGCTCACGAAGCTCCTATCCGTCAAGCACGCGGTGTTCTTCTCCACGAAAAAAGCACGAAGTGAGCTGATTGCCCAGTCCGTACAAGTGGGTTCATGGCTTAGGTGATCCAGGCCATTGACACAGTGGGCCCCCCCATAGATGGCGAGTTTTAGAAAAACTCCCATCTTTCAAGATGCTAGAAATCCAATTTCTGGCTTTTACTTTCAGGAAATTTACGTACTGGGCAAATTCCCTGACTGAGTTACGGGATTCAACCTTTCAAATATTTGGAGGGTGGCTTTTTCACCAGCTTTTTTAAATTACTTTGACTAAAATGCGATTCTCTTTGTTTCAGTAATTGTAGTTTTTTAGGGAATAAGAAGTTACGTCATATTTAATGCTAAGAAAGTGATGTATACATAATCCTTTTTTGAGCGTGGGCAAGGACCGAGCTAGTGGGACCCACATTGATGTATATGTGTAATTCATACCACCCATCCTTTTTGCTATGTCATTTTAGGGTTAGGGCCTAAATATCAGCCTTATCCAGAGCTCGTGTGGGCCACATAATAGAAAATAGTGGTGATAATGGAACCAACTCTTGGAACTTTCCAGGCCCACTGTGATATTTCTTAGAAGTGGACATTGTCCAAGTCAGGACTTTTTAGGCCCACGGCGAGTTGACTGACAAAGTGGATGGATCGGATCACCCCATTATGGGCCTTAGAATATTGTACCAATGGCTATCCTTTCATTTAGTAGTAAAGGAAGTGAACATGTAACAACCGCAACCCATATCACATGATAACCATGACCCATATAACATGATAACTACGACCCATGACAACTACGGCCCATATACCATGACAACCATGACCCATGACAACCACGACCCTTACCACATTACAACTATGGCCCATATAACATGATAACCACAACCCATATAACATGACAACCACGACCCATGATATATAACATGACAACCATGACCCATATAATATGACAACTACGACCCATGACAACCACGATCCATTTTTGATAGTATAAATGGATCAAAGGCTACATATTAAGGTCGTGGTATAATCCAATTGATCTTTGGATATACTTCAATTTTGGGCTCAACCCCTTAAATTAGATGGAAAAATGGATGGATGGCGTGGATAGACCACATACATTCAAAGTGGGCCCAGCCAAGTACTTAATCCGATTTCCTCTCTCGAACGCAACTTACGTTGAGAAAAAGCTTGCGTGAGGAAAAGAAACACGGGCACGGATTGCTACTGATATGTTGAGTATCCAGACTCGCTACTCAACCTGCGTGGATTGCTACTGACAGGTTGAGTATCCAAACTCGCTACTCAACCTGTCCATATCTAATCGAGAACAGATTGGCTACTCCCCTTACCACCAACCCCGTGGCTGGTGGTCGGTGCTATGTGGGCCACACCATGTCATCCATTCCGTTTATACATTTTTACAGATCCTTTTGGGGCTTTATACCTAACATGAGAGGGATATAAATCTCAGGTTGACCACACCATAGGAAAACAATATTAATTGGATATCAACCATTAAAATCCTCCTAAGGCCCACTATACTGTTTATTTGACATCCAATCTGTTGATTAGGTCATATAGACCCAGATGAAGGGAAAATACAAATATCATCATGATCCAAAACTTTTATGGCACCCTAAAAGTTTTTAAGGGACAATGTTCATTGAACATTGTTTCCTTTAATGTGGTCCATTTGAGATTGGGATATATCTCATTTTTTGTGTAATACCATAAAATGATCTATAAAAATAAATAGACGGCATAGATGAAACAGATACGTCATGGTGAGGCCCGCAAAGCACCAGCTGGTGGCAGCTATAAGTAGCTAATCTACGTCCTATCTAATCCAGAAGCAGATTGGCTAGTGTACCACACACCAGCTATATAGCCGCTGTAGGTACGTGTTGTGCGAGGACGAGCACTGACGCTCCTCGAGCTCCGAGTTGTGCGAACGGTTCAAAGGAGATCAAAGTTACATGGGCCCCACTGTGATGTATTTATTATATCTACATCGTTCATCTATTTTTAGAGATCATTTTAGAGCATTATCCAAAAAATGAAGCATATCCAAAGATCATTTGGACCACACCACAAATAGCAGCAGAGTTAATGATTTTCACCATTAAACAATTCGTAGGGCCCATTATTTTCAATCCAATCTGTTCATAAGGTCACAAAGACCTGAATAAAGAGGAAAAACAAATTTCATATTGATCCAAGACTTCTGTGACCCCAAAAAGGTTTCAATGGTAGACGTTCAATCCACCACTGCTTTTTGCGGTTTGGTGCACTTGATAGTTAGATCTGTCTAATTTTTCATCTTAGTCCTTAGTACGAGCTCGCCAAATGGATGGACGGTTTAGATATAACACATACCTCATGATCAGACCCACATAACTTGCTGACATCAATACAATAACTATATAGTTGTTGTGAGGTACACCAGCCAATCCACTTCCATCTAATCCGCGTCCATATCCGGGACGGACGTGGATTGCATCCTACCCCCGCCCGTCTCTAGCCCCGAATGGGTAGTTCTGTGGGCCAGCCCACCGTGATGTATCTGTTTAGCCAAGCAGTCCATCCCTTTTTTCAAATCATTTTAGGGCATGAGCATAGAAATGAAAAAGATTCAACGCTTAAATGGACCACACCACAGATGACTTTTGCATTTAATACAACTAGCATTTAATGCAAATGGACCACTGTGATTCATTTTTTGGCTAATGCTTTAAAATAATCTTTAAAAATTGATGAACGGTTTGGATATAATAAATACATCATTGTGGGACTCATGTAACTTTGATCTCATTTTAGTAAGTCACGTTAGCTGGAGGAGACCTCGAGAAGGTTATTTTAGTGAGTTAGGTTACTCGACTTACGCGACCCTATATATGTAGAGACGAATGGTCTTATTAGGCCCACCGTGATGTATATATTTTATCCATGCTGTCCATTCATTTTGAAAGATCATTTTAAGGGATGAGCCCAAAAATGAGGCATATCAAAGGTTGATGTGGACCACACCATAGAAAGCAGTGAAATTGAAAGCCTACCGTTGAAAACCTTTTGGGGCACAAATATTTTGGATATAACTCATTTTTTGGCCAACGACGTTAAATAAAATTTTAAATCCAATGAACGGATTAGATTTGACACATAAATTACAACAAGACCCACAATCCTTATAACATGATAATATCGACCCTTATTACGTTACGACCACAAACTACACACGTCACGGAATAACCTCGACCCATATAACATGATAACTACGATCCATATAATATAACAACCACGACCCACATAACATGACAACCACGACCCATATAACATGATAACTACGACCCATCACAACCACGACCCGGATGACAACCACGACCCATATAACATGACAACTACGACCCATGACAACTACAAACCATATAACATGACACCCACGACCCATGAAAACCACGATGGATATAACTTGACAACCACGACCCATGTAACA
Source organism: Magnolia sinica (assembly GCF_029962835.1). NCBI lineage: Eukaryota > Viridiplantae > Streptophyta > Magnoliopsida > Magnoliales > Magnoliaceae > Magnolia > Magnolia sinica. Next base: position 19,537,706 of record NC_080586.1, read on the forward strand.
TAACAACCTTGACCCTTGCTACATGACACCCGCGATCCATTCGAAGGGTCGTGGTTCCTATGCACAATGGATCGTGGTTTTTATCCACAAAGGGTCGTGGTTGACAACAATGATCCATAGTGCATGTGAACCACGACCCTTCGAATGAACCGTGGTTGTCATCCACTTGTTTATTTTTAAATAATAGGAGTCGAGGCCCACCATGGAGTGATCTGTTCCGTCCACCTTGTTGGCCAGCTCGTTGTGGGGCCAAAAAGTCTTGACTTGGGCAGTGTCTAGAGGTGGGCATGTCGGGTCCGATCCAGTGGATCTGGTGTAAGACCCGTGTCCTAATCCGTACTGTTCCGTTAGCTTCCGCGGTCCTTTCGGTCAAATTCCGGTATCCTTAGCACCGTATTCGGCATTTGCGCACGATCCTAAGCCAGGTCCCGCGCACCGACGTCGGCTAGATCCGAAACTTATGTCTTGGCGATCGCGTCGTCGCCGCGGTTCCAACGCCGTGACTTGCGCACCGAACCGATACCCAGGTAAGAAGATGCCGATCAGCGTTTACTTCGAAGAAACACCGCGCGTTGCGGATTTCGAGGGAATCTCTACACAATTAGTCCCACTAATTAACCATAAATGCAACCATACCTCAAAGTACTTCACCCATTCCCTCTTTTTCCAAAAGTCCACCATCTTTCCACCTCACCATTCCTCTTTTTCTCATTTTCAACCTCAACCATCCCTCTTCTCCACCAATTTCAAACTAAACCATACCCCTCATCACTTCTTTCTTACAACCATCACTCCACCCATCCCTCCACCCATTATTTTTATCTCTCCCTCTCATTCTCTAGCAAATTTTCCAAATCCCATGAGAAATTTCACTCATCCAACACTTCCTCTCAACTTCAAGTGTGGCCCACCCTCTCATCTCCAATCTCAACCATTCATCCTTCATCAACCTCCATTAATAGTGAAGGTAAGGAGTTAAGGAGTCCAAGGGAGCAAGAGAAGGAAGATAAGGTGGGTGTTTTTCCATTAATTTAAATTTTAGGGCCCACTTGTTGGTGGGACCCATTTGGATGTATGTGATTTAATCAAGAGGGCCCATAGTGGCGGGGTTCCTCTATCTCACCGTGTATCTCTCTCTTTATCTCTCTCTCATTCTTTCTTTGTAATGGTGTGGATCCCACCGATAGGTGTTACATCTCCTCCGTCCATCTACATCAAACGGTGTGGCCCACTCTATTATAGGTGATGATCCGCACCCTCTACTGTTGGGATGGGTCCAATGCATCTTTTTTATATGTATATATATATATATATGTATGTTATATTTTATATAATATATGTATATAATATATAATATAATATGTATTTATATATATATACAATATAAAATAAATATTAAATGTATATGTATATATATATATTGGTGGGCCACATCCACATGGGACCCACCACAAATTTATGAATATATATAAACCGTCCAGCGTCCCTGGACGCTGGACGTTGCAACGGTGGACTTTATAAAAAAAAAAAAAAGGGAAGGGAGATGTGGGCCACTCATACAGGCCCCACCTTGATGTTTTTATACAATCCAAACCGTCCATTCTCTTCCTCAGGTCACTTAAGGCGTTGAACCGAAAAATGAGATTGATTTGGTTTTCTGGCGCCATAGTATAGAAACAGTGTTCCTACCCTTGATTTGCTCCCTGACGCTCGTACATCTGAAAAAGCTCAATATTGGACTCTATGGGTTGGTATCGAGCCACAAGAGACCAATGGATGGAGTGGATCTTCGATTTATCATTTATGAAAAACCGGAGAAAATCCGTTTTGTTTTAAAAAAAAAAAAACTATCGGCGGCGCTCTGCTGCCCAGCCTGGCGCGCGCGCTGCTGGCTGGGCCGCTCGACGGCGGACGAGGCGGGGCCTCACGGCCCAATGCGGGCCCCACCTTGATGCATTTCGTTGATCGACACCGTGCATTTGATGGTTCCCATGGACTAGCCGTCCACCCCAAAATCAGCCATAAACAAAGCTCAGCGGGCCATACCATCAAAAATCATGTGAAGACATTCCTAAACATATAAAAACACTTGGTGGGGCCTACCTTAAATTTGGATTATCTGAAACTTAGTCTGAACGGTCATTTAGGTGGGACTCACATATTGGATGGGCTGGATTGTTAATAACATCTCGGTGGGCCCCTAAACAAAAAAAAAAATTTAAAGCAGCAGCAGCTGCTGCTGCAGTGACGGGCGGCCAAGAGGCAGGGACACACGGCTCCATCCGTGGGCCCCACCATGATGTATATTTTGTATCCACACCGTCCATTTGGTGGGCCACTATTTGACATGGACCCCCTCAAAAATCAGTCCAATCCGGCGCTCGGGCGGCCCACATCCCAAGAAGCAGTGTGAATTGAACTCTACCATTGAAACCCTTTACGGGGTCAACGAATTTCAGATCCAGCTGAAAATTGTTGTTCCCCTCCTCCCTTGCCGTGTGACCTTATGAATAGGTTGGATTTCAAATAAATATTATGGTGGGCCCAGGCCCATGTGGTGGAGCCATATTGATGTATTTATGGCCGTTGGGGAGGCCCACCTTGATACATATATAAGGCCCATGAGGTTAGGCCCATTCGACGTATTGGTGGCCCGATGTCGAGGCCCACTCTGATCTATATAAGGGCCATGTTACAAGACCCATTGTGATGTTTTCAAAGGCTCATGGGTTATGGCCCATTCAATGTACATAAGGCCCACTAATGCGGCCCACTTGACTTATATAAGGCCCATATAAGATGGCCCATTTGATGTATCTGAGCACTATGGGTCGAGGCCCAATGAGATGTATATTAGTCCATTGCAATGTGTGATTTCCTATGGTTTGTGTAATGGTGCTTTATGGCGGGCTAAGCCTTGGGAACAATGTTGGTTTGACGTCCACATTGTAAGGACAATGTTGGTTAAATGTCCGCATTGTCACACTCCTTAAGGCCACTGATAGGTTCATACTTATACTCTGCAGTCCGTCTAGCCATTTCCGTGATACGCAGAGCCCATCCCTATATGCATGTTTAGTATAGATCCATGGTTCATGATCATTCGCATCATATGTATGCATGACGTGAGGAGTGACCGATCATAGCATATGCCTTTGGGCGGACTGTTTATGGGCTCACTGATAGGCGGAGTTGCCCCATATAAGTGCATGGTACATACAGACTGTTGCATGACTGATAATGTGACTCATGCACTTGTATTTGTGTGATTATAGTTACTATATGCCCTAGCGACATCGGGGCCATAGCCTCCATAGACACATCGTGGGTGGCGGGATTGGATACCGAAAAATTTGATTCCAGCATACGGGCACCATAGATGTCCCCGGTGAAAATTCCTAAACCCGATGGTACCGGAGGATGACTCAATGTCGAGACCGAGTGGATATATGAGCGCACGAGGGCCGAATACCGGAGGCCGCGTCTCCCACCGTGTCGTGGTCGGTTGGAAAGGAGTGTGGCCTTACTCGCCCGAGGGTAGGGGCAATACTAGGTGAGTTTGACCGGCTCGCGAATGGGTCCGCTATCGGCGTGCGGATAGGTATTGGCGGACTATTGGTCGGGCGGATAGTGAGGTTTCTTACGCTCATTTGGGCTGTTCGGCTAGGAGAGCGACAGTGCCATTTGGAGTGTATTGAACCCGGTGATTATCCAGAATGAAAGCTGTACTGATACATGTTGAGAATTGGCATGCTTGAGTTGCATCTCGCATCGCATGGCGTGTATGGCCGATAGCATTCATATCTTGCACCGCATAGCCTTGATTCGGGTGATTGCATTCATGTGCTCATCACCATGTTTCCGCATCACTCGACCTTGCATTTTGAGCACGTTTATATTGCGCACATACTTACACCACCCTCTAAGCTTTCCATAAGCTTATGCACGATTGATGCGTGCAGGTGACGCCAGGACGCAGTCGCAGCCATAGTCTCGCCGTAGTTGGACCGTGCAGACGAGCTTCTGGAGTTTTGTTTCTTTTATCACATTGTATTTTCCTTTTCTATCGCATTGTACTCAAAAGTTTTTGATCTTAGTGGATTTTGTGGTGGTGTTCTTGTGGCTATTGTTTGTGGGTTATGCTTTTGTTATGCTCATTATGAATCAGACTGATGACTTGAAATCCTCCTTGTAGTATTCCAGGATCGGAACCTGGTGAATGGGTGCCGGGATCCGAAAATGGGGTTCTACGGAGGCTGTCGGCGCCGGATTTGGCGATCGGGAATTTTGTGAGCCCGGTTTCCGAGTTCGGGGCGTGACATCTGGCCTGTTCTGAACAGAACCAACGGCTTAGATCGGGCCTGATCGAGTTTGTCCATCTAGATCCGATCATTGTTCGAGTCGGTTTTGGATATTGATCTATCCGAACCGATCCGATCCGAAAACCCGAACCGATCCAACCCGACCTGATCCGAAGCCAAGAGAAAGCAGTATTCTTATGGCGTTTGTAGAAAAGCTTAATCTGCTCCTTTATAATATCTTCTGCCTGAGGACAGAAGTCCTTGTAATAGTTCATCATCAGCCCTACTTCTTCCTCTCCATTCTCAGCAAATGCTACTGCTGAGAAGGAGAGCAATGCAAGGAAGAACAAACCCAAACAACCCATCTCTCTCTATTGTCTAAGTTCTTCCTTCTCAGCATGTAAGGAGAAGGTGAAGATTAAAGCATGCAAGGAGTGAAAGTGAAGATTAAAAATACAGAGAGTGCTCAGTGCACTTGAGTGACTGCACTTTTCTTTTTCTTTTTGTGCATTCGTCTCACGAGTGGGATTGAAGATACGTGCGAGGAATCGAAGACCCTCATCAGTCTATCCACGCTGTGTGTATGGTTATGGCTGAAATTATGGGCATATGATCATTGGATGGATGATATTTGTACCTAGATTTTGGACGGTTAATAAATGTCTATTGTTTTCTATACGTCTTATAAAAGTGGTGATTGGATTAGGTTGATTTTTTAGGTGGGGCATGTAAGCAGTGGGGTTTGTTTGATGAACTTCTTCGATTTTGTACACATGAACTTCATTGTCTTGTGTGATTGAGGTAAGTGCAAGGAAAAGAACACTCGCTTGAGCACCCCTTAGAATTACTCGATTAGAGATTCAGAGGCGCATATTGGTTCCTCTAAAGCCTTTTCATCGAATGATTTAATTCTACACCATTTTCTGTGGGACCCATATTGTTGTTTGTATGAAATCAAGTTGGTCCATCCAGTGAGCCCTTCATCTTCATTTCTTGGATCAAAGATCAAGATGATATGATCTCATTAGGGCCCACCATGTTAAATCATGCCTAAAGTCTTTAAAACCATGTGGTTTGGCCCACTTAAGATTTTTTAATGGACTAATTTTGATATATTCATTTAAAATAATTTATCTCATCTTATGAACGGATTGGATAAAATATGAAAACTATGTTGACCCTACAAAATCCGGAAGATTTTAATGGTAGGCATTTTCATTCCAACTGTTTCCTACAGTGTTATTCTCCTATAATCTACATCGGAGTAATCTTCGGTCTATTATGTTATCTTGACGGGGCTCAATAGATGGACGGACTGGATTTGGGCTCCATATCAAGATGTCCCCACATGCAACGTTTGCAAAACATGGTTATTCAACAAACGCTGCAGAGGGATCGGACTCTAAAAAAGCTATGGAGAGAGAGCAAAGTAAAGGTCAATTGATGAGGCCTTAAATTTTAGTGGACACTTGTCGATAAAGGACTGCCAATACCACCTAACCCGCATCCGCATCATACGACTAGCCACCCAGTCTTTTCTTTTGCTAGACTTTTGCAAGCTCACACGCAACTATCAACACACATCTCTACAGGGTTCCACACGTCTGGAATGAAATTTGAACCGTACATAATGTGGGCCTCGCCATTTAATGACATGGATAAAAATATAGATGGCCAATGTTCAGTGGACACATTAGAACGTGTGGCGCATGCAATGCCCCGTGCGGGTGCGTAGAGAAACTCCACTTGTGAGGTTTACTTGCTCCACGCGCGCTCTCTTCACACACACTACACGTGCTTACCTGGAAATTTTATGAGAAATCGAAGCCGTTCAAAATGTGGAGCCCATCATGGATGAAACTCTGGTATCTCCAATCACCATAAGTACTTACTTTCACGTTGAATATGGACCACTAATAACCTTTTTCAGCCATCTATGTTTTTCATATAGCGCTGGCCCACCTCATATTGACTGGCCTGATTATTGTGCCACATAATATCTACGTGGGGTCCACCATATGCATCGATAAATGCAGTTTTCATGTTTGCACATGTGCTGCATGTAAAGATCTTAGTGGAGATGGTGTGTGTGCAGGGAGATTACCATCTGATTCGACTTGTGCCCAATCCGATTTGACTCGGTTTTTCTGACCGAGTCAGACGCGGATCAGATCAGGCAATACAAATTTCGGCTTGGTCCGAGTTAGGTGACCTGAACTCGGTCCTGGATCGGTCCGAGTTCAGGTCATGTCATTAAGATTTCGGATCGAATCGGGTTGGGCCAAATCCGATCCGACTCAGACCGATGCCCAGCTCTAGCAGTGTCCACTTCTAACAAACATCACAGTGGGCCCATAGATTATACACATACATCAATGTGGGCGGCATGGATTATACACATACATCAATGTGGGCCCATTAGGATCGTGGTTTGCATGGGTCGTAGTTGTCATGTTATATGGGTCATGGTTGTCATTTTATATGGGCCGTGGTTGTCATGTTGCATGGATCCTGGTTTGCAACGTGTTCACTTCCTTTTCTATCAAACCATTGGTACCATAGCATAAGGCCCACGATGGGGTGATCCGATCCATCCACCTTGTCGGCGAGCTTGCCGTGGGCCCAAAAAGTCTTGACCTGGGCAATGTCCACTTCTAACAAACATCAAAGTGAGCCTAGAAAGTTTCGACAGTCAACATTATTTTCTATTTTGTGGCCTGCACGAGCGCTAGATTAGGCTGATATTTGACCCTAACCCTAAAATGACACAACAAAAATGATGGGCGGTATGGATTATTCACATACATCAATGTGGGCCCATTTGGGTCGTGGTTTGCATGAGTCATAGTTGCCATGTTATATGGGTTGTGGTTGTCACGTTGCATGGTTCGTGGTTTGTAACGTGTTCACTTCATTTTCTACTAAACCATTGGTACCATAACTTAATGCCCACAATAGGGTGATCCGATCCATCCACCTTGTCAACTAGCTTGCTCGGGCCCAAAAAGTCCTAACTTGGACAGTATCCACTTCTAACAAGCATCACAATGAGAATAGAAAGTTTCTACATTCACCATTATTTTCTATTTTTTGGCCCACACGAGCACCGGATCAGGCTAATATTTGGGCCCTACCCCTAAAATGACATGACAAAAAGAATGGGCGGCATGGATTATACACATACATCAATATGGGCCCATATGGGTCGTTGTTTGCATGAGTCGTATTTGTCATGTTATATGGGTCGTGGTTGTCATGTTGCATGGATCATGGTATCCACGTGTTCACTTCCTCTTCTACCAAACCATTAGTAACTTAGCTTAAGGCTCACAATTGGGTGATCTGATCCATCTACCTTATCAGCCAGCTCGCCGTGAGCCCAAAAAGTCCTGACATGGGCAGTGTACACTTCTAACAAATATCATACTGAGCCTGGAAAGTTTCAACGGTCACCATTATTTTCTATTATGTGGGCCACACGAGCACTAGATCGAGCAGATATTGAGGCCCTAGCCCTAAAATGACGTGCTAAGAAGGATGGGCGGCATGGATTATACACATACATCAGTGTGGGCTCCACGAGTTGGGCCTTGCCCACGCCCAAAAAAGGGTTCCGTACACGTCATTAAATACGACGTAACTTCTTATTGACTGAAAAACCATACCGCTATTGAAGCGAGGACAAAGGGCATTTTGGTCCAAGTAATTTTCGAAAGCTAGTCAAAAGGCCACCCTCGAAATATTTGAATGGTTGAATCTCGGTAGGGAATTTGACCATACATCGAGGTTAGTACGGTCAATTTCCCTTTCCTTTCAGGCAAACATTCAAGGGTTGGTATTTACAAACTTGGGAAGTTTTTGTGCATTCACTCTCCAAGGTGGGGCCCATAAGATGAACGCTCTTGATCTTTGACCCATAACAGATGATATTGCAATTCCTGGTAGTTCCTCGCCAACTGAAGACAGACCAGTCGTGATTGGTCCATTTCGATAGGTTTGCAATGGTCTAGATTGTTCCATTGGACCAATTTCAAGATAGATACTCGTGATTAATCAGATCAATGGTCAACTCAAATGCGCCAATCCCAGCCAAATCGTAGACGAACTTCAAAAGCATTTTCTCAAATGGGCCGACCCCAACTAAATCTCCTTTATCGTTGACTGACTAAAAGCATTAGAAAATGCTATGGCCTGAAGGGTTCGTCGGAACACATTTCAGTTTTACAAATAGGGCCCTTGATTCAATGATCCAAGCCATTGATGCTATGGGCCCATGGTGGTGGCCCAGGATGGAAAATTCCTAGCTCTTCAATAGCTAGCCGGCAAGCCAGGGAATAGATGGTTAGCAAAGAAACTATGGCAATTGATGTAGAGCGGTTTGGATCGTATAATTTCATGGTCAAGATGGATTAGAAAAGGCCTGATAGAGGTGAAAGTGATCATGACCGTCAGAACCTTATCTCGCAAGCTGGAATGAGTTATTGAACCAGTCATATATGATTTTAGGGTAGGACGAGCTACTTTAGCCACCCAACCCTAATACACCCGGTTGCCCGCACAAAATTTGTGAGATTCAATCATATCATCAATGGAATTTTCATTTTAATTATTTATAGTAAGTTTTAGTTTGATTATAGCTCTTCATCTATTGGGCTTTAGAAGTTGTGTCCAACCTAGAAAAATTAGGAAAATAACATGGTCGAGCCAAATAGAACACTTACTATTGTTTGCTAAAAACCGTAAGGTTTAGTGGAAATCATGACTTACTATAAATAGTTAACTTACTTTTTTTAGTTGTAGTTAATTCTGAAACTTTTTTTTTAGAATTTATCTTATTATTTAAGAGTTTGTAAGCTCAGTTTTCATCGTTAATTAATTTATTATGAATTTTATTAGACTTATTTTTTTATTTTCTATTTCTCCTCGTGGATTCCATGTATCTCTATAAGGAGTCTAGAGAAGTTCCGTGAATTCGAAACCAGTAAGCCAGTGGTCCACCTCAACACATCCTTCCCTGCCTGTCAGCAATACTGGTTTACACAAAAAATAAAATGAGAAAGAAAAAGAAAAACAAAACAAAACAAATGTTCGGTACATAAATATTATCAAACGATTTTCAGGATTTTTTGTGTGATGGCCCATCTACAACTGGGCCCATGATATTAACGGTTTAGATCGAACAATAAGCACCACCCATACAAACAACAGCCAAGAATTATGATACATACTCTCTTAGTGCCTTATTGGACGATGTTTGGCTAGTGACCCCAATACCAACCAGCTAGCTGGTGTCAAAGCTCTATGAACCCACCATGACGTATGCGTTCCATCAACGCCGTCCATCCATTTTCCCAATTCATTTTAGAGCATGAGGCCTAAAATGAGGCAAATCCAAATATTAGGTGAACAACACCAAAGGAAACAATGAGGATCGAACACTTACGGTTGAAAACTTTCTGGAGCCTACATAAGTTTTGGATCAAGAAGATACCCTTCATCCAGGTCTGTGTGACCTTATCAATATGTTTGAAGGCAAATAAACATTACAGTGGGCCTTAGGAAGTTTTTAATGGTAGACTTTCTATCAACATTGTTGTCGTGTGGTGTGGTCCACATGAGATTTGGATTTTCTTTGTTTTTGGGCTCATGCTATATAAGATGAGCTGAAAAAATAGATGGACGGCATAGATAAAACACATACATCATGGTAGGCTCGCAGAGCTTTGACACCAGCTTGCTGGCTGGTGTTGGGGAACATCACACCTACCCAAAGCTCAAATGGGCCTCATGCAAGGAGGGTAAAATCATATCTAAAACCTCTAAATTCATGTCGTCCACCTAATTTCCAGGACATTGTAATTTTGACAACTTCCCTTCGTCCCTGTGGTTTTCGTCGTGAACGGATTGGATGACACAAATAATCCATGGTGAGCCCCACACTCAACTAATGGTAGGAATCCGATCCCAACTATTTCTCACGGCGTGGGCCACCTGAGCCTTTAACCAGCCTGATCTTGTGTTCCAAGACATCCATGAGACAACGCACCTGATGGACTTAGTGGATCTCAGGCAATTTATCCCTGCCGTGCCAGAAGATTAGTAGTATACACTTTCCTGCCTTACCATGCGTAATCAGGCCAGCGTGGCATGTTGAAAATGGACTGCAATCTCATGCAGCCATGCATTGTGCTGAGAGTCACGTCTTCTATTGCTTTTCAACACAATAATCTTAATTAGACGGTTCGGATCCTTCAGTTTAAGTTTTTTCTTTTCAGCCTGGTCTATCGCCGAGGGGTCCATCATATCAAGGGTTTGGATAGATTGAAAATGTGGTGATGTTTGCGTCATTTTTTTGGAGACTTGGTTTCAGTAGAGACCACTCCACTATCGTGGTCAACATGGTATTGGTCTGTGCTATGTGGACCCTACCATGATGCATGTGTTTTATCCAAGCTGTTCATCCATTTTTCCAGGTCATTTTAGAGAATGAGCCCAAAAATGAGGTGGTTCCAAATCTCTGGTGTACTACACCACAATAAATGGTGGTGATTGAACTTACACCATTCAAAACTTTATAGGCCCATGGTTTTTTTGTTTTTTTTTGGTCATCTAACCTATTGATTGGGTCACATAAACTTGGATGAAGGGAAAACACTATCTGTAAGCTTGATCCAAAACTTTTGTGGCCTAAAGGAGTTTTTAATAGTAAATGTTAAATCACCGCTATTTCATGTGATTTGGTTCACCTGAAATCTATTTCTTGTCTCATGCTCTGAAAAGAGCAGGAGAAATAGATGAATGGCATGGACAAAACATATACATCACGGTAGGGCTCACAGAGCACCGACCAGCACCAAGCTCACTATTGGAGTAGTCACCATGGAATCCTAGTTCATGTTCATGTGGATGAGAAAATGTGACAAAAGGAATCTTGGAATTTACTGAATTGTATTTCATCACCTTGGAATTTACTAAATTGTTGCTCAATTCAGACAAATGCATGCACTACAAGAAAATAGGCCTTTAGCCACAATTTTTTAGCCTCAGTTGAAAAAATGGAGGCTAAATGTGTCTTTTAGCCTTGGTTGTTAAGGAACCGAGGCGAAAAGTCTACCTTTTAGCCTCAGTTGCATAGGAACCGAGGCGAAAAGTCTACCTTTTAGCCTCAGTTGCATAGGAACTGAGGCGACAAGTCACCTTTTAGCCTTAGTTGTATAAGAACCAAGGCAAAAAGTCTACCTTTTAGCCTCAATTGCATATGAACCGAGACGGAAAGTCTAGTTTTTAGCCTTATTTGCATAGGAACCGAGGTAAAAAGTCACTTTTTAGCCTCAGTTGCATAGGAACCAAGGCAAAAAGTCTACCTTTTAGCCTCAGTTGCATAGGAACCGAGGCGAAAGGTCTACCTTTTAGCCTTTGTTGCATAGGAATCGAGGCAAAAGGTTTACCTTTTAGCCTCATTTGTATAGGAACCGAGGTGAAAGGCCTACTTTTTAGCCTCAGTTGCATAGGAACCGAGGTGAAATATCTACTTTTTAGCCTCAGTTGCAAAGGAACCGAGGCCAAAAGTCTAGTTTTTAGCCTCCGTTATATAAGAACCGAGGCTAAAAGTCTATATTTAGGAATATTGAAGGAATTAATAATTTTTAAAAATTTTGACAATTGTGAAAAAATTGAGAATTTAAAAAAAATTGAGATAATTAGGAAAAAATTGAGAATTTTGAAAAAAAAATATTGAGAGTTCTGAAAAAGATTTGAATTTTGAATTCTTTTAGAACTAAGAATTTTTAAAATTTTTGAGAACTTTTAAAAAATTAAGAATAAAAAATGATAATTATGAAAAAGTATGAATTTTTAAAAAAATTGAGAATTTAAAAAAAATTAAGAATTTTGAAAATTTTTGAAATTTAAAAAAAAAAAAAAAAAGGAATTTTGAATTTAAAAATCTTGAAAAAAATTGAGAAATTTCACATAATTGAAAATTTTGGAAAAAATTAAGAAATTTCAAATGAAATCAGATGAGGAAAGATTTCACACAAAAGCCAAATGTCTACTTTTTAGCCTCGGTTGTATAGGAACCGAGGCTAAAAGTCTAATAAAAAAGAGTGCGAGAGAGATCTTCATTCTCTTTCTAAGGTTTTCCCCTGGGATTTTCTCACGCGCATGGATGCTCCATTCCTTTACATGTATGCATGTATGACATACATACATTCGGCGCCATCCTCAACTCCTTCCATCCTTCTACCCTTCTCCTATAATACCCTCCGTCCCTGCCTCCGTCATTCTTCCGAAAGCAAGAAAAAAAAAAACGCAGAGAGAGGGAGAGAGGTAGGGAAACGATAGAGAAGGAGAGCAGGAAACCGACGAAATCCTCTCGCATCTAGGGTTGCAGAAGCTCTAACCGGTTTTTCTATCCCTTTTCTCTCTCTCCAACGCCCTACATTCTGAAAATCCCTGGAATTTCCATCCTAGGTTTCTTCCACGCACTCCTTGATCTGCATTACCGGGATTTTCTGGAGAGAAAACGGGGGGTTTCTAGGGTTTATAGCTCAGAAAGAATAGAAGCCTCTGAAATCCCGATTTTTTCCTGAAATTTCTAAAAATCTGTTCCGTTTTCCTGTTTGTAAAGGTGGATCTGACCATCGGAGATCTTCAAGGTTCTTTGTGTTTGTCACTTCAGAGTTTTCTGGAGAGGAATCGAGAGGTTTTCGGGTTGCTGGCTTCAGTGATACTGAATCCTCGGAATTTGAGTTTTCCCATCTCCTTTTTGGAGACATCTACCATTTTTTTCTCGAATCGGAGCTCAATCAACGCGGAAGCTCGGATCTCTGGAGTTTCCAAACCTTTGGCTTGCTCATTTTCACTGAATTTTTGTAAGAAATCTGACCTCTTGTGTTTCTTTCTCTTTTCCTCCAAGGGAATATGATCTATCTTTCCTTTCCAATCTCTATTCAGCTCTTCCTTTAAAGCTTTTCATGAGTTTCTTTGATATGTTAAAACTCTCAAAAGCTAAAGTCATCTTTGAACTATTTCTGTTGTTCGATTTCTTTATTTTGCATTTTATAGGTTTTTCCTTCATTAGATTGATGTTCAGCTGTGTATCTAATTCTATTTAAATTAGATGTTGCAATGCTGGATATAATACGTTTTCTTTTTATTGGATGCTGGATATAAAACTTCTGTAGCTCCTAAGAAGTTTTAAATGGTAGGTGATCATTCTGCACTACTTACTAGATATAATACATATGGTTCACTTGAGTTTTGATTCTATCTCATTTTTTTAGCTCGTGTCCTAAAATTAATTGTCAAAGAAAATGGACGAGGTGAATTTCTCATCAACATTACAGTGGCCCTACCTAGCTCCCATGGCAAGAAGTTCATGGGAAAGATTTCCAAAGAAAAGTCTGGTGGGTTTGTCACTTGTGAGAGTCATTCCGAAGAAAAGCGTGTTGACAATATAGTGGGTATTGCATATGCAATGGATATGCTGGATTATGTTGAAAAGGTCAGTTCTGCTATGGTTTTGATTTTTTTATTTCACTTGTGCTCATGAGACTTGCTTGTAATATGTTTAGGAGTGTAAGTGCTTACCACTCTTTTTATGGCATGGGACAATTTGATCAATCTGCTTTCGAAAGTTGATAAACTAAAGTTCTACCGTGGGAGCAATTGCGCATAAGCCTACCTACTTTGTACCTGGTAATTTTTATTTGCATTTAATTATGTAGTTGAGAAACTCGCTACATGCTATCTGTAAAGTTGTTTTGCAATTTTATTTTATATCACAGATTCGGAATGGAGCATCCATAACATCTAATGCTAAGTGATAATTGTTTATCCTTAGAAGCGCTGAATGAATTAACAGACGGTTACCCTGCCTTGTATTATGCTGAAAGACTGTTATACTGCACTTTTGCATTATAAATTTCCATAAAGCTCTTCTTCTTTTTTTTCAAAATGAATGATGAAATTTGGATGATATCACAAATTCAATGTCCGTGTGGAATCTGCTGAGGGAGTTCCGCATAGGAAGGTTCATATGGCTATTGTTCTAAATGAATATGGTGGAACTGTGGGAGTATGTTTACATCCTTCACATTTTCTTTAACAATGCTCATGAAGTTCAAAAGCTGTTCATGTTACTATTTATGTGATTTTGGGTGTTAACTATTTTAATACTGTTGCCTCATTGATATTTTTTAACATCGAAAAGTAGTGAACAATTTTAATACTGCTTTTTGTAATAAAACTGGTACCTACTATGGTTAACTGCTAGAACTTTTACATGGCGAGAAACAGCCACAATATCTTGCTTTCCTAGCTTGGTTTTTAGGAGGACGGACAAAGACTTGACATGTTGGCATGTTGGAGATGCATCAACATCTTAGGAAAGATAACTGTTAGCTGTCTCCAGTATCCATGAATGTGTGCGCATGCATGCATATCTGTAGAGTATTTAGCCTCATTGCACCCTCTCCTGCTTCCCATTCTTTTGCACTTGCTAACATTTTAAATAGAATGTGTGTGCGTGCATGCATACTCTGTTTGAGGTTCTCTCTGTACATGCTAGCATAGGATACTTGGTTATGGGGTCAAAGGGCATTAGGAGTAGAATGTTACTGGTAGTTTACGACTCTTTCAGGGATTGCCTGCCAATTTTCTTTCATGGAACAGTTTTTCATTGGTCTGCAGATGACCGTGTTACTAAATTAGGAAAAAAAATGATGCTAATATAATCTCGTTGATCTATGTATGTTTGTTGTGATTGTTGTATGATATGGTGAAGCTTGTGATTCAGAGATATACTAAAGCTGGTGTGCGAAATCTAGAGAGTAACTTAGCTGCCCTGGCTCATGCAGCTGCTGTCAAAGTTGCTGAGCAAGAATGTGCAGTTCCAGTCAGCAAAGATGTATACCCGATGGCAGAATGACTTCTTGATACAAGACTTGCAGATGGTGCTGAAGTTGAAATGGAAGTCATTCCAATGGGTGTTAACGGACATGAAATATCAAATGCTCTTAGGAGTACCCCAGCATTGGTTGTAGATGAGACTATGCTGGAAAAGATACTGGGGGTAATATATCTTTTTTCTTGTTAGTCAAGAACCTCTTTTATGAAATTTTATCTTTATGCTAATGTGTCGAGTTTATGTTTTTTTATTCATATGGTGAACAAATCTGAGGGTATATATTCTGTATTGACACTGGTATGCAGCCTCCTAGGTTTGATGACCGAGAAACTGCAGAACGTATGGCAACTCCTGGAGTATCAGTTGGGCTTGTCTGGACCTCCTTTGGTGGAGACGTCCAGTTCGTTGAGGCCACATCAATGGTGGGAAAGGGTGATTTGCATCTCACTGGCCAACTTGGTGATGTTATCAAAGAATCTACTCAAATAGCTCTAACATGGGTAATTTTTGTTCATTTCTTCTTATCCGACATGGATTGTTCGGTTCTTATGAGTCACAGATGCTAGCATGGTTTTAAATGGCAACCCCATTCCTCATGCATGCATCCCTCGTTTCCATGATAGGCAACCTTTAGCTTGTGGTCTCAATTTCATGTTCAGTTTTAACCTCGTCCTATTGGCTATTTCAGAAATCCTCATTGTTGATGTATCTTATTTGTTTTAGGACAGACTTCATCAGAAATGAAATTCCTCAACTGACATTCATTCATGACCCAAAAAAGAAAAAATAAAAAGGAAAAGAAAAAAACTAGTCTAGAGAGTTCAAAATTCAAGTAAGAATTGAATCAGGCATGTAATGAATCATTTTTTGGAGATTCTTTAGGTATGGAAAATATCAAAGATTCTTTAGGTATGGAAAATTTCAAAGATTCTTTAGCTAAGGCCTATAGTTGTGTCATGCAGGCTTCTTTTTCAAATGATTGTTATATACATTTGGGATTTATCTTTCAATAAAAATATACGTTTGGGATTTTATGTAATTTATTTATTTAAATGTTCATTAATTTGGTAGGTAAGGGCAAGAGCAGCAGATCTTAAGTTTTCAGCTGCTGGGGATATCAGTTTGCTTGAGAATCAGCATATTCATATACATTTTCTAGCAGGAGCTGTACCTAAGGATGGACCCTCAGCAGGAGTCACTTTGGTAACATCTTTAGTTTCTCTGTTTAGTCAAAGAAGAGTTCGAGCAGGTACAACAATGACTGGAGATTACTACCGAGCATACATAATCTAGTTTCTCTGTTGCTCCAGTACATACTACTAATTATACATGATATAGATTACTACCGAGCATACATAATCTAGTTTACCGCTAAGTATACATATAGGTTATATATCCAACTTGATATTGTAATTTACATATGAAATGATGGGTGCTATTATTATAATCTTGCATGTTCGATTAACTGAATATTTATTAAAAGAAAACTAAGAGGGGAAACAAAATGGATGATGGGATCATGGGAAGTTATCTGGCTAATACAAAGAAGAGGAATCCTCCAGCTGCCCTAAAAGGCTTCTATCTGGCTCCTACCAAATGCAGCATCCGGCCTAGCCTGTTCCATAACCAACCATTTAGCCTTATGAAATGCTTGATTTGGACATAAGGATTTGTCATTGAAAATCCTGCAATTATGATCCAACCAAATCAACCAAGTGATGCACAAAAGCACCAAGCACCATATCTTCCTTTTCTTCATACCCTTCCTAGTGAAGTGCCACATTGCCAACAACTCTGCAGATTTCCTAGGCATGGCCCAGCAAACCTCCAGTAGCTCAAAGAACCTGTCCACACTTTCCTGGAATATGTGAAGTTTAAGAAGAGATGAACCACATTTTCCTCATTTTTTGGCAAAGGATGCATCTGTTAGGTATTATCATGTCTCTTCCTCAAGTTTTCAAGCATTAGTATCTTGTTTTTTGCCAGAAAACCAACCAAAAGCCATCAACTCAGGGTAGATCTGGGAACTTCCAAATGTACTGGATCAGATCCTTGTGAGATTGCAACTGGGGATCATGAAGCATCAGGCAGAAGAATCTCACTGTATAAGCTCCAGTCTTACTAGATTTCCATACCCATCTATCCCTATATGAGGTGAGATG
This sequence comes from Magnolia sinica, assembly GCF_029962835.1. NCBI lineage: Eukaryota > Viridiplantae > Streptophyta > Magnoliopsida > Magnoliales > Magnoliaceae > Magnolia > Magnolia sinica. The sequence continues at coordinate 19,555,078 of NC_080586.1, forward strand.
TTTGTGATCATGCAGCATTTCCATCAACCTAACATGTTCCGTAAATCTCCTAATTGAGGAGATCCCTCTGAATGTAGCATTTCCATGGTTGATTTTACATAAAACAGAGAATAGATCATACATTTTAATTTTAATGTAAATTACTACTTAATCCACTATAAGATTGTAAACCATAATCCGGATTGTGAGATTTAGAACAGAAAATGTTTTTGGGGTGGCGATTTCTCCAATCAAAGAAGACGCACCATTGCCAAGATTCCATTGACCTGATGTTCCAACAGGTTAAAAGCGGAGTTATTTCTGTTTTTGTTTTTGGGTTCAGTCACTTTCTCGGGTTGTAATAGGGAAGATAGTACGGGGAGTTGTGTTCATTTGACACATGGACAGTCGCACACAAAATTATTGCTAATGGCGAGTTCTTCTTCTTTGCAGATGCTTTCAGACAACCGAACAAGCTGTAGTTGTTCATCAGCCAAGCAAAAGTCATACCCAAATCTTACATTGTGACTTTGTATTATTTGTGGAACCTAATGTTGTGTAATAGTTTGATTGAGTTTGTTTTGAAAACTTTAAATAGTAAACAAGTGAGATTGATTGTTTGATTGAGTTGTTAACTATTTTGTTGGTATTATGGCTTTCATGATTGATTGTTTCATGAGTGGATTGAATGAATGGATTAGTAGTTTAAATAAATATTTTAAAAAATTAAACATTTTTAGCCTCAATTTGTAACCGAGGCTTGGATTTAGCCTCGGTTGTTGAGAACCAAGGCTGAAATTCCCGTGGCTAAAGGCTTTAGCCTCAGTTGTTGAGAACCGAGGTTAAAAATAGATTTAGCTTCAATTGGAGGCAACCGAGGCTAAAATTTGGATTTAGTCTCAGTTAGAGACAATAAAGGCTAAAATTTTGATTTAACCTCATTTCGAGAAAACTGAAGCTAAAAAGGTCTTTTCGCCTCACTTGAAGAACCGAGGCTATAAAAGTCATTTTAGCCTCGGTTGCTAAAATTGTGGCTAAAGCCTTTAGCCACGGGGGTTTCAACCTCGGTTTGGATAACTGAGGCAAAACTGAGGCTAAAGGCTTTAACCTCAATTTTTAACCTTTTTAACCTCAATTTTGAAACGAGGCTAAAGCTCCCTTTTCTTATAGTGATGGCTACATGCATTGCAAATAGCCTGAATTCATTTTATTTTTTTTTGTTAGCTTGTTAGTACACCCACTGTTAGTCACCTCCACTAGGGAATGGATGAATTCAGTTAAACATGTGTAATTAGGTTTAGTGCCTAGTGTGTTGGAGTTGTATTTAACTTGAATCAATTGAACACTTGGGATCTTGGGCGCCTAGCTGGATTAGAACTAGATATGTAAAGATTGACATGACCGTTCGTTCAACCAACAATTGTTATAGTGAGCATGTGATTTAAAAACAAGAGGGTTGATTCTTCTAAATCAACCAACAATTGTTATAGTGAGCATGTGATTTAAAAACAAGAGGGTTGATTCTTCTAAATGGGATTTTTTTGCCTTGGAGCCAATGACTTTTTTTTCGACGGTGATAATAGATCAAATTTCATAGTAAAGTAATAAAGATTAAACATAATTAATCATTGAATTTATTAATTTGGATGTTAAAGTAACACAATCAATAAATGATAAAAGTAAGCCGGGAGAGATAAGATACCCACAACAACTTGTACCAGCAAAACGGATATGCAAACTATCAGATGGTTGTGAGATAATCATGCGTGTAGTCAGCAGGATGTGACTAGAGATATACCAAGTAAAGGCCTCATAATTTAGAGGATTCGATGATTGGGTCATGAATATTTAACCTACTCCTAAATGTGTACTGCAATGGTGGGCTAGACAGTGGTGATTCTAAGCTAAACTAAAGGCTCTGGACTTACACTAACATGATTGAATAAAAGTAGAATGATTAAGCTAAGAAGCTAAATTAATAAACATCCATAAAGAACAAAGGATAATTAATATAGAGCTATAAGGATCGATTAATTGGTGAGGGCTCGGAGCTCTTATTGTAATGTTCCTATTATCGACTTCTTAGAGGCGGTGGCCACGCATAAGTCTACATGAATTAATCGATTATGTAATGGCCATATCCCGATTTGGGATCGTTGATATATAATATTATCATATGTGATTTGCTTCTAATTTTGGATGGCTTTTCAAAATTCAATCTTAATTCCTCGTTGGCTTTAAGAGGATTTCAGATGTCATTTTGAGAAAAAAATCATTATGGGTTGATCTGTGATGGCCATGCCATATGTATGTTAGACTACAAAGAATTCAGCATCAGCAAGTCCTTTTCTAAAACTTTCTTAGCACGTTAGGAGTCACATGTGTGAAGCGTACATCGGTCACATGTCCTGCAAATGATGATCACTTTTTTTGGTGTAAACATGTGTATTGCTCTAAGCATGGTTGTAAGACCCGTGTCCTAGTATGTACCGTTCTGTTAGCTTCCGCGGTCCTTTCGGTCGAATTCCGGCAACCTTCGCACCGTATCCGACGTTTACGCGTGATCCTAAACCGGGTCCCACATACCTAAGTCAGTTCGAACCGAAACTTGTATCATAGCGACTGCACTATCGTAGCGGTTTCAACGCCGCGACTCGCGCACCGAACCAATACCCAGGCTAGGAGATGTGGGCCTGCATTCATCCCGAAGAAACGCCGCGCATTGCGATTATCGAGAGAATCTCTACGATATGTTCCATCAATCAATATTAAGTACAAGTCATACCCCAAGTACAAACAACCCATCCCTACATTTTCAAAAGTCCACTCTCTCTCTCTCCCCTCACCATCCCTCTTTTACCACATTTTCAACTAAAGTCATACCTCTTTTACAAAATTTCAAAACTCACCCATACCCATCCATCTCCCATCCTTACAACACCACTCCATCCATCCTTACACCTATTATTTCTATCTCCCTCTCTCATTCTCTAGCAAATATCCAAATCCCATGAGAAATTCCACACATCCAACACTCTCTCTCTACTCCAAGTGTGACCCACCCTCTCATCTCTCATCCCCACCATAGAAACTCCATCATCCACCGTTAAAAGTCGAGCATAGGAGCTTACAAGCCTACGGGAGTAAGAAGAAGGCTTCGAGGTGGGTGATCCATCGTTTATTTCAACTCTAAGGGCCCACTTGTTGTGGGACCCACTTGATCTATGTGTTGTATCAATGGAGGGCCCATAGTGGTGGGGTCCCTCCTCTCTATCACCGTATCTCTCTCTCTCTCTCTCTCTCTCTCTCTCTCTCTCTCTCTCTCTCTCTCTTTCCCCTCCCTAGAATGAAGTGGGCCCCACCAAATCATGTTAAATCCACTCCATTCATCAATGGTGTGGCCCACCACATTTTAGGCGAAATCCATCGTCCAATTTTGGGATGGTGGAAAGTCCCACATGCTATATATAATATATTATATTTATTTTATATTAATACTATATATATATATGCATGGTGGTGGGCCACATACATGTGGGACCCACCATGGTGCATGTGTTGTATCAACACGGACGTGCAGCCCTGGACAGGCGTGGCTAACATGGAGTGTCTATACGGACAGGGGTGTGTACTTGCAAGCTTTAAAAAAAAAAAACTTTTGGAGTGGGCCACTTATGCAAGCCCTAGCTTGATGCATGTGCATAATCCAAGCCGTCCATCTTTCCTCAGATCATTTTAGGCGTTGGGCCGAAAAATAAATAAAATCTAAGTTCCTAGCGGCTCATAGCATTGAGAATAATAATTTTTGCCGTTGAAATACACCTCAATACTTCTGTACACCGAAATATACCCAATATTGGGCTTGATAGGTGTGTATGGGGACATGGAGACCAATGGCGGGGTTCGATTTTCCTGATGCGGGCCCCACCTATGCAAAACCTTGAGAAAACCCTGAATAAAAAAAAAGAAGTAGAAGGCGCTGACGCTGCTGCTGCAGAACGCGCAGGCAGCGCCTGCGCCTGGCAGACTGACGGCCTGGTAGGGCCCTCATGACCCTAGTTGTGGGCCCCACCGTGATGCGTTTTAACCATCAACACCATGCATTTGATGGGCCCCCTCGGACAAGGAGGGCACCCCAAAAATCAGCCGTATACGGAACTCAGGTGGGCCACACCATCTAAAATCATGTGAAGACATGCCTAAAACATATAAAACCACTTGGTGGGGCCTACCTGAAATTTGGATGCGGCTGAAACTTGGTCTGAACCCTCAGCCAAGTGGGATGCACATAATGGGTGGGCTGGATTTGCGGACCACATTCCAGTGGGCCCCAGTTTTCCCAGGTCCACGTGACCTTTTAAATAGTTTGGATGGCAAATAAACATATCACGGTGGGCCCAGGTCCACGTGACCTTAAGAACAGTTTGGGTGGCAGATAAACATCAACTGTGGGCCCCTGGTCAGTTTGGATGGCAAATAAACATTCGGTGGGCCCCAGGTCTGCATGACCCTATCAACAATTTGGATGGAAAATACACATTACAGTGGGCCCCATATCTGTGTGACTTTGTCAACGGGTTGCGTGGAAAATAACATAAACATTATGGTGGGCCCCATGTGGGACCCACTGATGATTGTATTATATCCACTCCTTCCAATAGTGTGAAACCCCCACCATGATGCATGTGTTGCATCCAAACCATCCAACCATTTGGCAAGCTTGACTTACAGGCTTGAGAATAAAATGAGACAGATCTATAATCCAAGTGGACCCCCCACCATTGAAAATAGTGGGGATAGTGACATTCACCGTTCAAAACCTCTTATGGGCCATGGTAGTTCCGATCAAGCTGGTGTTTTTGCTTTCACTCCATCTATCCCCATGAGAATTTATGTATAGGTTAGATCTCAAAACACCTAAGGGTGGGCCTGATTGGTATACATGAGGCCCACTTTGATGCATATATGAAGCCCATGTGATTAGGCTCACCTTGATGCATTTGTGGACCGCTGTTGAGGCCCACCTTGATATATATACAAGGCCCATATTATGAGGCCATTTGATGTATTAGAGGCCCATGGGTCGAGGCCCAATAGGCCGTACATAAGGCCCATTGTAGTGTGATTCTACCATGGTATATGTGTCGACCCTTATAACGGGCTATGCTTTGGGAGCAATGATGGTTTGATGTCCACATTGCAAGGATGATGTTGGTTAAATGTCCGCATTGTCACTCTCCTTAGGGCCTTTTGATAAGCCCATACCTGTAATGTGTAGATCGTCTAGGCCCATCTTCGTTTTGATCAGAGCCCATCACCACATAACATGTATAACATAGATCCATGATTCATGATCATACGCATCATATGTATGCCTGATATGAGAAGTGACTGATCATAGCATATGCCTTCGGGCAAATCGTTTATGAGCTCCCTGATAGGTGGAGTTGTCCCACATGAGCGCTCGATACGCACAGGATTGTTGCATGTCTGATAGTATGATTCATGCACTTGCATTTGTGTGATTGTGATTATTGTATGTCCTAGCGACATCAGGGCCACAGCCTCCACAGACACATCGTGGGTGGCTGGATTGGATACTGAAAATATCGTTACTAAGCATCGGGGCACCATAGATGTCCCTGGGTGAAAATTCCTAAACCTGATGGTACCAGAGGATGACTCCAACGTCGAGACCAAGTGGATATATGAGCGCACGAGGGCCGAATATCAGGAGGTCGCATCTCCCACTGTGTCGTGGTTGGTTGAAAAGGGGTGTGGCCTTACTTGCCCGAGGGTAGGGGGCAATATTAGGCTGAGTTTGACCAGCTCACGAATGGGTCCGCTATTGACGTGCCAGATAGGTATTGGCAGACTATTGGCTAGGCGGATAGTGAGATTTCTTACGCTTACTTGGACTGTGCAGCTAGGAGAGCGGCAGTGCCATTTGGAGTGTACTAAATCTCGTTAATTATCCAGAATGAGAACTGTACTGATACATGATGAGGAGTGGCATGCTTAAGTTGCATCTCGCATCGCATGGCCGTGTTATGGCCGATAGCATTCATACCTTGCACCGCATAGCCTTGGTACGGCTGATTGCATTTATGTACTCATCACCATGATTTCGCATTACTCTGACCTTGCATTCTGAGCACGCTTATATTGCGCATACACTTACACCACCCTCTAAGCTTTCTATAAGCTTATGCACGATCGATGCGTGCAGGTGACGCCAGGACGCAGTCGCAGCCATAGTCTCACCGTAGTTGGAGCGTGCAGCCGAGCTTTTGGAGTTTTGTTACTTTCGTTACATTTTATTTTCCTTTCATACGCACTGTATTCAAAAGTTTTTTATCATAGTGGATTTTGTGATGGTGTTCTTGTGGTTATTGTTCATGGGTTATGCTGGTTACGCTCATTATAATTAAACTGATGATTTGAAATCCTCCTTGTAGCATCCCAAGATCGAAACCTGGTGTATGGGTGCCGGGAGCCGAGAATGGGGTACCACGGAGGCTGTCGGCGCCAGATTCGGCAATCGAGAATTTTGTGAGCCCGGTTTCCGAGTTTGGGGCGTGACTGTGGTTCCTTTTAATAGGCTATGTATCACTTAGAGATAAGCATGCCCAATCTGACTTTGCGTGAGTACATTCATTCCATTGTTCGTATAAGTGGTGATGACTTCTTGTTGGTCAGTATGGATTGAGCCAAGATAAGTGTAAACATAATGAATGGACCAAATTTTTGTTAGGTCTTGGTCAAGGGGGGCCTTACATGATAAATGACATAAGTCTCATAGGAATGCTAAATGGTGGCATATGTGATGTGAAGAAAATCCTAATCTTGTACATGCATTTTCTTTCTTATTTTCCTCAGCGTGGTGAAAGGAGGCTTTAGGAGCCATTGCACCTAGAAAAGGGAGGTATCCTTCTTTTTCACTTTCTTTGTTTCTTCATAAAGGATGTAAGAGTAATTTTGGATCTTACAAGGAGGCTACCGCTAATAGCCTTTGAAAATAAGAAAAGATAGACATAGATTGGTGTCTTGTTATCCACTATAGTGAGCATTGGTGCAACAAGGATGAACTTTTACTGCATGGGATACTCTTTATTGGAAAACACTTGCTTTCAAAGACGCAGATGAAATGAACTCATCCACCGACTGCTGCACCTTGTTTGGATCATGGCAAGAAGATCAGGCTAATTCAAGGCTTGAGTGGAATATACACCACATGGAAGAGTTAAGATTGGATACCCACTGTTAAAATCCTCCATGTGTTGTGGTCCACCATGGTGTATCTATGCCATCCAGTCTAATATTTCATCTAAGGTGCCCCATCAATGATCCGGGGTTTATATAAAAAGTGAATGGTGCTTTATCTTTCTGAAACTATCGCATGACCAAACTGTACCGCTGGGAACGACGCAGGAAATTTGAGTGGCCACTGTGATTTATGGGTCTTATCCACACTGTCCATCCATTTTTTTAAATATAATTTTAGGATATAAGCCCAAAACTAAGGCAGATCGAAGACATATGTGAACTACATAATGGGGATTAATGTAATGACCCAAAAAATTCCGTGCCAAGACCCGAGTACTACCTCTATTTTTTCTTAGAAGTTGTGTGGGTTATTTAGCACTAAACTCAATTACTTGTGAAATGAGTATCGATCACTTTAAATTTGATCTGCAGGACTCAAAACCTGTAGAATCGTTAGTGCTATGTTACCCCGAAATCTTGGATTCAATGCTAAATCCAGTTGCTCTCGGGAGTACTTGGAAACTTTGTATCGAACCTGAACCGCGCGTCGAAAGTCCGATAGCGTCGATCTCAGACAATTTTGGTCATCTTGTTGGGCTTGACTATCACCTCAAAAATCAAGTCCAGATGATGTCCTGGGTCGATTTGCTTGAGTCCGGAGTAAAGAGTGTGAGAAAGCTAAGAAATTAAATATGAATTTATGAAATCTGATTCGTGTCGCTTGCGCGTCGATTCCAAGCTTTCTGACCATTGGATTCTGACCCAATTTCACCCTCGGATCAGGGAAGATGGCCCTGGCATGTCATAGTGTCGGTGGACCTGATCGAGTTTCGGTGACCGTTGAATTGAGACTGGTCCGCCATGGCTGATCTGTAAATCCGATCGGTACGAAAACTCAACCTGACCTAGATCCGTGGTCAGTGAGCTTAAGTCCGACCGCACGTGGAGAAAGGACCAGCAGAAGTGTTCCGTTAGACCAATATAGGCTTGATTTGGTTATAACCTAAGTATACCTTGGCCCTGGGGCTATTTTCATCTATTTTAGGCCTATATAAAGACCTTAAAACCCTCACTCTCAATTCCATACGAATTTTCTTACCCTAGCTAAAAGAGAGAGAAAGTGAGAGAGAAGTTGGTGAATCATCTTGAGATTCTTTCTTGTTACTCTGTATCCCTAAACCATCACTTTTGAATCGTTATTCCGGCGATTCTAAGTTCATTCTTGGGTAAGTTAATCAAACCCTAGTCTGTTTTAGAGCTTAGACTTGTCTTAATGTTGATGTAGCTCATTTTTATTCATGCCTTAGTATATCTAGTCGCCGTTGACGAAGACTTATCGAATGAATCAGATCTGTGCGCTTTTTCTAGTTTAAGGTGCGGACTATATTCATATAGGTTATGGTTTTCAAGGCTTTCAATGTTGGGTAATGGTTTATTATTGTTGTGGATGCAATTTCACATGCCAACTGTGATGTTTATTTTGCGTTCCTGATATATATGAGTTATATTGAGATTTGTGTATTCTATATTTATGTAGGAAGTATCGTATACATATAAAATATGAACATGTGTTTGCCATGATTAATTGTCGTGTACTTGTGCTAGTTGTATGTGTGTCAACTCCTTGGCGAAAGGAATTGTCCAAATGTGTGTCATCACCTACATACGTCATGTATGTTGGACTATGTAGTCTAAGTGTTTGTAGAAATGTCTGAATGGTTAAGTGTTTAATATATTAACCTATTATGAGCGTTGAGAAGAGATTCTCAACTGTCCTATTGGTGTGTATGATTTCCTACATGCAATTTACATTCTTTCTTGTTTAACTTCAAGCACTACTTATGTGTAATTCATGTTAAGTTAATATTCTTCAAATGCTCACATACTGTATGATTAGCATGGTTGTTCCATTATTGTTCTAAATTGTTAGTATGAATATCTGTTATAATTGAAAATGTTTGGGACTAGGGAATAGTCCAGGAAATCGGTAATAATCATTGAGTTCGTGGCCGAGGTCGTTTTCACCACGCAAGACGTGTTTGACGAACCTGAGTCGTATTAGGGTTATCGGCAGTGGTTTGGCCACATGAAGTGTTTGCGCACTCTATGTCGTTCAACTCAACGTGCGTTCGTGCTAGTCAAGTTCGTCAAAGTAACCCAATTATCCCGGTGGATGTACACCATGTATGAACGTTATTGCTTGAATCTAGGGTATCAAACTTACCAATGCAATTTCGTCAACCATTGTACCTTGATCCGCTAAGACTCATGAGCCGGACATGGTGGTATGGGACACCGTGGTTGAGCGTCGGCCTACGCTGGGGTGACGAGCCTCCCCATAGTGACCAATGAGCACACCAGACTCGTGAGCCGATTATGGTGGTATGGAACACTATATTCGTGCTGTACGCCTACATTGATTGGTGACGAGCCCTTTGTAGTGACCTCGAGCATACCTTGCTACTGCATTGAGGCGACGAGCCTTAGGGTAGTAACTAAGGTATGATAGGTATGCATTGATTGGTGACGAGCCCTTTGCAGCGACCTAAAATCATATGATCGTATGAAATTGTCTAGGACTGACGACCCTAGAATGGATCACTGTTTGGAAAGTGATATGAGGAATGTACCTTAGCTTCCCAATCCTGTTGTATGAAAAGGACTAATAACAACTTGGTAATCATGTTCATGCACCGCATCGCATGTGCATTGGAGTTGTTGGCACTGCGGGAGGTTGTCATGCGTACCGTAAGATGAAGACGCTGAGGGAGTGCAGGCGAGAGCATGCATCATTCCTACATACATCCTTGCATTAACAAGAGTAGTTAGGACGCGTTTGATTGTTTTGCCTTATCATTACTGCTTGATTAATTTGATAACATGTTAACTTTTACTGTATAGTTCCACTGAGTTGATCACTCACTCCCACATTCTGGGACGGTGTTTCAACACCAACCAGACTGTCTTAGATGCAGATGATGACGCGACCCCTGAGGCAGAGCAAGAGTATGAGGATGATGAGGACGCGTTTTCTTTTATGCAGTTCTCAGGCGGGTTCATGTGAGCCATGTCCTGATATGCGGGGATTCTGGATTTTCTTTGTAATTGTACTAGATGATGTCATTTTGATACTTATATTTTGAAAACAACACTTCTAATTATGACCTGGCGGAGTATACGTATTTCAGGGACTTACACATGTACACATATGTTTCTTTAAGTCTTCCACTTGCATCTTTCACTTATCCCTGAATTATGTTTGCAGTTTGGCTTAATCTATTTCATGTTTTATGCACTCATACAGACAACATACATCCATCATTCAATATGTTGTATAAGTGATGTTTTGAAACTCGGGAGCTTAGTTATGCTCGACCCCCGAATTTCAGGGCGTTACAAGTTGGTATTAGAGCATGATTTGGATTAAACCGGACCTGGGTTATGGTTACACAACGCACGCTGTCGCCACCTTAGTGTAGGAGGGTGCGAGCTTATTTTAAAATTTGTGTATGTTTTCCCATTACTCCTATCGGCGAAAGTTTACTGAAAACGATCACCGAGATTGAGTCTGTGTGCACTCCTGATCACACACAGTCATCCAAAATCTCTTCTAGACCGTCCATTGACGAGTTTAGATGGTGTATCATCCCATCTCAGCCATTAAAATGTCTGTAAACTCGAATCTGTATCAGATTCTATTCTTAGTGGCCCGATATGCGTCGAATCAGACTAAGGGCCCAATTGGGGCAATTTCAAGGGGACTCAGGGGGGACCCACATCATTTTGAGGCTTAGGGGCCAGGAGGACCTCGCCCAAATGGTGAGTCATCGCCAGAATGTCCAGAGACTGGCGATGACCTCGCCGGTTCGGCGAGCCCTCGCCCCCCAGCGGGCCAGCTCGGGCCGACGCATGTGGGGTCTAGTGTGGCCCACTTATCCAGGGTTGTACGATTTTAAGGCTCCCTAAATCCTCTTTCCTTCACAAACTCACCCTCCAAGCTTCCCTTTTCTTGAAATTTCTCTCAAAACACCACAAAAAGCCCTCCCCAAACCCTTTCTTCTTCCATTTTCGTGCATACCCATCCTACCCATCTCAAAACTCATCTCCATTGCTGTTTTCTCTCTCTTTCCTTTCCATTTGAGCACCCAAATCCTTCCTTTGGGTCTCAAATTCGTGGAGGCCTCATTAATTTTCTCATTTCCCTCTTTTCTCTCCTTTTTCATGGCCCTATTTGAGTTTGTTACAGCCATATTTTTCATCTCCACCATTCTCTTTTTCATGGAGAAGAAGAGAACGCCCGTTGATGAAGCCGGGCCTAGCCGCCCAACCCGTGCACGGAGGCTGAGAGGTGCCGCCGCGAGCACGACCGCCACCCGAGAGTTTCAGACGAAGCGGGACCTTGATAAACAAGCTCCCGTTGGAAGAACTCTGTTGGCAGAGCTATCTCATGGAGTTTATGAAGGTCGTAGGGTCCTTTTTGAAGCTCATGTAGATCCGCGGCTATTTGGCGAATTTCTCTTATTGAAGCGCCTAGGAGGGGCCAGTTGGTGTCCTCTGTTCGAGGGTGAATACCACGCCAATGTGGGTATTGTCCGAGCTTTCTATGCCCACATTTGGGAACCTTCGCTGGAGCCTTTGCAGTTCAAGATCCCTTGCGGAAGAGATCGGGAGGCCACGATCAACGTCGCTTTGATATCCCGACTCCTGAACATGCCACTTGGCGAGGTTCATGCGAGTGAGAAGAATTTGAGTAGTGCGCACGAGAGGGATCGCCGCATGCGGTTCCTGTGTGGTCGTCTGGTTGAATGGCAGCCGAACAGAAGCCTTTTAGCTACCAACATGACTGATGACTTCCGCTTGCTTCACCACATGTGCACATTCAATGTTTATCCAAGGTGGAGCAACCACAGCGAGTGTACGCGCCTGATGGTAGATTTCCTATATCAGGTGGGGCAAGGAGAGAAGCTATGTGTGCCAACGTACATCTTGCGTCAGATTGTCCTTATCGCTCGTTCGAATAGGAGGACCGAATCGCTCCCATTTAGCCGACTTATCTGTAAGCTTGCACATGAGTTTGGCTATAGACTTGGGGCAGAAAAGTCGGTACCTGTTCGATACATTAATGAGACGACCCTTAATCAGATGGACATTGGGCCTCGTCGACGACAAGCCTCACTTGAAGAAAGTGAGGATGAGACAGAGAGCGATGAGGAAGAGAGTTATGGCGAGGGTGGAGCAGAGATAGAAGAAGAAGAAGAGTGGGACGAGAAAGAAGTGGAGGCCCAGGACATGAGTGAGAGTTCTCCTCCTGTGGCACCAGAGCAGGGCGTAGATCAGGCCGTCAGGGATGCCCGTATCGCTCGGCTTGAGGAGGGTCAGGCTATTCTACGCCAGGATATTATGGATCTTCGAGGCCTCGTGAAGCATAAGTTCAAGAAGATGTCTCGAACTATGAAGTATATCCTGTGTTGTCTGCAGGATAAGGGTGCCCCTCTTCTATCTCCTGATTCTAACGAGTAGTTGCAAATGTAGTCGTCCCTTGCTCTGTTTGTTATTTATTTTTGTGTGTAGCCGTTTAGGCATAGTGTTTGGAAGTTGTTTGTTGTTTGAAGCTGTAGATGTTTTAGCTTACATGCTTTCTCTGTCACGATCCATGTAATGCTGCACTTCTTGTATTGAGACAATTTTGTTAATGAAATGCATGTTGTTTTTCCTTGTGTTGTGATGTAAATGCTGTATGGGTGGATTATGTGGATGTTGAATCTCACAGGTTGCATCCTCTGTTGAATGTAGGGCATGCCTCCTAAGGGTTCGAAGACTTCGGCCCGTCTCTCTTTGGGCGAGTCACTTACCGGGGTTTCTCCCCTAGGCGATAGCCAGACGGATCCACAGTCGGGCCCGTCTCATTTTAGTGCTGGGCTGGACTCTCAGCCAGCTACTGGCCCCGCTGCTGGGCTGACTCCTGTGATACCACCTATGGCTCCACCAGTCACGCCTTCGGTTCCTGAGCCGAACCGTTCATGTGCGTCGACGCCTTATGCATCTTCATCCGCTCTGCCTCCTGATAAGTTTGAGCAGATGATGTTGTTGATGCAGCAGCAGAAGATTCAGCAGCACCACCACCACCACCAGCAGCAGTTTTTATCTTCCATGGACGGCATCTTTGCTCAGTCGATGGGGGCGATTCCACTTGCTTCACCTATGCACCCATCTGGGAGCGCTAGTGCTAGCGGAATATTTGAGCGATTCCAGCGCTTACAACCTCCCACATTTGCGGGTTCTCATAGACCCGAGGAGGCTGAGTACTGGATTGATCGCATCTCTAAGATGCTGAGGCCGCTTCACTGTTCTGAGGCTGAGCAGGTCGAGCTTGCCTCCTTCATGTTTGAGGAGGCCGGTTTATGGTGGGACAGTGTTCTCCGCATAGTTGCGGAAGGTTTTGAGTGGACGTGGCAGGCGTTTGAGGCATACTTCCACGAGAAGTATTTTTCGGTTACGTACCGACGCGAGAAGGAGAGTGAGTTCCTTCGCGTCGGTCAGGGAGGGATCTCGGTGACTGAGTACGAGAACCGGTTTACTGAGCTGGGTCGCTATGCTCCATTACTCTTGGGTGATCAGCCGATGCGGATACGGCATTTTTCTGAGGGGTTGAGGCCTGAGATCCGATCGAAGATGTGCTGTGTTAGCATATCTTCTTATGCTGAGTTGGTGAGCATGTCTCTGCGAGCTGAGCAGGACGGGGACAGGTCATCCCGTATCCGAGCACTTATGGTTCCCAGACCGCGACCCGACTTTCTGAGCATACCATTTCTTGGCAAGAGGTCGCAGGCAGCTTCTCCTCCGAGGCGTGCAGCGCCGCCCGCTCAGTCAATGCGTTCTGACTTGCGCTGTTCGTATTGTGGGAAGATTGGGCATTCAGATCGTAATTGCTTTACGCGAATGCGGGACAGTGGATTTACTCCACCGCAGATGATCAGCCGTCCGATGCCGCAGGTTATATCTCTTCCACCCCTTCGTTCAGCGCCAGCTCACCCATCCTTCAGACCTCCTGTACCTCGCTTCAGGCCACCTCAGCGGCCCATGGTTCCACCGCCGAATCACTCACAGTAGGCTCGAGTTCACGCTCTTACAGCTGAAGCGCCTGGGGCTGACTTGGCACCGAGATCCTTTGAGGTTACATCTCACATCCAAGGTATTCCCGTTTCCTTGTTGGTGGATACAGGGTCCACTACCTCTATTATATCGTATGCGGCAGTTAAGCGCCTGAGTTTGGGCACTGTTACTATGAAGGGAGTGACGCTCACTACCGCTACAGGGACCTCCTCTGATATTACCAAGATTTGTTTGGGTTGTTTGATTGATCTAGGGAGCAGATCAATCCTAGTTAACCTGTTTGTCGCACCTTTATACCATTACGACGTCATTTTGGGTATGGATTGGCTCACAAAGATGCGAGCAGAGATTGATTGTGAAGCTAGGCTGGTGACAATCCATGGACCTGAGGGCAAGACATTTAATTTTCCTGTTCAAGTCAGTTACCCTTTCCGTTTTGGTTATTATACTGCTCTGTTGGAGAGTATTGCTAGTTCGGCGCTTGAAAGTACGCCGGTAGTTCGGGATTTTGAAGATGTGTTTGAGTCGATTCCTGGATTACCCCCTCAGCGCGAGATTGATTTTACTATCGATCTCATGCCTGGTGCGACACTCATTTCTTTGCCCACCTATCGTATGCCTCCGAGTGAAATGGAGGAATTGAGGAAGCAGATAGATGGCTTGTTGAATCTGAGTTTTATTCGACCTAGTGTGTCTCCTTGGGGAGCACCTATTCTGTTTGTCAAGAAGAAGGATGGTTCCTTGCGATTATGTATAGATTATCGCAGGTTAAATCAGGTGACTGTGAAGAACAAGTATCCTTTGCCCAGGATCGATGATCTATTCGATCAGTTGAAGGAGGCACAGAACTTTTCGAAGGTTGATCTGCAGTCAGGGTATCATCAGTTGCGCGTCAAGAATGAGGACGTGCAGAAGACCGCATTCAGGACTAGTTTCGGCCATTATGAGTTCCTTGTGATGTCGTTCGGTCTTATGAATGCACCGGCCGTGTTCATGGATCTGATGAACAGGGTGTTTTGGCCATTTTTTTTTTCGATTCGTCATTGTCTTTATCGATGACATTTTGATATACTCTGTGAGTCGGGAAGAGCACGAGGAGCACTTAAAAACGGTCTTGGATACTCTCAGGAAGAATCAGCTTTTTGCACAGTTCAAGAAATGTGATTTCTAGAAAGAGGAAGTCAAGTTCCTATGACATGTGGTGTCCAAGGAAGGGATAGCTGTCGATCTCGCTAAGGTAGCTGCAGTTCAGGACTGGAAGCAGCCTGGTTCGGTTACTGAGGTGAGAAGCTTTCTGGGTTTAGCAGGCTATTATCGACGCTTCATACGAGACTTCTTGAAGATAGCCAGACCGTTGTCTCAGTTGACACGGAAAGATTTGAAGTTTGCTTAGAATGAAAATGCGGAGATAGCTTTTCAGGAGTTGAAGGACAAGTTGACGTCCGCCCCTGTGCTAGTATTGTCAGAGCAAGGGGTTAAGTATATGATATATACTGACGCCTCTCGCATTGGTCTGGGTTGTGTCCTTATGCAGAAGGACAGGGTGATTGCATATGTCTCGAGACAGTTGACGAAACACGAAGAGAATTACCCTACACACGACCTGGAGTTGGCAGCTGTCATTTTTGCATTAAAGCTCTGGAGACATTAGCTCTATGGAGAGGAGTTCGAGCTCTTTTGTGACCACAAGAGCCTTAAGTATATCTTCACGTAGCGTGACTTGAATATGAGGCAACACCGATGGATGGAAACATTGAAAGACTTTAAGTTCGATGTTTCATACCATCCGGGCAAGGCAAACCTTATGACAGACGCGTTAAGTCGCAAGAAGGCTATAGAGTTTGCGGCTCCGCCAATGATAGCAGAATGGGACATGATAGAGTTTGTGCGAGACTTTGAGTAGAACCTTACGGTGGAAGAGCCATATGAGGTTATCGCACACATTCGAGTACAGCCCCTCATTGACGAGAGGATCATTGCAGCTCAGGCAGATGATGAGCTATTGGCGAAGATGAGAGAGCGGGTTGGTGCAGATGAGGACTCCGAGTGGAGTGTTGGTTCAGATGGGGGCCTACGATATCGTGGCTGGCTATGTGTCCCAGACATTCCTGACTTGAGACGGGAGGTTCTCGAGTTAGCCCATAATTCTAAGCTTGCGATGCATCCAGGTAGCACGAAGATATATCAAGATATGAGGAGATCCTATTGGTGGGACAACATGAAGGTTCACATTACTGAGTTTGTATCTCGTTGTCTCACGTGCCAGCAGGTCAAGGTAGAACATCATCGACCTCCTAGACTGCTTCAGCCCTTGCCCATAGCGGAATGGAAGTGGGACTTCATCTCTATGGATTTTATTTCAGGGTTGCCGAGAACGAAGAAGGGACGGGACTCTATTTGGGTGATCGTCGACCGATTGACGAAGTCGGCTCATTTCTTACCGATCAGAGTCACAAACTCTGCAGACGAGTTGGCTAGATTGTACATCAAGGAGATTGTACGGCTGCACTGAGTTCCCTTGGAGATTGTGTCTGACAGAGACATGCAATTCACATCTATCTTATGGACTAGTATCGAGGAAGCGATGGGTGTGAAATTGAAGTTCATCACCGCGTTTCATCCGCAAACAGACGGGCAGACGGAACGTGTGAATCAGGTTCTGGAAGACATGTTGCGAGCTTGTGTTTTGAATTTCAAGGACAGTTGGGATGATTGTCTCCCTTATGCAGAGTTCGCGTATAACAACAGCTTCCAGGCGAGTATCGGCATAGCTCCCTATGAGGCATTGTATGGTCGCCTGCGTAGAGCACCGCATTGCTGGGCAAAAGTTGGCGAGCGTAATTTGATTGGCCCAGAGTTAGTACAGGCGACTTCAGAGAAAGTTAACATTATTCGACGTCGACTTCTGACAACCCAGAGCAGGCAGAAGAGTTATGCTGATACGAAGTGGCGACCGCTTGAGTTTGAGGTTGGAGACCATGTATTTCTTAAGGTTTCCCCTATGAAGGGAGTTCTGCGGTTCGGTAAGAAGGGAAAGCTCACGCCAAGATTTATTGGTCCATTTCAAATACTGGATCGAGTGGGAGCGGTAGCATACCGCCTTGCTTTGCCCACACCACTTGCGAGCGTGCATAACGTATTTTATGTTTCTATGTTGAAGAAGTACGTTCCTGATCATTCACATATTATCAGTTAGGAGCAGGTGCAGTTGAGCGAGGATGCCACATATGTATTGCGACTGACACGTATCCTAGACAGGAAGGAGCAGGTATTGCGTAGCAAGGTTATCCCTCTTGTGAAAGTACTATGGACACATCATAGTGAAGAAGAGGCTACTTGGGAGACTGAAGCTGAGGTCAGAAAGAGCTACCCTCAGATCCTTGAGAAGTATGAGAAGGTACGAATTTCGATGATGAAATTTTTCTTTAAGGGGGGTAGATTGTAATGACCCGAAAAATTTCGTCCCAAGACCCGAGTATTACCTCTACTGTTTCTTAGAAGTTGTGTGGATTATTTAGCGCTAAACTCAATTACTTGTGAAATGAGTATCGATCACTTTAAATTTGATCTGCAGGACTCAAAACCTGTAGAATCGTTAGCGCTATGTTACCCCGAAATCTTGGATTCAACGCTAAATCCAGTTGCTCTCGGGAGTACTTAGAAACTTTGTATCGGACCTGGACCGCGGATCGAAAGTCCAATAGCGTCGATCTTAGACGATTTTGGTCATCTTGTTGGGCTTGACTATCACCTCAAAAATCAAGTCCAGATGATGTCCTGGGTCAATTTGCTTGAGTCCGGAGTAAAGAGTGTGAGAAAGCTGAGAAATTAAATATGAATTTATGAAATCTAATTCGTGTCACTTGCGTGCCGATTCTAAGCTTTCTGACCGTTAGATTCTGACCCAATTTCACCCTCGGATCAGGGAAGATGGCCCTGTCATATCATAGTGTCGGTGGACCTGATCAAGTTTCGGTGACCGTTGAATTGAGACTGGTCCGCCACGGCTGATCTGTAGATCCGATCAGTATGAAAACTCAGCCTGACCTAGATTCGTGGTCAGTGAGCTTAAGTCCGACCGCACGTGGAGAAAGGACCACCAGAAGTGTTCCGTTGGACTAATATAGGCCTGATTTGGTTATAACCTAAGTATACCTTGGCCCTGGGGCTATTTTCATCTATTTTAGACCTATATAAAGACCTTAAAACCCTCACTCTCAATTCCATACGAATTTTCTTACCCTAGCTAAAAGAGAGAGAAAGTGAGAGAGAAGTTGGTGAATCATCTTGAGATTCTTTCTTGTTACTCTGTATCCCTAAACCATCACTTTTGAATCATTATTCCGGCGATTCTAAGTTCATTCTTGGGTAAGTTAATCAAACTCTAGTCTGTTTTAGAGCTTAGACTTGTCTAAGTGTTGATGTAGCTCATTTCTATTCATGCCTTAGCATATCTAGTCACCGTTGACGAAGACTTATCGCCTTAATCAGATCTGTGTGCTTTTTCTGGTTTAAGGTGCGAACTATATTCATATAGGTTATGGTTTTCAAGGCTTTCAATGTTGGGTAATGGTTTATTATTGTTGTGGATGCAATTTCATATGCCAACTGTGATGTTTATTTTGCATTCCTGATATATGAGTTATATTGAGATTTGTGTATTCTATGTTTATGTAGGAAGTATCGTATATGTATAAAATATGAACATGTGTTTGTCATGATTAATTGTCATGTACTTGTGCTAGTTGTATGTGTGTCAACTCCTTGGCGAAAGGAATTGTCCAAATGTGTGTCATCACCTACATACGTCATGTATGTTGGACTATGTAGTCTAAGTGTTTGTAGAAATGTCTGAATGGTTAAGTGTGTAATATATTAACCTATTATGGGCATTGAGAAGAGATTCTCAACTATCCTATTGGTGTGTATGATTTCCTACATACAATTTATATTCTTTGTTGTTTAACTTCAAGCACTACTTATGTGTAATTCATGTTAAGTTAATATTCTTCAAATGCTCACATACTGTATGATTAGCATGGTTGTTCCATTACTGTTCTAAATTGTTAGTATAAATATCTGTTATAATTGAAGATGTTTGGGACTAGAGAATAGTCCAGGAAATCGGTAACAATCCTTGAGTTCGTGGCCGAGGTCGTTTTCGCCACGCAAGACGTGTTTGACGAACCCGAGTCGTATTAGGGTTGTCGGCAGTGGTTTGGCCACACGGAGTGTTTGCGCACTCTATGTCGTTCAACTCAACGTGCACTCTGCTAGTCGAGTTCGTCAAAGTAACCCGATTATCCCGGTGGATGTACACTATGTATGAACGATATTCCTTGAATCTAGGGTACCAAACTTACCAATGCAATTCGGTCAACATTGTACCTTGATCCGCTAAGACTCATGAGCCGGACATGGTGGTATGGGACACCGTGGTCGAGCTGTCGGCCTACGCTGGGGTGACGAGCCTCTCCGTAGTGACCAGTGAGCACACCAGACTCGTGAGCCGATTATGGTGGTATGGGACACTATATTCGTGTCGTCGGCCTACATTGATTGGTGACGAGCCCTTTGTAGTGACCTCGAGCATACCTTGCTACTGCATTGAGGCGACGAGCCTTAGGGTAGTAACTAAGGTATGATAGGCATGCATTGATTGGTGACGAGCCCTTTGTAGCGACCTAAAACCATATGATCGTATGAGATTGTCTAGGACTGACGACCCTAGAATGGATCACTGTTTGGAAAGTGATATGAGGAAGGTACCTTAGCTTCCCAATCCTGCTATATGAAAAGGACTAATAACAACTTGGTAATCATGTTCATGCACCGCATTGCATGTGCGTTGGAGTTGTTGGTACTGCGGGAGGTTGTCATGCGTACCGTAAGATGAAGACGCTGAGGGAGTGCAGGCGAGAGCAAGCATCATTCCTACATACATCCTTGCATTAACAAGAGTAGTTAGGATGTGTTTGATTGTTTTGTCTTATCATTATTGCTTGATTAATTTGATAACATGTTAACTTTTATTGTATAGTTCCACTGAGTTGATCACTTACTCCCCCATTCTGGGACGGTGTTTCAACACCAACCAGACTGTCTTAGATACAGATGATGATGCGACTCCTAAGGCAGAGCAGGAGTATGAGGATGATGAGAACGCGTTTTCTTTTATGCAGTTCTCAGGCGGGTTCATGTGAGCCATGTCCTGATATGCCGAAATTCTAGGTTTTCTTTGTAATTGTAGTAGATGATGTCATTTTGATACTTATATTTTGAAAACAACACTTGTAATTATGACCTGGTAGAGTATACGTATTTCAGGGACTTGCACATATACACATATGTTTCTTTAAGTCTTCTGCTTGCATCTTTCACTTATCCCTGAATTATGTTTGCAGTTTGGCTTAATCTATTCCATGTTTTATGCACTCATACAGACAACATACATCCATCATTCAATATGTTGCATAAGTGATGTTTTGAAACTCGGGAGCTGAGTTATGCTCAACCCCCGAATTTCGGGGCGTTATAATTAAACTCTTTCCGTTGAATACTTCTTGAGGCCACAAAAGTTTTAGATGGTTCTGATATTTGTATTTTCTCTCTTTCGAGATCTATGTAACTTTATGAATAAGTTAGATGGCAAATAAATATCACGGCGGGCCTTAGAAAAGTTTTAACAGTGAGAATCATTATCATCGATGCTTCCTGCGGTATGGTCCACTTAAGCCTTGTCTCTGCCTCAGTTTTAGGTTTATATCCTAAAATGATATGAGAAAATTTTATGAACAGTGTGGATAGGACCTATACATCACGGTGGCCACTCAAATCTCTTGCATGTTCCCAGTTGGAGACCGCGAGGGTGGGATGTAATCCGCGTCTGACCAAATTGCCCCTGATTTTTAATTAACAAGACAGTGCTTGTGCATTATTCACTTGCTCATACACCATTACATGTGTGGGATCCACCTTGTTGTGCATGACATCTAACCATTCAATGAGCTCCACCATCATCACTTGATGCCCCTATTTAGACCATCTAATTATTATGTGGACACACCATGAGAAACAATGGACAACCAATCATAAAACTTTAAACTAATATGATGGTTGGATTGACCTAAAATTTGGGATCACATTCTAACATGAGGTAGATCAATTAATGGACAATGAAAGCTTCATTGACATCGAGCCCCGTGGAGCTTTCGATGCAGCGGCTCCTTGTTAGGATTTATGGAGCCTGATCATTAGAGATATGGAGGTTTATTTAGCTAGTACTTTTGTGGCCCTGAAAGTAATTTCACATAGATTTTTATGTAAATCCCAGTTCATTTGGAGTAATATATATTCAATAAAGAGAGACTGCATGAGTCGTCATTTTATTGAGAGTTGCTTCTTCGTTTTCAACCTTTGAGCATGGTTCTATGTGAATTCATGGACATACCGAAAGGGAACTATGTAATCTATATTGTGGTTTTTATTTTTTCTCTATTTTCTTTTGATTTTGATATTAATGTTGTGTAGTCAAAAAGGATCTTTCTCCCCAACACTCCATGCAAATAAGTGGTGCAGTAAATTTTCTTATCTTCTAACTAGCCAATCAGGTACTTATTATGAAAAACTTTGACACTCCATTTGAGGTAGATGGATGATATATGTGCACCTAGAAATTGCATCCTATGGTAGTGTCCACCTGATGAATCTTCCTTGGATTTGTACCCATGGCCTAAAATGAACAGACAACCTGGATGGACGTTGTGGATACAACATATACATCATGATGGACCCCAAAAGTAGGCCTAAAAATATCCCACAAAAAAATTTATGGTAAAGATGGTTGTGGCATGGCCGTCTTTGCGGCAAGACGCTGTAACACACCGTGTCAACCTCAAAATGGGTTTGGCCCACCCATTCATCATCCTAACCCACTCCATCATCAATGTAAGCCACTGGAGAACTTTTTAATACCCGAATTTATAGGATATTGTTGAGTGTGAAAATTGCATATTTACCCCTATTTAGTGTGTATTCATTGGTTTTATGAACATGATAGTGCTTAATCGATATATTTCTACATGTTTTCTCTTACTATGTGATTTTAAGATCTTAAGGTGAAAAGGATGCTAAAAGCATGAATTCGATGCTCAAGAATTACCAAAGTGAGGATTGGATTTTTGGAGGTTAAGATTAAAGATTTCAAGAGTCCAAGATCTAAGAAATCAAGTGAAGAAGGAAGAAATTTGAGATTACAAAGTGCATAAAAGTGGAATAGCTGAACTTGACAATTCGATGACATCGAACACTGCTTCGATGCTAGTGAAGTAAGTATTCGATGCCATCGAAGGAGACTCGATCCCATTGAAAAATATGAGATAATCAAGTATGGTTGCTGGACATATGTGTGCAATTCTCAATCCCGTCGAACAGTAGTTCAATGACATCGAAATTATCATGAATTTTGGAGTGAACTCGCTGGACTGTTTCAGACGTTTCTCGATCTCATTGAGCACATGTTCGATGACATCAAAGTCACTTCAATGCCATCAAGGGTCGGGTGATCTCATCGAATGACTTATGCAGACAGTTTTGACAGTTTCCGAATTCGAATCGAACTTAGCCATGGAACTTCGATGTCATCGAAGTCTCATTGAAGCTCCCATCGAAGCTGCATAACTTGCGTAAATTGAAGTCGGTCCAAACAAAGCCTATATAGAGTGATTTTATGAGTTCTTCTAAACACAAATTAGGGTAGTAAGAGTAGAGAAAGGAGTGGTGTTGCTTCAAAGAGTTCTTTTTGTTATTCAATCTTATTTTTCTAGTTAGTTTGTCATGTTTTTTTAAAGAGTTTTAGTTTAATCATGTCTATGGTCAACTAATCTATTAGCTAGAGCTAAAAGGTGAAGCTTGTAGTTTATTTTAATGTTTATCTTATTTTGATTCAAGTTTATGCTGAACTTCCATTGATTTTTAGTTTGAATGAAGAAATATTTTTAGTTTACTATGATCTATTGTCGACTCCGGTCACGGTAGATGCTTGGGAAGCTTTTTATATATTCTTAATTATTTTGCAATTGTGTGATTTATAAAATTTTGTGATCTTCAATTGTCTTCGGACATAATAGATGTTTTGAATTCCCCGCGATCATTACACTAGTGTTATATGAGGAAACTAATCCAATGAAAGTTTGAAATTCTATAATGTTTTAACTGCTTTATCATCAAACTGAATATATTAGGATTTCAATTCCAGTTAAAGTATTGATTGAATCAAGTAAGGTAGCATTAAGATAGCTACAAGTGGATCCTTGACACTATAGTTTTCCATTATTCATGATAAATTATTCACAATCGATATATTTTATTCAATAGTCTGGTTTAGTTCCGATTCTAGTTCTAGTTCTAGTTTATTTCAGAAAGCACACATATAGTAAGTCAATGTAGATTTGACCTCGGCCTCACCGAGATTATTACTACAATGCATCCCTGCACTTAGGGTTGTGAACAGATACATGGTTAGAAAGGAGAGATATACAATTAAAATAATAAATTAAACATAAAACACTCACTTTGTTGAATGCTTAGATGGTTCAGATCGTTACCATAACCATCTACTTAATATTTCTCTCTATATACCTCTGAATATGATTGCAGAATCCCCTTTAAATAGGTGAGTTGGTGGTTACATGTAAGAATAAATGGATAAGATCACATGAACCTGAGCTTGGGATGTATTTTTGCCTGGCTCGAGTGAGCCAAAGCAAAAAAATAATTGTGAAAATTATAGACTTTTCCATGTTATACTTCCTAGCTTAATACGACCTAATCTGACTCGACAGTTGTCAGATCAGCATTATTTTACTCGTGAAAAATATTCTAGTTAGGGTCTATC
Organism: Magnolia sinica; assembly: GCF_029962835.1. NCBI lineage: Eukaryota > Viridiplantae > Streptophyta > Magnoliopsida > Magnoliales > Magnoliaceae > Magnolia > Magnolia sinica. The sequence goes on from NC_080586.1 coordinate 19,579,331, forward strand.
TGAAACTTGAGGTGTCTATAATGGATAAGATGATATTTTTAAAGGTCTAGGTGCAACTGTAATTTAAAGTAATGTGTGTGCACTTCCCATAAACAAACCAACCGGTGGTTTTCAGTTGTACTATATGTGCTTCATAATGACCGGTTTATTTTGATGTTTGGGTAGCCCGTTTGGCAGATACAAGTATGATAGATGGTCAGATAATGGCTAAAAATTAAAATAATTGGATGGTTAGAACCCTTATCGAGTAAATTGATTATTATCCGGTCATTTTTGTAAATAGACAAGCATATAGTGGGTTTTTAGGGTGATCTATGTATATTGATTTATTCAAGTGACTATTCGTGGGTACAGGTTACTCAGATCATTATTCCGATGGTAGGTTAAGTATATTCATAGGTGAAGAACAAGATGAGTGGATCCAAATCTCAATTTGATATGTAAATGAGTAGATATGGACATCTGGTAGTTGATTTATTACGATCGGGTGGTCCAAAATTGATACGAACGACTAGGTATCTTCATCTAGTGGTGAGTAGTTGATTGGATGGCCGGTCTTTAACATACGGAAGGGAAAACAAGGGTATAGGCCTTACACCTATCGACTGCAAATGAATGGAGGGGTTGAAGTTACTAACAAGACACTCATTTGCATCATCAAAATGATGATAAAAACATACCACGACTAGTCAAATATGATTCCATATGCACTATGGGCTTATCAAACATCTGTTCGCATCGCAACGGATGCCACTCCATATGAGCTTATATATGGAATGGAGTTTGTTGTACTAATCGAGGTGGAGATTCCCTTGCCATGCATGCTATTGGAAAAATGAAGTTGAAGAGAGAGAATGACTACCGACTCGTTGTAATCAATTACATTTGGGAGACGAAAAGAGCATGCAAGCTCTATGCCTTTCTCAGAACTACTAAAAAAGGATTGCATGAGTATACAATAAGGGGGTTCGCGTGAGAACATCCAGTGTAGGAGACCTATTAATGAAGAAAATCTCACCTCCTCACTTACCTAATGTAGCTCATCATTTGAGAATTACTCCCTAGAGGAGCACTCCGCCTCACCGTTAGGAGGGTGGAGATCTTCTTGAGCCAATCAACACCGACTATGTCAAAATTCACCACAAATAATAGAATGATTACAAGAAGCCACCCAAGGGTCAAGCCCTATGGCACCATGGTAACCTTGGTTAGGATTAGAGATTGCCATATGGCATCATCTCACGAGTTTGATGAGGCGGTAAAAGTGTAATTTTTGGTAAGGAGATGTGCATCAGAGTGAATACACTTCAACCGCACACTCAGGGTTTAAAAAATGAGAAATCCACATGCTTGAGGGACGCTACCCCAAATAGGAGTGCCACATGGCCGGCGACAACTTGGTTGTTGCTAGTCCCCACATAGACTCCCTGCTTTGGTATGCTCCCTCCTTCAAGCGTGTGGAGGCTCTGCTGTGAGAGTTGCTACTTTGAGGTTTTGTCTTTTTCTCCGATTGGGCTTGCTTTGGGGCATAACTATGTGAGTTAACTGAGTTGTTGGATTTGGATAGGCTGACTGGGTGAGTTACATCAATGAGTTGAACATGCGAGTTGACTCACCGAGCTAACTCAATGTTATAGGGTTTTAGGGTTTAGGGTTAAGTTGACCGGTTTTACTAGGTTAAATGGGTTAAGTTTAGGGTTATGACTAGGCTTCCTAGGGTTTAAGCTTCTAAGGTTAGGGTTTATAATTGGGGTTTGGTTGTCCATCCATTAGTTCAAACTCAATAAGCTTATCAGCCTAGGGTGGGGTGTTTACACTAGCATGATGTTTATTTGCCATACAGCATGTTCATAACATCACACTGACTTAGATTATGGGGAAAAAAATGAATATTAGCTTAATCCAAAACCTTTATGGCCCCAAGAAGGTTTTGACGGTGCTACTGCTTTATATGATGTGGTCCACTTGAGATTCTCATTTTTGGGCCTTTCTCGTAAAATGGATGGATGGTGTGGATATAACACACACATCATTGTGGGGTTTACGGAACTTGGTGACGTCAACACACTACAGACGTCGGTGGTTTTTGGCACACCATGGAATCCGCTTCCATCAGAATTTATGGGCACAACCACTTTTGACAGCATACACACCACTAATCACATATGACCATGTCATGACACTACATATGTAGGTAGTGCAGGCACAACTATCAAATCAATGTCCATGCCGAAAGCATATTAGGTGAGATCCCGGCCTCACCTAAGATGATGCGACCCTTATCATGGGGCCCACCTTGATGCATGTATCATGTATCCACGCCATCTATCCATTTTTCCATATCATTTTAGGATATTATCAAAAAAAAATAAAAAATGAAGCATATCCAATTGTCAAGTAGACCATAACATAAGAAATAGTGGTGATTGACCATCCTACCATCAAAAACTTCTTAGGGCACACCTTAATGTTTCGTAGTTTATATTTATCATCTAATCTATTAACAAGGTAACATAAACCTGGATGAAGGAAAAACAAATATCAAGTTGATATAAAACTTGTGTGGCCCATTAATGCTCAATCACCACTATTTTTTATGGTATGGTCCACCTGATAATTGGATATGCTTCATTTTTAGAATACTATCCCAAAATGATATGGAAAAATGGATGGACAACATGAATGCATGATACATACATTACAATGGGCACCATGGTAACCCCGCCGTAAGGGTCACACCGTCTTGGGTGAGGTTGGGGTCTCACCTAATCCTCTCTCGTCTATGCCATGGTGGTCGGTGCATTAGTACAACCACGTGGGCCTAGCAAAGCTACGGATGACATGTCAGTAAGTGCTGGTTCACAAAATGAGCCATGTCATGCAAGCACCATGGTCTATAAAAATTAGGGAGGTATGGCGACACCAACTAAATGGACGATTGACCAAAAAAAAAAATATTGATGAGAAATTTGTGTGCTCACATGGTGAGTTGTGTGATCAAACCATCTTGATTTTTAGGAGAATTCCTAATACACATGAGTGACAATGCTATTTAGACGACGAGGAGATGATATGTTGAGCCAGAATGTGGTGATGTGTCAATCGCGATTGTCCATCAGGTGGCCCAATATACATGGAAAAATCCTCAAGAGATACAGATAAGAGGATCCCAACTATCTAAACAGTGACTTATAAAGAAATGGGATGAACAAAAATTGTTACCGGTAAGCATTATGTGACCAAAATCAAAGGGAATTTGATGGCTATGATTATTTGATTAAAGATTTTATACAGTTAGGCCCATCAACAATGAGTCCAACTATATATCTCACTCAGGGGCCGCGTGCATGGTAGAGATAGCTATACATTGTCCGCCTGGTCCGGCTCCACAGTACAGTCTCCCCAATGAATGACCCGAGTTTTTTGACTTCGATTGTGTCGTGTAGCATGATGTGGCCCCACCATGATGTATATGTTTTATCCACACCATCCATCCATTTTTCTGGATCATTTTATATTATGATCCCTAAAATGAGGCAGATCCAAATGTCAGGTGGACCACACTATAGTAAACAATGATGAATGAATGCCTACCATTAAAAAATTCCTAAGTCTCAAGTGCAATGTTTATTTGCCACACAATATATTTAGACCTAACATAAGGAAAATACAAATATTAGTTTGATCCAAATCTTTTATAGCCCCAAAAAAGTTTTTAAAGGGGTCATTCAATCACCACTTCCTATGGTGTGTGGTTCACCCGAGATTTGGATCTACCTCACTTTTGGGATCATGCCCTAAAATGGATGGCATGCTTTGGATAGAACACATACATCACGGTAGGTCTCACATAGATTTTTCCAGCAGTACACTGTACTAAAGAGGGTGTTATGTGATACACTATGCAATCCGAGTCCCGGTCTACGGGTAGGGTGTCATGACTCATCTAATAAGTGAACTATTATTATTACCAATAAATTAAAATTTTGAATTGAGGCCTACATTTTAAATAGACATGATACGAGACACATGTTTCATATTAGTAATGGTTGCGTGATGGATGGGAATCTCTCAATTGTCCACAGATATTACTGCTGGAAATGGGGTTTTTGGTCCAGATGGCCCTGTACTATGACATGGTCATCGCAGGAGCCCATACGGAATATATTTAAGGATCTGTAGCCCTCAATTTACTATTCAGTTTTTAGAGGATGAAAATGTCCATTTGCCACAATTGCATCTCGTACGACAAACTCTCGTCTTGGAAAAAGAAAAGGACCTTTTAAAAAGGCTTGTGGGCCCCACCCTAAACTAAAATTTAGTCTGTCCCTTTTTCAATCTATCTGTTCATTTTAATTGGATAGTCATGAACTGATAAAAGGGTTTTTCCAATTTTATGTTTGAAGCATTATGTGGCCCATAACTAGACAAATATTGTGCGTTAATTCTGAGCTGATTTCTCATGTGTTGTTCATTTAAGATGAGTTTTGCCCTCAAACTTAGACCGATGACATGAAATTAAAACCCCCTAAATGTGAAGGGATGATTTTTTTTTCAAGACAAGGCTCCATATTAGATACGAATGGGTTCAAAACGTGGGGCCCTTCCACATGAGGCTATTTGGTCGTTCCTTTCTTCATTCCGTGATTAGGGGAGGATTTTATTTTATTTTTACTCATTTCCTTATTCCTTATTCATTTCATGGTTTCCTTTATAGTTTTTTTTTTTAGGTCTTTTTTTATTTGGTATGAATGATGAGAGTTTGTGAAAGGGATTAGGGTGGAAGAATATTGTAATTGACTAATTTTTATAATGGATAGATTTTGTAATAGAAAAATGTTGTAATGCATGAATTTTGTAATAGAAAATTATTACAATGGATGAAAGTGATGAACGTTGGAATAGATGAATGTTATAGTGGATGAATTTTACAATACAAGAATGCTGAGATCGAAGTATATTGTAATGGATGAATGTTGTATGGTGGATCATCGATATGTACTGTGAATCACCGATATTTAGTGAGACTGTGATATTCACCATGGACCGCTGATATTTCTATTGTGGATCACAAATATTTGTCGTGGGTCGCCGATCCCACAAAAATGGTCGTAACTCTCTCGTTATATGTCCAATTGGGGTGATCTTAGGCTTGTTGGAAAAGTAATTTGATAAAATTTCAAATGAATTTACAATCAAATCATTTGGTGTCACGCCCCAGACTCGGTAACTGGACTCACAAGGAACCCGATAGTCGGTTCTGACCACAACAGCCTCCGTAACACCCCACTCTCGGCTCCTGATACAGGTTTCGATCATAGGATCCTACAAGGAGGATTTTCATAACCAAATATCCATTTTCAATACGAGCATACCTAAGATTATAACAAGTACTTCTCAGAAATAACAAAGGTACACATCACAAAATTCACTATAAATTTGAGATTTTCAAGTACATAGCTGAAAGGAAATACATCTGATGACAAGAGAAGGAGAAAAGAAGATCAACAACATTGGGTCCTCAGCTCAATTCCTATCCAAACTCAGCTGTTACGACACTGACCTAGGATCTCCTGCACGCATCAATCGTGCATAAGCTTATAGAAGCTTAGAGGGTGGTGAAGGTGTGTGACAATGGTGCACAGAGGAATAATAGGAGATACAGAAGGGAACATGATCGATGTCAATGCCACAAGCCTAACCAAGGCTAAGTCATGAATGTAGGAAGCCATACCAAGGCTATGCAATGCAACAAGGCTTATACAGCCGATATCAATGCAATGCGAAGTGATGTCAATGCGTATAACCAGTCCACATATCCCATACAGTTCCATCATAAGGAATATCACCGGGGTCTGATGCACTACAGGATGACTGCCGCTATCAAGATTGCACAGTTAACGAGCATAAGAGATCACACTACCCGCCTGTGGACAGCCAACCACCAGCAAGGCTCGACGGTAGCGAACTCATTCATGAGTTGGTCAGACTTAGCCTAGTCATGCCCTCTCACTCAGGCAGATAAGGCCACATCCCTTCTCAATCGACTACACGACAGTGGGAGACGCGGCTTAACAGTGTAACGCACTCAGGCGCTCATGATTTTCACTCGGTCACGACGTTGAGGCGTCTTCTAGGTACCTAAAAGGTTTAAGGGCTTTCACCTAGGGATATCTTATGCACCCCAATGCTCAAATGATATATTTTCGGTGTCCACATACAGCCATCCACGAATATACCAGTGGAGGCAAGGCCCTAATGAAGCAAGGGCGATAATGTCCATGAGATGCGATGTCAGATGCATGAGTCATGCAAACCAATCATGCATTAGCTCCAAGCACTCAATGTGCACAAGAGGGGAACTCCATCCCTCTATCATATCAACTCAATGACTACACAAATGCAATCCAAACACTCTATGATGCATATGGGTTATGAGGGCGCGCCATACGATGATGATGACTTAGAACATAGTCATTCCCAAGGAGGGAATCAAGTCTAGGTACTTAGATAATTAAATCTGAGGAACAAACCTATAGTGGGGGGCGCAGTACTTTGAGGTAACCCACAAAGCTAAGAAGGAATAAGTGGTCCTAATGAAGGCCTATGGTGGGCCTTAAACTACCTATAGTAACCCACGGGCCTACTTTAGGTGTAAGACCCGTATCCTATACTGTATCGCTTCGCAGGCTTCCGCGGTACTTCCGGTCGAATTCCGGTGACCCGCGATCTGTTATTGGCATTTGCACGTGATCTTGAGTCATGTCCAGTATATCTGAGCCGGCTTGACTCGAAACTTGTACCGTCATGACCGCATTGTCGCCGCGGTTCCAATGCCGCGTCTCGTGCGTCAAAGCGACGCTTAGATCAGAAGTTGTGGCCCGCACATTATAATGATTGTGGACCGCACATTGTGGGACCTACCTATCCCTATGACACCATTCCTTAGGTGTCATGTCCTTACACAAGTAATAATGGCTCATCCTCTTAAGTCAACACCTCCCCTTACCTCCTTACTTAGGCATTTATGATGGTCATCATTATGACAAGCAATAACTCCTCCTCTCTTATCTCTCTCTCCCTCTCTTTCTTTCCATTCCATCAAGGAGAACTCCCACGTCCATGGCATCCCTCCCATTTTCATCCACATTCACCTTAGATCGCCTTCAATCCAACCATTAGAAGCTCATCTCCACCATTGAAGGAGCCTCATTGGAGCTTTGAAACACTACAGAGAAAAAAAAAGAAGGTGGGTGCTTCTCTCTCTCTTTCTCATTTTTATGTGATGTGTGGCCCACTCGGATGGACCCCACCTTGATGTATGTCTTATCCAAACCGTCCAAGTTATGTGGACCCTACCTTACGGTGGTGGAAAAATATAAGTATCTGATGGATTCAAATCAGGCGGGCCACGTTGATGTGGGACCTACCTTAATGAAATGTGGGCCACGTCCATGTGGGACCCACTATGATGGCCGTGTACATCCATGCCGTCCAGCAGGGGGCGGCTACCACGGAATGCGTGTACTGACATGGGCGGGTACTAACAGCTAACAAAAAAAAAATTCTTTTAAAGTTTGGGGTGGGCCGCTCATGTAGGCCCCACCCCTAATATATGTAGATAATCCACGCCGTCCATTCCGTTTCTCAGCTCATTTTAGGTGTTGAGCCGAAAAATGAGTCCAATCAGATAATTGAACGGGCCATACCATAGGAAATATCGGTATTACCGTAAAATCCACATTGATCCTTCTATTCATCAAAAATACATCGCATATTGGTCTCATTTTGTTGATCAGGGGCCGTAGAATCAAATGGATGGGTCGGATTTCCTTGATGCTGGCCCCACCTGTGAAAAACCATGGAAATATTGTTTAAAAAAAAACTGCAGTAGGCAGCAAGCGCTGCCAGCCGCTGACGTGAGGACGCACGACGTCCTACTGCCGTGGACGTTGGAGGTAGGGACCCACGGTCCCAGCCGTGGGGCCCACCATGATGTGTGTTACCATCCACACTGTGCATTTGGTGGGCCTTCCTCTTGGCTACGGGCTACCTAAAAAATCAGCCATATAAGTGACTCAGGTGGCCCACATCACAGGAAACACTGGATTGAACATCTGCCATTGACACCCTTCTGGGTATCACAAAAGTTTTGGATCGTTAAGAAATTTATTTATTTTTCCTGGTCATCTGGGTCCGTGTGACCTTATTAACGAGTTGGATTGCAGGTAAACAAAATGTTGGGCCCCATGTGGGACCCAATGATACATGTGTTTCATTCCCACCGTCCACAGCAGTGGACGGTGGAACCCACCACCGTGTATGTGTTCTCCCCGCACCGTCCACACCCCTGGACGGTGGGACCCACCGTGATGTACGTGTTTTATCCACTCCATCCAGCCATTGATCAGGTGGCCACGTCACAGGAAACAGTGTTGATGACCCGTCCGGCTTGGGTCAATATGAAAATTTGTTTTTCCTTTCATCCAGGTTCATGTGACCTTATCAACAGGTTGGGTGGAAACTAAACATTTGGGTGGGCCCAGGTCCGTGTGACCTTATTAACAGTTTGGATGTCAGATAAACATTCTGGTGAGCCCCATGTGGAACCCACAATGGGGTATGTGTTTTATTCACACCGTCCACAACAGTGGACGGTGGGACCCAACAATGATGTGTGTTTTTCACACCATCCACAGTAGTAGATGGTGGAACCCACCATGATTTATGTGTTTTATCCACACCGTCCACACCTGGACAGTGGGACACACCATGATGCATGTGTCGCATCCAAACCGTCCAACCATTTGGCCAGCTTGTCTTAGAAGCTTGAGACAAAAAAATAAAAATAAAAATGAGGCAGATCTATCAGGATCAAGTGGACCATATAGCAAAAAAAAAAATAGTGGGGATTTAATGTTTGCCATTGAAACCTTTTGTTTCACAGAAGTTTTGGATCATTAGAAGAAAAAAAATTCGTTTCCTCTTAATCCAGGTATGTGTGACCTTATGGCCAAAGTGGATAGAAAATAAATGATACAGTGGGCCTTGAGCATTTTAATGGTGGAAATCATTGTTACCACTGTTATTTGGAGTGCGGTCCAATTGATCTTTTGAGATGATTTATGTATATAGATATATATATATATACACACGCGCACACACTATATATATTGATGTACTTGTGGCCCGTTGTTAAGGCCCACTTTGATTTATATGAGGCCCATTAGTGCGGCCCATTGATGCAACCCACTTGATGTGATCGAGGCCCAGGTACGTGGCCCATTTAATGTGTATGAGATCCATGTATAGGGCCCACATGTTGTGTATTTGAGGCCTATGTGTAGGGCCCACCTGTTTTATATATGAGGCCCATGAGGGAGGTCCATTGTGATGTATTCGAGACCCAGGGGCAAGGCCTGACATGATGTGATTATGGCCTATATGATGTATATTTGTACCATCCATCCCCAATAAATGTGACCCACCTTAGTGTATATATTCTATATCCACCGTTCGTCTAGTTTGTCAGACGGTGGACTCCACTTTGATGTATGTGTCTTATACTATCCGTCCATCTACCCTAGAACGGTGGTAACCCACCTCATGTATAATCCTGCCACCCATCTGTTTTCTGGGGTGGGATCCAACTTAATGTATGTATTGTATTCCAGCACCGTCTATCTGGACGTGCCGTGGGGCCAACTACGATGTATATGTTGACCTGCACCATCCAACTTGCTGGACGATAAGCCCACCTACTGCGTATTCGCAGGGCCCACTATGTTGTATGCATTTCATGTATGCCATCCATTTATGCAGCTCACCTCGATATGTGTATAGTAGGCACACTGTCCATCTGTTGGGACCCATTTGATATGTGCAAGGCCCACCATGACGTGTTAGATACAAGGCTCATTGGCACGACCCATTTGGTAAGACCCAATGAGATGTATTTTCTGGCCCATGTATTGTGGCCTAACAGACATACAGGTGACACCATGTATTGCGACCCATTGTGATATACATGAGGTCCATTGGTACGACCCATTGATGCGGACCACTCGATGTATATGAAGTTCATTGGCATGGCTCATTGGTGTGGCCCACTTGATGTATTTGAGACCCATGTGCAGGGCCCACCTCCCATTTAGCGAGGCCCAATATAATGTAATTCCGGCCCATATGTCGTGGCCCATTATAATGTATTCCCAACCCGTTTGGCAAGGCCCATTATGATGTACCAAGGCCCATGGTTGAGGCCCTGTGCGATGTATGTATGGCCCGTTAAGTTGTGTATGAATCCCTTGTATGGGCCACTCCTTGGGAGCAATGTTGGTTAAATGTCCACGTTGATAGGAAATAATTGTTAAATATCCACATTGTGACCTTCCCTTTGGCCTTGTTAGGCTGATTATCGTGATTGATTGCCGATTTCGATTGTCGTGACCGATTTGTTGATTCTGATTATTAATCGATCTCGATTGTCGTAACAGATTGTCGATCCCGATTGTCGTGACTGATTGCCGATTTCGATTTGTCGAGGTTGATTGTATAGGCCGATTTTGATTGGCGAGACCGAGTGTCGAGGCCTAATGTGATGTGTGTGAGGCCTATGCGATGAGGCCCATCGGGATGCATTTGAGGACCAGTCTATGGAGCCCATTATGATGTATGTTAGGCCCATGAGAAAGGCCCATTGTGATGTATTCATGGGCCATGATGCATGGCCCATTAGATGTATTCGAGACCCGTGTGTAGGGCCCACATGTCATGTATTTGAGGCCCATGAGCAAGGCCCGCCTGTTGTGTATATGTGTCCCTTGAGTAAGGCCCACTGTGTTGTATATCAGGCCTTTGTGTGAGGCCGTGGGCCCATTATATGTTTGGCTCTATGTGGGTCATTCCTTGAGGGCAATGTTGGTTAAATGTCCACATTGTCGAGGTCGATTGTCGATGCCGGTTGTTGATAGCGGTTATGAGTATGTGACAGCATAGCATCATAATACATGCCCATACGCATCATCTGCATGTTTGTTATGAGATGTGGTTGATCATTGCATATGTCATCGAGCATGCTGTTATGAGACTCCCTGATAGGCGGAGGTTATCTCACATGAGCACGCGGTATGCGCAGGATTGATGCATGACTGGATTGTATGACTCATGCATCTCGCATTATGATTACTGTACACCCTAGCGACATCAGGGTCGTAGCCTCCACAGGCATATCGTGGATGGCCAAATGGAACACCGAAAATGTTTGGTTCTAGCATACGGGCGTCATAGATGTCCCTGGGTGAAAATTCCTAAACCTCCGTGGCCAGGAGACTCCCAATGTCGAGACCGAGTGGATACATGAGCGCCCGAGTGCTGAATACCAGGGGGCCGCGTCTCCCACTGTGTCGTGGTCGGTTGGGAGAGGGTGTGGCCTTACCCGCCCGAGGGTAGGGGGCAATACTAGGCTGAGTTTGACTAGCTCGTGAATGGGTCCACTATCGACGTGCCGGATAGGTATTGGCAGACTATTGGCCAGGCGGATAGTGAACGCTCACTTGGACTGTGCGGCTAGGAGAGCAGCAGTGTCATTTAAAGTGTACTAAACCCTAGTGATGATCCCAGAAATGAATTATACTGATATGTGGATTTAGTGAGTAGGAGTTGCATACTCATTCATACATTTATTCATTCATTATCCACTCGGGTTGGTTGTGCGCACCTATTTGTTACGTGTGCCTTCGCAATGGCCAGGATTTCGGTTGGGGCACGTGACTAACTTGAGATCAGGAGTTTACCACATTAAGTCTAACTATCCAAATTTAGGTATGGGACTAGTTTGGATAGAAGTCCCTTGTGATGAACCCCATAGCCTGCGATACTACGTGCTATCATCCCGACTTCACACTCCAGTATGGTCATTCCATTCGCACCACATATTGCATGACATTCGCGGCATATGGCATTTTAGGTTACTGCATTTCTGTATTTATATGGTCTAAATACGGCTGACGCTATTCGTGAACTCATCAGGAATTGTATATTGCATTGCATCCTCGGCATCTGATTTTTTTAGCTTTTTGTGACTCTTTATTTACATAGTTGTTCTATATTGCTTACTCTATTATCTTATGATTTACGATCTTGTTAGTATTTCTGCTTACTTTGATAATTCATGATCTTGTCAGTCTTTCTGCTTATTCCGATAATGTATGATTTATGGATTACCAGTATTTTCGGTATTTATGATGATGACATTGTATTGAATGCTTGGCACTTACCTTGCACACGCACTTACACCACCCTCTAAGCTTTCTATAAGCTTATCTACGATAGATGCGTGCAGATGATGATAGGTTGCAGCAGTGTTGAGCTTGGAGCGTGCGACGGCCTCCTGGAGCTTGATTTTCGATTTATATATTTTCCTTTCACGCATTGTACCCAAAAGTTTTTTATCATAGTGGATTTTGTGATGGTGTTTTGTGGTTATTGTTCATGGGTTTTGCTTGTAGTTATACTCGCTATGAATTAAATTGATATTAGAAATCCTCCTTGTAAGATCTCAGGATCAGAACCTGGTAAATGGGTGCCGGGAGCCGAGAATGGGGTTCTACGGAGGCTGTCGGCGCCGGATTCAGCGATCGAGAATTTTGTGAGCCCGGTTTCCGAGTTTGGGGCGTGACATTAGGGCCACCAAGGAGAACATTCAACCTCAACTGGGTCCCAAAAGATAGCCCGCCACTACTCGAATATGAAACAAGACCCAAGGCCTAAGGCAATCCATGACCTAGTGGGCTATACACCAAGCCCAACATATAGGCAATATGGTGGGCCCTCAAGCAAGGTTTGGGCCCAACCATAAAGGTCACAAATTCACATATTGTAGTGGGCCTAGTGGGCAACCCGGTAATCCAACCATGTGGGCAATTTCTATGCTTTATCCAAGTGAGTTGGGCCTCACAACTTGGCCTAAGTACAAGGCTATTTTGGTGGGCAGCCAAGGGCCCAATTATTTGCACATTACGGCCTACAAACCCATCACAGTAAGTAGTGAGATACAGGCCCAAAGGTCAAGGAACCCAACTAAAAGATTCCAAGATAAATGGGCCTACCAAGGCCAATCAAAACAATGAACATAGATCTAAAATAAATTCCAATGGAGGTGGGCCTCCAAGCATACATAAATGAAGCCCAAAAGACACCTCAAAAAATTGACAATCTTATGTACATAATTCACCCTTAATCTGGTGGGCCATGCTGCCCCATAATAGGCTACTAGGGGCAGTCATTTTGGGCTCATTGCTGAATTTCCAGCCCGCCTATATTTTGGGCCTACTAGGGCCCAGCAATAATTAATATAAATTAGGTATATGTTCCCTGGTGGCCCACACATATCTCTGCGGGTCCCACCAGATGGGAGAACTGGATTACACACGTAAAACAGGTGGACCATGCTGCTAGACTGGAAGTCCAGTAACAGTCCAATGGGCCTGGGCGTCCTAAGGTGAAGGGTCTTATGGGGCTAGGCAATTGGCCCAAAAATACATTAAATTAGGTCCCAAAAATGAAAAATTTTAGGGAGGTGGGCCACGTCCCACGTGGACCACAGATGGATGGACGGCGGGGTAACAAATACATCAAAATGGGCCCAAAGGGGGGGGGGGGGGTGGGGGGGGACGGCCCAGCCATGGCTGGACGTCCCAGCTTGGTGGGTCGGTCCAGCCCTGGCCACTAAATGCACAGGGGTCCATTGGCCCCAAAACTTGGTAGGTGGGTCCTACCATGGGTGGGCCACCTTTTTATAAAATTTAAATTTTTTTAGAATAGCAGAAGTATTTTAATTAATTTAAAGAATACAGATTATCCAAAAAAATTATTTAACATGGGCGTCCCAGCCTAGTGGGCCGGTCTACCCCTTGCCACGGTGTGCATAGAGGTTTGTTGGCCCCAAAAATTGGTAAGTGGGTCCTACCATGGGTGGGGCACCTTTTTGTGAAAATTTATGATTTTTGGATTAGCATAAGTATTTTAATTAATTTAAAGAATTCAAACCATTTAGAAAATCTGCTAATTGCAGAATTTTGATAGACCCTAATCTGAGCCTCCAATGGGGTGAATCAATGACCTCAAAAAAATTGGGAAAAATAAGTTTTAGGTCCCCTTATATATATACTACAAGGTGGGGTCCACAGATGTAGCCCACTAGTGAAAACTTATTTTATATTTATGGAATTCCGCACTGATATGTTGCTGGAAACAGTCCAGAAATCTAGACTGTCCACCTCACTTGGGCCACGCATTTGGGGCCTTAATCGGGGTCGAATAGGGCTGGAATTTGGGGGACATCTACTTGGGGTCCCCAACTTCAAGAGGCATATATCAAATGGGACCAAACACCCCGCCAATCATCCCAAAAACTGAGCTCAAGATAGCCCAAAAATCTGGACAACAACATAATACTGAAATAAAATAATTATAATCATTATAAAAAGAGGAAATCAGTCCATGAAAATTATGGTATGGACCACCCTAGTGGGCCCCACAAACATCCAGACCATTTTCATCAATAAATACCATTTGCATATACCCTTTTTTAGCTACATTTAGGGTCCCAACGTCTAAGAGTGGACTGTCAAGGACGTCCTCCCTCTTTAGACGGTCTAGATGGTTCTAGGCTGTAAGGTGGGCCACACACATCTTGATTTCAGAGATATAAAAAATGAAAATAAAAGAATCTGGCCACAAGGGAATGAGCTCTGTCACATTGAGGCCCTTCCCTTCATCACACAATCACAATCATCCACTATATCATGATTTACATGGTTCCACATGAGCATAACTCGTCCTACTCAAGATCTATGGTAGAGATGTCATCTCCACCAAGGATCAAGGGTCTAGATGACCCAAGGATCCTTGATCAAAGAAAAAAATCATGTGGGGGTCCATGGAGAATGACCCCTTGCATAGATCATGCATACACAAAGGATAGGCTATAAGCCACATTCATGAAGACATGGGGGCCACCACCATCATTTGATAGGCCCTACAAGCTTCAAAATGAAAGAAATAGAAAGAACATCTATGGAATCAAAAAAATCAAAAATTTCTATCTAAGGAACACCCACCTTAAGATCTATCTTCAATCCTACACCATGATCCTCTAGCTCCAAGGAAAAGCTTTATATGGTGGATATGAGTTGAGAATGGTTAGATTGGAGGAGATTAGAGAGAAGGAGGGCTGGAGAAAGGGAGAGGGTGGGGACGGTTTGGGCTCTAGTAAGGAGAAGAGAAGGAGAAAATGAGAGGGAAGTGGGATTGCTAGGGAGATGTAATTAAGAGAAATGATTAGTTTCTCTAAAAAAGGCTAGCAATGATGGTCTATAGAAGATAAAAAGTAATCATAGTCATGGGATAAGCAATTTATGCCTAGTCTAGGGAGGTTATAGGGTAGGCTATAGAGTAGCCTTTTTAGAAAGCTATGCATAGGATGATGTCATCAATCATGGAAAAATGTGCAATGCTAGGACGAGTCCCACCAAATCACACATCAACGGCCTACAATGAGTGCGGCCCACAACTCATGATCTACAACTCGGATTGCCGCACAAGATGCGGCGATGGAACCGCGACGACAATATGGTCGCTATGGCATTAAATTTGGGTCGATTCGGGTTGGATCTACGTGACTGGACTTGAGGATGACTGCAAACACTAATCGAAAGTCACGGGTCGCCGGAATTCCACCGGTTGGACCACGGGAACCAAAGAAACGAGATGCATACCTACACCTACACATGCACACACATGAACTTAGGTCTGGTCTTACATTTGGATAGGCCCAAAGTTCATAGTTCACCATAGATCGTTGATATTTACTAGGGGCCATCGATCTAACGAAGACGAACATAACTCCCTCGTTACATGACCGATTTGGGTGATCATGTAACATCCCGAATTTTCACATCCAGAGTATGTACTTGTGCCCGAGGAAACTGGATGTTAATATTGTAAAGTGAGAATGTTCCAAGGACTTACCCTGAGATTTTCTCCTATCGACGTCACATTCAATTACACTTTAGATGGAAACCAGCCATAAGAATGATATTAACTGTCTTCCTTATTCCAAAAGAAAATAATTAAATTGTCAAAGGCTCTCATAATGAGAGCATAACATAAATTCCTTGAATAGCAGAAACGTAAGTAAAACTAAATTCATATTCTCTACTTTATTCGTCGTGTTCTTCCTCGAGTTGGTGATACTTAGGTTCTTCCATCTGTTCGTCACCTGCATCATCTATACAGTTGGGAGAGAGTCAATGCCCTACTCATAGTGATAGTCATCTTTTAAGATTAACAATAATTCAAGAGATTCATAAAAAGTAACGTAATGATACATCTCGTACTCCACTAATACATGAGATATCAGTATGCACAATCCACCTACATGAGATGCATGCCTAGCATGGTGTGTGCGGCTTATCATACATAGTGATCGTCACAATGTGAAATATAATTCATAGGAAACCTGGCTCGACTCGCATCCCATAACTACGGATATTCGCCGGCATGGCCAACACTAACGTGGATTTATGCGAACATCTCAAGGCAACACAACACGCAGTTGGGGGATTTACGTAACACGATGTGTTCATAGAGCAACTATTTGCGACATCCAATCCTGAAAAGTTGATGTAACACGTATACCGATTTACATACATCGATTGTGCACCACGCCAGCTAACCCACGGAGTTACATGTCGACTAAGAGGGCCGCTACCCGTAATGCATTACGTCCATGATAAGATAATCGAATCACTAGTCGTGATATCTCCTAACACATCACTTGCACATTATAGAGAATATAGCTGAATCATCAAGAATAGAACTGAATCATGGAGGTTCTGGAATAACAGGACACATGCCCGTGCTTTTAAAGATAGACAACACAAGGACAATATAATAAAAGAAGAGTGACAATGGTCAACTCAACAAAAGAAGAGTGGCAGAGCCAACTCAACTAAAGAGATGAGTGACATGGCCAACTCAAATATAAAGAGGAGTGGCAGAGCCAACTCAAATATAGAGACGAGTGGCAGGGCCAACTCAATAATTGATGAGGTAGGGGCAAGGCTTACATCCATGGCCTCACATAAATTCAGAGAAATTCTCTTATATTTGACATCATGTCATAATCCCAAAGGGGCCAATAAATCATTTGATAGGATAATTCCTAGAGAACATATAAACATGACATTACAGGATAATTCATATCGTAAAAGGCACGAAAAAGGCCGATAATTGATGTGAAAACATATAATAGCATGGAAGATTCAAAGTGATATGTAAAGTCTATATGAGATACATGTAAAGACGAATTCAAATTCATGAAGACAGGAAAAGACAGAATTCAATTATCAACTTAAATTAGAGTATGCCTAAAGGATAGAACCCTCACTTTTGGTTATCTGTCTGCCTACTACCAAAGTTAGATGTTCAGAAGCGCACCTTAGGGTTAAATCTTGTCCTTACAGGCCCAAACGATTAAGATTAAGGCTTGATTCATAATACTATTGAATTCACTTTAGTTTGGTAAATTAAAATTTCAGCTTTATATCCTTCAATTTAAAAAATATATATATATATATATAGATACATTTTAGTTATACCAGTGTTATTCTACCTCTGTTGTTGGAACGAAAGGAAAATAAACAAAATCAGCAACTCACCTAGCCTTGCGTCAAACTCAGTGAGTCGACTCGACTTAACTCGGATCTCTCCCTTTCTTTCTCTTTTCTTTCTTTCCTTTCTTTCTTTCTTCTTCTCTTCTTTCTTCCCTGTTGGACGGCAGCAGCCTGGGTGGTTGGAGCTGCTGCTCGGCTGACGGATCTCTCTCTCTTTCTTTCTTTATTTCTTTCCGTATCTTCTTCGGCTACTGATATCCACGCTTATTTATAGGGTGGGTTGCATGTGCCAGATCCTTCCAACAAGACCTTTCGCAGGTCGGATTCGCCCCGCACTCTGTTTCTGCGCAGCGCACCATCTTGCGCTCGTCCCGCGTTTGGCGCGGATGGCCTGCCAATCCGACCGATCTGACTCCACAGGGACCGTAGAAACTCCCTTTCCCAACGTCTGGTCGGTCTGGATCATCACATTGGTTCCGGGTCTGATCCCATTTCTCGCCGGTTGATTCGGGTTACTCGGACGCACGTTCTAGTGCGCAAGAAGTGTTGCAGTGAGGCCCGTGGGGCCCACCACCTCCGGTTTTATCATAAATCCACTCCAGTCATCAGATTTCCCTTGGAATATTAGCCCAAGAGGTGCGGTAGGGATCGAATCTGCATTGGCCAACAGGATCTTTCTCTGGTGTCATCTATCTTACGCTCAAATTTGTGAGGCTGTCCTCGCTGCTGCCTTGTAATTTCTACCTCCAAGATTTGATCATACAGCCAGTTGGAGGCCAATGGACGGTCCGGATCGAGATCTTGGATCGGATTGGTGGCCCATCAACATCGTCCGCAAGTCCCTATTTCGCAACGGGACGTCCGCTGGGGAGAGGATTCTCTCTCTCTTCGTGAAACATCCGGGTCAGCCTTGCGCTGACCGACTTACAGTCTCAATACCTATCTGTGAACATGCACCAAGTGCGTGGGGTTCATGGTGAAGGTTCTGATAGATCTACACCGTCCATTAGCTTACTCATCTAATTTAAGGGGGTGAGCCCACATTCGAAGCATGTCTTGAGATCAGGAGGCCCTAGATTTTATTATTAAAGGTTGATCTGTCCATTGGGTCAATTTTACGATGAATCAAGGGCTATAATTTTATGTGTGCGGTTACATTATGGTATAAAGGCATGGTATAAATTTTCGTATCCAACTGATTGTGGGAACCATGTGATTCAAAATCACGGGTTTATTTTAACAGTGTTATTGTATTTATTGCTAGTTTAAGAGTTTTATGAATGGGAGTCACTTTCAATGGTTAGATTCACATCATGGTGTGGGTGTAAGGTAAGAATGGTGAGATTTGTATTGTACACATGCACAGATCATGCTACTCTTCTTAGTAACGCTCGAGGACTTTTCGATGCTCGAGCATCGAAAAGTTTGGGGCTTTACAGATCATGTGATTGTTGAAAAATGTATTTTGATAAAATTTTAAATGAATTTATAATCATCTCATTTAAACAACATTTTATTTTCAAAAAGTGCGCCTAAAGTTCATTAATCATTGTGGATCGTTGATATTCACTATAGGCCATCGATCTGACGAAAATGACCATAACTCTTTCATTGCATGTTCGATTTGGGTGATCTTGTGCTCGTTTAAAAGATAATTTGATGAGATTTTAAATGGATTTGGAATAATCACATTTGGACACCATTTTACTATTCAAAAGTGGGCTCAAAGATCATTCCTCACCGTGGATCGCTTTTATATTCACGTTGGGCCATCAATTTGACGAAAATGGCCATAACTGCTTTGTTACATGCTTGATTTAGGTTGCTTGTGCTTCTCAGAAAGGCTACTTGATGAAATTTCTAGTGGCTTTTGAATCATTTCAATTAGACACCATTTGATTGTCCAAAAGTGAAACCAAATTCTATCATTCACCATAGATCAAAAATGAACTTTGGGCCCGCATTTAAGAAGTTAAATGGTGTCAAAATGAGATGATTCTAAATCCATTTGAAAATTCATCAAATTAATTTTCTAACTAGCAAAAGATCACCCAAATCAGACATATAACGAGGGAGTTATGGCCATTCTCGTTGGATTAGTGGCCCACGGTGAATATTAGCGATACACAGTGAATAATAAATTCTAGATTCAATTTTGGGTAATCAAATAGTGTCCAAATGAGATAATTCTAAATTTATTTGAAATTTTATTAAGTTAGTTTTTCAATGAATATAAGATCACCCAAATTGGACATATAACGAGGGAGTTGCGGCCGTTTTCGTAAGATCGATGGCCCATGGTGAATATCAACGATCTGTGGTGAATAGTGAACTTTGGGCTTACTTTTATGAAATCAATGTTGTCTAAGTGAGATTGCTTTAAAGCAATTTGAAACTTCATTAACTTACCTTTTCAATGAGCATAAAATCGCCCAAGTCGGACTATAACGAGGGAGTTGCGACTATTTTCGTCAGATCGATGGCCAATAGTGAATATCAATAATTTACAACGAATGATGAAATTTGGGACTACTTTTGGACAATCAAACGATGTTCAAATTAGATGATCTTAAATTCATTTAAATATTCAGCAAATTTTCCTTTTAATGAGCACACGATCACCCAAATCGGACATATAATAAATGAGTTATGGTCATTTTCATCAAATTGATGCCTCACAGTGAATATTAGTGATCTACAGTGAATGATAATTTTTTTATTTCCATTTATAAGAAATTAAACGGTGTCCAAATGATATGATTTTAAATCCATTTAAAAGTTCATCAAATTACCTTTTTCAACGAGCACAGTATCACCCAAATTGAACATGTAACGAGAGTTATGGTCGTTTTTGTGGGATAGATGATCTATAGTAAATATCTGCAATCCACAATGGAAATATTAGTGGTCCACATTTAATATTAGTTGTCCACTCTTAATATTAATGATCCAAAATGAATATCATTGGTCCACTCTTAATATCAAAGATCCACAATGAATATTGACGCTTTGCACCTAATATCGGCGATCTATAGTGAAAATATCGATGATCCACAGTAAATAATGGTGATCCACCATACAACATTCATCCATTAAAACATGCTTTTATCTTAAAATTTTTCCATTAAAAAATTCATCAATTACAACTGTCATCAATTATAGTATTTATCCATTCCAATGTTCACCACATTCATCCATTACAAAATTTTGCATTACAACATTCTTTAATTACAAAATTCATCCATTACATCATTATTTCATTATAAAAATTCATCTATTACACTATTCTTCCATACCCTATTCCCTTTTACAAATTTCTACCAATCATAACAAAAAAATAAAATCCTAAAAAACAACTATGAAGAAATCAAGGAAGGAAGAATGAAAGGAGCTAAAAACACTATCCTCCCCTCATGTAAAAAAAAATAATCCATGAATGAACAATGAAACAGCCAAATGGCTCGGTGCAAAAGGACCCCGCATTTCGAACACATTCACATCTAATGTGGGGTCCATTGGGTTATCTTGAAGTAAATCTACCCCATTCACATGCAGGGAATTTTAATTTAATATTATTGTCCAAGTTAAAGGCCAAAACTCATTACAGATGGATCATATAGGAGAAAATAATTCAAAAATAACGCACAACATTAGTGTAATTATGGACCACATAGTGCTTCAAACATGGAATTGGAAAAAAATCATTCCGTTGATTCAAGATTGTCCGATTAAAATGAACGGATTAGATCACTCCATATGTGGGCCAAAATTCAATTTTAAATAGGGCCCATGCTCTTTTTAAATGAATATTTCACTTTCCGAGACAAGAACAACCGTATAAGCGCAACTATGATAGATGAACATTTTCATCTTAAAAAAAATAAAAAAATAGATTCAAGGTTACAAATTTTTAAATATAATTAGTATAGACTCCCACGACAACTATATAGTATGTGGTCATGTAAACTGAAAACTCCATAAATGCCAGTCCAAATTGGGGGGATTGTGTGGCTCATAAGAAAACAAGAATCATATGTACACATGTAAAAGCCCTATGGGCCTACGATGATGGGGTGCGGATTAGGTATTACCCCTACCTGTTCCTAGCTCAGGGACAGGCAGAGGCTCTGAGGGCCACCGAGGGGCCACCGTGATTTATGAGTTTTATCCACACCGTCCATTCATGTTTCCATATCATCTTAGATGGATAAAAAAATAAATAAGGCAGATGTAAGGCTCAAGTGAACCACACCACAGGATGCAGCGATACTAAGGATGCCCACCATTAAAACCTACTTAGGGTCCACTGTGTCAAATATTTTCCATCCAACTCTTCGATATAGCCATATACAATTGGATGAAGCCAAAAAACAAATACTATCTTGATCCAAAACTTTTGTGGTCTTTGAGAAATTTTCAACGGTAGGAATTTAATTCCTACTGTGTGGTCCATTTGGGCATTGGACATTCATTATTTTTGGCTTCGTAATCTAAAATGATATGTAAAAATGGATGAACGGTGTGGATAAATTTCATACATCACAGTGGCCCCTCAGTGGCCCTCAGAGCCTCTGCTTGTTCTAAGCTCGAAACGGGTGGGGTAGTACCTAATCCACGCCCATCTTATGTATGTGTTTTATCCACCCCGTCCATCTAAATTTTCAAATTATTTTAGAGCATCCATCCAAAAATGAGACAAATTCAAACCTCAAATGAACCACAACACAGGAATCTTTAGGCATTAAACGCCTATCATTTAAAAACTTAATAGGAGCGGAGAGAACTTTTAGATCATTTAGATCAAGCGGATACATGTATTTTCCCTCGTCCACTTCCATGTGACACAGTAAACTGGTTGAATGGAAACAAACGTCACGATGAACCTTTGGGATTCAACAGTAGGCGTCATTATCTTCCTGTAGCGTGTTCTACTCGAGCTTTTTATCTGACCCATTTTTTTGTATCATGCCCCAAAATGATCTGAAAAAATGGATGGATGGTGTGGATAAAAGACATACATCATGGTGGGACCACATAGCCTTTCCCCCTATTCACACTACCGAAGTCAGTGCTGTGTTCTACACGACGCACTCCGAGTCCGTCTAAAAGGAAGAGAGGGAAGTGGAACTGCCTCTCTCTCTCTCATCAATGCCCTTTATCGGGTCATTTCTTTTCTCCGTTCCGTATCTTTCTATCAAATCTCGTCCCTCTTCTCTCTACAAACTACTCCACCCTTTTCTAGGGTTTCGTTAATCGGGTTAGTGTTTCGATCAGGTAGTTTCCACTTCCCAATTTATTTCTGCATTATAGATGATTCTTTTCATCGATCCAATCCTCAATTCCGTGATTTCAACCCATCAAATCCATGATTTTCCATCTTTCTTCCGCAATTAGGGTTTAACACTCTCTGGTGATAGTCTCAGATTAGGGTTTCATTTTGATGGAGATAATTTCTGTACGGGCGTTGTTTGGACGAGAATATTGAATTTTAGGGTTTGGGAAAGGACAATAGATGTTCTGATGGTTGAATAGTACTTCTTGGATACTGATTGTTTGATCTTCCTTTAGGATTTTGATCCGGGCGTGGGAAGATGACGACTATGAACGAACGTAAGACGATTGATTTGGAGCAAGGATGGGAATTCATGCAGAAGGGTATTACAAAACTGAAGAACATTCTAGAAGGCCTCCCCGAGCCGCAATTCTGCTCTAATGATCATATTTCGCTGTATACGTATCCTTCTTGTTTTGACCTTGACATTGGAGTCTTTATTCATGTCGATTTAGGTTAAACTTGTTCTAAATTTTTTTTCTTTTTCTATCTTTTGGGTTATGTTTCGTTTTCTTGGAGCTCGGAATTGTGTTTAGATGAGTTGTTTTTGATTGAAGAGTTTCTTTGGTTTCAATGGGAAATGAGTTGTGTTTTTGATGGGTTTTGTTTCTTTTGTCTTCGGAAACTGAACTATCTATAAATTGTTGATTTTGATGGAAACATATATTGGTTTGATGGAAAAACGTGATGTGATTTTTTATGGGTTCTGTTCTCTTCACTTTAAGAACAGAACTGTTCGTGTTGCAATTGAAAAGTGCATTGGTTTTGATGGAGAAGTGTACAGAATTTTTGTATGCTTTTGTCCTTCGCATTAAGAAGAAAATTGGGTATGCAAGAAAAGAAATTTCAAAAAAGGGTAGAAAAGTTTTGGAATTGGCCTCAAAATTAATAACATTTGATTAAGAAATGTATTTGTTTAGATGAAATGATGCATTGCATTTTATGGGTTTTGCGGTCCTATCTTTAAGAAGGCAAGTAATGGTTCTGGAAAATATGCATTGGTGTAGATGAAAAAGGGGCAGCATTTTTGTGGTTTTGTTTCCTTTACTTCATGAACAGAACTATCTACAATATGTGTACTCAGAAACCCCCTCACGACTATTCGCAGCAGCTGTACGACAAATATCGGGAATCTTTTGAAGAGTACATTATTTCGACGGTGAGGGAGATGTGTTGCTATTTATGTAGAGAACTGATCACCTACAACAAGCTTTACACTCCCAGTCCACCTTTTTATGAACATTCTGAAGTTTTGTCTTCTCTTTTGTCCGTGATATCAAATATTTTGAGGAGCAAAATGCCTGGAAAAATAGGCCATATGTTAAATTACCCACAGCTGGTTGTAGGTGATCAGTTCTAATTTATATGTGTATATGCTTATTCTCCAAGTACATCGTAGCTGGTTGGTTCTGTAATACTATGGTTGCCTCCCCCTTTTGTGGGCATTCTTACCCACGTTGTTGATGGTGCAATAAATTCTTGCATGGTGATCAGTTGGTTATGTGGGCCAATTCTTTTGCTAACTCATTGTTTTTCGTATTTTGCATATAATTAATCATAACTCAGAATAGTCTTTTCAGTGCTACTCAGACTCTTCACTGGTTTCAATTATTTTCTGTGTTATGATTTTGTTCATTATCCTCTCATCCCAAATCAACATTGAACATATCTTCTAAAATTTCACATTAGCATGCTATGAAGGAACACCACCTGGTGGTATGTTGGGAATCAGTTTTGGAGATGTTAAATAATCATGGTGTTTGCAGGAGACCTTTGGCTGGTGCTTCGAGTATGAAAATGTTGTGATAAGCTACATGGGTTGTCAAAATAATGTAGACAAAGACAGAAGAGAGGGTTGTAGTAGAATAGGAAGTTTGAAGCGGAGAACATAAAGGGTAATGACGCAGGACAACTAACTGCTTGCTCTAAAAGCTCGAACCGATAGAGTGTGGCAAATCAATCCCTTTATCTCATAGCATAGGTCAGGCCCTTAGCCAAACCCCCCTCATGGTCCCCACCTTACATGGGCTCCGCCTCACATGAGCCATCCACCTTACACGGGCCGCTCACCCTTGAGTGTGCCCCCGCTCCACATAGGCTACGCCACTTGAGCCCGATGTGAAAGTGCCCTTGCATTAATCACCCTTGGTGAGGAGTCTCGAACATGAGACCCGCTCTGATACCACTTTTGACGCAGGACAACGAACCACTTGCTCTAAAAGCTTGAACCGATGGAGTGCAGCAAATCAATCCCTTTATCTCATAGCCTAGGTTAGGCCCTCGGCCGAACCTCCCTCTTGGGCCCCACTTTACATGGGTCCCACCTCACACGAGTCACCCGCCTCACACGGGTCACCCACCCCCAGTGTGTCTCGCTTCACATAGGCCACCCCACTCGAGCCCAATGTGAAGGATAATGTCTATTTTATTGCAAGGCTGCTTGACAAATAATACAAAAGAGATTACATCCCAAATGGTAACCCAAAATACAGCCCGAACATGGATGGAACATCAAAGACATTGTCATGCCTAACCCCAAATACCCATTCTTTGATGTCCTTCATAGATTTCCATGCTACTTCCTATGGACCCCGTTTGTTAAGGAAACATCGCCCATTGCAAGGGTGAGCGGTTACTTTACCTAGGAGTTACCACCTAGGCCCCGACAGTGTAAGGCATCTTGCGTGAGCTCAGCCCCACCCCCTACCTAGCCGGAGTCGCCACCTTACATTGTGTTCCACCCAAATATTCCAAAGCACCGCAACTATGACTAGTCTCTAAGTTGCTAACTTATCCTTAGCAAGTAAAACACTCAACTCGCGAACTTATCATTAGCAAGTAAAACACCATGCCACATCCATAACAATTTGACAACTGATTGTGGCATCAACCAGTTGACCCAAAAGGTCCTTAGGAAAGTGACCCACAATCGTCGCCCAAAGGAACAATGTATGAATTGATGATCTATTGTTTCTGCGTCGCTCATGCATACAAGACAAACATTGGAGAGAATTATAGACATTTTCTAAAGATTGTCGTTGTTTAGGATGCGCTTTGCCTAACCAACCAAACAAAAGATGCCACTTTAGGTTGAGCACCATAGGACCAAAAGGTGTGGAAAAAATCATGTCTTCTTGAACACCTTAGTGGCCAAGAGTTCGAGCGGAATCCTCCATAGTCGGTACGATGCTTCCACGTCTCCAACAAATGACTTCTCCCACCCGCGAACCTTCATTACTGGCTCATTGCTGAACAAGGTCATTGTGGCAATGATTTGATCTATGTTGGCATTTGTCTTGATGGATCCCCACAACTCTATCTCTCCCAGAGGTTTGTCGTCCTCCTGTAGCCAACAACAAGCTTTGAATCTGGACTTCCTTCAGAGAACTTGGATTCTTGCGAGGACAAACAAAGATGCCTCAATTGAGGTCGGGTCCTCTTCAAAACTCCTCGATTCCTCTTCTGTCCGGGCCCATACCCCCCGATCAACTCTACCCTATTAAACCCCGTAGCTTTGACCGCCATATCGGCACCGTCCTTTAAATTGCTGCCCGTGGATCTTGTCTATCCCTTGCTTCAGCTCCTCCATTTACATGAGCACAAAGTCAAAACTCCAAAAGGCTTGTCTTCTTGTCTTGAGGAATCACAACATTCATGACTCTCTCATAGCATCCACAGACATTGAAAAAGTGATCCTCAACCCAGTTGGATAGGAATTTCTCGACATTAGAGTGTCAGATAATCCCGCAATCAAGGGCCTTGATGCTCCTTTTTGGTCCTCTTCTTCACAAAAAACGTCCATCCGTCATCGTTCTACACTCCCGAGGAGCAAGGCTTCGGCGACTCCAATCCTCCCTTTGCCATTCTCTTCTTAACCCAACCTTCTCCCCTCTCTGTTCTTTGCCTTTGTTTCCTTCTCGGAACCTCGAGAATCCATCGTCCACCCACGGGAAGAAAATCTTCTCCCAAACTTGAAGATTCCTTCTAGGCATTCTTACCTTAAAAAAATGTTTCTAGAACAAGGCAATTGGAACAAATATATAGGATAATATAGAAATTGGCTACAAAGCTAAACAACATCCAGAGTAGACAATGATGAAAAAAATATGAAAAGGTGAAGAGCCCACCTAAAGAACTTAACAAACCCAAACTTCTTATTATATAACACTCATAACCAAACTTAAATTTGAACTCATATCTTTTAACCTATTGCAACCCTTAATGGAGTTTAAAATTGAAGTAGAACATTTCCACAAATAAGTTACTTCTAGATCTTTCTCAAGGCTAACTAGTCCTGATAAGAAAAATAAAACTATCTTTGATCAAGAAAACTTACTAATCGAGGACCCTAATGTAACTTGCTAACCAAGCTAACATAGTAATTAACCTTGGATAAATTACCCAACTTGAACTAATCTTGGGATTTTCTTGAGTAGAAACTTCTACATGTGATTACTCCCAACTATTTAGTACCATCAATTTCACAATCATAGCAGCAATTGTTATTATTAGACCCTTTATTCAGATAACTAGAAAGTTTACTCTGGAAAGAACTTCTTTTTGAAAGGTGATGATATTTAAGTAAAGCAATGAAAAAGGTGCGAAAAACACTAATTCCCAAATTACAGCACATCAGACTAGACATTTAGGGAATCTCAAGAACTATTAGCAATGAGCATGATCAATGACATCCAAGCCACAACAACTGATTTTCCCTCTTGAATGCCTCATCTGGAAGCATGTGCATGTTGTTAAATCACCTCTCATTCTGTTCTGACCAAATAAGACACATGCCTGCTAGAAGGGAAAGATTCTGCAGCTTCCTCCCTTTGCGACCCACTCCATTCCTATGCCATGCAAGGGGAAATGTTGGTCAACATGGGCATCACCCGACTACACTGGAAGAGGTCAAAGACGCTCTCTTACACTGCTCTCGTGAAAATGCAAGGCAAGAATAGATGATCCACTGAGTCATTGACTATCATCCCGTAGGCATAACATACACCCATTAAGGATTATCACGTGCCTTTTCTGTAAATTATCTACTGTTAGGATCTTATTGCTACTAGCCAGCTAAGGAAAAGCAATCACCTTGGGGGCCTCCTTATGATCAAATAAATGTTTTCTGTCTTGCTTGCCCTTGCCTTTGAGCATCAAATGACTGTATAAAGGACCAAATAAAAAACCTACCTTGTCCCACTTTCATATGCAGGAGGCCCTGTTCATGTTGACAGGATCCAAGTCTGAAGAAGGTTCAATAGATATACCATATCCGACTCTTCCTCATCCGATAAGTTACTCTGACATGGAGGAATCCAAACTGTTTGACCCCCCAAATTCTCATAGCAACAAAAAACAGTGATATCTGGACTCAAGGAGAGGCATGCTAGGAAATACGGAGCAAAAAGGACCATCTCCACACTGAACATTCTCGCAAAAATGAATTTGTGAACTATCACCCAAGGGAAATTGATACCTTCCTTGAAGCTACTCTCCACCCTCGTGAAGTCGTGATGGTTCCAATTGCCGAAGCACGATACAACGCATAATCTTTATTAAACCACCCACAACCCACCTTTCTCCACTCCATACTTTCTAACAATCACATGTTACCATAGACTTCCCTCTTACCTCAAGCCTCCATAGCCATTTACCTAAAAGAGCCAAGTTCGTAGATTTTAGCTCTCTGATGTTGGCACCACCTTCATTGACTAGTTTACACTCTTTGTCCCATTGCATGAGGTGAACTATAAGCATTCCTTCTGCTCCTTCCCTTGGAAATCATGCTTATTTTTTTTCCAGCCTATTTAATAGTGAGGATGGGCTGTGAAACAAGGACATAAGGTATACAGATATATTTTTCGATAAGATTAGATGGGGAAATCATGCTTAATAAGAGTAGAGAACTATCATTTTTCGATCTCAAAAAAAGTTTTCAACATTAAAATATACGGAATAATAATAATTGTTACCATTACTCTCACCAACTAAAAAAGTTTCATTGTAGATGAAACTCCAAATGTCCCGGAGACCTAAAAACTATAACTGAAACTATAGATCTTAATTATGAATGTTTTTATACGTAGGGCCTGTTTGGATTTTTTGAAATTGAAAAATGGAAATTGATTTTTTGGGAAAATAAAATTTCTGCTTTTTTCAAAATTTCCATGGAAAATCATTTTGTTTTCTTCCAAATTTCTAGTAACATTGCCCTTCCTAATTTCTATTGTAAGACCTTAGAAATTCAATTACATCTCTTGAGAGAAAAATAATGATTTCCCTTCTTCCCCATCTCAACCTTGCTTTCCTCCTTCACCCTTTAGATGATCTTAAGGATGTGTTCCGTCCTTAAGTCAATCCTAATCACTTGTATTTTCACATGGGGCCTATGGTGTGACGATCTTAACCATGTTGGGCCCATCGTTACTCGATCCTATCCATGTGTATCTCCATGTTGTGTACATTGTTATGTCATCTTAACCATGTGGGCCTATCGTTAGTCGGTCGTAACCGTGCATCCATGTCGGGCCATCATTAGATGATCTTAACCATGTGGAGCCCATGTTTAGTCAATCCTGTGTGTAGGGCATATCGTTAAAGGATCTTAACCATGTGGGCCGTTCATTAGTCGACCCTAAGCATGCCACATGGGGTCCCTGATAGATGATCTGAACCATGTGGGGCCCATTGCCAGTGAATGTGTCATTTCCACGTGGGGCTCCTCGTTTGGTGATCTTAACCATGTGGGAGACATTGTTAGTCGATCTTAACCATACCTATTCCGTGTAGGGCCTATCATTATTTGATTCCACCCATGTCCATTTCCACAAGGGGGCGCAATGTTAGGTGATCCCAACTATGTGATCAACAGTTAGTCTTTCCTAACCAAGTAAGCACATTTACAATGTCAGGAAGAGAGCCATTGGTTGCGGATATTTATATTGATATGAGGTGGCCTGCCAAACTGAAAAAGGAATTGAAAATAGACCAATTTTCCCTTGGAACATATGGGAGAAAACAAACAATGGAAATCTTGTTTCATTTCCACCAAAATTTCTAGAAATATCATTTTTTGAGGAAATCAAAATTTTCATCTTTCTAATTTCAATGAATCCAAACAGGTCTGCACCAAACTCCAATCCATTATCAATTATGGAGACCCTTCCTAGTATTGGTTTGACATTGTTACCATTACCATCCCTAACTTAAAAAAAATTCATCATAGATTTCCAAATGTCTCTGACACCTAAAAAATGATCAACATTATTGTTTGCACTTCAACTGCAGCTATCGCTTTAAGTATAAATGTTTTTATTTGTATCAAACTTCAATCATAATCCATTATGGAATCCTTCCAACCAAATGGCTAGCTCGAATTGGGCTAACATATTTACGTGTGGGCCCACTGGCTAATGCATTGCCCTTGAGTGAATTGTGTTTCTTTTTAGGCCCTATGGCTAAAGAAGCTTTATCATGTGGCCAACTTGGGCTACAGGAGCAGGTGATAACTAGGGTACCAGGCCTATGGTGAAGTACATATGACAAAAGATATAAAAGGAAAAATTTCAGACATTCACCTATGTTTATATTATAATTACCCTAATTCATTTGTTAATAATGTAATTAACAATATACACAATTTAAACATAATACTTTTATACACTTAGTCAAAGAGTCAACCAAATATAAAGTTTGACTAAAATACCCTTATATTAAGAAACAAATTTATCTTTTATTTCTAAACTTTTCTCTCAACCTCACCCCACTTTCCTTTCACACACTGTATGTGTGAAGGTATAGCACTAGCTGGTTTTGATAGAATTTGGGGCCCAAAAATGACAGCTAGCATGCTGGGCTGGTTTCCACCATGTGGTATAGCACAATCTATTAGAGTTCCAGGCCATTCATAAGGTAGGGTACACTCTGAACATGCTGCAGACCAAAAATAATGTTTGGTCAGGTGATCAGGCAAACCACACTTCTATGAGAAATGGGCAATTATGAAAGAAGTCCAACAGTTCCTATTCAAATGTACTTCTGTGGTTCACTAGATGCTTACAACCGTTTACTTTTGCTACATGGCATGTTCAGTGTGCACTGCACTGCCTAATGAATGGTGATGATCTCTAGTGTGTGTGCCAACTGATGTGGGCACCATGCCCCGAGTTTCATGTTCACATCCTTCTGTTAAGCATCCTATAACTCTTTGCATTCAGTTGTGGACCGATATTTTCTGGCGGGAATTAGATATGGCACACATCTTTCTCATGGTTACATTTTAGATTATACTGTGGGGTCTAAAGGCTTGGTAATCTTGACCACTGATCCATTTCTTCTACCATGTGTGGACTGTCTCAAAAATCTTCTTGATGGGTAGATTTGAGCCTTTCTATTTGTAGCCTAAAGATAGACGGTTAAGAAGAAGAATATAACAATGGTGGACATTCGACTGAAGAAAGGTCATTTGGTGTCTCGGATCCTCAGTTTGAGAGATTTTTGGGACATACACCATCTACGGTGAGATTCAACAAATGAAGTCTGGATTAATGAATCGTTTGCCCCACTTGTTAGAATTCAGAACAACTGTATACTGTGTAAATAAGTGGACCATATAAGGTCTATCTTTTCTAGTTGCCAAAGGCCCAAAACATCAATGCAAGTTAGTTTAGTTAACATAGTGTGTAATTTAATCATAAACAAAATATGTTTGGTTTGGTACTCTTTGAATAGGCACACAGAAGCATGTTGAAATTTTTGGTGTATATCTTTAATAAGAAGATTATCGTTTGGAATGAAGGAAGAATAAAATTTGAATAAGGTCAAAGTGTTATCTGGTTTGTATATCTTTGATAAGAAATGTGATACTATGAATATTCTGTGTTTTATCCTTTTGGAGGCCATTGAGGTTGTAGATTCACTGGTTAATGACAGGATCAAGATTGATTCTCTTAGACTTGTCATTCCATACCACTCTTGTAGCTGTCTAGTGCATTGGTCATGCCATACCACTCTTGTAGTTGTCTAGTACATTGGTCATTCTATACCACTCTGGTTAATGATGGGATTGGATTGATTCTCTTAGATTGATTTTTGAAGCCTGCTCATTCAGGATCCTTGAGCCATTTGGCTTTACTGGTTTTTCTTTCTTCCTTTTTTGGTGGTCTGGAGTTTGGGCCTTACTGACTTTTCATGACAATGAAGGTAAGGTGGTGAAGTTATATTTGTGCATTGGTGAAAAGGATCGTAAGTGAACCAATGCCTGATCATTTCTCATGGGATTGAAGTTTTTAGCGCTTTCATGTCAGGGGCCTTTCATTCTAGAACAGAATCTTTGAAATGTGTGGAGTCGCTGGCTTTGTCAAATTTATTCATAACCATGAAGGTAAGGTGGTGAAGGTTTATTTGGGGCACACGGGTGAAAAATGATTCCTAGTGAAGCACTGGGATTCAATGTTTTGCATCTTCATGTGATGGACCTTTGGTTGTGGAAGGGAGTTTGTAAATGTGCTTCGTTAGGATAGTAGGATGGATTACTTTCCCAAGGAGGTTGGCAGATGTAGTAGAGGAAATGTATAAATTACTTTGGAATCTCGTTATTTCTTTCAACGATATTAATTTAGAAGAAAATGGGATGCAAATACTTCAGTAGAAGGGATTTCTTGGGATTCTTTGGTAATTGGGAACTCATAGTTGTAGGCTTTTTGTTGGCTCTTTGATGGAGCCAGTACTATAATTTCTCTCTAAGTAAGCTTTCTATTGCAAGCCATTGTGAGATTTTCAAAATCTTGGTAGTATTTAATTTTTTGCAACTTTATCTCGCGAGTATCACAATTTTAACATAATAAATATTTAAAAATTTTAAACTAAGTAATTTCTACCAATAATTTAAGTTTTTAAAACTATTTATTAATTTCATAATAAATATTTTTAAATACTTTGTTTTTAGGGAGTTTTCCTGGTAATATCTTGACGAAAATGTGAAATCTTAAAATCTCTTGAGAAAAACCTATTCCAAGAAATTGTGGAGAACAAGATTTGTCATTATGACACACAAATTAAAAAGAAAGCAAGACACAGTGTTGATGAACCATTGACCTACTATTTTTATTTATTATTATTATTTTTTTAATCCTCCGCTAAAAAGATCCTTTGAGGACCTCAATTTTTTTGGCCCTATTTTAGAGAAGTAAAATGCTGCATCCTTTCATGTTTTAATGTTTTCTCATGATGAAAATAACTTAAACCTGTTCCGAGAAATTGCGGAGAATGAGATTTGTCACTATGATACACATAAATTCAAAAGAAAGCAAGACACAATGTTGATAAACCCATTGACCTAATATCTCCCTGCTATTTTTTTTTTTTTTTTGATCCTCTATTGAAAAGATCCTTTGAGGACCTCAATTTTTTTCAGCCCTGTTTTGGAGAAGTAAAATGCTCCATCCTTTCATGTTTTAATGTTTTCTCATGATGAAAATAACTTAAAAACGTATTCCGAGAAATTGCGGAGAACGAGATTTGTCGCTATGATACATGAGTTAAAAATAAAGCAAGACACAATGTTGATGAACCCATTGACCTAATATCTCTCTGCTATTTTTATTTATTTATTTATTTGATCCTCCGCTGAAAAGATCCTTTGAGGACCTCAATCTTTTCAGCCTTGTTTTAGAGAAGTAAAATGCTTCATCCTTTCATGTTTTAATGTTTTCTCAAGAATTTCCAAGAAAGATAAGATTTGTGAAGCAATTGTCCAATATTATTCTGGTCTTCTTTCGGGAGATAATTGGAATCAGCCAAGATTGCAAGATATTGATTTTGCTCAGCTTTCGGCGGATGATGTTTCTGCTTTAGAAGCGCCTTTTTTGGAGGAAAGAGGTTCACGTGACTTTGGGGTCTATGTGTGGAGATAAAGCGCTGGGCCCATATGGTTTCCCTTTCTTATTTTATAAGAAGTTTTGGCATATATGATGTTATGGATTTTTTGTCGGAGTTCTTCCGTCGTAGCCATTTGTCTACAGGCCTTGGGGCCGCATTTATTGTTTTGATTCCTAAAGTTGAAGGAGCAGCTCAACTTAAAGACTTTAGACCGATCAGTCTCGTAAGTGGTCCTTACAAACTTTTAGCTAAAGTTCTTGCTCTTCGTTTCAAAAATGTTCTTGCTAAAGTGATTTCAGACTCTTAGGGTGCTTTTGTAGTTAGTAGACAAATTTTGGATAGTGCGCTTTTTTAGCTTATGAATGTATCGACTCTAGATACAACAAGAAGGTTGGCGGGTTAGCTTACAAGTTGGATGTGGAAAAGGCTTACAACCATGTAGACTGGGGTTTCCTAGACTATATGCTCGGGAGATTGGGTTGTGGTTCCAAGTGGAGAAGCTGGATGAAGGCTTGTGTTCAGATTGCTTCTTTCTTTGTGATAGTTAACGGCTTGCCGAAATGTTTTTTCAAGGCTTCTTCGAGAGGTCTTAGGCAATGGACCCCTTTCTCCTTATTTATTTGTGGTGATTGGGGAGGCTTTTAACAACATGCTTTTCAGAGGTCTTAGGCAAGGGGACCCCCCTTTTCCAATATGCCAGTTTATTTTATGTTCTTGTTCAAATGTCCTGAGGTTTTGGAGAGGTTGGATAGGATGAGGAGGAATTTTCTTTGGAATGGGGCGTCAGATGGTACGGAGTTTCATCTTCTCAAATGGTCCGAAGTGTGTAAGCCGATAAGAGGAGGGGCAAGGATTAGAGGGTTGGGTGACATGAATCTGGCTCTTCTTGGCAAATGGGTTTGGTGGTTCGCAACTGAGGGGGGAAGATTATGGAGGGAAACTATCGCTTCTAAGGGCTTGTTTGATTTTCCAGTGCACTGGTAAATACCAGGTAAAAGAGTAATAATTATTTCCTCATGCATTTACAACATTTTCGTCCGTACCTAATATGACTACTTACTTTTTTGACACGAAAACCGAGAACATTAACAAATATCTGTGGGTCCCACTATGATGCATTTCGCTTATCCACACCGTTCATCCATTATGCCAGTTGAATTTATAGCATGAGCAAAAAAATAAGGCATATCCAAAACTCAAGTGGACCACGCCATACGAAAAAGGGAATCGAATACTTACTGTTAAAAACTTTGCGAGGCCACTGTTTCTTTTGGTGTGGGCCACTTGAGTGTTGGATCTGCTTCATTTTTTGTCTCATACTTCTAAATATTGTAGTAAAACAGATGGATGGAAAGGATATATCATATACATTACCGTACGGTTCAAAAATTAAAATTATCTCTTTTGAACCGGTTTCAAAAGCACAGATTCCTATGAATTTTCAAACACGGTGAAACGTAATAATTACCTATTTACAGTGTAAATACACTGGCTTTGAAAAAACAAACAGGCCCTAAATATGGGGTTCAAAAGGGCGGTTGGTTGGTGAAGGGGTCTTCACTTTATAAGGCTTCTTACGTTTGGAAAGTGGTTGCTGCGACAGAGCATCTCATGTTTCAAAGGATTGCTTTCTCTTTGGGTGATGGTTGTCGCATTCGTTTCTGGGTTGATAGATGGCATGGAGATTGTGCTCTTCAAGATTTATTTCCTAGATTTGTAAGACTAGCTCTTACGCATGTAAAGTGTGGGCTCATTTTTTCTGTTTTCTTTAGGTGGATTGGGTTATGCCAAGGTCGGTGGAAGACTTCATGTGGGGGAGTGGGAAAATCAGTGAAAGCTAAGTGCCTGTTGATTTCGATGTGGGTTTTTTGGGCTATTTGGGGGCCTAGGAATGGCCGTTGTTTTCAAAAAGAGAAGGTGGGGGTTGATGCTCTCATTTGTAGGATTGTAGGGCTAGTGTCCAGTTGGGCGGCTTCAGTTTAGGCTGGTGGTCCGGTGTGTTTTGTAGTGTGGCGTGGCTTTTCTTTCTTTGTATTCTTTTCCCGCTTTGCGGGGCTGTTTATAGCAATTTATATTATCTATCAAAAAAAAAAGTAGTCTAATGTGGTGTAAAATATCATGACATTTCAAGATATTTGGTGCAACCATGCTCACCCGAAAGAAACGCTCAGAAACCAAGAAACAAAAAAGGAAAATGCACGAAAGAAAAAGTCCGGATTATATGACATCATCCGAACACTATGATCAACAGATTACCCTCTGGAGCAAGCAAGTCCTGGGTCTCGCTCACTTGGGAAAGGTTCCAAATGGGCTGCTAATCTTTGTGATGTATTTCTCATTGATTAGTTGACCTCCATCCATGTGTACAATATCATTGGCCATATTAGGATGATTGCTTATGAGTGCTTGGAGTCTAATTTTGGTAGATATACATTTCTATCACCAGCTGGATGCAAAATTTCCAAATATGAGTGATTATGCTTGTATGCTTTCTGTATAGCATCCTTTCTTGTTAACCCTTATGTCTTTCGCTGTTCTGTCTTATAGCATGCCACGTTTTGGAAGGTATTATGAATTTAATGTTGATCTCTCATGTGAGATTGTAATTGCTCAGGTTTTATGGAAACATAAACTGAAAACTATGCTCTCAATCTGTTTGGTGATTCTTTTACATAACTCTTGATCTTTATTTTGGACTACTTGCCTGCTGTAGAGGTTCATTTGTAATTTTCAGTTTTCGTTACTAAAAGTGTGCAATCTGTTCATATCTTCTTCTCACTAACATAAAAAATTGTATGTGTTTCACATTAACATTGATAGCTTAGTGATCCTTAAAAAAAAAATAAAAAAAATTGATAGCTTTGTTTCCTACTCAGGTATTGCCATCTTTAAGGGAGAAGCACGATGAATTTATGCTAAGAGAACTTGTGAAAAGGTGGGCGAATCATAAAGTTATGGTCAGATGGCTTTCACGCTTCTTTTTTTATCTTGACCGTTACTTCATTGCTCGGAGGTCACTTCCTGCACTGAATGAAGTTGGTCTCACATGCTTCCGGGATCTGGTATTTAAACATTTTATGCTCCTACATTTCATTTTAAAAAATAAAATTTGGCCCTTTATTTTAGAGTGTTTGCCTTTTGAGTTGAGTGTTTCCATATTGATTATGGTATTACCTATCTGACCCGCCTCTTTTCCTGCCTAGCTTTATTGATGCTATCAAATGAATTGATTTTTTGTTTTCTAACTTCAGGTCTACAAGGAGATTAACGTAAAAGTTAGAGATGCTGTTATCTCTTTGGTACATTGACCCAATTGTTTGGTTATATAAATTAAGTACATTTCCTGTTCAAGGTAAATTAGCTGAATGTTTGTGCACCAGATTGATCAAGAACGTGAGGGGGAGCAAATTGATCGGGCCTTGTTAAAAAATGTCCTAGATATTTTTGTTGAAATTGGGATGGGTAGTATGCAGTACTATGAAAATGACTTTGAAGCAACCATGCTTAAAGATACCGCTGCTTATTATTCTCGGAAGGCTTCATACTGGATTTTGGAGGATTCCTGTCCAGATTACATGTTAAAGGTAATTCTTGCTGAAGGTTTTATGCTGTTCGTTAAATTGCGTGTGTTACCAGTCAGGATGATATTCAATGGGTTTCGTGGCAACTCTCAGGCCGAGGAATGCTTAAAACGGGAGAAGGATAGGGTTTCTCATTACTTGCATTCCAGTAGTGAGCAGAAGTTATTGGAGGTTTGTTGCTGTTTATTTGAGTCCATTTGGCATGTTTGTGTCTCGATTCTTGTTAGCTAGGCTTGGGAAAGGAATATCATTAAATAAAAGGAAGATAGGGGGCACATGTTAACTCATTTAGTTTATTTTATTTTTATTTTTTTTTGCTATAATGAGCTCATCTTCGAGGAAGGAATCTAACTTTTTCCAATTCTTTTGTTATTCATTTCTCTTTTGGTAGAAAGTGCAACATGAGTTACTGTTTGTATATGCAAGCCAACTGCTTGAAAAAGAACATTCTGGATGTCATGCCTTGCTTAGAGATGACAAGGTATGACTTGAGATGCATATTGTTTTGTTCACTGCTGGTCACATTGCTTCGGTAGCTTGAGGCTTGAGCATTGCTTTGGAATCTAGTTAACAATGATATTCTTCATTTTCTGTGCTAGGTGGATGACCTCTCAAGGATGTATAGGCTCTTTTGCAGAATACCTCGAGGTCTAGATCCCGTTTCTCAAATATTTAAACGGGTGAGTGTTTTTACTTGAACCGATGGTATAGTTTTATGACTCCAAAGTATCTGCTAGGTTATGCATCCTGCATTTTATGGTTTCTGAGTTTTTTTTTTTTTATTATTCATGCAGCACGTTACTGCCGAAGGTACAGCCCTGGTCAAACAAGCAGAAGATGCAGCAAGCAACAAGAAGGTGAGTCATTTTAATTGCTTCTCTGAACTCATCCATAAATTATTTGAATCCATCTCTTGTCAAGCGCATTCCTGTTTGGCACTTTGATATGATTTTGTGGTTTTTTCAATCAAAAAGTGCTTTAGTCCCCTGGTGCTAAAACATTTTGATAGGTTACTGGTCTAAGATTAAGTGTATCTGTTGATACTTAATAGTACTCGGTATGATAGTCAATCTTAATGCACCTGGGACAATTAAATTTTCGTTACTTTTTGGAAATGCAGTGGAGCTGAGATGTGCATTATCTGACATGTGTGGGACATATGAGATTTGTGTTCAGTGGGTTGCACCTGATTACCTGGCCTGCAATCATTCTTGTCCAATTGTCAGGCAAGCCACATCAACAACTTATTTTGGACCACTGGCAAAATTTAAATCATCCATTGTTATTGCAATTTAACTTTGACTTGAAGTAATGAGCCAGGTGCCAAAATCTAGTTAAAGGGAGCGTTTTAGTCAGGCAGGCAGTTGGTCATAGAACCTCCAAGCACTTACACGAATTCCTTGCTGACCCGAAATAGTTGGGACAATGATATGATGATGAGGACAACAGTGATGACAATGGGTTACCATGTTTGAAAACAATATATCGCCATTATCGTAGCTGTTGTCCTTCTCACATCTGAGTCTATCCCCATGATGGGTAGTGCCTGTTAGAAAAGCAATGATGTCTTGGTGCTTTAACATGATTGGAGATCAGATAGCTCATAGCTGCTGTCATGGGCATTCCAAAGGAACATCCATGGCTTCTGCATGTGTGCAAGGAGATTAGACAACATGGAGGTGTGGATTGAGCTCGACTTGGAAGAGGAAGTAGAAAGGATGTTGGGGGGGAGACTATGATGACCCAATAAAATGCTTGGATTGTCAATCAGGAATGCTGGAACAAAATGGGGTCTAGATGAAGCTGTATGGGGTTGCCTCTCGATGTTTGGATTGAAGATGCTCTTCACACAATTCCCTCGTGATAAGGGCTAGTGGGATGAAATTGACAAGAGAACTCCGAACTGAGAAATGGTCCTTTTCGTGAGAATGAAGATTTGTAGGAGCAACAGAACCCCACCGAAATTATGCTGTGGGTTGAGGACTCACGCACGAATATTAGGATGGTTTGGGAGGAGGAAATGAGTGGGGCAAGTGTCATAGGATGAACATTAATGGGGGACAACATGGAGATCATGAATGACATTGAGTATGGAGCATCGTGTTTGATGATCCATGGATCACTGGTCCCTGTTGATAGCGACAGATGGGAGCGCATGCAAGGAGGAGAGTGATAAAAGGGTATGGACGTTAGATCCTAGCAGGAAATTTACAGTCAGGTTAGACAGAAGGCATCCAAGAGCAGCATATCGTTGGTGGTTTTGGCTTCTTCAGCGGATTGGGCTGGAAGACTCCCAATGAAAGTAAACGTCTTGCATTGGGAAGCATGCAGACAGCATTCTACCCATTGATAAACTGTGGAGAAGAGGGATTCAAATGCTTAATAGATGTCCAGTGTGCCGAGAAGCAGAGGAGAGCTGCTCACATGTTACTCTGCCAATATTCAGAAACTATGGGGTGAATTGAGCCAATACAATGACAGTTGGGGAGCTCTTTTCAGGGTTGAAAGGAATCAAGTGGAAGCCAGTGGGAAGGATGATTGGTTGTATGCGCTTCAAGCGACAGTATGGTTCCTATGGAAGGAGAAGTGATCATATTTTCAAAGGGAAAAAGAGTGTTCTTCAGTGACAGTGTCGAACGGAATTTTCAGGCTGATTGTGGATTGGACCACATTAGATAGTCAGTCAAGGGGAATCCAGCAGAACCAGTTTTACATGAGCTGGGATGTGATATTGTGGGAAAGCGAAGGGAATTGGCACGGGAAAGGATTGCAAGGCTAAGTTGGGATAGCATGAATTTTTGTACCATGCTAACGCCATTTGCCAATTTTTTGGCTTCTCCTTTTGTCATGCCTCTGTGCTGTCCATTGTATACTTTTCTTGGTTTTGTTAATGTTTATTGTCTTGTTTGATTAATAAAATCACCCATTCATTAAAAAAAAGGAAAGAAAAACAAAAAACAAAAGGGGGGTGGAATCTCCATTGATCAGGCTTGGCTTTTTCAAATTAAAATGTCTGCGTCAGCACGTGAAATATATAGCTTTCCAGCAGATGGATTGACAATGCGAATGGGAAATGAACTTAACCTTTGGGGAAATGATATCGAGAAGGGAAATTCCATAATTTCACATGATAGAGGGGTTTCCGGAAACCTCCCAAGTCCCATATAGAAGCATCAGATCTGATATGCAGAATAAGTTTAGTTTATTCCTGCAGGAAATATCATAAACTATATTTGCACGAAGTGTGAAGCAAAGCAGCATCAGATTTGGGTGCAGGAGCCGAGAAGTGTCTCTTTCAAAATGTCAACAAGTATAAATAATTAGGAAGCGGGAGTGGGAGCGGGAGCGAGAGACTGAAATGGGGATTTGAAGCAGGAGCAGTACCTAGTTAGAAGGGTGATCAGAGATTTTGAGAAGCAATGTGAAATTTTATGCAGACTTGGTGACAAAAGCAGGTTAGGCCAAAGCTTGATAATCTTTTAACCAAACCTCCAAGTAGTAGGTGGACTGGTTGGAGCTCTCAAATGGGGAGGACGAGGTAAAGGTGGTAGTGTCAGAGTAGGGAAGATAAAGTGCCTTGCCCAGATGGTTTCCATGTTTTTTAGTGTTTTGGTATGAGGTAAATGATGGAATCATGAGTTTTGTTTCCAACTTTACTAGAAGGAAAAGTTATCTGTGGGCATCTTATTTGTTGCCTTGATCTCTAAGAAAGAAGGTTGAAAGAATTTTTCCTCAAAAAAATCTTGGTGATAAGAAGATCCCTCCCCTTCTTCTACGATGTTAGAGGAACCCATCTTCAACTCCTCTCAGCAGTCTCTCAAAGCAGATGGAGAAGATGTTTCGGTTGGCACCCTTTCTATTGATCAAGTCAAGTTCGAGAAAAACACAGCAGAACTGGCCAATTCCGCAGTCATCATCATGAAGGAGGGAGCATCTATTCCCATCGTCAGGGACTGGATCAAAGAAAAAACAGGCTTTCAATGCGGGAATTCCGATCTTAAACCCATCGACTCTAATGCTCTTTGGGTTAAAGTTTGTCTAGGCCTTACCCCGATTTTC
The DNA here is from genome assembly GCF_029962835.1 of Magnolia sinica. NCBI lineage: Eukaryota > Viridiplantae > Streptophyta > Magnoliopsida > Magnoliales > Magnoliaceae > Magnolia > Magnolia sinica. Next base: position 19,620,859 of record NC_080586.1, read on the forward strand.
TTTCGACAGTGGGGAATATTCACAAATCTGGTCCGATTGCTAATATCATGCCGTGGGAGGAATTCTCCATTTTTGGTAAAGAAAATATATGGGTTCTCATATGGGATGTTCCGTTGGAATTTTGGTACGACGAATTCCTTATATCAGCAGCATCCACTCTAGGTTTTATTCTGGAAATGGATTCAAAAACTCAACTAGGGGTAGAGCTCAGTGTAATTAGAGCTCGAGTCCGAAGGAAGAAAGGAACCCCCCTTCCCGACCACATTCGTGTTAAGGCGGATAATCGGATAGTTTTACTTCCGGTTCAAAAGGAAGATCCTCATTCTAATCATCTCAGGTGGGGTGATGTTAGAAGTGCCAGAGACATTGGCTGTTTCTCACCGGAGCAATTCCAGGATCTCAACAGAGAAGATGGAGCACTATCTCCATGCATCGGCGGAGTACCGAAGCATGGTGCTTTCAAATCGCCTGCTACCGCAGTCTGTCACGATAGATTGATGTCGTCCTCCTAGCCACGTGGCAGCTCCCCGAGACCTCCCTCTTTTCGTATTGCTGACGCTTCTCCTTCCGTGAGAGAGAAGTTTCGGCGCCTTCCGGAGTTAGCGACACGTGGATCGAAATCTACGACCCTCCTGCGTTTGGAGGATCCTGCGAAGGAGAGGCAGCCACACAACTTGCCGCCATTCCACTTCCCGAAAAGCATTCATGATGACAACTCTTCGATCTCCTCCGGGCATCACGTGTCCTCTGCTATTTCTGAAGATTGCATCAGATCCGTACACGTGGATGCCCACATAGCTTCTCCGAGGCTCACCTCCCTAAACGAAATCGGGTCAGTGGCTCCAGGTCTGTTTTCGACCCGAATCCATCTTCCTCACAGCAAATGGCCCACTCTCACAGTAGCCGAATTAGTTCCTCGCAACCCGAGTCCTTCGCCTATCGTATCCCAATCCTCGATACCACCTCATACCCTCACTAAAAACCCATCTCGATACTTACCCCTTTCTTCTCATCATATCCATCCGACGCCTATGGAAGACAGTCAATCCCGTGGGGATTTTTCGGAGAATCTTATTTCAGAATCTCAAGGCGCTTCGTCCTGCCCTTCCTCTCCCTCCACTTCAGCATCCAAGAGACAGGATTGGGCAGACATGGGACCTCTGACTCTGTTGCAAGAGGAGTGTCCTAGTGAGCTCATTATCGCTGAACCACTCCAGATGAGAACAGAACCCTCCCATCAACAGACTGACAACACGGTGTCCATGAAGGGCAAAAGCCGTGAGGAAATTTTTGATAAAATGCAAAACAAGAGGTGGATCAGGGATGTTGTCGGCCATGTCGGTCGATCTCTGGGCTTATCTTTTGGCGACAGGACAAAAGATTATTTCGGCCTGTTCCAATACATTAAAGACAGAGGAAGACCTCTTGCTCCGACCAAGAATCCGATAAAACAACAGAATCGTTCCTTCTCCAATAGGGAGCTCTTCAATTTGCAATCTCAGTAAGTGACATCTCCCGCGCCTACCTCTAGACGTGGAAGAAAGGGTGCTCGGGGCAGAGTGGTTTCTCAATGAAAATCTTCTCCTTCGTGGGGTGGACTCCAAGCAGAAGCGGGGGCCTCATCAAGGAATCCATCAGGCGTAAGAACCCGGACATCTTATGCCTTTAGGAAACTAAAGTCCCTATTTTCTCTGATAGACTCCTGGCTACTTTATGGCATGCCAACGACGCCAAATTCGTCACTCGGGACGCTGATGGCTCTTCAGGAGGCATTCTTGTTGCCTGGAAATCATCTCAGTGGGACTTGCAACATTTGGTCACGGGCGTTTATTCGGCAACAATCATCCTCCAAGATAAGTCATCCAATTTCTGTTGTCTTATCATTGTTGTTTATGGTCCTAATGATGATTCTGCGAGGCAGAACTTTTGGGATGAGTTGACAGCTACCAAACAATCATTTTCAGGTCCCTGCTGTTTTGTGGGAGACTTCAATGTGATCCGATTATCGAAGGAACATTCCCGAAAGAGGAGAGCGAACCCGGCCATGCTTGCCTTCTCGGATTAGATCCAACAACAGCAGCTGGTCGACCTCCCTCTCTCTGGCGCCAAATTCACATGGACTGATGGGCGTTGAACTTCGATTCAATCCAGGCTTGATAGGTTCCTCCTATCCACGGAATGGATCGATGTGTTTCCATCTATTTGCCAGATTGCTCTCCCCAGATTGACTTCTGACCACTGTCCGATTCTTCTTTCGTGGGACGGCGATAATTGGGGCCTGAAACTGTTTAAATTCAATTCTGCCTGGCTTGCGATCGATGGCTTTAAACAGAGAATTGAGGAGTGGTGGTCGTCCTTTCAAGTTGCCGGTTTTGCTGGTCACAGTCTGCTGTGCAAGCTTAGACTTTTGAAGATAAAAATAAAACTCTGGAAGGAAGATGAGCTTCGAAAGAGAGATCAAGAAAGCGATGCTCTCTTTTCGGAATTGCAGCTAATAGACTCTAATATCGACGGCACCGAAATTCCTCTTCATATCCTATCCAGGCGCATCCAAATTATCCAGGACATCCTCCAGGGTTCTTGAAGACGAAATTTCTTAGAAACTGAAAGCGAGGGCGACAGAAACACAAGGTATTTTCACAGCATTGCTAGTATGAAAGCTCTGGCTAAAGCCATCTACAGTATTTCAGTTGATGGAAGACAAATCGATGATAAGGATGAAATCGCCACTTGCGCAGTAGCTCACTTCAGATCCATCTATACTGCGGAGGGTTGGAATAGACCTCAACTTGATGGTATTCCTTTCCACTCCCTTCAAGTTGCTGAAGCGGATCTGTTGGAAATTCCTTTCTCCGAGGAAGAAACCTTAGCGGCTATCAGTGCGATGGGTGGAGACAAATCAATCCCCAGGCCCCGATGGATACCCCATGAGCTTCTTCCAAACCTTTTAGGACACAATTCGTTGCGATGTTATGAATTTTTTACATGAATTCTACTCCAGGAGCAAGTTGTCTAAAGGTTTAGGTGCTTCCTTTATTGCCCTCCTGCCCAAAGTGACCGACGCTTCCTTGTTTACCGATTTTAGGCCCATCAGCCTCATTGGCAGCCCCTATAAAATCTTGGCTAAAATCCTATCCTCTAGACTATCGTCAGTCATGGACAAACTCATTTCCAAATATCAGAATGCATTTATCAAGGGAAGACAAATCATCGACGACGCTCTCATTGCTAACGAAGTCCTTCATTCTTGGCACAGGTCGGGGAACAAATATATTTCCCTCAAATTGGATATTGAAAAGGCGTATGATCATTTTGATTGGGACTTTTTATACTATATGCTTGATCAGATGGGTTTCAGTGATAAGTGGAAACGGTGGATCAAAGCATGCGTCGAATCGGCCCATTTTTTGATCCTTCTTAACGGCACTCCCAAAGGTTTTTTCCGAAGCTCTAGAGGGCTTCGCCAAGGCGATCCCCTCTATCCGCTTTTATTCCTCATGATTGGAGAAGCCTTGTCCTAGATGCTCATTAAAGGTGAATGTACCGGTCTCTTCAAAGGTGTATCGATTCTAGGCGTAAATTCGTCAATCTCGCACATACAATTCGCTGACGATACCCTGATCATGATGGAGGCAGACTCAGTTTCTTTGGAAAATCTGCAGACCACCTTAAGGTGCTTCGAGGTGGTCTCGGGTTTAAGAATCAATATGGCCAAATCCAGAGTCTTCGACGTCAATTGCTTTGATGACGACCTATCCTCTTATGCAAACATCTTCGGCTGCTCTCCCGCTTCCTTCCCAACTATGTTCTTAGGCCTCCTGCTTGCGTTAGGCCCCGCTCCCAAGCCCATGTGGGACAGAGTGGTAGAGAAATTCCACAAAATGGTCGCCTCATGGAAGGGCCACTATCTGTCTATTGGGGGAAGGATCACTCTTATCAAGGCAGCGCTGTCCAATATCCCCATCTATTTTATGTCCTTGTTTAAGTGTCCTTCTCATGTTCTGGATAAAATAGACAATCTGAGAAGAGACTTCCTTTGGAGTGGCAAGGAGAACCAGAAAAAAATCCATCTGGTGGATTGGAAAGAAGTTTGCTCCCACTTCAAGGATGGTGGAGCAAGCATTAGGAGCCTAAAGGTGATCAACCGTGCCCTCCTTGGCAAATGGACTTGGAGGTTGGGAATAGAGACGGACGCCTTATGGAACTTGGTGATTAAAGGAAAATATGGGTCGTCTCCTGGGGGCTGGTGGACGAAAGATTCTTCGCGTTACAGAGCCTCCTCTATCTGGAAAGGAATATTGCATGCAAAAAAGTCAGTGGTGCAGAATATCGGGTAGCAGCTCGGGAACGGAGCAACTATTAGATTTTGGGAGGATCACTGGCTCGGCGAAACGGCTCTTAAAAATAGATTCCATAACATCTATCGCGTTGCTGTTATTAAAGATAGCCCGGTCCACTGTTTCTTCTCTCAGACCGATTCCGGCTTAGTATGGGAAATAAGTTGCACTAGGAATCTAAACGATTGGGAGGTGGGGGAATACGTCGATCTTCTCAATTGCCTCTCCATGGCGTCGCTGATCCGGAATGAGCTAGACAAATTATTGTGGAAGGGGGATAAATCCAACCTTTTCTTGGTGAGGTCGCTTTACTCTCTTCTTTCTCCCTCCACAACTCCAGCTCCATCGGCGCACCCTTTTATTTGGAAGTACCAGGCTCACCCCAAGTTTATCTGTTTCGGCTGGCTAGTGGCTAGGAATCGAATTCTCATGGTTGCCAACCTGAAGAAGAGAGGCATGCAACTTCCTAATATCTGCCTTTGTTGCATGAATGATGAAGAGACGGCCGATCATTTGTTGGTCCACTGTGCGTTCATTTCTCACATTCTGCTGGATTTTTTCAAAAGATTTGATGTCTGCAGGTGTATTCCTTAGACCGCCTCTTCCTTAATATCGTATTGGCATGGGTTTAAATTAGGGAAGACCAAATCGCATATTTGGAGAATGGGGATCCTCGCTATTTGGTGGGCTGTTTGGACGGTCGTGTTTGGACGGAAAGAAATGACCGATGATTCAACAACTCTCAATCTACGGCTCAAGCAGTGGGATCTCGGGCTAAAAAACTTCTTATCGAATGGGTGGCCAATGTTTCTAGTCTTAAGGGCTGTAATCTTTTGTTTTTAGGCTTGTAATCCTCGTTCTGCCATCTCAACAGAACTTCTTTGTCTGTTTTTTCTCTTTTAATAAACCGTTACTTTTGGAAAAAAAATAATTTATTTATTAAAAAAAAAAATCTTGGTGATAATTCTTGCAACTGGGCTGTGAAGGGTCTTGGGGGCTATGATCTTAAGTCCACAAGGGGCATTGGTCCACGGAGGAAAATTTCTAGATAGGGTGCTCATTACTCATGAATTCATAGACAATAGACAGGGAGGGTAGACCAAGAGTTCTTTACAAGCTTGAGATGGAAAAGGCGTATGTGATCATGTGGATTGGGATTTCCTTTACTACATTTGCGGAGAATTTCTTTTGGAGTGAAGTGGAGGAAGTGGATGCGAAAATGCATACGATCAGCGTTCTTCTCTGCATTGATTAATGGTTCTCCCAAGGGATTCTTTTGAGGATGAAGGGGTCTCCGTTAGGCAGACTCTCTGTCTCTATCTTTATTTGTAGTAGTAGAAGCTCTTAGTAGGATGATGGCTAAACTGTGTGAGGAAGGATTAGTTGATGGGTCCAAAGTTTGAATCAAAGCTCGAATTGAAGTGAAAACTGAACTTTCAGAAAACTCTTTAGTTTGAATATCTACTAGATGTTGTGCAATTTTGTCAAAATTGATACCGTATCCCAAATCGTAATAGGGGTTGGGTTGTATTGAATCACAAAGCGTATTGTAAATTGTAAAAGGTTTTATGATTTTCTTAAAAATATGAAAATATAAATAAATCAGAAAAATTAAAAACTCTGCAATCAACCTTTTGCCATCAATATGTATTAAGTAATACCATGTCATGATAGTGTTTAAGGATTTTTTCTTTCTTTTCTTTTTGTTCTTTTTTTTTTCCCTGTCAAGAATTTTTCCTTAAAAACATACAAGGATCCTTTAATAATTTATGTTCTTGTTACCTTTCTTGAATGCGTAATCACACTGGAAAAGCGGCATTTGATTATGTGGACTGACGACATAAGCTATTTTGATTTCCAACCATCATAAATCATAACACTACATATTCGTCAACAAGATCTTTCCCATCCATAAAAACATTCCAAATAAGTCATACATCAATTTGGTGTTTTGACCAGTTAAGAAGTAAGATATCATAAAAAAAAAAGCTCTACGATTTAACATTGAAGAAAAAAAAATATAATTTAATCTCTTATTACAAAAAAAAATAAAAATAAATAAAATAAAATAAAATAAAATAATTTTCCTTTTGTAAACGAATCTTTTTTTTTTTTTTTTTCCTAAATGATTCTTAAAGCCCCCCCACGAATTTAAAAACATAAAAATGAAGCCAAGCAAAGCTTAAAATAGAAGAAAACAAGTATACTTTGAATCGTAAGTCGGGATTTGAATGGTTAATCGTAGGATTGAAATCATAAAATCACAGGATTCATATAAAAAGAGATTCAAAGGTGGGATTCAGATCATAAATCGTAGGATTTTGACAACACTGATGCTGTGGTGTTTACTGATTTTTTTTCTTCTTAGTTTCAATTCTGTGTGGCACATGATCATGTGCCATGATACATATATATCAGTGGGCCATATATCAGCTAGATGTACGACTTTCGTGATTGGAAAGAAGTATTGCTGACTATTATATTCTTCACAGGCTGAGAAAAAGGATATCGTTGGCTTGCAAGAACAGGTAATTCTTATAACTGTCATGCTGTATCATGATTGAATTAGTTGGCATTGCTGGAATTTGAAATGTTTGCCGGTCTCCAGGTTTTTGTTAGGAAAGTTATTGAGCTGCATGACAAGTACTTGGTGTATGTGAATGACTGTTTCATGAACCACTCACTTTTCCACAAGGTATTTATTGCAGTTGTTCTGGTTGAACGGATGACATTGATTATCTGGTTCTGATTATCTAATTATTAAAAAAAAAGTTGTTGTTTGCTTCCAACAGGCATTAAAAGAGGCTTTTGAGGTATTCTGCAATAAGGGCGTTGCAGGCAGCTCCAGTGCAGAATTGCTGGCTACTTTTTGTGATAATATCCTGAAAAAGGGTGGGAGCGAGAAATTAAGTGATGAAGCCATTGAGGAGACACTTGAAAAAGTAACCCCTCTTTCATTTTTATTTTTATTTTTTATTTTTCATGGTTGGCATTTGTTAATGTTTTATTTCTTCTGATGCTTGCCTTTTTCGTGCTGAATTCTTTATTTTCTGTAGGTAGTAAAACTGCTTGCATATATTAGCGATAAAGACCTTTTCGCGGAATTCTATAGGTAAGGTTCCCTTTTGCTGAGCATGGCGTGATTCTACTTTCATTCTATCTTTGTGAATCCTGCCAATTGTACCATATGCTGCCTTTAAAATTATATATATATTGTCTGTTGGTGATATCATCATCCAACTAATTTGCAGGAAGAAGCTTGCACGCCGTCTCCTATTTGACAAAAGTGCCAATGATGACCATGAGAGGAGTATTTTAACGAAGCTGAAGCAACAGTGTGGTGGGCAGTTCACCTCAAAGATGGAGGGAATGGTCTGTTTTCTGAGTTATCGTGATTGAAACAGAACTCTTGTGTGCGATTCAAAAAGGGATAAAAAAAGAACTCTTTTTAATTTTAATTTTAATTTTTTAATTTTAATTTTTTAATTTTTAATTTTTTAATTTTAAATTGTAAATATAATCTGAGCATTAACTGGTATTCATGCCACTTCATTCAGGTCACGGATTTGACATTAGCCAGGGAAAACCAAGCCAGTTTTGAGGAATACCTTAACAGTAACCCGCAAGCAAATCCCGGAATCGACTTGACAGTCACTGTCCTAACTACTGGATTCTGGCCAAGTTACAAATCATTTGATCTCAATCTCCCTGCAGAGATGGTAATCATTTACCTTTGTGTTTCTCGAGTATTCAACCTTTAGTGACTTTAGTTTCTATAGCAAGAAGGTTACTCTGCAATTTCATTTCAGGTTAAATGCGTAGAAGTTTTCAAGGAGTTTTATCAAACCAAAACAAAACATAGAAAACTTACGTGGATATACTCTTTGGGTACTTGTAACATCAATGGCAAGTTTGAACCCAAAACTATGGAGTTGATAGTGACAACTTATCAGGTAAGTGCTTGGCCATGCTTGTATCAAATGGATGAGCTGTTTGGTTGGATTCATGGGCTGTAAGTATATTATTGAGCTTTTATGTTCTTGTTTTCAGGCCTCTGCACTGCTACTGTTCAATGCTTCAGATAGATTGAGTTATTCAGAGATCATGACTCAGTTAAACTTGACAGATGATGACATAGTTAGATTGCTCCATTCTTTGTCATGCGCGAAATACAAGATTCTTACGAAGGAGCCAAATACAAAAACAATCTCTCCGACTGACTATTTCGAGTTCAATTCCAAGTTCACTGATAAGATGAGGAGGATAAAGGTCTGGGCTTGTTTCAAAATACTTTGGATGTTGTCATTTCTCTGCACGTTTGCTATTTGATCGATCGAATTTGACTCTAGAGATAAAATGATCCATTTCAAAATGCAGATTCCTCTCCCGCCAGTGGATGAGAAGAAAAAAGTTATTGAAGATGTTGATAAGGACAGGCGATATGCCATTGATGCCTCAATTGTGCGAATCATGAAGAGTCGGAAGGTTTTGGGTCATCAGCAGTTGGTAATGGAATGTGTCGAGCAGCTTGGACGCATGTTCAAGGTATTTAGCACATTCACTTCTCTCTCTCTCAAAAAAAAAAAAAAAACTGTAGTGATTGTTCTCTTAAGCAACCTGTACAGTGTGAGCTGTCTTTAGATGGAAAATTCAACTGCCTTAGGGGTGTCAATGGCCGGATCTAGGCCGGACCAAGCTCTGTCCGAGCCTGGCCTGCATTGTCCAACATAGGCCCAAGTCCATCTCGGAAAGGCCGAGTGTTTCGTAGGTGGACTACCAGCTACAAAACAGCTTGAAAGAGGGTTTCCACAGAGAGGATTACTCTTCACAATGCTTGTTTGAGTGGTTGATTCCTACTGTGAAGGTCAAGAATCAGGCTGGTCCGTGCATTGGACATGGTATTAAGTAAAAGCCGTTACATAAAGGAAAGGGTCACCCCATTACATGATAGTGGGGGTGAATTAGTCTGTTATGAAGTAATGGGCCATATAGGCCCGTATCAGCCATTACGGACAGATACAACGCCCTGTATCGGCATTTTTAATGGGGACAATACGCCATTATAGGGCAACACGACCTTTTAAGGGTCTATTTTGAAAATTTTAATTTTTCATTCTTTTCCTACATTTATGTAAAAAATGAAGGAGGCTTAGAAACTATGTTTAAACTAGATGTAAGATTATTTTGAGGATTGGATGTGATGCAGGACATGGAAAATTAAATATGATATGCAAGATTTCAGGCTTAGATCCTACCAATTCAGAAACAATCACACAAATTCCACGTCCCACATGAAAATCCAAACATAAAATTAAAAAGGGGAATCTATGCGGGTCCAAGCCTACACAGGCTAGGACTGGACCAATAAAAATTATAAACCAAATGATGTCAAATGGAAATAAAATCAACTACTTATGCATAAAAATCAGTCCCTAATCCAAGGGATTCCCTAATGTCAATTCAAGGAACCTTAAGGTGATAAAAGGGGGCAAATCAATTAGGGATCATGTAATCTAGGGTTAGGATTTATGAAAAACAGCTATGAGAGGATAAAAGAGGATAAAAACTTGAGCCAAAAGATGATCCCGCGTGTGGACAGCAACAATGGCCCAGACAGACGTGCGTATGATCCCGGCCGCACGTGTGTGGGGCCTACTATTCAGAAAAAGGCCACCTTGGCCCTGGTCGGCCAGGGATGGACTCCAAAACCCCCAAATCTCAGCTCGATCCGATGTATGGTTTGTGCGCGGTGCTCCGCCGAAGTTTTAGCTCGCCTGTGGGCCGAAATCTGGAAACCTGCTGTAATGAAGAAATCTGATGCAACAAAAGGATAAATTCGAAGTACGGATGATGGGGGAAGATGAAAAAAAAGATGGTGAATTGAGATCGATGTGGCTTCGCACCACGGTAGTTAGCCGTTCGAAAAGGGAGGGTTTCGCACCCACTTTTGAATTCTTCCACAACTCACGAAGAGAGCAGAAAAATAAAACATGAATTTTTTTATTAACTTCAATGAATCAAAAGAACTACAAGGGGTGCCTATTTATAGGGAAAATCCTATACCCCAAAACTCGCACCATGTGCGTAATCTATTACTTAGCGATGAAGTAAACTAAAATAAAAAACCAAATAGAGAAATCTAAAGCGTTCACATTGTTCTAAATAATAACAATAAGCAAAACCTAAAATATGAAATCAATCCAACGAATGGGCCACAATCATGATATCCCATGATGGGCTTTTCTTGACTATCGGGCCCACTTTTCTGAACCAAAACTTATCTTTTAGCTAGGAGGCCCTCCCTGGACGTCGTCATCGAGCCAGATCGATGGTGGGGTCCTCCTTCTGTGTACGTACGTGCGTAGGGGTGGTGGTGTGCGGGCGTGCGTGTGCACGATGTCCTCATCAGGAAGATTCAAAACACAATTGAGTGATTTGATGAACTGAACCAGAATGAATCATATTGGGGTCCCAAAGCAAGTAACAATTCTCACATTATGGTGTAAAAGGGCATGCTTATATATAAATATAGTTATTTTTTGTAGCCTTGGCAATCACTTTAATACACATCCTATGTATTCCTTTAAAATTAAATCTATACAATGTGCTGTGCATAGTGTCCAAAATAAACAAAGTCACTTTTTCAAAAAAAAAAATGCCACAAATGGCTAGGTAGGAGGTTGTGTTGTCTATGATAATTTGGACTATATATTCTTTTCCTATTCCCCAACTACACCATCTAATAATTCAAACAGATATTCAGTCCTGTGTGAATGGGCCGATACATCCACGGACTTTAAAACATAGTCCTAGTCAGACAATTCACGGGAAAGTTATTTAATGTCTAACTGGATTTATCGATCAATTCATCAACAATTAGAGTACATCCATAAGTTTTCCATGCCTATTTCAAGGTATTCTGTAACGGTAACAGTGACCGGTATACCACCACTGTTATCGTTATGCTACGGGTTATAACGACAATTACGACCTCTCTCTCTCTAATTCTTTTGAAGAAAACCTGTATCGGCCCCATGACGGACCGTTACAGCTTCTATGAGTCATTTTTTCTGTTATGGCCATTACTTCCCTGTAATGCGTGACAGTTGTTGCCATTATGACGATAAAATTTCTAGTGAACTCGGCCTATGTTTTCAAGCAGGTTTCCCTTCATGATACAAATTTGGTTTGAGGCTAGGTCCAAATTCACCTATTGCTTTAACCATTTCTTTGAAGCTTTTTTAATTTAATGGTATTGAAAGCAACACTAGCTTGTTATAACAATTTAGCAATACATTGAATATTTGTTTTCCTATCTTTATTTTCATAACGATTTTCTAATGTTGTTTGAGTGGGTCCTTTACCCCTTGGATAATGATGCCCTTGGGATGTGGTCTACGCTATCTAATGGATCATGCCCACAAGGTCTTGGCCGGTGGGACATTATGCATCACATACTAAGTATGTGATGACATCTGTATAATAATGGCTTATGTAGTCACAGACTTCTTTGTACAACTGGATAAAGCCCTATGGACAACAAACCACATATCATCGCTATGGCATGTGCAGTCCATGCTCTCCAAGTAGCATATGTGATAGCATGACAACACTGGTTGTACTTACATGTAACGGGCCCTAATCCACTAAATCATGCTGGACCTGCGTTCGGATCCTAAATAGTGCTTACATAATGGACCTATAATTGTGTCATCAACTCATCATTACTAATTCGTAGACACTATCTTTATTGTACATTGTTGTCAAATGCGATCGCATATGCGCATATGTGATCGCATATCCACATACTGTGGATTGAATCGCATATACTATGATGGCATATGATCGAATCACATATGCCATGATGGCATATGCGATCCTGGCAAGTATGCCATGGCATACTTTTATATGCGAGTATGCAATTGTATATTTCCTAATAGCCAGAGTGGAGGCAAATTTTATTTTATTTTTTTTTAAATTTTTTATTTTTTCAATTTGGAGAACTTTTGCCTATAAATAGGCACTCATATCCCCTCCATTTTCACTATTTTTTTACTCCAAAGCTCTAAATTTCTTACTCTTTCTCTCTTTCTCTAATCTCTCTACAATTATTTCAAGTATGTTTATTTTTTGTATTTTATAAGTTGTGCTTACTTTTTGTAAATTAAGTTGTTAGTTATAACTTGTAAGTTGTTTCAAGTTATCCATTTATCAGTAAAATTTCTTTGTTCGAAATTTATAATAATTTGTTCTCTTTTAATGTAGCTTGATTGTTTTGTTAAAATTTATATAGTATAATATAAGTAATTAAATACATAACTTAATGAAACACTCAAACTATAATGAAATAAGGAAAATAACCCATTCCAATCATGTGTCCTAATTAGGCAAAATTCCCTCTTTATTTATTTATTTTTAATTTTTTCATTTAATTTAATTTTTTTGCATTTTTATTATTTTATAAAAAAATATGCCATGGCATATGTGACCAGCATATGCTGATCGCATACAATTGCATATGCGATTTGACAACATTGTTGTTGTATATTGATATTAGATGCGTAGAGCTTAAATAAGTAATGCATTGGCATTTTCACACTGGGCTCAAGTGGGGTTGCCTGTGGGATACAGGGGCACACTCGGGGTGGGTGGCCCGTGTGAGGCGGGTGGCTCGTGTGAAGCAGAACCCATGTGAAGTGGGGCCCACGAGGGGGGGTTTGGCCAAGGTCTTAACCCATGCGATGTGGGGCCTGGGCTATGAGAGAAAAGGGATTAATTCGCCATGCTCAATCAGTTCGAGCTTTTAGAGCAAGTGGTTAGTTGTCCTGCATTAATATGGGAGATTTGCTGTTTTAGATTCAATCTCAGGTTAATATTATCAAGCAGCCCTAGACAACATTCTTACAAAGAATGGCCCCTAACACAATCAAATACATGTTCAAGTCAGAAAAGAATACATATTTTGTATCCTTACATTTTCAGATTATTTTTTTTTCCATGATCTTTTTACCTTTTACCTTTTAATTTTTTTTTTTTACCATACAGGGTTGTATCTACCATTATGGCCCATATTGTAATGGTCACACGACTGGCTGTTACCGTTACTGAGTACCTTGGACCTGATGGGGTCACACATGTATGTTCAGTGCACGCCAGTGTCCTGTTCAAAATGTCCATTTACAAATTGCATGTGTTGACCCGATGAATGGACTGGATCTCACATGTGTATGACACATGCTTCTGCTGCCAGGAATATAAGTCTTCTTTGGCCGAGTATCCTTAGCAGCACTCTTATAGTCAGTGGAATCTAATAAGAGAACTCTTTTGACTGTACTAAAGAACAGTTGTTGCAAATGCACTCTTGAGCTTATCATGTTCCAGATGATTCTCTTCATACCTTCTTTTGTTGACAGCATTACTTATGACAGGTCCATGTTTAAGACTGTAGGACAGCACATATTTATTCTTTCCTGATGTCCGACAGTTCTCCATTACTAAGCGTGAAGCATTGTATGTGCAGCCTGATTTTAAAGCAATCAAGAAGCGGATAGAAGATCTAATCACTAGGGATTATCTGGAGAGGGATAAGGATAACCCGAACATGTTCAGGTACTTGGCCTGATTCAACCTATTGATGGTCAATGAAAGATATGCTGTACAGAGCATGCTATGCTTAAAGGGGGAGATGCTGGCAATGTTTCAAAAGAAGTTTACAAGTCTATTAAAGAAATGCTCAATGACCTGCCTCTAGTACTGTTGCTATTACAGAGTTGATAGTATCACTTGGAACCTGGAAAATTCTACCTTGTACATTCATCTGCAAGCTGGGTTCGAGTAACTACCCCCATCACCCGTTTTCTCTGGAGAATGAAACTTAGTAACAATGTAACGTGTTGAAGTGCAGTTTCATGTTTGCTGCCGCATCTTGCTCTCATGTTACTCCTGGACCATGCTTCTCATTCCCCTCTTTTCACTCCTCGTCCTATTGTAATCAATTCAAAGCACCCTTATTGTTTTCTATTGTCGTTTTCATATTTGAGCAGCTATAAACCTAAGTTTTCATTCTCAAATGAGAACTTCAATGTTCTGGTCTTCATTTGGTGTTATCATGTTTTTAGTTGATGAAATTACTATTGCTTACCGAACTGCTATTCCCTTGCAGCTTCGTTATCGATGAAGCTTCAATCCTAAATCCAAGTCATTAAAAAGCTGAATCTGGTCTTTAGCTCAGATCATTTTTATGCCAAAAGTTCAGGAAGAGGTTAGAGATCTCCAAACACCAGCATTCTTACATAAGAATTAGGTCTTTTCACAAGATGGGTAATTTCATGGAGGATAAGTTAATAAAGGTTCAATTCCTAGAAGGGAAAAAAAGTTAGGAAAAGAAGTATATCGAGTGCTATGATACTGTGCATAAATACTTCTAAAGTTGGAGAATGATCCATGTATTCTTTTCAATTGGTACAGTTCATTAATATGGCCATCCAGTTGGCAATGGTCCAAAAATTGCCGTGACCAACCATCCTAAATCGGTGCTTTTTCTTTATTCATTTTTTTTTTTTTTTTGAAATTGATGATTATTTTAATGAAACTCCAAATGATTATACATCATGAGAGATGCAAAGTGGCCCCTGTAGAAGAATGATTAACATGCAACTCCTTTGGTTAGTCGAGCATATTAGATAGCTTCCTGGCTTTCCTAAAAATTGACAGAACTGTCACCTTCCTAAAAAAAATTGACACAATTATTCAATTTAGAAATGTAATCACAAATTTCTTTGATAATAAAGGGTAATCTTCTTAGCTTCCTGCTTGCTTATGTCTATGAAACACGAGTCTGCCCACTAGGGCTGTACATGAGCTAAGCTAGCTCTAAAAGCTCGCTTGGCTCCGCTCAATCTAGCTTGGCTTGAACGACGACTCGAGGCGAGCCAAGCTTCATATAACCTTGCTCGCTTTGAAAATGAGCCGAGTTCGATCATAGTGGATCTTGACTCGACTCGAACTCGGCTTGCCTCAAGCTCCAGTCAAGATCCACTCGAATATATATTAGATTATATATATATTATATTTAAAAATAAAAAAAGTTAAAACTTAAACCCTGATCTACCCATCTGTTCCTTTCTTATCCTTTCCATTCCTTTCCTAACTCTCCACACCCGAGCTCCACAGTCTCTCTCTCTCTCAACACCAGCAACAAGGTTTTATATATATATATATTAATGGTATATATTAATGGTCTCCCGCGAACCATACTGGGATTCAACTACATTGAGAGAGGGAGAGTTAAAAAAAAAAAACCCTCTCTTACACTCATGGAGACACTCTTGGAATTATAAGCAGATTTCGTGCATAAGCTTTTCCTGCAAGGATTCTGTGTGGGGCCCACTATGATGTTTGTGATAAATCCAACCTGTCCATCCATTTTTCGAAATCATTTTAGAACATGCGACCAAAAATGAGGAAGATCCAAAAATTAAATGGGCCACATGAGAGGAAACAGTGGGGATTTAGTGACCATCGTTGAAACATTTATATGGCTACAAAAGTTTTGAATCCGTTAATGCTCTTGGTGTTTTCATTTCATCTAAGTGAAAATGACATTATAAACAGTTTGGATGGAATATAAACATTAAGGTGGAGCCTACGAAGGTTTCAACGGTAAACATTCTTTTCCCCACTGTTTCATCTCATATGGCCCATTTGAATTTTGGATCCTCCTCATTTTTGGTATAATGTTTTGAAATAATATCTAAAAACAAATAGATGGGTTGAATTTCACACAAAGATTACAGTGGGCCCCACACAGAATCCTTACGGGGATATTGGTGGGAAAGGCTTTAGCAGGAAATACACGTCCTGAGTTTGGGGGACGGACTGGCTACTCCGGACGCGGATTAACTAGCGATAGGTTGAGCAGCGAGACTGGCTAATGAAGTGATGTCACCAAGTTATGTGAGCCCCACCAGGATGTATGTTTTGTATCCAAACCATCCATCCATTTGGAGAGATCATTTTAAGGCATGATCCAAAGAGTGATTCAGATCCAAATCTCCAGTGGACCCCACCACAGAAAACAGTGGAGAGATTCATGCCCACCATTGAAACCTTCTGAAGGTCTCCTGTTTATTTGAGATCCAACCTGTTCACATGTTAAAGCAGACATAAAAGAAGGGAAAACACAAATATCAGCTTGATCGAAAACTTTTGTGGCCCTTAGAACTTTTTAATGGTGGGTCACTCTCCCCACTGTTTTTTGTGGTGGGGTCCACTAGAGCTTTGGATCTAACTCATTCTTTGGATTATGCCCTAATATGATATCTCCAAATGGATGGACAATATAAAACATACATCATGGTGGGGCCACATAACTTGGTGACGTCACTTCAGTAGCGAGTCTCGCTGCTCAACCTGTCAGTATATAATCCGCGTCCGGCTACTCCTCTGCCACCGGCCAATGGGGGTGGTCGGTGTTATGTGGGCCCCACCATGATGTATGTGTTTCATCTATGCCGTCCATCCATTTTTCCATCTAATTTAAGGGGTTGAGCCCAAAATTGAAGCATATCCAAAGATCAAGTGGATCATACCAGGGAGAAAGTGAGGATAATGATTTCCACAGTTAATCTTTGTCAGGCCCTATAGTGATGTTTACTCGTCATCCAACCTGTTCGTAAGATCATACAGATATGGATGAATGGAAAACAAAAATATAAACTTGATCCAAAACTTATGTGGCCCCCGAGAATTTTCAACAGTAGAAGTTCAATTCAACTGTTTCATGTGGTGTGGTCTGTTTGAACAGTGTATATACTTTATTTTTGGAAGCAAGCCATAAAATTATCTGGGAAAATGGATGGACAGAGAAGATAAAATACATAAATCAGAGTGGACCTCACACAGTTTACTCAGTAAGCTAAGCAATCCCCTTCCTTAAAGCGGATTGGCTGGTGTACCACACATCAGCTATATAGCTAGTGTAGATACGTGTGGCGCAAAGACAAGCGCTGACTCTCCTCGGCCGAGTTGTACTAACGGTTTAAGGAGATCAAAGTTACATGGCCCCACAATGATTTATTTATTATATCCACACCGTTTATCCATTTTTCGAGATCAATTTAGACCATTAAACAAAAAATGAACCATATCCGAAGCTCAAATGGATCACACTAAAAATAGCAGCGATGACAATGATTTTCAGTGTTACAAAATTCGTAGGGCCTACCATAATGTTTATTTTTCATCCAATCTATTAATATGTTCACAAATACATAGATAAAGAGGAAAAACAAATTTCATATTGATCAGAAACTTCTATAACCCCCAAAACCGTTTCAACGGTAGACGTTCAATTCCCAAATGCTTTTTGCAATGTGGTCCACTTGATCTTTATATCCGTCTTATCTTCCAGCTAAGACAAGCTTGCCAAATGGATGGACATTTTGGATATAACACATACCTCACGATGGACTCACAGAAGTTGTTGACGTTAATACACGAGATATATAGCTGGTGTGTGGTACACCAGCCAATCCGCTTCTGTCTCCCGTCTCGGAGTGGGACGGGGATTACCTGATGAGAGGAGTGACGTCACCAAGTTCTGTGGGTTCCACCATGATGTATGTATTATATCCACACTGTCCATCCATTTTGAGAGATCATATTATGGCAATATGCAAAGAATGAGGCGGATCAAAAGCTCTAGTGGACCCCACCACAGAAAAAAGTGGGGAGAGTGATGCCCATGGTTAAAATCATCCTAAGGCCCACTGTACTGTTTACTTGACATCCAATCTGTTGATTAGGTCATACAGACCCATATGAAGGGAAAAAACAAAGATCAGCTTGATCCAAAACTTTTATGGCCCCCAAATTTTTTTTAATGGTTGACGTCCATTCAACACTGTTTCTTGTAATATGATCCGCTTGAGATTGGGATATGCCCCATTTTTGGTCTCATACCATAAAATGATCTAGAAAAATAGATAGACAGCATAGATGAAATACATACATCATGGAGGAGCCCACATAGCACCGACCACCCGCCAAACCCAGGGGACACGGATTTCCTGCTAAAGCCTTTCTACTAAAGATCCTTTCCAATAAAGATCCTGCAGAAGGTTGTGCGTGGGCCCACTGTGATCTTGTGTGAAATCTAACCCGTCCATTCATTTTTATATATCATTTTAAGACATTATACTAAAAATGAGGAGGATCCAAAATTCAAGTGGGCCATACGAGATGAAACAGTGGGGAAAAGAATGCTTACTATTGAAACCTTCGTATGCTCCACCTTGGTGTTTATATTCCATCCAAACCGTTTATAAGGTCATTTTCACTTATGGCCTGTTTGACTTTTTATGATACATGTAAATAATGGTAAATAAGTAATTATGATTTTTTCACCTTGTTTGAAAACATGAGAGTAATTCTACCTTGAAAATGGATATAAAAGTGTTGACTTAAATCTGTGGACTCCACCGTAATGTATATGATATATCCACACCGTCTATCTATTTTATTTGAACATTTTAAGGCATGAGCTGAAAAATGAGGTAGATCCAATGGTCAAATGACCCACATGAAAGGAAATAGTGGCCTTAATTCATCCATCATTGAAAGTTGTTTCCTTAACTGGACCCACATTAAGGTTTTTTTTTATCATCTAATCCGTTCATAGGGTCACACAGACATGGATAAGGGTAGAACACAAATATCAACTTGATCCAAAATTTCAAAGGCCTTAACAAGTTTTTAATGGTAGGCATTCGATTCCCACTGTTTCCTTTGGTGTGGTACACTTGCGATTTGGATCTGCCTCATTTTTTTTTGCTCATGTGTTAAATTCAGCTGACATAACAAATGAGCGGTGTGGATAAGTCACATACATCACGATAGGCCCTACATTGATTTCATAAAATTCTCGATTTAAGTGTTAAAAAAGTAAATTGTCAGTATTGGGAAAGATGCGGTAATTCCTGCGTAAATAATTATTACCTATTTACATGGTAATTACAATTGAGTTGAAAAATAAAACAAGCTCTTAAATGAAATGAAAACACCAGGAACATAAACCGATACAAAACTTTTGTAGTCGTATGAATGGTTTAACGGTGGTCACTAAATTGCCACCGTTTCCTCTCATATGGCCCATTTAATTTTTGGATCCTCCTCATTTTTGGTCGCATGTCCTAAAATGATTTCGAAAAACTGATGGACGGGTTGGATTTATCACAAACATCATAGTGGCCCCACACGGAATCCTTGCAAAAGATCTTCCAATGAAAGGCTTCTGAGTAAAATCAATTCCAAGAGTGTCCTGTGAGTGTAGGAGAGAGTCTTTTTTTTCAACTCTCCCTCTCTCAATGCAGTTGAATCCCAACTGTCATAAAGGCTCGCATATAAATTCCTTGCAGTATGGTTCATAGGAGACCTTTAAACTTGAAGCCTACCCCAATACATCCGGCTTCACCCTTCCCACCAAACTGTAGCCGGCAATCTACTATTCCTTAACCATCAATTGTTCCTCGCACCATAAATGGCTCACAGTTAAACATTTGCAGTTATTAATGTTTATAAAAATCGAGAGAAAGAAAAGCAAAAAGAAAGTTATTATTATTATTTTTCTTCTCTTTTGTCTTAGTTGCTTTACTTCTGCAAAAGCAATTATTTAAGCAAAAGTTATTTTATGTTTTAAAGTGCCTTCGCTTCATCTTTCTTTAATATGAAAATCTAGTTAAGAAGTTTATGGTGAGAGTAGTCTATGTTCAGGTGTTTAAATGGTTGGATTCAACAAGATTCAGCTGGCAGAAGAATCCTGATGTGCTGCCCAGGAATCCGTATGCATGTTGGTGGCTTTTGCCAGAATGCAATACAAATCTTACTTAGAAGAATGCATGTGACATTGATTTATACAAGATCATCACTGGGACCTCTTTAGCTTGTGTTGTTGGGAGCATGCTTAAATCTTATTCATCCATTGCCCTTTCGCTATAGAAGTGTAGCAGAGATATTTCAACCTCTTCACTGTGTCTTGGGTGATGCCGGGGACCATAGGGGACTTGCTTCTTGCGTGGCATGGGGGCAGGCTTGGAAGGAAAGGAAGGGTGAGTGGAGGTTAGCTTTGTTGGTTGGCTTTTAGGTTCTTTTGGGAGAACGTAATAACTGATGTTTTTGGAACCATAGTGGGTCAGTAGGTTTTCATGCTTAGAGGCATTTGACGGATGTATTTCTTTCTTGATTGGGTTTCTGCCTTTTTAGTGCTTTCTAGCATTTTGGGCATTCTTTTTCCTAATAAAATCTCATTTACCTTTCAAAAATAAATAAAAATCTTCAGCTTCAAAGAGGCAATGGCATTTTAGAATTTGATCTGAGAATGAAGATTTTTGTTAATTGAATCAGATAGAACTACAATTAGTGGTGGCTGCTCCTAAACAAACCATAGTGGAAAGATTAGGCAGAAATCTCAAATTTCAAGGATTTGAGAAGTCACATCATGGTTTTGCAAGCCCATAGGATAGTGGGTTCTCTCATCATTAATTTGAGAAACCAATGAAGGAAGCCATTCATTTAGTCGCTTAAACTCCCTCAATTGCTATAGAACGCTACAACTGAAAGATAACTGAACCAGATTCCATAAAGCTAGATCAGTTTCACACGAAATCTCTGGTAACAGTTGGTCAACATTCCTTAAGGCTGGAATGTCAATCTCACACGAAATCTTTCTGAGGAATTTTGATCCCACAAGAAATCTTTGTCAAGGTAGTCAATCCAACCCAGTTGCACTAATGACGCCTGAAACCTTGCCTCTGGAACTGACAAAGGCAAAAATAACTCCCAATCTCCACCTTGAATTTGTGGATGGTGGTGCCATCTTTTAGTGGTATTTTGTTCATATTCAAACCACAAGGTTGATTCCTGATTTGCATTGAAGCAACCATAACAGTAGTGTAAGCATGGATCTATTGAATATATCATTGAATCTGTGTCAGTAGAAGATTCATTGAATTAGTAGGGAATTTGAGTTGAACATCTCTGGGTTGCTTGTGCATATGTTGATGATGACCCTATGACAGGTCTCTCCACAACCATCTTACTTCAGATTCATTGGGGGAAGGGGGCGCTTGGCGAATTCTCTTTTCTTTTCCTTTTCTCAGTCTCCTGGCCCCCCTTCCACTTTTCCGTCTTATTTTAATGTATCATTGAGCCATTTATTGGCTTTGCTCTCTTTTTCTTCACCATTCTCTCTCCACCTTCGGTCCGTGGCCCACTTGCTGCTAATATATCACCGTTCAGTTAGGTAGGTGTTGAGGTCATGTTTGTGGGCAATGCCCAGTTAGTGATGGTAATAGCATCCTAACTAAACTGACTTGCTTTTTTTTTTTCCTTAGTGGGTGTCATAGTCAAGATGTTTTTAATTATTAAATGTTTTAGTGTTTCACCTGGGATCATGATTTCATACTCACAAACCCAATTTGGGTTCCTATGTCAGGCTTTTTTCTGTTTTGTATGGGTTGGTTTTTGTCCACTATAAAGGTGATTGGTGCTTTAGAGTCATGAACATGAATATTACTGTTTCTGTTTGGGTGATTTCGTTGTGAAATGACTGTTTTGTACTAACTGCTGTAAGTGAATTTTCAATTAATTCAGATATTTTCTTGAATGTTGATTATGTTAGGCAAACCCCATGTTGGAGTTCACGAAAGATTCATGGTTTTTTTTTTAAATAATTATCTTTGGTTTATGCCATTTTAGTTTATTTTTTACTTCCCCTAACTTAAGACTGATCAAATGATAGGAAAAAAAGAGTCATATTTTCCTAGAGGAATGAAGATATGATGATGATGATGTCTCACACGCAACTGGTTGCGTGTTAATTGATAAAGCTTTTCTCCAACTAGCATGTAATTAGTAATGGGTCACATGTCCATAACATCCAACCCAAACTGAAAATATGGTTCACCACGAACACCTAATGCAAAAATCAGGCCGGACCACCCATCAGGTCAGCCACACGGTAGAAAACAATGTTCACCAATCTTATTCCCATACACTTTGTGGCCCACCTGATGTGTGGAATGGCTGACTTCTGAGCTAGGTGATCTTCATGGTGGGGCCAACCTTTTGCACAGGTCAGAGGTCATTCACATGTCTCACAGTGCTAATGTGGACCTCAATAACAGGAGCAGTAGTATTGCGGCCAACAACAAATAATAATAATAAGAAGAGGAAAATCAACAACAACAACAGCGCAACATTCTCTTATTGCTGGTTGGTCAAGACACGGTTATGGGAGAATTTCTCCTTGCTTGTATTGACTTTTAAGAGGTGGGATCAGACCAGGGCCTGCTTTCCATTAACGTCTTATCTTATAGAGTGTACAGTGACAAAGTTCATCAACAGTGAAACTTTGAGTACTGGGTCATACAATATAATATTTCCCTTGGCTAAATGTAATACAGATTTAGAAGAATTTCAACATTTTTTTGGTTGTGTTCAGATGGTAGCAAACTAAAATGCAGATATGGAATAGTAACCTCAAATCTTCAGGAAATGGAAAACCATGTATTCCAAATCTTCCTTCTGTTGTATGTTTCAGAACCCAGTTTTCAGATAAGATTGCAGGATCACCTTGGGCGGTCACCTTGTCTCCTCTGCCTTAGAAATTGATTTTAACACCTTTGAGTGAAATGATGCCTGCAGTTTCTGAGGAAAAGCTATGAACCAGCTCCATATTATTAGAGGTATCTGAGTGCTTTACCTGATGCATGTGGTTTTCGGGTGATTGCGTGCATCCCCAGAGAATAGTCTCGCCTTCAAAAGGGACAGGGACATACTGTCGTCATAAAAAAATAAAATATTAGAGGTCTCTGATTCTAGAGAGAGGGATGGCCCTCCCATTGGATTATAACAGCGTGGCCAGCAGCATTACGTTTGTTGTTTGTCGACATGAGCGGGCCACTCCGCACAACAATTTTCTTCTTCTTTTTTTATCACCATTTTGCATAATTAGATGGCTCTAATGATATTGCTCCCTCAGTCTCCAAACCTGTGGGTCTGTGCTACTGAGATGCTTTGCTGTCTTCAGTTTCTCTTCAAATCTGATGTCACAAGTGCAGCACTGGTAATGAAAAACAACAGTACAATGACAAACCCCATTTATTTGCTGATTGTCTTTTCAGTTATAGCATCATCAAAGTCCCAACAAGTTGCATTGCTAGTGCTGCTTTCATCACCAATTAGTTTGGCTCCTTGTGCATATAGGATCCCTGGGCCCTGCTGTCCACTTGCAAAAGCTCCCCCATAAACTAATGGGCGTGGCAGTTCCCGACTCGATGATTGTGTCCATTTTTTGTTGGTTTTTAGAGCCGTTGAATGGTTAGTGGTGCAAATGGGTTCTGCCCTATGATTGTGTGCGTCATGCCATTTCAGGAATCTCAATGACATGAAATAGGAAAAGTGATGTATTTGAGTTTGATTCTCTCTCTCTCTCTCTCTCTCTCTCTCTCTCTCTCTCTCTTAAAATCTTCTTAGATTCAATTAGAGACTTAAAAGAGTATTATTATTTCTCATCAATATTCCACCATTCCAAAGTGACATGGGAAGAGTTCTTCAATAATCAGTAAACCCCAGAAACATACATTGATTAGGTATCTTACAACAAGTCCCAGACAATAGTAGGAGAAGAGTCCATGAACAGTAGCCCCAACAAACAAACATCACTGTTAGAAGCACTTTATTCCAATCACATGACTGAGGAACTAAGCACTTTAGATATTTGTGTACATATAAGAGTGGAATTCCATAGTTCAAGCATTCGTCGGATCTAAGATGAGACTTTGGTGGGTATCTTGGCAAAATCTAGTGATTTCTTCCCTTGTAGCTTGTTGGTCGTGTAGTGCTGGCTGTACTCTCCATGGTTGTACCTTCCATACATGCATGGGCGGTTTTCGTCGATGAATTCAGGCAGTGGTCCAAGCTCAATTTCATAGCTAGGAGCATAGAATGTGACAACTGAAAGCCGACTCTTGTCCTTGTTCGTCACTGCTCTGTGCTCCACGCTCTGGTATTTTCCATTTGTAAGAACCTGTATCCATGATTTTGAGTTTCCCATTAGCCAATTTTCTTAAGAGAGTAGAACAAAAGCACTAATAAAAAAATGTTACTGATGATGATGATATATGGGAGCTGTCTTACTTCTATTGTGTCTCCGATATTGACGACGAGCGCATTGGGGATGGGGTGGACTGGCACCCATGTTCCATCCTTTAGTATTTGTAGGCCTACTGAACCATTGTCCTGCTGCAACACTGTTAGAGCACTTCCATCTGAGTGGGGGCTCAGGCCCAAAACGAGGTCGGGTCTCGAGCATGGGGGGTAGTAATTCATCCTCGCTGCCTGCACAGCCGCCCCGAACATCTTGTTGAATGTGCCCTGTTTCAAGCCAAGGGACTTGGCAATGTATCTCAGAAGTTCCTGGCATAGGTTCCTTATCTTCATTGAATACCTCTCCAAAGTCTCACTGAAACCAAATACAAAACCCAACAATGTAATTCAATTAATATCCAATATGGTAATACATTCATAATGAGATATATACATCAACATACCTGAACTTAGCAGGCTTTGTTGGCCAGAGCTTGGGGTTTCTTATGAAGGGAGGCTCTACTCCTAGAGCCAGCATGTTGCACCAATCTAGCTTCTGGTCCTCTGAAAAGATGAAGGCATGCCCATATCCCTGGATGGTCCCTGGCGCCATAGGATACTTGTCTTTCTCTTCCAAGGGCAACATAAAGAACTCCATAGCCACCTTCTCTATACTCTCTAGCATCTGTGTTTCTATCCCATGGTTGACAACCTATGATGAAAAAAAATAATAAAAAAATTCAATCTTCAAGAACATGAACCATGATGATGGTGCTAACAGATCATTGATGAGCTACAAAAGTAGCATTTACCTGAAAGAAGCCCCATTCCTCACAAGCTGCCGCCAGCTTCGAGATTTCTCTCTGTGATTGCTCTTGGGTGCCATGGGCTAGCTTCCACATGTCGATTACTGGTATTTGCATTGAAGTTGGACCTGTAGCCAGTGTTGGCCTCTCCCCCATGTCCCTGACATACCTGTCTGGGACCATCGTTGGCTGAGCTTTTCTCAGCTCTTGAACGTCGTCGAGGTGGGTGAAGGTGGGAGTAGCAAGGCATGGAACAGGAGCCATGGAAATGGGAACACAGACAAAACTAATTGAGTCTTTTAAGTTCTTCCTTATGCCAGATATAGTTTGAAAGTGGTCTATATATAGACAATGGATTTATGCACATGGGACTATATGTAAGTGTATGTGTGTGAAGAAATGATAATGAATCTGAGGCTATGCATTCATACATGTAAGCAATATGTGCATATACATATACATTGAGATGCATGCATTGGATCAATGTATATATGTATGTAGATATGTCTGATGTACTGTAAAAGGTAAAATAATGGTGCAATTCACAGAGTGGGAATCTAAAGGGAAGGGAGTGGAGTGGAAGTACCACAGCGGTTGTCTTTTGTGCATTCAAGTGCTTGTGTAGGGGCCATGCCAAATTGCAAACATCTGTCCCCTCATTTTCAGACAAATCTGGTGGTGGGGGTTAAACTATTAATATAGCTGAAGCCCTTTTCCATTTCTTGTAGAACACCAACTTGGGCGTTTTTTTCAAGATGCCAGATTCCTCCATCTGGTGAGACCATTCAAGGCCCCCCCCACCCTCCTTTTTTTTTAAAAAAATTTGGAGTGTTTTGGGTGTGTGTTTCAGAGGGGCTAATACTCCATTGTTAGTTCTACATCACTTCAAAATAGTGGTGACTCTTCAATCTTGTATATATCATAGTTGTAATCCAACTTGCTGACCCAACCATGGATGGAGCTTTACTAGAAAATTGCATTTAGAAAATAATATTAACCATATGATTTTTAATAATAATTGGAATTGAAATGTGGAATTAGTTAAAATTGCTGAATAGAAAATAGTCCAAAATGACCATTTCAATATCTCGAGTTGATAATTTACAAGATATGGAGAGAGGTGTTGCTTATAAAACTAGAGTGATGAAGTGGAGAAGTACCTCTGGAGTTTTATATGATTACCACACCAATTTAGTTTATTCTGTAAGATGATAAAATCAGAAATGAATGTAATAGAGAACTTATGACTAAGCGCTGTTAGCTAATAAGTTGTTGGGGAATAGATTGAGATAGTTTGGTCATGTACAACAAAGATTTAGAAAAAAAAAAACAAAAAACAAAAAACCTCAGCAATTGAGTTGATTAAGTTGAAGGCGCTAAAAGGGATACGGAAAGATCCAGAGGGACATTGAATGGAAGGAGGAAAAGATTTAAACTATGGTTTAACTGTAGATATGGCCCTTGATACAATGAATTTTAAGAATATAATTATGTGGCCAACCCAACTAGATAGGATAGGAAGCGGATTGCGTGGCGTGCCAACACTAACCCGGGTGGTGTGTTGATGTCACCAAGTTCTATAGCCCCACCATGATGCATGTGTTATATTCATCCATCTATTTTGCGAGATCATTTTAGGGCATGAGCCCAAAAAATGAGTCTAATCCAAAGCTCAAGTGTGCCTCACCACATAAAGTGGTGGGGACAATGGCTCCCACAGTTGAAACCTTTTTAAGGCCCACCATCCAACCTGCTATGGCCACACAGACCTAGATGAAGGGAAAACACAAATATCAGCTTGATCTAAAACTTTCGTGGCTCCCAAGAAGTTTTCAATGGTAGGCATTCAATTCCCACTACTTTCTTGGTATAGTCCACTTAAGCTTTTAATCTGCCTCAATTTTAGGCTATGCCCTAAAATAATCTCGGGAAATGGATGGAGGCAGGCATATAATACACAAATCATGGTGGGCCCCACAGAACTTGGTGACATCGACATGCCACCAACGTCGATGGTGCGCGTCACACCAGGCAATCGGCATCCGATGGGATAAGTCTTAGCTGATGATGATATTATTTTATTTTTAACCATCCATTTCTTATCATTAATTAGATGGTTAGGAATGAATGATCGTAGTAATTTTGAAGATATTCACAAACCCAAAAGTTCGGATGGTATGGTAAAAATGTACATCCGATCCACATGAAAAGGGAAGTGAGTCACACCACCTTTTCAAAGTAGTGAAAAAGTAAGAAGAAAGTAGCCTGCTTTAAAGAAGGGGATTGATATCTGTGCCCTCCCTAATTGAGAGGGGCACCGTTTCTTTTGTACTTAGGAAAAGTACATCAGTTCACTTTAAATTATGGCTCTTTTCAGCACTGACCAAATTGGCTCTGCAGACTATCTTCTCATAATTCGTGACTCACATGAGTCAAACCGGCCTGGTCATTTACTGGGTTATCAAGCTACGGGGTCTTACCTAGGGCCGAAAGTCTGGCGGGTTGGGTCGGGTTGGTGCTCTACCCTAGCCCAACCAAAGGTTCCTATACCTCAATCCTAACCCAATTCAACCCAACATTGGTCAGGAATTCTCAACCCAAGCCCAACCTAAGCGACACCCTGGTCCATAGCTCAAGTGGCAGACTGAGTGAAAGATACCTCGTTTCAACACTGAGGACTTGGTATCGATTCCCTAGTGGGGGGTGGCTGATAGTGAAGTGTGAACTGACAATGGGTGTACTAACAAGCTAACCAAAAAAAAAAAAGCCCAACCCAAGCGGGCTCGGTGGGGTTGGTCGGGTTGATACATGCTAATATTTTCGTTATTATATTTTCAATACACGTCTTTTTTTTTTTTTTTTTTGTACCTATGATTTTATTTATTATATTTGTAGTTATTTATCATAAATAACTTCATTTTTTCTAAACAAACAAGCTAAAAGATAGGACAACTACTCCTTTAAAAGTTGTATTGTGCAGCATGCAATCTATCGGGAGAGAGAGATCTGTCAAGTCTTGTTAGCTTGAGTCATCGGAAATAGCGTGGACCAATGAAACCAGATGACACATGGAATTTGTTGTGCCTTCAACATAGACGGTCCACACTCAATTATAACTTATAAGTAACTTACATATCAATGGTTTCGGTTGGGTCAGGCAACCCGAGACCTCACCCCGAGCCCGACCCAAGTTTTATCGGATTAGTGTTTGTATAGCCTAAGCCAGAGACCGAACCCAATACATCTTGCCTAAGCCCAACCAAATGTCGGGTCGGTCATGGGTCGGTCGGGTTGAACCTGCTTGACTTTCAGCCCTAGTCTTACACCTCATCTCTGACTATGAATGGGGTCCTACCTATAAAGAGAAAAAATAAATTACCCTTGATACCCTTTGTTTTGATGGTTGGATCACCATGAATAGGGGCACCCGATTGTGTATTAAGTAAACTCTATGGGGCCCACTGTGATGTTTGTGCTTTATCTACGCTGTATATATGTTTTATCAGTTCATTTTAGGGCATGACCCCAAAATTGAATCATATCCGAGGCTTAAGTGGACCACACCACAAGAAACAGTGGGGATAATGATGTCCAATGTTGAAACCTTCCTAGGGCCCACAGTAATGTTTATTTGTCATCCAACCTATTCATAAGGTCACACAAACGTGGATGAAGGGCAAACACGAATATTAGCTTGATCCAAAACTTTTGTGGCCGCCAGGAAGTTTTCAATGGTAGGCATTCAATTCCCACTGTTTCCTATGGTGTGGTCCACTTGAGCTTTGGATATGCTTCAATTTTGGGATCATGCCCTAAAATGAGTGGGAAAAAAGGATGGATGGTGTGGATAAGACACATGCATCTCGATGGGCTGCACAAAGTTACTCGGTACTTTATAAAACTGATAATATCATGTACTATAAAAAAAAAATATTTTCTTGAGCCACCGAATCAACCCATTGAGTCCAAGGTCCACCCTACTCAATGACTAACCGAGTAGTGGTCCCGTTCCTAGTTTAGGATTTCTTACCGTTGGTTACATGTACATGGTTAGGATTTTATAGAATTTGTTATGTAACGGCTATAAAATGATTGGTTAACAACTCCGTCGATGGGATCGAAAAGCCCTTCAATGGGATTGAAGGTCCTTCGATAGAATTAAATTATCATTCGTTCTTATTAAGAAAATTAAGGAATTTTCTATGTGGTTGCTAGACTGTTTCTTCGATCAGATTGGGTGGTTTTTCGATGACATAGAGACTCATCGACAAATTGTCGATGGGATCAATGACCACTCGAAAGTTGCTATTTTGGGCAATGTGTTTTACATAAGCTTAGTACATATTTTAGCCTAACATATTATGTTCCAATTAGAATCCTAAAGTTATGTGATGATCAAACAAGGTTTATCAATAATGGTTAGGATTATCTTGAGATTAATGTTATTTTGGGTCTAAGGTTAGGGCCACCAAAGTACCTCATTTACCTGTGCTTCACTACTTGATGCTTCATGTCCTCTTGTGTATTCGATTTTCAGCTTCTAAGGACTTAACCGACTATATGACATACAAACTCATGTGATTATCAAAACAAGTGCATAAATAAGTGTACTAATAATCTCCTCCTTTGTCAATTATGTAATAAAAATCTAACTTAGACTATATCATGGTCCATACCAATGACAAACCATAACAATAAAAATATTATATGTTTAATATTACAATGATTTATAGATTAAAATATAAGACTCAATACATGTAAACTCTTATATTTCTCTCCCATAATTGCTCTCATATCTTCATTAATTCCCTATAACAACAAACTTTTGGTGGGTCTTGATGTTTCTCTTTCTTTTTATCAATATTTGACAAAGAGATAATTCCATACATATATCAATTAAGCATAGAAAATGAAAAATTAAATAAATCATGGATTTTTCAATACATATATACTGACAAGGGAATGTAAGGGCACATATTACATTAAAAGCAAGGAGTATGCTTATTATGATCATTAAGAAATATATACAATTTTGAATAACAATGACTAATAATAGTCTAACAATAAACATATGATATTTAAATCAAGCAACTTCAAAGCTAAACTATCAAAAATAAAATGAGGTTATATATCCTCGAATTTACCTATCAAACACAAATGAGACTAAATTTATCTAATTTACCTATAGGGCTCACTTAATGAGGCTAAGCTCTTTAGATATGACTATTAAGCCCATAGGGACCTTCTAAAGTTACATATCTGAGGTGTTGTGGTCTCTCAAGTCTCTAGGGAGGGACACCATGGTGGAGGCTGCCAGAACATGTTAGTGTTCAAGGTCTTCATTACTAAAAGAGTCTCCTGAATATGATTCGAACTCCTCCGTATCATCCCATGTTGTTGTTATAGCTATGCATTTAGATCTTACTTTGTAAGTGCATACATATGCATCATGTTTATGACCCCTCACAGTTGGAACATTGAGTTACACTCGATTTTTTTTAAAAATTATCTCTACACATTGGTTCAACCAATTTACCCTTTGTGTCACAACTTTTCCCACTACTAAACTTGAAGAATTTTTAATTTTTTTAAAACAATTCTTCTTTCCCATCCTCATCATCACTATCACTTATAGATTCAATAATCTTATACTTAAGTGAATGCCTATATGAAGTTTTAAGGATGATTAATTTCTTCTTGCTATAGGGGGTCTTAAAGTGTAGTTCATATGTTTGTAGGGAACCTAAGAGTTCTTCTACTTTCATCTCATCAATGTTTTTACACTCTTCTATTGAAGTTACTTTAGGAGTGAATATATTTAGAATGGATCTAAGTATTTTCCTATATATACATCATTCTAGGAGTTTCTCACCTAAACCCCACATGGAGGTGCAAATATCATTCAATTTACTATAAAATTCTTTGAAAGTTTCATTCTTTCATTTTTATATTTTCAAATTGGGTCATTAAGAATTGAAGCTTCGACCTTTTTACCATGCTAGTTCCCTTATGGGTGGTTTCCAATGTGTCAAACACTTCATTACCTATTTTATAAATACAAATTCGTTTAAATTCGTCAGAGAAAACCGCATAATAAATAACATTGAGAGCTTTTGCATCATAAGTATACCAAGCTCTCTCATCCGCACTCTATTTGGATTGGTCCTTGGGAGTGCTAATGGTTCCATCGTTAACCACGACCTATTTTATGGGCACAGTCTATCCTTATTCGACAATTACACAAACCATGGGGTTAAGGGATTTCAAGAAAACCTTCATTTTAGTCTTCTAATAGGCATAGTTAGACCTATCAAAATTAGGTGGTTTTGTAACGGCAGATTCCTCTTAAGTAGACATAATTTTAAAGCCCTTTATCGGATCTTACTCTGGATGGTTAAGTTCTTAAAGAGCAATCCACTTTCATACCAATTGAAATTATATGGGTTGCCTACCACAACGCGTGTGAAAGTTTGACAGAGCTATATAATTATGGCTAAGTCCTAGAAGGGGGGAGGGGGTGATTAGGAATTAAAATCTATTTGCTTACTTCACAATTTACCAATTGAAACTAAGAAGGTGAATTAATACTAAAGCTTCCAAGCCAAAGTAGGTCTAATCACATAAATTATAAAAGATATATCAATCAAGCAACTAGTTTATAGGGTGATAGTGAACTTGTGTGTGTTAGTGTACTGAATTATGCACCTTATTTATCAATCATGTGCGTCTATGTCAAGAAATCGGTTGAGCCCTTGGAAGTTGAAGACTGAAGACATATGAAGATTGGAGCATCGAGGAAGTGAAGAACAAGTAGATGAATGCCTTGGTGACCATGGCCTTGACCCAAAATAACCCTTAAACCTTTAAATATCTCAACCTTAATAGGTATACCTTGTTGATCATCCAAAAGCCTTAGGAGCCTTAATTGAACAAGATAAGATATGCTATAGAGGTCCCGAGTTGCTGAAAATCAAACTGCTTAAAACTACCAGCCTTAGTAATGTACTCAAGTGAAGGTTGATCGATCGAGTCAATCGACAGAATAAGACAAAAAAAAGTCCAACAAGAGAGTTAAGGTGTGCAATATGAATTTTTGTGAGTTACATCTATGGAAAGCAGTGCAGGGTAATGTTTAAGACTGCTATATATACTAGTAGCGGGGTGCTCGATTATATATATTCTGATGTTTGGGGGACAGTGACAATACTGTCTAGAGGAAGAGCACGATACTTCATGAGCTTCATGGACGATTACTCGAGGAAGGTTTTCTTTTACTTCTTAAAGTACAAGTCTGAGGTATTCACCAATTCAAGGAATGGAAGGCGGAAGTAGAAAAGCAAATTGCGAGGTAGATTAAGTGTCTCAAGTCAGATAATGGTACAGAGTACAAAGAGGCAGAATTCATGCGAAGTTACCTAAAATAGGGCATCACAAGGCACTTTTCAACTCTAGTGACCCCAAAATAGAATGTGGTCGTAGAGAGGATGAACATAACTCTATTGGAGAGGGCGAGAATACAGTTGCATGCGGAGTTACCTAAAAGCTTATGGGCAGAAGTGGTTAACATTATATGCTATATTGTAAATTAATCACTATTTACAACACTAGACACCAAGGTTACAGAGAAAGTCTGGATAAACAAGGATACTGATTACTCAGGATTGGGGATATTCAGGTGTAACGCCTTGAAAATTGGCACCCGAGCACATAGACTCTGATCCCGAGTTTTCGGGTGTTAATTAAATGAAAATGCATGTGTGACTTGTTTAGATTCACATTTATTCAACACACGAATAATAAGAGTTGCGCAATTTAATTTAACAGAACCAAAGTGAGGTAAAGATAATAAAAATCAATAAATATATTGCAAACAGTCAAAGTACAATTAAAAAGTGGTGTCTACCCAAATGAAAATTATACAAGCCACAATATACATACCCAAGATGGTGAAAGTGTAGAGTTTTCAGTTTATATCAAATCCTCCAAAACATAAAGATGGTGGCACAAGACGATCTAAGCCTATTCGTCTAAGGTCTCACTAGTACTTGTATTAATGATATGCCTGGTTGGTATTTTAAAACACCATCCCAGATGGGAGTGAGTAGCTAACTCAGTAGTTCCATTAGTTCTAAGTCACACATGTTATCGACTTAATTAATGTAGTTAATGATAAAATAAGAAATCAAGAACTTTCTAAATACTCTTGTAAAATGTATGATGGAGATTATGAAATGATGCAAGCACCTCACAATCCAACACTCCCTCATAAGCGACTTCAACGCTTATTTCACAAATGCCAACACTCCCTTATCACGCAACTCTAACGCCAAATCGACACATCCTATCTATTGCAATAAGATTAATGTGTATGTTAGCTGATTAATTATTGAGTTCATTTATCCAGCATATTGACGAAGATAGGATACCGATATTATATCACGAGTCCGCACATAATGACTCCTCACTAGTGTCCATTGATCCAAATTTAGGTATCACCCGTTTATCTCATAAAGTAACGATTTCAAAGGTATAACATGATGTCCAAAGATATGAAGATAAACTCGGTATAGGTCGTCACCCAAATACCGAGTATGATCACTCAGTTCTGAAGCGCGGGCTTATCACATAAAACAAAATCACTAAAAAAGAAAAGGGCTCGTCTCCCAATTCCATTCGTGTCTGGGTCGTTCAAACGGTACTCTGTCACGGAACCATCAGTCGGGTAATTTGATGGGGGCCGTTCGAATAATGATCTATCACCTCCATTAGTGCTCATTGGTAACTATGGGGAGGCTCGTCACCCCAGCTTAGGCTGGTAGCTCAGACACGGTGTCCTATACTACTATGTCCGGCTTATGAGTCTTAGTAGGATCATATCACACTAACGGTTATGAATGGATATATCCATTAGGAATGAGGTATCCTAGATTTTATTAGGTCATGTCACATATTTTGAACATACATGATCAATCAACTAGTAGACTAATTCGATTGATATGGGAGAACCCCAGCGTAACCGACATTGGGTGCAAGAATCTCGTGTAGTCTAGTTACTGTCGGTCGTCCGTGTTTAACCCGGGTCGATCGAACAAGCCTAGGGTGGCCGCCCTAACTTAGGCCACCCATTTTGTTCGACCGGTTAGCCAATTGACCCAACATTGTAGCAATCCTAATATTGTTAAGGACTAAACACTACATCACATAATTATAGTATAAGTTCTACTACAAAATCACTTAGAGATTTCATCGAACATATAAGTATCCATAGGGTACTATGTTAACTAAGGTATTAAATCAAACATATGAGCATGCATAAAGCAATATAATCACTTAAGCATTAAATCAAGCACATGAGTATCGACAAAGCAACACATTCCACCATTCAGGCATTTCATCAAACATGTGAGAATCCATATCCAACAAATAACATATATTATAGTAAAATCAAAATGTTAACATATTAGCATACACAAATTTATCTACAAGCAACTAATCATTAACCAAGACTCTCAAGGGTTGATAAAAGATAACTTAGAGATAATGGTCCACACATTTGCAATGATTCGCCCGACTCAAAGTGTTTTTAGGATTGAGGATTTGGAGAAAATGATTCCTATCCCAATTTTGAAGCAATTAGGTAAGATTTATGCAATTTAATTTACAAAAATATATGTTGGAAAGTAGGATTCGTTTCTTACCTTTCGATCGTGAGTGTGATGGATTCGGTGAAGGAAAACGGTCTAGGCTAAGGCTTGATCGAAGGAACTCACCAAGAAAACTCTAAGATCTCCCTCCTCTTTCTCTCTTTCTCTCTAGGGTAAATTCGTATGTAGAGAGTGGATATAATATGAAATGGTATTTATAATGCCAGATGTTGCACAAATGGCCTCAATGACCCTTTACTCATTATACTAACCATGGAGGGGGTTGTTTCCAACTAATGGGACACACTGGGAGGTGTACAAGTCAATCTAAGCCATGAGATAAGTGCCACAATAGGCAATCTATATTTAGACACAACCATCTGATGATCGGAAGTGTCGATTAATTGGGAAGGCCCTAACTTAGATCGACGATCACCGATGATCAATCGAGACCATGGTTATACGGATATGTGTGGAGAAATATCTTTAGTCGGTACCCTGAATTTAGTTATGAATTGACTGTCTAAAAGTTACAACTTCGCGAAAGAACAATGGGCTAATTTCACTTAAATTTCAGGTTTTTATTTAAGGCATTCACATATCCCATACACTTGGCTTGCGGTCTAAGTTGAGCAATTCGAGACGTGATCTCGGTTCGATGTCCCGCGATGGACGTTTAAGCCCACTAAGACGAAATATTTCTATAGCCTCAAGTTTAATGGTCCACTAACAAGCGGTCTAGAGCTTTTTTGGATAATCAGGGCATTTCTAGAATGAATTGGGTATGTAGATTTCTTATGCGCAATGATTAGAGTTTGGATTAGCTAAGTTCATAGTGTGGCGTATTCGTAACTAGCAAAAATGACGATTCATTCATAATCACCCTAAACCACCGGTTCTTATGCTAGACAAGTAACTGAGTCAATTTAGTTTATTAATTAAGATCTGATCTCTAATCGTCTCAGCTTTTGGTATATCTTTATTTAGTTATAGTTGTCTTGATTAGTTAATGATAGGTCAGTTAGATTTTAACTCTCTGTAAATAAATCACGTGACTAAATTCGATGTTTAAGTGATCGGGTGGATTCAATGTTTAAGTGATCGGGTTGGCTTCCTACAGTTAATTAATCGGATTTGTGGGGTTCTTTACCGGTACCACCCATGTATAGGCTTACCTCGAGCATTAAGGGTCAGTCAGTGACAACGTGAGCTATTTATATCGAAAATTTTCAAGGATTTTTGAAAATTCAAAATGCTACATCAGGTGTCCAATATACGTCTAAGTGTAGAGTGGACAAATGATGAAGTTGGATCCCAAATATAAAAAAGTACATCTTTGTTGGGTATGAGAAACGTATCAAGGGTTACAAGCTTTGGGATATAAGTTCTCGGAAGGTGGTTATTAGCAGAGATGTAACTTCGATGAGGCATTAATGTTCAAGGTCAATAAGGACGCTGCAGAGAAGTTATAAATACATGGTGATGTAGTGAGATTGTCGGTGCAAGTAGAGTCAGTTGAGCTAGTTACTAAAGGTGAAATTCAATAAGAGTAAGAAACAGACCAAAACAATCACTAAGATACCCAAGAGAGTATAACCATGAACATGGAGAGAAGAACCATTAGAGCCCCTATACGATGTGGGTTCGAGTACATGGTTTCTTTCATATTGTTCACAGGGAGTGGAGATCCCTCCACCTTTCAAGAGGGTAAGTTTGGAAAGGATGACGACATGTGGATGCCAGCCATGACGAAGGAGATGAAGTAATATCCAAGGCAGTGGTACAAGCAGTTCTATTGATGCTATACGTTGATGATATGCTGATCGCTGCGAAGCAAAAGAATGGGATATTCATGCTTAAGTCTCTGTTAAATAAGGAGTTTGACATAAAGGATCTGAATGTTACGAAGAAGATCTTAGGTATAAAAATTCACAGAGATAGAAATTATAAAAAGTTGTATCTATCTCAGAAGGGTTATATGTAGAAGATGCAAGAAAGGTTCTATATGGAAAGTGCTAAGCCAATCAGCTGCCTCTAGTAGGTCACTTTAAATTATCAGCCAAGTTATGTCCACATACAAAAGAGGGGATTTCAGACGTGTCATAGGTGTCGTACGTGAGTGTAATGGGGAGTCTCATGTATGCGATGGTTTGTACGAGGTAGGATTCTCATAGGCAATTAGTGTGGTAAGCAGATAGATATATGACGAATTTAAGAAAAGAGCATTGGAATATAGTTAAGTGGATTCTCAAGTATCTCAGGGGCACAATTTACATTGAGATCATGTTTAGGAGACATGGAGCTTTAGGTGGAGTTGTAGGATATATAGATTCAGATTATGCAGGAGATGTGGAAAAAACTAGAAGACCTATACATGGCAAAGTCCCTCACTAAGAAGTATTTTGTGAAGAAATAATTTTTTGGGCTACGGATGAAGGATTCGATCTCCTTGAGCACATGAACTCATTTACAAAGCCATGTAGTGAGTTGTTAAGGTTAGGAGTAATGATTGAGGACGAAAATAAAGTGTTGTTACTTTTAGTATTACTTCTCAAATTATATGATCATCTCGTTACTACTCTATTGTATGAAAAGAATATAATGAAGCTGAAAGAAATCATCGTGTATCTTGTTTTTAATGAGATGAGAAAGAAGTTAAGCAACGAAGACTCTTTAGCAGAAGGGTTAGTTGCGAAAGGTCTACATCAAAATGAAATACTAAGGATGGATGCTTCTACTATGGCATAAATGGGTACTTCAAGAGAGACTGCCAGAAATGAAAATATGACATAGAAAGTAAAGGTAAAAGCAACACGAGGTAATCAGCTAGCGTAAAGGAAGATAGCTCAAAAGGAGATCTCCTCTCAATGTTCTCAGGTATGAGTCATCTTTTAGATACTTGGATACTCGATTCAAGATGTTCGTATCATATGTGATTGGATATGACTTGATTCGATTCTTATAAATCATTCACATAACACCCGTGACTAAGTAATTGAGTTGAGAATGCTCAAGTGTCAAATTTCGGAGTGTGACAAGTTCCATATCTAATTT
The DNA here is from genome assembly GCF_029962835.1 of Magnolia sinica. NCBI lineage: Eukaryota > Viridiplantae > Streptophyta > Magnoliopsida > Magnoliales > Magnoliaceae > Magnolia > Magnolia sinica. The sequence goes on from NC_080586.1 coordinate 19,658,845, forward strand.
AATCAAACTAAGCCTGAGGTTTCTATGTCAATCTTTCGACTTAAATAATCTCTTAGAGAAACAACCGAACGGTTTATTATTTGCTTTAAAAAGGCAAAGAACCGATACTCGATGGCTCTACTTGAGTCCGAATTTATTAAATTAGCCCAAGAAGGTATAAACATTGAATTTTAAAAGAAGTTTAATGGCATGGACTTCAAAAATCTCTTCGAAATCTTTACCCGTGTCACTTGCTATGAATGAATTATCTATGAGGAGAACCAAATAATGAATGCAATATAAGGGACCTACTATTAGGAATTAAATTATGAGTTAGCCGCCACTAAGGTGGTGACCAAATGGTCTTATGAATGTTTGGTTTTGACTAGATCAAAAGTACAAACCCTTATGAAAATGAACTCCAAAAAGAATACTTTTGAGTCTAGCAAGTAATATATTTTCAACATAACCGAAATCGATGAAATTTTTATCACCTTCGGAAAGCTAAATTTATTAAAATCTCATATTATTCAGAAAATCTCATCGATCGAGAAACTCAAGAAAGAAAAATTATGTAAGTGGCATGAAACTAAAACTCGTTCATCAACAATCATGTCATTTTCAGGAACATGGGGATTGACAGAGATCTATTCCCCAAGATGACTGAAGTCAATGCCTCCCGGAAAGAAAACAACGTCAGCACCTTAATATGCTAAGAAGCCATCCCTACCGGTTAGGAAACTGACTAATCCGCCTTTGAAAAAAATCCCAATGACCTTGGGATAAGAGGCAGGGTCACAATAGAATAATAAGATGAAGACCCAAGGTATATAGTATCGGCCGATACGTAACGATAATGGCTAACAGTAACGGTCAGGGCGTAACGGGCATATAACGGCTAGTTTTTTCTTTTTTTCTTTTTAAGATCCGATTTTTTATTTTTTTATACTTCTTTCTTCCAAACTCTTTCTAAATCATTTTATTATAATTTTTGGCCACTCTTAGCTTGAAATTATGGATAAAAATAACTTATATTAAGGATTTTCTTAATTCGAAACTCTGTGGGCCATATAACAGCTAGTTTTTTTTCTTTTTAAGATCCGATTTTTCATTTTTTTTTATACTTTTTTCTTCCAAACTCTTTCTAAATCATTTTATTACAATTTTCGGCCACTCTTAGCTTGAAATTACGGATAAAAATAACTTATATTAAGGATTATCTTAATTCGAAACTCTGTGGGCCATTTTCCAGAAATTCCTTTAAAATAGGTATTTATACTTTTAATTCAATGTGTTGTTGTTTTAATGGTAGAATATTATGTGTTAATCATAATAGAACATATTAATGTCCATTTAACGGATTGTTGTTGTGATTTTATTTTATTTTTTATATTTTTTTCTATTTACGCACTATTTTCGGCCCTTTTTTTTAAAATTCAAAAAATCAATTTTTATTCAATGTGTTGATGTTTTAATGGTAGAATATAATGTATTAATCATAGTAAAAGATATTAATATCTATTTAACAGATTGTTGTTGTGATTTTATAATTATTCTTATTTACACACTACTTTCGCCCTTTTTTAAAAAAAAATTCAAAAAATTAAATTTTTATTTAACGAGTTACTCTTTTAATGGTAGAATATGATATATTAATCATATTAGAACATATTAGTGTCCATTTAATAGATTATTGTTGTGACTTTATTTTTTATAATTTTTTTCTATTTACGCACTATTTTCGGCCCCCATTTTTTTAAAAAAATTTGAAAAATCATTTTTTATTTAATGTACTACTATTTTAATAGTAGAATATGATGTATTAATCATAGTAGAATATTTTAATGTCTATTTAATAGATTATTGTTATGATTTTATAATTTTTAATAATTTTTTTCTATTTACGCACTATTTTCGGCCCTTTTTTTTTAAATTTGAAAAATCATTTTTATTTAATGTGTTGCCATTTTAATAATAGAATATGATGTGTTAATCATATTAGAATATATTAATATCTATCTAATAGATTATTGTTGTAATTTTATATTTTTTTTATAATTTGTTTCTATTTACGCACTATTTTCGGCCTTTTTAAAAAAAAAATTAAAAATCAATTTTTATTTAATATGTTGATATTTTAATGATAAAATATGATGTTTTAATCATATTAAAACGTATTAATATCTTTTTAATAGATTATTGTTGTGATTTTATATTTTTTAATAATTTTTTTCTATTTACGCACTATTTTCAGCCTTTTTTTAAAATTCAAAAAATCATTTTTTATTTAATGTGTTATTGTTTTAATAATAGAATATAATGTGTTAATCATAGTATAACATATTAATATCTATTTAATAGATTAATGTTGTGATTTTATATTTTTATTTATGCACTATTTTCGGCCTTTTAAAAAAAAAAATTGAAAAATCAATTTTTATTTAATACATTGCTGTTTTAATGATAGAATATGATGTGTTAACTGTTAATCATAATAAAACATATTAATGTTCATTTAACAGATTATCGTTGTGATTTTATATTTTTTTAAGTTTTTTTCCATTTTCGAATTAGTGACTTTATGTTTATATTTTCTTATATTAGACAGGTTTTGGAGCTTCTTAGAGTTTGGAATATAAAATCATCTTTATTAATTATATTCTGAAGTTCAAACTTTCTATTATTAATTTATTTACATTATGTACATAACATAAAAGTAAAAACTATATATAAATTTAAAATAACAAGTAGACTCACAATCTTACATGGACATAAGTCATATCTAATTTACCTAAGATGTATGGGTCTGACCAATAAGTAAGTGAGGATATTGAATGACAACATTGTCAGAGGGTTGGTGGTAATATACACCAAATGAAGTGCAACTATTATGATAGACTAGTAACAGGTAGAATTACGCGTTTAAAATAATATTTGGTACATCGAAAGGGTCAAGTTGCAGGATGTACTAGAGTACTGAAAGAGATAATGATTTTAATGTAAGCCAGTCTAGATGAGTGGAAGGGTAAACGTGCTGCTAGACAAAAGAAAAAAGATGAGATTTTGGATGCAGCCTGACATGAGGTGTTTGGTCTTGAATATACGGGCGTTCGTGATGAAAATATTATTGATTCTGACGAAGAATTGGATTGAGAATTAACTATAGTTAAGAGAGAGAGCTTGCATCTATCTCATGAAGAGGAAGAACGTCACCACATGTTTGCCACGAGTGAGTCAATACATGATATAGAGGGGGGGGGGGGAGTGGGAGTGTAGTTGGGAGTGCGACTGCTTTTACAGGTGGGGGTGGGGCTAGATTTAGTGGGTTACGACGTATGTTTAGGAGCCGATAAGAGACATCTTCACGTGATGCTCTTATACATTTAGATGAAGAAGTAAATGAACGTAGGAGACCCTCTATTAATCCAATCTTATTTAGGAAATAATCAAATAAACAAAAGAAAATAAAACAAATGTAGAGTAGAACTTCCGTTGAGAAGCTAGGTAAGGTAACAACAAAGTTATTTATACATGCCAACGTACCTCATAATGTGACCAATTCTCCATATTGGGAGGTGGTAATTGATGCAGCAGCAGAAGCAGGTGAATGAATTAAAGCTCTCGCGGCTAGGGATATTAGGGAGAGATGGACAGATGCAGAGTATTTGGATGTGAAAGTATACGTGACTACTTTTAAACCTGTATGGTAGACTAGAGGATGCATGATCATGTGTGATGGTTGGACTGGCCCAACCAGATGCAGCATGATCAATTTAATGGTGTACTAACACTTAGTAACTATATACCACAAGTCAATTGATGCCTCAGTGAAAAGGCCAAGCTATATGTCCTAGAGAGGGGGGGGGGGGGGGTGAATAGGACTATGCCAAATTTAGACTATAACAACGAAAAAATGATAATCAAATAAAATAAATCAATTCACAATGCTTAAAATGAAAAGCAGCCTCAATAATCAAGTGTTGAGAGATTGAAACAAATACAGTTCTAAGGACAACCTTACACCATAAAAACCAAGGGTTTATGGTAGGACAACCTTATTTTTAGAATGTTCTTTGTATCAAAAACTCAAACTAAAGAGGAATAAATAAATAACAAAGAATTAAAAATTTGTAAGAATTTAAATCTAAATTATTACAACATTTTCCACTATGCTTGAAATGTAAATATTACAACATTCACATCCACACATACATTCCACAACTTGAATGATAAAAGATAGGAAATTAAGCAAACATTCAAGCTACAATACACAAGGAGTTATAGTAGTTCGCCTGTGTGTTCACCAACTGTTAAACAACAGCCACACAGAATGCTACTCCACTCCTAATATCCTCACACAGGGGATATTAACATTCACTATCAAAATAGGTTTCACAGGTTCACCTAAAACCTTCACAGTTGTGTCTTTTTAACTTGGACTTACACAATCCAAAAATCCACACTTTCTGAGTTTTCTAGCTCTCCTCAGATAACCAAACACAATAAGATTTTTGTGGCTTAATCTCAAAAGAAACCAAAAACAGAATGTAAATTACAATAATGTAAAATACCTGGATTTTTCCTTTGTATCAGCCCGAAAGAACTAAGTCGAAGTAGAGGTTCGAATGTCAAAGTTCAATATTCAATACTCACTTTATAATGGTTCTAGGTTCTAATAGATTTTAAATTAAACCAAAATGAGCTAGCTTTAATTGATTTTGATTCCATAAAAAGGAAAATAACACTTCCTCTTTTCAAATCAGATTGGAATACAAGAAACAAAATCAATTTAAAAAGCTAAAGAAAAAGAATATTAAATATGCACACTTAGCTTAAAATGGAGCACAGACTTATCTCTCAGAAAGTCGAATTACAATTACTTCAGATATCCTCAATATTCAGAGATTCGTGCTCTATTTATAGGTGAGCAAATCGCATTTTTGACTGGTCCAGAGATTGCTACGACTGGTTTTAGAACCAACGGATATTTGAAAATTTGAGCGCGATAAGATAAGACAGTTTTATGACTGGTCGTAGGTAGTCTACGACTGGTTGAAGGACACCTTCGACTGGTCTTAGGTTGATCACGACTAGTCGAAGCCAAGCAAAATACATCGCTGTAGTCTGAGTCGTAGGTTCACGACTGGTTGAAGGACACCTTCGACTGGTCTTAGGTTGATCACGACTAGTTGAAGCCAAGCAAAATACATCGTTGTAGTTTGAGTCGTAGGTTCACGACTGGTCGAAGGAATAGTCGACACTATTCATACAACTGGTCAAACAGACCCCAGGACCGGTCAAAGCTTAACAAAAAATTTTGAATTTTACAACAAACTTACGACTGGTCCAGGAAAATCTTAGACATGTCGAAGCAGTGCTAGGACTAGTCGAGAAAGATCCAGGACTAGTCTTAGAGCAGACCAGATTTTCAAGTATAAAACATTTGCATTATGTATCCGAAATGACCCACTATAAAGGTCAACCCAAGGTCAAACATACTTTAATAGTGAAGTAAGGACATTGAACCCTTCAGATATGTAACCTTTAAAGAAAGTGAAGCTTGAAATCTTGATGTAGCTTTTCCTTAAAAGCTTCAATTACGCAATCTTAAATCTTGACTTGTAACTTGTAAATTCAGTTGAACATTCTCGAGTCTTGACTTGTAAACATGTCTTGTCTTTCGAAGTCGATCTTGCGAAACAATGTCGTGGCTTGACATATCTTGAGTTGAGCATTGTGCTTCACTAATGCAGTCAACATCCATACACTGAGACTCGCTTCATCCATACATGCTTCATCCATACTGTGTCTCGGACATTTGCATTTATGTAATTTCACAAAGTACAAGCAGTATTTTTAGCACCATAAATTTGACAACATAAAGGGGCTTTCAACCATAGCACTTACACTCAGCCGTAACAAACAATTCTAATTATATTATTGAAATAATGGATAAAGTTGTGGATGAGATTGAAGAGAAAAATATAGTGCAGATTGTAACAGATAATGAAGCATCATATAAGCTTGTAGGACATAAGTTGATGAAAAAGAGACTACATATTTTTTTTATCACCATGTGCTGCCCATTATATTGATCTTATAATAGAAGATATTGGGAAGAAGAAGAATGTTAAGGAAATAGTCGAAAGGGCAAGATAAGTAATGACGTTTATTTATAATTATAATTAAGTAGTCGAATAATGAGGAAGTTCACGAAAGGACGAGAGTTGTTGAGGCTTGCGGCGACTAGATTCGCAACAAACTTTATAGCATTAGAGAGTTTATACAAGCATAGGAGAGAGTTGAGTGAGATATTTGCTTCCTGAGATTAGCTCAACACAAAATATTGGTAGAAGATATTAGGGACACCGGTTGAAGTTGCGAACATCAAATGGGACAATAAATATTGGAAGACGGTCAAGTCGATCCTAAAGGTGATGAAGCCAATAATGATGGTACTCCATCTTGTTGAGACCGACTAAGCACTTACCATGGACTTCCTATACGATGTCATGGATAAGGCAAAGTTGACAATTCAATGTAATCGTAGAAGCTAGGAGTCTTATTGGATGATAATCGGCAAGAGATGGACAAGACAACTCCATCACGATCTTCATATAGTAGGTTACTACCTAAATCATAGGTATGGATATGCCCAATCATTTATTGCAGATAATGTAGTTCGTATCAGGCTAAAAAATGTGATAAAGAGATTAGAGCCTAACTTAGATATGCAAATAAAAATATTGAATGAATTAGATACATTTGAAAATCGCCTGGGTAGCTTTGGAGATGCTCTTGCATAGCATGCAGTATTTAGATTGCAACCGCCCGAATGATGGATAAACTTCAAAGAGAGTACGAAGGCTCTCCAAAAAATTGTAGTAAAAGTTTTAAGCCGAACAACATCTTCTTTTAGCTGCGAAAAGAATTGGAGTTGTTTTGCACTTATTCATTCAAAGAATAGGAATAGATTGCAGACTAAGATGTTGGATAAACTTATCTTCATGTACTACAATATGAAGCTAAGAATGCGATGACATCATAGGAGCATTATAGTCACCGATGACATAGACTACTGTCTAATAAACTTGGACAATATTTATGATGAGGACGACCTGCTTCTACCTTTGTTGGAAATAAAGAAAAAAAAATTGAAGAGGATTGTGAAGAATTAGAAATTGATGACCTACTAATACGCACAACACAACAAGAGAGTCGTGCAACTATGTTGGACCTAAAAAGGGGCAACTTTTATGCCAAGTATAGCTCAAGATCAACAAAAGAGTACGAGTAGTGGTAGCGTGACCATGTCGTATAATGGTAATGATGACGCCCCTGTCCCTGGTGCTGGCACTTCTGGTGTTGCTCAGCACACCATACCTGTTTACAGATCGTGATGCCGATGAACATCGATAATGTAGTACACAAGGTCAAGTTACGATACAACCAGCAAGAGGAGGGTAGGTCTAGTGGTGCACGGGGTCCAGGAGGTCTAGAACATCAACAAGCTCATGGTCCTGGTTATTATGATGTATATTCTTATAGCCAGTTGGATTATGATTATAGTTATACTGAGCCTGTTCCATCACATTCATATTAGAGTAGTCCTCCCAATCCATATCCATATGATTATAGTCATAGATATCCAGATCCAAATCGAAGTTACTCATCACAGACACACTCTCAATCTCAAGATTCTCAACAGCCTGAGTACAGACACCAATATAGCTATTCGACAGGTACTGGTGGATATCCCTTACTCAGGGTCGGAGTCATTGCTTAGTCAGGATCAGTCATCCTCTAGTTTCGTTAGTCTAGTATTTCCTTCTAGCACTGGATATTATGGATATGCAGCACCTCCAGCTATTGGACAACCTCAATCTGATGATGACGATGATGTGGAGGTTGAACAACCACAAAAAAAAAAAAAAACAGATTTTCATTTTAGTGGTGACTTGTGAATTTTATTACGGTAATTGTAAGTATATATTTATATTAAGGTAAGTATTTGCAGCAGTATTATTGTAAGCACACACTTGACACTGCCAAACTTGTATTTAAAATAGCTCCCCTGACAACCAATCAAATAATCCTTAATCAAGTTGCAGGGCAGTATATCAAACACTACTATTTTTTTTTATAATATTCTTGACTTGAGGATGACAGGTCACAAGACAGGAATCACAACCACATGAACAGGATAAGAGGAGAAGTCTCTGACATATTGAAGAATGAAAACTTTAAAATAGAATGAACGTTGTAATTTATGCAAGTCTAGATTCTCTCGACTCACTCTACTATAGAGTCATAGACTCTAGAGTAGAGACCTCACTCATTCTCAGGTATATTAAATTGTTAATAATTTAATATAGAATAAATTATAAAAAAATAATTACAAACATGTACACATGTAAGATACTTTGATATTACATTCATTCTAATATATCTATCATTGATAGCAGATAGTTAGAAAATTAAATATATGAGTTTCGCAGTCAAATCCAAGTTGTCTAGTTCATAAATTCATCAGATAGACTAATTTCTCACTAAAGAGTGGACCGTTACATCACTATAAATATGTTTCAATTTATAAATGAATGCATATTTGGAATACTTAGAATATTCTGGATTTCATCCATATTTTTTTGGCAAAAAAAAAAAGAATTACACAATTACGAGCCATTACACTCCCGTATCCGTATAGGTAATGGTGGGCACCGTTATGCCCACCGATACTGACACGTGATACCTTGTGAAGAGTGTATCAACAAGTTCACCGGTAGCGCACATTATGTGATTGTTACTTGAGACAAATTCACGATGACCACTGATGACCATCCATGGCCGACATGTGAATTGCTTCATTATAACCATCATAGTCATTCAGAGTAATACGACCAACGACCATGGTGTCATTATAACATCGAGAACTATGTAAACCATGATATAAGGTGAAATGGTCTCAACAAATTCGCTATGATCACGCTATGCCAGGAAGTTTGCCTCATCTTGGAACTCGACTCCAAGGAATTACAATATAAGTATTTCACAACAATTTCGTTAATTATAAAGGAAATATATTTCGAGTGGATATAAATATTGGATAGACAAACGTCCCGAATGTTCAAGGATGGTAAAGCCACCAGAGGCCTAGAGAGATTGTTAGACCATCATCGTCCATAAAAATTTTTGCAGCCACCTAAGGATTGACCAGGGCGCAGAAGCGCTGACTATGAAGGTAGAGTGTCGCAACCAGAGTCTTTATGATAATAGACCATATTATTTGAAAAAGCTGCAACCAATAGCGTAGCGTCTAAAGTCTCGGGTTGTGCACCAAACAATCTAAGAGAGAATGGGTGATGGAGACACCCCAACAAACCCAAGCAATACGATTATGGATGCAACTTTTAGAGAAGACAATCTCATCCTTGAAGGATCCTTCATTGGCGACCAATTGTTTAAAAATTCTCCCCGGTGGCAAGACATCTCAGAAGACTTTACAAAAGGAAGCCAATCATCAATGCTTATGGAAGAGACTGGAAAGACTAAATTACAATTTGGGAAGACTAAATTACAATTTGGGACCCTATCACCCCTCACGGTGGATTACAACATAATCTTTATGCTTTTAATGATTTTTCAGGCAAAGCCTGACCTGCCAGATTGTATGACAAGCGACATTGAATAAGAATGTTTAAATTAGGTTGAATCCTCATTTATTGTTATTGGCTAAGATATAGAGTCAGGCCAACTATTATGATAGAAGAAGACAAGTCTGACAAAGTGGTCATTACAAAACTTTCTCACCTATGATGAAGCACCTCAATCCTTTATACGTATCAACTCACATGGACTGCTGCTCGGTCACCAAAATCCTGACAATGGTGCTGCTGTTAACATTATGCTCATGCTTATGATTCACAAGCTTGGAAAAATACCTTAGGATTTTATTCCAATTGAAGTCAAGGTCTCCAATTTTACTGAAGGGATCACAACGACTTAAGATTTTCTTCCTATCGAATTCCTGATAAGGAGTTATATTGATTTTTTTAGTTGACCAACCATTAAGAATAGATGAAAAAATTATGCAAAACATTCTTAGGGTATATGTCGTTTATCCAAGTACTTGGTGGTTAATTTTTTACGGGTCACGGACCGATTGGTCGTCAAGAGTTGGCATCATTATAATATCTCCGAATGAGAAGAGAAAAGAGTATGCTTTCCAACTCGAGTTTGAATATACAAATAATCAAGTGGAGTATGAAGCCTTGACCATCAGACTCAAAATCTTGATAAAGCTTAGAGCAATAACTGTTGAGATCATTAGAGAATCCTAATTTGTGATCAACTAGCTAGTCGGGTTGTATAAATGTTCAAGTTGGATATTGATGCCCTATTATGGGATGACAATTTAGCTATTGTCAGATTTTGATGATGGAGTTTATAAGTATGTCTCTCAAAATCAGAATGCCGATGGAAACAAAATGACGTAAATTACAATTGGGCTTTGGTTGCTAGATGAAATGACCAAGAGGTTCCTCACAGTCTAAAGAAGATCACTTCAATTAATCAAGCAAGGGGTCATGACTCTGAAAATCGCCTCCATAAATATTTCTCAAGATGACTGGAGGACCCCAATTATTTATTATTTTATAAGGTCAAGCAATAAAATTAATCGGTCAATCTAGAGGATTGCCCACGTTAAATAATCATCGACGACAACATTTATCGTAAAAGAACTGACAGTCTCTTATTAAACTGCTTGGGAATGGGCGAAGCAATGATCGTCATGAGAGAGGTTCATGAAAGTATTTGTGAAGCTCATCAAGCAAGGTAAAAAATGTGATAGTTTATCAGTCAACATAATTATTATTGGCTAACAATATTAAAAGACTATATGAAATATGTTAAAAGATGTCAAGCTTTTCAGAAACATGGGCTACTGTAACATGTAATAGCCATAAAACTTCATCCAATCGTCAAGCCATGACTTTTTCATAGATAGGTCATAGATTTGATTGAGAAAATATTCTTACTTTCGTCTAACTAGCATAACTTTATAATTGTCGCGATTGAATATTTCACCAAATGGTCCGAATCTAGGTCGATGAAAGGGGTTAGCTAAATATGAATAATTAACGTTATTAAAGTGCATGTCATTCACAGGTTCAAATTTTCATAAACCATCACAGTCGATAAGGGGGGCGCATTTTTAGAAAGTCAGGTGAAAGCGTTCGTGATGCTTATAAATTCAAATTCGTAAACTCTACTCCATATTATGATCAAGCAAATGGTCAGGTCAAGTCAACTAACAAGATATTGAAGTATATGTTAAAACACATGACCGATGATAATCATTGTTGTTGGAACAAAACTTTGTGAGAGGTACTTTGGGCTTATCAAACATCACAGAGGACAATGGAGTTACTTCATTCACTTTAACGTAAGGACATGATGTCATCTTACCCATGGATATAAATATACAATCTCTCCAGGCGGCCTTTCTGCATCAGCTCACCTCATAAGAATTTGTCGAACCGATGATGATTAAGCTAGAAGAATTGGATCACATCAGGATGCAAGCCATGGATTCATTGAAGGTTCATAAGGCTATGTTTTCCAAGGTTTACAACAAAAATGTAAAAGGGAAGTCATTTGCTAAAGGTACACTTGTGTGGAAGACTATACTTCCATTAGCACAAAGAGTCCCAAATTTGAAAAATAGTCCCCTAGCTTAGGAAGGATAATATATTATAAAGAAAGTATTACGTGAATGCGCCAACCTATTGCAAGATTTAAACACACAAGAAAGTTAAAAATGCCATCAACGACCGTTATTTGAAGAAATATATACCCACTCTTTGAGAGTTTATGAAAAAATAAACCAATACAGCCAAAATACAAGACGAAATAGGCAAGAAAATTTCTAAAAAATCTAAATAGGCAACAACGTATAAAAAGTGATTGCATTTTCATTCAAAATAAAATTAGCCTTACAAGAAAAGATATGATCTATTTTACCATTTCTCTTTTAATATATTGAAATTACAAATTAAGTGTTACAAAAGGGAACAAAGCTCGTCTCTAACTGATTATCCAAAAAGTGTTTTTAAATTGATTTTTGAAGTGGTTGACCTTCTGAATTTCGGTTGTTGCCTATACAGAGCATTACTCTTTCACTCCTTCATTCTACAAGTAGTCGAACACGTAAAGGAAGACTTCAGCAGATAGGAGTATTGGCAAAGGATGGAGAAAGAGGAGTCTGGAAGATGAGTCAAGCCTTGCCTATAAAGCCCGTTTTATAGAAAGTTGTGGTCATTGATCTCTTCACCAACAGTTAATAAGAGACATCATGATAGGCAATTTCCAAAGCAAATGATTGCGCTCAACTGCCATAAATTGACCCCATGCCGACACATGTCATCTGTCACTTCCAATAAAAGGCCAAAAAATGCATTGTATCTTCACATTCTCTAAATGCAAAGAGACGTGAGGGGGCATTGTTTATACTAGACTTGATACAACTTAAACCAACAAGCGAGATGTTACCATGTGTCAGAACTCTCATACAAAAGCAAAGGAGTAAGCATACTTGCAGCTGGAAAAAACCACAAATACTTATCTACCGAGGACACATATCTTACTAAGAAGGCCAGGCACCTAGAAATGTACGCATGGTCAAAACCCTAAAGGCAATCATTTACCCTATGACATGTGACCAACAGATAAATGGTATGCTCAACTTACAGCGTGTAAAGGATGCCTTGTTGAAGATTTGCCATTATTGGACTCTTATTTAACCAGTCACCGTACGTCAAGACTTTTGCTAGAATAATTGATGTTTCAAGACTCTTATTTTAAGAAAGAATTATACCCAAAGATCATAAGTGATCTTCTCGAAGACAATGAAATCGTATATAAAGAGCAGGAAGCCGTCCAAAGACAAAGACATCGTCCCTTACAGTAGCATAATGACTAAAGGACTCCATATCCAAACAAAACACATTAAGATAAAGTTTTCACCTAATATGAAGACTACTTACGGAAGCTCTGAGGTCTCATGCATGGCCACCGCTTCTCTAAACCTATAAAAGTAGCATAGAAAGATGAGCTCAGAGCCTCACGCAAACACAATCATACGCAAATCTTTTCAGCTCTATACTACCTAACTTATCTTTTGTTCCTCATGGACACTTATTCTAATTAGTTTTAATTTCAATTCCTCCACTTTTATCCAACACCATCCTGTAGTAAGATCGGAGTCCTTAGAATATTTGCTTAGCTTAGTTTTCACTTCTATCCAGCGTACTACTACAGCAAGCCAATTAGTTTGGTTTAAATATCCATGATCTCATTGTCAGATCCCTTAAATTATTAAGTTTTTACTCAATAATTCTCTAGTCACGACCTGCTAACCATACACCACAACCGTCTCACGGTCGTCCAGGTTCAGAAGACTGTCTAGACCACGACAGTTTTGCTAACTTAGACAATCTCTTTTGCTTGTTTTTTTTCTTTTGTCGATTGTACTTTCTCTACTTCTAAATTAATAAAATCAGCATCAAGCCCTAGTTTTTTTTTTTTTAAAAAAAATTATTATTTTATTGAGGAAGATGACCAAGTGATCACTGTTATATGAAAATTGCTCATTTTTAAGGAAAAAATAATCATTAGAAGGACTCACCCTCTTATTCATAAATTGTCTTATTACCTTATTAAGTGGTGACTAAATAAATGGATGATCTTCACAAATCTAGTTTTAATTGATCTACTTTGGCGCCTGGGGTTACAAGGCATTATGTTTGATTTGAGTATAACATGACTCTAACATGATCGACACTTAATATATTCGCACACGTTTAACCAAAATTGAGTCATTTATTACACGTGTGCTCGCATATCCGAATTGAATAGCAATACCTACAATTCATTCTTGTAGTAATAACATTAAAAACAGTTTGGATGTAATATAAACATCATGGTGGGCTCCTAAAAGGTTTCAATAATGTGCGTTTCCATTCTCCTTGTTTCATATTATGTTGCCCCACTTGACTTTTGGATGTCTCATATTTGGTCTCCTATCCCATTATGATCCCTCAAAACTGATGGACGGAGTGGATTTCTCACAGGCATCTCTGTGGGCCCCACATAACTTCCACCTATGGGAATGTCTACAATTCACGTCTTTATAATTCAAGCGTAATACGCCACCTGAGAATCAGATAAGGGTGTTTGTTTTTTCAATTACATATGTAAATAAAGGTAAATGGCTAAAAATCACTTTTGAAGGTTGTTTGTTTGAGATGAAAATAACTATGTAATTACGCCTCGAAAGCAATGTCCAAAAGCATGAAATCAAGAGGTATTTGGAATCGTTAAAATCCATGGGTCCCACTGTGATGTATGTGTATGATCCACGCCATCCATCCATTTTACCATCTCATTTTAGGGCATGAGCCAAAAAATTGAGGCAGATTGGAAGCTCAAGTGAACCACACTGTAGGAAATAGGGAGAGTTAATGACGTCCTCCTGTGGACGTTAGAGGTTGGATTTCTCAAGGGGACGGGAGATCGACTCTCACTTTCCACCGGTTGCCTCGCTCGAGGGCTTTCGTTAGGGGTAAAATGGTGTACTATTTAATCAGAGTAACTACTAGCCAATTATTATGATTCTACAGTCAGTTAAACCTCATAGAAATTAGAAATGCTTATGATTGAGAACATGAATATCCTTAATCTTAAGATGACTCATGAGTTTACGTTCCAGAGATTTCAAGGGATCGTGGTTTTAGAGAGGGAAGGTGTTAGACACCCACTCTGCTTATACGGATGTACAGTATTTACTTCACAAGATTTAACTAATTTCTGAGTAATGATACTAGTTCTCATGTGCCGAAAATGCAATGCGATGTAATGACAGTGGTAATTGATCGATCCAAATTTCTGATGCAAGGTGCAAGGTGCAAAATACATATGTATATGGATGCTTAATGATGTATTAATGCTTATTATAAAATGATGGGTTGGCTAAGGTTTCTGGTGGACCTGCTTTGATTATATCAATAGGCTTCAGAGCATACGCTCGCCAGTCAAATACGAGAAAATGATGGAATGCAATATATATGTTAAACAACAACTAATTAGTTAAGGTTTCTGGTTGACAGGATTAGATTATTTCAGCAAGCCTTAGAGCATACGCCGCTAGTTAGATGCGAGAAAACAATGAAATGCACTGTAATGCTAATGTATATGAGGAGCAAAGGGTTGAGAAGAGAATAAATGTTGCACGATGCTAATTCTCTGGTTTGATGTAACTAATTGAAGCTTAAACGGTTGGATGAACGGTAGTGTCACAAGGCCAGATTGAATGACTCAGATTTGAACTTAGGTGGCTTAAGATGCTTAAACTTTAGCTAGGCTGGGCTAGACCAAGGCTGGGCTCTCTCTCTCTTACACTTACTCTCGCTCTCCTTAGTAGAGGGATGCTTCTTAGATTTACTCCTAATGCTTCTAGATGGGAGTGAATCTCGAAATGAGAAGGGATGCTTGAAATCAAAAGGGAAGGGGGCTCTTTATAGGATCAGACTCCATTTTTTTGTAATTCCTAATAATCCTATAGGGGAAAGGTGGTTAAGGGATGAGATTAGAGATTGCCACATGGTATCATCTCATGGGTCAGATAAGGTGGTAAAAGTATAATTTTGGCTAAGGAGATAGGCATCGGAGCAAATACATTTCAACCTCACACTTGGGGTTTGAAAAATAAGAGTTTCACATGCTTAAGGGACACCGCCCTTAAGAGAGGGAGTGTCACGTGGCCGGATGCAACCCGGTTGCTGTCGGTCCCCACTTGGACTCCCTGCTTTGGCAGGCATCATCCTCCAAGCGTGTGAACGTTGCTGCTTGGAGGTTTCACCCGTTTCTTCGTTTAGGCTTGGTTTTGGGCTCAATTAGGTGAGTTGACTAGGTTGTTAGATTGAGTAGGCTGACTAGGTGAGTTGACTTAGTGAGTTGATTTGGTGAGTTGACTTGCTGAGCTAACTCAAGACTCTAGAGTTTTAGGTTCTTAGGGGTTAGGGTTAGGCTGACTAGGTTGATGAGCTGAGTTTAGAGTTTATGACTGGGGTTCCTAAGGTTAGGGTTTAGAATTGGAGTTTGGTTATCCATCCATCAGTTCAAACTCAATCAACTTATCACCTTAAGGTGGGGTGTCTACACCTTCATTTAAAATTGAAACCTTCCAAGGGCCCATAAGGATGTGCATTTATCATCCAACCTGTCCATAAGATCACACTAAAACCTATGAAGGGTATACACAAATGTCAACTTGATCCAAAACTTTATGGTTCCTAAGAAGTTTTCAACGTTAGGGGTTCAATTCCCACCATTTGCTATAGTGTGGTCCACTCAAGCTTCAGATCTACCTCATTTTTGGGCTCATGCCCTAAAATGAGTTGGTGGGACCACGTGGATATCCACAACATGTGGAAATTGTAAGAATGTATACTTTAAAGTCCGAAAGCTTTGCAAACAAGCTCCTCGTTAACATCACCTTGGAACCGCTACCGCTACTGCTACTGCTACTGCAAAAATAATCATTACTCATTTACCCCGAATTAAAATGGCAAGCAAAAATCAAACACCCCAACCTTTCATTGGTACCACTTCGGTGGATCCTTGACCGTGGGGCCTACCGTGGTGTATGTTCCTTAAATCCATGTTGTCCATCCATTTCGAAAACTCATTTTATGGCATGATCCCAAAAATGAAGCAGCTCCAAATCTTAGGTGGACCATACCACAAGAAACAGTTGTGATTGAATCCCCACCATTAAAAACTTCATGGGGGCCAACAAAATGTTTATTTGCTATCCTACCTATTATTGATTAGGTCACAAAGACCTGTATAAAGAGACCACCCAAGTTATCAGCTTGATCAACTTTTGTAGCCCACAGGAAGTTTTTAATGGTTGATTACCACTGTTCCCTGTATTATGATCCACTTGAGATTTGGATCTGCTTCATTTTTTGGATCATGCCCTAAAGCGAGTTCTTATAATGGATGGACAACATGGATATAAGGCACATACATCATGGTGGGCCCCATGATCAAGGATCCCACCCACCTCAGTGGATCTCAGGATCCGCCAAAGCTGCGGTCGCCTTCCATATAGGGCTGTAAATGGTCAGGTTTGGGGCAGTCTAGCCAAAATCTAACCTACCCATTTATTAAATGGGTTTGGATCCAAATTTTAAACTCAAACTCTTTAACTAAATGTACCATTCTTGGTTAAGTTTAAGTCAACCCCATTAGAGCCATTTATAAATGAGTTTAGGTCTAGTAGAAGGGAGATCCACCCTGACCCATTTATAAATGGGTCGGGTCTAATGGGTCTGATTAAGGGATATCTAGGTCCTAAATCAGACCCACTTATAAACAAGTCTAACAGGTGTGACCCATTATAAATGGGTCAGGTCTAATGGGTCTGATTAAGGGATATCTAGGTCCTAAATCAGACCCACTTATAAACAAGTCTAACAGGTGTGAGTCACCTTCAATTTTAGTCTCATGTCTTGAATTGAGCTGGCAAAATGGATGGACGTGTAGATTTCTTACAAACATCATGGTGGGCCTCGCTTAGCATTCCAATGCAGGAACTTCCTGCAAAAGATTATCCCATGCAATCCACGACACATCCTAATTCACTAATCCCATCACGTACAGCATAGGGAGCTATTTCACCATGGGACAACGTAGCGAAGGGGTCACTGCCAATCCCAGTCCCTTTCATATGTTGTGCGACAATCCTGATGTAATCATGACAGGAAGTTTTGAATATGTTTTATCCACGCCGTCCATTCATTTCAGATCATTATTTTAAGCCATATCAGGTGGACCTCACCACAGGAAAACAACGGTGATTGAATGCTCACTGTTAAAAACTTCCTTGGACCCACTGTAATGTTCATTTGCGTCCAACCTCTTAATGAAGGGAATGAACAAATATCAGCTTGATCCAAAAGTTTTGTGCCCCTAAGAAGTTTTGAATGGTGGCGTTAATTCACCATTTTTCCCGTAGTGTGATCTATCTCGTTTTTGGGCTCATGCCCTAAGGGCCTGTTTGGCCAGGCAGATCCCACGGTATTAGGAGGGATGGGATCGGCAATATCCTGGGATGGGCATGACGAGCCAAACAGATCCGGTGAACTTGTCCCAGGACATGAGCAATCCCACTGACATCACCATCATTACCTTACAATTGATCCTATCCCTTGGTTGGATGGATTGGAAGGTAAAATCCCGGGATATGCACGGCGTGCCAAACAGACCCAGTGAACTTGTCCCGGGATATAAGCAATCCCATGAATCTTAAGACAATCCATTGACAATACCATCATTACCTTAAAATTGATCCCATCCCTCCTAATACCATGGGATCTGCTCGGCCAAACAGGCCCTAAAAAGAGTGGGCAAAATGGATGGACGGCATGGATAAAACATATAAATCCTGGTGGGACACAGAGCACCGTCCAGTAAGGAGTCGCTCCTGTCAAGTGTTAGTGTGCAATCCATCTTAAGAATTAAATTAGGGCCTGTTTCGCTGGACCGTTCCCCACGGTATTAGGAGGGATGGGATTGCCAATATCCCAAGATATGCATGACGAGCCAAACAGAACCGGTGAACTTGTCACGGGATATAAGCAATCCCATCGATCTTAAAACAATCCACTGACATCACATCATTACCTTAAGGGCCTGTTTGGCCAGGCAAATCCAACGGTATTAGGAGGGATGGCATCGGCAATATCCTGGGATAGGCATGACGAGCCAAACAGATCTGGTGAACTTGTCTCGGGACATGAGCAATCCCATGGATCTTAAGACAATCCACTGACATCACCATCATTACCTTAAAATTGATCCTATCCTTTGGTTGGATGGATTGGAAGGTAAAATCCCGGAATATGCACGGCGTGCCAAACAGACCGAGTGAGCAGGTCATGGGATATAAGCAATCCCATGGATCATAAGGCAATCCATCATTACCTTAAAATTGATCCCATCCCTCCTAATACCATCGGATCTGCCTGGCCAAAAAGGCCCTAAAATTGATCCCGTCCCTTGGTTGGACGGATCGGAAGGTAAAATCCCTGGATATGCAGGGCGTGCCAAACAGAGCTAGTGAACTTGTCCTGAGATATAGTAATCCCATGATCTTAAACCAATCCACTGTTACCACCATCATTACCTTAAAATCCATCCCATCCCTCCTAATCCCATGGAATTCGCCCGGCCAAACAGACCCTTAACTGAGAAATCATAACCATCAAAACCGTGGCTATAGAATAAATAGTAAAAATATTAAAAGATCATCCGTCCAAATTCAATTAGGTAAATCAGATGATTGAGATTATTCAATCAGCCTAAATTTTAGGCCATGTTCAATCCAAAAAAGGGCCCCCTAATTTGGACGGTCTGAAGTGTCATGCATATATGCCCCACATAGCTTCCGTCTCCAATTTCCATGCATAGGACCTTGTGTGAGATTCTTGCCTATCTGGACACAGGCACACGTGCCAATGTGAACCGTGTGTGACTGATCAGACACATCCATTACGTGGGCTACACTCTTTAGATTGTCCAGCTCAGAAATTGAACCATTTCACAAACAAAACAAATGCACGGCTAACAAAACTCCTTTATAACCGTCCATTTACATCATACACTGTGCCCCACATGAGGTATGAAACCGCCTGATTTTTCTAGGCAGATATCTAGTAAGAATTATTTCCAAACAGATGGAAAGCTCAGATCATGCACGTGTCCGATGTTGCACGTGCTTAGGAATTAAAAATCCAAATAAATCTAGTTTTGTCGTTAATGCATTTTGGGCGTCGCTGCTTTTGCCATCTGTCGAAACGTGTGTGCACGAATAGAAAGATAAAGCGAATCACTAAAAACGTACATCATGAAGCGCTGGCTTTCTATAAAAAAATGCCATTAATTACAGAAAATCTTTGGTACTCTAGCAGAGTGCGATGGTTGATACGCAGGTACCAAAAAAAATCCTAAACCTGGAATATAGGTAACCAGAAATGAACGGTCCATATGATGAGCTCCACTTTAGATTAATCATAGACCAGAATTTTCATTAATCTGATTGTCAATTTGGTGGACTTTCATTGAACGGTTGAGATTGAAAATAGGCAATGGTCTGAATTCAGCGTACAAGTATCCACGGCTCAGAGATTAAGATCGTCCAACCAATATGATTTGTGGGACCTGGAAATTTTAATTTGGGTTCATGTTTGCCACGTGTACAATTTCTGAGTGCATGTGTATCAACCACTGTAAATTGCAGGAGTATCAAGTAACTACTTAGCAATGATAATGGCAGGCTTAGGCGTGCGAGTGTTTTCATTAAGCATGATTAATTTCCATTTAGCAAGGCTTCTTCTCAGGCGGCCACCAAAAGGCCAATTTGGATATGTCATTGATCTGGACCGTCCATTACGTTCAACATCCACTTCATGACACGTCATAGAAAAGTTACACTGATTGGATGATGGCATCAGTTGAAACTTGGCCTTCCTGTTACGGATCGAATGGTTAGGATTGTCTGATCCAAGTGATTCTCTCAACTGACGAAAATGGATGGCTTGATTTGACATTGGACCTATTCTAGGTAAGTGATCCTGACCTTCCATTTTGTGGGGATAGTTAAGATCATCTAATTAGTGTCACTTTTGCTCCTACTGAAAGTTAGCTGCATCTAATGGACGGTTCCGATCGATTGATTAGATGGTCCACATGTCCAAATGCAACTCGTTGCACTATAAAATTAAAGCACTTGAATCACTTCTCCTAGAAAATACAGGTGATCTATACCCAAGCTAGACTCTATAGATCATCTCCACCTTCCATCCAGTGATCATGTCTGTTGATCCAGACCATCCAATCCAATCAACTCATGGATAGGCCGTAGTTCTAAAATTTTGAGACAATCAGGTATTTGTGTGCTTGGTATAATACCTTGCTTTTGTACGGTCGTTGAAGCTTCCGCATTCACCCATAAGTGCAAATCTCAGATTTTAGTCAATTCATCGGACGGTCTGGATTAATAGCCAATGGTTTATTTTAGTTTTGGTGTATTGTTAAAGACAGATTCCTTTTATACAACATAGAAAACGTAAATCTCACATATCGCATGTGCACGAAAAAGCGTAGGCACGCACATTGAAGGGTTCACATTCACGGTGGGACCGCATACGAATATTCCATTTTTTAAGAGTGCGGTGGACCGCCCAATGAAAGCACATATGAAGAAATTCGAATCCCACATTCTCTTCTCACAGTCCATTGATTTTTTGAACGTATCATACCCGGGCATTTTGATGAAAATCTGTGCATGGCCCATCTATAAGATGTTGACATCTGTTCACAATAAACTCAGTCTCCACAATCACACTAAAATAAGTTGTAAGATCTACTGCCATTTATCCTTCAGGTACACTTCATCTAATCATGTGTTAGGTGTCCTGTTAATGTTATATGTACTATTATGTATGCTATTGCTTGAATATAATTGTAGATGCACTGATATCTGTATTAATAATATACAAAGAATAGCGTGGGTGGGGATTGTGGCCAAGGATTCTCTAATGGTTAAGTCATGTGGATAGAGGAGAGGCGGGACTTGAGTTAAGATTTTTGGTGTTTACTTTTCTCCAATCACAATTTGTGTACTTATAAAATGTTTAGGTAGCTTCAAGACATGTATTTTGATAGGATATGCTATATCTGCGAGAGCGTCTTTATTTGAATGGAGATCTATTTTCAAAAGTATTGTAGAGTCCGCCTCAATTGGCGTGATCGTTAGATAGAATGTGTCAAATTTTTTATTTTTATTTTTATTTTTATATTTGAAATGGAATTCTCTACAAGTTTTCTCTCTCTCTAATTAGGGTCAATGTGGTCAAATCGAGAGGTGATTCACATCATTTAACTTTGCTCTTAAGCAGCCTAGCTCAAGGTTGGCCCAAGTCTCATCTCTCTATCAATGTCTTATTAGCTTGAGAAGTTAATCTTGATATTTTGATTGGCTCAACTTCAAGGTATTGTTTCTGTGATTGATTGTGTTTCCTGCACAACAGGCCAATTTGATTTTCCCCACAACAATGTATGTTCATATGCTCCGGACTATGCAAGGCTCATTTGTTTTGAAAGACCACCATAGGATAAGATCCAAAACTCATATGGACTATACCACATAGAACTATGGGGAGTAAAGGCTGATATAAGTTATTATTTTTTATTTTTATCAAGAAGATATTTGTTCCTACAGTTTATCAAGTGGTAATAACCCTATGATCGGTTTAGATGGCATACATGATCAGCTCTAGGAAGGTTTCAACGGTGGACATCTCTATTCCTACTATTTTGTTGTGTGCCTCATTTGAGGCTTGGATCTTCCCGAGTTTTTGAATCTTGTCCTATTATGTTCTTTCAAAATAGATGGACAGAGTGGATTTGTCAAAGGCATTTCTGTTCGACAGTACAACATCATGTGAATCACATGTGTTACCATACATTTTCAAACACTATCACATACCACACTATTATATTAGTACCATACGTATGCACTATAATTTGATAGGTAGTCTCTCTTGTATACTTTGCAAACATGACAAGCCTAGAATAGTCCCAGTGGCCGGCAGTCATAGTCAGCTTTGCCTAAATAACCCAATCAAGCTATGAGTAAATACGTGCGGCTCATAACTATAACCCAACCCAACCCACTTCAATGGAGTTAATAAAAACAACTAATATAGAAAACTGTTGCATGAGGGAGATGACTTTACATGCACAAGGGTCACCCTGTCCATCTTATAACAACCATTGTCTACCCTTGATCCCAAAATTTAGGCTGAGTCGACTTTCAGGTGGGCCACACGTAAGGAATTACACCTAAACCTCTATGTTCACGTGTTATGGCCCACTAGAGCTTTGGAATATCATGGTTTTCAGGAATGCTTACATAAGACAAGGCAAGTTTAGCTGAATGGATTGGATGAATATACACAGCACTGTGGGCCCACAAACAACTAATGGCAGGCATTCGATACCAATATTTTCAATTGTGTAGCCTACCTGAGTTTTTTATTTTCATGAAAGTTCGACCCACATGGCTGTAGTTAGAGCTGGGCATGGGATGACTCCACTTGGCAAACTTGAGTTGTCCGACTCAATCCGAACCGAGTGGATGAGTCGATTCGAACCAAGTTGACTTCGTCCCATCCGAACTCAAACCAAGTCAAGTTTGGGTCA
The DNA here is from genome assembly GCF_029962835.1 of Magnolia sinica. Lineage (NCBI taxonomy): Eukaryota > Viridiplantae > Streptophyta > Magnoliopsida > Magnoliales > Magnoliaceae > Magnolia > Magnolia sinica. The sequence goes on from NC_080586.1 coordinate 19,682,155, forward strand.
CCTAATAACTAATAACTCAACTCTACTCAACCTAAAACTCGACTAGTACATATATGACATTTCAAATCTGAGATGCCATGTAGATGATGAAGAGGCTGCAATTCTGGCAAGTGCACCTAGGTTTTGAGTTGTGATTTCGACTTGTGGATACCCGCTGTGACCAGGTTGGATTCGGTTTGGATTAGTATGGAACAGACCCGAGCTTGGATCGGGTTAAGCATGTTGGACTCGGTACTGAGTCCAGTCGAGTTCAAGTCAGGCCTATTTCAAAACCGAATCGAGTCGGGCCAGCCCTAACTCGGTTCAACTTGACTCGATGCCCTACTCTAGCTGCCGTTATACGAGTAGGTGCCTGCACCACTCTTTATAGGTGATCGCTTCTCATTAATAAATATTAATGAAAGCTTTAAATCAATTAGACCCCTTAAATAGCACCAACAACCTACTTAATAAATTATTAAAATAAAGTAGGTTAGCCAAACAATCTATTTGAGTTGGACCATGGGCTTAAATTCTAAATCCATTTAATTAATGGGTTGGGCTTTGTTCAGACTTTTTCCTTGCGGTTTGGATTCAATGAAAAAGTAGGGTTGTTGCCCCCCTATCCATACTGGCCATTGTTGTGAATGAGCCAAATTGATTCACCAAGCTCTACAAACTGCAGAACTGAGCATGAACTATAACTTTAACAATTGAATCAATGGTGAGTAAAATGGATTACCCATATTAATTATAATAAAAAGATCATTTCACTAATTAGTTGGACCATAAATGATAGAGGGCCCACCTTTGACTGCCCATCCTTCTTAAAATTCACTACGATTAAATGATCTTAATCATCTAACCAATAAGAAAAAAAAAATGTCCATATTTATTATATTACAAAAGTTCCAGTCATTGAATTAGACCATCCGTGATATGAAATTCCCTCCTAAAAATCACCATGATTTGATGAGACTAACCATCTCATTAATGATCTGGAAATGGACTGTCCATATTAAAAAATAAAATAAAATAAGAAAAAGAAAAGGGAGAGGCTCTGAATGATCTTGTACACCCCTTGTACACAATATTAAGGCGAGTCGAGCTGAGTCGAATCAGTCATCTCTGTTTGACTCGGTGGGATTTTCTATAGGATGGTTGTGTGGGGTCAACCCATTATGCATATCCAAAATCCATCTCGTCCATCAGGCATGCCTCTTAGTAAATAGTTTTTTTTTAGGTCAAAAGAAAATTTAGGTGGGCCACCATAATGGAACAATGAGGGAGGATGCCAACCGTTGAAACATATCAGGTTATGTTTAAGGCCTACCGTAGTGCCAATCTACCCATCCAAACCGTTCATGAGGCACGCCCTACCAAGATTGATGGGCTTTGGGAAAATCATGCTGATATGAACCTAGATGGGCCACAACACTTGAATTCGTAGGGTTTAGGGTGTTTTTACATTATATCTTCAGCCTGGCCCACCTGCTTTTTTATCAATCTGATTTGGGGGTATATTATCTTCATGGTTGCACACATGGAATTCCTTAACTCAAAACCAACTAGATTGTGGAACCCACAATTGCTCAGTCCCAAAATCAGATTAGTTCAACAATCCCAACCTCTCATTTAATGTACCATGTGGCATGGAATGATGCAAGTATGGCTGGATCAAAAGAAGGCCAAACAGAAGCGGAAGTAATCCATCGGATATGAGCCTAGTCCTATGTACGGCGTGACGTAACTAGACTCGGGTAAGTCCAATTCGAAGAAATACATTCTGGACAGGGAGAAATTGTCGTTTCAAGTACGAACCACAAATAAGTCATAATTTTTTATCCAAGTATTGTCACGAGACGCACGACCTATAAATTTTTATATAGCAGGCCATCTGGTGTCAACCAACCTGCAATGGGAGGTCGCGTCCCTCCATTTAGCAAGAAAATGCACATTTTCAATTCAAAATCAAGATTTTAAATTTTTTATTATTTTTAATCATTTTGATTTATATATATATATATCATTATTCTTAGAGTTTTAGATTTTTGTCTTTTTTTAGAGATTGATTGTAATCATACCGAAAATCCTCTGATGGTTAATTTAGGACTTTTTATTTTTTAGCAAAACATAACGATTTCAGGTAAGTTCTATTCTATTTGAATTAAGACTCTTATCACTGTTTGAATTTTGCTATTTTGGATTATTTTGAATTAGGGTTTTATTTTTTTATTAATTGTATAATCGAGAAATCATACACATTAGATATTATTCAATAAAAACATTCTAGTTTTTTTTTTTTGTCTCTTTTTTCTTATGGAATCAAGAAACTATCTTGTGGATTCAAGGCATTACCTACTTGAGGAATACAATGATTTTTTTATAACTATTTCACAGTCTTTCCGGCGTCAGTTGATATCAAAGCAAGGCTTTTCCTCAATTCAATATCATTTAGCAATAGTGTGAGTAACAATCTATTAGACGGTACTCCAGGGAACAACCCTATGATAGTGGCGGCATTTGTTAGACAGTACTCCAAGAAACAACCCTATGATAGTGGCGGCATTTGAAGCTTTCTGGTGGAAGAATTTGCAAGTCATGTAAGGACTGTGAGCAGCGATCGTCCGTTTGACGAAAGTCTTAAGACAAGTCCGTGTTCATAATAATAAGCAACATGATATTGGCGATGAAGCTCATAGTCATCATGTTCGTGGTACGACACTAGTGATGAATCGCACACCACCACCCAATAATTGTGAATCATAGGCTACCACTCTAATTGTGAGTAAGTTCTTATATACGCTAAATGATGAGATGGATCTACAGCAGCACAACATCTTTCGAACGAGGTGCACCATAAACCAAAGGATCTGTGATATGATCATAGATAATAAGAGCAGTGAGAATTTCATCTCAAAGATTATGGTGGAAAAACTGCAATCGAAGATAGAAAAATACCCATCTCCATACATGTTTGGATGGATTGAGGTCAGCGAAACAAAGGTGAATAATGTCATATTCCCTTCTCCATTGGTAAAGATTATAAGGACAAAGTAATGTATGACGTGATCGATATGGAGACTTGTCACATGCTACTTAGTTGATTATGGCAATACGCACTAGTTGTAAAGGAAAAAAAAAAAGTACAACTCATGAACGTTTCAAAGAAGTTCAAACCAATATTGCAAGAGTCCAAGGAAATTATGACCAATGAATTTCTTTATGAATTGCCCTCATGCGAGATATTGCTCTTGTTTAGGTGGAGTTCGCTTACAACAACATGCAGAATTGATCCATCGATAAGTCCCCATTCCATGTTGTGTTCCTAAATATACACTCAACCCGATCCATTTGCAAGTTATCGGTTATGAGTATTGTTGCAGAAAACATGGCAAGTCAATCGCAATAATGCATGTTGATGTCCAGAAAAAGTTACTAGAGTCTAATGTCAAATATAAGGAATAGGCTTATAAACATCGACGCAAGGTGTTTGAGGTGGATGATAACTTACAAGTTCACATGTGCAAAGAAATATTTTCAATTGGGATATATAACAAGCTGAGGAATAAGAAGATGTGTCATATTGGGGTTCCAGTCCTTGCTTGAGTGGTAGACTCTGAGGAGTTTCAACACAAGGTCTTGGGTTCGAAACCCATAGGTGGTGAAATCCCACTACTGCGTGTGTGGGTGTGTGGCTAGTGCATGTGGAAAAAAAAAAGGATGTGCCATGTTCCGATCCTCAGGAAAATCAATGATAACTCTTATATTATTAATTTTCCTTGATTTTCCTAAAGGCATGGAAATCTCATGGACTTTCAAAATGGTAGACCAGTATAATTATCATGAGCCAAGTTCGTTACACCCTGATCCATAGCTCAAGTGGTAGACTGAGTGAAAGATACCTTGTTTCAACACTGAGGTCCTGGTATCAATCCCTAATGGGGGTGGCTAATAGTGAACTGACAGTGGGTGTACTAACAAGCAAACAAAAAAAAAAAAAAGAGGGCCGAGTTCGTTAAATAACTCGAGAACAAGTTCTTTTCAAGCGTAGGGACTGATGTATATAAAGAGATATTGCCATTTGAAAAGTAAACCATAAATCAACCATAACTTTTGATCTGGGTATCAGTATCATTACTGGAAGCACAACCTATCAATCTTTATGTAGTGGGTCATTTAGGATCAACCAACCCGCACAAGAGGTTACGTTGTTTCACAAGAAAATGTAGACTTCCAGTTTAAAATCAAATTTAAAAAAAAAAAAAACTATTTTTAGTCATTTTAATTTTTGTCAGATTTCCTTATTTTTAAAGTTTTAGATTTACATATTGTTTAGAGATAGATTGTAATCATACTTCAAATCCTTCAGGTGATTAATTTAGGACTTTTTATTTTTGACAAAACTTACTATTTCAGCCTATTCTAGTTGAATTAGGACTTTTATTACAATTGAAATTTTACTATTTTGAATAATTTTATATTAGTGTTTTATTTTTTTTTATTAATTATATAATCAAGAAACCATACACATTAGACATTACTCAATAAAAACATTCGAATTTTTTTCCCCTTTTTTCTTGTGTAATCCAGAAAACATTATTCAATAAAAAATCTGAAAAATTTCCCTTTTTTCTTGTGGAATCCAGAAACTACATGTAGATTGAAGGCCTCTACTACTTAAGGAAGAGGGTAATCTTTCTCTAATTATTTCAAGCCGTGCCTGTGTCAATCATTCATAGATACTTGTTTGTTGAAAAGCTGAAATAGGACCATAGGATGAGGACCGATCCTTTTCACATGTGCCACTCACATACACCCGATCTCCATCCAAAATGTGGATCATCTTTTAGATGAAGCATATCTCTTGAGATGAGCCTGATCAAGAAATCATACCCATATAATCTGAAAGTTGCAGAGACCTGATTAGGCATACTGCCCTACACAACCTCGCCAGTGACAGATACTGTGCCCTCGAACCTATTTTGAACCCTACGGTGGGAAGCATTCACAAGCTTTTATCAAGGAATCCATTTTCCAGGTCCTAGCTACTACATCTTTTTAAGGGGACAACCTAGGAAATGAGAAACTCGGGCAAATGCAAGAGACAGGCAGTTGGACTGAACCAAACATCATCCCTCAGGTGGCTCAGACCTACTCATCCAGTCGTGAAAGAGAATCTTTCAACTGAATGCATGTGTGCCATTCTCTGAATACATCAATTAAATTAAATTCGAATTCCAAGTATGGCCCACCCGATCCAGTCATCCAACACAATGAAGTAGGACCAACTTCTTCGTAAAACAGCATTAGCATTCATCAATTGTGATTTTTTTTTCACTATCAGTGCCCCCCACATGGTTTTTGTTAGTAAAGTCTCTCCCTGTGGATGGCCCAAAAATCAGGCCTTTTCAAACCTCTGTGTAGCCAGGTGGGCCGTAGCATGGAAAACAAATGGACAAAAAAAATAAATAAATAAATAAAATTGTTTCGCCACGAGTACTACGCATCCTGCCTGGGGGATTGGAACTACCTGACTTATTAGGCAGTAGACACAAGCATTATGTCCCACAAGATGGAAAGCTCAGATCTTGCACACATGCTGGATATCAGAACATGTGATTAGGAAGGGGATGGGAAGGGCTCCACATTTGTGGAATTAGCAAACTCATAGATATAAGTGTCATTCATGAGGTTAGGGGTATGAAAGGAAGCACTTCTATATTCCAGTGTGCATGTGTACCATTCTTACAGCAGAGAATTAGGCTTGCATCAAACATCCATTGTCATTGCCTCTCAAGCAGCATTCACCCACCTGAAACAAAGATACAGTTACCATCACTTCATACATGCACACATATGTACATACATACATGCATGCATATTAAGATGCATACATCCATAAATGCACCATTGTTGAACCCTGCCGTTGATGAACAAATACCAAAAGAAAAAAAAAAATCACCAATAAGGCAATCCTAGCCATTCGGTTAACTAATGGCCTTCAAAACAGATCGTTAACAAAAAAAAAAAAAAAAACACACGACGATATTCAATAGTGAAAAATGGATGCCTAGGATCATCTAATTGGTGTGATCTATGAGGTGTGCATCCTCATCAACGCCCTACCAAATGGATGCCACAGATCATCCAACCATGCAAAGCAATTGAGAACAATCCTATTAACAAGCATGGGGGCTGACTTCATTATTTATATTCACATGCATACAATTCAGGCCATGAGAATACCGCTGCGTGTGTTCATGTGCGTTTCTATCAAATAGGGCAATTGATCCTTTATGTTTGATTATCCCCACCAGATCCTAGTAAACACAACTAATAAGTTTCTGATCTTGGGTCCCAATTACTGGTGACGACTGTGATTGTGAGTCCCTATAGGCATTTCTTTCTATTTGATGGGCTCCACCCAATCAGTGCATTGTAGGAAACCATCGAAGTGGTCCGTCGGGTACCATTCACTGGGCTCCACCTTTGGACCAGATCATGACCTTCACAATCCATAATAGCATACAACCACAATCTGTGATCATTGGATCTAGTTGTGATCATCAAACATAAAATACAGTTACCAAGGTAGTACACTCATACATAGGATTTTCCCACCCAACAACGTCAGCTTCCATAGATTAAAAAAGCAACCTTCATTTTTTATTTTAAAGATAACTGATTTAAGGAGAAGCCACACTAAAAAAGGCGAGAAAGAACAAAAGAAAGCAGAATAAGAAGAAAAAAGAAAAATGACAACCCCACCAAAGCAATGAGGACACAAGTGTCCAAATCCTTAAACCAATAGGCCCACTCAACCACTCAAGACACCGCCTTGCAAAAGATCCAACATTCTAATTCCGATCTATTCTCTAAACAATGTCTATTTCACTCTCCCCAAATGTAGGCAAAGAGCCTCATTACAAAAACTCGCCCAAGAGGGTTGCTCAATCTGCTCCCCTTATTCCCTAATACATCATGATCCAGACTGCTCTGCTAGAAGGTACCACCATAAATAGCACACAGGGCCATCATTTCCTGTTTCAGAAAGAAAGAAAGAAAGAAAGAAAAGTGGTGTCCGTCCATGAGCACGCTCATGTTTTTTTACAGCCAGCAGGGTACCCATGAACAACATTTGCCCTTTGAAGTAACTGTTTTGAGTTCTAGCCATATCGACACCTAGTGGCTTGGTTGGGTGGCATAGGAAAAAAAAGAAGCATCTTAAAACGCAGATGGATGGGACAGTCAAGACTGTTTTTGGACCAGAACCATCCAGTTCCATGAAAATGGACCAGATCACAACAAAACAGCTCAAACAAGGTGGTCAATAGTTCTCTTACGTCACAGGTAAAACACCCTCTACTTAGAAAGCATACACCCTAACCAACACACATCCATATCGTTTGTTAATTCTTTTTATTTTAATTAATCTGAATTAACCAGATTGCCAGACCAAAACGGGTCAGCATGGAACTCAATATCAGTCTTAGGGGAAAGATGAATTTGGACACAAAGGCCATCAATGGAGCAATAGTTGTATTTCATGGATCTCAATATCATATCTCAACCCTTGATCTTCTGCTGCCGCCTGTGTTGTTTTTGGTCACTGACCATAGGCAAGCAGCGAGGATGAGAGGAAGGATCAAGGGCTACAAGGGTGAAGGAAGGGCGAAACAGTTCGACTCTAGAGATAAAGGCAAGGAAAAAATAATTGATACTAGGCATTCAGCGATCGATCTTGAAGAAGGGGAGTGGAACCAAGTTCAATCGAGAAGACGGAATCGAATCCTAGTGGGTAATGGTTGTAGGAAAAATGCTTCTTACCCAACCATTTTCGTTAAGGGTTACCCTCAGATGGTTACCCATTAATCTTGAGAAGGTTTTTGGTCAGGCGGGTGCAGTAATGGATGTGGTAATGCCCCGAGATCGAGAAAGCGGAGAATATCGCGGTTTCACTTTAATCCGCATGAGTAGTGAAGAAGAGTTGGCAAGAGCGGTTGCTACGCTTCATGGAGACAGCTTCGATGGCAGAAAACTGTTAGTGCAAAGGGCCAGATTCGGACCTGAATCTCTTACCAATCCACCAACCCTCAAGCGTCCTTCTCCTAAGCCTAACCTCCTCTCTGAACCCCAACAGCAGAATCTCCTACCAAGGCCAGCCGGTATACATAGTACCTCCTTACAGGGTCATTCATTCAAAGACATTCTTGTCACGGAGGCAATAGCCCTAAGGAGCCTCCTTCAACCCCTCCAATGATGGAGGAATCCCTGACTGTTCCACTCCATCAGGGCCATAAGGAGGATGTTGACAATTCATCGAATTGTACAATCACAGTAGACCAAGGGACATTCAAAAAAAAACAGCGCAGAACTCGCCAAATCTGCAGTGATTATCACAAAAGAAGGAGCCTCTATAACAATGGTTAAGGAGTGGATTACAGAAAATATTGGATTTCAATATAGGAACTCCGATTTCAAACCCCTGGGACATAACGCTCTTTGGGTCAGAGTATGTCCAGGACTCAATCCAAACTTGCTAACGACGGTGGGGAACATACAGACATCAGGTCCGGTTGCCAAGATCATGCCGTGGGACGAATTCTCTATTTTCAAAAAAGAAAACGTCTGGATCCTCATATGGGATGTCCCATTGGAATTCTGATATGATGAATTTCTCATAGCGGCTGCTTCAAGCTTGGGCTTCCTTCTTGAAATGGATTCTAAAACTCAGTCAGGGGTGGAACTAGTTGTTATCAAAGCCAGGGTAAGGAGGAAGAAAGGCACCCCTCTTCCCGCTCACATACGAGTTAAGGTGGACAATCGGATCGTCATGCTTCCGGTTCAAAAGGAAACTCCTGATTCCGATTATCTCAGGTGGGGAGATGTTTGGAGATCCAGGGACCTCGCAAGCTTCTCGCCGGAGCAGATCCAGGTGAACCGTGGAGAAGAAGGTGCTCAGTCTCCATGCTCCAGCGGAGCACCAATGCAGCCTGCTATCAGATCGTCTACAGCCGTATTCTGCCGCGACAGACATCCGTCAACTTCAGAGACACGCGGCAACTCCCCGCTCGCTCCCTCATTCCGTATTGCAGACACCACCTTTTCCTTAGGCAAGAAGCTTCGGCGGCCTCCTGAGATTTCGACAAGTGTAAGGAACGCTGCGGTTTCTTCTCGGATGGACAATCCAACGGAGATGGTGCAGCCACGTAATCAGCCCCTTTTTCAACTCCCGATATGCTTTAATGACGACACCTCATCAATCGCCTCCTCTCGACACGTGCCTGCTGCTTTTCCTGAAGAACTTATCAGAGTCGTCCACGTGGATGCCCAAGCGTCATCTCCAAGACTTACTTCTTTCAATGAAATCGGGCCGGTGGAAGCGGGTCCGTTTACGACCCGAATCCGTCTTTCCCCTAACAAATGGACCTCTCTTAAAGTATCTAAACCCATTCCCCTCAATCCCAGTCCATTACGCAATGTTTTCCCACCCCTGAGACCCGATTTAACCCATACCCGCGTTAAATTTCCACCCCATATTCTATCCCCATCCTTCCGCAACCACGACCCAACTCCCATGGGGGAAGATCCTTCCTGAGGGGAATTGTCAGAGAGTCTCTTTTCAGAGTCACAAGGCATTTCATCCAGTCCTTCGTCTCCAGTCAGCTCAACATCCCAGAGACAGGATTGGGCAGATCTGGGACCCTTAACGTTGTTCCAAGAGGTGTGTCCTACCGATGTCATAATTGCAGAACCTCTCTAGATGTGTGCAGAAATCCCCCATCAACAACAGGAAGACAATACAATGGTGTCTACAGAAAGCAAAAGTCGAGAGGAAATCTTCGATGAAATACGAAACAAGAGATGGATCAGGGATGCAGTCGGCCATGTTGGTCGGTCATTGGGCTTATCATTTGGCAACAAGTCAGAAGACAACACTGGCCTTTTCCAATACATTGAAAACAGGGGAAGACCCCTTCCCCCATCAAAGACTCCGTCTAAATAAGCCAATCGCGCCTCCAGTAACAGAGATCTACTCAGCCTTCAATCTCATTCAGCAACAACATCTGCGTCTAATTCCAGACGCGGACGGAAGGGTGCTCGGGGCAACGTGGTTCCTCAATGAAAATCCTCTCCTGGAATGTTCGAGGGGTCGGCCCCAAGCAGAAACGGAGTCTGATTAAGGAATCCATCAGAAGAAAGAATCCGGATGTCTTATGCCTTCAGGAAACCAAAGTTCCCATTTTCTCTGATAGACTCCTGGCTACGCTATGGTACGCCAACGACGCCAATTATGTGACTCGGGATGCAGATGGCTCGTCAAGAGGTATCCTCATCGCCTGAAAATCGTCAAAGTGGGACTTGCTGACATCGTTTACAAGTGTTTTTTGGCAGCCATCATTCTCCAAGATAAGTCCTCCAATTTTCGCTGCCTTATTGTCGTTGTTTATGGCCCTAACGACGATTTTGTTAGGCCGAATTTTTGGGACGAACTGACCGTTACTAGACAGTCATTTTCAGGTCCATGTTGCTATGTGGGTGACTTCAACATGGTCCGTTTTGCCGAGAAATATTCCCGTATAAGGAGAACAAATCCGGCCATGCTTGCTTTCTCGGATTGGATCCAGCATCATGAACTGGTTGATCTCCCGCTATCTGGTGCCAAATTCACCTGGTGTAATGGGCACAGAACCCCAATTCAATCCAGACTCGACAGGTTTCTCCTATCCATGGACTGGATCAAGGCATTTCCATCTATATATCAGACTGCCTCCCCGGAAGGACCTCCGACCATTGTCTGATTCTCCTCTCGCTGGAAGACGAAAACTGGGGCCCGAAACCGTTCATATTCAATTCTACCTGGCTCGCGATTGATGGCTTCAAACAGAGAATTGAGGAATGGTGGACGTCCTTTCAGGTGGACAGATTTGCAGGTCACAGGTTGATGTACAAACTCAGACTCTTAAAGGAGAAAATTAAAGTTTGGAAGGAAGAAGAATTTCGAAAGAGAGATCTCGAAACCGAAGCGCTATTTTCTGAACTTCAGCAGATTGACTCTAATATTGAAGGCGATGATATCCCTGTGGTAATTCTGTCTAGACGTATCCAGATTATTCAATCCATCTCATCCAGAGCCCATGAAGATGAATTATCCTGGAAGCTGAAATCGAGGGCGAGGTGGATTTCCGAGGGCGACAAAAATACCAAGTACTTTCATAACATAGCCAGCATGAAAGCTCGGGCCAAAGCCATTCTTAGCATCACGGTCGATGGAAGACAGGTTGACGATAAAGATGATATTGCTACCTGCGTGGTTGCTCATTTTAGCTCTGTTCTTTCTTCTGAAGGATGGCATAGACCTCGCCTCGATGGTATTCCTTTCCACTCCCTTCAATCTTCGGAAGCGGAGCTGCTGGAAGTCCCTTTCTCTGAAGAAGAAGCTAAAGTGGCGATAACTGCGATGGGAGGAGACAAATCCCCGGGACCTGACGACTACCCTATGAGCTTCTTTCAAACTCTATGGGACACAGTCCGTTCAGAAATTATGAACTTTCTGCAAGAATTTTACTCCAGGGGCAAGTTATCCAAGGGCCTTGGTGCGTCATTCATTGCGCTCCTTCCCAAAGTTGCTGGCGCTAACTCATTCTCCAAGTTCAGCCCCATCAACCTGATTGGCAGTCCTTATAAAATCTTGGCCAAATTTCTGTCTACCAGATTATTGACAGTCATGGGGAACCATCTCATAATACCAGAATGCTTTTATTAGGGGAAGACAGATCATTGACGGTGCTCTGATAGCAAACGAAGTCCTTCACACATGCCATAGATCTGGGAAGAAATGCATTTTTCTGAAATTGGATATCGAGAAGGCAAATGATCACGTCGATTGGGGATTTTTATATTACATGTTAGATCGGATGGGTTTTGGAGATAAATGGAAACTGTGGATCAAAGCTTGCATCAAATCGGCCCACTTCTCTGTCATATTAAACAGTGTTCCTAAAGGTTTTTTCTGTTCCTCCAGAGGGTTACGTCAAGGTGATCCTCTCTAACATCTCCTATTCCTGATGATTGGAGAGGCTCCATCCCAAATGCTCCTCAAGGGTGAAAGTGCTGGCCTCCTCAAAGGAATATCGATGCCAGGTGTGAGTACGCCGATCTCCCACATTCAATTTGCCGATGACACCCTCATCATGGCTGAGGCAGATTCAGATTACATGGAAAATCTGCAGACGACTCTGAGATGCTTTGAGGCTGCATCAAGATTGAGAATCAATATGGCCAAGTCCAAAGTTTTTAGCGTCAACTGCTCCGATGAGGAGTTATCTTCTTATGCAGAAATCTTTGGCTGTTCGCCCGCCTCGTTCCCCACTTCGTTCGTCGATCTTCCGCTCGATATAGGCCCCCCTCCGAAGTCTATGTGGGACAAAGTGGTCGAGAAATTTCAAAAGCTGCTTGCAAGATGGAAATGCCGCTGTCTATCTATGGGGGGAAGGCTCACCCTCATTAAAGCGGCGCTGTCCAACATCCCCATTTATTTCATGTCCCTTATCAGATGTCCGTCCTCAGTCCTAGATCGTATTGATAAATTGCGAAGAGACTTTTTATGGTGCGGTAAGGAGAATCAGAAGAAACTCCACCTGTTGGACTGGAAAGAAGTCTGCACCCATTTCTAGGATGGTGGTGCGAGCATTAGAAGCCTAAAGGTAATGAATCGTGCCCTTTTAGGCAAGTGATCTTGGAGGTTAGGATTAGAGACGGACGCTTTATGGAACACGGTGGTCAAAGGATAATACGGTTCTTCCCCTGGGGGTTGGTGGACAAAAGAATCCTGTCTACAGAGCCTCCTTTATCTGGAAGGGTATCCTACGCACTAAGAAGGCAGTGGTTGAGAATATTGGTTTTCAGCTAGGGAACGGAGTTGCAATTAGATTTTGGGACGACCATTGGTTGGGAGATACGGCCCTGAAAAACAGATTCCCTAACATCCATAGCATCGTTGTCAACAAAGATGGTCCGATTCATTGCTTTTACATACAATCCGATTCTGGTTTAGTCTGAGAAATAAACTGCAACAGAAATCTGCACCACTGGGAGGTTAGTGAATACGTCAATTTGCTCAATTGCCTTTCTAGTGTGATGCCGATCAGGGAAGAGCCAGATAAAATCTTTTGGAAGAGGGATAAAACCGGCCCTTTCTCGGTTACGTCTCTCTATTCGTTTCTCTCTCCCCCCACCTCCCTAGCAACCCTTGCTTTCCCTTCCATTTGGAAATACTCGGCTCCCCCCAAGTTTATTTGTTTTGGCTGGCTGGCGGCGAAGAATCGGATTTTAACGGTCGACAACTTAAAGAAGAGAGGCATGCAACTCGTCAACATTTGCCTTTGTTGTATGAACAGTGAGGAAACGGTTGATCACTTGTTGGTCCACTATTCGCTCATTTCCCAGATGTGGCTGGACTTCTTTACTAGATTTAATATTAGCGGATGCATTCCCGACTCCGCCTCCTCCATGTTATCATATTGGCACAGGTTTAAATTGGGGAAGAACAAAAGCCGTATCTGGAGAATGGCAATCCTCGCCATCCGGTGGGCTGTTTGGAAGGAGAGGAATGACTGATGCTTCAACAACATTCAATCGTCGGCTCAAGCAGTGGGATCTTTTGCCAAAAAACTTCTTATTGAATGGGTGGTTAACGTGTCTGGTCTTAAGGATTGTAATCTTTTGTTTCTAGGCCTGTAACCTTGGTTCTACTATCTCAGCAGACCTATTTTGTTCTCTCTTTATCTTTTAATATCAATCGTTACTTCTTAAAAAAAAAATTTAAAAAAAAAAAAAAAAAAAAACGAGTCAGCATGGGTCTGACCAGTGGCACAGGTGATAGACCAAACTGCCCATAACAATGGGTATCTATCCGGTTCGAGTTTTAAAACATTACATGGAACACGTGGATAGCTCCATTATCAATCTGGATTATCCGATGGGCCCGGCTGCCAACTGGTGGCTAAGGAGAAATCAAACAAATAGCCTAGGGTAATTCTAGTGTATCTGATAGGGTAAGAATATTTGAATCAGTGATTTTTGAGCTATACACAATAAAAGGTGGGATGGTGTTAATGGCCAATCTAGATTGATAATTGAACAGTTGATGCCCACGTATCCAATAATAGAGAAATGTTCAAATACAACGTTGTATTATTGGAACTTTTAACATACAGGCTTTCATTCCTGCCAATGTGTCACTCGTTTATATCATCCGGGCTGTGCAAATGGTGGACCAATCATAAAGATCACTGTGGCCAACAGCCAAGATATTCCATACATCAGACAGGCTACAAGTCAAAATCAATGGACATCTGATGGTCTGAATCAATATACATGTCGGTGGATTGTTCCATTTTTTCTCCAGGTGACCTTTATGGTATAGCCCCCCACTTTCACGGCTCAGACATTCCACCAAAGTGATATATTATCAGGAAATAAAAACAAGTTTCCACTCTTAGTTGCATGTGAACCTCCCCCAATGATAATAGCAGCATGGTACTACATTGCAAATGAGCTGCAACTCATCATTCCCCATAGAGATACTATTACGATGCAGACTACAACAGATGTTCTATGAAGTGTTCTACTGTACATATCATATACAGTGATTGAGACCACCAACCTGGTGAACCACTATGTGGATGGCGTAGAGCACAAAAATCATAATGGTTGGACGACTCTGGCCATATGATGTTTATGAGATTTGATATTGAAATGTGCACATTCTTCTCCGCAGTCAACCATCTGTTTTTCATGCCAATCATCACAAGGCTAACACAGTCCATTTCCGTTAGCTTTTGAGATGAGGCCCATCCAGATTGTGGCCCACCAAATCATCATCATTGACGTACTCAAGTCCGACATGTACACGAGATGTTTTGAATGTCCAACTCATGAAATTCATCTTTCCATTGCATAAACAAGATAAGGTTCCAAATTCTCATGTTTCTCATAATTCGATACCAAGGCCAGCCAAACTGAGAAGCTTTACCTGTTAGATTCTATGTGCACAACCAGGTGGTGTCGGATGAACCGCAACCAGAAGACATGAGTCTGCCTATATTAATGAATTTTCGATGTGTTTACTGCAAAAATCCCCTGCCAACAAGAACAGAGAAAGGATTAAGAGTGGAATACCAACTTGGATTAACAGCAGAGAAATTAATTCTTCATATTGTTTGAGAACACAGCAGACCTTTTTGAAAAGGACTCGAGCACTCTAAAAATTCGTACTCCTACAAAACAGAATTTACTACAATTTCCTTCTTTATATGTGTATATACATAATATGTATGAATCTATACCAATTTTCCAGCTACTACAATTCACCAATGAACAGAGAACTCAAGACTTTGATGACAGTAACAAGAAGAGCTATCTAATGAAACCTGCATACAAAATAAATAAAATTGTATACCTTAACATCACAAAGGAGAAAAGCAACCAGGTTTCGTAACAGAGTTCTACCCTCACAAGTCACAACCTCTATACCCGCTGTTGGACGTCTGGGCCATGCATCAGGTGGACCACAAACGTTAGAAAAAAAAAAAAAAAAACATTATCCTGTTCTTTTTTGTTCCCAATGGTTCACATTCAACATACACCTTTGCCCCGCATAACAGATGGACCCACCTGGGTTTTGGACCATGTTCTCTACATGATGGGGCACCTGCTGCGTAGCTTGGATCTTTGTTTAGAGGTGCATGTGGAGATGTCCATATACGCTCCGCAAACCTTTTCTACCCACCACTGAGTTTTTTGGACAATATTAGGGAGGGCAGCTCCCACAAAGAAAAAGGTGAAATGAACACTAAATACCCAGAATTGCCAAATTCAGTTGATCTTGGATTGAACCATGTTGAAAGATAATCATCAGCAATCTCATGAAACCAAGCTTGACAAAAAAATGATTCCATGAACAGGTAACTCCCTTATCTTTTTCTTCTTCTTTTCTAAATTTATGCCGTCAAAAAAAAATCTAATAAAAAAGCCAGAATGATGGCATCAACCATAACTGAATAAATGTTCAACCCGAATCCCTTCACAGAACTGGGTTTTCCTTCCTTTTTTTTTTGGAATTTTTTACACTCCCTCAACTCCTATTCTAACAGAGAAGCCATACAGCCACATTTGTAGTATGATCTCCACCTTGTAGCAGCAGGAAGTCATGACTGGTAAGAAACCCACTTTCTTCCTCTTCACCGTTCTCCGAAACTCATGGGTTGATATACCACTCTGTAATCCGTATTGCTGAACAGCCGAAAGCCCGCAAAGAATACTTTACAAAAATTGCAAGCCAATCTCATTTTGTACACATTGTACAGAAAGGAACTGAGGACATCATAACCCATTCCTCTTGGAAAAATTACGTAATCAGGGTGGAGACTGGAGAGAGATGCGGCCCACCGTTCAATTCCCCTTATGGCCTGCTTACACGAGGAAATAAACCAGAGAATCATGATCTATTTCGTATGGACAAGATTATCCATACTGCTGGGCCAGGATTTTAACAGCTGATAGCCTCCATTGCAAGCCGTACATGATGTAACAGTCCCTCGACATCATGGAAGTTGAAATCAAGAACTCTTCTCACAGACTGGATGCCTTCCGACCCATGGCGCGCCTCTTCCGAACTTGCATTAGCTGCTGCAAAAGCATTCTGCGATTTACTGGAGGCTTCCATTGCAGAAGTTACATCTTGCACCTGCAAAGAAACATATTTAAAGCCATTAACACAAAAAGGAAATGCACTTGCATGCCAGAACATGTGCACGTGATAACTTGCTTCGATGTGAGAAAGACCAAAATCATGATTTCAAATATCATCGTATATGCGAACAAATTATGGTTTCAAGTATTGTCTGTCTGATATGATAGCACCAGTTTTTCAACCATGCGAGGCAATACAATCTGTATGTATCACCTATACGGCAGCCTATTGGTGAAAATCCACACCAATGCATACGATATGCCATGTGTATCACCCATTGCATGCACAGGATGCATGGTATGCTAGATTCTTCGAAACCAACTTTTTCTTTAAACAGCAACAAACATTTATTACGAAGAATGAAAGGAGATGCAAGCACAAGGGCGGGACAGAAACACTTGCACTCTCGTCACTTCCTCAAGAATGAGGCAAAAGGCCGCCGAAAAAGAAAGGCACATCACCAAAACCAAAATTATAAACAATTCTCATACTGCATGCTTTGGACTTGCTTTTACAAAACAAATCCCATTTACACTATGTATAAAGTATTCAAAATGTTCCCAGAGAAACACACTGCTAAGTTATTTATTTATTTACTTATTGTTCTTTTCATGATCAGAATAATACTTATCACTGGGGATTTTGGTCGGTCGTCCTAGTTTTCCATCTGCTGCCCGAAAGCATTCAAATGCCAAAATCATCAGATAGACAATGAGTAAAATCCAAATATTAATAGCCAGAGGCTGACATATTTCATTAGAAAGTGGGGTTGACTATAACGTTTTTGCACATTGAGAATATACTGTCCTCCGATTGGTCAAGCTTTCATGTTTTGGAGAAAAACACACATAAATCAGTAAGTAGTTTATTCAGTTAACCAAGGGATATGACCTACATTGCCCCATCAGTACCACATGCAATTATGTAACAAAATCTCCCACATCCAATGGCAGTGAACTGAAACCTACACAAACTCAAAATAGGATTCCTATCAACTTTTGAATGAGCAAGAACCCAATTTAGAATTGCAATTCAATAGAAGAAGAAGAAGAAGGAAGAATCCCATTTAGAATGTGCACAAGGATGCTGACCCACCATCAATAGATGGTGGGTGATTTTTGCGACAGAATCTTTCTTGTCCAACTGGTACACAATATTTTCCCTTTCTAAAAGTTGCAGTCCAATTGGAATTTGTGTGATCTCTAATTTTAGATATAAAGCACAGCCACAAAAAGCAGGGATGGAAGCGGCAATTCAGGCGCGGTGGTTTAAAATGCTGGCAAATCAAAAGAGATAGAAAGCAGGAGCGAGAGTGCATGCCCGAAGCATGATTTGAAGCAGGAGCGGCACCTCAATAGAAGACTCATGCAACTAAGATATGGAGACCGAATAAAGAAGAACAGCAACAATTCATTACATCATGAAGCTTTCTTGTTGATCATAATATTTCTGATAGGAGATCATATTATTGCCAATAGAAGAAAAATGCAAACTATTTTAATGCCAAAAGAAGAAAAATGTGAAACTATTTTAATGAAGTAAACTTACCAAATTGAGCATCCGCTCATACTTGCTACGATTGCGGGCAGGTATAACATGGCTGCCAGCAACTTGAGGAGAATTAACACCCTTGCCCAAAGCAACCTTGTCTAAAGCAGCTTGATTGTTTAGGTTGTCCACATCTGAGGCAGACGATGATGGTGACTCGCCTAACGAATAACAGTTATCGGGTCAAATCCGCAACAACAATAACCACAGAGTAAATTGCAGAGGGCATGTGAATCCTACACATAGAAATAACTGAAGTTTGAATGCATGCAGCTCTCAGAAAGCAATAAAGTAGTAATGATTGCGTAGCGTGGAAAGAAAAGGTTGTGAAAAGCATGTCAATCACAGTCAAAACAACTGATTTCAACAAACATAAAAGAGGAAACAGGAAACATGCATTGTCTGATTGAGCATTTTCTAGGCCCAACAAAATGTACATGTGGGCAATGCGGGATCATCTTTGGGTGGATCCCAATAGGTTCACGTTGCAGGCCCCATGGTAAATTGAGATACGCCAGAAACCTCCTCAGGGCTCAGCCAGACAATCACAAACATTCAATTGTACCCCCACTGAATGTGGACTGCAGGGTGCAATTTCCCATTTTTATTGGATAGGGATAGATAGGCATGATCAATCCCACAATGGAACCAAACAGATCACCAGCTAAGGTTGCCAAGAGGTTAGACCGACTAACAAAGTTGCATGTATTATGGTACGCAAACGATTTGTAGACAGGGTATACCACACGTCAAAGAACATTTTTATTCACCAAACCCTGAAAGCAAACATAATCACATGTATGTCATAATGAACTATAGTGCAAGCAGTAGCCGCTCAAATGCTTGCCACGTCATCAACAGGAACCTCACTTAGCCAGCTAATACACTCACCTCACAATCGCTGGACACTAGATAAAAGAGCATCAACTGCAACAACTCATAGACACAGGAAGAAAAAAGGAAGTTGGAGAACTGACACAAGCACGTGCGTGCGCATAATTTTTGCTAACATCCCCAACTTCATGGGGACGTTAGCAACATCCCCAAAGCTTTTGAATCACATGTGGGATGCCCAATCATCAATTGGGAAAGTTCGTTCAATAGTAACATTGGGAGCAAGCTATGGTGAAAGAATCATGCCGATCAGATGAACCTAACCCTATGAAAGAGGCTATTTGTGACGACTGTTCTTTCTTTTTTTTTCTTATGAGCAACAGATCGCATGTTTGTAATAATCAAACCAAAGTGCCACCTTGGAATCATAAGCAATACAAAATGGGATCTAGGTTCAGGATGATGATTGGACCTATTTTGTCTGTCCACTCAACCTTGACTGTCCATTTTCCATGTACCGATCAGATGCTTAGGATCATCCAACTAGCGTGATTTTTGCACCATGGCTTGTCCCGAATGAATGGTTCAGATTGACATTGGGCATCCCATGTGTCATTCAAAAGGTTTTGGGACATTGTTAATGTCCCCATGAATGTGAGGGCATGCTCCAGTGCTCTTGGTTGCATTACGACACTTCTAATCCATCTTGGTCCAAACTGTTTATTAGATCCAGAGTATATTTCATGGCTAACATGCAAATATCACACCAATCTGACAAATATTGACCATTTGACTAATGGCCTTTAATATGGAGGGTCAAGACAATTTACACAAAATATGTCCAGTCAATAAATAGATCCATTAATTTGTTAGGTCATATAACGAATTGTTTATGGTTCTAAAGAATTACTTTTCTTCGGCAAACATAACCATCCAACCCATGGATTGGAAAAAGGATAGCTATAGATAGAAGGCCAAATAAAGGATGGATCAGATCACCCAATCTGTGCAATTTTTGCATGGTAGCCCATAAATGTATTTAGACCTAATGGAAAGTTCAGATCGATCAATTGGACCGTCCAAGTAAACCGATGCAACTAAGATAAAAACGTATAGTGTTCTGAGAGTAATGGAGCATCTCTCTCTAGTCAATATAGTGTAGCCAAATGATTTGACGAAGGTGACATGACCGCCAGCTTATCCATGTCCCACAAGCTCATGAATAATCTACACATATGCACATGGATCATAACAGCACTTGAGAAGGCACATGTAGTTATCCAAAAGTAAAACACTAAAATTTGCTTTCTATTGTTAACCATTCCAGAAATAAGGATTCTGCTTCTCCCAAATCGTTTGAAAATAGTAGCATGTCTCTGCACTCTACAGTTACTGGTCAGAAGTTGGTTTCAGAAAAGTTTAACCCACCCGCCTTCATCTGACAGTGACCCATCATTCAATGTAAGACTTTTAGTGAAGGACAAATGAAAATCACCAGATGTGAAAACTGTAGGACATATGCATACAGCTCCTAATATTGGACCCCGTCCTTCTGTTTAAAAGGTACTGAGCACCAGATTTTTCCCTTTTAAGCTTATTTTTGGGGTTGACATCATCAAATCGTACCATCCTCAGGTAGCTTTGCTTCTTCTTTTTTTTCTTTATCTATTTTTATTGAGAGAGAGATAGAGAGAGAGAGAGAGAGAGAGAGAGGTAAAAGGATAAACCTTAGGTAGCTTTGCGTTTGCAAAGTGAGAGAAAACGTACCCATGCAATGTATATTGTACTATTGTTATTACACTTCACATGTTCTTTCTATAACCTAACAGAAGTTTGGAAGTGTGCTGGCAGCAGTGTGCATGTTATTTGTTGATGACTACATGCCAGTTGACGAGACTAAAGAGGGGGCTGCGGGCAAGTGCTAAACTGAAAATCTAGTGTCCAAGGGTTGAAAAGTTCATAGGAACAAGGCAAAGTATTTAGAATGCAAGTACCAATAGAATAGTTAGAATGCAACTTTTGTAGGATAGATGAAGGCGTAGACTTAGACTTCGCTTAAAATCAATGGCGAGGAGATTCGTCAAAGCAGCATGTCATGTAAACTTGGATTCATCCAAATTGGAGAATGATTACCACATGCAAATAAGCGTTGCAGAAATGATGTCATTAAGATGGGATGGGTAGAAATACTGGGAAGGATAGAATCAAGAGCGAGGACATAGCCGTAATAGAGGATAAAATGATGAGAATCTATTGAGATGGTTCAGCCATATGCTATGAAAGCCGGAGACGACAGGGCCATGTGCTATGAAAGCCGGAGATGACAGGGTGGGGCTGAAGGGCCTTAGAAGAGGATGAAGAAGACATAAGAAGACTAGCCTCAGGGTGGTTAGAATCAAGGTTATCTGAACTGTGGATCATTTGGTACGTAGTACAAGAAAGGGTATATGGTACACTTTCCTCCAATATGTGGTGAACTAGGGGTAGGATCATGTGCTCCAGTAAATACACAAGCATATGTAATATTTTTTTATATATGAACAAAGGTATTACTTTACTGCATCGGCCACCATATCAGCCAACTTGCAGCCATTTTATTTTTTTCTGAAAAAATCTCAAAAATTGGTTACAAAGAGTGGTGGTAGAGGACTAGAAATTGAAGGATGAGGTACAGGAGGAGTAAAAAAACAGAGGTACAGAAGGCAAAAACAGGTCTAGTTACAAGGAGTGGTAGAGATGTAGAAATGGGAAAAACATTGAGGGCCTGTTTGTTTTTACAAAGCCAGTGTAAATACACTGTAAATAGGTAATTATTACGTTTCACCGTGTTTGAAAATTCATGGGAATTTGTGCCTTTGAAACTGGTTTAAAAGAGATAATTTTAATTTTTGAACCGTATGGTAATGTATATGATATATCCGTTCCGTCCATCTGTTTTACTACAATATTTTGAAGCATGAGACAAAAAATGAAGCAAATCCAACACTCAATTGGCCCACGCCAAAAGAAACAGTGGCCCCACAAAGTTTTTAACGGTAAGTATTCGATTCCCTTTTTCCTATGGCGTGGTCCACTTGAGTTTTGGATATGCCTCATTTTTTTGCTCATGCTATAAATTCAACTGGCATAATGGATGAATGGTGTGGATAAGCGAAATGCATCACAGTGGGACCCAGAGATATTTTGTAATATTCTCGGTTTTCGTGTCAAAAAAGTAGGCAGTCAAATCAGGTACGGATGAAACGTTGTAAATGCATAAGGAAATAATTATTACTTTTTTACATGGTATTTACCAGTGCACTGGAAAATCAAACAAGCCCTGAAACATATTAAATGACAAAAACCAAAGAAACCAATCAGTGAAGCCAAGTATGAAGCATGTAATGAACTATACAATTGGTTAAGAGAAGCATGGAAAGATACTGACAAACTATGGAGAAGAAAAGGTCGATAAATAAACCACATTAGATGAATCAAAAGCAAGGATCAAAAGTCTAAAAGAAAGACAGTGAGGTTGTCTTTTGGAGTGGCAATGGGTTGGGTCAGCCCTTAGATCACCTGACCTGACCCAAGATTTAGAAAAGCGGGCCATCAACCCCCCCACGCCCAAAAAAAAAAAAAAAAACCACAAGTATAGAGACATGATTATGTATGTATGAATGCATGTATATCCAAACTGGGTCAGGCTGAGCATCAGCACTGTATTCCAGTTTTAGACCTAAGTTGGGTCGCGTTGGGTTGGTCAGCCCAACCCAGTTGCAAATTAATGGGCTGGGTCAGGGTCGAGCCACAAGGCAGTGGATTGTGGGTTGGGACTCAAGCCAAAATTCTTGGCCCCTTTAGTAAATGGGTTGAGCTTGGGCTCACCCTAACCAAATGTGAACCCAACCCATTGCCACAACTAGTTGCTTTCAAAGGTTGTTGAATGAAGATGTGAGGATGATAGCATTGGGAGAGCCTCAGACCCTGGGGGGGTTGGGAGCATATACTGACATGAACTCGAGTAGGGAACGTAAAGACAACCTTAATAAGGATGAGGAAAGGTTGTAGGGACAAATGATGTACCTATAGAGATAAGAGAGAAATCTACACATGGTTGTTATAGATCTAGAGAAAGCACGGAGTACTGGTGAGGTTATGGGGTGGCCTTGGTAGGTGATGAGGAAAGGAGCCCTAATGATTAATGAAGGCTTGTTCACTCAAGGATAGGGCCTTAGATAAAATTGACTGGCAAAAGAGGATCCATAAAACTGACAGCAAATAGTAGGGAAAAGGCTACGACAATAATGACAGCGAATGATAGGGGAAAGGCTACAGCAATAATGACACATATACATATGTAACATATATAAAGGGTTTTGCAAATGTCCCAACCTTCATGTGGATGTTGCTTTTTAAATTGAACACGGGGTGACTTATTGTTGATCCGAACCATTCATTGAATCATAAAACTAGGAGCAAGTCACGGTGCAAAAATCATGCCAATCAGGTGATCCTAAGCTTCCAATCAATAGCATGAAAATGTACGGTTAAGACCAACTGGAGAAACAAAATAGGTCCATTCATCATCTTAAAACATCTAGTAGATAAATCCCACTTCTTCTTTTTTTTGAAAGATGATAATTTTATTAAGCCTAATTGGCAAAAACAACAACAAAGACGAAAGCAACAAGAAAAAAAAAAAAGAACAAGAAATGGGAAACAAAGAGAGCAGACCCAAAGAAAATAAGCCTAAAATGAGCAGAAACAAAGCCCCAACAGCTTTGTATTTCTTATGATTCTAAAGTTAACACTTTGATTCTCACCAAAAAAAAAAAAAGTTTACACTTTGATTGGATGATTTTGACCGTGTGATTTATGGCTTGTAAACAACCAACAATTGTAACAAGTTGACCAATTCAAAGGGATAAGATCATCCAATTGGCATGATTTTTGCACCATGATGGTTCAGATAGACAATAGGCCACCCGTGTACCATTTAAAGGGTTTAGGGACGTTGCTAACATCCCCATGAAGGTGTGGACATTAGCAAAACCCACACACACACACACACTCTACCTGTCTTGTCAATATGTGTGTTTGTGTGTGTTTTTGTTGATATAGGCAACAAACTGCCTATCAAGAGCCTTGAATAAAAGTGATTTCATTCTATCAGAATTCTTCCCACATGGTATGAGTAGATTTGTTGTGTAAATAGTTGTAGTTTACTCCCAAAAAAGCAGCATGCTTTTTTGTCTTCTTGGTTGCACCTTTGGGAACTTTAACTCCAATATCACATAGACACTAAGCCAGCACATATTCTTCAAATTCCACTCCCTTAATGCACACCAGTTAAAGATAACCAATACTTCCAAACAAATTTAATAATTAAAAAAAAAAAAAAAAATTATCAATCTAAAAAAAAAAGGAAAAAGAAAAAAGAAAACAACAAAGAAAAAAGAAAACAACAGCACTAAAATAAGAGGGAAAAAATGCTATAAAAAAATACCAAAAGAGAGAATAATATTACAAAGCCCATCAGATACTCAAAATTCTAAGGAAAATCACCTGATTCATTTAAACCACAGAACCAAAAACTCCAAAAGCTGCTATAAAATAATATCTTGCTCAATATGACACTTATTCTAACTACCTGGTGGAATTGCTTGTAGGGCTGCATGCAGCTCATGTCGGTCTTTACTGGCAATGAATTGTCTAAAATAAATCACCCTCATATACGCCACTTCCATGCACTTGTACGCTAGAGCTGCAGCAGCCATCTCCTTGCATCTCTCATATTCTTGGGCACAAAATCTGCATGTATAAAATCACATGAGCAAGACTTTTGCGACATGGGCTCATAATTCATGTTACAGAAATCGGATCTCACCGGCAGAGCGTTGCAGTATCTGAATACACTTGCATTGACGGAGTCATTTCCCCATGTTTGGCACTCTCAGCATTGCAATGCTCTAAAAGTAAAGCCCCGTGAAGAAACTTCAAGGCTGCTTGAAAATATAAGCCAGTACTTTCAAGGCCTGCGCCTCCATTCTACAAAACACAATCAAATCATACATATCTTAGCACCATGAGATTGAGCAGACGTTCCATGTCAGATTCTGAAGAAAAACAAATTAGAACAGAAATCAGAACAAAATATTTGAACCTTTAGGCGATCGGCAGAGTGTTTTAGATCCTTAGCTTCTCTTAGGGCAGCATCTCCAGTGGACTGACGGCAATCCTTTCTAGCAGGACTTGGGGCATCAAGATCCCTGCCTGCAATCCCATTAGGCATCTGGTGCCTACCACTATTGAGTCCTCCATTCTGGTTCTCGGGCTTTCTTGGCTGTTTTGGCACCTTCAATGCATCACCACTAGAGGCATCGACAGGCAATACATCTGACCTGCTTCCCTTAATGAGTGGGGGCATAGCTGGGGGACATTGACTTTGCCTTTCTTGTTTATCTCGGGATGGTGGGTATAATTGCGACCTTCCTCTCCCGGACGCCATTTCCGCTCGATTATTTTTATTTGAGAACCTTTCATCTTCACGAACCGTTGCCTCTGGTAGGTTTTGTTGTTGATTAGACTTCCCATCCTTGCTGCAAATAGCAACCGGCTTTCCACTTCTGGAGTTGAAATCTGTGTGCTGTTTAGACAGCATTGGAGAACCCACATCTGAATTTTCATGTATCCCAAATTTTGGCTGACTATCTCTTCTCGCGTTGCTTGGCCATTTTGCCATGGAGTCTTTCTTACCTGAGCAACTCTTCTCATCCTTACTGGAGTTCACGCTCCGTTTTTCCTGAAGATTGTATTTTCTGTCCCACAGATCCTCATGATGCGGTGAATGATCAATGTCAGGGTCATAGCGGCAGCTGCCAGAACTCTTTGTAGGATATAGTTCACCCTGCTCGCTAAAAGAATCAGAAACCTTGACCTTACCTTTCTCGAAATCAGATCTCGAATTTCGGTGTCTGTCCTTCGATCGCGAAGAAGACCCTTTACCTGATTTCCGCTGACAAGACCCATTACTGTGGTAATGATTGTTCGGTTTTTCAGGGTCAGGGTCAGGGTCAGGGTCATGATCCTTACAGTGCATTGCACGGAGATATGGGTTATGTTGGTCGGAATTGTCAGCACTGCCATTCACCACATTGATGTTTTCAATTTCAGAAGGAGACAGATTGCTATGTGCACCATCAAACACCTTTGTAAGCATACAGTCTTCGAGTTTGTCACTAGATAAATGATTAGCATCCCTACCTTGATAAGCATGAATCATCGAAGACTCCACAGCCCTTTGACTCTCCTGGGAACTGAGCTGGACAACAGAGGCAGCTTTCTCCTTCCTGATTGTGCCTGATCGGTCGCTTCCACCATCACATTCACCATCGGAACATCTTCTTGGGCTGCCTATAACAGAGAAACCCACATTCGTTGTATCGTCGTTTCCTAAGGGGTTCCTTCTTGTGTTTGTAAGCCTGTCTGTATTAGAAATCCTCAAAGGAGATGAAGAAACAGACTCTACAGGAGAACCTTTCACTTCGTGGAAGTTGGCTTTGCTTTTGCCTGACACCTTCGAAGAGCTCGAAGTAGCTGCCGTAGAAGGCTGTGCATAGCCCAAATCCCTTTTCAATGAATCCATACCATCAAAGGCCCGTTGAGGTGCAGCATTCGCTCGTTGGTGCACATTACCACCTTTTCTTTCCTCTTCCATACCATCAGCTAGGGACTCTCTGCTGCCAGTTAGCACGATTTTGGTCACTCTACTTTTTTTGTCCAGTCTACCATCTGTCTTACTCGTACTGGACTCCTTCCCCTCAGATTTTGATGCTCTGGCCTTCTTTTCCTTCCGAAGCTCGCTTTCGCGGGTTTCCTCTTTCACTGAAACCATGTTGTCGGACACACTACCCAGGAGGGTCCCTGGATGAGCTTGACTCTGTTGCCATTCCTTTAACTTCCTCTTTTTTGCAGCAAAATCTGCTTTATCGGATTTTCCCATATCCGCAACTCCAGACTGGGTTTTGTATTCACCATCCAGGGAACCCTGGACTTGGGCTTTTGGCTTCTTCCCAGCAGCTAGCGAGGTCTCCTTCATATCATCCTTTGAGTCCTTAGAAGAAGAGTAATCGCCATGTCGCTGAGGATTCTTGCAAGTTACCTTCGGCAAACCATTACTCAAGTTCGAAATCGCCTTTCCTGCTATGTCGTGGTCAGAGTGCCAATCTTCATTGGTTTCTGTCTTACTTTTCTTAGAAATCCTAAAACCATCTTGATCAACCTCTCCCTTGCTTTTATTTTTTGAGTGTTTGCCGCTTGGTTCAATACAATCACCTGCAGTAATTTTATAATTGATTGAAACAAGTCACTTTCGATTGAGAAAGCATTAGAACCATGAGGAACTTGCATTTTCTGAATCAAAATCTGGTGTCAATCTCAGGAAATTAACGCTGCTATGGCTACAAAGGGGAGCAGCATTTCAAGTAATACTCTCCAAACATGTGCCAATGTGGCACATATGCTCGAGACCCAGGTTATTCATCAAGTGCGCCCACCATTTATGTCCCACGGCACAAAAAAGAAGGCCAGTCTGGTCACCATTGGGCCACACATGCACATTGAATGTGGACTAGTTTGGGATTCTGTAAAGGAGATTTGACTGGGGTGGTTTGATTGGGGGCCATGTTTGTTGATCCAAACCATTTTCATGATGGGCTTCCCAGTGCATGGTGGATACCCAATAACAAAAATCTTGATTGGGGCATGCTGACGCTTTGATCATTTAATTCTTTTCCTTCAAATAAAGACTGTAACTTCTTTTTTTTCATTAGTCATTTTTTAACCATGCAACTGGTGACCAGACTGGGCTGATTCTTAACCACAGATCTTATATGGTGGGGCCCACCAGATTACCAACCAAGATCCTGCAGACATGCACACAAGAGCCAGGTTGGCACAAGTAAGGTAGTGGGATTAGAAATCCTGCTCTTTCAAGTAGCTATCACGCTTCTCATTGCAAGAAAAAAACGAGTGATAAAACAATACCTCCATCTGAATAGCGCTCCGACAATTTGTGCTTTTCTTTATGTTTATGTTGGTGTTTTTCAATAGCAAAGGTGTTTGACTTATTCACATGCTGAAAGGCAGCTTTGTTTCCCGAGTTGGATTCCAAAGGATAGTGATTTACATCATCTAGACTTCTACTCCTGACAGAGGCCTGTTCAGTCTTTTTTATAGCGTTTGGAACGTGTGTCAGAGTTGAGTGGCTAAGTGCACTTGATGCATCCTTTGATCCATGTTTTTTCTTTCCACCACCAGGCATGGCCTGTGAACCGAATTCATGACTTTGATCAGGATGCCGAACATCAGCAACTGTCATGCCTGATGCTCCATCATACCGACTATGAGGATTATTTTGATTCTCGGTGATGGGGACTTGATACAATGCATTCAAAGCTTTTGTAGTCTCTTCTTCGCTGATGGTACACTTGTTCATTCCAGGCCTAGACACAAGTTGCAGATAGCAAAATGGTGAGAAATATGACATATTCCAAAGGCATTCAGGCTAAACTGTTACTTGTTGAGCTCAATCTACTATGATTGATCTTAATTACAACATCAAAGCAGGGATTTAAATAACTTACGCTATGTAGCATGTGGCTTGTGCTGCATAGCGTAGCTTAGCCTTAACGCTACGTAGCTTATGGAAATAGCTTAAGTTGCATGCAGCCTATTCTACATACTAATCTAAATATGCTAGGGACTACATAGCCTACGCTATACACAACCTAGCTTACACTACAAGTTATTTTCACTAAAACAAAAAACAATTTATGTTTTCAAAGATTTGTTACATTTTTCTGTTTTTCATTAAAAAATAGTTAGCTTTTTCAGCGATTTTAGTAAAATAATAAAAGTAACAGTATTAAACCAGTTTTGTTGCTCTTTCTTTATCTTTATAGTTAATCTTTGCCCTATTTTTTCCCATTACTTTAGTTTGTATTTGGTTGCACCAGATATCATGAAATTTGAAATTTCATTATTATTTAATCTAATTTAGTGCAAAATATTCATGATATTTTGATGCAACCAATCACAACCTTAATTAAAAATCTAGAAGTAGCACGTAGCTTAAGCTACATTTTATGTACACCTCGTGCTTCTGAGGAGTGAACGCTCTACCACATGCTATTCGATATTTAAAACCCTGCCTCAAATGTACTTGATTAGGTATTATGATTCTGTAGATTAGCTATGCTATTCAGGGCAGAGCATTTGGCAAAATGTGTAGAGGATGAGCAGTTGCAGAGATGAGGATCTTGAGAAGGATATGTGAGAAGACTGGGAAGGGTAGAGTAAAGAATCAAGAATGAGATCATTCGAAACCGCCTAGGAGTGGTCCGCATAGGAGAAAATGATGGGAGTAGAGTGAGATGGTTCAATCATGTTCAACGAATACGAATACCAGAGACAGCACCTATAAGGGAAAGAACTCTAACTAGTTTGAAGGGCCTGAAAGAGGACACGAGGAATACCTAAAAGGACTTGGACCTCTGTGGTGAGAGGGGTATGAAGGCTTGGTCACTTACCGAGGAATGATGAGGCCTTAGCAAGGAATGTTTGGCAAAATAGAATCCATAAAGCTGACCCCAAATCGCCGGGACAAGGCAGCAATGACGATGATGATGACAATGATGATAGTATTGTTATTTTTTGTTAGATAGCATTATTTACTGATTTGGTTGGCTGCACTTAAACAGTTCAACTTTACTGATTTGGTTTGCTGCACTTAAACAGTTAAACTGGACACATGGCACAACTGTCCATGGCCCAGACCCACTCATCATGTGGGTCCCATTGGGGAATGACCAGTGAAGAAAACTTTCATTGATCAGGAGATCATAACCATCTGATCCATGACAAACAGATGGAAAGTAAAAAAAGAATACTGCTAAAGACCATCACAGGAAAATAACCACCAATAGGAGGATCAATGAGATTTCACAGACAACAGTCCTTGTGATCTGGATTATGGACCGTCAAGCCACATGTCCTATTTGAGTGCAGCACAGCAGATAAGGAAATTGGCAAACTGTACTCAAGTTAGACTTTCCCTATTTGTATAGTCCTAGAAGCAATTCTTTAGTCCTCTCAAAATCCTCCAAAAACAAACAATATAGAGTATTGACTCAAGATGGAACTTACAGCCAGTTAAGCATGCTACATAGCCACTTCTTGGGAAGGCTGACAGGATCTGTTCCAAATGGTAAGAGTCGCCACTTCTGACACCGGTCGCAACAAACCCAATTCTCGTTTATAACAAAAGGAGCTACCGGCAGAGGAACTGCATTAGAAGTTGGCCCATTTGCTGTTAAAGGAGTAGCAGAGGGAGCCTTTGGATATGCCTCCAATGTTGATGGCTTTTCGACATTTTTACCACCTGATTTCTCCTTAGACTTTTCAGC
Organism: Magnolia sinica; assembly: GCF_029962835.1. Taxonomy (NCBI): domain Eukaryota; kingdom Viridiplantae; phylum Streptophyta; class Magnoliopsida; order Magnoliales; family Magnoliaceae; genus Magnolia; species Magnolia sinica. Next base: position 19,712,722 of record NC_080586.1, read on the forward strand.
AAATGAACCAGTTTCCTTCTCAAACTCGACTTTTGGGTCCTTCAGCTTATATTTAAAATGCATTTCTGGAGGATCTATTCTGTTCTCTGCTGGCTCAATTGTTATATTCCCCAAGGAATCTCTGGCACATTCTCTTCCAATGGTCTTATTCAACTCCTTATGTGATTTTACAGCATCACTCTTACTTTTGGTCGAGGAATCTCTTGTGTGCGAGCTCTTCTTCTTATGTTTTGGCTTCACAGAAGAAATGTCCCTCAGGCATTCTTTTGGAAGCTCCACATCAGGTCTGCCCTTGCTTTGGTGTCCCTTCGATTTCTTCTTGCCCCCCTTCTCTTGTGACATCTTTACTCCATCTTGCTCACACGATGCAGCTTTTTTAGCAACCTTTTGTTTGATGGGCTCTGCAAATCCACTGCTGTGATCTTTTTGCTCCTTAAATCCATCATAGTCAGAATTACCTGCATCCATGGTTTTGTCACCTCTGCCATTGCCGTCCTTTTGACTACTTGCTTTTTTCTCTTCACATGCCTTGTCTGAGGAAGTCATCTTTGAACTGAGCTTCCCTTTTAGAGACGCGAACTCATTTCCTTCATTGCTAACCCGACCAGTGTCCTGGCCAACCACTGGCGCCAAGATCACCTCCTTCACTGCATCAGATGAGAAGGGTCTGTCCTTTGCTACTCCCTTATAGGCATCCTTAGAAAGATCGGGCGCCCTACTAGGACCCCTTGCCATGTCACCCTTAATGGGTTTTTCTGGTTTTTCATTAGTGTCTTTTGAACATGACAGTAACGGAAGCTTCAAGACATGCGTAACAAGATCTCTGCCTGCTAGGGTCTCAATGTCTATCTGATTCTTCAAGAAATCAGTCATGTCATTTTCTGCATCCTTGCCATTTGCATTCTTCACTTCCATGGGCCTCCCATTTTTCCCAACAGACTTTATTTTCTTTTCGCAAAACCCTTTCAATTCCTTTACAGATGGAATCTCATCAGGCAACATGGAAGTAGTTTCTTGGCTACTCTTGCGGGTAGTCCCAGATTTACTGTCTTTTATAAGAGGCTTTTCCTTTTCAGTCAAGTATAGCAGACTTTCAAGAAGAGGTGAAAGCAAAGACTCCCCAAGAACCGGAAAAGATGTCATAGTCTGCTTCATCACATTACACGAACAAGAAATCCACCAGATGACTTAGGATCCATGTTTTACAGACAAGAGATAAGAAAGTACAGTTGGGTAAGGATTACCTTAAGTATGGTCATGGGAGATTCATCAGTCAAGTCTCGAAATTCAGGAGACAACTCACCACTCCCATCAGGGCTGTCCTCGAGCGATGAAGATGGAGAAATATCAAGGCCCAGACCGCTGTAAATTGCAGCATTTTTTCTAGCTGAAACGTTATCAGAACCCATCTTAAAAAGAACCTTGAGCTTCTTTTGATCAGTTCCACTGACGGGTTTATTCGCAGAATCATGCTTGGGAGTAAATTCCTCAGCACCTTCAGCAACAGAATTACGTGTATCTCTTTTGGCGGTGAATGGCCCCATCATACCAGGCTGCGTATTAGCAGAAGTAGGAAGATGCCTGATGGAGTGGGATGCACTCGATGGAATTGCAGGGTTCTGCCGTGCACCCTGTAAAGATACATCACCCATGGCAGTGCTCAACTAAACTAGAATTCCCATAGCCACAATTCCAGTATATATTTCTTCCAACAGAATAAAAGAGAACATAATCAGCCAATTAAAAATGGATACCTCCAATGGCAGGTTGTTAGGAGATTTCGGAGCGGTATGGGTCTGCACCTTCTGTTCAGTCCTAGGATGAGACCAAATGGAAGGGGAACGCTGACATGTAGGTAAAAACGATCCATACCCGCCAAACTTCGCCCCTGTTAAATGGACAAATTCATACACCATCATGTTCGGATGCAAAAGAGTACACATGAGTTTAAGAACCCCCCCAGCAGTTTAAGCATTTATGCTTCTCTTTGGGAGGTTTACAAGATTGATACTTCTGTTCGCGCATACTGCATAGTGCTCAAACTTACCCAAATTCTCTGCGGAAACCCCACCCTCAAAATCTTTTTGAAAGTGACCCAATACATCTTGAATTTTTTCATCCTGAAAACAAAGATAAGCAAACTCTTACTGATATCATGGGGAAAAGAGAGAGAGAGAGAGAGAGAGAGAGAGAGAGAGAGAAATAACAAAGTTATGCTAGGAAGCAGCAAAGTAGAACCAAGTGGGGGCATCATCTGAGCAAATTCAGTTCACGCACACATGTATATAAGAGCTAAAAGTGTTTGTTGCATTTTTTCGCACATCTTCGAAATTTGTAATTGTAAAGAGTTTTTTTTTTTTCAAGGTGTAGTTCTAAATGGACAACAAACATTTAATAATCTTGTCACAAGCAAAGACAGGTTATTCTATTGCCCAATGTTCAATGTTCATGAACAAAGCAATACTGTCAAAGTTCCAAATATATGGTTTCCATTCAAAACAGTGCACTCGCAAAATCATTTCCCACGCAGGACGCCACTAAAAGATCGCTGCTCTGATCTAGCAACAACTCTTACTAGAAATTCTTGACTCAAACATGCCAGTAGGCACTTACAAATGTAAACTTGAATTCAATGGTTTCAAAATTTAGACTTGCCCATAAGTAATTCAGATAAACACCAGCAACACAAAGCTCAGCAAAACATCTATAAAGATTAAAATTGTGAACGCAAGTCATCCAAATACAAGCATTCTATTCTCGAGAAAGGAGAATTCACATAAAAAAACCATAACCAATTTAAATCACCGTCCCTAATTCAAGGCGATAGAGGGCAATTCCATCTCCTGATTCATGTTTATTTGAATTGGATATTTATAGTTCTGACCTAAGAAATGCAAGTGACCAAAATACAGTTTCTAACCCGAAAACCAAATCCCTGATACTCTAACACAAATACATATTGATTATCAGTTAGCAATCAATATCCCCACCCCCGAAATTAACATAAATTACCACTTACCGACTGAACCATGCCTAAAAAACATATCTTTTTCCTGCTGCGCTGAAATCCAAAACATATGAAAGATGGAATTCATAAACATGATAAAGAAGATTCTTACAATGTAAGAGAGCGAAGAGAGCTCCACGTCAGGGTCAGTGTTTGTGCCGTCATCGTCTTGATAATAACAGGCTTCCCCTTCTTCTAGCTCAGTCTCTTCCATCTCTTCTACAACGCCAAATCCTAACCCCTTCCTCCCATCTCTACTTCCCAAAGACAGCATCAAAACCCCACTCCTCAAAGGAATCCAAAAAAAAAAAAAATGGAAAAGAGAAAAAACCTTCAAATTCGCCTCCCAATATAACCCCTCACCCAAATCAAAAGATCTTTAAAACCCACGTCAGAAATCAAAAGCCCATCAAAACCCATAAAGGAAGGAAATCGCCCGAAACCGCTCCGATCGGCAGGACCCACAAACCTTCCCAGAAACGGAAACCCAATTCTTCAAACCTCCAGAAACGGCGATCAGAGCCGATCAATCAACGATACCGATATCCCCAACCTCGGATCGTTTCAAAACTAAAATCGACTACGATATCTCGAGCTGCAATTTTTTATTGGTTTTCTTTTTAGTTTTTGGACCCTTTTCTTTCGTTTTTCTTTTTTCTTTTTTCTTTTTTTTCTTTTGGATTTGGGAGAAATGATAGAAGTCTGCGCAATACAGACTTGATCTAACCAGAAGACAAAAGAGCAGAAAAGGGGTTTTTACCAGGATTGAAAATAATATTCTATATTTTTCTCCTTTTTTCTCTTTTTTTTTTCACCTTTCCGGAATGGGTTTTGACGCCATGTCTGGATTGCAAACGAAAGGGTGTGTTTGTGTATATTGCATGTGTGAGAAGAAATATGCCAGAGCGATTCGCGTGAGGAGATGTCTAATTGGTGAATCTCAGCACACGTGCCAATTAAAACACGTGTCAGGGTCCCTGTCCGTTGCATGGTGGGACTTGGGAGCATATGCGATAATGAGTTTTTTCGGAATCATGTGCGATTAGTTGTCGTGTGGTCCGCACGTGTACTTTGAATGGTGATTTGTCTTTGGGAAATGCTTTCGTGGCTCGCCCGGATACTTACCGGGATCATTGCATTAAATCCAGCCCGTCCATAGGGTGGGACAGGCTATAGCAGGAACTTCCTGCGGCCTACGGTGGTGTTTGTTAAAAACCCTTTTTCAGCACATTTTAGGAGGAAACGGATTGGCGACTCCCCCTGCCACCAGCCTGGTGGCTGATGGTCGGTGCTCTGTGGGCCCTACCATGATGAATGTGTTTCATCCGTTCCTTTCATCCATTTTTTAATATTATTTTAGGTTTGACTCACAAAATTAGAGGTATATAAGTCTCAGGTGGTCCACACCACATGAAAACAATAGTGATTGGATATCCACCATTAAAATCCTCCTAAGGCCCACTGTACGGTTTATTTGATATCCAATCTGTTGATTAGGTCATACAGTCCCAGATGAAGGTAAAAAAACAAAAATCAGCTTGATCCAAAGCTTCTATGGCCCCCAAAATATTTTTAATGGTTGACGCTCATTCAACACTGTTTCCTGTAATGTGGTCCACTTGAGATTGGGATATAACTTATTTTTGGTCCCATATTGTAAAATGATCCGTAAAAATAGATGGACAGCATGGATGAAACTCATACATCATGGTGGGGCCCACAGAGCACCGACCATCAAGTGAGCCACACGAGACGAAACAGTCAGAGATTGAACAACCATTGTTGAGACGTTGGCAGAGCTACATAAGTTTTGTTATAAGCTTAGTTTTTGGTTGTGTTCGGCTCATCTCAGTGACAATGACCTTATTAACAGTATGGATGCCACGTGATATTAGTGTGGAGCTTAGGAAGGTTTTAACTATAGCAATTTTTTTCCAATTTTTTCTTATTTCTATATGGCCACTCGAATCTATGGTGGCTTTTTTATTATTAACAGGTGCTAAATTGAGATGAAAAAACATATGGATAAGGTGAATTTTTCAAAAATATTATGCTCACCCAATGTATGTTCCAAAAACTATATGTCATACCTTGTGCAAGCAATTTACACCTTTTGATTAGGTTGTTTTTACCAATGATTTAAATATCAATAATATCAACTAATGTATTTCACGATATGGTAATACGAATTATACGTGTAGTGTCAATATTCCACATTTTTAATTTGGTGAGCAGTTCAATTTTCGAATTCTTTTTTGTTGAAATTATGTTAAATTGATGTTAAGTTGTTATAAATTTATTGGTTATATATATTTTTTCATGAAAAGTTTTAGAGTTGAAGTTTTGATTTTGATATTCATTTGTTCTTTAGGTTATTCATTTTTTTTTTCAAATTTTTTTTTTAAGTAGTTATCAATTGAGACTAATTTCAAAGTATTTATATATATTTGAAGAAATAATCACTACACATGCTTTAACATCGATTTTTGAGTGTAGGCGATTGAGTTTGAAAAAAACTAGAAATTTTTGATTTTTTTTTAAACTTTCACATTTTCTCATAAATTTCTTGCAACGTTGTATTTCAAAAATGAAATCAAAGATGTGCAAGTGTTGATTTACTGATTTGTTAAGTTATTATCAATTTTCATAAAATAAAATTTATTTTAAAGAAAAAATAGAAATTTCCCTTCAACTAATTGTCTATTTAAATTAATTTTGTAGTATTTAAAAGTATTTAGTGAATTTATCATTATAATCATTCTAAATGTTATGCATTCAATTTTAATATAGTTGTATCAATTTAATCAAACAACCTATAACTTAAGATCATGTACAAAGAAAACTTAGTATATGCATTTTTTTAATAAGATGTTATGATTTAAAATTAAGTATTATTTTTTTTATTAATTTCTAAAGTTTTATTACAAAATTTAACCATTTTCTCATATTTCCCTTAAAAATACACTCTATCTAGTGTGATAAATAACACTGTATCTCAAAAATGCCATACCTAATGCAATACGGCTATTTTGAACCCTAGTTCCCATTTTAAATTTGTGCTTAAAATCTCTAAATTTATTTTGAAATACCGTGACTTCTGTGTAATTCTTTCATCATGATGTGGCACATCAGATGAACAGTTTAGATGGCATATAAACACTATGGCCGGGCCTACATGGATTTAATGGTGAGCAATCCATCCAGCTGTTTTCTAAGGTGTGGCCTACATGAGTTTTGGAATACGTGGCATCATGCTCAATGGACACGGTGGATTTCACGAAAGTTCCACCAACGTTGCTCTTCGTTTACAAAAGCGACCACAGTGGGACCTACAAGCGCGACCTAAACTAACGCGGTTCGTGTCAGTTCTACTGTGGGGAATGATCAGTTCATCACCTCCGTTTCAACACATGGTAATTACTTACAGCTGTGTGGGCTCCACCATGGTGGTCGTTGACAGCTTAAGTGCCGTCCAATCTATGTCAGGTCAAGCCCAAAAATCATCCTGATCATTGGATCATATGGACCACACCAGGGAATGTATGTGGAATGTGGGGTCCACCAGGTTGTGTACATGCCAGCTAACACTGGACGCGGTTTGGCTAGAGTTGCTGCCGCCTGCCAGGGGCGCGGATTGAACACTGACAAGGTCAGTTGCCAAGTTGCTACTGAAGTGACGTCACCAAGCTCTATGGACCCCACCATGATGCATGTATTGTATCCATGGCGTCCAACCATTTTTAGAGATCGTTTTATGGCATTACAAAGAAAATGAGATAGATCTAAAGTTCAAGTGGACCCCTCCATGGAAAATAGTGGGGACAGTGACATCCACCGTTCAAAACTTCTTAGGGGCCACAGTAGTTTCTGATGAAGCTGATATTTTTTATTTTTTTTTCAATCTATTGTTATGTTAACTTATGAATAGAATTGATCTCAAAAATACATCACTTTGAGCCTTATAAATGTTTTAACGGTAGGTGTGACGGCTCCCAGGGTTTTCTGTGGTGGGTCTACTTGAAACTTAGATCTATATCATTTTCTAGGTAATGCCATAAAACAATCTCTAAAAATGGTTGGACGGTATGGATACAACACATGCATCATGGTGGGGTCCACAGAGCTTGGTGACGTCGCTTCAGTAGCGATTTGGCTACTGACCTTGTCAGTATCCAATCCGCGCCCGGCTGCCAGTGGTCCGGTGGCTAGTGGTCGGTGCTCTGTGGGCCCACTATGCAGTATGTGTTCTATCCATGCCTGCCATCCGTTTTTAAGTATCATTTTAGGCTTTGATACTAAAAATGAGTGGAATATAAGTCTCAGGTGGACCATGCCACAGGAAAACAGTAGTGAATGAATACACACTATTAAAATCTTCCTATAGCCTACTGTTCTATTTATTTGACATCCAATATGTTGGTTAGGACATGCAGACCTAGATGAAGGGAAAAAAAGAAAGATCAGCTTGATTCAAGACTTTTATGGCCCTTGAGAAGTTTTTAACTGTGAATGTTTAATCAACACTTATTCTAGTGACTTCGTCCACTTGAAATTGGGATATACCTTATTTTTTGAATCATATCATAAAATGACATAGAAAAATAGTTGAACAGCATGGATGAAACAAATACATTATGATGGGGCCCACAGAGCACCGACCGCTGTCGCCGAGACAGCCATCAAGTGCGGCCCACCAGGATGGAACGACTCTTCTTATTTATGTATTTATTTATTTATTTATTTATTTTTACACACATCCGAACCAGGACTTCAGCGTTGGAAGTTGGAACCATGCATCGAGACTAGGAAGGACTCGAGGAAGCTCAGTTAGGCTCCACCACCTGAATAGGTAGGCGTTATGAATGGTTGTATTGTGGCCCACCTGAGATCTGGGATCGAGATGATTATTGGGCTGTACGATGACCGCGAGGATTCTCACAGGACGCACGGTTCTGATTTCATATAGACATGATGGGTGGGAACTGGGAACCACCCAGCTCAAACGTACTTACATAACAGTCCTACGAATGTGATCATCCCGGTTCTTTAAGCATGCTTTTTCAGTTCATCCAAGTTAGAAGGATCTTATGAACGGTTTGGATGCCATATAAACATCACTGTGGGCCCAGGGACGGTTCCAATGATGGGCATGTTCAACCCCACTGTTTCTTGTAGTGTGGTCCACTTAAGTTTTGGATATGTCTCAGTTTTGGAATCGTGTACTAACATGATCTGTAGAAACTGATGGACGGAGTGGATTTCTCATGGACATCTCTGTGGGCCCGACATAGCTTCCAACGTCAGGAACTTCTGAGTCCATTTTGAAGATAAGACGTGGCTCTCTTGAGAATTTTACTGGCCTGATTTACAAAGAGAAGTTATATTCACGGTAGGACCACCTAATGAATGGATTGGATTGTTCACACGGGCTCCAAATTGGCACGTGTACCGCGATCTACTTCTGTGATCTCTTATTGCGCGAATCTTTTGCAGCATTCCTGCCGTCCGATGGAAGAATCCAGCGTGTCAAAATTAAGAGGAATTTCGTACTATGCTCTGCGAGAGTTTAATATATCATGCACGTTCACATTTATGATGAAAGACATTTTAGATCATTTTTCTGGTGATCCGGACCGTTGATAAGATGGATCCTTGCGGATTATATTTTTATGAAAATATAAATATCGAAATAGCCTTGATTACTTCTTTTATATATATAAATATATAAATGTTTTTTGCAATGGAAGTCTGCTGTTCGATGTATTTTCTATTTAAGGGATAGAATGTACCCATCTCTCATATTTTCAAGAAATCTGTCATTTCATATTCTGGAGATTAGATCAATGGTCTGGATCGTGGACACATGGTCCGATGTGTACCCAATCCTGCCTATCATCATACTGCAGGTTTACTACTGCGCGCGATTCCCCATCATGCACTTCGGATTACGTGGCAGGTATGTACTTTGGCCACAACCTTCCAAAATGCAGGACCCACTTTGGATTGGGCACGAGTTAAAAACTTAAAATGGCACTCAGCAAATGATCCTAGCCCTCCATTAGTCACCCATCAAACTGACAGTTATGATGAAAAATAGTCAACTTTCATATTCAGCTTCCAGATTGGCACCACTGAAAAGGTTATACGCCATCCTTAGTGGGACCCACGGTTTAGACGGTCTGATGCAGTGGTTGCATGCATGCATATGATGTGCCATAGTCTGTCAGAGTATATTTTAGTTTGCAAAAATTCTCTTATATTATAAGGACGCCGGGCGGATAAACAAGTTTTAAAGTTAGTCTTTGTCAGCTTAATATAAAATGACAAGACCTGATCACCTACAGGCGACTGTACCACAACTTGTGGTACCGTTACACGTTTCCAGCCGACATGCCATGTATTTAGAAAATCGGTACCATGGAAACGATAGGAAACACCATGAGGATCATATTCATGAAAAATCAAGATGATCCGATCAATAGATAGGCCATGCATACATGTTGACTCAAACAATCCGTTACCTGTTGATCACAACAATGTGGCCGACTTGATGATCTCAGCGGTTGGATTTTTTGTATAGATGATCTTGACGGTGGGGTCCACTGTTTCAATGGAGGCGATGTCTTACGAAAGAGGCATTCTGGCAAGAAATATCGTACAGTACTACAGGTTGTAATCATTTTTTATTACTTAAATAAACCAGCTTAGAATAAGTATGCATTTGCCACCAAAAAGTGCACCCTGGAATACACGTGATTCAATCAAGACCATCCAAACCATGAGCACTTCTGCTGATGGAGAATAGCCTCATCGAACAATCCTGGCCGTCTGATTGGTGTTCATGAAATGGATGGCTAAAAGGAAAAAATACATGAAGCAAATTCACTATATAAAATTTCATAGTTAAGATCATCCTATCAGAGTTACTGCAAGGCTATCCTCCATACGCAATCGGGCCCCATTCAGATACTTTGGATTGACAATGCGCCACGTGTACGATGAGAGAAGAGCGCCTCATTTAAAACGGTGAAAAACTCATACCATAGTGTGCTTTTTTTTTCATTTCTTTTTTTTCCTTTTTTAGTTAGCGATGTTGGTGAGCATAAATGATTAACAAAAATGATTATTCAAAGAAGGAAACTTCTGCTTCGTGATGAAATAACTAAGAAAAAGGCTACATGCGTAAAATACCGAAAATGCCCCTCCGGACGTTAAATGCCCTTGGGAGCAGGCCGTCGTGTAACTCGTTTTCAGGACAACAGCTTTGGGAGAAGGATAGTACTGTCATTTACTCCGCCGTTTACGTGATTTTGAATTCATACCAGCGATGTGGGTGGGAGGTTGACCTTAGGGCCCACCTCGATCTAAGCATGGTATATCCACGCCGTCCATCCGTGGCATGGTTTCAAAAATAGAACGGATACAAATTTCAGGTGGACCACACAACAGGAAACAGTGTTATTGAACGCCCACCATTAAAAACTTACTAGGGTCTACTGAAATGTTTATTGACCATCCAACCTGTTGATAAGGCCACATAGATATAGATGAAAGAAAAAAATAAATATCAGTTTGATCCAAAACAATTGTGGCCTACAAAAGGTTTTTAATGGTTAATAATTAAGGTTTTCTGCTGTGTGGTCCACCTGAAATTTGTATCCACTTCCTTTTTGGAAAAATTCCTTAAAATAAGCTGGAATAACAAAGGGATGGTGTAAATATGTAATGCATACATCGAGGTGGCCCTACGGTCAGGGTCCACCCAGTCGCTGGTTCCGAAGTTGGGCCAGTTGGGAACGGACAAGGTCTCTAAAGGGCCAACGTGATCTATGGGTTTAATCCACACCGTCCATTCAATTTTTTTTTTCTGGTACTATCCCAAAAATGTAGTCTAAGGATCAAGTGGACCACATTGTGGGGATTAAACACTTTCCATTGAAAATTTGAGGATTAACCATCATGGTGGGCCCTAGGAAGGTTTCAACGGTGGGTGTTATTGTCACTACTGTTTCCTGTGGTGTGGTCCACTTGAGCCTTGGATCTACCCCATTTTTGGGCTCATGTACTGTGATGATGCGCCAAAATGGATGGACAGTGTGGATAAAACCCATAATCACGGTGGCCTCTTATGTGCAGATCATAGACACTGCTGTGGTCGAGCATCTGTCCACTGTACACGTGGCAGACAGGTGTATCCATCAAAACCGTCCATATCGTGGACTTGCTTTGGATGGAAAAGGAGCGAAAAAATCAGAGGTGTTGGTTGATGGAATCCACCCAATCGGTAGCAAAAGCAGCAGATAAGAATGATCATTAACGGTGTCGATTCATCAGTCGATTCTTCCAAAAAAATAAAAATAAAAAATTGGTGGATATCACTGTCTGATAGGGTTGGCTCCAGAAAAGTACCTCATGAAAATGGGATCTACTAATTGGATGGAGCCGATTGGCATATAGTTCTGCCACGTGGACGGTCGAGAGTTGGCACTACCATATTCCGGCTCTTTACAAGGCTTCGGCCGGGAATCCAGACCGTGGCCCACCTTGAGACATGTGCCTTATATCCACACCGTCCATCTATTTCCAAAACTTATTTAAATGCACGATCCAAAACTTAAGTAAAAATTAAGCAGATCCAAATCTCAGGTAGACCATAATACTGGAAACAGTGGTAATCAACCATTAAAAACTTATGGTGGACTACAAAAGTTTTGGATCAAGCTAATATTTGTTTGTGTGTCTCTTCATACAGTTCTTTGTGACCTTGATTATCAAAAGGTTAGATGGCAAATAAACATTCCTGTAGTCTCATGAAGTTTTTAATGGTGGGAATTCAATTACCACTGTTTCCCTTGGTATGGTCTACCCAACATTTGGATTTGCTTTATTTTTGTGATTATGCCCTAAAATGAGCTGTCAAAATAGATGAACATTGTGGATGTAAGGCACATACATCATGGTGGGCCCGGCCTCACCCAAGACTGCTTACCTTGAGGCCTACCTTGATGTACGCATACTATGTCCATGTCATCCATCCGTTTTTCTGAATCATTTTAGTGCATGATTCCAAAAATGAAACATATCTAAATCTTAGGCAGACTTTACCATGGAAAGTGTGGTGATTAATCATTAAAAAGTTTAACGTGGACGGCAAAAGTTATGGATAAAGCCGATATTTACTTTTACCCTTCACATAGGCCCCTACATTATCAATAGGTTGGATAGAAAATAATCATTACATAAATATTATAGTATTATATATATGAAATTCATAAATTTTGACATATCATTTTAAGGAACGAGCCTAGAATTGAAGTGGATACAACTCTCAGGTGGTCCATGCCATAGGAAACAGGTGGTAATTAGCCATTAAAAAGTAACAAAAATTTTGGATAAAATGAGATTTGTTTTTACTCCTTTCATTATGGTTTATGTGACCTTATCAATAGGTTAGATGGCAAATAAAAATTGCGAACACATTACGATGGGCTTTAGGAAGTTTTTAATGTTAAGGCGTACGTAATCAGCATTATTTCTTGTAGTGTAGTGTATTTGTGATTTGAATTTCTTAAGTTTTGGGATAATGAAGTAAAATTATTTATCAAAATAGATGACTATCGCAGATATATAATACATATATCAATGTGGGCCCACAGTAAAGGCCTCACAGTATCGATCCCTAGTGGGGGTGGTTAATAGTGAAGTGTCAACTGACAGTTGGGTGTACTAACAAGCTGACCAAAAAAAAAAAAGGGCCTTACATAATTCACTCCCCTTTATGGTGCGGAGATAGAGCAGTAGCAATAGAATATAAATGTTTACGCTATTTTAAAACTTATTATATATAAAATAACAGGAGCATGAATGGGTGATGATTAGATAATTCCAGGGTAATAACTTTGAGTGAGTCCCTAACCTTAGGGCCTACCTTGATGTATGTGCTGTATATCCGTTTCGTCCATCAGTTTCCAGCTCATTTTAGGGCATGGTCCTAAAAATAAAGTAGATCTAAATCTCAAGTGAACCACACCACACGAAATAGTGGTCACTAAACACCCATCATTAAAATTTTATAGGGCCCACCTAATGTTTATTTTCCATCTGACTTGTTAATATGGTCACACAAATCTTGATGAAGGGAAAACATAAATATTAACTTGATCTTAAACTTTTATGGCTCACAAAAAGATTTTAATGGTTAATGACCACTTAAGTAGATCTAATTCTCAAGTGAACCACACTACACGAAATAGTGGTCTCTAAATACCCATCATTAAAATTTTATAGGGCCCACCGTACTGTTTATTTTCCATCTAACTTGTTGATATGGTCCCACAGATCATGATGAATGGAAAACATAAATATTAACTGGATCCTATACTTTTATGACTCACAAAGAGATTTTAATGGTCAATGACCACTTTTTTCCGTGGTATAGTCCACTTGAGATTTAGATATGCTTCGTTTTTAACATCATTCCATAAATTTGGCTATATATATCACATACATCAAGGTGAGCCCCACGGAGAGCGATTCCACCCACTAAGTTGTTCCCGAGACCTACCTAATCCACGTTCCAGTACTAAGTCACTGTTGGTCAGTGCTTTATGTACCCCATTATGATGTAAGTGTTTTACTCACACTGTCCATCCATTTTGCCAGCTTATTATAGAGAATTAGCTAAAAAATGAAGCAAATCCAAATCTCAAGTTCACCACACCATATGAAACAAAGGTGATTGAACTCCCATCATTAAAAACTTCTCGAGGCCACAAAAGTTTTGGATTAAGCTGATATTTATGTTTCCCTTTTGTCCAGGTCTATAGGACCTAATAAATAGTTGGGTGGTAGATAAGCATTACAATATGCCTTAGAAGTTTTTAATAAATCACCATTGTTTTATGTGATGTGATTTTCGTGCAGTGTGGTTTATCGAAGATTTGAACTTGCTTCATTTCATCCTCACATCATAAAATAAGCTAAAAAAATGGATAGACAATGTTGATACATAAAACACATATATCATGATGGGGCCCACAGAGCACCTACGTAATCCATGTCTCTTTGCATGTGGTGACAAAGCAGTTTATAATATTTTATAACCAGTCATTCATAAATATATAGGAGAGTATGGAAGGCATACACATGCCGATTTTTTTGGGCGGTGCATACTTATTAAGAAGTGAACATGGTGGTGACTCTAGCACTGTAGGGCACATTGTGATATGTGTGTTTTTATATCTATACTATACATTCATTCCCCCCCTTTCTCTCAGTTTAAGGCTTGATCCTAAAAATAAAGCTCAAACAGTATTGGTTTTGAATTCGGTTATATGTGTTATATGTGTGTTTAAGTGTGTCGCGTATGCCAGAGCTAATAGTGGCTCAATTCGAACTAAACACCTTATAACTCTCGACATCGAAATAGTCAACTTAAGACTGGATCTGTGAAGATTTTCCTGACTACTCAATCACTATTACACAGAATCACGTGATTTGCGAATGGGAGAGTTCATCTTTTTAATGATTTTTTTTGCCTAAAAATGAGAACTTTATTTAGAATTAAGCATATGATTTACTTTTATACTGTTTTATAATAAAAGAATATAATAAGAATAATAAATAAGGTCATAGCTAATTGAAAGTAAAAAAGTTTTAATAAAACTTGACTAACAAAGAAAAATAAAAAGAAAAAATGATAATTAAAGATAATTTGTTCATAGTGAGACAGTCGTTGGAAGTGATTATATACTCATTACAAGAAGGTTATTGGGTCATGAGAGTTAAATTATCTGCTCAGGTAGCTTCGTAACTAGACGATCATTTTGAAACGATCATCATTCGTCACGGGCTAAACTTCGTTATGCGAGACACCCGTATTTCAGGAGAGTAATGGACGTCTATTCGTTCCTCAGCTGGTTTGATGGTTAGACAATCGTTGGGAACGTTAACTTATTCATCACACCGACTGGGTTCCATGGTAAGATAACCAATGGCGAGCAGATCTTCAATGGCATGTTCATCGTACGGAGGAATTTTGTGATGAAACGGTGATTATGAAATGAAAATTCGTTCATTACTTCACATTGAGCTTCGTAGGTAAGTCGATTGTTTGGACAATCGATCATTCAGCACTCAGCCATCGATCATAAGGTCAGCGAGGTCTATTTATCATTTCAGGTCCTTACTTCATGTCAAGACAATCGTAGGAGCGATTATCAAGTTGCTTAGATCCTAATTCCATGGGCAAGGTTGTTGTGTGATGACCACTTATTCATCACTCAATTGGGCTTTGTAGTGAAATACTAGACGTAGTTAAAGGGCAGCCCATTAATAACCTGGTCAAACTCCATAGCGAGATAGTCGAATGGAATCACTAAACACGTGGCAAGATAGCATCATTCGCTATCCATTTGAGACTTAGAGATCTTCTTAGGTTTGACGACATAGTCGTAGACGTAGGGTGCCTAATATAACTTATTCTAACCTACTCAATTCGAAATAGTTTTGCAGTATGACGCTGGCCTTGACAGTGAAAGAGTTAGATTGAATAATAATAATAATAATAATAATAATAATAATAATAATAAGTGTCCATGACGGATGAATAATAGGTAACATAGAGCTAAAAAGTACTTTTGTGTTGAATTAAAGTGGCATGGGCCCTGAACTCTTTATTCTTTTCTGAATTTATAGATGTATAAAGAAGTTAACTGGAGACGCACATTTAGATCGGCCTCTGAGTTCTTCTCATGATTAATTGATCTGTTAGCAGACATGGCTGACTACACTTTCTAAATAAAGGATGAGTTTGCGAAATTTTCTTCCGATCGGTCAGTTGTTGTAACTAATCATCTTTCTATCTTGAGAGATGTCATCTTAATTTTTAATAATTAGCTTACTTCCTAATGTGTTTGGCAAATAAGTCATGCCGCATGCCTCTATTGATCACCATCTTAGCTAATTGTGCATATTAGAGTTATTAACTTATGGCCACACATTCACACAACTACTAATCTTTCCCCATGTGTTGTGAGAAGTATCACTGGTAACTAAAATAACAGTCATAACTTCTTTTCTAGTGAACTATGGAGTGTATGGCCTCCCCATATTGCCACATATCATACTATAGTTTTGCTTGAGGTACAGTGTATAATACCTTAAAAAATTTTATACTCCTATATGTACATGCGTAGTTATCCTAGTTTACATCCCAATTTGATTTTTTATATTTATGAGAGTGACACTTCGATTTACGCACATTTATATACACTTAGACTTTTATACACCTTATAATAACTTTCGAAACCCAATATACCTTCGTATACTTAAATTGTCATCAAACCAGTAGTTAAAAAGCTACTCATCACTAGAGAAAGACATTCGACCGTCCACATCGCTTATCGGACCATTCAATCATGGTAAATTAGTTTTCAAATCATCATATCCATTCGTATACACATCCATCCAAGATTTTTGATCTAGTCATCTTATTTGTCACCCATGTATAAACTTAACTTACCGTTAAGATCATAGTCCAATGACCCTGCTTACCAGTAGTTATACATATATGCCTTCTGTACTTTCTAAACTTATAAATCAAAACACAATCGACTTATTATCAATTTAAACCATCGAAATAACTCTTCATAAACCGATTAAGCTACCCAACCATTTAATTTCAATATGGACTATTACATCATCATGAAATTGCAAAGAACTCGTCTGAACCATCTATACCTTATCATCCGTAATTCTGAACCCTGTAACATAACCCTAATGCATAGATCAATATCCCACGCCATCAAATTTAATTTAAATAACCATAAATACCTTATTGATCATCTCAAGTTTTTTATGGTTCATATGTTACTATCCAATTTTAATTCTCAGAAAAATTATTTGTGGAAGTCCGAACGCTACGAAAATCTAACCAATGTCCAATGAACCCACTTGAACTGTACACCTAATCTCAGCATCAATTCATGAGACCTATTATCCATTAGATTCCTTATCATATCTAATAGATGACTCACTCAAAAATCAAACAACGACCATTGTTATAATCCATAGACAACTCTTAATGTATTTACCGGTTTACATTTTCTATTGGGCCACATCTAAGCCCACTTTTGGAGCCCTTACATCCTGATTCTAAAATTTAAATAGCACTAGACAATCACTTACACACCCTCGATTTATAAACCACGATCTAACCATCAATTAGAGAGACATACCTCATATCCACTTCCTAATGCTTTAAAGAACTTTAGGAACCACTCGCCTCGTAGTACTAAGATCACCCAACCATTAATTTTAGGATTAACCCCTTTTAACCATCTAATCAAAGATAATCCATCATAACCATTTGAGAATTATCCAAACATTTATTTGGAAAAACCATTCAAGTTAATTATAAATGCTCATTTCATAGCCAACCTTAGCACGTGTGAACCCCAGGAGGATTTCAACGGTCAGCATTCTTCCCTAAATGTTTCTGGTCGAGTGGCCCACCTGAGTGTTAGATTTGCCTCCATTAGATTTGCCTCTATTTTGAATTCATACCTTAACATGATATGAAAAATCAGATGGACATAATGGATTTCTTACAAACATCACAAGGGACCCCACCTAGCCCCACTATAAAACTGCAACCGTCGCAGGAAAACTGCACCCACGACGACAATGTTGAGTTCCCCGCTCAATTTCTTATTTATCTTCGATTCTTTCTCCTCCAATTCTAAAAATGTGTTATAGCAAAGCCCATCTTAATCGACCATCCTTGAGTGCAGAGCACATGAGCATGCATACAAGCAAACTAAAGACATGTGCGCCTAGCATGTGATCATGGATGAGCTCTCCTTCGATATCTTTGTGAAAGAGAACATATCCAACAAACCTTCATTAAACAAATCCCAACTGTCTGTTCAAATCATGAGCCACTCGAGTCGTTTGTTCGTTTCCATTAAGAGAACCCAACGATCCCATACCCTTGTGAATATTGAAAACAACATCATTCCCTTCCTTCTCGTTGTCATCCATCCAATCTAGATCAATCCAAACCATCCAAAATTTATAAGATAGATCTTAGGAATTCTTGATAAACTCCTCGGAGGTTTCAAACTCCAGAAACGATGCTTGATTATCCTTTTTTTCTTGGAACTTTGTCGCAACGTACTAAAACATTAAACGATCAAACTCACCATCCAAATGTCAATCCAGCTTCAAAAAAAGCCTATCCACAAGCATCATATATAGTCCATATGGACCATCCAGAATAATCAGAATGAACAAAGATTCTAAGGATATGATTTCGCTATTATCACCTTCGTTGTTCTCACGAGGAGCTCACCCACGAAATTGGTCGATGAAGGATTATCTAATAACATTGGAATATCGTATTCAACCATGATTGAGATGAATCCTTAGCAAAATTACAACCTGAAGTCAGTTCAGAAGAAACACAATCCCATCAAAACTTTTTTTGATTGAAAGGTCTCCGAGAATGAATTTTGGAATCTAGAACTTTGTTATAGGAAGAGAGTAGTGCTTCGAGAGTTATAAGAACCCTCTGATGCACAAGAACCAGCCTTCAGTGCATTTATAAAGAGAGAGAGAGAGAAAGAAAGAAACAAAGAAGAAAAATCGAGAGAAAGTGGGATCTAGTCGTGGCTCATTGAGTCACATTATTGTAACCATCAGGTCTAACCCCTTATTGGACATGCTCTATAAGAAAAAAGCTAGAGGAAGAGAGAAGAAAATAAGAAGAGATAAAAAAAGAAAGAACAAGAGAAAGAATTGATCAGAGGAAGTGAGTCAGAGAAAAGGGATGAGAATCTGAACCGAGTCGAGTGCAGTGACTCATTGCCTCGTTATAGTGCGCTCTTACAACACACATTGTTAGACTGGTTGGGAGGAAGATAAAAGAAGAAAACAGAGAAAAAAGAGAAAGGAGAAAATAAAGAAAACAAGGAGAAAGAGGAGATTGGAGTTGAATCGACTTAGCGAATTGACTCGCCGTCTAACCAAAATCGAGTTAATCTCAGTGTTAAGTCAGGCCTTGTTGATTCCATTTAAGAGATAAGTCTTTCTCACAGTTCATCGATTTAAAAATAAACTATAATTAATGCTTTCTACACCACAACTCACTAAGTTGACTCAGTGAGTCAAAGTGCTGATTAGTTGTATTTTGGGTCCATGGGATCGGAGACTTTATAATACGATATGATGAATCTATATATGTAATTTCATTTATATGTTTTATTAATTCATGTTAGAACCTTACCGAGTCCTATTAAGTATAAAATGGGTCCAACTAAGTGTAAGTGGATTTGAATCATGGTCGAGTAGACAAAATTTTCTAACGATACATCCCAGACCATCTCCCACTTATTTAGGTGGGTGATCCTCACAGTTGTTATTATTATTTATTTACATTAATATATTAAATTTATCTTCAATTATATTAATGTTAATGAGAATTGTTTTCAGGGTATGTACTAGTTATGTATGTTAAATTTCATATGTTTACATTTAATGTTGAATTTAAGTTTGGATGTAAGAAGAAATTAAGGATATGTTTATGTGATAATGAATTGGATATGTGATTACATTATGTTGGAAAAAAAATGAAGTTTACATGAATTATTTACGATGCATTCATGATATTTGGAAATATCACGAGTTGCACTACCCTGGAAGTGCTCTGCTTTGGACTTTTTAATAGTATATACACTGGTGCTCTGTCCCAAAAGATCCGAAATGAACACGATGCTCTGCCATGGATTCCCTAAAAGCCATAATACAATATTTTATTTTTTATGTTGTGCATAATATGCATGAATTATATTTTAATTTTTAGTTATTCATATTTATATTATTTATCTGCTAACCCAAAAACTTCAAGGATTGGAGGTATATAATTCCATTGGGTCACTGTATTCACCATATTCTAAATTATTTTCAAGGTATTAAGTTGGTATGCTTCGAGTATACATATCTCTTTCATTAACACATTAAATTTTTATTTACCAATGTAATAAAAAATTTGCATTAATTCATCTAGTGTAATAGGTAGTTGATCTCCAATTGTTATTGTATGATTAATGAACAACATTTTGGATTTGAAATTTTAATTATTAAAATTTTCATTTATTTTATTCGTATTTACATTTGAATATGAATTAATTGTATTTATTATAAAAATATCCATGTATTACTGTTTATGGGCTTGAAATTTGGATTTCAAGTAGCCTACTTAGGTACCAAATTTTAGTGAATTAGACAATGACACGTGTCTTGTGGCAACAACATTCCATATATTTCATGATCTTCTATTGCCGATCGTATCAGCTATGAAGATTGCGTCTTGATTTTTCATACAGTGGTGCTGTCGTGTATCGGCTTACTAGCCTTCAAATTTGGCACAATCAGATCGGGTGTAAACAAGTGGATCACACCATAGAAATAGTGGGGATAATCAGTCAATGACACCCACCATTGAAACCTTTTTATGGCCTACCATAATCTTTATTTGATATCCAACTTGTTAATAAGGTTACACAGACTTAAATAATGAGAAAACACAAATATCAACTTGATCCAAAGCTTTTGTAAGCCCGAGAAATTTTCAATGGTGTGCGTTTAATCACTACTGTTTCATATGTTTTGTTCAACTAGAACTTTTGGATTACTTCATTTTGGGGTTCATGTTACAAAATATGTTGGCAAAATGCATAGAGTGACATTGATAAAACACATACATTATGATGGATCATATAGTGTCCAACACCGTCCACCCAATTCGCTTCCACACTTGTAATCCTATGATTGGGGCCATTGTTCGGTAGTTCATATATTGATCTTTTTCTATCTCATAATTGATGGGGTATACCTAAAAAAATTTCTTTGACCAATTTCAATTGAATCAAGAATTATTTTTAAAAAAACTAAAATTTAAGGTACTTTTATAGATAATATTAAACAAATCTAGCCTAATTTTTATTTAAGATTAACCTAACACCCTTGTTTGGATTATTAAAATTGGCGGAAAAAAAAATATTTTCTATGATGGCATGTTTTCCACTAATTGGATGGCTAGACTTTAAAATTTTCTCAAAGTAATTTTTAGTTGATTCTTTTACATAAGATATGAAGCTATTGTTATCTAATGAATATGAATTTTGTACAATATAAACAAACAATCCTTCATAAATGGAATCCATATCCACACACAAAGGTTCCCAACTATCTAAGTAGACCCTCATATGATGAAATGAGGTGGACGGTAAAAAAGGATGATACTCTCTTCAGTTGAATATATGAAGTTGCCTATTACTTAGGCCTATGTTTCAAATACTAATCAAATGGTTGAGATTATCCTGAGGGATATTTTCTTAGTTTATCCATGGTGGGGGCATAAGAGACAAATGGTTCATATTGCCAGATTGTGAACCCCACTCTCCGGTATTAATTAAATCCATGTAAAAATATGTAGGACACGTATCTGGTAATTCCTTTACGTGCATGGATCACCTTTCAAGATATCTTAGATGCTCAAATTTTGGATAGAAAAGAAAATTTACAACATGGTCCATTAAACCAAGTTAAGAGCACATGGGCTCGTATATCATATTTGGGTCATTCATCAGGCGTGGTTGGTCATGAACATGCCCTGACCCAAAATTTAGGGTGGACCTATTGGTATTTAATACGGACACGAGGCCACATGTATAATAAATAACTCGATTTTGATTTTGCGTATGCAAGTATGTATGTGTCGAGTAGTACAGAGTCGTATTTAACTCAAATCAAATTGAATGTGAGTCGAAATAGCTAATTTAGGACTAGATTTGTGAAGACTAGCCTGACTACTTTGCCACTGATCATAATAAACCAGGCAATTTATGAAGGGAAAGGTTGGTCCTTCATATGAGTTATTTTTTAAAATCTTAAAGACAAGGACTTTTATCACGATGGTGATAGCTTGGTCGTGTTCATTAAAAAAATAATGTTAAGAAATAAAATAAGAAATCAAAAGTCAAGTGCCAATTTTATTAATCTAAATGTAAATGTAATACAATCAACAGAAAAAAGTAAAATAAAGAAAGGTAAGTTACTGATGGTGGTTCGAGTGGGTGAGACAACCACGAACGACAGACAGTCTTTTAAACCTAAACGGTCATGAGGCGATGGTGGAAATTTGGACGGCCGTGAGATGATTCTGATTTAATTAGCAAGATATAACTCACGAATTGCTAAGTAAGGACTTAGTAATTTAAGGAGCAAGCCAATGATGAGATTATGAACATTTAACTAAAGTAAATTTAACTTGTTGTAGCAATGTGTTAGATAGAAGTGAATAAACTAAATTAAGCAATGCTGATCGATTTGGACCACATGTAGCATGGTGCTGGAAGATTGATAGGCAGTGTTGATGTGAGACTTGTATCCTAGGCCGTACTGTTCCGTCGACTCCCGCGATCCTTTCCGTCGAATTTCGGTAACCTACGACCTATAATCAATGTTTGCGCGCAACCTTAAGCCATATCACGTATATTTGAGTCGGCTTAATCTGAGACGTGTACCATTGCGACCGCGCCGTCGTCGTGGTTCCAACGCTGCGTATTACGCACCGATCCGATACCCTAACAGGGAGATGTTGGCCCGCGTTCATTTCAAAGAAAACACCGCGCATTTACAATCCCAAGAGAATCTCTACACATGTCCCATCAATCAATCAATCAATCACCTCATGTCAAGTACACACACCTGTGCTTTCTTCTCCATAAGTCAAGCAAACCCAAAAGTCAACCAATCTCTCACCTCACCTATTACTTACCCCACATCCATCACTCACATCTCTCTCACAACCACCACACCTCTCTCTCTTTCTCAACACAAATTCTAAGCAACCAAGAGGTGAACACGTCCAAGTTTTTTCAATGAGAGAAAAAGAGAAAAGGTGTTTTGTGTGGTCCACTTCCCACCCTAAAATCCTTCATCCTAGCCATTCACCTTTCATCACCTTTTATCAAAGTAAAGCACAAGGAGATCAGCTTTTCAACTGACTAAGAAGATCGAGCGGTGGGTGCTCTATTAGGCTTAGATTTCCTTTTTTTTATGAAGGGCCAAGTGAAGCCTAGCGATTGATGGTATGGATCTCACTTTGGACCCTAAGTGTGGCCAATGACCCACCTTGATCCTCATGATCATTCCATGATGGGGCCATTCTCCATGGACCCCATCATGATGTTTATTCTCCTTGCATGAATATGGTCATCTAGACCTTACATCTTGGTGGAGAAAGGATCTCCACCGTTGATTTTCGATTTAATGGGCCCATGTGTAATGGGACCCACTTGATATATGATTGATTGCAAAGGAGGGCCCATAGTATCGGGGTCCCTCCATCACACGCGTGTCTCTGTCTTTCTCCCTCTCTCTTTCATTTTTTTCTTTCCTTATTGTATGTGATGATGTGGCCGTGTGGCCCACCTGGATGGACCCCACCATAAGGCATGTATTTTATCCAAGTCATCTATAGATGGGGCCCACTTTATGAGTGTTGTATCCACACCACCCATCATTTGGTGGCCCAGGTGGGCAGCCCACTTAAAATGCACAACCATCCAGCGTCCCTAGATGTTGGACGTTGAATGGAAAACATAAATATTAGCTTGGTGTAAAGCATTTGGGGTGGGCCACTTGTGTGGGCCCCACCTTGAGGCATGAATGTAATCCATGCCGTTCATCCTATTCTTTAGATTATTTAAGGCGTTAAGGCGAAAAATGAAGCTAATCCGATTTTCTGGTGGGCCATAGCATATCAAACAACGTTTTTACCGTTGAAATACCCCCTGTCATTTCTATACCCCAAAATATATCGAATATTGGGCTTGTTTGGCTTGTTTTGAGCCATAGGAGCCATTAGGTAGAGTGGATCCTCCTGATGTGGGCCCCATATACAAAACACCCAAGAAATTCCATTTTTCAAAGAAAAAAAAAATATATAAGCAGGAAAGCGCCTGCTGCTACTGACGCAGCAGCATAACGTTGCTGCGTTTTGGCGGACGAACAGCAGGGACCACGGTCCCATATGTGGGCCCCACCGTGATGTGTGTGGACATCAGTACCGTGCATTTTGTGGCCCCTTTAGGGCAGCGGGTCCCCTCCAAAAATCAGCTGTAGGTGGGACTCCGATGGCCCACACGATAAGAAACAGTGTGGATTGAATGTCTGCCATTGAGATACTTTTGGGTATCATAGAAGTTTTGAATCAGATATGAAATTTGTTTTTCCTTTTAATCCAGGTCCGTGTGACCTTGCCAACAGATTGGATGACAAATAAACGTTATGGTGGGCCCCACATGGGACCCACAATGATGTATGGGTTTTATTCGCACCGTCTGCAGCAGTGGACGGTGGAAGCCACCATGTATGTGTTTTATCAATGCCGTCCAAGCAATTGCTGGATGGCCAGTAGGCCCCACCCTTGATGTTTGTGTTATATCCAACCATCCTTCCATCTGGTGGGCCACACATGTGGACCCTACCATAAGGTATGTGACTCACTATAATGCATGTGTTGCATCCAAACCATCCAACCATTTGGCAAGCTTGTCTTACAGGCTTGAGATAAAAAAAAAAAAGTTAGATCTAAAGTTCAAGTGGCCCCAACCATTGAAAGTAAGGGATAGTGACGTCTACCATTCAAACTTCTTAGGGGCCACAATATCTTCCAATTAAGATGATATTTTGTTTTCACTTCATCTAGCTCTATGTTAACTTATGAATTGGTTGGATCTCAAACACATTACGGCAGGCCACTCCGTGATATGATCATCTGTGAGGCCCACTTTGACGTATTTTGTGGCCCATCTGTGAGGTCTAGCTTGATGTATTTTTTGGCCCATTCAAAAGGCCCACTTGGATATACTTGTGGCCCATCATGATGTATCTTTGACCCATGAGCAGGGCCCACCTGTTGCATGTTTTGAGGCCCAGGTGCAGGGCCCACCTGTTATGTATTTGAGGCCCATCTTGATTTATTTTTGGTTGTCCATTGAAGCCCACCTTGGTATATATATGAAGCCCATGTGATTAGGCCCATCTTGATGTATTCGTGGCCCGTTGTTGAGGCCCACCTTGATATACATGAGGCCCATGTTATGAGGCCCATTTGATGTATTGGCGGCCCATGGGTCGAGGCCCAATGGGATGTACATAAGGTCCATTGTATGTGTGATTCCACCATGGTTTGTGAAATGATATTTATGGCGGGTCATGCCTTGGGAGCAATATTGGTTTGACGTCCACATTGTAAGAATAATGTTGGTTAAATGTCCGCATTACGACTCTCCTTAGGGCCTATTGAGAGGCCCATACTTGTTGATCGTTCATCACCTTATAACACGCTTAGTATAATTTCATGACTCATGCCATACGTATCATATGTATGCTTGATATGAGGAATATTTGATCATAACATAAGCCGTTGGGCTGAGATATTTACGGGACTCCTTATGAGACAGAGTGCCCCACATGAGTGCGTGGTACGTGCAGGATTACTGCATGACTGGCGGTATGACTTATGCATTTCGCATTATGTGTCGTGATCACTATACGCCCTAGCGATATTAGGGTCGTGGCCTCCACAGGCACATCGTGGATGGTCGTATCAGATACCAGAAATATTAGCTCTAGCATTGTGGGCACTTAGGATGTCCTTGGATGAAAATCTCAGAACCTTTTTGGTACCAGGAGATGCTCCAATGTCTAGACCGAGTGGATACACAAGCGCCCGAGTGCCGAATACCAGTAGGCCTTGTCTCTCACTGTGTCATGATTGGTTAGAAGGGAGTGTGGCCTTATCCGCCCGAGTGAGGAGGCTATAAGCTAGGATGAGTTTGACCAGCTTGCAAATGAGTTCGCTATCGACGAGCCAGGTAGGTATTGGTAGACTACTGGTCAGGCGGATAGTGTGGTTTCTTCCACTTGCTTGGCTGTGCAGATAGGGAGGAGGCAGTCAGTGTGAAGTGTATGAGACCCCAATGATATCCAGAGAGAAACTGTACTGATATATGTACTTGATGAGGACTGTCATGCTTGCTTTGCATCTCACATATGACATTTGGCTACATAGGCCTCGCATCGCATGGCCTTGGTATGGCCGATAGCATTCATGCCTTGCATCATATAGCTTTGGTACACCTGATAGGATTCATGGACTTACCGCATATTTCCGCATTACTCTGATATTGTACACTTGGCGCTTGCCTTGCGCACACACTTACACCACCCTCTAAGCTTTTGTAAGCTTATGCACGATAGATGCGTGCAGGTGACAATAGGACGCAGTCGAGTTGGGGCAGGAGCGTGCGACAGAGCTTTTGGAGATTTTATTATGTGCACGTATTTCATTTTCAGTATTGTACTCAAATGATTATATTAGTGGATATGTAGTGATGATGTTGTTCTTATGATTTGGGTACACTTGTGGTTATGTTCCATTACAAAAATAAATTTATATTAAAAATCCTCCTTATAGGATCTCATGATCAGAATCTGGCGTATGGACGCTGGGTGCTAAGAATGGGGTATTACGGAGGTTGTCGGCACCGGATTCGGTGATTGAAAATTTTGTGAGCCCGGTTTTCGAGTTTGGGGCGTGACAGTTGAGATAAAAAGAATTGTTTGATTAATTAGTTGATGAGGGCCTGTAGTTGTTCATTCTATGCTACTTTTATAGGCTTAGGTTAGGTGGTGGCCTTGTGCATGGTTCCTTGGCTTTCGGGATCGATATTATGATTGGTTAAGAACCTTGGTTGGGTATGTTTCTATCTTAGGATGGGGCTAGTTAATTATTACGTTGCCGTGTGTGATTGTATTTTTTTTTTTAAGACGGCTATCTCTATTTAATGCATCACTCAAGAGTCTATAACTTGACGTGGACAATTAAATTCAGCCATGTGTCGATATTATCACATTTGCTTTGTCATGAGTAATGCAGGCTCTCTTAGTTATTAGTTTTATATATATATATATATATATATATATATATATATATATATATAGCCTAAACTCTCTTACTATGTGTCATTGGGAAGATGACCACGCCTAGGGTTTTGGTTATGCCTCTAAACTTCCTAACCTTTCTAACGTGACATGCGTCTTCTGTAAATGTATGTTTAGGATTTTTCCGATCTCTCTTTCTTGCTTCGTGAATATCTATCCTCTACCTTCTTATGAGTGTGTTGACATATGATGATGTCTTGCTCATCAATCTAACTTTGACATGTCACGTAAAAGTACGATTCATCAATTAGGACATGCATGCACGAGGAAATTGATGGTTGTGGAAAAAAAAAGAAAAAAGAAGAAGAGAGACAATTGTCCACAGGTGGCCCATTCGAGCCTATTTGGGAGCGTGGATTTGGAACCCCCAGGATTTGCAATCCTCCCAGTGTATTTGGCACCCTGGAGTGTGAATTAACTTTAATTCAAAAGTACCTATGCACGGTATATTACCGGGGTTTAAATTTAATTATTACATCAACTTTAATATCT
Organism: Magnolia sinica; assembly: GCF_029962835.1. Taxonomy (NCBI): domain Eukaryota; kingdom Viridiplantae; phylum Streptophyta; class Magnoliopsida; order Magnoliales; family Magnoliaceae; genus Magnolia; species Magnolia sinica. Next base: position 19,740,296 of record NC_080586.1, read on the forward strand.
CTAATTAGTGAGATATTTAAATTTTGACACAATGGTTGTGAAAAACCCACTGAAATATATGCTTTGCCTAAAAATGATAAAATTTCAAATCTCAGATGGGCCGCAAGCACAAGATCATGTCTGAGTGACTAACCAACGATATTTAATCGTTGATTAACGTGGACAATGTTTGGACGGTGCTGGACAATGTTTGGATGGTTCTGATTTACATGGACAATGTTTAGACGGTGCTGATCATCATTAGTGGGCCATGTGCCCAATAAAATGATAGTATAGTAACACACATGTTACCCCTACAACTATTGAAATGATTTCACGTGTAATCCAATCTCTCTGTGGATTTGAAACCCCCATTTACTTTATGCTGCCAAACAACAGGGGAATTGAAACCCCCTCAAATCCCCTCCAATCCACGATGCCAAATGACTCTTAATGGATGGCTGGATCTAAAATACCAGAAACCTAGAGCTGGGCAACGGTCCGGATCGGAACAGATTACGTCCAACCCGATCCTATCAGAAATCCTAAAGGCCTGACTCGAACCTGATCCGATCCAAGACTCAATCCGGGTCATTGGACTCGGACAGATCCGATGCATGATTGGCCAGACCCGAACCGAGTCTGACTCGGTCAGGGAAACCGAGTCGGATCGGGTTGGGTACGATTCAGATAGTATGAACGTCAATTCAACTGTTTCATTTGGTGTGGTCCACTTTAGTCTTTAATATACTAAATTTTTGTGCCCACTGTCTAAAATAATATTTTAAAATGGATAAACGGCTCAGATAAAATACATACATCAAGTTGGGCCCCACATGGTTCTGAAAGATTACAATCTACCGTATAGATACTTTTACTGAAATTTAACTTTTGACGTGCAAGGTGCACTGCACGAGATGACAGTAGCTTGCCTTTCATGCAAGCACAACATCCAGCGTAATCAATATTTTATTGACCTTTGTGAGTTCCGTGGGTCTGATCACAGGGTATATGTTATATCCAAACCATTCATCCATTTGGCGAGCACTTGTTAAGACTTGAGACGAAAAATAAGACAGATCTACCTATCAAGTGGACCACATTAATTGTTTAACAGTGAAAATCACTCTCTGCTGTTATTTGTGGTGTGGTCCACATGATCTTTGGATATTGTTTATTTTTGCATAATTCTCTACAATTTTCTCTAAAAACATATTAACGGTGCAGATATATAAATACATTACTGTGGGGCCATATCACTTTCATCTCCTTTGAACCGTTCGTACGACTTGGAGCTCGAGGAGTGCCCAGAGCTCGAGGTGCGCCAGACGCTGGTACCCTGTACCAGAAACGGACTGGCTACTCCCCTTGCCACAGGCCACTGGTGGTCGATGCTCTATGGGCCCCAGCATGATGTATGTGTTTCATCCATGCCCTCTATCTATTTTTATAGATCATTTTAGTTATGAGAAAAAAAATGAGATATATCGAAATCTCAAGTGGACCACATTATAAGAAACAGTGTTGAATGAACGTTAACCATTAAAAACGTTTTGGAGGCCATAAAAGTTTTTGATCAAGCTAATATTTATTATTTCCCTTCATCTGGGTCCTTATGACCTAATTAACGGATTAGATTTCAAATAAACAGTACAGTGGGCCTTAGGAGGATTATAATGGTGGATATCTAATTATTATTGTTTTCCTGTGGTGTGGTCCACCTGATATTTATATCCCTATCATTTTTTTGTATAAAGCCGTGGAATGATATGTAAAATGGATGAACGGAATGGATGAAACACATATGTCTCCAGATCGAGTTGAATCGATCGGGTCGGATTACGGATCGGGTTGGTTCGGAAAGAGGACTATCCGCATCCGACCCGAAAATATTTCGGATCTGACTTATCCTGACCGATCCTGACCATCAGTTCTGTTCGAATCGGGTCGGATCGGGTCTGATCGGGTCGGATTCACCAGTTCGGGTATGAAATGCCTAGCTCTACAGAAACCTTACCATCAAGCCTTATCTAAATACCCTTACATTTATCTACAAAAATATACATCCATCAAGAGCTCTTTCTATACGCCCAAAGTCCATCGTCCACCGGTCCACATATAGAAGTGGTAAGCCAATCAAAAGCGTCTATGTCCTAGCACTATATTGGACGCACGCTACAAAAGTACACCATTGGAAATAACATTTTGGAGCCGTTGACATTCAACTATGCAAATCAACGGTCAGAATCATTCCCCCGACATGATTACTGGGCGTGGTCCAATGTTCTTATTATGCAACCATCACTGCATGTGGGCCCCATTAGACAACACATGTGGGCGAGCCTCAGCCCTATTTCCTGAAATGGGCCTGCACCCAACGGTTTCTTTTCTACAAGGTGCCCAGGAGAAAAAAAAAACAAGAAATTTCAAAATTTCCAAGTCGTAGTACTATAAAAGAAAATGAAAGATAACAGCTACTTAGGTGTGGGATGCAAAGACATCAGAGATTTAACCTAATATCACTTACAGTGGGCCCCACACCATCCACGTCATGTTTACATCACTAAGCTGTACTTTCTTTCCATTAATCATAATTTTCGAATAAGTATAATTAAGAGAAAATGAGAAAGCGTCTCTTTTTAATAATACCAACTAACATTAAAAAGCTATGGGTTGCTTGCAAGGGAGGCTGTCGACAGATCACTTAACTTGGATGGCCTTAGATTTGGATGTTGAATAGAAGCAAGGGGTGTAAATTCCAAAATTAATTTTATTTATTTATTTTGAGCTAAATGCGATTAAAACAAAACGGTAGATTGGGTGAGCCCAAAGCCCATAAGAAAAGTGAATAAAAAATTAGAAATATTACAAAGTAAATCATATCTGATGTCTAAGAAAAGAATGAAATATCATCGTAATTATTTATTAGTTATTTTCATTTTTTTGAATTGTTACGGTTGAGAAATGATGTCCATTTTTAAAGATATGTTTGTTTTATAATAATATGATTTTAATTTTCTATTCAATAATAGTCACTTCTAATGTCAAATGTTAATGATTATTATTTAGAATTCATGATTTTTTTAAAAAATCCCAACAAAGAAAATAAAATTCAATCTTTTATCCAAAATAAAATAAACAAATTAAAATTCACCTTATTCAATCTGAATTAATAAAAATAGAAAATACAAACTAAAATGTAACAGTTAAGTTACATGTAAAATGGGCATGTGGGTCCATATAAGATGGGATCTACCTCTTCCCTTGGTTAGTGACTTTCTTGGTCGGTATTCTATGGGCCCGCTATGATGTATATGTTTTATCCATGCCATCCATCTAATTTTCTACATCATTTTAGGGCGTAATTCTAAAATTAAGGCAGATTTAAATCTCATATAGACCACACCACAGGAAAATAATAATAATTAAATGTACAGGGTTAAAAACTTCTTAGAGACCTTTGTAGTGTTTATTTAACATCTAACCTATTAATTAAGTCGGAGGGGCCTAAATAAAGGGGAAAAACAAGCATTACCTTCATTTAAAACTTTCCTACCGATAAGTTTTTAATGGTGGCCATTCAATCAACACTATTACCTATAATGTGGTCCAATTGAGATTTTAATTTACCTCAAATTTAGGCTCATGCCATAAAATGATATGGAAAAATGGATGAACGGCATGGATGAAGCACATATATATCATTCGGGAGGCTCACAGAGAACGTGCACCTTAAAGAAACACCTCACGCAAATCTGCAAAATTTCATGGAATATATAACAGCCCCTCCATCTCCACATTTATTACATTGCGTTGAAATATATAACAGCCTACATAAATTAAGTCTCTGGAAGTTAGCCGGCTTCACACGCACTCCTCTCTATTCTCCACACCACACGTGTCAATATATTTTGGAGGGCTTACATTAGCATTTTTACGTGGGTCATTGTTAAGTTATTTTAGACCGTCCATTTTCCGTATCTAGATCGACGGGCATGATTTTTGCATATGGTCTCCTTGGTCGTCCCAACGTTCAACAACCTTATGCAGTGACACGTCACATGCACTTGTCATATCGGCACGTGTGGTACGTGTGAAGTTTCCTGTGGTTGCAACGTGTGTTGACCGTGCTGACAAATATCTTGCACTACAAGTACCAAACAAGGGGCCGGATCCTTGAAAAGTTGTACAATGATCTCATGATACAATTCCTCCACATCGGGCCCACAGTGATGTTTCCTTAGAATCCAAACCGTCCATAAGTTCCCTCACTATGGAATTTGCATATCTAAAAACTCTGGCTGATTCTGGCATCATGTGGACCATCACTCCAGTCAGAATTTTTTGAGTGGTTGTACATTTTTTCTATGGTTTAGCCCACCATTAAAAAAAAATAATTATGTGATCCAAGCTGTTAACCAAGTGATCCTACTGATGATAATGATATTAAAAAAAGAAAGAAAAAAGCCCTATAAATCATCAGGTGGGCCTTTCTATAGAAAATAATTTACAACCGTAAAAATTTACCAAATTCACAGTGGCCCACATGATAGTTGCATTGGTCTGATTTTTGAGCCAACCTAATTTCATGGTTGGACAACCTTTTTTAACCGGTTGGATGTCATGAAAATCCACAACAGACCTCACCAGAAAGAGTTGTATGATAAGCTTATTCTCCTAACGTTGCAAAAGATCCGGCCTCACCAAACATGGTATAAAATATTTAACATTAACCCGACAAAAGAAGAGGAAAAATAAAAATGAACAAGGGAGCAACGACCCAGTATCGGGTTAAGCTTCTATCCTAGTCTACCACCATTTTAGAATTGGCATTGATTCTTCACTTGTAATGATTGCATATTCGTACAGCAATCTAGACCGTCTAAATCTCTGGTTCAACTGGGGATCGAGCATAGTCAAAAGATTAGACGATGAAGATAATAGTAACCATCTGAATTTACCCTTGGAATTTGGACCACTCTCTATTTTACTTTAACCATCCATTTGATGGCCATGATCTGATGGCTGGATGGTTGGGTTTACTCGATCTGTGTAATTTTAATAACATGCTCTATCCACAGTATGTCCCATTTTGGATCATGAGCGCCACGTGTGAGGAGGATGAGTGACCCCCATTTTCAAAATGGTGGTGGACTATCACAGTAGTCTGAACCCAATGTCACAATTCACGCACATCGTATGCCAGGTGGAAGTAACTTTGCGACCCTACGGTCATCTGTGGGGTCCACCAGTGGACTTCAACGAACTGGATTGGTCTTTATGGGCTTGAAGTTTAGGAGTAGGCCCGGCCCAAAACCCAGAACGAAGGCTTAGGCCCACAATGTCAGCACTAAATGGGCTTTTTTTCTGCTGGGATCGGACTTCAATATAAACCGTTAATCTGGGAGCGAATTCAGTCACGTGGGGACCTGACCGATTGACCGTGGGGCCCACCTTGATGTATGTATTGTATATCCACGCCGTACATCCATTTTTAAAGATCATTTTACGAAGTGGGTCCAAAAAATAAACTGGATCAAAATCTCAGGTGGACCACACCACAGGAAACAGTGGTGATTGACCATTAAAAACTTCTCGTGGGCCACAAATGTCTTGGATCAAGCTTATATTCATGTTTTACCTTATCAACAGGTTGAACGAAAATCGGCAAATAAACATGACAGTGGGGCTAGGAAGTTTTTAATGGTAGGCTTTCAATCACCTCTCTCTCTTGTAGTGTTGTCCACCTGAGATTTGGAACTGCTTAATTTTTTTCACCCAACACCCAAAATAATCTGAAAAAATGGATGGACGGAATGGATATACAATAAATCCATCAAGGTGGGCTCCACTGTCAACTGAATCCACTCCCATTAAATCTAGACCTGGAACTGCACATGAGGTCCAAAATTCCAGGGTCTGCTATCTGTTTTCTGCCTAACGTGGGTTCAGCAAAGGAGGTGAGTGAGATGTGTGGTCCACAGCTTCTCACCATAGACTACATGTCCCCAAGGAAGTAGTGGGGCCCACTAAAGGTGAAGTGGGTTTCCTTTTGTGAATGCCTGTGACGCTTGTACAGTCACCAATAAATTAAAAGAAGAAGTACATCGGATGGTGGCTTTTTCTCACACTATTTTGTGGCCCATCTTTATCCAGTACGTTTAAAAGAGACGCGTCCAAGCCCCAACACATGATAACGACTAGAGACATTTTTCTACCATGTGAGTTTTTCACTATATCTCAAACGATGGTGACTCCTCTATTCTATATGTTGCATGCACCTAAGTCAACTCAGACCGTCCAGATGGTTGGCTTCCTTGTGCTTGTAGCATCTTCCAAATTTCTCACTGATCAGATGATCCCGTACGTCAAATGTCATGTATTTAGTTTGGATTGATAGTTATCTATGGACAACGATGATTGGATGGCTAGGATTGTTCTATTAGTGAGACTTGGATGTATGTTCTGTCCACAAGCAACTGATGATTTGGACAGTTTAATCTTTCGTGCATGCATGAAGGAAGCAAACCGGATCTGCTTTCCATACTTTATTCCAAAGAACACAAAAGTCTTAAAGTCTCCTGATTCACTGTTTCTAGTCATATTATTTTTATAAATATATAAAACTAAAGTATCCCTCTATATATATATATATAGAACTGCTCAACCATGAGAACTTGTGAGCATCTTTTTGGTAAATAATGTGAGCCTAAAATTTGAATGGTCCATGTGATGCGGTACCCATGAAACTTCTAATGTCTTAACTTTCAATCTTATTTGAATTTATGATGGGCATTAGTAAACGGAAACAATTACCTCCTGTGATTTAAGAATTGTAAATCATACGAGAGTTACGACAGGTCACCATCACTAAAGAAATGAATAAAAATACACAAAATATTTCTCTTCCAACAGGGGATGCTTGCAAGGAATATGCCCATGAAGAGATCCATTGGTTACCTCCTATTGCGTCGTTAGAATGCTATTTTGGAATGTTAACAGTCGTGTATGGAATATGCACATTATATGTGGGTCATTAAAGGCTCATTTATATACCACCTAATAAGTTTCTTTTGCTACTTGAAGTACTAGATAACTAACTTATTTCATATGAGTAGGTTTGGTTTATAATTAATTATAAGTAATCTTTTTTATTAAAAAATATTACATATTTTAGCTTTTATACTTTTTGATAGTTGTTGAAGAGAGGTATAAGAGAAATGAAAGAGAGGAGAGTAAATAAGTATGCGATGTAGAGCAGGTCGCGGACAGTTACATGGCCAAGATGGATAAAAAATTGGCCCGATCGCAAGCGGAAGTGATCCGGACCGTCAAGACCTTAAATCAGGCGTATCTCGCAATTCAGAATAAGTTATTCGGCGTACCATATATGATTTTGGGTTAGGACAAGCTACTTTATCCACCCAACCTATTATACTAGGTTGTGCATGCTGAATTTGCAAAATATCATTAGATCGATGGTCAAATTCCTATTTTATTTTCATTTTTACTGTTTATAGTAAGCTTTAGTTTGAGTATAACTCTTTATTCCTTAACGAAGATGATGATTGACCTCATCATGTTCATCCCTACGGCAGTATGTCATTTACCAAATATATTTATCTTACTAGAAACTAAGATAAGCTACTTATGGCATAAGTAACTTATGCTAAGCAACTTAAGATCCAAACTCCCCCTAAATGGAGTCATGCAAGAGCCATGGCTCCCTCCTTAAACACATGAACCAAGACTAAAACTATGAAGCATCTTCAAATGGTCATTGGCACCTTCTCTTCTTTGTAGGGTCACTTCGCACGTGTAGGGCTAGCATGGTAGAAAAAACTCAGTGAGTAGACCAGACTCATTTAGCCCTAACTTGAGTCACGACTCGTCTGAAATGGGTTTTTTTTTTTTTAACACACACACACACACCCATACACTCACGCCATAGTGGGATTTCACCACCTATGGATACTCGAACCCTTGACCGGGTGTTGAAATTCCCAAGAGTCTACCACCCGTGCAAGAGCAAGGATCATTCTTAAATGAGGTTGAATCAACAAGACTCATTTGAGTTGCGGGACGGTCCTTGCTTGTTTTGTTCGGGCCTAGGCCTTTTTGGACCGATTAAGGCTAAGACCTGGACTTTATACACGTGGTCAACTGGTATTTTTGATGGGCTATAGCTCAGAAAGTCAGATGGATCTTCTCATCCTAACCATTGACTTTTGGGAGAATGAAATAATAGATGGTTATAAAGAAAAGGGACACAAGTAACCCAGAAAATCAGATGGATCTTCTTATCTTGACCATTGACTTTTGAGAGAATGAGATATAGCTCATTGGATTTTTTAATTAAGTCAAAATGTTAGTTTTGAGAGTTTTATTAGGTGACTCATCTAGATTTTTTAATGAAGTCAAGAAGTTTGTTTTGAGATTACCCAACTAATTTGAATTTTGGGACATGGCCCATTCAAGATAGTTTGGGTTCTGGACATGTTTGTCACATATGCATCGAAAGCAAGTCATGGTAATTAAAAAAAATAAAAATAAATCTGATTTTGAAGGCCAAAAATATCTCAACCGTCCGAACAGTGGACGGATGGATATGTTAGAAGTGGGTTGAGTTTTATATAATCATATAATCATTATGAACGGCGCAGATTTTCTCAATTAAGGTTAGGAGAAACTAAAGTCGATCGGATGGTATGTATGGCCCAGTGCCATTAAAGAATTGTGTAGAAGAGCCCACATGCGGCTGCTAGTGAGTGGGACGTCGTAGACGTGCATCAGGTGGGCCCCAGCAATTAGGTAGCCGGTCCACCTCATCAGTTTGGGCTGCTGTACATTGAATTTGGATGTTGGTAAAAACTTCCAGCAGTACGTTGTTTACGTGCACGTGTTGCTAACCCAACGGGTGCGGCTTCCATGATCCACCCAGATGGGTTGATATCTGACTGTGGGGCCACCTTGATGTATATGATTTACATCCACGCTGTCCATCCATTTTGAAAGATCATTTTAATGTATGATACCAAAAATTAAGAAGATACAAATCTCAGATGGACCACACCAAGGGAAACAGTGGGATTGAGCATTGAAAACTTCTTGTGGCCCACAAAAGTTTTGGATCAAGATAATATTATTTTTTATCAATTCATTCAGGTATTTTTGACGTTATCAATAGGTTGGATGGAAAATAAACATTCCTGTAGCCCCCAAGAAGTTTTTAATTGTGGATATACAATCAATATTGTTTCCTGTGGTATGGTATAAATAAGTTTTGGATCTACTTCATTTTTTGTATCATACTCTAAAATGATCTGATAAAATTTTTGAACGGCGTGGATTTAATTAAAATATATCAAAGTGGGTCCCACAGTCAGGGATCCACCGACCCTGGTGGATTCCGGAATCCACCGAAGCCGCCCCCAACGGAACGAGTATTCGCGTCGGATTTACGGCTTCGGTCGCGTCATCTCCTTATCAGGGCGGAAGCGTATTAGCTGGTGTATCACACACCACCGAACTGGCTGATGTGTTGACGATCGCCAAGTTCTGTGGGTCCCATCACGAGGTATGTGTTATATCCAAACCGTTAGTCTAATAAGAGAGATTACCTTAACAAATGATCCCAGAAATAAGACAAATCCAAAGCTCAAGTGAAACATGCCGGAAAAAAAAGTTGTGGATTGAAGTCTACCATCGAAACTCTTTTAGGAGTTAACAAAAGTTCTGTATCAATATGCTATTTTTTAACTCTTCATCCAGGTATATTTGACCTTATGAACAGATTTAGATGGAAAATAAATGTTACAGGGGAACCTACAAATGTTTTAACAATTAAAGTCATGGTCCCACTTGAGCTTTAGGTACGACTTATTTTTGGTATCATATCCTAAAATAATCGCGCCAAATGTATGAACGGTGTGAATATAATAAATACATCATTATGGCGGCCATATAACTTTGATCTCCTTTGAACCGTTTGTCCAGCTCGGAGCTTGAGGAGCCTCCATGCTCGTCTTCTCTCGACACGTACCCACACCAGCCAAATCTGTGGTGTGTGGACCTGCACGCGTGTAAAATTTTCTAACCTTATACACGTGTGGGGCTAGAATTTCTCTCGTGTTAAATAGGGAATTCTGGTGGTAGTTCAACGACTTGTCAGAACCTATTGAACTCCAGCCCCATGAACAATCACATCGACATATCAAATGGCGTTTGGGCATTTTCTCTCACGTGCGAAACAGTCCGAGCATCCGTGTGAGTAGTACCGAATGGACCCCACCAGTTTAATATGGGACGAAGAATGTTAAGCCCAGGCCGAGACAAGCACATGGGCTAAGAATCGGACTGAGGCCCAAAATCAATCAATCAAACCACTACCGTTGGATTTGTTGTGTTGTGCTGGGCCAGACCTACTCGTCGGACCTTTAGTCACATGCAAGCTCCGGTTCAGCGCAACTGGTTGCAAGCTCTTAGGTTCGTCCAACCCATGGGCCTAAGGCCCCGCCTGAAAACAAATCCGGTCGAGCTGAGCCCTGTAACGAAAGTTCATGCATGCACTGTATGTGAACTTTCAGATACAACCATACATTTACTGCCAATATATCACATGCACAGGATATCTAAGCCGTGTAAAAAGGCAGGCACACCTTGAACATTGCTTGTCTAGATAAATGGACAGCTAATGGCCTCATTTTCATATGGAAGGTGATTATTATGGTGGGCCACATTTTTTCACGGCGTGGATGTTTTACACAAGTTGCAAATTTAGTAAAACAAGAAAGAAAAAAAGAGGAGGTCGTATGTGAGAGATCACACTTTTTTCTATTACTTATGCATGTTTTACATTTTGGGCTCGAAATGAAAAATGCATGCATGCAAAATTGCAAATCAATCAAAGGTGGTATCCATAATTACTGTTATAATGTGTAAAAAAGAAATGATATTTATCTAATTTAGAGCAAAGTCGGCTGGTGGGAGAGGCTCTCAGTCTTTCCATGCGGCCCTGGTACAATTCACTTTGATTCCATCTTTTCATTTTCTCTTTGAAGTTTGTAATTGAATTTTAAATTCAATTATAATTGGGAAGAGATAGGTTGGATGAGATGTTATTTATTGAGATTTGTGCTGCGGAATCACACAGATATAGATCTAGGATATGAATCTAAGAGCACCAAACAAACATAAGAGAACACAAAGATTTAACGTGGAAAACCCTTTCGGAAAAAACCACGGCATAAAGCGACAGAAATCCACTACGAAAACATAAATTATAAAGAGAAAATTACTTACTTGATTCGAACAACCTCGAATCTCACCCTTGCTATACCCTTTGATAACCCTAGAACTCTTTTAAAAACCCTTGAAATACCTTTAGGAAACCTTAGAATCCCTTAGAATGGCCCTAGGGACTCTTATTTATAGATGAGGAAACCCCACTTACACACCTCTCTAGAAACCGCCTCAAATTTACGCAGTCTGCGCACAAACCGCACACCGTCTGCGTAACCCTCGACTAATCGAAGGAGAGCTTCGACCAGTCGAAGGGACCTTCGACTAGTCGAGGTACTCCCTCGACTGGTCGAGCACATCGGACTCCAAGATTGGAGACATCTGTTTAACAGCATTATCAACCCATGCTTCATTCAAGCTCTTCAAATTCTTCCATTCTAAAAAAGGAGAGCATATCTGCTTCAATGCATAATCTAAAATATTTTAAAATGATATTTCCATTAAGGTTCGGTTTAGATTCGTGGAAAGCATAAAAAGGAAACGATATTTTTTTAGAAATGTTATTTTCAAGAAAGCACGAGAAAGGAAATACATTTTTTAAGTATATTTTTTTACACTATTTTCATGAGAAATTTTATATTGTTTCCAATTAAGATGTTTAGCAAAATAAAATTTTCTTGGTAGTACTTTAAAGTCTAAAACTCTTAGTGGTATAATGTAAGCCATTCTTAAAGAAAAATTCGGTTTCGTAGCTATTAAAAAACTTGTCAACACGTTATGTGAAGTACACTTTAAATATATAAGTTGTAAAATTAAATGAAAAAAACATATTCAATACTAGTGAGCCCCATAATAGGATATGGCCCATAACAATGTATTCAACCTCATGAATCCTCCTGCACCACACACACACACACGCGCACACACACACACACACATCACATGTGTGTTGGCATACTACTTTGTGCACTTATTTATTTATTATGTGAGTTTATGTATTAGTGAGTCGGTTGAGCTCTTAGAAGCTGAAGACCAAAAAGATAAGAGGACATGAAGTATTAAGGAAGTGAAGAACATATAAATTGAGATGCTTTGTTGACCCTAACCTTATATCCGAAACAACCTTAACCTTTTGATGATTCTAACCTATATAGGTAAACCTTGTTTGCTTATCCCATGGCGTTAGAAGAATGAATTGAATTGCTTAGATAGAATTTAAAGATCATGGGTTGTTAGAAAATAAACTACCCAAACTAGCTAACTCAGGGTGAGTTCGACTAATTGATTGAGCACATCCTCGATCGATCTTGAGTGATCGGGTTCGATCGATCGAACATGTTTAAAACAGTTCAGCGAGTTCACTGGACTATTTCAGCCTAACTTGATCGATTGAGGGATATGCTCGATCGATCGAATCTAGCAATTTATGACCGTTGGAACTCGTTTTCTTTATATATGACATTCGGTTCTTGGGCATTTACATGGGTTTTTTTGTGCAATTAGAGATTATGTGTTTTTTCTCTCATTCCACACAACCTAACAATATTCTAAAGAGTTTCATGTCAATCTTCTTATGATTATTTACTCAAATTAGCATTTTATGCTCCTATTAAAAGTATTAGATAGACTCTCATCTTTCTAGATATTAAACACTATGCTTATAGTCAAATCTGTAAGTGCTAATGTTTTAAACACACTAGTATGCTGTCAAATTTCGTAGACAAAATGTATAATGTGTTATGGGAAAATAGACTGACCAATAAGATGAGGTTGGGTCGGAACTCCGTGCACCTCCTCAGGTCGGTCAACAAACAATAAGACTAAAGGCTTAACTTTCAGCCCCGAACTGAGCAGAAATTGAGGTCGGACTCAACCTCTCGTTAGTCTTTAAGAGTAGGTCAGAAACTCATTGATCTGCCCGATGCCAAAAGGAACTCAACTGCGACTCGCCAAAAGGAGCTAGGTTGTTATAACTGCAAGTCAGCGTGACCCCTCTTCTTGTAGTTCTGACCTGGACCCAACAGTGTTTACCTGAGATCCCAGCCGAGGATTTAGGAAGGCGGCCGCAACACGGATCTACCTGAGATCTTATCAGAAGATCTCGAAAGATCCTCACGACATGTATGAGATCTAAATCCCTCTATAATAAGTACATACCAAAGAAGGAGACTGCATCCTATTTCACCGCCCTCTTCTATTTATGAATAGGGGCATCCCTAATGGTGAAAGGTACATACAATCTTACACCCAAAAACCTTTCGTTCCATTAGACCTAGCTTTTCTGTTTGACTTTGACATCGGAGGGTTCCCAACAGCAACCAGGATTTCTGTCTTTGTCTTATCTTGCAGGTCCCAAGTGGTCTAAGGAAGACGACCAGATTTCTACATCAACAGTTTGGCGTCGTCCGTGGGAATGACAGCGAAAGCCGTCCTTCTCATCTACAGTGCTCTAATAATGGTGAAAGGGAGAAAGAAAGCTCAAACCACCACTACCGTGCCCAGCCCTACGCCACTAGAGCATTCCAAAGACCTTCTGGATTCGTCTTCTTAACTTTAGGCTGACTCTGTACCCGCGAGCTCAACGCAACGATCTCGGAACAAGGGAGGTCGACTTGTCTCCCTGGAACAACGAGTTGTAGCACTGACTAGCAACATTGACCAAATAAAGTGATGTGTAACACCTCGGGTTTTTAGGGGCTGAGTTCTTACACGGCCCCTAAACCCCAAGTTTTTAGGGGCCATGTAAGAACTCAGCTCTCGAATTCTCAGGTGCTATGGGTGCCCTAATGGGCTTCAAATTTTAATTACATTTGGATGATCTCATAAACAATGGAGAGTTTAACAAGATATGCAGCGTAAATCAATCATAAAGCAGTATCGAGTGCCATTAAAATAAAAGTATCTAAACCACAAATCTCAAGTCATCTAAATAGGGAACTAATCCCACTCATACATGACTCGAAGCAATTAGAGCCCTAGCCCATACGCCGTGGTAGCCCGAACTCAAATTAAAAGGATCCGCTGAAAGTTTGGAAGGAGGAAAGTTCCTCAACCTCATTCATGCTCACCTCGCTCGACTCGTCGAGCTCCGCCTCACCTGCATCTAGTAAAGGGTTTGGTTGGTGTTTTCAAACATCGTCCCAGAGTGGGAGTGAGTGATCAGCGCAGTGGGTGCTATTAATCTTAAGTTACATCAGACATCAATCATATTATGCATTTAATGAAAGGCAGACATTCATAAATCCTTAACTAATCTTGTTAATGCATATGCATGATAAATGATATGATGCATGACCTCGCCACAACACTCCCTCGAGCGACTCTGTCTAACGATCGCACATGACCAGCACTCCCTCATTGCGACCTCAATTGCCAAGTCGCCAAATCCTAACTAATGCAATGCATGAATCATGTTAACTGAGTATTTAGTTAATTCTGTTCATCCAGCGGATTGGAGAATCTAGTACACCCCACGATATCAATGCCCTTAACTTGTTGCGAGGCCAAGGCTCCTCAATACGTGATGATAAGGCCCCGCGATCCTTAATCCCATCGGGTTCCCCATCCCCGATTTCAAGCACATGGGGAGTGCTGGGAAAGGGATCGCTCGCGATCACTATGGGGAGACTCGTTACCCCAGCGTAGGCCGACAGCTCAGACATAGTGTCTCATTCCACCATGCCCGGCTCTCGAGACAGTGGATCAGTTTTCAACGGTTATCAATGGGCTTCAATGGGCGAATGGTGTCACAGGTTGCATTCAGGTGTGAGCAAACATGGATAACAAACATAGTTGGTCAGTAAATAAACTAGACTGCACGAGTTCAGGCGAGTATGTGACAGACGACATCAGGTACAAGTGACCCATGTAGTCTAATTACTGTCGCCCATATGCACCCGCCTAAATTCATGGGTTTAGCCTCAGGGTAGTCCTACCAACGGGACCACCGTCTCTCTCCTCATATTCCTAACCAACCCAAGGGTTTTGATGGTAATCCATAACACTTCAATAATCAGGGTTATCAACTAACATAAGCAATATCATGCATTCATATTTCCCAACATAAAATTCAGATTTTTCTACGACGCAAATGCTAACATTTTTTGTGAAATAAAGGTGCATATGTGATGTTTGGGTTAGTGAGGAAACCAAACATTTCATATATTTTCTAATACAAAAAATATACACAAGGGTTAGTACATCAAACATGTTATGGGGAATCATCATACAAGAATTAAGTAAGGATTATACAAGCAATCATCAATTTCATACCCAATCATGTTGAGAAACATCAAACATTCTATCATCATTCCTGTAACGCCCTGGATTTTTGCCAACCTGGAGTTAGACGTCGTTAAGCAATGGGTCGATCATAACACCTTATTAACTTCTCAGAACTCAATCCTAAAGTCTAAAAATCCATTTTTAACCCATTTCCTTCAAAATCTCACCTTTCACCACTATATTCTTCAAAGTTTTCTAAGTACTTTCATATTAGACACAAATCCTAAAGTTTAAATGATGAAGAATAATAATGAAATTAAAATTTACTATGAATAGTGAATATATAAATAAATTGGATTTTTGACTATTAACCATTTGGAATCTCATGAAATAAATAGATTATTTGGATAGAAAAGATTCTCCTACCCCAAAATCATATATTGCATGTCAAATAACTCATTCCAGTTTGCAAGATATACTCATTTAAAAAATCATATGGCAGAATCACCAGCAAACTGGACAGCGAGTCGAAGGGCCACAGGGGCCGGGCAGCCCGTTTTCTGTAGTTTTTTCAGCCCGAATTCAAAAAGTCATATCTCCCTCAATATAACTCTGATTTAAGTGATTCAAAAAGCAGATTGAAGCTTGATAAGTTTAGTTTCAGAAAAAAATAAGTGAAAAATATAATAAAATCTTTAGTATACTTAAATATAGGTCCTTGTGACAACTGTTTGAAATTCATTAGTTTAGACAGCTGCTGCTTTGAAAATTTTTAGAATTTTTCTACGATACGAAATCTCATGAAATTTAGTAGAGATGAAGTAGACTTGATGACGAGATATTAGAAGAATAATTAAAATAATATACTAACTAAAAGTGCCAGAAAGGGGCGTAGAACTGCCCTAGGACCATATTCTGTCATAATTAGGGCATAATTTAGTTAGGTAGTAAACTGAATAATTAGTAGAATTAGCTTGAATCACTTTCTATAGAAACTAAAAGACCTAAAACCATTAAAATCACTAAGTTACTTAAAAGCCTAGGGGCAATCTCAAAACCCAGTTGCTCACGGGAGCACATTGAAACTCCGTATCGGACCTGGACCGTGCGTCACAAGTCCGACGACCACGAAACTATATGATTATGACTATCTTATTGGGCTTGACAACCATTTTGAAAATCAAGTCCAAATAGTATCCCAAAACGTACAACTTGAGCCCGGAGCGAAGTATGTGAGAAACGCGAATATCTTTAGAAAATGAATTTAAACTTAAGTGATTTAAGTCGTTCGCTTGCAAGCCAAATTTAAGGTTTCAGACCGTCAGATTCTGACTCAACTACACCCTTGGATCAGAAAAAATTTTCATCACAGGTCAGTGTACTTGTGGCCTTAATCGAGCAACGATAGCCGTTGAACTGAAACTGGTCCCCCACGGTCGATTCGTTATCCGATCGGACCGAAATCTTAACCTGACATAGATCTGATGTCAGAAAACTTGTCCCTGACCGTGTGCAGGTAAAGGACCTCCAGATGAACTCCGTTGGCTCAAAACAAATGCCTTTTGGCTATAACTTAAGTATACCATGGCCCTGGGGCCATTACCATCAGTTCTGGGCCTATATAAGGGCCTAAACCCACCTCTCTCTCTCTCTCCCATACGAATTTCTCCAAACCCTAGGAGAGAGAAGAGAGAAAAGGAGAGAAAAGAGTGAGGAGAAGAGAGTGAGATCAGAGGATCGTTGCTGGGATCCTTTCCCACGACTACACACGCCGAATCGCCACCCCACCATCGTTGCACCGTTGATTCTGACTTCGATTTAGGTAAAAAATCCTAACCCTAATCTCGTTTTAGGAATCCAAATAGGTAGATCGGCGAAATAGCTAACCTATTTCGTGATTCAGGTAGCCGTTGTGCCGTAGACAAAGATGTAGTGTTCAAACTGAGCTCGGTACGGGTTTACCGGCGAAAGGTGCGGACTATAAACACTAAGGTTATGGTTTTCAAGGCTTTCAATGTTAGCAATGATTTATGTCTGACTTGATTGCCGTCATATGATCTTAGTTACGATGTATCTGATAAACTATACATGTGTGTGAACTATGTGAATGCATTATGCATTCCATGTGTTTGTTGAAATGTTCGAATGAAAGTGGAATCATGATTTAGGCTTGCCATGACTATTAACTTAGAATAAGAGGTTATTGTATGTATGACAATCCCCTTGTGATAGGATTTGTCATAATATATGCCATAACTAATTTAGTCTATATATGTAGTAAAGTGTAGTCTAAGTATTAGTTGAAATGTTTTGAATGGACTTGGAATGATGATTTGTGCTTGTCATGATTGTTGTTGAGAACTTATGATTGTTGTACATGTGGCAACTCCCTTGTGAAAGGATTTGCTATAATATACGTTATAACTGATTTATTACATGTATGTTGGTATGTGTAGTCTAAGTGTTTGATAAAATGTCTGAATGAGAAAATACTTGTTGAAATGTATTTAAATGGGGTTTTGAGATGTGATTCTCAATTACCTTATTTATAGCTACAGTTTCCTTTATGTAACCTATCTTACTACTACGTGATTTATGAATGAAATGCCTAGGTATGATAACATGTACACTATGTGTTTGTGGAAATGCTCAAATGAGATTTATACTGCAATTGATTATCATATGTTGTTCGACTATCACATATAAATGCCTATTATGTTTGAATATGATTAGGACTACTACGTAGTCCAGGCAATCGGTAATGATTCATGAATTAGTGACTGAGGTCGTTTCGTCACACAAGACACGTTCAATGAATCTGAGTCGTACACTGTTTGTCGATAGTGGTTAGGTCACGTGGAGTGCTTATGCGCTCTATGTCGATTAATTCAACATATGCTCGTACCAGTCGATCTTGTCAAGTAACCTGATTGGTCCAATGTATGCTTACCATGTATAGATGCTACTGCTTGAACCTAAGGTACCAAACTTACTAGTGAAAAGCCCGTTTAACCTTGGTACCTCAATCCGCTAAGACTCATGAGCCGGGCATGGTGGTATAGGACACCGTGGTCGAGTTGTTGGCCTATTTGGGGCTACGAGCCTCCCCGTAGTGACCAGTAAGCAACCTAAATTAGTGAGTCGAATACATTAGTATGAGACACTGTATTCGAGCTGTCGGCCTACACTGGCATAGCCTGACTTTGGTCCCCAGTCGGGTTGGTGATGAGCTTTCAAAAATAGACTGCCAGTTGGTAGGGCGTTGGTGGAGTGACTTTGAGTATATACTAGGACTATGTTAAGGTGACGAACCTTTCCGTAGTAACCTTGAGTATAACTAGGCCTACGTTGACGGTGACGAGCCTCTCCGTAGCGACCTAGAAATGCCATTGTATGTGATTAACTAGGACTGGCGACCCTAGATAGATCATTGTTTGGGTAAATGATATAAAAGGAAGTACCTTAGCTTCCCAAACCTGCTGTATGAATATGCTTAATTAAGAACTTGACTAATCACGCACATGCACCGCATTGCATGTGCCTTTGGCGTTGGAGTTGAGCACAGCGGGAGTGTTGCATGCCGCGATCATGAGATGATGTCGTAGAGAGAGTGTAGGCGAGGGCATATATCATTATCGTATTTCAATCTTACATTAACAAGAGTACTTAAGACATGATTGTTGTACTGCTTTATCATTACTACTTGACTAAATTGATAACATGTTAACCTTTGTTTTATAGTTCCACTGAATTAGCTACTCATTCCCACCTGAGACGGTGTTTTAAAACACCACCCATACTCTGTTTTAGATGCAGGTGATGGCGAGGTCTATACAGTAGAGTTGGACTTCGTGGGCGAAGAGGAAAGATTCTCCTAAGCTATCGGGCGGATCTATGTAGATCTCATACCGATGCGTAGGGACTACTGGGATACTTGTTTAGTTGAACACATTTACTTCCTGTATTTTATATGTTTAGAAACAACACATGTATATATTTAGCCCGGTTCCATATTCATACTCCGAAATTTGTGAAACGTTTTCATAATTAAATGCATATCTTTCAGTTTTCTACTTGCCAAATTACATTAACTCTGGAGTATGATATATATGTTGTTTTAGTATAATCCCACTCATGTTTAAATACACTAATATGGACAACATTCAATCATCATTATCTATGTTGCATAAGTGATGCGTTGAAACTCGGGAGTAGAGCTTTGCTCAACCCCCGATATTCAGGGCGTTACAATTCCATATTGATTTGGGGGAGGATCTAAAGTGTACTGGCTTGTCTAGGTTTTTCTAGATTTTTCAAATACATCACCCAACAAGAAAATCATTAGATTCATATTAAAATTGGTGCTAGGCCACCTAAGAACAATAGTCCGCACCTTAAGAGGAGATTTTCATTCTTTGAGATCTTAGGGTTTGGAAATTTGGGTAAAATCGCCAATTCCTAAATCAAAATCAAGAAAGACAACATTAATGCCTAAAAATCTACACTAGGTTGCTCTATTGAAGAGAAAATATACTATTCTTACCTCCGCTTCTTGGCATGGGTGGGTTTGGTGGAGGTTTTATAGTAGCTACCAGTTTGGTTGAAGAAATACCAACCCTACAAGCATCAAGATTTCCCTTATGTTGAGACTCAAATATTGCATAATTTTTCCCATTTACATCTTAGTTTTATGAACATGAATCAGCTTAATGTTCTAATTTACTCATGTATGTGTTGCAAGGTGAATTTAAGAGCTTGGATTGAAAAAGGGTGCTAAAAAGCATGGATTTGATGCTCAAGAATCACCAAGGCAAGGGATGGATCTTAGGAGGCCAAGATTGAAGAATTCACATGCCAAAGATCCAAGAAAACCAAGTGAGGAATGAAAAGAATCAAAGATTTGAAGTGAAGAATCTTGAAATCGTCCTGAAAAGTGTATTCTAAAGCTCTGAAGTCTATTTTGAAAAACAGCGCAGCAAGAAGTCTGTTTTAAACAAACTATGCAGTGAGAAGTCTATTTTGGGAAAATACGTATATTTGAGCCGTTTTTTAGGGGTTTGCAACTTTATATGAAAATTGGAGTTCCCTACTTATAAATAGGGCTTCTTAGGACATTCTTACACATCATTAGAAGCATTCAAGAGCAATATTTAAAGTTTTTAAAGAGTTTTTAGTTTTATTAAAGCTTTATATGTTGTTTTTTATTATTTTAGATCTTTTCTATTTGCATTTTTTTCTTCTTTCTTTCTTGTTGCTTTTTATTTCTGCAATTTAATTACGTTTTTCTAAGTTCCTTCTAGCCCAAGCTAGAAAGGAAGCACAGGAGTTTAATAATTTTTTAAGATTATGATGATTGATTGTTTTAGTGATGAGAAGAATGGTGTATGCATGTTATCTATTATTTAGGTTTTATTTTTTTATCCTCTTGTAAGATCCATATGTTTCCATCATATGAGATCTACGTTGATGGATAGGCTTACCCTAGATGAATCAGATTTCCTAGATAGGAGATGTTCTCTGTCACGCCCCGAACTCGGAAACCGGGCTCACAAAATTTTCGATCGCCAAATCCGGCGCCAACAGCCTCCGTAGTACCCCATTCTCAGCTCTTGGCACCCACGCCAGGTTCCGATCCTGGGATCCTACAAGGAGGATTTCAAACATGATTTGATTCGTAATTAACATAACCACAAGTATACCCAGATCACAAAGGCAACATCAACATCATATATCCACTAATAGAAACTTTGAATACAATACTGAAAGGGAAGAATACATATGTTAAAATAAAATCGAAGCTCCATAAGACCGCTGCATACTCCAAGCTCTATGCCGCTGCAACCTAACATCACCTGCACGTATTTATCGTGCATAAGCTTATAGAAAGCTTAGAAGGTGGTGTAAGTGTGTGCACGAGGTAAGTGCCAAGTATTCAATACAATGCCATAAGCCTAAAATACCAGAAATACTGGTAATTCATAAATTGTACAATATCAGATAAATAGAAATACTGACAAGATCATAAATTATCAGAGTAAGCAGTAATACTGACAAGATCATAAATTATCAAAGTAAGCAGAAATACTGACAAGATCATAAATCATACGATAACAGATTAATCGAAAATACTGGCAAGTCCATGAGTCATACAATATTAAAGTACGCAATACAGATCAGCTATGCAAATGAGAAGTTATAAAGAGCCAAATATCAATGTTGAGAATGCAATGTAATATATAATTCCTTATGTGTTCACAAATACACCAGCTGTATCTAGAAAATGCAGAAACACAGTAACCCAAAATGCCATATGCCGCGGATGTAATGCAATATACGGTGCGAATGGAATGACCATGCAGGAGTGTGAAGTCGGGATGATAGTACGTAGTATCGCAGGCTATGGGGTCCATCACAAGGGACTTCTATCTAAACCAATCCCATACCTAAATTTGGATAGTCAGACTCAATGTGGTAAACTCCTGATCTCTGGTTAGTTGCGCACCCCAACCGAAATCCTGGCCATTACGAAGGTACACATAATGAATAGTTGCGCACCATCAGCCCGAGTTGATAGTGAATGAATAAATGAAAGAGTATGTAACTCCTACTCAATAAGTCCACATATCAGTACAGTTCATCTCTGGAATCATCACCGGGGTTTAGTACACTCTAAATGGCACTGCCGCTCTCCTAGCTGTACAGTCCAAGTGAGCGTAAGAAACCTCACTATCCGCCTGGCCAATAGTCTGCCAATACCTATCTGGCAAGTCGATAGCGGACCCATTCACGAGCTAGTCAAACTCATCCTAGCAATGCCCCCTGCTCTCGGGCGGTTAAGGCCACACCCCCTCCCAACCGACCACGACACAGTGGGAGACGCGGCCTCTTGGTATTCGACACTGGGGCGCTCATGTATCCACTCGGTCTCGACGTTGGGGCGTCTCCTGCCCGCGGAGGTTTAGGAATTTTCACCCAGGGACATATATGGTGCCCGTATGCTAGAACCAAACATTTTCGGTGTCCCATCTGGCCATCCACGATATGCCTGTGGAGGCTACGACCCTGATGTCGCTAGGGCGTACAGTAATCACAACACATAATGTAGGATGCATGAGTCATACAATCCAGTCATGCATCAATCCTACGCATACCGTGCGCTCATGTGAGATAACCTTCGCCTATCAGGGAGCCTCATAACCTGCCTAATGTCATATGCAGTGGTCAACCACATCTCATAACAAGCATGCAGATGATGCGTATGGGCATGTATCATGAGGCTATGCTATCACATACTCATAATTGGTATTAATAACCGGCATCAGAAATCGACCTCGACAATGTGGACATTTAACCAACATTGCTCCTAAGGAATGACCCACATAGATCCAAACATATAATGGCCCACGGCCTCACGCAAAGGCCTAATATATAACACAATGGGCCTTGCTCAAGGGCTAAATATACACAACAGGTGGGCCCTACTCATGGGCCTCAAATACATGACATGTGGACCCTACACATGGGTTTTGAATACATCAAACGAGCCATGCATCATGGGCCTAATACATATCACAATGGGCCCTGCCCATAGGCCACAAATACATTACAATGGCCTTCCCCATGGGCTATGAATATATCACAATGGCCTCAATTACGGATCGTATATACATCATATAGGTCTCGACAATCGTAATCGACACTCAAAATTGTCCTCGATACTCAGCCTCGACGAATCGGAATCGGTCTCGATACGCGACCTTGACAAATCGGAATCGGTCTCGATACGTGGTCTCGACAATCGAAATCGGTCTCAATACGCGGCCTCAACAATCAGAATCGACCTATACAATCGGTATCGATTAAGGATTAGCCTAACTAGGCCTAGGGGAAGGTCACGATGTGGGCGTTTAACCACCATTACTCATCAATATGGACATTCAACCAACATTGCTCCTAAGCAGTAGTCCACATATAGTCAAACATAAGGTGGGCCCAAATATCCAACACGTAGGCCTCAAATAGTCATCACAGGTGGGCCTTACACATCACGATGGGTCGATACATTGGGCCACACCATTTGGGCCTAATATACACATCATGGTGGGTCGCATCATTGGGCCGCACCAATGAGCCTCATATACAACAAGTGGGCCGTATCAATGGGCCGCACTAATGGGCCTTATACACATCAAGTCGAGCCTCAATAAATGAGCCAGAGACATATCACAATGGGCCATGACATACGGGCCGAAAATGCATCACAATGGGCCTCGACCCATGGGTCGAAGATACATCTCAGTGGGCCTTACCAAATGAGCTAAAAACACATCATAATGGGCCACAACCATGGGCCTCCAACATATCATAATGGGCCACAACCATGGGCCTCCAACATATCATAATGGGCCACAACCATGGGCCTCAATGTACATCGCAATGGGCCGCAACCCATGGGCCTCAGATACATCCCAATCGGCCCCAACACCTGGGCCGGGTATACATCATATTGGGCCTCGAACTTGGGCCATATATACACCACATTGGGCTGCACATATGGGCCTCACCAAAGGTCACGAACACAGCACAGTGGGCCGCATGATATGGGCCACACTAATGGGCCTCATACACATCAGGTGGGCTGCATCAATGGGCCTAATACCATGGGCTTCAAATACACAACAAGTGGGCCTCATGGGTGGGTCACAAATACATTAAGGTGGGCCTCACAGATGGGCCACAAGTACGTCAAGGTGGGCCTCATGGATGGGCCATAAACATATCAAAGGTGGGCCTCATCTACCAAATTGATGGACAATATGGAGTAAAACACGTACATCATGGTAGGCCCACCGTCCTATGCTGGATGGTGCGGCAGATACATCACCAAGGTGGGCCCCACATCTTGGGATGGACGATGTAGATACAATAAATACATCAAGGTGTGGCCCATCGTCCAGATCCGCTGGGTGTGAATACAGTAAATACATCATGGCAGGTCCACGGCACCACGGGATGGTGTGGGAGAAACACGTACATCACGGTAGTGTTCCACCATCCCACGTCCGGATGGACAATATGTACAAACATCATGTGGGTCCCACTAATCTAGACGATGTGCACAGTGGTTGGGTGTCCACTGCCCAAACTATGGACGGTATGGATACAACATATGCATCATGGATGGGTCCACGCACATGGCCCACCAAAGATTTGAATCTACCACATTAGATGGTGTGGATGTGTACATCAAGTGGGGCCCACGACCTAGACGGTCTGAATAAGCTCAAACGTCATTGTGCAACCCATCGTCCAGGGAGATAAAACACATGTATCATGGTATGGTCCATGGCTAAGATGGATGGTAGTGATAACACACTTACATTATGGTGGAGGCCCACTAGGTGGGTGGCATGGATGCTAAGGTAGGACCTACACAGCATCGTCCAGCAACTGGACGGTGCATATACAAACATACATCATGGTGGATACCACAGCAGTGGACAATGTGGATGGACCACAATATTAAGGTGGCCCCACGTGGACTACGTGGATGCAAGTCACATACATCAAAGATGGCCCATGCCCTGCACGTTCAGCAAGTGCAGGGTGGCCCTATGGTGGACCGTCTGTACATAACACAGGCCTCTGGTCAGACCCTACAGAACCTGATGTTAATACAGTAGTACACCAACCAATTCGTTTCAAAGAAGTGGGTCCCACGTGGGGCCCACCAATCTGTAGTTCAAAAATCCAACCCATCCATTATGTGTGTCCTACTAAATTAAGGGGTCAGATCAAGTTTCAGGTGCATCCAAACCTCAAGTGGACCTCAGCAAATGCTTCATATGGTTTAGCATATCTTCACATGATTGAAGATGGTGTGGACCACCTGAGAACTGTATATGGCTGATTTTTTTGGTGTGGCCCACTGTCCTAAGGGGGCCTACCAAATGCACGGTGTGGATGTCCAAACCACATCATGGTGGGGCCCACGGCTGGGACCGTGGGTCCTTGCCTGGCCGTCCATTCATCAGCACAGCAGGCGCTGCCTGCGCGCCCGCTGGCAGCAGCAGCGTCCTGCTGCATGTTTATATTTTTTATTTTTTCTTTTATCGTTTTCATGTGGTTTTTCACAGGTGGGACCCACATAAACAAAATCCACTCCATCCATTGGTTCTTGCAGCCCATAACAAATGCAACGAGTTCAATATTGGGCATGTTTCGGGGTACAGAAATAGCAGGGTGGTGTTCAATGGTAAAGAACTGTTTTCTATGCTATGGGCCGCCAAAACCTCGGATTGGCTCCATTTTTCTGTTCAATGCCTAAAATGAGATGAGGAGTGGAATGGACGGTGTGGATTAGACCGATACATCAAGGTGGGGCCTGCATAGGCGGCCCTTCCCAAAAGCCTTAAAACCCCTTCCCTTTTTCCTTTTTTCTTTTCCCTTTTTAAAAAATAAAAATAAAAATTTAGAGAGTGCACCTCACTGTCTCTTCACTCTTCAGTGGAGACGTCCAGCGTCCAGGGATGCTGGACGAACCGTGTACACATATTAATCAAGGTGGGTCCCACGTAGACAGGGTCACCCCACACGACATAGATGAAATACATCAATCATGGTGGGGTCCACACGGACCAAGCCGATATTTGTTATTTCCCTCCTCCTAACTGGCCCCAAACGGGCAGCAAGACGGGCCCCATTCACAGGACATCCAAAGAATCTGGACAGTCCAGATTGTCGATCAAGTGGGCCATACACACATATCATCATATCATAAAAGAAAATAAAGAGAGGAGGGAGAGATAAAGATGGATTTAACCATAGAAGACACCCACCATAAGATCTTCTTTTCCTTCTTTCACCAACACAATCTAGAGCTCCAAGGGGTGGATTTTAACGGTCGAGATTAATTTTGGAGGATGGTATCGGGTGGTAGGGAGTAGGCCACACCAAACTTCTCCATGAAAGCCATGGACGTTGGAGCTCTTGGGATTGTTTTTGGAGAATGAAAGAGATGAGAGAGAGTGATGTAAAAGAAGTGATGAGAGAGAGGGAGGGTGAGGTGATAGAAAAGTTGACTTTTGGGAGTTGCTTTTGTACTTGGAAATGGGGAGAGTAAGGGGTTGAGTAATGGGTGTGCTTTTGATAAGTGAGGTGATTGATGTGATGGATTCTCTCAGGATTTGCAACGTGCGGCATTTTCCTCGAACTGAACGCGGGCCCACATTTCCTGGCCAGGGTACCATATCGACATGTAGGACGCGGCATCGGAACTGCGGCGATGGCGCGGTCGCACTGATACAAGTCTCGGTTCAAGCCAACTCAGATATACGAGACACGTTTCAGGGTCACGCGCAAACGCCGACAACCGATCGCGGGTCACCGGAATTCGACCGGGATGACTGCAAAAGCCTACGGAACAGTACGGGGTAGGATACGGGTCTTACATTCTTAACCTGTTATATTTCTTTGATATTCATTATCCTATAGATATTGAATACTTAAAATCACTGGCGCTTGAGAATATATGTCAATGGTGCAAATCCATCATTTTCTAATCTTTTATATCATTTATTAAAATATTTAAACTATTTTATTTTCCGATTAGGCTGACCATAGTGCTCAGATCCTAGTTGTATTATCCAAGTCATCATGATTTTGGAACATTAACTTATGTGTGGAACTTTGAAGCTTGGGTGTTATTTTATTCAGTTGAATTACATCCATTCAAAAATTCCAAAATCAAATCATCAGTTTAGTTTTTATTACTTAGTTTGTTTTGCATTTGATTTTTTTCCTTCTCGCAATTCATCTCCCTGTGGGATCGACCCTGTATTCACAAGATATTACTTACGAACCTCTGCACTTGAAGGTAAGCAATCACCTTACCCACACAAACACTCTCTCCCTTATCTTTCTCTACGTCTTCTCTCCATTTCTCTTTCTCTCTC
Source organism: Magnolia sinica (assembly GCF_029962835.1). Taxonomy (NCBI): domain Eukaryota; kingdom Viridiplantae; phylum Streptophyta; class Magnoliopsida; order Magnoliales; family Magnoliaceae; genus Magnolia; species Magnolia sinica. The sequence continues at coordinate 19,767,694 of NC_080586.1, forward strand.
TTCTCTTCCCCCCAAAGTAGGGCATGAAATTCGTATGGGAGAAGGAGGTGCCCAAGTGAGGCCCTTTTATAATGCCAGATTTGGTGTAAATGGCCTCATGGGTTAGGTTTTTACTATACTAGCCTTATGGGAGGGTTTTTCTAACCTCTAGGGCCCACTAGGGGGCGTAGAGTCGACACCCACCGTAGGATAGTTAACCCTAATGATGATATACGTATGGATACGATCAGCTCACAATTTGGATGTGTCAATCAATGGACATGATTAGAAATTTGTTTAACGGTCACCGATGGTTGATTGGGGCCATGGTTATACGGATATAAGCAGAAAAATATCCTTACTCTACGTGTGAAGTTTGGTCGTAAAGTGACGATTCGAAATCCTCAACTTTGTATAAGAGTGGACGACCCAATTTACTTAAGTTTCAGTTCATTCTTTTAGGGTATTTACACTTCTCATGCACTCGTCCTTTAGCTCAAGTTGAGTGGTTCTGGATAGTACCCAGGTCCGACTCCCGTGATGGACGTCAAGCCCACTGAGACGGATATTATTCTATAGTTTTGGAACTAGTGGCCCACTAAAGAGCAGTCTAGAGCTTGTTCAGAAAATCGGGGCATTTCTAAAATGAATCTGGTAGTGAGATTTCTCGTGGGCCATGATTAGGGTTTAGATTAACTATGTTCATAGTGTGGCCTATTTATAACTAGTGAAAGTAGAGATTTGGTCATGATTGCTCTAAACCGTCGGTTTTAGGCTAAAAGAGTCACCGGATTGATTTAGTCTATTATTCGAGATTCGGGCCTTATCTGACTCGGCCCTGGTTAAATATTTAATTTAGTCATGATTGTCTTGATTAGTTAGCAATGGGTTGGTTAGATTTAGATCCTATGTGAGTAAATCATGGGGTTACACCTGATGTTTAAGTGATCGGGCAAATTCGTTGGTTTCCTACGATTGATTAATTGGATTGGTGCGGTTCTTTACTGGTACCACCCCTGTATAAACTAGCATTGAGTGCCAATGGTCAGTAAATGATAATATAAGTTAATTACAAAAAAAAATTAAGGATTTTTTAAAATTCAAAATAGTGAAAATCCAGGATGTTACAGATTGTTAGAGCAGCAGAACCTTCCTCCCGACCAGGGGGCTGAGGAAGTACTCACTCGGGTAGCAATTGAAATTTTCGCCCCATCTCTAGCACTTGTTGGCTCCTAAAGGAGCAAACAAGTAGGCACAGCCCCTTCCCACACTTCAAGCATCGCCACGCTAGATGCCTCCGACTTACGTCATGAGTCGGAGAAGAGGAGGCGCAGAAAGGCTGTGATCTACGGCATTCAGAACCTGGGCAGAAGCTAAGGTGATAGCTGAAAACGAAGATCCGTGAAAGGCCGAGCTCAATGAACTGCGAGGCCAGATCGACGACATACGGCAGGCTTACCGCACACACGCTCCAACCTCGATAGAGGTAATGCTGGAAGAAACCGAGCCCCTGTTTAATGCCAACATCATGCATGACTACTGAGTCATAAATATTGTATATTAGATAGTCATCCATGTGAGTTAGGATAGGAAATATGCATATTTTTTAAGTTAGTTAGATTAGTGTCACGAGCACCTAAGTATATTGGATCATAACTTGTAAGTGCTATATTGTATAAATCACACCTTTGTTTGTTAAATTTCGTTTAGACAAAACAGCTTATGAAGTGGCCTTCTAATGTGGATCAAGACGGAAAGTTCAAGACTCTATTGAAGTTCAAGTCAAGTAGTGGATTAAGATGAAAAGTTCAAGTTCTATTAAGTTCATGATGATTGAATTCAAGTTCTAGTAGAAGATAAAGCTCCATCTTCAATCTCAAGCTCTATTCAAGATCCTTACTCTTGCTCAGGTGGTAGACTCTTAGGAGTTTCAACACCCGTTCAAGGGTTCGAGCATCCATAGGTGGTGAAATCCCACTACGACGTGAGTGTGTGGGGGTGTGCGTGTGTAAAAAAAATATTAATAATAGAAGAATAAGTTCCATGAAGTTCAAGCATCTAATCTACTTTAAAGTTCAGTCATTTCATGTATAACAAACCCAAAAAAGACTTTAGGCTTAGGTACTTTCAAAACATAACTTAAATGAGTTTTTATCCTTATGTTAGGCTAAAGTTCGACTAGTCTAAGCTAATGTTCGACTAGTCTAAGGATTTTTCAACCAATCTTAGTTTAAATTGAAGTAAAATGGATTTTTCCGTTACTTCTTCGACTAGTCGAGCAAACTGCTCGACCAGTTAAAGATGGGCCTTCGACCAGTCAAGAGTTACTCGACTCAAAGTCCTGCAACTGAATCAGTTTGGATTTTAGGCACCCTTGACCAGTCGAAGACCATGACCAGTAGAGCAGGGCCTTCGACCAGTCGAAGATCTGTTTTATCTTATTGCGCTTAAATCTGAAAATTTGTTGGAACAAAATCCGATTCTTAGACAAGTCGAAAGAACAACTTCTTTGCCTATAAATAGAGACTTTCTCTCAATCTGAAATTAACAATTCAAGTTTATTAAATCCTTCCACAAGAGAGAGAGAGAGAGAGAGAAGCCCCCCATTATTGTCAAGCTATTGCATGATATTTATAAATTGTTAATAGATTTTTTGTTTTAATTCCTTGACCTCTTATTCTTTGAATTTTATTTTATAAAGAGAGTAAATACTCTTTTTTGAGATCTTAAGGAATTCAAATAAGTAGCATTTGGTTTGAATCTATTTAAAATCAATCTAGAACCTTCAACCCTTGTCTATATGACTAAACATTGAACAATCTACTACAAGAGAAGTGGTTCTACGGCTACATCGACTGATACATCTTCAAAGGAGAAGATAAGTATACTTTGCTTTTATAGTTTGGTTTTATTGAGATAGCCAGAAAATCTCATTTGTTGGTTTTTCTGAGATAGCTAGAAAATTCTCAGAGAGGGTTTTTTTTTTTTGGTGATAGCCCTTTAAAACCACAACTGTATCAAGTTTTCAGGTGACCCTGAGAAAATCTTATTTATAGTGAAAGCCAATATCATGTGGATGGTAATTATTGGGAGTGGAGTAGGTGTGTCTATTTGAGAACAGTTATTGTACACACCGAACCACTATAACTCTTGACATTATGATAAATGTTTGTAATTTCATTTATGCAAAAGTGGTAAATGTTTCTAATAAATAGCTTTATTTTTTCTTGCTTGGTTTGAGATTTTGATTCTTACAAACGTTCGTGAAATGAGGTTGTGTCTACCTAAACTTGGTTTGGGTGTAGGTTGTCTTACAAATTAGTTTGAATTAATTTTTCAATACTAGTGCAATTGAGATTTCTAATTTATTTAATATTTCAGCACTGTAATTTTTTATTTGGCATAGTCCTATTCACCCCACTCTAGGACTTCTTAAGCTCGCCCTTTCATAACTATTCTCAATTTTGATTAGGTGTCTGAACTCAGGGATGTAATGGATTAGGAAATTGAGATTCTAACTGACTTTAGACTTAGGACAAGTGTTGCTTTATTTTGGAATTCATATGATGAATAGCTGTATAATTGTATAAAATTTTGAGTTTTAAACTATTTTCTGTGTTCTCAATATTTATGGGTGACATTTTTGGAAACCCTCACGGACAATAACTCGTCCACTAGAGGGAACCCAGGGGTTTAAAAGCTTGTTGTATATGTTAAATGCAATCCAGATTACCTAAGAAAGTAGTGTAGTTAGAATTTTTATTTTCGTTTTAATTTTGTTTCTAGGATTGGTTTTAATTAATTAATTATTAATTATTTTTATTTTTATTTGAAAATTTTCTTTGCTCATTTTACTTGGGACTAGCAAAAAGCTGGTTGGGGGTATGTTGAGTTTTAAATATTGTATATTTAGACCCCCAATTAGCATCATATTAGCGGAATAAGTGTTAGAAAGTAATTGGAATAAGATCAGAATCAATACATCCATCAATTGTATGTTTTTCATGTGCTGTGTGCCAATTAAGTGATTTTATGTTGCAGATTGAGCAATGGATGATGGAAGAATAGCTATAAAAAGAGTTGACGGTTCAGATCATCCGATTAAAAAGTTGAGACATAAGGAAATGAGCTGAATGGTCAAATTGTGAGCATCAGAGATCAAGGAGTCATACAGTGTGCTATGTACGAAACCAAGTGATGAGATGAGCTTTGTATGACTAAAATAATGTATTGAAGATGATGGAGGGTCCGGATTGGTTAAAGGTACGAAGAACCAAAGCTGTGGAGAGGTGTACATGTGAAATTTGACAAATTTCTAAATCTATCAAATCTACGTGAAGAAAAAAAATGGATTGGATTTCTAGTCAATTTTGGCCATTTCATATTAAGCATGTGAGGCTCAATTTGGTTGGTCAAAACCATCCATATTGAAGGAAATGCTGATAAGAGATACAATATGAAGTTTGAAGAAATTTAGAGTTTCTAACGGGCTGCAAGATCAAGAAAATTACATACAGTTTTAATCAAAGTCTGGGATCGGTGGACATTGTTTGGACAGGCCAACGGTTCATTTTGGTAAAAACGATGCTAGGAATCTAATAAAAGGATTAGATCTTAAGAACTATATCATGTGGGGCCCATGCACATGTTGTGCGACTTTTCAAAGGTAGGATGGTTGGTGACGTAACTAGTTAGGTGGTTAGTGCGTGAAATACACAACCACATACAAGGCGGTTCCATGGAGGAAGTTTTAAAGGTGGACATCTTTCATTGTGGTTAGCCCACTGGGTTTTGGATTCTCCTCATTTTTGGGTCCAACGGCTAAAATGATCAGGGGTATCAGATGAATGGCATGGATATTACATATACATTAAGGTGTGCCCACACTTGCTCTTGTATGACCAAAGCATGTGAAGGCAAATTGTTACGTAAACGAAATCAATTCTATTCTTTAGAAGATCCTCCACCAGCTCATAAAAAGAATAGGGCACGACCGTTGAAGCCAGGGCTCTCAAGTTTCATGGTTTTAGAAATTATTTTTTTTACAAGTTTTTTTTAGATTCTTATTAGTTTTTTTTTAAAAAAATTAAATATACTTTTGGAAAAACAATGACATGTCAACTTCAGATTTGCTTCAATTTTTTTTTAAATATTTTAATTTGTTTCAATTCAAGTTCTAATGATGTTGAATACTTTCTACTTGCTTTCTATTTTCAAATTAATTAAGTTTTTCTAATTTCCTCTGGCCCAAGCTAGAAGGGAAGCACATGGGCTTAATGATCATTTAGTTATGATAATTAACTGTTTTAAATGATGAGATGAATGGTGTATGTGTATTATTAATTATCTAGGTTTAGATTTTTGATTCATCATGTGAGATCCATATGATGGATGCTTAGGCTTAACTTAAATCAATATGATTTCTTAGATGGGAGATATTCTTAACTTACTATATTATTTGATTAATTATCTTATGGATATTGAATGATTATAATCAATGGCGCTTGAGAGTATATTTTAATGGTGTTAATCCATGATTCTGTAATTTCTTATGTCATTTACTCAAATAATTAAACTATTTTATTTTTCGATTAGGCCGACCATAGTGGTCGGATCCTAATTGTGTTATCAAAGTCATCATAATTCATGGATTATTAATCTATGTGTGGAACTTTGAAGCTTGTTTGTTTATATATATATATATATAATTTAATTGAATTAAGTTTCAAAGTCATACTCTCAAAATCATTGCATCCGTTTAGTTAGAATTTTCATAGGCCTGTTTCCATTACTTAGTTAGTTTTGCATTTGAATTTCCATTCTCTTAATCCATCTCCCTGTGGGATCGACCCTATGCTCACAAGATACTACTTGTGAAGCTTACACTTGGAGAAATACAACAATGACCAGCTCCCGCTTAAGTTCCAGATGTCGTTGATCGCCCCTTATTTTGGAACCACTGTGTAACGCCCTGAAAATCGGGGGTCGCGCATACGCTCGACTCCCGAGTTCCCGGGGTTACTTATATCCAATTTTCATTAATATGCGATTAATCCAATCTAAATGCGCGTTCTGGAACTTCCTGGAACATGAAGCACAACCACACAAGTTTACTGAAATAGAAGAAAATCAATTATACTTATATATACATGCCTAAAAGAATACAAACGGGCACACAAGGTGACGCCCAACAAATTCACAAAAAAGAATGGCATGTCCCAAGGAATAAAGCTGAGCCGCGGCTCGGCGATCCAATGACCCATCTACTGATCCGACGGGGTCCCGCTCATCGACTGGAAGTAAGGGAACTCGTCCTCCTCCTCGAGGCTCGCATCACCAGGCTCCACGAAATCTGTATCACCTGCATCTATGAATGGGTCTGGTTGGTGTTTTAAAACACCGTCCCAGAGTGGGAGTGAGTGATCAACTCAGTGGGTGCTATTAATCTCAAGTTATCATATGCATTAATTTTAATATGGTCTTAATGAAAAGCATACAATCACATACATTTAAGTAATCTTATTAATGCGCATGTATGCAGCATGACATGATGCATGCCCTCACAACAACGCTCCCTCGTGCGACAACATCTAACGATCGCCAATGCCAACACTCCCTCAGTGCGACCTCGACTGCCGAGTCGCTACCCTAACTAGTGCGATGCGATGCGATCGTGTTAGCCGAGTTATTAGTTAAGTCCATTCATCCAGCAGATTTGGGAATTTGTCACACCCCACATATCATATGCCCCTGAACTAGTTGCGAGGCCAAGGCCCCCCAATGCGTGAGGCCGAGACCCCGCGGTCCTTGACCCCGTCGGGTTTCCCCCATCCCCGACTTCAAGCACATGGGGGTGCTGAATATGGGGTCGCTCACGGTCACTATGGGGAGGCGCGTCACCCCAGCGTAGGCCGACAGCTCGAACACAGTGTCCCATTCCACCATGCTCGACTCACGAGGCTGTGGACCATTTTTCGGTAGATTATTGATGGGCTACCTCGGTTGTAGGGTGTCACAGGTTCCATACAGATGTGAGCAAACAGGGTTAACAAATCATGGTTGGTCAACGGGAGGCTAGACCGCACGAGTCCAGGCGAGTACATGACGGTACGACATCGGGTGCATGCAACCCATGTAGTCCAACTACTCTCGCCCTCACGCACTCGCCCAAATCCGCGGGTTTAGCCTCAAGGCGGTTCTACCAACGGGACCGCCTCGACTCTCCTTGCCTTCTTGACCAACCTTAGGGTGTGGATGGTGGTCCACAACAAGTCAGCGGATAGAGTTATCAATTGGCAAAATCATCATCACATTCTCACACATCCACATACAATTCAAATTTATCTATTAAGCAGAACATCATGATTTATGAGTGATGGTGCATGTATGGTGTGTGTGTTAGTGAGGAAGTTGCTCACTTCCCACAACTCATGGGAAACAAATTTGCATAGGAAATAATTAAGGCATGCATGCTATAGGGCAACATCATAAGAGCAATCCAACAAGACATCAACAAGTAATCAACAAATTTACACCGAGTCATGTAAGAAGCAAAAATAAACATCATGTGAGGAAATCAATTAAAACATATAATTCCACACCACTCCAATAAGCATGAAATCCTAGGTTTTTCTCTATATTCTCTAATTACATCAACCAAGCAATCAAAATCATTAATCTCATATTGAAATTGGTGCTAGACCACCTAGGAGTAATAGTCCGCACCTTAAGAAGAGATTTCCATTCTTTGAAATCTTAGGGTTTGCGGATTTGGGTAAAACCACCATTTCCTAAATCAAAATCAAGAAAACAACATTAATGCCTATAAATCTACACTAAGTTGCTCTATTAAAGGGAATTATATCATTCTTACCTCCTCTTCTTGGCATGGGTGGGTTTGGTGGAGGTTTACTTGGAGAATGGGTAGAGAGTTTGCAAGTTTGAGCTTCCTTGGGCCCCACCTCCTACCACATACTCTTTTCCTTTCTTCTTCCTCTCTCTTTCTCCTCCTTTCTCCTCTTTCTTCTCCCTTTCTCTCTTTTCTCTCTTCTCTCTTTCCTTTCTCTAGGGCAAATTCGTATGGGGAGAGGGGTGGCCCAAATGAGGCCTTTATATAGTCTCAGGTTTGGTGTAAATGGCCCTAAGGGATGGGTTTTCACTATACTAGACCTATGAGAGGGTCTTTCTAGCCTCTAGGGCCCACTATGGGGTGTACAAGTCAATATCCACCGTAGGATAGCTAGCCCTAATGATGATCTACGTATGAATATGATCGGCCAGCCATTTGGATGCGCCGATCGACAGATATGATAAGAAGTCTGTTCAACGGTCACCGATAGTTGATCAGGGCCACGGCTATACAGATATGAGCAGGGAAATATCCTTAATCCATGGGTAAAGTTTGGTCGCAAACCGACGGTCCGAAATCCTCAACTTTGCATAAGAGTGGACGACTCAATTCACTTAAGTTCCAACTCCCTCCTTTAGGGTATTTGCACTTCTCATGCACTCATCCTTCAACTCAAGTTGACCGGTTCTGGACCGTACCCAGGTCCGATTCCCGCGATGGACATCAAGCCCAATGAGACGGACATTATTCTATAGTTCTGGAACTAGTGGTCCACCAACGAGCGGTCTAGAGCTTGTTTGGATAACTAAGGCAGTTCTGGTGGTCCTATGGCCATGAAACTTATAGGATAGGTGCTCCATGGCCCGATGAAGGGCCATGCAAAATTTGAGAATGATTAGATGTGGGGTTTGGTCGCACGGGTTTGATTCGCGATCAACGGTCACCGTGCCATGATCGGGTCCCAGATTTTGTGGGCGGGTCTAGAAAAATACATTAGACCCTCATCATAAATTATGAAGAAATCTGATGGCTGAAATGTCTTACATTTCAGTTTTATTTACACGTGCCAGATTCCAATTTTGGCATTGGTGGGGCGCATCTGGCAAGTGCCAGATTACACTTCTGGGTGTCCACTGGGTCCGTGGTCCGCGATGGTCCCCAAGCCCAGTGAGATCTATGCTCCCCTCAATTTTTATAATTTTCTAACCTTCCTATGTCGCGGTATAGCCCGCATGGGCTGCTGCCAAGTGTAAATGGCCATTTGGCTTGACGGCCCGCACTTGGCCCAATCACAACCCGACTGGTCTACTCTAATGGGCTAATCCTAACTTAATTTAGTTATGGCACCAAACCATGAGTAGTTTAAACGAACGGTCCTGCGGCAAATCCTACGAGGACGCCTCAGTACACTGTTCTGGTTGGACAGGACGTTACATGATTAACCGGACTTGTGCGGTTCTTCACTGGTACACCCTGTATAAACTGACATTGAGTGCTAATGGTCATTAAGTAATATTTAGGTTAATTAAATAAAATAAAAATAAAAATAAAAATAAAATTGATGGATTTTTTTTTTGGAAATTCAAAACAGTGAAAATCAAGGATGTTACACACTGATCCGACTGAACACCTGAAATCTTTTAGGGCTTGGATGGAACTTTATGGCGCATTAATCGCGGTTATGTGCCGGACATTTTCCTTAACCCTAATAGGAGCAGGGAAGTGGTTTCGACAATTGAAGCCATAATCCATTAGCTCATTTGCCCAACTTAATAAAGCATTCATCACTAACTTCATCGAAGGAAAGGCAAGGCTCAAACCAACCACTCACCTCATCACCATCATCAAAAAAGAAGACAAGCTATTAAAGGACTACATTAAACGCTTCAACCTGAAAGCAATGCAAATCAAGGGCTAATCAGACCAGATCGCCTTGGCTGCCATGATGGGAGGCCTAAGGGAGGGGAGGTTCCTCTTCTCACATGGTAAGAACCCACCAACAACATTGACCGATCTCCTCAATCAAGCTTAGAAATACTCCAATGTCAAGGAGCTTTGTAGCTCGCGAAAAGCTGCTCAGAACAAGGACAACTCGACTAAGGAAAAATGACCTAAGGAGGAACAAGCCTCGGCCAACAACAACAAATGAAGAAAGGACAACGACTCAACTAGGAGTCAGCATCCGAGCAGACAGCCTGAGAGCAAGTTTAACTCCTACGCTCCTCTCAACGCTACACCTGAGCAAGTCCTTAAGGAAGTCCGGGACAAACGACTTCTCAAATGGCCGAACAAGATGGAGACCGATGCCGACAAATGGGACAAATGGAAGTACTGCCACTTCCACCATGACTGCTTTGATATGAAAGAGGAGATCGAAGCCCTCATCGTAACAGACATTTGTGAGAATACGTCGACAAGAGAAAAGAATGGATAAATCAGAAGAACGAACAACCCATCAACAACAAAGCTACTAGGAAAATCTGCACCATCTTCAACGGACTGTTCACAACCCCAGGTGTAGGGTCGCGATGGTAAGACCGAGGTCGAATCCGCATGGACTAAACTTGTATGTATTCTGAAAATAATTAGAGCTAGAACTAGAAAAAGATCCAAATTGAAATCTGAATAATTGAGAGTGATAGTGAATAATGTTGATTAAAACTTATAAATTTAAAGGTGGGAACTAGGGTGCTAAGGATCTACTTGCAGCTATTAAGATGCTACCTTACTTGATTTAAGGAACACAATTGGAATTGGAGTCCTATCCTATCTAATTGGAAGATAAAGCAATATAAATCAAATTTGAACTTTTCATTGACCTAATTCTCAATGGAGGAAAATTGTGATGATTGAAAGAGATTCCATCACCCTATCACGCCCAAGAGACGATAGTGAACAACATGATTTACCAATCTCACAATATCAAAATATGAAAAGAAGATATCTAAAGCTATCACATCATCTCTTGTAATTTGAGTCACAATAAATCATAGAAAACTAAAAATATTTTTTTAATATGAAACTATAAATCAATGAGGTTTAATAAGAACAAGAATCAAAACAAGATAATAATCCAAACACGCTACAAGCTTCACCTCTCTGCTTTAGCTAAGAGGTTTAGCCAACCATAGAGATGATTGAAACCAAATCTCTTAAACAAATCATGAAAAATAAACTGGGAAGAAGAAAAACTCTTTGGTGACTGCTCCACACTTGTGCTATGCTCCTTGAGACCTTTCCAAACCCTAGAAGATGCTTTGAAGCATCGTAGGAAGTCCTATTTATAGTTTTGGAATTCCAACTTTCGTACTGAGTTGGAAAAATCTGGAAACTGCTTCAAATTTATGCACTCTGCCCAGTTTCTAAAATAGACTTTCAAAACTTTCATTTTTTAGATTCGGAGTTTCAGAATATGTTTTTTAAGACAGTTTTAGAAATATGTTTTTTTTTAAGGACAATTTCAGAATTCCTTTTCTTCACCTCAAATCTTTGATTCTCTTCATTCCTCACTTGGTTTCATTGGATCTTTGGCATGCGAATTCTTCATTAATGACTTCCAAATCTCCAAATTTTCATTTAATAATATTTTGAGCATAAATTTTCCTTTTGACATCAATTTTACCTTAAGCTCTCGAAATCACCTCGCACATGAAAATATGTATAATTAGATCGATTAAGCACTATCATGTTTATAAAACTAATGTATAAATAAGGGAGAAATATGTAATATTTCACGCTCAACACAGACCCACTGGAGGAGAAGATTCAAACTGAGCACGAGAACATCAAGTCCACGTCACTAGCAGGCCTCCGAAGGAACAACATTCACCGAAGAGGATGCCTGAGGTGTCCACCACCCCTATAATGATGCGTTAATGATGACCATGACTATAGCGAATGTCACGCCCCAAACCCGAAAATCGGATTCATAGAAATCCCGATTGCCGAATCTGGTGCCGACAGCCTCCGTAGTACCCCATTCTCGGATCCTAGCGTTCACACGCCAGATTCCGATCTTGGGATCCTACAAGGAGGATTTTTTTTTTTTTGCCAATGTACATTTATCTCGTAATAAGCATAACCACAAGTATACCCAAATCATAAAGGCAACATCATCATCATATATCCACTAATATAATCATTTGAATACAATGCTGAAAGGGAAATACATATATTGAAATCAAAGCTCCAGAATACAACTGCACGCTCCAAGCTCAACGCTGCTGCAACCTAAAAACACCTGCACGCATCTATCGTGCGTAAGCTTATAGAAAGCTTAGAGGGTGGTGTAAGTGTGTGCACAAGGTAAGTGCCAAGTATTCGATACAATGCCATTATCATACAAACTGGAAGTACTGGTAATCCATAAACCGTACAATATCGGAATAAGCAAAGATACTAGCAAGATTATGAATTATCTGAGTAAACAGAAATGCTCACAAGATCATAGATCATACGATAACAGAGTAAGCGGAAATATGAACAAGTCCATGAGCCAATCGATATATACGCAATATATAACAGCTACGCAAACGAGGAGTCATAAAGAGCCAAATATCAAATGTAGAGGATGCAATACAATATACATTTCTGATGAGTAACACAAATAGCATCAGTCGTACCTAGACCATATAACCATATAAATGCAATTGGGTATATAATTCCTTATGTGTTCACAAATACGTCAGCCATATCTAAACCATATAAATGTAGAAACACAGTAACCCAAGATGTCGTATGCCGCGGATGTAATGCAATATGCGGTGCGGATGGAATGACCATCGAGTGTGAAGTCGGGATGGTAGTACGTAGTATCGCAGCTATGGGGTCCATCACAAGAGACTTCTATCCAAACCATCCCATACCTAAATTTGGATAGTCGGACTCAATGTGGTAGACTCGATCTCGGGTTAGTCGCGCGCTCTAACCAAAATCTTGGCCATTGCGAAGGCACATGTAACAACTAGTTGCGCACCACCAACCCGAGTGGATAGTGAATGAATGAATGCATGAGTAAGTATGCAACTCCTGCTCACTAAATCCACATATCGGTATAGTCCATCTCTGGGATCATCACCGGGGTTTAGTACACTTCAAATGGCACTGCCCCTCTCCTAGCCGCACAGTCCAAGTGAGCATAAGAAACCTCACTATCTGCTTGGCCAATAGTCTGCCAATACCTATCTGGCACGTCGATAGCGGACTCATTCACGAGCTGGTCAAACTCAGCCTAGTATTGCCCCTACCCTCGGGCGAGTAAGGCCACACCCCCTCCCAACCGACCACGACACAGTGGGAGACATAGCCTCTTGGTATTCGACACTCGGGTGCTCATGTATCCACTCGGTCTCGACGTTGGGGCGTCTCCTGGCCACGGAGGTTTAGAGATTTTCACCCAGGAACATCTATGGCACCCGTATGCTAGAACCAAACATTTTCGATGTCTCATTTGACCATCCACGATATGCCTGTGGAGGCTACGGCCCTGATATCGCTAGGTCGTACAGTAATCATAATACGAGATGCATGAGTCATACAATCCAGTCATGCATCAATCCTGCGCATACCGCGTGCTCATGTGAGATAACCTCCGCCTATCAGGAAGTCTCATAACAACATGCTCAATGACATATGCAATGATCAACCACATCTTATAACAAACATGCAGATGATGTGTATGAGCATGTATCATGATGCTATGTTATCACATACTCATAACCGGTATCAACAACCGGCATCAACAATCGACCTCGACAATGTGGACATTTAACGAACATTGCCCCCAAGGAATGGCCCACATAGAGCCAAACATATAATGGGCCCACGGCCTCACACAAAGGCCTGATATACAACATAGGGGGCCTTACTCAATGGACACATATACACAATAGGCGGGCCCTGCTCATGGGCCATGAATACATCACAATGGGCCTTGCCCATAGGCCTCAAACACGGGACATGTGGGCCCTACACATGGGTCTTGAATTCATTAAATGGACCATGCATCATAGGCTTAATACATATCACAATGGCCCTCAACTACGGGTCACATATACATCATGCAGTCTCGACAATCGGCCATGGCAATCGAGATCCTCGAATCGGCCTCGACAATCGAATCGCCAATACAATCGACCTCGACAAATCGACACCGATAATCTACATCGATAATTAACACAATCCGCTTCGATAATCAACACCGACGATCGGTCACATAGACAAGACCGGGTCCATAGATGAACATCTCGATCAATCATAATATAAAGATCCCGACCATGGTTATATCAAATCGGTAGCATGGAGCCATCCGTCCATGGTAAATGGGGCCCACTTATTTGGGTTAACCCACTAAGAGAATGATGAGAATGGGCCTGATAAGGCTTAAGGAAGGGTCACAATGTGGACATCCAACCATCACTGCCCAGCAATGTGGACATTTAACCAACATTGCTCCCAAGGAGTGGTCCACATAGAGTCAAACATAAGATGGGCCCAAATATCCAACAAGTGGGCCTCAAATAGTCATCACAGGTGGGCCTTACACATACAGCACGTGGACCTACACATCGCGGTGGGTCGATACATTGGGCCGCACGCCACACCAATGGGCCTCAATTCAACAAGTGGGCCGCATCAATGAGCCAGAAATACATCTCAATGGGCCTCATCACAAGAGTAGGAATATTTCACAATGGCCTCACTAAATGGGTCGAAAACACATCTCAATGGGCCATGACGTATGGGTCGAGTATATATTACAATGGACCACGACCCATGGGCCGCAAGCCGTGGGCCTCAAATACAAGTGGGCCACATTAATGGGGCCCATATATAAACCTCAGGTGGGCTCTGCTCATGGGCTTCAAATACATAATATGTGGGCCCTACCCATGGGTCTTATACATATCAAATGGGTCACGCGTCATGGGCCTAATACATGTCACAATAGGCCTTGCATCAATGGGCCGCCCTAATGGGCCTCGTACACATCAAGTGGGTTGTATCAAATGAGCAGCACTAATGGGCCTCGACCCATGGGCCCTGATATATATATCATAATGGGGTGCCTGCCCTGGATGGCGTGGATAAAGATACATCAAAGTGGGCCTGACAAATGGGCCACAACATACATCAAAGTAGGCCTCATAACATGGTCATACATACATCAAATTGGCCACATCAATGGGCCCCATGTATGTTAAATGGGCCACACTCAATATAAGTGGTGATAATGATTTCCACTACTAAAATTTTCAAGGTCCGCCATAACATTTATTTCCCATCTAATCTAATCATAGGGTCTCAAGATTTCAAAGATAGCCGTTCAATCCTCACCGTGCACTATGGTCCACTTGATAAGTAAATCTGACTTATTTTCGTCCCAAACCTAAAAAAAGGATCATTTTCCAAAAATGGTTGGACGGTTGGATGAAACACATGCATCATAGTGGGTCCCATAGGGATGGAAGGAATAGATAAGTCACATGTTCCATGATGGAGGTCCACAGTTGTGGACACAACACATACATAAATAAGTCTTAAGTAAGACCCACCAAAATGTTTATTTTCCACCCAACCTAGGGCCCAACATACTGTCCATCCAAAATGAGGCCAACATGATGTTTATCTTCCATCCAAACTAGTCATAGGGTCACATGGGCCTAGGGCCCACTGTAATATTTATTT
Organism: Magnolia sinica; assembly: GCF_029962835.1. Taxonomy (NCBI): domain Eukaryota; kingdom Viridiplantae; phylum Streptophyta; class Magnoliopsida; order Magnoliales; family Magnoliaceae; genus Magnolia; species Magnolia sinica. The sequence continues at coordinate 19,783,208 of NC_080586.1, forward strand.
ATCATCCAACTTGGGCAACTATATAACATCTATTTGCATCCAACTGTTGATAAGGTCTTATAGACACAGGGCCCACCAAAATGTTTATTTCCATTCAAACTGTTGATAAGGTCATACGGACCTGGGTTGAGAACGGTATTTATTTATTTATTTATTTATTATTATTATTTTTTATTTTTTATTTTTTCAACCTTGTGATAGGGTCACATGATCATGGGACCCACTGAAATGTTTACTTGCATCCAATCTGTTGATAAAGTCACATGGGCCAGGGGCCCACTGCAATGTTTACTTGCCATACAACCTCTTTATAAGGTCACGTGGATTGAGCCACTGTAATATTTATTTGTCCACCAAACTTTTGGTACGGTTATGTGATCCTAGGGTCCACCATGATGTAGTTCACAAATCCCACCCATTCATTATGTGTGTCCCACCAATTTAAGGGTCCAAACCGAGTTTTAGGTGGATCAAAGCTGCATGTGGGCCCCAGCAGTTGATTCCATGTGGCTTGACATACCACCGCATGAAAGGTGATGGTGTGGGCCATACGAGAACTTTTTATGACTGATTTTTAGAACCAACGTATCAAAAAAGGGAACCTATTAAATGAATGACATGGATGTAGAACATACATCATGGTAGGGTCCACCATTGGGGCCAATGGGACCCTCCCTACTTAACGTTGGACGTCCAGAGAGTCTGGACGTCAATGTACATGCATGCATATTTATTTATTTTTTTCTTTTATCCTAGGTGGGACCCACATTAACCAGATCTACTCCATCCATTATATGTGTCCCATAAAATTAGGGGTCCAAACCAAGTTTCAATCACATCCAAAACTCAAGGAGGCCCCACCAGATGATTTTATATTTTTAGGCATGTTATCACGTGATTTTAGATGGTATGGCCCACCTGAGTTCCGTATACAGCTAATTTTTGGTATGGACGGCTGGTCCATGGGGACCCATCAAATGCACGGTTTCGATGTTCAAAATGCATCACGTGGGGCCCACGGCTGGAGCCGTGAGGTCCAGCCAGGCCGTCCGCCCGCCCATGCAGTCTTCTGACAGCAGCAGCGTTGCTGCCTTATGATTCTGTGTTTTTTTTTTTTTTCTCTAAATCTAATTTTTCTAGGGAATTTCTTAGGTGGGGCCCTCATCAGGAAAATCTATCCTGACCATTGCATCTCACGGCTCAATATTGACCAAACAAGACCAATATTGAGTATTTTTCAGCATGTAGAATCGTTGGGTGAGTTTTCAACGGTAAAAATTACCATTTCCTACAGTATGGCCCGCTTGATTGTCAGATTAGCCTCATCTTTTGGCTCAACGCCTAAAATGAGATGAGAATTGAAATGGGCGGCGTGGATTTTATACATACATCAAGGTGGGGCCTGCATGAGCAGCCCACCTCCAAATACTATTCTTCTTCCTCTCCTTTGCTTATTAGTACACCACCATTTCAGTGCACGCACGCCACTTTAGCCACTCCCTGTCCAGCGTCCCTTGGACGTTGGACAACATAGGTATAACACAATCATCATAGTGGGTCCTACGTGTAGGTGGTCCACGTGTCACCAAGGTGGGTCCCACATGAACGTGGCCCACCATATTTAAATCAACTTGATATTTGTGTGTTTCCATCACTATAAAGTAGGGTCCACATGACTTGTACGGTTGGGATAAAACATACCTCAAGATGGGATTCATCCAAGTGGGCCACACATCACAAAAAAAAATGAGAGGAAAAGAAAGGAGCACCCACCTCGAGATCTCTTCTTCCTTCTTCCGCCAATGCATGATAGAGCCCCAAAGAAACAATTTCAATGGTGGAGATGATCATTGGATGGTGGAGATGGGAGATAGGGAGGTGGGCCACACTAGCTCTCTCATGGGAGCCATGGACGTGGGTTGCTCCATGGAGGGATTGCTTGGAATGGAGAGAAGTGAAAGAGAGAAATGATGTAAGGGAGTGATGGGAGAGAGGGATGGTGAGGTAATGGGAATTAATGAGTTTGACTTATGGGGAAAAGGGAAGGTAAGGTGGTATGGTAGGGTGATGTCACCCCTAGGGTGACATCATAGTAATTAATGTTTCTAGGGAAGTACAACAATAGGGATAGGTGGGTCCCACAATCAAGCGATCAACGGCCTAGATAATGCACGGGCCGGATCTTATAATCTGAGCATCGTATTGACGCACAAGACGCATCGTCGGAACCGCGGCGACGGCACGGTCAAAATGACATAGGTCTCATTTTGAGTCGGCTCGGGTTTACAGGATGTGACTCAAGAGCATGCGCCAATGCTATCTACTCGTCCCGGGTCGCCGAAACTCGACTAGAGGGAACCGTAGAAGTTTATGGAATGGTACAGGCTAGGTTACGGGTCTTACAGCGAACTACAAAGTATTTTGAATATTGGTGGACACCAGCAGCTCGACTGACATCCTCTTTGTTGAATCCGTCGACAAGGTGAGAGTCGGGAGGTCCCGACTCCGACCTGTCAAAACTCATTTGCTCGATTTTGCAGGGGATAAAATCATTTCCGATAATGAGGAGAATGGGGATGATATAACGTTATTGTAGAGAAAATTTATAAAATTTTCAAAAATAGAAGGAAAAATGATTTAAAAAAATCTTTTGACAAGAGAAATGGTACTTGCTAACTATTGGAAAGCTAAATCCAAAGACACCCAATCTTATAACCACTATAAGTTTGGACATCTTGCTTCAAAATATCTTTAAAATGATAAATTAAAAAGAAAGTGTATGATTGCCACTTGACATGAATCATCATAATTTGAAATTGATTCAGAAACTAATAAATCATATCAAGAAGAAGTAAGAGAACAAAATGCCTTTATGACAATAACCAAAGTTACAACTCTGGAAGATAGTGAAACATCTGAATATGAAATTTCTAGAAGTAATTCTGAAAATGAAGAAGAACTTTAAGAAGCTTATGATGCTCTTTTCATATAAAGCTACAAAATTGTGGTAAAATTGAAAATACAAAAGAAAAAATCCAAGGAATTGCAATTAGAACTTGAAAAATCTATCATGAGAAAATCTCATTTTCTGATTGTTTTGAAAAATTCAAATTAAATTTAAGTTTGAAAATTAAAGAATTTCAAAATCTTAAATGCGATTATGAGAAATTGAGAAATGAAGTTTATTCACTTAAGAGTTTAAAAGATATTTGGAAGTACACCCAAAGAGACCAAAAACTTGAAAAATTATTAACTTCGTTTCGCCGGTACGGTGACAAGTATGGCATTGGCTATAATAAGTATAACAATCTAAAGCCTAAGACTTCTACTCTTACTTTTTTGAAAGGAGAATCCTCAAACTATAAAGTAGAAACTCTGAAAGGTAGTGAGTTTGATTACAAGAAGAATATCTTCAAAAATAAAAAATCATTCCAATAATTTTTTAAAGAGAAAACCTTTGCCAACGACCAAATATATTAAAGGAGAGAAATTAACAATCCTCCTCTTGCTGATAAAATAATGGACTTGCTCAAAGAGCTGTTGAAGGCTAACTCAAACAAGAAAGGAGTAAACAAAAATAGGAGAAACCATAACTCCCAAAGACAACAAAAGGAAAGAGACCCTCCAAAGCTTAGAACTATCATGAAGTGGGATTTAAAGATAAAATATCTTGTCATCTACACAACTTTCAAAGCAAGCAGCCATTCAAGATGGTACCTAGACAATGAATGTTCTAGACATATGAGAAGTGATCAAACTGTTTTCTCAAATATCAACCAAATTAATGGTGTCTTAGTTATATTCGGAGATAATAGCAATTGCAAGATCATTGATACATGTAATGTATATCTTTCTAACTTACTTGTTTTTAAAAATATTTTATATGCTGAATTATTGAAGCATAATCCTCTTAGTATATTTCAAATTTGTGACAATAATCATAGTGTAAAATTCTTTGATTATGCATGTGAAATAATAAATAAAGAAAGAAATGTAATATTAAATGGTCGTAGAACTTATGAAAATTGCTATATAATAATGACACTTGCTTAACAAACCTTTCATGTTACATGGTCCAAACAAACAAGACCAAATTATGACACCAACGTCTTAGACACGTAAATTATAGAGATCTTTATAAATTGAGCAAAAGAGATCACTTATGAGGCTTGCCTAAGCTAGGAAAGAAAGAAAATAAAGTATGTAGTATTTGTCAGGTGGGCAAGCAAATTAGGAGCTTTCACAAGAAAGTGAACTCATTAGCCACCATTAGACCTCTTAAACTTCTCCACATGGACTTGGTTGGACCTACAAGAACGGAGAGTAGAGGAGGAAAGAAATACCTTTTTGATTATAGTCGATGAGTATACAAAATAATCTTGGGTAACATTCTTAAGAGAAAAATTGGATGCCTTTTGGATTCCAGTCCTTGCCTCAATGGTAAACTTTGAGGAGTTTCAACATGAGGTCATGGGTTCGAAACCCATTGGTGGTGAAATTCCACTATGGCGTACATGGGTGTGTGTTGGTTGCTTGTGTTATAAGAAAAAAAAAAGTTGGATGCTTTTCATGAGGTCAAAGGCTTATTAAACGCATCCAAGTTAAAAAAGAATTATTTGTAATCAAAATAAGAATTGATCATGGAACAAAATTTGAAAATAGTAATTTTGAGAAATGCTGCAATTATCATGGTATATTGCATGAAATTTCAACACCTAAAACACCCCAACAAAATGGACTTGCTGAAATAAATACTAGAGTATTACCGGAAATAACAAGTGTAATGTTGAATAGTATGAAATTACATAAATATCTATGGACTGAAACCGTGAATAATGCTTTCTATATAATTAACCGTGTTTATATTAGACCTAGAAAAAATAAAACTGCATATGAATTGTGGTTTGAGAAAAAATCTAGTGTAAAATATTTTCGTACTTTCAAAAGAAATTGTTACATTTTACGTGACTATGAAAATTTGATGCAAAAAATGATGAAAGAATATTCTTAGGATATACATTAAATAGTCGTGCATATCGTGTTATAAACAACAGAACTAGAGTAACTCAAGAATCGATAAATGTTGAAATTATTGATTATTCGATCAATTCCAGTCTTCGCCAAGATGATGGTGATGATGATATTATTCTGAATAATTAAAGTAAATCATCATCTAAATCAGATATTGTTGATTTAAGGTTGGCAAAAGACCATCTAATAAATCAAATTCTTAGTAACCCTCTTTCTAGTGTTCAAACCAAAAGACAATTGGAAATATTTGTAATCATGTTTGATTTGCTTCCCAAATTAAACTGGCATACATAAATGAAGCGCTGACTGATGAAAGTTAGATTTTGACAATGTAAGATAAACTGAATCAATTTATATAAAATGATGTGTGATGTCTTGTTCCTAAACCATCTGATAAAAATGTTCTTTGAACCAAGTGGATTTTTAAAAACAAATCAGATGAGCTTGGAAATATTATAAAAAATAAGGCACAACTGGTTTTATGAGGTTATACTTAAATAGAAGGAAGTGATTATGATAAAACCTTTGCACTGGTTGCCCGCCTTAAATATATTAGACTCTTTATTTTTGTTGTTTGTTATAAAAATTTTAAAATATATCAAATAGATATTAAAAGTGCTTTTTTAAACAGAGACTTGAATGAAGAAGTATATATTAAACAACCTAAGGGTTTTAAAGATCTCAAATTTCTTGATCATGTGTATCGTTTTAAGAAAGCCTTGTATGGTTAGAAATAAGCTCCTAGAGCATGTTATGAAAAGTTAACTAAATTTTTACTCAACCATGACTTTCGGATGGAAAGTGTCGACAAAACTTTATTTTTTAAAGAATTTAATGATGATATTTTGATTGTTTAAATATATGCTGATGATATTATTTATATATGTACATGTACTAATCTATCATCTAAGTTAGCAGAACTTATAAAGTTTGAATTTAAAATGAGTATGGTTGGTGAGCTAATATGTTTTCTTAGACTTCAAGTGAAGCAGATCGAATATGGAATTTTCATCTTCTAAATCAACTATACATAGAATTTAGTTAAAATGTTTGAATTTGAAAATAATAAAAATTTCAATACTCCTATGATTACAACCCTCAGATTATCAAAGGATGAATCAGGTAAAAGTGTTGATTATAATCTTTATTGAAGTATGATTGGTAGGTTGATTTATTTAACTACTAGTAGACATGATATATCTTTTAGTTTTGGTATTTGTCCTCAATACAATCCTAAAGAATCTCATTTTTCAGCTATCAAACACATAATTAGATAGTTGCAAGTACTGTTGGTTTGTGGTATCTGCATGATATATCTATTCAAATAACATGATATACTGATGTAGGCAGGAAATATCGATGATAAAAAATATACAGTTGGTGGATGTTTCTACATTAGAAATTATCTAAGTCTCCTAGATGAGAAAAAAGTAAAACTCTTCTATTGTAAAAGTGAAATATATTGTTGTAGGAAATGCTTGTACTCTCAGCTTATGTGGATGAAGCGAATGCTGACTGATTATGACATGATTCAAGACACAATGAATTTGTATTGTGATAACATCAATGCAATTAGTATATCTACAAATCCTAGCCAACACTCTTATACAAAACATATTGACGTTAGACATCACTACATACGAGAGTTAGTTGAAGAAAATTCAATTATGCTGGAATACATTCAAACTGGAAAGCAATTTACAGATATTATAACTAAACCACTCGAAAATGTTAAATTTTTTAATTTAAGGCACAGTATTGGCTTGTATTTTATTTAATCATCTTCTTAAAGTTATTTCTTTTTCTTTCTTTATCTCTATTTTTATTTTGAATTTCAAAGAAAAATAAAATGAAAATAAAAGTGAAAATAAAAATTATTTTCGCCTAACCAAACAATAGCTGAACTGTCCGGTCAGCTGAACGTGGTGTCCAGTCAACCAAAGATCATGCCGTACATTCTTTAAAATGTGTAAAAATCTCAATTTTTTCAAATTCTCTTCTTCTTCTTTGGTTTGCTAGTGCTTCTTTCGGTTACCCATCCACCATTACTTGCTTGTAAGTGCATTTATATCCATTTTATTGCTGATTTAAGGTGCTCATTGCATTCTCATTGTGATTCAACCTTTTTTCTCGAGTTTTGAAACCCATGTGTTGGGTTATTTCAATTAGCGTTGATTTTCTTTTTCTTTTTATTTCCTTCTTGATTAAAAGTGATTGAATATCGATCTAAACATGACGTACGCAAATTATAAACCGGTTTCTCGTCCTGATTTCGTTTCTCGTGAGATTTAAACCATCATCCATCCACCGGAGGATGACCCCAAAAATCTTTGAAATTTTAAATCAAGGAACATCATCATTGAAAGATTTGTAAATCTTAATCATATCACTGAATATGGGTTGCATGAGGTTCTTTCTGAAGTTGGATGGAAAAAGGTTCTTCAATGAGGAGGAAATGCACATCGATCTATAGTTTAATGGATGCATTCCTCTATTTCATAAATTTCTTTAAAAAATGACATCTTCTTTTTTAAAATAAAATTTTTAGAGAAAACAATTTCAATTGCACCATCCACCATTGCATTTTTAATGAAAATTGAATTGGTGGATGATAGAATTCTAATTGCTCCTCTTTTGGACAAGATGTTAACTTCTGAGAGAGAATATATTACCAAAATACTATGTGGTTTTGATGTAGATTAGAGATCGGGCAATGCTTACCAATTGGAAAACTTTTTTCTAAGTACCGTGTTCTTCATTGTGTTTTTACTTCTACTGTTTATCCAAGAGCCGGTAACAAAACCGATCTCACTCTGTTCAGGGTTCGTATCTTTCATGCAATAGCTACTAGAGTCAAAATTTGTCTTTTAATTCTCATTTGTTACTCCATTATTCATTATCGGATGCACCCAAAGTACGGTTATCTTTCATTCGGTTACCTGTTATCTTTTTGAGTCCAAATTTATTCTATTAAGGCATCGGAATCTGAGCTTCCTTTTAACTATTGAAATTTACAAATAATTAACTTAACTCATCTACCTAAGCGACAAGGCGTACATGGTGATACGCATGAAGATGGTGAAGATGTTGATATGGATGCCATTTTCAACGAATTGGAGGAAGACTCAATTGAATATGAGGATGATTTTGATTATCGTCATTCTAACTATAATGAGAGAATATCTGCTTTTGAGTATTAGATGGATGCTTTGCATGTTTCTCAGGAAGATCAGGCTTTAAATCATAAGCTTAACATGAAGTACATGAAAAAATACTTTCATTATATCAATAAGAGCTTGAAAAATATTGATCCTGAGATGCTAGCTCCATCTTCTTTTGAGTCTGAATGATATTTATTTTCTTAACTTGATGATTTGGATATTATGTTTAAAAATTATGAAAATCTTGAAATCTTTGGTTAATATTTGAACCTCTCTATATTTAATATTTGATCTTATTTCTACTTCCTATATGTTTCATGTATTTCATCTTCATTTGTCAAATTGTAACAAAAGGGAGAGCGATGATCATATATAATGCACCACTTCGGATTTATTTTAAAAAACCAAAAAAAAATTCTACTCTTATGAAAAGTTTATCCGTTCCTTTTTAGTTTACGAGTTTTGGTCGTTGAGTTCATCGCTAAGTTAATAGAGCATTTTTGGATTAAACCGCAAGTAGTTCAAGCCTGCGTATAGTGAGTGCAGTACTAAGACTATATTATAGTTATTGTATCTCGAAGGTTGATTGCTCTTAAAACTTGCTACATTTGGAACACTGTCCGGAGGTGAACAAATTCGATTTTAATCCGGGTGGCTCGTGTTACGACTCGACTTGACTCGACCCGGCTCTATGAGTATTCTAACTTATTTTTTTAAGTTTCTTTTTATTTTTTATCTTAAATAGTTTCTTTGATCCAATCAAATATTATAGAAACACACCAATCATGCTGCTCATCTCTCACGTGCTGTGCCACCTATCCATCACACACGTGTCTATCATATAGACTCAACGCACGTACATTGCATGCCACCTGATCATACTCTCCCGTTGACACGTCATGCACACATCTTCCTCGACACCTCGTGGATGTCATCAGGAAATTCCCTTGGACACTCCGTGCTCTCTCGTAAACACCGGGATGAAAAGGAAGGAGTTCATCGGGCACACCCGTTAGATAGCAATTGGCGGCCAATGGAGCAAAAAAAAAGGAGAATATTCCAGCCGTTGATCCTAAAAAATGCTATAAATTCGAGGGTTAGGATCTTCAACCGGGGAGATTACTAGTGCACGAGTCAATTGCAGTGGCGCACATCTTATCAACGGTTTGGATCAACAAACCATGAGCGTCGCTTGTACATAAATATTATAGAGTACTACGCCCTGGATATCCACCATACACTCGTGTTTCAGTTTGTACGATTAGGATCCCTGATTCAGCAATCCGAACCGTTGGTTTGATTGGACCCACCAGGAATGCCCCATCCACCAAAAATATTTTGAAAAATCCCAACCATTCAACTGGTGACCAACAAACAGCGGAAGGATGCACATTTGATCAGGAAAAAGGCCAGGCCAAGGAATCAATTGCCAGGATCTTCCAATCTAGGGTATATTTTATGCATGGCCACACACAACAGGGCCCCCTATCATGTCATGGTATGGATGTACCATGGGCCCCACTTGCAGAAACAGAAAATGCAACAGGAGGTTCCTGTAGACCGAAGCTAAGTAGGGGCCACAGCTACATCAGACAAATCCACTCCATCCATCAGTTTTGGATGCTCACAATAGGCAATGAGACCAAAATCGAGGCAGATCTAAAACTCATGTGGATCACACCACAGGATGAAGTGGGGATTAAATTTCGATCGTTGATATTTTCATGGGGCTGTAAAAGTTTTGGATTAGGCTAATATTTTTTTTTGCACTTTATCCCAGTGCTAATAAACTAATGAACGGTTTGGATGACATATAAAACTTTATGATGGGCTCCACAAAGATCTTAATGGTGGGCGTTCAATCCCCACTGTTTATTGTGGTGTGGCCCACCTGAGTTTTGGATCTACCCTTTTTGGAAATGTGTAATAGTGAGAGCTTGCGAAACTGATGGATGGAGTGGATTTCTTACTGACATTGCGGTAGCCCCACATAGCTTCCACCTATAGAAACTTCACTTTGGCAGGTGGACCACTACCACTCTACCAGAGCTACCCCTTTTAAATTTCGGATAGATCATCATCGTCCTCCACAACACAAAAATGAACGGTTGGATTGGAACCCTACACCTGGGCTTCGAACCGAAAAAAAAGGTGGGTCCTACAGTCCATGCGAATAAAGCTGGGACCAACCAAACCAGACTGGTTATCTTTTGCAATTAGAAATGCATTAATGAAATGATGAACGTGTGGGGTCCACCAGTTTCGACCAATCAGAGCCCGGGACCAGCTAATTTGTCGGGTAGTGTGCTACCGTCCTTTTCCTCTGAAATAACATGTCGGATTTGGACGGCTCAAATTAGCTGGTCCCCTACTTCCATGGTTAATAAAAATTGGGTCCGTCCATTTTCAGAGGGGTGGTTAGATTCGTCCAACGGTAGTTCCGCTGGCGTATGGCGTGGGTCCTTATCGGAGCAGGTGGGTCCCATCTACCAAACAAGGTGCCTTCCACGTACATCAGTCCAACGCTAACCTTATGTGCCAAGCGTGTGAACAGGTCCCACGTGTACGACATCTGAGCCACTTAAAAGACAGGCCCAAAAGATCCCTGTTGGACAGCCCAGCACTGTATTTGCGCGCTCCCTTTTCACGGTCCATTTCTTGCCTCAAATCCAACGGCTAAGATTTGGCACATCTATTCGTACATGCTCCCCATTCGCACGCGCATGTAAGTTTGGAATGTGGGGTGCACGTGCAAAGTTATCCAACCTCTCATTTGAACACGCTTGAAAGTATTGGAAACAAGCTGTGTTTACTGGTGAATGGGACCCATGCTTCCATTGTTCAGACCGTTGATCTACTGGTCCCGCCGTGGATGGACCACACTCCAAAACTTCCCCATCTGGAAGATCCTAGCCGCCCAACTTCTGTCCTTTTCTATTGGATGTGGACTGTTGGTTTCTGTCTATCAGTGGGCTGTTGTTCAAGGGCCAAGATTTTCCATCAGGGAGACATTCATGGCACGATCTATCCTGGGTAGGACCCACCGATGCTCCCAAGGACAGGACGCGGTCCTGCAAAAGCCTTTCGCACGAAGTTCCTCCGCTGGAGACCTAGGTTGGGCCCATCGTGATGTTTGTGAGAAATCTACTCCGTCCATCCGTTTTTTGAGATCCTTTTAAAGATTGATGTGAAAAATGAGCAGGATCCAAGACTCAAGTGGGCCTCACTAAAGGAAAAGGTGGTTAGGGAAATTCTCACCGTTGAAATCTCCCTCGGTGGACAGTGATGTTTACATGCCATCCATACCGTTCATAACTTCATTCCTACTGAGATTAACTGAAAAAAAATATATATTTTACTGATTCAAAACTATTTTGGCCCCACGAATATTTCAACTGTGGACGTTCAATACTTACTTTTTAGGCTCATTTAAGTATTAGATCCGGATAATTTTTGGCCCCATGTCCGAAAATGATCTCAAAAAACGTATGGACGGGATGGATTTCTCACATACATCACAATAAGCCCCACATAGGTTTACAGCGCAGGACCTTCCTGCCAAAGCCTTTCGAAAGAAACCAAGGACGAGACTATTCTTTCATGCACGCACCAACCACCAACCAAATCCCAATGTAAAATAGGGCGAGTCTGTGACTTGCATGCATACGTATCCACATCTCATTCAACATACATCTACCTCATTTCCACCACATCAGAGCCGTTAAATTCATGGACCACAATGTGGATGGATCAAATCTCGAAAATAATGGGTTGATTTAATAACTCCAACCGTTCAAATATTGTCCTATCAACTGGACGGTAAATAAGAGATGATAAGTAGACAGAATTTAGCGGTAAAAAAATTGATTGTTAAGATAGTTGGGTTACAATGAAATTTGAGTTATTACTCATCCATATTCATAGCCCACAGTTTGGAAGGTCTGGATTGGTTTGCATGTATGTCGCTTGTACTCCGGTACTGCGATGAACGCACACAGTTGCAGCAGCGGCATTTCTTGTAATTTCGCCAATCAGGTAATAAAAACAAAAGAGAAAAACTTTGATACTCTGACAGGCTGCGATGGATGATACGCAGGCACTTAGAAATTATATAAGTGCTACACAAGTTATTCAAAAATAAACCGTCCAAATTATGAGTCCCAGTTTAGATGTATTACAAGCTGACAACTAGGCTTATTTTATTATCTGAATATCGGACGGTGGTATTTTATTGGATGTTTAAAAATGAAAATATCCAATGGTTCTATTTCACTAAACAAGTGTCCAAGAATCAGAGGTTGAGATTACTTTAAAAATATTATTTTGAAACTGTGACCTGGAGATTTTGTTGGTTAATTTGAGTTACTGTATTCCAGGTATATAATTCAGCTTCCTGCGCATCAAGCATTCCACCCTGCCAGAGTATCAAATAACCGCCTGAAATAACAAAAAATGATAGATGGAAACCCATAAATTGACTGGCCACATACATGTACACACGTGGCACATTGCTTACGTAATAACTACAGAATTCTCGAGGCCCACTAGAGATTGGTCATAGGCCAATAATCAAATTGATTGGGCCATCTTAACCTTCGATTACTGGACATCTCTTTGTAGATTTTCGAAAAATCAGTAATTTCATCCTGACAGTTCATCAAACATCTGCAGTCTTTTGGTGTGATTTTTGTGTAATGGCTCATCTACAGTCATTCTCACGATTTGGACAGTCTAGATTGAGATATACATGTACCATAGTACAGTAGATGCATGCATTTATATAACTCGTCGTACTCCGCTGAGAAACTTTTCACCCTGGAACCATTGGTTCCTAATCACCCACTCAATTTCAATAGCAAACCGAGCGTCTACACTGGTTCTATAGATGGTTAGTTAATCCAGGCCGTAGATATGTGGAGCCCACCGAGGATGGGGGATTCCTGAAAGTAACTCTAGTATTGGAATATCCTGACCCTTCAATCTCTGCCTCATTTGAGATTGAATACAGAGCGTTGATTTGAGACATTTTAAAGTTTAAACACCTCTTTCGTTGGCCTAGGATCCAAGGGTCAGCATATTCGGATCTGATAGTACTCTGAAGCATCCACCATAGAAGGTGGGGCCCATTAAATAGACAGTCTACGAACAATGGCCCCAGCTGCGTGTATGGAATCCTGTGCACGACCTTTTAATTACTCCGTTTCCGTGATTTGCAACTGCTAAGCGCCCCGAGAAATGTTCGTATACAGTCGCCGTATGTAAGAAATACCATACATTCCTTTTTTTCCCCTCTGATTTATATTTTTTAAAAAATCTGATCCGTTAAAAATTTGAAAATTATGATGAAAATTACTTAAAATGAAAATTAGACCGTTAAGATTACGTGAATTTTGGTAATTAGGGAAAACCGATGGTTAAATTTAGATATATATGGCCCACATATTATATGGATCAGATATGTTTCTATAAAATAGAATTATCATGGTAATATGGATTATTTTTGCGGATCGGATTACCTACATACATGAAATTTTATTGGAAAAGACGGGGTTGTATTTAAAAGTTCACACGTGTGCCTGCACTCAATCACTTTTCAGTTCTCTCTTCCTTTTTCCCGCAGCACCGGAAAGGAGGGTAGTAACCCCCGCCACCTGACCGGGAATCCCGGTCAGCCTAGCTTCCCCCGTGATTCCCTGGGCCCCACCTCCTGTCTCTCTTCCAAACCCAATATCCACCGTACGTTTCATCATTACCCCCAATCTCCCCACGTTACCCGCTGCCCGATCTCACCCCACTTTCTCTCTCTCTCTCTCTCTCTCTCTAATAATAATAACAATATATATAAAAAAAACAATTCCTTTTTTTTTTTTTGGTTATTTCCATTTTCTATTTCTACGTCTCTCTCTCTCCGATCCACCAATGCCCAACATCCAGTAAGATATCACCGCCATTTGTTTTTCTAAAACCATTGCTCTCTTTTGCTAGGGTTAGGGTTTCTGCCACTAACCCGTCTTCCCCAGGACATCCCATACCAGGCCTTGAAGAAAGGCAATCGTCGATTGTTCTCGGCTTCGTGGACAGTTCAGATCTGCTGGCTGCGAATGTGTGATCATTAAGGGGTCCTCCGTGGAGGATCCCTGTTCTAAGGAAATCTAAAATTGTTTTTGTTTTCTTTGGTAATTCGATGATGCGCGTTGGATTCTGAGATGATTGTCCGAATCGGGCGGTCGTGATCCTTGAGGAAGTGTGGGGGATTCTTAGCAAATGTTCGCTCCACGGACAGAGTCGGCCCCGCCGGAAAATAGTGAAGGTGTGGGCACTGTAGTACTGGTTCCGACGCGGTTCGTCTGGCCTTATGGTGGCAGGAGGGTGTTTCTCACCGGATCATTCACGAGGTCAGAATTGTAATTACTTGACTTTCTTTGTCCTATTTTTGTTTGATATTGTGACGAACAGGTTCTTTCGTTTGCTTCGATTCTGTTGACATTATGGGTATGCTTCTTTTATTGTTGGAATCATGTGTTAGTGTTTGCACATAATGGAGAAATTCTTTTATTGTTGGAATTAGTTCTTTTGTTTTGTTTTTTTTTTTTTTGGTTTTTTTGTTTGGGTGAAGGAATCAGTGGTATGTGTACCCTGGCATAAGCATAATGCGACACTTTATGGTGCATTTGGTTTCGTTAGTGGATTGAGTTGCTATAGTAGTCTAGCAAAGTGAAAATAACCAAATTGCAATCGCATTAAAAAAAAAATGTAATTTAGTTCCTTAGCCATCATATTGAAGGTCTATGATTCATATTACTATTTGCTTAGGGGTCATTTGGTAGTGTGTATTTGATATGCATTGGCAATTACCATGCAATACATGTGAATTAGAATCACCAGTTGTGTTTGGCATCCTATAACCGGAATCCATTGGATGCAATTGGAATCCACCATAATGCGTTTGACAGCCTGTATTTTGAATGCATTGGCGGAGAGAGAGAGAGAGAGAGAGAGAGAGAGAGAGAGAGAGAGAGAGAGGACCCTAACTTGTGAATCAGTGGTAATTGGAATCCATGTGAAATGGATTCATATGCTTTTGCTGTGATTTCAAAACACCACCTTTTGGTGTATTTGACGTGAATTCGATTCCAATTCACACCAAATACGCTCTCCGAAATGCACCAATTACCACCAATTCATACCGATTACATGCTCCTAAACGATCCCTTACCTTCAAGTGGGTCTTGAAAGAAATGTGATTGCAATTGAGGCCTACATCTTCATTGTGAATCCTAGGAAACATTGTTAGCTTTTGCCATTTCGTAATTCAATTCATGTGACACTACCTTAGATTGCTAGTTTTGTGAAGCTGTTATCACTTTTTTATTTTATTTTTATTTTTATTTTTTATTTTTTATGTTGCTTAAAATTGAGCGATGGGAGATGTGAAGCACTGTGATTAGAATAGCACAAAATGTATTAGGGATTCCATTTTCACCATTTTATCACTATCTTTTAACCTTAAAATAGCATCATGCATTGAATTTTTTGTTTTGTCATGGAATCGAATTAAATATACACATGTAATTAAGATTTAATTTTTTTGAAAGAATAGTTAATTTAGGGCTGTTTTTAAATGGCCTGGTGGAAGATTTTACAATTGCTATGCACTAGACATCAACCTTCCTCTTTTACCAGCTATTGGAATTGGCAATGCAGAGGCTCACATTGTCCCCACTCACATGATAGCACAAACCCCATGGTATTGAACTCGAAGCCAACTATTATTTGTTCACCCCTAAGTGCAAGCAAGGAAAGTTGGGTCCTGGAGGGTTGGGTAAATTGCTAAGCATGGACACTCATACACATGAAGAGCCATGCTCTAGTAGTCTTCTATACAAAATAGCATGGAACCCACCATTATTTTTTATTATTTTTATGATTACAATACTGTTCGCATGCTGCCAATGGATGAAAAATGGAAGGACATACTCAAGTAGTTGGCTGGAAGTAGGGGTGGTAATCTTGAGCATGGATAGGTGCCATGCTTGATTTTTGAACTGAAGATGGCTATTCAACATTTGTCATTTGCTCAACCCGACCTAGGCCTATGGCAGCCCAGTCTACTAGGAGCAGTAGTGAAGCCTCCAGTACATCTTTATTAAACACCACTTGCTAACACAATCATATCCAACAATGCATTTTATAGCCTAAGGAGCTGCTTGGTTACTGAAAAAGTTGCATTCAGCAACCTCATTTGGATGGGGCACATGTCTATGGTTTGTCCAGTGTCCAAAACCATTATTTGGATTGTGGCACTAATTCCAATAAAATCAAGGACATGGTTGGCCAAAAAACTAGCTCTTAATGTGAACAAGGCAATCTGGACACAAAGCTGCTTTTAGCCTATTTTCTATAAAATACACTAATGATTGAGTAGCCATCTTTCGTATAAATGCATGCTACATGTGCCACACCACGCATCTTTAAGCACCCTATCTGCCACATTTGACCTTTAAGTACCCCACACGGGCCACATATGCCACTGTGCATGTTCAAGAGACCGACATATGCCACCTTAGTTTCTCAAGTAACCCACATCTGCCACACATGCCAGCATTCATCCACAAGTGTGTCCCCAATGTGCCTAATGTGTACAATAGCTACACATGCTTGTCAGGACAACATGTTTGACTAATGACAGTCAGTACAACAAAATAGTTCACCAATACAAACCTATTCAAACATGCAGTAGCTGGATAGATGTGTCCAAAAAGTTCTATTCGAACAGAACTTTGGTGGTAACCAAACAGGCCCTAACTATTTTGCTTACCTGGAAAGGAATTTTCCAATCAATTAAGGTCTCTTGGCTTGCTAGGCTTGAGTACATAATTAAGCTTCAATTATCATTTTTCCCTATTTTTCTATTATCCTTTCTTATCAGTAAAAAAGAACATAAGAATCGAGAAAAAAACATAAGGTATTCTTAGTAGTGGTGTGGCTTATGCAAGGTGTTCTTTTTCTCTCTCAATTGAAATGGACATGACAAAGGTGTTTTGGTTAGATTATTAGAGTGTTGATACTGTACACGTCTACGTTGGATCTTTTTTCTTTTTTTCTACTTAGGTGGACTGAACATCTGCCAATGTCACCAGTGGAGGGCTGCCCTACTGTATTCCAGGCTATATGCAGCTTAACACCTGGGTTTCATCAGGTGAGCTTATTGTGCTTGTTCTTCTGCTTTTTGTTGTGATTTTCCTATTTGATGCACAATTATTGCCCCTTTTTTCCTTCCAAATCTGATTTCTTGAAGCTATTGTAAATTTTTAATTCAATCAAAAGATCAAGGTTGTTGATTTTATGTTATATGTTGGAGGTGATTGCTTATGATATACTTAATTAGAGAACAATTTCTATTTGCATTGATGTAAATGCTAAAATTGAGGACTAGTTACCATACTGGGAAGTTGTATGGAGATCTGCTGAAAAAGAGGAGGCATTTTGCAACCTGACTTTATTTGCCATGTAAACATGGGCCAACCTTTTGATATTGGATGTTTGGGTAGCTTGTGCTCAGGCCCCCCACTGTAAGGGCCACCACATACAGCTACAACTTTTTTTTTTGTTGGGTTTGTTGAAGCACTCTCCTTACCTTTCTCTTACTTTGTGTAATTCTCACAACTTACATTTGTGCGTTTCTCAATGTACAGTACAAATTTTATGTTGATGGGGAATGGCGGCATGATGAACGCCAACCTTATGTGACTGGGAACTATGGGATGGTGAACACCATCCTGCTAGCCGGTGATCCCATTCCTGCAATCTTGAGTCCAGAGACACCTGGCTCCAGATCACACATGGATGTCGACAATTATGCCTTTCAGCGTGTGGTAAGTTCCTTGTATTCACATGGAACATGATGAAGGCTTTGATTTGTTTTATGACTTACTTTTACGTCTTTGACTGGTTAGTTACCTAGGCCTTGTCTTGCCTGTGTACCATCTTTGTCTGCACTGTGTTATAGGTACTTTGGGATATTTGTTCTCATGTGGGAACTGCTGACCTTTTGCTTACCAGGCAAACCATGGTTTGGTTATTGATGATGAAGGTGCTTGATGAATGATTCCTTTGGCATTTATCTATTGAGCTGTATGGATTCGTTACCATAATTTGGTTACGAACTAATTAGTATCTGTAACTGTGGAATGTAGACTGCCATTTCATAAGTTGCATCTTGCGATTGTCCTAATGCTTTCTATTAAATACAGTGCTAGCTATTTTTGCAAGCGTGGTTTAAATGCCTTTATATCAGTTCTAACTATTACTATCAGGTTTGGGTCAATATACGTGTGTACCTGTATCTGAACCAGACCAAGTGAATCAAATTTGTTTGCTGTTCTACTCAGATACGGGTGCTGTACTGGATCCGTTTGGGTACTCCATCGGGCAATGTTGGGTTCAGTTCGAGCATGAATTAGGATTCAAAATCAGGCCTAGAATCAGGTCCTGGTGCACATCTGGATCTGGATCTGGATTCGGATCCTTACCAGGAAGATACCTTTTGTGAGGTTCCTAGTAACTAAATGAAAGATAGAACTAAAAAACTCACACATCTGGGTACCTAACCAGTTCTGGTTTCTTGTAGAATCTGAATCTGATCCTATTATTAAATCGGGCCAGAAATCTGGACGCAGATCAGAGTAAATCGGAGCGGGTTTGGGTACTCATTGACAGCCCTTGTTCGAACTTGTGTTTGGTGGAGGAAACTGATATCACACGTCCTCGTTACCCATTAAAAAAGTTGTTTTACATCCTTGTTGTAGAACCCACAAGACGATTAATACAAGAAATAGAGGCAGAATGGATAATGGTTATTGGCTGAATTTTTGGCATAATTTGCAGTAATTTTGAATTTATTAAAAAAATTAAAATGCATAAACGCATATTTTAAATTGATCCAGAATTATGCAAAAGATGGCTAAATAAAATCAGCAATACCTTATTGAGAACGAAATATGATACATGAACCTGAAAGATTGTACCGAATACCATGGATCATAATTTTGTGAAAATTCATTTATGTTTCAAGGAAATTCAAAATTGGTGGAACATGATTAATCAGCCAAAAATTTAAAGGGTGTCCTGACACAGGCAATGTAGGATAAATGAATCTAAATCTATCAAGTTCACAAGGTATGTCTTGTTGCATTTCATAGGAACTTCATCCATGTTAAACAAGAAGTTTTTGCTTCCCTTTATCAGCTGTAAAAGTGGTTCAGGTGCACTTTAAATCTTATCTGCGGAATTATTTTAATATTTTGTGTATTGTTATTCCTGCTATACAAAACAGGTGACATTGTCAGATGGTACCCTGCAGGAGGCAGTGCCAAGAATCTCAGAGGCTGATATAGAGATCTCTCGCCATAGGATATCTGTTTTTTTATCGTCACATACAGCTTATGAGTTGCTTCCTGAGTCAGGCAAGGTTTGAAATGCGTCCCCCTCCTTTAGAAGATGCCTATTTTGTGATTTAACTGATTATATGCACTTTCTAATGGTGATGATCCACTACCATCTGATTCAAATGCATTCAAATGTTCAGGTTATTGCTTTGGATGTTAATTTACCTGTAAAACAAGCTTTCCATATCCTATATGAGCAGGTATTATCTTTGTCGATTCGCTATAATACAGTCATAATCAACTAAAAGCTTTTTTGTTTAATCTTCACGCCTTTCACAATTATTTACTTTGTACTGTTTCCCTTGTTTGGTCATCTTGATTACCTATTTCTTCGATAAATTCCCATGGTCAGAATAGCTAAAAATGGGCTGGAAGCACCAAGTATAGGGCCACTGGGGAAAGCATTCATTGTTGCTTGTATTGTGATGGTTCGTCTGTCTCTTGACAAATGATTATCGTCATGATAGAGTTATTCCTTTTCTATAGATCAATCGCCAAATATGTTTTTGTGTCTGCGTGTGCACACACGCGGCTCTCTCTGTGTGTCTACACACACACACACACACACACACACACACACTTGCATAAACCTAATTACTAACACCAGATGATAATCATTGTTTTTCTCATCTTATGTATTCTTATTGTCGTCCTTGAAATCTTTGGTGGAAGTAAGAAGATGGATAGTCAACTACTAACAATTTTTTTTTTTTTTTCTTTTGAAAGGTAATGATAATTTTATTGGAGGGTGATGTAAAGGCTTTCCTTGTTAGCATGCCTATGGTCCATTTTGGGCAAACGAAACAACCAACGC
Source organism: Magnolia sinica (assembly GCF_029962835.1). Lineage (NCBI taxonomy): Eukaryota > Viridiplantae > Streptophyta > Magnoliopsida > Magnoliales > Magnoliaceae > Magnolia > Magnolia sinica. The sequence goes on from NC_080586.1 coordinate 19,803,661, forward strand.
TTTAGAGATAAGAGTGGGATGTTGTCTAGGATATTGAGAAGGTCAAGGCGGATGTAAAAGATTGGGCTTCTAATCTAAATTTCAACGTAGATTGGTTATCTTAGCCTCCTTTGGGGGTGCTCCTTGTAGCTTTTGTGTGCATTTGGTGCTCTTTTAATAAAATTATCTTTATCTAAAGAAAAAGGGCAATTTTACTGAAAAGAAAGCGCTGAGATGGCGCAAAAGCTACACCCAAGAAAAGAAAAACTAAAATCCTTTAAAGCATCTATTCAAGAAGCCCAATCCACAACATGTAACATCACCCAACTAGAAACCCAATCCACCGCATTGCTCTCATTTTGAAAGCACCTTCAATTCCTTTCCCCTCATATCGCCCAAAGGACAGCTAGCTGTCTCAGCCTCCAGACAATGCTTGCTTGCTTCCTGAGCCCCACTCCATGCCAGGCTATAAATAGATCCTTGACTGAGACCAACATTGACCAAGACATATTGAAAGGCCATACCAAAACTCCTGCACAAACGGGCAGTGAACAAAAAAGATGATTGACTAATTCGGCACTCATCAAGCACATGAGACACATTAAGGACAGCTATCAATAGTTCAAAAAGAAAAGAAAGGAAAGAAAATTGGCATATGTTATATCTTACTCTCAGTCTTAGTGACTTCTTTTAGTTCTGGTTGCTTTTTTGTTTTCCTTTTTCCTGGATCGGTCACAAAAGAATTTATTCCAGTCTATATAAAATCCATGTTTTTTGGAAGGATAACACACTTTTATTCAAACAAGAAGAAAGGATGACAAGGCATCATCCCAAATACACTGTGAAGATACCCCTCAAGAATTACACAAAAAAGCCTAGAATTGCACCCAAAGGCCTTGAATGAGGATGCCCAATCAATTACTGATCATTTCGCTTTGAAAAACACCACCTCTGGGTTGCATGAACAAGCATGGAGAATGCGATTATTGCATTCATTCCAAATTGCCAGAGGACTGCTAGAAAAGATAGCCGCCAGTGGCTCTATTCCTGTCCCCCCCTTCCTGCCTCAAACCAAGCCCACAAGAGATCCCCCACGGATCGTGGCATCTCTGAAGAAGCTTCAATAAGGGAGAGAAACCTCCACCAAATGGCTTGCAAAAAGGGTAAAGGATGAACAAATGGTCAACTAATTTTCTGTTCCTTTGGCACAGAGCGCATTTCTTAATGATATACATCTTCCTTCTATTTATCCATCTTGAGCACTTTGTTTTTGCTAGCTGTCCATGAGAATGCAAGGACCTGGGGAGGGCCTATGAATTTTCCACACTACAGAGATGGGATCCGGAGAAATGGAGGGATGCCAATGCGCAATTATTGTGTAGAAAGATTTGACAGAGAACTTAGCCGAGCTATCACCCCACCATATTCAAACATATGAAACAGAAGGCACAATCCTGTGGCGATGGACGAGGAGCATCAAACAGGATTAATCTTCAATATTTAATCTAAAACAGTATATATAAAATCCCTGCGAAGGTGCTGATGTTAAGGATCCAAAAAAGTGCTACATTGTGTCATCTGCCCAAATCAGAGTGCATTCGTTTTGGGCAGAAACATTGTCAACAACCCATTTTTGGTTCACGAGATAGTTGACACTCTGTAGAATTCAGATAGAAAAGTACTCTTGAAGGTAGACCTTGAGAAGGCTTTCGATTGTGTAAATTGGCAGTTTTTGGATAACTTGCTGGTCAGGATGGGTTTTAGTCGCAAATGTGGAGGGCTTGGACAAGGTCTTATGTGTCGTTTGCCTGGTTCTTGATAACAATCAACGGCACTCCATGGGTTTTTTCATAAGCTTCGGGGGTCAAGGACATCCTCTTTTGCCTTTTCTATTCACGCTGCTGTCATGGAAGCTTTGAGCAAAATGTTGGAGCGGGCTGTGGATGTTGGAATTATCAAAGGTGTTTCATTTGGGAAGATCTCGGGGGCCAGGATTTTAGGGACATTCTGAGGTGCTTTGAGGTGGGTCTCTAGCATAATGTCTAAACATCTGAGAGCAGTTTATCTGGCATCAATTTGGCAGATTCTGAAAATATCATGCTTGTGGAGGCAATCGGTTGTAGGTCCCCTCCCTATTAGTCAGCTGGGGATGCAAGTGGCCCTAAGGAAACCTACCAGGAAGCCTGGTGTTCATTTTTGGAAAGATAACGTGAATTATTAAAAAAGCGCCAACAAGCGACAAAGAATACAAGAGTAAAAAGTGATGTAGGACAATTAACCACTTGCTCTAAAAGCTCAAACTGATAGAGCATGACGAATTAACCCCTTATCTCATAGCCCAGGCTTCAAATCCATTGGTTAGGTCCTTAGCCAAACCCTTCTCGTGGGCCCCAAATCACATAGGTTCCACCTTACATGAGCCACCGCCTCACATGGGCCTCAAATCACATGGGTTCCACGGGCTGCCCACCTCGAGCGTGCCCTCACATCCCACAGGCCACCCTACTCAAGATCGATGTGAAAATGCCCCTGTATTAATCACCCCCGGTGACGAGTTTCGAACACAAGACCCCTTGCTCTAATACCAATTTGATGCAGGACAATTAAACATATGCTCTAAAAGCTCGAACTGATAGAGCATGGTGAATTAATCCATTTATCTCATAGCCTAGGCCCCAAATCCATGGGTTAGGTCTTCAACTGAACCCTCCTCATGGGCCCTAAAACCATGGGTTTCGTCCCCTCGTGGGCCCCAAATCACTTGGGTTCCGCGGGCTGCCCACTCCGAGTGTGCCCCCCCATCTCACAAGCCACCCTACTCGAGCCCGATGTGAAAATGCCATTACATTAAAAAGTCAAAAAAAAAAAAAAAAAAAAAAACACGTCCACAACTACAACATCCCCTCATAAACAAAAAGCCAAAACACACACACACACACACACACAGCCCCATTCCCAAGCGACACGCTTAGAGAGCTTCCTAAAAACATCAGCCCCATTCCCAAGCGAGACCCTGAACCCTTCCAACAACCCAATTGATGTTGACTAGAATTATGGAAACACATTCCATTCCTTTCTTCCCGTATCGACTGAGGAGAAGCCAACAAGCAAAGCTGCCCTAGATCCTTCTCATCTTTCCCAATTGCCACACCATGCCAGGCCATAAACAACTCACCTGTAACTCTCAACATCACCCAACAAATATTTAATCTGTATACCACCGCAACCCACACCGTGGATGCAATTGGCCAATGGATGAAGAGGTGGTTGACATTCCGAGTCTGCTCCACACATCAAGCAAACATTGGGCAACATATCCCATTTTTAAAGATTATTTACAGTTAAAACCCTTTCACGCCCTACCGGCCAACTAAAAACAACAACTTTTGGCAGGGCTGCATAGGACCAAACATATTTGAAAGGTTATCTCTGGGTGGTAGAATAACTCCAATCAAAGCGGTATTAGCCATTATGCCCGTCTACCTCTTATCTTCTTCCAATTACGTACAAGATTGGTTTCTAAGCTCGAGTCTATTCAGAAAAGATTCATCTGGAATAATAGTGAGGATTGCTATAAATTCCATCTTGTGGCTTGGATTGAAGTCTGCAAACCATGCAAATACAAAGGTTTGGATATCAAACCCATAAGAGAAATCAAGTCAACGTTACCTTGGAAAATAGTGGTGGCGTGTAGGCAATGGTGAGGCTCTGCTAAGCAACTTTTGGTGTTTGGATATGGCTTGGTGATCAATGGCAGAGATATGAACAAGGCAGGAGGGAGGTCGGGTACTGTGGTTTGGAAAGCTATCTCTAAAGAATATAACACCTCCAAACACATTAGATCCAGAGTTGCTGCTGGGGCAAATGTTAGAATTCCCATTTGGGCCACTTGAATCATGTTGTTCCTCCGTGAGGGAGGATAAGATCGTGTGGTACGTGCCGTGCATTGTTCGGGTTGATTTTTGGTCAAGTCCTTCTATAACCTACTTTGAGAAGAAGACTATGGAAATCACAGGGACCATTCTTTTCACTTTTGGTTCTACGGAGCCCCACCCAAGTTTGTTGCGTTGACTTGGTTGGTTGGAAGGAAAAGAGTCCTCACATTAGATAATCTTCAAAAGTGATCTTTGCCCATTCCGAATATGTGCTGCTCATGCAAGAAAGATGCCAAGTCTATTGACCGTTTATTCATTTCCTGCACATTTTCTTCTAAAGTGTGGGACTTCTTTCTTGTGGATTTTGGGGTGAGTTGGGTTATACCAGGTTTTGTTTTGAGTCTCTTTTGGGATTGGCATTGGGGAGGAGGGGGGTCAAAAGGCCAGGATGCTTGGCACCTCTCGTTACTGGTTGTGTGGTGGACGATTTGGGGAGAGAGGAACAAAAGACGCTTCTGTAATGCTTCTAGAACGCTCAAGGCAGTGGTGGAGGAAGAAAAAATTGTTGTTTCAGAATGGACTACTAACTATTAATTATTCTTTTTTCTCTCTGGGTCGACCATGCTTTTGTGTCATGGTGTTTTTTTTTTTTTTTGTTGCTTTTCGTTGTATTCTTTCCTTGCCTCACTATTGTAGGCTGGTTGCTTTCATAAAAATTTTCCTTATCCTTCAGAAAAAAGTCAGATTCTAGGAGGATAGATGATGCATCCCTACCACCCTTTGTGACTCCTTCGAAAAGCTATATCATTTATTCACTAACAAATGTTTCTTGGTAACACCAATTTCATTCAACAGGTGGTTGGGAAGACCATCCGAGTGTCGGTATTCAGAAGAAATCTAAAAGGAGAATAGATTCTCGTCCTTTCTCATCTTCTAGGCATAGTTTGCAAACCAGGATCCAGTTTGGGACTCCGTTAGCCACTAGGTTGGGTTGACTTGCCAAGTCCTTAGTATTTTGTACTTTACGGTTTTCTCCATAATTTATGATTAGTCACAACTTCATTTCATTGCTTTAATTAACATCCATGTTTGAATCAAATAGAGCTGTCTTGGCAAGCTCTAACTTAAAAATCTATAATTTCAGGCCACACTTCCCATTGGTTAGGTCCTCGGCCGAACCCCCCTTGTGAGCCCCACCTCACATGGGTTCCACCTCACATGGGTCGCTCCTGCATCCCACAGGCCACCCTACTTGAGGCCAGTGTGAAAATGCCCTGCATTAATCACCCTCGGTGAGGAGTCTCGAACGCGAGACCTCCCACTCTGATACTACTTTGATGCGGGACAACTAACCACTTGCTCTAAAAGCTCGAACTGATAGAGCGTGGTGAATCAATCCATTTATCTCATAGCCCAGGCCCCACTTCACATGGGTTCCGCCTCACATGAGCCACCCGCCCCACACGAGTGGGGCCCACCTTATACGAGCCACCCGCTTCACACATGCCGCCCACCCTGAGTGTGCCCCCGCTTCACAAAGGCCACCCCACTTGAGCCTGGTGTGAAAATGGCCCTGCATTAATGTCTTTGATGCAGGACAACCACCCACTTGCTCTAAAAGCTCGAACTGATAGAGCATGGCGAATTAATCCCTTTATCTCATAGCCCAGGCTTCACATGGGTTAAGCCCTCTGCTGAACCCCCCTCTTGGGCCCCACTTCACATGGGTTCCACCTCACACGAGCCACTCACCCTGAGTGTGCCCCTACTTCACACAGACCATCCTACTCGAGCCCGGTGTGAAAATGCCCCTGCATTAATTACCCCCGGTGAGGAGTCTCGAACATGAAACTTCCTGCTCTGATACCACTTGGTGCAAGACAATCAACCACTTGCTTTAAAAGCTCGAAATGATCGAGCGTAGCGAATCAATCCCTTTATCTCATATCCTAGGCTCCACTTTCCATGGGTTAGGTCCTTGGCCGAACTACCCTTATGGGCCCACATCACATGGGTTCCGCCTCACACGAGCCACCTGCCTCACACGGGTGGGCCTCGCCTCACATGAGCCACCCGTCTCGAGTGTGCCCCTGCATTCCACAGGCCACCCCACTTGAGCCCGGTGTGAAAATGCCCCTGCATTGCAACTCCACTCGAACTGGCCTAGCTTGAGGTCTACCTGCTGCAACCCAAAGACTAACTATTTCCATCGTTCACCAACATCCATATGTCCAGATAGTTTCTTTTGATTGATTTGTCTTAGATTAGATCATCTTTTTTTTTTCTTTTTTCTTTTTTTTTTGGGGGGGAGGGGTTAAAATTAGATCTTTCATTATCGAATGGGCTTCTGTTGTTCCCACTTTGAGGGGCTGTATTCTGGAATTTCTTGGGATGTAATTGAGTCACTAGCTTGGTGGCTCTTTTTGATGTTTTTTATTTTTCATTTTCTTGTGCTGTCTTTGCTTTTACTGAGGCTTTAATAAATTTCGTCATCTTTCAAAAAGAAGGCTGGAGCCTATATTATAGCTATGCCTTCCATTTTGTTGCTCAAGTTAGACATGCCAACTTCTTCTTTTCCAAAAAGTTCTTTTTTCTAATAGCAACAAAATTTTTATTAAAAGGGGGAGGAGGGGACTACCAGATCTTGAGAAATCCTTTAAAAAAAATGTTGAGTATGTAGTTCTTCTTGATAGCTATGTTTTCTGACATCAAGCCGTTTCAGGGAATTCCTGTGGCTCCTCTTTGGGACTCCTACAAGGGACAGTTTGTTGGAGTTCTGAGTGCATTTGACTTCATATTAATTTTGAGAGAGGTACATGGAAATTTTGCTTCTGTTTACTTTTTCTTGCTTTTAGTATGTATGTATTGTTCTCAGTTTATAGAAAATATATTTTGGATCTTTTTCTTCTATTTGTTGACACAAACTCCTAATACTCACCATTTCATACGGAAGTTTATATTTTTAGAAGCAAGATTACATTTTAGGTATGCTCTGCAACCCTTCAAATTGCAGCTTGGGAATCATGGGTCAAATCTGACAGAGGAAGAGCTGGAGACGCATACAATATTAGCTTGGAAAGAGGGAAAGTCACAATTCAATAGACAATTTGATGATCATGCTAGACAATTTCAAAGGCGTCTTATACATGTAGGTGCTTTCTGTGATTAGCCTTCCTAGCGTGTAAATTAGTCACTGAAATTTGCCATTTCTTTACCTTGATTGCTGTTTAGTGGATAGGTTTCAAATGATTGTATCACAACTTGATTTCATCAGTAACACATTCTATAAAGTTTATTAATGGAGGAGAACCTCAAGCTTACCAATGGAGAAAGGCCTCATTAATAGCACATTATCTATTGAGTTTTCCCCCCTTTACACTGAAAGGATCAAATTTGACAATGAATCTTCAAATCTGTCTGGTGCACATGACTCATCTTACTCCTAGGCTGATAATTTTTTTTTTACTCTACAAGTGTCAACCCCAATTTCCTTGAATTTTTTATGAAGTCATGTCATTTGTACCTGCTGGAACAAGACACTGCACCAAGAATTTTAAACTCTTCCATTTGCCCATCCATTGAAAGGCAATTATTCCTCTTCCTATTTCAGGAATAATGTATTCTTTCATTGGTGATGGTGTATTCATCGATTGCACCGGATTAGCTGATTTGCAAATGCTTGACTGATTCCCGTTGTGGGTTGATGCTTTGTATTTGGACGCATAAGTTCCAACCAGTCTAAAACTTCCTCTAGATGGAATTTTCAGTTGAAATTTGGAGGCTTGCTTGGATCCAATACTCTATTTCATGGTTCGTACCATGATCTTCACCACCACTTTATGGTTATGTGCTATTTTGGGGATCAAAGTTGTCTACATTGATAAGCTTGCCATGCAGACCCCACAACGAGGGGTAAAGGGTTGTTCCCCATTACTACAGGCCCATTGTTTTGATTAATGCGCATTGCTTCAATCACTCTTGCGAATAACTTCATTGAAAATGTTTGGATCTCCATTCAGTTTTTTCAATGTGATATTCGTAGATTGTTTAATCTTTACAAAATCTCTCCTGATGAATAGCTCAAAAACTTTTACAAAATCTTATTCTCCTTTTGGGTTTTACAGGCAGGTCCCTTTGATTCTTTGAAAGATGCAGCTTTAAAATTTTTGCAAAATGGGGTCTCTACAGTTCCAATTATCCATTCTTCTTCACAGGATGGGTCATTTCCTCAACTGCTACATCTTGCATCTCTGTCAGGAATACTCAAATGTAAGCTTTATTCTTGGCATGCTAATTTAACCCATGTGATCTGTCACTAACACCTGGACCTTCTAATTTCCAGGTATTTGCAGGCATTTTAGACATTGTTCTAGCTCTTTGCCAATTCTACAGCAACCAATTTCTGCAATTCCTCTGGGTACATGGGTTCCGAAGATTGGAGAATCAAATGGACGACCATTAGCAATGTTGAGACCAAATGCTTCTCTGAGTTCAGCCCTTTCGTTGTTAGTCCAAGGTAACTTTTTTTGTTTCTTATTAAATTTAGGATCTTTATGTTAATTTAGGAATCTTGAGAACCTGTGAGTTATCATTGTTTCAATGGACCTTTATGATGACGCATGAAACATAAAGGATAGTTCAGAGAAACAGGAAAATCATAATATAAAAATGGATTTTTTTTTTTTTTTTTTGGAAAAAAGGTCCATTTTGATGCATTAATATCGCATTATGTGATATTTATATAATTCACTTGGAAAGTGACGCAGGACAGCCCTAATTATGATGCATGCTCATGGAGATAATTAAACAGCGGAAATAAAAGGAATAAATGATATAAAATTCTAACAGTAATCATCATAACTGAGAAAATCATAAAGGAAACATGCAATGGAGCGGGCCATCATTACAACCATGGAGTATGGAATTCAATTACTACTTAGGTTGGATCCGGCGAGGGATGAGACCTCCCGATCTTGCATGGTCACACCCAATCGATCAATGAAGATCACTAGTCCGAAGAACCAGGAAGTTTCTCGGATTAGGGATCTGAGAATTTGGGGATTTAGGGTTTAGATCGGTTCTCAAGATTTTGATCGAAGAAGAATTAACCAAAACTGAAAAATAGAAGGAAGAAAGTTATTACCTTGAGGAAGTTGGAGGGGCACAAGAAGAAATTAAAAGAAGAAGATCAAGGGGAGAGAAGAAGCACCATTAGAGAGAAGAGAGGAAGGAGGCAACCAAAGGGTTTGCTTTTCATTAATCAATAGTTAAAATTCGTGTTTAGGGCTTTAGCCCACTTAAATAAGCAAATAAAGACATAAAATTACTAAAATACCCCTAGAATAAGCAAATAAAGACATAAAATTACTAAAAGACCCCTAACTAAGTCAAAAACACGCAAATAACATAAGTATGGGAAAGTTTGGGCCCTCGGTCTTCTTTCTCCAATCTTCCTTCACATGTGTCTTCCCTAAGTGGGGTCTTCTATATGTCCAATCACATGTGAAAGGTCTTCAGCTCCTCAATAGTCGCCTATCCACAAGGACGGCACTTGTGGTTGGCGCTTTCTTCGTTGGTACACCTTGAATGCACTTGTGTCCGCATCAGAAAGAGTCAGGATATATATATATATATATATATATATATATATATATATATATATGTATATGGGAAAAGGTACTATGTGCTCGACCTCACGATAAGCTCCTGTGAGGTTGAGCTGTGTGGACCCCACCGTGATGCGTGTCGACCATCAACACCGTGCATTTGATGAGTCCCCTCTAAATTATGGGATATCCCAAAAATCAGCCGTATACGGAACTCAGGTGGGCCATACCATCTAAAATCATGTGAAGACATGCCAAAAACATATAAAAGCACTTGGTGGGGCCCACCTGAGTTTTGAATGCTGCTGAAACTTGGTCTGAACCCTCATCCAAGTGGGACACACATAATGGATGGGCTGGATTTGCAAACCACATCTCAGTGGGCCCAAAAAATGATTATGAATGTTTTAATGGTGCACGGCCCCTCCCCACTTCTGTATGTGGTGTGGCCCACACAAGTCACGGATTGACTTGATTTTTGAGACCTAGGCCCACGATGGAATGGTGCATCTGACTGATGGGGTAGATGTTCGAAACGCATCACGGTGGGGCCCACACAGCTCGACCTCATGGGACGTTCCCATCAGCTCGAGCGCATAGTACCTTTTCCCTATATATATATATATATATATTGAAAGGCAAAGAATCTAGATATTTTCTTTCCTTGGTAGTTCAAATATAAACTGAGAATGGGATCAAGTTGTTAGTTTGCAAGCGAATCATTATTTTGCAAGCCTGGGCAGATCATATTGTCCTGTTATCCATCAAATTACACTTTATGCTTACACTATTGTGCTTATTGCATTTGCAGCACAAGTTAGTTCAATACCAATAGTTGATGACAACGATTCATTACTGGATATTTATTCTAGAAGGTAATCTTTTTCTTTCCAGCTACTTCTGATTTTGCATTAGGTGTGTTTTGAATCATGATTGCTTGTCATTGGTTATTCCTTATTTCAACAATTGAGAATGTTTGGTTGTTGCTATTAAAAAAGGTGTGTCAAATGTTTTTATCAAAATTTTTTTATTTTTGTTTATGTAGTGATATTACAGCTTTGGCAAAAGACAGAGTGTATGCACAGGTCCACCTTGATGAAATGAGTATTCATCAGGTAACTGCTACAACTTCTATAGTTCGTACCTGTTACTGACAAATGGTTTATGTGGGTGGAAGAGTTTTTAGTGGGGTGGGTGCGTGACTTCAGTACTCCCATGTTCGTGAATGTGAGTTTTGTGCAGCCTACACACATCCCCACATGTACAAACATGCCAACCTGGCATGTGTTTGTGACATCCAAGAAATCAATCTGGTGACCAGGCCTGTTTACTCAATCAGGCAGATTTTTTTTTTTGGTAATCTTTTGCCGTTTTCAACATGTCCACTTGGCGAGTTGATTGGTGTGATGTTTGGCCCAGGTCCTCTATGTATGGTCCTCATCCAATGGATGGCTCAGACGTCCCACATGCATCTGTGTTTGTACCTTGGCCATGAACAGGTGTGTGGAGCAGTGTTACCTGATACATGACATGTGTGCCAAATGGCAAAGTGCAAAAATCTATGCATGGGGACACTTCTGTACATGGACAAATAATTTAAATAAATGAGTAAATTGACAAATAAATAAAATAAAAGAAAACAATGAAAATACGTTTTAAAAAAATAGGAACATTGGAAGAGAACATTTGAGTTTAAACTAACAAATAATGGATTGCCAAAACTTTGAAAATCACACAATAGTCATCTTAAGAACTAATAGTTTGTATGAATGCATTCACTCTTTATGGGACAGAACGTTGGGCAGTTATGGAACGCATGTTCATAAGAATATTGTAGCTGAAATGAGGATGTTGAGATGGATGAGTGGCAAGATGAGGAAGGATTAGAAATGAATGCATTCGAGGGAACTTGGGAGATGCACCGATAGGTAATATGATGAGGGAAAGTAGACTTGGATGGTTTGGTTGTGTGCAATGGAGACCTAGAACTATGCTGGTTAGGAGTGAGTTGGTACAAGTTGAAGGCTCTAAAAGGGCAAGGGGAAGGCCCAAAAGTACGTGAATGGGGGTATGTAAGATTAGACTTCTTCACCTATGGTCTAACTGAAGATCTGGCCCTTGATTGAGTGGAATGGTAGAACAGGATTCATGGGTTGCCCCAGTTAATTGGAATAAGGTTTAGATGTTGTTGTCTTTGTTGATCACAACGACGACGATGAACGGACTTACTCGTAAATAAATTAGAGAACCTCGGTGGAAGACTAGAAACAAAAAGAACTAAGAAAAAAAAGTGTGAAAATTTTGTTTCTACAAGACCAGAACGGACGGGTTGGATCAATGAATCATGGGGCCCCAATTGCCATCACCTGTACAAATTGATAACTGGAACCATACTGTACATCCTTTGTGAGCATCATATATAATACATCTTTAGTTCATCCTACTTCTATTCTAGTTGTTGTTGCAATTAGCTCTGTAAACTGGCTGGTCCAAGGTTGCCTTAGGCTGAGATTTTGAAGTGCTGCACTCATTGAACTAGCCCTATTCAAATCTTGGCTGGGACTTCAAACTGGTTAGGTTGTACCTGTCCAAGCATGAAATAATGAATGATATTATTATACATTCTGATACATAACATTATGTTATATGCAGTTTTGCCTGCTATTTAATAAATGAGTATAAATGTTTGCATTCCAAATATAAATTTTAATTAGAACTTAATCAAGACCAAGAGTATAGAACCATAATTTTTGATTTGTAAAAGCAGTGATCTGGATCGCAAAAAGACCCATAAACCCAGATCACAACAATTTGGAATGGAAAGTGTAGGGGCATTGGCAATAAAATATTGACCTGGCCCATTGACATTTGACAGCCTAGAAATCATGCTTACAACACTAGATGTTGAAACCAACTTCCACATTCAGGTCATCTTCTCTGGATCTTAGCCTTTATTGTTATAGGAGTGCAAGGAATCAATATTAACCTTCCCTACGTTTTTCTCTCGAAATCCAGGCACTGCAACTTGGTCAGGATGCTGCTTCTCCTTATGGCTTTTTGAACGGGCAGAGATGCCAGATGTGCTTGCCTTCTGATTCTCTGCAGAAAGTGATGGAAAGGTTGGCAAATCCAGGTAAATCTGTCACCAAGAGATTTAGTCCTGCCAAGGCTACTGGCAAGAATAGGATGGCTTGCCATATGTGCCAGTGTGGCTTGTGTGCAATCTCTGGCCATTTATCAGGTAGGCCCACCATGTAGGTGCTGTCAGATGCAAGTCTGGCCATCATGTGCACCAAAATTTATGTCCTAGATCGACCGTCGATCCATGTTTGCTAGCCGTCCATTTCTGTTAATGCACGCGTACAATCTGATGATAAAAAATTTCAAATTTTTGGGACGCGGTGTATTAACAATGGGTCCCTTCCCAGTCAAGAGCCCAGGATTTGCTATGTGCCATATTGGCATGTGTTGCTAGCCGGTGCTCTCATTTTTCAATAGAAGTGGATGTCTTGTGTAATCCTCACAGGTGCTGCGTTGGAATGTTATGGGTTTCAGGGGTGCGGCGCCTGGTCATCGTGGAGGCTGGTAGCAAGCGTGTGGAGGGCATCATTTCATTGGGCGACATCTTCAGGTTCTTGCTCTGTTAGTCTGCCGAGCATCATCAGCTGATCTCTTAGTGGGGTTATTGGGCAGGCACCACACGCATTCCTCATCCTTGATCGCAACTGACGCCTGCCTCCATGCTTATTGTGCTTATGATCCATGGTCACTTTCCCCCCTTTGATTGGATGCACCTCTTATGTTTTCAGGGCCTCATCTTTTGGCATTAATGCTTCAAAAGAGGTCTGTAAATGAGAGGGTTTGTATTTCTTTGGTTTTCTTCTCTCCTTTTTTATCCCTTTCAATCATTTTTAACTCATTGTGCTGGTAATGGTTGAAGAGCATGGACATGGACACCCCCATATTTCACATTCTACCACTAACAGGAAAAAAAAAAAAAAAAACCGTCGTGAAAAGAAAGAATGCTATAAGCGGTTTGATGCCGACTACTTGAGAGTGATACATCTTCGTTTTAAAGATGGTGCTGCAGTCATTTCTCTGTAGTGGGCCTGGGTCACTGCCACGTCGGTTAAAAAAGAGAGGAAAGAACTGTTGTTGTTTTGGAAAGATAAATTTGTTATTTTTTTTGGTAAAATTTCGTGTTGTTTGGTCTGCTGTTGTGGAGGAAATATAGGATCCTTGAGTAGAGTATATGCAGGGTACACTAGATTTTTCAGTGGGGCCCATGGTTTGACAATCCATTACCATTGGTGGTGGATGGACTATGTGTTAGAAGTCTTTATAATCGGATAATCCTATCACTTAAGATATGTGGCGTGCAAATAGATGGTTGAGCAGAGGAATGCAGCTACTGTCCATATTTCTACTGAAAAGGTGTGAGATTTGTGGATAGGATCATAAAATTCTGGAATTTTTGGAGCGTGGTCCATCCTCAGCAGGTCATGCCAGATACAGATCAGACAGCATCTGTTTCGTCGAACCATGGACCCCACTTGTACAATCTGGAAATCCACGTGTGGCATATCTTCATACTGAGAATCATATACTTCATCAAATTTATATTGGTTGCTTGAAAACGAGGAGCGTGACACTGTTTGGAGGCCGAAATGATATGGATATTCTACCGTCTTTGTAGTTGGACTGCAAGTTTTAGAATGTAGGTATGGTTGTATACGAGGGAAATCAGCAATGGGGCACTGCGAATGGGTAGTTTGCTGAGGTTTCCATACCGTATGTTTGGGTCCATGGTTTACTCATGTAGACTGTGGTGATCTGGCAGCCTGCACTGCTGATGCAGGATGCCTGAAAAATCTCCCAAGATCGAAAGATCATAACGGAGGATACCCCATGCTCTTCTATCCGTGGCACCTTGAGTAGATTGTTAATGCAAAAAAAAAGAAAAAAGAAAAAAAAGGCAACGGTCGGCATTCAGTAGAAGAAAGGCTGAAGATCAGTGTTCACAGTGAGTCTCATCAGACCAATGATCCGGATTGTTAATCCATGGGCCCCACATTTATTGGGGCTTATCGCTGGCAATGTGCATCTATTTTACCTGATTACTGGATATGTCCCGCCCTACAATATCAGATTTCAGACATGACTTCTTTTTATCTGATCTATAAAAAAAAAAAAAAAAAAAAGAACCAATCACTTGTCTTCTAAGCAGGTCCGCTACCGATCGTATCTGCTCACATAATTACCCGAGGACATTTATGAAGTTTCACCAAGTAATAATATTTTTAACTAAAAGTATTAAATTATAATAGTGATAGATCATATGGATAGTATTAGCTTACTCAAAAAGTGTTTGGTCCAATGCCTACATTTACAGTGAGCCCGTCATATCAACAGTATAGATTAGCATGCCATGGGTCTTGGAACTGTGGGTTGCATTATCAAAATGGATGTATTGGGACATGGTTCCTCCATGGCTAACAATGGATATCTCTTTTTGGATTCAGATATGTGGGATTTTACCATATCAACTGATAACCCGATCACCTGACTTGTAAATGGGTTAGATATGGGCATTGCAATATCTGACCCCGTTTGCAGCCCCTACACACGGCTTTTTAATTCCTTCATTTACCATTTGTCTCGGATGGCAAAACCCAAAAAGAAAAAAGAGATAGTGGTTCTGCTAAGTCAAGGCCTGTGGATGAGTTGGGCCCAAGTCAGTACCGACCCGTTATCCTTCCACTGTCAAGAGCGGGAGGTTCTCGCTGCTCTGTGAAGCCAGCCTAACGCAGTACCCTCCACTCTAGGAACCAAGTAGGCCCAGGCTTTCGCCCGAGTCACATGACTCAACTACTCAACTTGGAACGGGCGAGCCAGCAACACTGACAGGACCCGATCCTACAGACCCAACGCAACCGTCCTCACCACCTCAATGCCCCCACTTGGGTCACAAGCTCTCGCTACTGAACTCGGCGATAAATGTATTCTAATAGAAATATATAAGAGATTAGGAGCTCTTATCTCTTTACAATGTGGGACTATGTTTGGTCTCTTATCGTTTGCAACTTGCAAGATTCCAAAAAAATGTATTATATTTGTGTTTATCTCTTCACCTCTTTCCACATGGAGGAAGCATGTTGAAGATCCTTAGATATTCATCAAGGGGTGTGCCCAGTCTATAGATTAGATTCTTCCCTGTCCGGATCATGTCATTTCAGCCTCGAAGCCTTGTCTCCTACTTACTCAAGAGTGGTTTTGGAATCCCTGTTCGGGTTGCTTCTCTATAGGTTAGCAGGACTTTAAACAAAAGTTGGATACAGGTTGCAATATCATATCTGATTAATAAAATATGCCTAATGTTTTCAGAAAAAAAAATTGGATGGTTTTCACCATTCATGTGTGTTTTCCAAATGTTAGAAAAAAAAGATTGATTATTGAAAATTGAATATGACAAAAAGCGGGGAGATAAAGTCAGTCACAGAAAAGTGAGTACTGATATATCTAAACAAGTTTTTTAGATGCTTTTTATCTAATTAAGCAAATAAAATAAAATAAGAGGATAGTATTTATAAAAATTCTTTTTATTTTTGGGATTTTTACTGCAAAATGCTTCCAAGATTGGGATTTTACCAAATAATATCTCTGGAACCAATACTCCCACAGATGGCATTTTCAGAGGAGAAATGTGCTATTTTAGTGGTTTTATTTAATTAATAAAAAAATGATGCTATTTTACAAAATGCCTTTTATTTTTAGGATTTTAACCACAAAATGCCTTTAGGATTGTGGTTTTATCAAATAGTACCTCCTGGAACCAATATTCCTAGAGAGGACTTTTTCAGAGGAGAAATTACACTATTACCCTTGTTATTTTTTTTCTTGCACAGTGGAGAATCTAGAATTGTGGGGTCCACAAGTTGTGTTTGACATCCAACCCGTCTAATAGAATGCACACCAACATGAGTATAAGGCCAACCAAAAATATGACAGATCCAATCGTAAGGTGGGTCATTTCATAAAAAATAATATACACCACCTTAAACATCCAAATTCAAGGTAGCCCATCTCATGATTTGATTGGCCCCAATTTTTTTATTTGTATGATGACCATGGTGGGTTGCATATGTTGGATGGCTTGGATGTTGTATATATACCATGTGGACCCCACAAGTCTAGACTTTCATTAGTTTTTAAAAGAAAACTTAGATGAAGGTCTTTTTGTAATTTCCTCCCTTCAAAAGCACCCTCTTGTAATTTCTAATCATTCAGCCATGGTAAAATATCCATTTGATTAAGTAATTGGTTGGGATCGTCCAATAATTTTGACTTTGGACATATCCACCATTCATCACGGGACCACAAACTATCACATTTTAGCATGCCTTCCAGGTTTTGACCAGGGATGGCAATGAGCTGGGCCATCATGCAAGGCCCGGTCCAATATATGAAGCCCAACATGGCCTAGCTCAATGGACCCAAGCTTGACTGAAAAATCCATGAACCTGAAGTCCGCGGAAGAATGATCAAACCCCATTTCTTTCATGAATTTTCCTAATCCATCCATTGGTTAAGTGGGCCACACATGCACAAATAATATAAATTCAGAAAAATGAAACCAACAGTCGACATGAATGTGTTTCCCAAAACACAATGGGATGGGTGGACTAAAATGACTTGATGTAACGTCATGGAATTTCGCTATTTTGAATTTTCGAAAACCCTTGAAAACTTTCAATATGACTAGCATACGTTGTTGGTTATTGGCCCGTGACGCCCGAAGTGAGCCTATATGTGTGTGGTACCAGTAAAGAACAGTACAAATTTGATTAATCAACTGTAGTAAGCCAACGAATCTGCTCGATCACTTAAACATCAAGCTTAGCCTTGAGATTTGTTCACGTATGGTCCAAATCTAGCCGACCTATCACTGACTAATTAAGATGACCGGAACTAAATAAAGACCTGCCAAAAACTGTGACAACTAGGGGTCAGATCTTAATTAACAAACCAAATCAATCCAGTTACTCTTTTAGCTTAAGAATCGACGATTTAGGATGATTATAATCGAATTGTCACTTCCGCTAGTTGCGAATAGGCCATACTATGAACTTCGCTAATCTAAACCTTAATCATTGCGCACAAAAAATCTCACTACTAATTCATTTAAAAAATGCCTTGATTATCTGAATGAGCTCTAGACCGCTCATTAGTGGGCCACTAAACCCGAGACTATAGAAAATCATTTATATTAGTAGGCTTGACATCCATCGCAGGATATTGAGCCGAGATCGTGTCTCGAATCGTTCAACATGGACTCGCAAGGCAAGTTCTTGAGTTGTGTGAATACCTTATATGAAAATATGGAACTTCAGTAAAATTAGTCCTTTTGTTCTTTCATAAAGTTTTAACTTTTATACCGTCGATTTATGTTCAAATTTGGAGTACCGATTAAAAATATTTCCCTACATATATCCGTATAGGCGCGGCCCCGATCGACCATCAGTGACCGTTAAACAAACTTCTGATTATACCCGTCGATCGGCACATCCAAATGGCGGGTCGATCGTATCCATACGTAGATCATTATTGGGGCTGACTATCCTATGTTGTATATCGACATGTATACCCCATAGTGAGCTATAAAAGTTAGAAACACTCTCTCATAGGACTAGTATGATGAAAACCTAGCCTTTAGGGCCATTCACACAACTCTAGAACTATATAAGGGCTTTGTTTGGGTACCCCATCATTCCATATGAATTTTGCCCAAGAATGAAAGAAAGAAGGAGAGGAAGAGAGAACGAGGGAGATCTTGTGAGGGGGATTTTTGAGTGTTTTTGATGGATTCCTTTTAATGAAGCCCTAATTTCAACGTTCTCCTCCATTAAATCCATCCTACTCACGATCGAAAGGTAAGAAATGAACACTACTTCCCAACTTAAGTTTTTTTTATGTTGAATTGCATGAATCTCACCTAGTTACTTTGAAATTGGTGTAGAAATTGTTTTTCCCCAAATCCCAACCCTAGGAGCTCAAAATCGGAGATTCCTTCTTAAAGGTGTGGACCATTATGCATATGTTTCCATTTATCGACCCTTGAGAGTCTCAGTTAATGACGTCTTGTGCTGAATGAGTTGTAATAACTAGCATGTTCATATTTCATATTTGATTATATTATTTGTCATTGGTTGTTTATGGATGCCTACATGTTTAATAAAATGTCTATGTGATTAAAAGTGTTATTCAATGATGCTCACATGTTTGATTAAATGCTTGATTGAATGTGTTGATTTGTTGATGTTCACATGTTTGATTAAATGCTCTAGTGAATGTATTACTCTATTGAGGCTCACATGATTGATAAAATGCCTAAGTGATTGTGTCGTTGAATCTATGTTATGATGGTATGACGAATTGTTAAGTCCGTAGTGCTATTTAGGATTGCTTATGATTTGAGGTCAGTTGGCTAACCATCCGAACTAAAAGGGTGACTCGAGTTAGGGTGGTCACCCTAGGCTTGTTTGATTGACCCGGGTTGAACACGGATGACCGACAGTAGTTGGACTACATGGATTGCTTGCACCCAATGTCGGTTGTGTCGGGGTTCTCACAGGTCAATCAAATTACTCCACTAGTCATCTGATCATGTGTGTTCACAATGTATGATACGACCAAATCGAATCTAGGATAACCCGTTCCCAATGGATGAGTCCATTTATAACCGTTAGTGTGATACAATTCTATTAAGACTAATGAGCTGGGCATGATAGTATAAGACACCATGTTTGAGCTGTCGGTTTACGTTTGAGTGACGAGCCTCCCTGTAGTGACCAGTGAGCACTAATGGAGGTGATAAAACATTGTTCGAACGACTCCCGTCAAATTACCCGGCCGATGGTTCTGTGCCAGAGCACAGTTTGAACGATCCAGGCATGAATGGAATTGGGTGACGAGCCCTTTCCTTTATGTGTTTTGGTTTTATGTGATAAATTCGCACTTCGGAACTGAGTGATCATACCCGGTATTGGGTGACGACTCATACCGAGTTGATCCTCATACATTTGGGTATCATGCCGTACATTTGGAATTGTTGATTCGTGATATAAACGGGTGATACCTAAATTTGGATCTAGGGACACTGGTGAAGAGCCGCTACGTGCCGCAACGAGCCACATGATCTCGATAAGGACTAGTGATATGATGTCGGTATTCTAGATTTGTCAATATGCTGGATGAATGAAAATTAATAAATACTCGGCTAACATACGCATCAATCGCATTGTATTAGATAGAATGTAGCGATTGGATCTTTACACTTGCTCCGGTGGTAGACTCTCAGGAGTTTCAACACCCGGTCAAGGGTTTGAGTATCCATACGTGGTGAAACTCCATTGCAGCGTGAGTGTGTGGGGGTGTGTAAAAAAAAGGGACAATGTAGCGATTTGGCGTCGGAGTCGCGTGATGGGAGAGTATTGACATTTGCGAAATAGGCGTTGAAGTCATTTGTGAGGGAGTTCTGAATTGTGAGGTGCATGCATCATTTTATAATCGCTCTCATGCATTTAACAAGAGTATTTATGAAGTGTTTGATTTCTTGTTTTATCATTACATGCGCTAATTGTGTTGATAACATGTTTAACTTAGAACTAATGAAACCACTGAGTTAGATATTCACTCCCACCTATAACAGTGTTTTAAAACACCAACCAGATGATATTATCGATGTAGATACTATCGAGATCTCAGGTGGGCAGGCTTGGATAGGCTTGCACTTTCGCCGTAATGCCTTAAGAGCGTCGGGCGAAATTGGAATACCATTCACTTATTTAATCCTGTGCTCGTATATGTTGGAGTTCTAACTCGATGTGCTCCGTATGTTGATTTTATGGTATGTTCATTGTAGCTTATATTATTCTCATTTTGGACGATAACCACTATTAGAATTGTATTTTTGACTGTTAGTCATATATTTCTAATTTTTGTTAACTTTACCTCGCTTTAGATCTGCTAAATTGAATTACACTACTCTGATTGCTAGTGTGTGAAATAAATGTAAATCTGAACGAAGTCATATGCGCGTTTTCATTTGAATAACATACTAAAACTTAGGATCGGAGTCTTTGTACTCCAATGCCAATTTTCGTGGCGTTACACTTGAGCCCAAGCCCAGCCTAAAAATTGTTTGGCCCAGGTCAAAGCTTGGTCTGTTGCTAAGTGGGGGCCACAATCTGGTGATCCAAGCAGTTGATTTGATGGACCCACCATGGATGGGCTCATGCCCCAAAAATTTCTCCAATGTGGTAATCGTAACATTTCAATTAGTGGCAGCAATTATCTTTTCCCAATCTCTGAGATTTTGCGGTATAGTACGTTCAGATGGGCCATCTGATCGAGGACATGGAGAGTTGGGAATGGAAGATCACCACCCATTAGAGTGGGTTGATTTAGATTGCAACCGTAGATCAGGGGCCATCTTTCTCTGATTGGGTATTTAAGCCATTGGATGAAGGGGTTCCTGCAGTGGTTGGATCGTAGATCACTGGACCGTACCATCATCATGCCTATGTTTGTGGACGGATTTGCGTCGTTATTGTAGCTACATCAGGGCTCCATGTTTTGCTCCACATCATCAAGGGTTCTCCTCTCAGATGATCCTAGCCACTAATCGAAGACTGGACTGTTGGCCATTGGCCTGTTAAGGTCGTCAACTACCCATATCGTGATGGGGTCTGCCTGAATGGTTAGGATTGCATGTGCATGTGCCACGTCCACACGTTCCACAAGGGGAAGATCCAAGCCACTCATCAAGCACGTCCTACCACATAAAATACCTGACAGAAAAATAAAGCTGGCCAACTTACCAAATGCCCACCGTACGTACATTGAAAGCGGTCAGTCGTCAATTGTTACAAGCCATCCATTGTTCTTTATCCACAGACGGGCCACCAAAAGACCAGTCCATCCTGAAAATCCGGCCAGGGAAGGGCCCACCCCCTGATGAAATATCAGGATCTTTTGAACATTGCATCCAGCATTTGGAAGAAAAATAATAATGAGGAGAAAGAAGCAATAGAATAAGAGACTAAAGATAGTCCCACACCGGAAAAACAAAAGAGCACATACTCCAATATATATTTTGATCAAAACAAACTGATTGCCGAGCTCACTCGCAAGAGCTTGTAATCCAAGCGGGGGCATTGAGGCTGTGAGGATGGTTGGCTTAGGGCTGCTGGGTCGGGTCCATGTCTAGCGTTGTTGGCTCGCCTATTCCAAGTTGGGTAGTTGACTTACGTGACTCGGGCGAAGGCCTGGGTTACTCAAGTCTTAGAGTGGAGGGTACCGCGTGAGGCTGGCTTCACAGAGCAGCGATCACCTCCCGCTCTCGACAGTGGACGGATAACGGGTCAGTGCTGACTCGGTCCCAACTCGCCCACAGGCTTTGAATCAGCCGGACCACAATCTCTTTTGTTTTTATTTTTATTTTCAGGGCCCGACCAACTCGGGTTGGATCACCTGTAGAGAAGGAAACTGATTCCCGCTCTCGACAGTGGAAGGATAACGGGTCAGTGCTGGCTCGGTCCCAATTCGCCCACAGGCCTTGAATCAGCCGGACCACAATCTCTTTTGTTTTTTATTTTTATTTTCAGGGCCCGACCAACTCGGGTTGGATCACCTGTAGAGAAGGAAACTGATGTGCATTGATGGATGATGGCCCACCTGAAGATTGAACCTTGATTTTTCAGTCAGAGCATCTTTCTGGTGGCCCACTTATGGATTTTCACCGTATCTTGTGCACATGTATTAAGAGATTTTTGTTTTCATAAGCGGGACCTACCATTGGGGTGATCGACGATTGTGATGGTAGGGCCCATGTCAAGTTCTGTTAGGTAGGCCCATTGACGGATAACAAGTCGGGTTGTCTGGGCCCTAATTCATCCCAGGACTGGACTCAGATGGACCACTTTTTTTTTTTTTTTGTTTGGTGCTTATTATTTAAATTATTGTGTAAGAATCTGTAGTCTATGATGGATGAGTGCATTGTTGAATGGCCTACATTAAGGTAGTACCTTGAATTTTCGGTCAGAATTATCTTCCGGTAGCCCACCTAATGGATGTGCTACATCTTGTGCTTGTTCCACAGGATATTTCAGTTTGTGTAAGTGGGACCCATGATTCCAATGATAGATGGCTTAGGGATAATCAGTGGGGCCCATGGTTCCAGTGAGTGATAATCAGAACCAGTTGTTGCGTAGAACAGGGACCCTATGTAGATGCAGAGTGCCACTACAATTGTTCACCTGGCCACCAATTTCTTTCACATTTTCATTTTGAAAGGCTAGGATTCTCCTGTTGATCATTACTGGTCTTCTTAACCGTTTACATGCCACAGATTTTCTTGGCATGGTCCATCCATAGTGTGGCCCAACAGATCAATGATATGTGACTGAAAGCAAAAGACTTTTAAGTGGGCCACATGCCCTCTATGTCTCTGTAGATACCTACAGGCATGGTAATACATTTCTTTCCTGCCAACATGCCACTTTTGTAGGAAATCAATGGGCTCTGCCATGAAGATCACCTGTCATAAAAAATCAATCTCGTCCGTTCATCAGGTGGGCCACAACATTAGAATCAATGGACAGCCAACTGTCATACAGGTGCAACCCATCTAGTGAGTAGATCATCCTGATTCTTTAGAACAGCGATCATAGTAGTAAGGCATGGCACTGATATCCGGAACAATTTGTCATATCATTGGGAAAAATGGTTGTGTACCAGTGATCATACCATTGCCTGTAAATGATTACAATTCAGCTCAGTTGTGCCATCCAAACGCAGTCATTATTCTTGAATATTCCAAATCTCTTAAAATCTACTGCCTCTATTACTGATTTAGATTGAAAATTTGGAACCAGTTTGGGGTTGCATTTTGATGTTCATTTTAAATTGAAATACGAAAACTCATTTCAATAAAGAGGAAAAAGACCAAAGAAGAGTTAAAACCACTCCATTTGTAGTGAGGAATGCTCCCCAAATTTCAGTAATGAACACTCAAAATTGCAATTTACATGTTTACCTGGTGCCGGTATTATTTTAAAAAATAAAAAATAAAAAAATTAATATATATATATATATATATATATATATATATATATATATATATATATATATATATATATATATGGAGAAACCATTTCACCAATCAAATTAACATATACCTAAAAATTCTCCTCAAAGTGGTGGCGAAAGGTATAACTTTTACAAATCTTTTCATTTTCCAATTAATTCTACCATGGAGGCCAACGATATAGACAATAAGTCCCTCCTGAACACAGCTTACAACTTTCATCATATTGTGCTCTCAAGAGATCAACTCTTCTCAAAATCGAAGGTGTTGTAGTTATGAATTGAAACATTGCCACCAGCTAGTCAACCCACTTTGGTCCTCTATAATGAATTCAATGAAAATTGCAATTCAGTTCAATTGAGCATACAAATGCCCCCCAAGCACTTAGGGCATTGATTATCCAAATGGCACCTGCAAATTACATTAGAAACTCGCAGTCCTGCTTGAATACGTTTTCTCCCAAAGTGACCTAACCTGTTATATTTCAGACCTGATGTACAGTTTTATACAGTTGATTCTAATATAGGCAAACTTGTTCAGCTTGAAGCACACCAAATTGCAAATCAGAATTAAAATGCTGTCACCCTGTAGACAAGCACCCATGACCCTGTTTTTAGTCCTCAACTCTGGCAAATTCAATCAATTGCAATGTAGTTAAACTGAACATCCAAACAGACCTAAAGATTTCATCAGTATTTACTATCAAAATGCATCTAATCAAGAGATGGCGAGAAACCATCCTCTGAATCACAAAAACCAATTACATCAACAAAGCGGTGTCTCCCATGATAACTTCCTTGCTACATAAATAGAGTCCCATAGTGCAAGACATTGTTTTACTAGACTCCGGTCTATCAATAAAAGGTGCAACTATTCTGCTCTCTCCATGATGAGAGGTGCCGAGATTTTTTTTTTTCCTTTTTTTTTTTTTTTTTTCTTCTTCTTATCGATGCTTGATCCATTCTGAACATAAATAAAATCTATTTATTGAATCAGGCATCACCCATGAGATTAAGTCTCCCAAAATCAATGAGGCCATCACAGATTTCAAAAACGGATGGTCAACTGATTCTGCGTCTTTTAGTCAGATAATGCAAACATTCATACATCCGTCTTTCTTTTTCTCGAGTTATTGATAATCAGAACCATATTTTTCACCAGAAGCAATCCAAAGGCCAACAACCTCAAAGGTCCTGGATAGCACCCAATGGAACTCTCCGGAAGGCGATGAGGAAGGATCGATACCTATACTGTCATGGATCAAACTATAATAGGAATTGACAGAGAATATCCCCGATGAAGAGAATTCCAACATCAACTCTCTACTAGTAGTGGAAGGGGAAAAACTTCAACCATCTCTACTCAATAGAAGGGGGAAATCTTCCAATTTAGTCGTCTGTAGCATAAAATTCCCTCACCTCAACTTTCCTTACAAGTTCTCTTCTTCCGTTTTTCTTCTTCTTCTTTTTTTTCTTTTTCTCTTTTTGAGAGAGAGAGCTGATGAACTTTATTAGTCCAAGGCCAGAAAAAGAGAAAAACAACTAGAGAAACAAAGGAAAAAGCAGAACAAACAAACAACCAGAGAACAAAAAACAAAGGAAAAAAGCAAAACAAATGAAAACGGGGGAACAGCAAACAAAAAGGAAAAGGCACAAAACAGCCCCATGGCTGGAAGACCCCACCCGACAAAAGCATCAAGGAACCCATTCCTTGAGAAAGCAATAAACATTAAACAAAACTCCTTCCGAGGAACCACTCTAATTACAAAAGCATCTACTGTTTCTTTCACCCCAAATGGCCCAAAGGGCTGCTAACAGAGCCAACCTCCATCTCTATTTTCCTAGCTTTTCCCCACATGTGCCAAGACCGAAAATAACCCTCAATAGAGTAGGGAACCACCCATGAAACCTCCGCCTGGGCCAAAAGAAGAGATCAAATTGATTGGTGGAGGAATAAGTGTTCAATAGACTACATCATCAAGACAGATCAGGTAAGCATCGGGAAGCATGAGACCCCTTTTATGAAGGTTGTCGATTGTAAGCACTCGATTCCTCCCTGTCAGCTAGGCGAATGCTGCTATCTTCGGAGGAGCTCCGTAAGACCAGACCAGTCCAGTATGGTAGGAAAACCCAAAAGAGTCGGAATTAGATAGAACTAAGTAAAATGATTGAACTGAGAACTCTCCCGATTTATCGTGACTCCAATGTAGCGAATCTTGCGCTCCTAGGTCTAGTGCAGAGCATTGCACATGAGAAAGGAGACTTATTAAGTCATCAATTTTAGAATCCAATGGATTCCTCTTAAAAGGAGGAATCCAAGTCTCGCCACAGCCAAGAAGCGAGAGGCAATCGGCAACAGAGACATCCCTGGCAGGGCAGAGGTTAGCCAGGGACAAAAATGAAGATCTACGGGAGGAGCCTCCACACCAATTATCCTCTCAAAACCTAATTCTCACTCCATTGCCAACTGAAGAATCCCAGGCCTCGGAATTCCGAAACAGCCACGCGGGCAACCTCCTTCCACAGGGCAGAGGAACAATACATAGAAGATTCCTTGGTCCACCAGCTCATCAGGGTCAACCCATATTTAGCATAAACGACTGCTCTCCACAAATTGAAGTTCTCAGAACCGAAATGCCAAACCCATTTGCCTAAGAGGGCAGAATTCACTAGGCCTAGGCGTTTAATACCTGCCACCATCCGAGTATGGTCTAGAAACCTCTTTCTTGTTAAGCAATGGAAATTTCCCAAGAGGAGAGTATCCTCTCCATTCACTCTATGAACTTATCCCAGATGTGCAAAGCTGGCTTCCCAACATAGAGGCATGCTTTGATAGGTGAATGGAAGGGTGTCAACCCAACAACTGAAGGAAGTAGCCAACCAAGTCACTTACTCCCTAGACATGTGGATATATATATATATATATATATATATATATATATATAACTCACTCTTGGACCAGTTGACCTTGAGTCTTGAAAGCATTTCAAACCAGCACACAGACATAGCCAAAGAGTCCACCATAGAGTCATTAGGCTCACAAAAGATGAGGGTATCATCTGTGATTTGCAGGCAACTAATATACTGGTGGAAATTTTCAACTTTAGAACCACGGAAAATCCCTGCATCTTGACCCCTAGAAAGCATTCTACTTGGAGCTTATGACACTAAAATAAAGAAAAAGGGGGACTAGGGATCCCCTTAACGAAGCCCACGAGAGGCTTTCAAGAACCCGAAAGGGGAACCATTAATAATAACGGAAAATCTAGCTAAGGACATGCATCATTGAATCCAAAGCCTCCACTTCTCCCCAAACCCCATCCTACCAAGCATGTAATTCAGGAAGGCTCAATCAACATGGTTGTAGGCTTCTTCTAGATCAAGCTTGCAAAGAATGCCCTGACTACTTGCCCTGTGACAAGAGTCAAGGCATTCATGCACAATAAAGGCACGGTCGAGGATCTACCTCTCGAGAATGAATGCACTTTGGAAGGGGAAAATAATCTTAGAGATTATATGCCTCAGCCTCCGATTAAGAATTTTGGCCACAATCTTATACATACTACCAATAAGACTAATAAGATGAAAGTCTTGCAAGTTTTTGGCTCCCTCTAGCTTCGAGATAAGGGCAATGAAAGAACACCCCATTTCTGAAGGGGTACAACCAGACTAGAAGAGTTCCTCAACAAAGGATTGGGGGTCCAGCTTAACCAGTCCCAGATAGACTGAAAAAAGGCCAGAGGAAAACCGTTTGGGTTCAAGGACTCATCCCTGCCAAGATCGCGAACAACAGCCCTGATCTCGTCCTGGAGAACCGAACTCTCGAGGGAGGCCTCCTCCTCCAGGGAAATTTGATAAAAGGAGAGATCATCCAACCTTGGTCAATCACAACCTTCATCCAAGAGAAGGAGAGAATAGAAACTAATTACAAACTCGTAGATGTGATCTTTATTGATAATCCTCTCACCATCCACTAAAATGGAAGGGATAGAGTTGGCCCTCATCTTGGCACTGGCTCTACCATGAAAAAATTTAGCATTTTTATCTCCTTCCTTTAGCCAAACTACCTAATAGGAAGTGTCCAATATAGAGTCCAGGGAGGATTTTGGCCATTGCCCTGGGTTAATCCAGATTGAGAGGAACTAATGTCATGAAATGTCACACAGTCAATGTGACAAGAGTGCAAATCAACTTTGATTCAGCATTCCCATACCTAGATTTCCACATGGAGAAACATATTACATTCTAGACAAATTTGACATCTTACCAATATAGAGATTTGATTTCTTGTATTGTTCTTTTTTCAGTTGTAAATGTAAATTTTATCTAGGAGAACAAAAGGTACATCAACAAAGCATACAAGTGTGGGGTGTGCCAGCTCACCATCATTGTCATATTTTGTTACGGAGTGACTCATGAGATCTGACCATCATCCCCAATTAATGAATTCCCTCTGAAAATTTGGCGACAGAGTTAAACTGGTATATTATTAGGTGGTGGCTGCACCAACAGATTCAGCAAGTTCCTCCAAGAGTTCCTTCTGCTCCATGGCAGAACAAGACTGCAAAATAAACATGCATTAGCTGGTAGAAAAAAAAAAAAAAAAAAAAAAAAAACCTTAAAATTGAGGAATGAAACCAGTAAGCATGCATGGCCAAGGTAACATACGCGAACATGATCTGGGCATTCATCAGGTGGCCTGAAGATGAGCATGCCCCAACCAAAGAACTTGGCAGTCCACATTAAGTGGGGTACATTGGCGTTGAACGTGCACTGTTGGTTATCCCTGACAAAGGGTCCATTTCTTTTCTCATACATGTGTCGCCTACCTGGTGAATGGACTAGCCTGACCTTGCGTTGGGGCACATCACTAAGAAGCTTGACTATTGAAACTTCCAATCTTGTGCACATGGGGCAATTATCATTTTCATAAGCTAGAAAGTTCTCCTGCTCAACCGATGTAAGCTTAAATCACAGAAGTTCTTGGTGAATGCAGGCAAAGCTCGACCTATGATATATGGGTATTCTCACAGAAACAATACTATTCTTTTGTTGATACAGAAATTAAACTTGTTTTCTTTTTCCTTTTTGTAATAAAATGTGTTAAGGGTCCTTTCAGGGTAGCAGTTAATACCATGCTATTCCTGCACCACAAAATATTCCAATATAACAATAATCAGCCCAAGGATGAATATTGCTGCATTGAAGTACTTTGTGGATCCTTCTGCCAAAAAATGCAAATTATACCGCCCCACCATTTGGATCCATGTGGATGTCAGGAGAACCAAAAGGATTACCATGGTTTTCTCCTTCCAAACAACCTCTTAAGTTTTTCGTATTGGGTGCTCAAATTGTATTTTTTTTTTCTTTGCTTGTCCCAAAATGATGGAAACAATAACAAACATGAAATCTCAAACTTTTGATGTTATTGAAAATTTAAAATATTTGTGATCCTTGTGAATTCTATGTGATTCTCTTTCTTCTTGAGGAAAGCATAAAGTTGTCAAGTTAAAAAGGCACTTTTCCAAGTGTTATGAAATACTAGATTGGTTTCTTCCTTAGAAAGACAAAAGGAAAAAAAAAAAATTTTAAAAAAGGAAAAAAGAAAGAAACCAGGGCAATTCATATATACCTGACATGTAATACTTACATATATGTTAGAGATTATTAGGGTTGTGAGGATGCGGATAAGGAAGAATAAATGAATCGATTTGCCGAACAGGGTATTGATCATGGTCCGGCAAAGCACGGGACAGGGCTTGGCTACGTGTAATGTGATGGTTGGTCTGATGGGGATAGATAGCGAGAGGGAGAAGGAGCTCTTGACGCATGGGGAGAAAGCTGCAAGTGGCAGGGGATGGCAGGCAAAGGTGTTAGAGGGTAATGATGACCTGGCAATGGAAGAGAGACGTATGGCAGTAGATGTCAGGTTTGGAGGCCAAGAAGGGCTGGCATTGGACACATACGTGGGAGGGAGGCTTGGGGGACAACTGGTGACGGAGAGGCTTGACACCACTTCATGAAGCTTGGTGAGTAGGCTCGGAGTAGGGTTGAGTGCTCAAGGCAACACGCGAGCTGAAATTGTTGGCTAGGAGAGGGAAGATGTTGCAGGCCTTGAGGTGGTAACACCATGCATCCTTGTTGAGGTTCAAGATGCCTCTCGCATATTCGAGACGTGTTGTCTGGATACTTTGGGCTTCCTCGCTTATGTGGAGGATGCCTTGTGTCTTTCCGTGTGCGAGGACCCTGTCGATGCTAAGGCAACACGTGTGGTTTGTTCAAGACCACCCGTTCATGTGACCTAATGATTTAGGTCCTCCTTCGAGAGAGGACCCTTTTTAAGAGCTGGTTCTTCATAAAGACTTTCTATGGTCATGTTCGAGGAGAGGGGGTGGGGAAGCTAAGAGTAAATGGCCAACTCCTCTCATCGCCTGCTCTAAATTCGGCCTGTGTGGGTAACAAGTGGTTTCTACCTTCTGACATAACTGCAAATCTTCCTTACATAATGGATGTTGGTATGGCTAATGTTATGCCTATGGAGGTGAAAAGGTCAAAGTAGGCTCTGGTGGTGCTGGCGCATGAGGTAGAGGGTGTTAAGGGTAAGTGTAGTGTCTCAGAGGTAGAGTCTAGGGTGGGTTGTGTGATGTCAAGTCCTTATTGGAGGTGAGCAACGTCACTCTAATTCAAGAGTCTAGTGGTAAAGGCATCACAAAGCAAATTGGGACTGGATCTTTTGGAAGATACAATGGATTGTTAGAGAGGAGGAATGGTGAACACCTACTGATGGCCGGGGACATGTGGTGGATCAGAGATGTGCTAGGTCATGTGGGGAAGTTGGTCGATGATACATTTGGGGGCTACGAGGAGGATTATCAAGTGCTGTTCCAGTTTGCAGAAGAAAGAGGAGATTAGAAGAAGTCGGTCGAGGGTCAAAAGAAGACCCAACCTTTTCCAAAGGGCGAAGAGAACCGGTAAGGCACGAGTCCTCAATCAATTATGATGCCAGTGCTATCTTAGGGGGTAAGAGGAGGGGGAGAAGGGGAAGGTCGGTGGCCTAAAAAAGATCCTCAGCTAGAATGACAAGGGATTGAGGTGCTGACAAAAGAGGAGAGGGTGAGAGATATGTGTCATAGATCGAAAGCTCATATTATAGCTCTCTAGGAAACTAAGCTTCAGGCAATTGATCATAAGTTGACATAGTCACTATGGAGCATGAGAAGCAAGGATTAGGTGTCATTGGACGTTGTGAGAGCTATAGGGGGCATTCTAATTGCATGGGATTCGAGATTGTGGACCAAAGAGGAGGGGTGGTGTGGCTCAATCTCCATTATTTCGGTCATCTTCCGTGGCATGGTGTCTGGGTTTAGGTGGATGTTTTCTGTTGTATATAGTCCTAATTAGGTAGCTTAGAGGCATTGTTGTGGAATGACCTCAATGAAGCTCGTGGAAGATCAAACATCCCATGGCATGTGTGGGTGTGGGGTATGTGTGGGTGTGCGTGAGTGTGTGTGGGAGGGTAATTGACAGGATTCTAATATGAAAAATTGAGTGGTGGCAAAATCACCCATAGCATGTGTGAGTTTTTAGCTTGGGCGGATCAGCATGGAATGGTTGATATATCTTTGGGGGATGTGAGGTTCACATGGTCTAATGGTCAAGATAGGGTAGTCATGATGAGAATAGACGTGTTCTAGGTCTTAACGAAATGTGTTGATAAGTTTCGGTTGGCGCGTCAATAGGATCTTACCGAAGCCAATTTCTAAACATTGCCTGATCTTGTTGGAGGAGGATGACGAGGATTGGGACCCTAGACCATTCATATTCGAGCTTTTGTGGCTTGAGGTAGTGGGTTTCCCTTCCTCAGTGAGGGATTGGTGGAGCTCTTTTGTGGCTGAAGGTTGTGTCAGGTTTAGACTAAGACAGAATTTGAAATTGTTAAAAGAAAGAATCAATGTTTGGAAAAAGGAAGTGTCGGGGAGCAGGGAGGTAGAAGTTGAGAAATCCTCAATCATATCCAGGCCATTGATATTAAAGAAGAGGGTGAGGAACTCTAGGAGGAAAAAGTGGAACGTATGAAATTGTCTCTTGATTACGTTAATTACTTTAAGAAGAGGAGATCAAGTGGAGGCAAGGATCTAGAGCAGTTTGGCTAAAGGACGGTGACAAAGTACTAAGTTTTTCCATAACATCACTAGCGCCCATGCAAGAAATAACCAGGTTAGTGATGTTATTGTGGACGGGAGAAAAGTACAGAAGAAAGTGCAGGTTTGTGAAGCAATTATTCAATATTATAAGGACTTGCTTACTAGGGAATCTTGGGTAAGCCTTTAATTGGATAACTTGGAGTTCAATCAAATATCGAATATGGATGGTTGTTTTCTGGAGAGGCCATTTTTTAAAAAGATGAAGTCAATGCAATTATGAATTCATTGGGGCACAAGGTATTCCATAACGATAATGGTGGCCATAACAACCACCACCATTATTGTTAAGATACAGGTTGTAGAGGCGGTTACAGGCCTTACGATTTTTATTTTTTTAGAAATAATTTAAAAAAAAAAAAAAAAAAAAAAACATGTTTCAGCCCTATAAACGGGCTGTTACGAGGCCATTTTTTTCCGTAATGGTCATTATGACCTCGTAACACATAATGGATTCCCAATAGCCTTTTTTCCATAATGGCCGTTATGATCTCATAACGCATACAAGGCCCTAGGCCCAAATGGATTCCCAATGGCCTTTTTTTCAGGTTTTTTGGGATATGGTCAAGGTTGATGTGATGAACTTTATGGAGTTTTTTGAAAGGGGTTGGCTCTCATCAGGTTTAGGAGCATCTTTGATTGCTCTCATTCCAAAGGTGGAAGGGGTTGATTGTTTGAAGGACTTTATATTGATTAGCTTGATTGGATACTTGTACAAGATCCTGGCAAAAATGTTGGCTTTAAGATTTTGGTTGGTTGTTGCAGATGTTATCTCGAAGACCTAAGGGGCATTTGTGGCTGTTAGATAGATCCTTAACGGTGCATTTATTGTGCATGAATGTATTGAATCCCAACATAAGGCAGGTAAAAAAATATTGTTTATAAGTTGGACATTGAGAAGGCATATGATCATGTCGAATGGGATTTCTTGGATTACACGATTTGGAGATTGGGGTGTGGGCAAAGGTAGAGAGAATGGATATAGGAATGCGTTTGGTCGGCAAAATTCTCGGCGTTGATTAATGGATCCCCAAAAGGATTCTTTAAGGCATCTAGAGGTATCCAATAGGGCAACCTTCTCCATTTATGCTTATGGTGGTGGCCAAAGCATTAAGTAAAATGTTGGATAAGGGTCAAGCGGCTAACTTGTATCATGGTTTCAAGGTGGCTAAGATCTTTCATCTTCAATTTACAGATGACAAGATTCTCTTTTGTGAAGCGGACAGTGTCCTGCAACTTGAGAAAAACTATGAGGTGTTTTGAGGCGGTTTCAAAGTTGAAAGTCAACATAACCAAGAATGAGCTTTTGGGAGTGCATTTGGTAAGCGAAGAGTTGGAGGAGCTTGAGAGGGTCTTTGGGTCGGGCACATGGTATTTTCCCCATTGTACCTAGGTCTCTCTCTTTGCATGGGGGAAGAGTTCTTCTCTTTATAAGGGATCGAGAAAGTGGAAGGTTATCTCAAATGTGGTTGTTAGGTTCTGGTTGGATAGGGGATTGCCACTTTGGACGAAGTCGCCAAGCTAGCAAGCCTTTTCTCCGAAGACAAATGTTCCAATTGCTCAACGCTTCTCTTGTTGTGGAGGTGCAGTGGCTTGAACACCGCCTTGTCCTAGGAATTTGCGGGACAAGGTAGGGGAATTTGTTTGGCTTCTAGGAATGCTCTAAGGATGCACTCCAGCTATGGGGAAAAGGAATCTTTGGTGCGGAAAAGTGACAAGTTGGGGCAGTTTTCAATCCGGTCCTACTAGTCCTAGATGATTAGAAAGTTCCCAATGGGCAGGAGTAGAAATGACACGGCTAAGGTTTAGTCCTATGGCATCCCTCCTAAGGTGGAGGCTTTTGTTTAGCTAGTGGAGAGGAAAAGGTGTTAACTATTGACAGTCTCCAAAAAAGATCCTTGATGCTGACCAACATTTGTGTCATGAGCATGGAAAATGCAACGTCCATTAATCATCTCTTCCTCCATTGCTCCTTCACTCAGAAGCTGTGGGAGGGTTTTTTTGCTTGCTCAACATGGCATGGTTATCTCGGGGGACAATTGAAGATCACCTCTTGGCTTGGCATGGAGTCGTCGTCGGGAAATAGGGTAGAATGGCTTGGTGGCTAGTTTTGATGGCTATTCTTTGAGTGTTATTGGGCGGCGTGTTAGGGGGGGTTTGAAGTGTTAAGTTTGAGATTTGGTGATGGACCTCTTATATAGTCCAGTGACACTCTATCTTTGTAGAGCAAGTTTGGATTGTAATCCTTCACCGATTTTGGCGTGTTTACATAATAATAATAATCAATTACCTTTCAAAAAAATATTATTGCCACAGTGGGTCCCACATGTAGGTCGCTTTGCTTAGGAGTGTTTAGGCTTTATTATAGCTTTTTGGTCCTACATCAGATTCCTATGAGAAAGTGAGCTGCAACTCCTATTGTATGAAGGGGTCAAGTAGGTTGGAAACTATGCAGTAGGGTAGTACTATGATACAAAAGAGTGTGTTATGCTAAGCAGAGAATCCAATGTTTCATGCAAGAAAAAAGGGAAAAAAAAAACACGTTGAAATGAACCATCATTTCAATCGAAAAAAGGTGTTGCGTGCTAACATTGAAGGATCACCCATGAATACAGAAGAGTAGATTATAGATGCATTCCGTAAGGTACGTATCGCATTCCGTAAGGAATTATGGTACGTATCGCATCCTTGGGATACAGATACATATCAATTATAGCACGAGATATATCGTTTGTATCAAGTAATTTATCGCACTTTTTGGGAAACATGGGGAAACATTAGGAAAATGGTTGAATTTTTCAATGAAACTTCAAAGATTGTTAAAAAAAGACCTTAATACACACTTTTAAATCATAAGATCTCAAAAAAGAAGTGCACATAATAGGTTTCCTTTATATTTGGTTCTAAGTTATGCGTTGTCTGACCGAACTAATGCAACTATATTCAAATTGAATGCATAACATTTAGATTGTATATGATGATCATCTCATCAAACACTCCTAAATACTTCGAAATTAGTCTTAATTGACAACTGGTTGAAGGGAAATTTAGGGGAAAAAATATTTTAATAATTTTTTTATTAAAAAATGATTTTTATTTTCCAAAAATTGACAAGGACTAAACAAATCATTAGATCAGCCCCCATACATGCTTGATTTCATGTTTGGAGTGCAACATTACAAGCAATTTGGGAGAAATTTGGAAATTTTTGAATTTTTCCCAATTTTCTCCAAATCGGACCACCTACACTCAAATTTCAAAATTAGAGTGTATGTGATAATCATTTCATCAAATGTTCCTAAATATTTCGAAATTAGTCTCAATTGACAACTGGTTGAAGGAATTTTTTTTTTTTTTAAAAAAACATGGAGAAAATAGTGGGTTGTACTCCTATTATATAAAAAGTGGGTTGTACTCCTATTATATAAAGGGGTCTAGTCTAGTATAAAAATTATTATTATTAATGGATAAGAAAAAAGTTCTTTTAATAAAGAGTGTATTCTTTCTTTGCCCCTTCTCCTTCATCCTTGGGACAAGTTATCATGCGTCATGATCCTATTTGAGATTCCCATCTTGCTTGTCGTTGTGATCTTGCTTTCACACGCATATGAATGGTTATTCTCACACTTCAACGTGGCCTGTGGGCTTGTCATGGGTACTCAGTGGAGTTGGCACAAAAACTGTCTAGTGAAATTGTTGTCACAACTGTGTGAGACCTACAAAGGCATTCACAATCTATATGCAGCATGATGCGGCATTTGTAGTCGTGCAATAGAACTTTGAATGTTTGATCAATCCAATGCATGAACTCTACAATATATCCTCCAAAGACATACCTCAACAGCGGTCTCAATGTCGCCTGAGAGAAAGGATGTGAGCTCAAAGTTCATCTTAAGTCTGTGATCCGTCACCCTATTATCCTATCAAAATAGAAAGTATGTACTAAGATCAGAGGCAAATTATGAATTTGAAATATCTACTTATTCGAAGAAAAACTGGAGTCCATGTTTCTACAAAATGGTCAAAACACCCTTCATAGTGCTTCTCCTTTTGCATTTCTGCCAATAGGTAGCCTAACCGCATTGATCACGACTTAACCAGGACCAACTTTGAGTGAATTACTTAGAAAGCGAGGTACTCTAAAAAGACAACAAAAATTCCATTCGTTTCACAGAATCTTCTCTTTTTTCACTTTTCTTTATTCTTTATTTACTCATTCTGGCATTTCACAGGAACTTGGCAGAACACTAGGTCACACCATTTGCCTCCAGGAGTCAGTCCTACCAAGGCACTCTAGGGTGTCGCTTGCGATCAGCTACAGTGGCATAGAGCTTGGAAGGGTGTTTTGGCAATTTACGAAGATCAATTTTCCATATCCATGAAACATCCTATTGGTTTATTAAAAGGTTTTGGAAATTTTCAGTATGAAGGTAAGTGTCATCCTCAAACCAGCATGAAAATTTGTCTCCAATATGAGGGAGCACCTTGTAATTGTAGGTCCGAATCTTTTCTGAACGAGCACCAGTACCAACCTGCCCAATTCAGAAAAGATAATAAATATACTCCCATCTAATAATACTTCAAACTTGACCACATCAATTAACTTACGGTAGTACATAGCACTTCAAATGAAGTGATAGTTAAAATATATGCAAGGGTGTGGAAATGGGGAAGGGACTCAACACACCAGGCTTAGTTCAATCTTAATAAGTGATATCAGTTTCAGTCATGGCCAAATCAGACCGATACCGAATCTTCAAACCTTGATTAAAAAGACTCTAATAATGTGGAACTCAATCCCTAATACATGTGGATCTCTTTTAGGGCCAAGATTCGAACCTGTAACTTCCGCTGATTTCTTAATGATTCTTGCTGCTCCCTCAATTTGATTTCATACCTGTGACAAGAAAGTGTTGAGGATATATCAGGATCGATTTTTTCTCACGTAGAAACAATGAAATCGGAGGTGCAAGCCACGTAAAAAATCAGATGATTACGAACAAAGGAGTCTGAATCAACCAGTGGGATGAGTGTTAAAAATGTAGGCCCTGCAATTAGGATTTTTACCATATAAACATAGTTCACAACCAAAATTTTTTTAAGGATGACATCCTTATGAAAATCAGCTATGATTCCCATCTTATTTACATAAACTTAATTTATTTCACCACAGTAGATGACCAATGCATACCGTGCCAAAAAAAAAAGAAGAAGAAGACCGAAAAGGAACTTCCAAAGGACCTACTAAATCCAACTTGTGAAGACAATTCGAGAACCTTGCATGGTAGGCTGTGAGAGTTTCTTATATCTCATCGAAGGACAACCCTTACAACAGTAGAGATAACTTTTCAACTTTTGAGGATCTCCAACCCTTCAGCTCTCCATATTTATGTTATAAAGATACAATTTATCATTTATTTCTATTTCCTCTAACTTCTTACTTTATCAAAGTTTTATGGTTTTCAACAAAAAAGGCTCACACTGAATCAACATATCTTCTTCTTCTTTTGTGTGTGTGTGTGTGGGTGGGGGGTAGCAGACACTAGTATAAAAAATAAAAAATAAAAACACAGATTGTCTTGCCTTCCACTGACAAGAAATTCTGAAGCTATACTATCACATCATTTACGTAACATAACTGATGGACCCGATAGGAACCACGGTTACCGGATTGAGAAACACAAGCAAGAAAGGGATGCAAGAAATGTCTCTTTTTACAACAGTTATATTAGTTAGCAAGAAATGTTGGCATTCACAAGGCAAACGGATTCCCAATAACCATACTACGATCACAAGGTTAGACAAACCATCTGCCATAATAACCACAGAGATTGTCTGATCAGATCTGTGGGGAAGAATCTTCAGTCCAACCATGGGTGCTTGCTTCGACAGCCCAGGTTCCTCCTCAACGGTAAAGGAATTGCATCAATCCCTTTTTCATAAGTGTGACCTGAATTAGCTTCCCGCACTGCCATTTGATCTTGGTGATATAAATATCTACACATGGGAGCGCCTCGACAATTCAGATCGATCTGGTTTGAACTTCAGACCAAAAAGTAGAACCCCATAGGAATGTGAACTGCCTCAACAGTTCCATCCTCAAGCAGCCATGAGCTAGAAGCACCATAGTTCCACCTTCCACCTCACCGGCAAAAGATGGAGGCCTTGGGTACAAAATATAAATAACAGGGATTCAGGGAACTCGATTTCTGAACACCCATCCTCTCCCCCCCCCCCCCCAAACCAAAGGTTCCCATGGAAAGCATGTAATCCTGATCCCATTCTTCAAGTGAAAACAGAAGAGCTAGGACAGACACAGAGAAAATGATCTTCCTGATAGCTGCGACAGTGAGCTTTTTACTTGTTCTTCAAAAAACTGGGAAAATGTAGGTAGCGAATAGAGGTATTGAAGATGGAGTTTCTACTCTTTTATAGAACTAAAATGATAAGCAAACAGAACAGAAATGAGCACAGAACAGTAGTTTAGATGATAGACAACATAAAGTAATACAAACAGCTTCTTAGTAATAACTCACAGTTTTGCTCTCAGCAATTGTAGTGCTCGAGTCTTATTTTTAAGCTGAGTCCTTTCTTCAGTACAAAAAATACGGATCCCTGTTGGTTTATGAAATAGATCGACAGCTGTCTCCACCTTGTTGACATTCTGCCCTGCATCACAAGTCGATGCATGTGAAATGATTTTTCTCAAGGAAATTCACAGTAAAACAAATTGAAATTGTTACATAGTGTGGCAAAAGTGGGGGAAAATTTTTTTGAAAAAAAAAAATTAAAAAAAATAAACATTTTTGTGACCCATACCTCCAGCACCCCCAGATCTTGCTGTTGTAAGCTCGATGTCTTTCGGATCAATTTCCACCTCAACTTCATCAGCCTGAAGCCGAGAAATCTTAATCAAATTTGGAAGTAGAAAAACACTATCCCCAATATAAAGAAATAAAAATACACGAAATGATATTTGCACCAATGACAGTAATTTTGTCACTAGTGATTGTTAAGAGCATTCATACGAAAGTTTACAGTGACCACTGGTAGGGCGAAGCAGTTAAAGGGGGCGGGGGGCTGGGAGCCCATGGGCCAATGCTGCCATATTCACAGTAGGTCATGCTGCTTACATTTTTTCGAATGATGATGCCCTTTATTAAGGGCCATAGGCCAAGAGAGAACAACAGGAAAAGAATACCACAAAAACAAAAACCAAAACGAGAGAGAGAGAGAGAGAGAGAGAGAGAGAGAGAGAGAGAGAGAGAGAGAGAGAGAGAAACTATACAAAAGGGGAAAAGAAAAACCTATAAAATACAAAGGTGCTGGAAAACTAAGCCCCAAACCCAAACCCAACATTCAAGAAGTTCACTCATACAAAGACTCCAACACCCTGTTGATGACCCCTACCGGAGTGCTGTGGAGATTTCGGAAGATGTGGTTGTTCCTTTCAAACCAAAGAGACCAATGCAGAGGCAACAGCGCCAGCCTCCACTTCCAAGGAGAGAAACCACCACCCGAGTCATCATGCCAAGCACAAAAGAGGGAGTCAGTCGAAGCCAGCATGACCCAGGAGACTCTTGCCAATCGAAAGATGCCCGACCATACAATCCTAGAGGAGCAGTGAATAAAGATATGATCCACATACTCCTCCACATCGAGGAAGAGGATACAAGCATCAGGGATCACCATGCCCCTCTTCTAAAGATTATTAATTGTGAGGATCTTCTTTCTCCCTACAAACTAGGCGAATGCAACCACCTTCGGCAGGGCACCCAAAGATCAAACGAGGGAAGAGCAGAACAATTCGCCATTGGAATCAGGAGGGGACAAGGCTAGGTAATGGGAGCGGACTGAAAATCTTCAAGATTTCCTGAACTTCCAAGCCATCGAATCCTTGACGTTTGGATGAGTAGAAAGACCAAACCCTGCAATCGAGAAAGGAGGATAAGCAAGCTATCGAATTCAGAGTTGAGGAGGTTCCTCCGACAAGAAGCCCACACACTAGTGCCATTGACAAAAGAAAAAAAATCAACAACAAATATATTAGCCAAGGGGGAGAAAGCTACCAACTCCAGGAAAAACAAATAGAGCGGAGAGTCCCCGCACCATATATCTACCCAAAACCTGACCTTAAAACCAACCCCTATAGCAAACTTGATCCTGTTGAAAACCTTGGGGGCAATTTGATAACTAGCTTTCCAGATGAAAGAAGCATGATAAGACAAGGAGTCTTTAACCCACCACTGGGAGCAGACCATATTTGGTCGCAAAAATGGAACACCAAAGACTAGACTTCTCAGTACCAAATCTCCAGACCCATTTACCCAGCGGGGCAAATTTGACTAGGTCAAACCTTTTAATTCCAGCATCCCATTCCTTAAACGGACAACAAAGATCTTTCCAGTTGAGGATGTGAAATTTACCATTGAGGGCTCCACCTTGCCAAACAAAATCTCTTTTGAGTCTATTAATTTGCTCGAGCACAACCTTGGGACATCTAAAAAAGGACATGAAATAGAGAGGCATACTGCATAGGCATGATTTGATAAGAGTGAACTTGCCCCCAAAAGAAAGAAGCTTACTCTTCCAGGTTTTTAAGCTTAAGCTCCATTCTCTCTACCACTTTCTCCCAAAGACGGCCTGCCGATTTACCCAGACACAAAGGGAGACCTAGATAAGATGAAAGAAAGGCCCCGAGCGAGCAACCAAAGATATCAGCAAGAGAGGAGAGATCTTCTAGCGAAGTATGAATGCCTAGGAACTTAGAATTGCAAAGGTTGATTTTCAGCCCGAAGACCAACTCAAACTAGCAGACCGAGACTCTCAAATTAGCCACCATAGACGCATTGGCCTCACAAAACAGAATCATATCGTTCGCAAATTGCAAATGAGAGATCTGATATGGTAGGTTGGCTGCGGAGAAACCTATGAAAAGGCCCATTGATTGACCTCTAGTGAGCAGCCTGCTAAGAGCTTCAAACACAATTACAAAGAGAAAAGGGGAGGGGGGAACCCTTGACGCGGACCATAAGAAGATTTAAAGAAACCAAATGGAGACCTGTTAATAAGCACCAAGAAGGAGGCTGAGGAAATGCAACAATGGATACAACTTCTCCATTTGGTTCCAAAACTCGTTCTACTTCAAGAAAATCCCAGCTGACATGGTCATAAGCCTTTTCCTTATCCAATTCACAAAACACACCTGAGCTATTTTGTGGCAAGAGTCTAGACACTCCTGAGCTATAAAGGCACTGTCAAGAATCTGCTAGCTATGATAAAGGCACTCTGGAAGGCCGAAATCACCTTAGGCAAGACCAGCCTTATCCTT
Organism: Magnolia sinica; assembly: GCF_029962835.1. Classification (NCBI taxonomy): domain Eukaryota; kingdom Viridiplantae; phylum Streptophyta; class Magnoliopsida; order Magnoliales; family Magnoliaceae; genus Magnolia; species Magnolia sinica. Next base: position 19,844,798 of record NC_080586.1, read on the forward strand.
TACGATTTTAGAGACATCTCATAACCCCAAAAAGAAGAAGAAGAAGAAGAAGAAGAAGAAGAAGAAGCTAATAGGCCTAAAATTCTTAAGAGAATCAACACCCGATCATTCGGGAATTAAAGCGAGAAAGTTGCAACCTAATTCAAATGATAAACGGGCCAAATCAAAAAATTCAACCACGAGATTAAATGAGTCATTATGAACCAGATCCCAAAAGATTAAAAGAAAGACAATGGGAACCCATCCAAACCCAGGGCTTTGTCCCGCCCTAATTCCCAAATAGCCTCTTTGATTTCCTCTAACTGGACAGTAATTTCAAGGCCTCCTTGGGGGAAAAAGAATCAAATTCTTGATTGTCGACAGACGGCCTAACTTTACCTTCAATAGATATCAAGTTAAAGTAATAATTGACAATAGCCTTAGAAATAGAATCTTTATCGGAAACTCTCTTATCATTGATAAGGAGAGAGGAGATGCAATTGGGCCTTGCTCGAGCACTCGCTATACCATGAAAATATCTGGTATTCTTGTCACCTTCCACGAGCTAGGGAGCTCTTGAGAGTTGGCGCCATTTGATCTCTAATTTCTTACGATAGAAGAGTAATCATCAGATAACTTTCTCTGGTTAGGCGTTCATCTTCCAAAAAGACACAACTTCTTCCTTAATATCTAAGGCCTAAATCTCCCAAGGAATTTCATCCATCTCCTACTCCGGAAAGTCAAAGACTTCACGATTCCAGGGGGTTAATTTGGCCTTCAGCAGGTTCATTTTCTTAAACAGAATGAAGCCCACGTGACCCACAACATGAGAAGATGACCACCAATCAGAGACTAGAGACTGCAACCCTTCTACATCAAGCCAAGCTAACTCAAAACAGAAGGGTTTGGGACACCAATTAACCTCATCAACCTCCAGAAGAATGAGACAGGTCAGAAAAAGGTTTTGGCAAACCTCTCTAATGGGCCAGAGGGTACTTCTAATCCATGAAGGGGACACAAAGAATCTGTCCAAAAGGGACATAGCTGAAGGGGATTGCTCATTCGACTACAAGAATTGAATACCACCATTGGAAGAAAGGGATGTGGTCTGGTAGTGGCTCATTGCATTTTAAAGATTTTGCTGTTGGGTACATGTATGAGACATGTAGGATGCAGAAACTCTAAATGTAAAATTGAAGTTAACTCCAATAAATCATTTAAGAAAATCAATCACCAAGAAAATGAAAGGCATAGAGCAAAATTTCAGGATACATTGATCCTCTCAAAATATAGAAGAAAGGAATGAGATAGATCCCCTTGAACATGTTCATGAACATAACAAGTATGAAGTTAAAAACAGCTCAGGCTTGTTGCTAACACCCTTTTCTACATTGGTGGAAATGTAATTTGTTGTTAATATTCTTTCTAACCGGAACATATAGTCCTAACTCCTGACGAGGTTCTCATCTTTACAGAAAATGAGGGTGAAAAAAGATTGCACATCAAACATTAGATTAAGAGGAATTATCAAGTTTTAAAATAGGAACTTTATCGATAACTTCAAAGGAAAGTTAAAAAGAGAAAGGGCTAGAAGAGCCCAGGAAAAAATGCATCACCATGTGAAGAGCGTTCCGACACACCCAGTCCATACAGGTGAGGCCCATGGTCTGGTAATCCAGACTTCTGATCTGACAGGCACCATCATGAATGAGGGATGTGCCAAGAAGCACCAAAATTGAAAGATCCCAACCCCCCAATCAGTGGCCTACAAATTGATAGCCAAGGAACAACAGAAATACCCAGGAAAAAAAAAGGATAGGATCTTCTAATGTGGAAGATTATCAGGGCAACCGCCATCCATTGAGGGGATCATCAGATTGATGATATGAATCACCATACCATGGGCCCCATTTGCATGGAACAGCTGCATCGGTACACTATTCATGTCTTGGTGCATGAGGACCTGAATTTCTCATTAGCTAAGCCTGGAAAGGGATGCAGTCAATGACCTGAATTTCTCATTAGCTAAGCCTGGAAAGGGATGCAGTCAATGACCTGAAACCATCATTAGAGCTACAAGCAGCCAATGACACCAAAATACAATGGTGAAAGCTCTTAATCAAACTTTACCTTCAAAGACAGAAAATCAAACTTGCCTTCCTATAAGAATTTAGATACCAAGTAAACAAAAGGTGCACATGATTTACACATGAAAAGAACTTACCTCTGGCATGATAGCTACAGTTGCAGTCGATGTATGAACGCGGCCCTGTGCTTCTGTCTGAGGTACACGTTGAACACGATGAACACCGGACTCGTACTTCAATTTACTGTAAACACGGCTACCTTTAATTTCCATCACGCATGTCTTGAATCCACCTTTTTCAGCCTGAAAAGTGAAGATCACTTCCATGAGAAATGTCAAATAAAATACAATATGCTAGGGTGCAACATGCAAGTAGCACAAGTACCTCCGAACTAGAAATTGTGGTGAACTTCCAGAAATTACGCTCGCTGTACCTCTGGTACATGCGTACCTGAAGCAATTACAAAAGTTACTCTCAAAATACCCAACACTAACCATTCTCATTAATCTAGCTCAAGTAAAAGCTAGATTTTTTTATTTTTATTTTTAAAGTACAACAAGAAGCCCATGGTGGTTGGGTAGATACATTGTTTTAATTATATTTTTGGCGCAGGAATGTCTCGATGTAAAGTTCTTGCAAATATTTTACACTGATATTTTTCAAATCCGTTTTTGTGAAAGGTATTTAAAGAGAGAAGAAACGCAAGACCATTCAGGATGCTGTTGACTGGCATTAATGCTCTTTTGTTCTTTTTCTTCTTCTTTTTCTGGACTTATTATTTGTTAACTGAAATTATATATCTACCTGAAAATTTATTTCAGGACATAATCTAATGTTGCATTGAACATTATTATTCATCTTTTTTCCTGCAACATTCTTGAGGGCTGCCAGGATAAGTTTTTTCTTATTTTCTCTTGTGTATGTCATTGTCAACATAATCATAGCCTTCTCCAAGTATCCTCGATTTGGTACCACTCTTGCAGCCCGCACCAAAACAGTGCTTTACCCCAACCCTATCTAAGGCCATATCCTCAGCAAGTGAACAAGCTTTCATTACCTTCCAAAAAAAAAGTGAACCAGCTGTCATATCCCTTCTCTCTGTCTAATCAACTACTTTTAGGTCTTCTTCAAACCCTTCAACCCTGATCAATCTTCCCCTCCTTATCGGAGCCATTTTTAGTCTTTGCTGCACATGAGCAAACCATCACAATCTACTCTCCATCATTTTCTCTTACTGTGACTACTCCTAAGCTTCTTCAAATGACCTCATTCTTAATTCTATCCTCTCTAATCTTCCCAAACATCGATCTCTACATTCTAATCTCTAAAACACTCAATCTTGCTCATGTTGCTTTCTAACTGCCCAACACTCCACACCATATAGCATCATGGGTCAAATAGTTGTCTTATATGCTGCACTTATCAACACCTTGGGGGTACATTTCCACTTCATCTACCTAGCTCTAATACCATTGGAAGAATCATCCACATCGATCTCACCATCCTTTCACCCCTCTTACTTTGAAGGATCTTGACCATCGATTTTAACTAAAGCCTTCCCTCTTACTCATGTTGCATTCCAAACACTAATCATCGCTCTGAAAATTTTAAACCTCTAGAATCTAGAGCCTCCCTTGAAACTTTTAATCTACCATTTGCCCTTCTCTGATCTCGTTTGCCAACACTGCATCAACTCATACGCAAACAACATAAAAAAAGGACCTTTTCCAGATTAACCACTTGCTAGCAAAATGGTTTGGGATTTGGGACCATGGAAGAAAATGGGATTTATACTAGAGAAGCAGAGAAAAACACAAGTCAAGTGAGAGTTACAGAAAGCAAGAGTGAAAAAAGTGTGTGAAAATATTTTGTAAATAGTGAGAGTGAATAGTGAAAGTGTGTCGTGTAATAACTCTTTTCGTCTTTTATGAGTTTAATGCTATTCTGCTTTAATAGTTAAACTCTCTTATGCTTTTACGTTATCGTGTTTGTTTTAAGTTTCGTGTTCGTATTAACTGTCTTTTATCTTATAATTTTTCTAGATTTCAAATTTGCCAGAAGATTCTCCAAGAAGACCAACTTCAGGGTCTCCTTCCTCATACCGACGCTTGAGCTGAGCTTGGCAAGACTTGGGGTGACGAGGCTTATCTGCCATGCAATCATCATAACACTCATCACAGGAACAAGCATCCCATGCTATATGAAGGCAATTGCGACGACACCAATTCGTATAGTGAGTACCACACAGATCTGGTCCAGTGGGAGGAGCTTCAATAATATATTTGCCTTCAATCCATAGGCCAAAAACAGGAGCAACCGATGAGAGACAGTTGATTTCAGGCAGAGGAGTAGAAAAGACCGGCTTGACCGGAGAGCTGGTTTCAAATTTAGTTTCCACCGTCTTGTCCTTATGTCGGACAAAAGAGGCAACGTCATGAGAAATCACCTCAGAAGCTTCAACCTTCTTTTCATAATTCGTAAGCCAGGAAGCTGGAAATATCTCTTTTAACTGATCATGAGTAAGCTGGCGATGAATAAAAGTGCATTTAGGAACATCATTCTGATCCACGCAGATGAATAATGCATCAGGGCTAGAGGCAAGCCCTGGAAGCGGCAGATCAAGAGCATGATTCTGGATTCTGAAAGCAACCTGATAATGCAAGGTGGCTGCCATAGCACCATCTACGAGTTCAGCACCCGTAAGCTGAACCTGAGCTTGAAGCGCTGAGAAGAGATGAGCATCGCTGAAGGGGATGTTGAAGCTAAGATACACAGTAACAAATATGGTACCCTTATTCAGCGTAGTCTGCACCGTAGTAATCACCGCATGCTGGTACTGTTTGAAACGAGTGTCCAGAAGACCAAGCTTGCAAGCAGTAGGAAAACCTTCCTACCATGAAAAGTGATAGCAAGACGGACTGCATCAAAGTACAAATGAGTGTAACCCTGAGCTCGCCAGTCAGGGAGTTTCTCAAAAGGCAGCTGGAGCTGGACAAACTCTTCAAGTTGATTAGCCCTTATAGGAGCCTGATCGAACTTGGAAGATAACGCATACTCCTTAATGGGAACATTCTGCTTGCACACAATGTTGAGGTCCCTGCTACCCATATTCTAGTTACTAACCCTTATAAGCTTTTCGAGAAAAATCGTGGTTCACTCTCTGCCAAATTCCAGCAAATTGTGCGCAAGCAGAATATTCCCATTAAGGAGTATGCGTTATCTTCCAAGTTCGATCAGGCTCCTATAAGGGCTAATCAACTTGAAGAGTTTGTCCAGCTCCAGCTGAGAAACTCCCTGACTGGCGAGCTCAGGGTTACACTCATTTGCACTTTGGTGCAGTTCGTCTTACTATCACTTTTCATGGCAGGAAGGGTCTTCTGATTCTCTTGGTGCGGGGTATATTTGATGGACAGGACTACCTTCAGGTGTGTTGACTTTCTTCTTGGTGCAGACATGGTCTATCTCCTTTTATTAGTAGGGGGATACAGTCGCCATGATTAGTATGCTCTACAGTTGCGCTTCGTGCAATCTTCTGTATCAGAACACTTGGTTTGATAGTATCTCTTGAACAAGTTGGATATAGAATTCCTTTTTGGACATCAAGAACTACTTGGTGAGTTTCTTGACCGTGTTAGCCGATGGTAGGCGTTGTGGTCACCCCCCTTGTAGCCAATATGTTCTTGATAAAAGGAAAGAGAATTGTATCAAACTGTGCTCTGCACTTTGAAGATAGTTGAACCCCTACGGTTGCCCTATCTTGGCCATATATCTTGCTCCTTCTTTAAATATGTGTTCGGCTCGTTCTTCATTTTCGCCTTCTTCTTCTTCTAGGTCTCTTCCTTTAGCGTCCTATAGTGGTAATAAGTTTGATTTTCTGCATGAAGTCGAGTATGCTGATGAAAAGGTCCCTGCTACCCATATTCTAGTTACTAACCCTTATAAGTTTTTCGAGAAAAATCATGGTTCACTCTCTACCAAATTCCAGCAAATTGTGCGCAAGCAGAATGTTCCCATTAAGGAGTATGCGTTATCTTCCAAGTTCGATCAGGCTCCTATAAGGGCTAATCAACTTGAAGAGTTTGTCCAGCTCCAGCTACCTTTTGAGAAACTCCTTGACTGGTGAGCTTAGGGTTACACTCATTTGCACTTTGGTGCAGTCCGTCTTGCTTTCACTTTTCATGGCAGGAAGGGTCTTCCTACTGCCTACAAGCTTGGTCTTTTGGACACTCGTTTCAAACAGTACCAGCATGCGATGATTACTACGGTGCAGACTACGCTGAATAAGGGCACCATATTTGTTACTGTGTATCCTAACTTCAACATCCCCTTCAGCGATGCTCATCTCTTCTCAGCGCTTCAAGCTCAGGTTCAGCTTACGGGTGCTGAACTCGTAGATGGTGCTATGGCAGCCACCTTGCATTATCAGGTTGCTTTCAGAATCCAGAATCATGCTCTTGATCTGCCGCTTCCAGGGCTTGCCTCTAGCCCTGATGCATTACTCATCTGCGTGGATCAGAATGATGTTCCTAAATGCACTTTTATTCCTCGCCAGCTTACTTATGATCAGTTAAAAGAGATATTTCCAGCTTCCTGACTTACGAATTATGAAAAGAAGGTTGAAGCTTCTGAGGTGATTTCTCATGACGTTGCCTCTTTTGTCCGACATAAGGACAAGACGGTGGAAACTAAATTTGAAACCAGCTCTCCGGTCAAGCCGGTCTTTTCTACTCCTCTGCCTGAAATCAACTGTCTCTCCTCGGTTGCTCCTGTTTTTGGCCAATGGATTGAAGGCAAATATATTATTGAAGCTCCTCCCACTGGACCAGATCCGTGTGGTACTCACTATACAAATTGGCGTCGTCACAGTGGCCTTCATATAGCATGGGATGCTTGTTCCTGTGATGAGTGTTATGATGATTGCATGGCAGATAACCCTCGTCACCCCAAGTCTTTCCAAGCTCAGCTCAAGCGTCGGTATGAGGAAGGAGACCCTGAAGTTGGTTTTCTTGGAGAATCTTCTGGCAAATTTGATTATTATGTCCTTTACCCAAGGAAAAAGCCTGTTACCGCTCTTCCTCCCACCTGTAAACCGTTACCTCCTCACCCTAAGCCTCCACCACCAGCATCTCCTCCATGTACGGTTTCATGCCCTAAACCACGATCTCCTTCACCCAAGCTACCTCCAAACCATTCAAAGCCTGCGTCTAAACCACCGTTCATGCCATATTATCGAAAAGCCTTGTCCCATCTCCGGTGTTCCCAATCTGTCTCCCAAAATTCTCATCCAATCTCCTCTCCACCTATGGTATGCGCTTATGAGCCAGCACCAGATCCTCACTTCCCTCCTACTAATGATTTTGATCATCCTACAGAACGGACACGTTATGTTTGGAAAATCAAAGATCCTCCTGGTCTTCAGACAGATGGTACTCTCAAACGCGTCTCGGCAGCAGAAGCAGCTCTAAACTGGCAAGCTGAGAATGCCGCTCAGCAGAATCGTGCTTTGCAAAAAATTTTGCATACCCAGCAACAGCTCGCAGCTACTGTTCAAAAACAAAGCCCAGTTATTCCTATGTTAGAAGCTCGTATCGTTGCTGTTGAAAAGGAACTGTATACCATTGCTACACAAGTTCGTGACTCTAATCTTCTCTTGCGAAAGGAAATGGAAAGGAAGAATTTAAAGGCTCAGCTCTATTCTCTCAAGAATCCGCCTCGCCCTGCTCCCTCTATTTTTGAAGAGAATCCATTATTCCCTAGACAGAATCCACTTCCCACTCAACCTCCATTACCATTAATGCCATCCTCAGTCCCAATCGTTCCATGGGCTACTCCTACTCCGTCTTATAGCCAACCTCTACCTCCACCACCTCAGCCCTCAGCCTCACAATCTTTTCGACCTACTCCACCCACTCACCCAACCTCACACCCCTCTGTACCTTCTACCTCTAAAGGCAAACAACCTGTTGACTCAGATCATTTGTTCACTTATGATCTGATGGCCTCTTCACTTCCCTCTGACGACTTCTTGCCCCAAGAGCCATTAAATCCTATTGCTTCCTTCCGTCAACAGGTTGTTTGCCTTTAGAGGTAGAAGGCACAGAGGGGTGTGAGGCTGGGTGAGTGGGTGGAGTAGGTCGAAAAGATTGTGAGGCTAAGGGCTGAGGTGGTGGAGGTAGAGGTTGGCTACAAGATGGAGTAGGAGTAGCCCAAATTCAGACGTTCCATAAGACATAGGAATCTCGTCCTTTTTAAGTTTCCTCCACAAACTGGAGACCACACCACCTGCTCCCCAACTATAATGTAGCATTGGGAGCTGTCATGTTATTAGCAATCACTTTGGGTGTGGCAGAGGCTTTGTGTCACACCACACATCCTCCAGAACTGCATTCGGGAGCTGTCATGTTATTGGCAATCACCTTGGAGGCGTCGTCTTCCACCTTAAACACTGCCTTCCATAAAAACAGATACTTTGTATTGGGAAGTAGCCGGTGTAATGCAGGGGCATTTTCACACTGGGCTCGAGTGAGGTCACCTGTTAGATGCAGGGGCACACTCGGGGTGGGTGACCCATGCGATTTGGGGCCCACGGGGGAGGTCTCATGTTCGAGACTCCTTACCAGGGGTGATTAATGCGCATTTCACACCGGGCTCGAGTGGGGTAGCCCGTGGGATGTGGGGACACACTCGAGGTGAGCGGCCCATGTGATTTGGGGCCCATGAAGGGGGTTCGGCCGAGGTCCTAACCCATGAGATGTGGGGCCTGGGCTATGAGATAAAGGGATTAATTTGCCATACTCTAACAATTCGAGCTTTTAGAGGAAGTGGTTAATTGTCCTGCATCATGGTGTAAACCCCATTCCCAATCATTTGCTTCAACAAGCTAGTCTCCTCAGCCCCAATAGCCATTACTTTCTAAAATTGCAGTATAGCTCTAAATGGCCTTATCCCCATATTTCCACATTTCGACAAGGTTAAACTTGTGATTTCCTTCCAACCCTTGCCAAGGAAACTCTCTTTGGATTCAAATTTCTTTCTTCTTTTTTTACTTCTTCATTCCTAATAAAGATCCATGAGGTAGAGTCCTAATCCATGGAAATTTGTAGTAGTTTAAAAAGGTCATACTCATAATATGTATGTATGTGCGTGTTATAGCATACTTCTACACAATAACTAGGAAGGATAAAAGTAACATGTACCTACAAGATCACCAGCCCATATTCCTGCTTCATCACCCCCAGTACCAGCCCTCACTGCAACAGATGAAATGGTTTCCATTAGAGTGTCACAAGATAGAACAAAAGCTTTCAAGCTTGGAAGAATATATGAAGATAACTGAATGTTAATTGATGCAATATCACAAGAGCTTGACTGTTACATATATACCGCTGTTCAGGTGGATTTGTTGGCAAGTCTAGGAATGGGAAGCAGTCATCCTATGCAGCCTAGGAGTAACCCAAATAGGAAAATGATGCAGAGCGTAATGAGATAGTTTGGTCATGTGCAACAGGGAGGGAAGCAGATGAGAATAAGACCTAAAGGTTTTGAATCGAGGTGGCAAGTGGTATATGAAGGATTGTTGGTGAAATAGGATTCATAAAGCCACAAGGCTATGGAGAGGGAGGAGCTGGAATAAAGGATTTAGGGAAAAAATGAACCTTGCACTATTGGGAAAGTGGTCATGGAGGTTTGGGTCAGAGGAAGGGACCTTATAGAGGGAGGTCATAGCAAATATATGTGTGCCAGGAATCAGGATAGCGGTTGGTGGGTTAGAGAGGCATCACTTTATAGAGCCTGGGGTATTTGGAAAACAATCTCCATCTTGAAACAAAAATTCAGTAAAGGAATATGCTATGATGTAGGTAGTGGGAAAAGAATCAGATTTTGTTTGGATGTTTGGATTGAGGAAAATCCTTTGAAAGTTGAATTCCATCAGATGGCTAACTTAACCACGAATCGGAATATTTTGGTTGCCGAATGCTATTCATGAAGTGTAGTGGTAGGGTCTCCTTCATGCAGTAGGAACATGCTTGATGAGAAAATGGAAAAGTTTTTGAAACTACAAAGATATATTTTAAAGTGCTCGCCGTCGGAGGAGGTTGGTGATAGGATGATATGGAAAATGGACAAATCTAGTCAATTTTCAGTCAGGTCTTTCTACAAAATGTGTATACCTTCGCTGGCGGGTGAAAGATGTGTTAATACAACAATGCTCTAGTCTTATGGGGCACCACCAAAAGTAGTGGCATTTGCGTAGCTCGAGAGAAGAAAGAGAATCCGTGCCATGGACAATCCATAGAAAAGATCAATACCAATCTCAAACATTTGCATCATGTATGTGGCTAATGCAGAGATGGTTGATCATCTCTTTGTTATGTTCCCTTTCGCCAGAAAATTCAGGAAAGCTTCCTTCGTTCATTTGAGGTTCCTTGGGTGCTACCAAATTCAATAGGTCACCTATTGTTGGCTTCACATGGAATTGGCCTTGGTAAGGAGAGGCAAGTCTCGTGGAGATTGGCCTTGCTTGCCAGTTTGTGGGTGATATGAGGGGAAACGAATGATAGACGCTTTCAGAATATTCGCAGTTCAGAAAGGGATATCGCTAGTAAAGCAAAGCAATTAGTGGGTGAATGGTCCTCGTTAAAGAAGTTCAAGGATTGCAATTTTTCTTTTCTTTTGAGGCTGTAAAATTCGGTCGACTTGTTCGCCACCTCAGCGCTTTCTAATAAAAAACACTTCTTCATTGCCTTTCAAGAAGGGGAAATAAAAGAAGAAGAAGAAGCCACAAGGCCATACAATGATAAACTAGAGTGAGGGAGTTTTAAGAAGATGCGGTAGAAGGAAACAATAAGAAGCATCATTTTGCAATAAAAGCAAACAAGAAAAATAGGGTGCATAGAATTTGCCAAGGCCATATGCCTCTGAATGCATCCATACATGCAATGCACCAGGTGGGCCCATCCATGTAGATAACTTTGATAAAAATCAAGCCAGTCAACTCATAAGGTGGGCTATACATGCAATGTGAATGTTTCATTATTTATGAACGTACGTAGCCCACTTGACAGGCCTGATATTTAGGCAAGGTCATTAACATGGTAGATCCCACCTCGCATTGTTTGGATATCACACAAATATTCCTGGTTGTCATCGTCATCAGAGTCTGTCCCAACTCCCAACTATTTGGGCTCTGCTTTACAAATCCTACTCATTTTGCAAGGATTTGAAATAAGCATGAATTATTTTTCTACAAGGCTAAGTAAAAACCAAAATGCAATTTTATAGGAAAAAGAGGGCTGAGTACTATTCTGATCAAAAGCCGCCGAGCAGTAAGAAAGAACACCGCGAGGATGACAAAAATGCAAACAGAAAAGGACACATACCTTCGAGCAAGATATTCCGCGAATCTAAAGGATCACTTGGAAGCAATAGAACCTATCATACAAATATAAAGAAATAAGTAGAATATCCATTAACATATACATTTAGATATGTAAAAGAACCAACAAAATTATGCAACGCTTGCAGATGTATAGAACATAGAACTTCTATAAAACCAGCTACAGATTGACTATTACTAACGTGTTACAAGATTATATCTATTGAAGGTTATTCTTAATAAATATGAAACAAACTGCGCAATTAAAAGAGGAGAAATCCAAAGCAATTGATCAATCTCATCATTCTCTTATAGTTTTGTTGGTGGGACCAACACCATTTAATGAGCACATCCAAGCATCATACCAGAGGAGGGTTGAGCTAGTCTCCTTATGGCTAGACGACCATTTTATGGGATCCACTTAGCCGAATTCACATTCCTACCCACACTGAAGACCCCACGCGTATGTCTGTGCATCTTTGAGGACCCCAAACTGGAAATATGCATGTGGTCCGCATATAGGAGCTTGATGGACACATCGGACCATTGGTTCGAGTGAATACGATGATCGAACCGTTGGATCATCATCATCGGACATCTTGATCGTGGACCCCCATTGGCTACGAAATAGTTTAGTTGTTTAGTTTATTTACATGTTTCGTTATTTTTGGTATAGCTCATATTTGTATTGAGAGTAGGGAGTTAGGAACAACTTTTAATTCGTTAAGCGTCATTATGTTGAGAATCTTATTTGAGAGCATCTTTTTGTAAAAGGTCTTTTCTGAAACTATAAAGGGTTGGACATCCCCACCCTAGCCATTATGCATGTTATGAATGAAAGAGATTTATCTCCTTTTGCTTTGAGATTGAGAAATTTTTCATCCTATGATTGGATTGGTAGTGCGAAGCCACGAGGAGCGATTCCCTAGTTATCTTTTCTACTTTTCTCTCTTCTCATCAAGATATTATCTTCCTTCTTCTCTCATCTTCTCTATCTACTTTCCCCAATCTCTCTCTTCTTTGATTTTTCTTATCTCCATAGAACCCACATTCAATCAAACTTTAACACAACTAAATCCCTACCCAACCAAACCCTAACCCTAAAATTCTTAAATTCCATAAACCCTAATTTTCAAAATCCGAATTCTCCACCCCTTGATTATCAAAACCCTAGATATCCAATCCCCAAATTTTGAAAATCCCTTTACCAAATAATAAATCCCTAATTCCCATAACTTGAAACCCATATTCCCAATTCTAGAAACCCTAAATCCTAAATCCCTGAAACCCAAATTCTGAAATCATAACCCGAAACCTCCTAAAACCTCAACCCTAATTCTTCCAAGCCTGGATACCCCAAACCCATCTCCCACATTCCATAGTCTTTAAACAGCCCTAACACATCAAAACTATTACAAAACACTTGATATTCATTGAATTCATATTAAACCCTACGCTAGAATGGGGATTATATCTCCCCTATGTCCCGTTTAATTAGTAAATTATGAGATTCACATTGCAGGACTTCATGAATATGAAATTTTTGAATTTATGGTAAAATAGCTTTATTCTGTCATTCCATTGCTCTAGTTCATCCATCTTTTAATTTCATGGCATCATATTAGGTTAGATCATTCCGTCTTGCATCAAATTTTGGTATCAGAGCCTAGGTTTAGCATATGACTTTCATGTTGCATCTAGGTTAGGCATAGGTTTTAGCACATCCATTGCTTCTAGAGCCTAGGTTAATTTAGGGTTTTCATGTTAGCTTAGGGTTTTCATATCGCATTTAGAATCTAGAGTTAGGAGTCTTTCCATTCTCATCACACTGCTTCTAGATTCTTTAGATTTTAGGTTCCACCATTGGGTCCCTAAGTTTACACCCACTCGCACTGGGCAAGGTTTTGGTCTACACCCCACAATGAACTCGAAATAGCTTGCCGAGGCTATCAATGCCATCAACAGCCGTCTTGCGGCCATTGAGGCCCAAGGTAGGACCACCAGTAACCAACTAGCAGCCCTTAGGAATAAGACCAATAATCGCATAACCTAATTAGAGACTTCCCCCCAGGCAAACCCTGACAATGGGGAAGATGGCCAATCTCAAGTAGGAGGTCAAGTTGGAGAACATGGGAGAAATCATGGACGTGGTGGAGTGTGTACCCAGCCACCATGTGGAGAGTATTAGGACCACCATGATCCTAATGAGCGTGTGATGAAAAGTGTGAATGTTAAGGCCCCAAGCTATGATGATCACTTGGACCCCTAGGCCTTTCTCGATTGGCTAGCAGATATGGATCACTATTTTGAGTGGTATGACATATCTAATGGACGTCGAGTGAGGTTCGCCAAAATGAAGTTGGAAGACCAAACCAAATTGTTCTGGACAAATGTCGAGCAGAAGATGGAGAGGTCTGGAGATAGCTCGGTCACATTGTGGGCCAAGATGAAAGAGATTTTGAAAGAAAAGTATTTCCCCCTCTCGTTTCGCCGGAGGCTCCTAGATCAGTGGCAATCCCTTCGCCAGGGATCAATGCCTGTGACAAATTACATCGTCACGTTCGATGAATACATGATGCGATGTAACGTCGAAGAGGACCCATTAGTGAGACTTTCCCGTTTTAGGATGGGCCTCCGATCCAAGCTTTAGCGTGAGCTCATCCCTTACGATGTTAGCACCATATAGCATGCCTATCAAGTGGTGCAAGACCTTGACCGATATCTGAAACCGCAGTTCATGAGGGGATTCGACCCTTGTGAGTCCAATGTCAAGGCCACTCCACAAGGAGCCAAGCCTAGTATTGGGGGGTCAATCCAAAGCCCTTACTGGTACTCAATCCAACATTAAGGATATCAAGGATAAAGGTCTAGCCAGCAACAATTTTTGAGGATACAGGCATTTCGTACATCAATGCCCTTTTTCTTTTCTTTTCTTTTCTTTTTTTTTTGGGGTTGGGTTTAGCTTGTTAGTACACACCCATGTCAGTACACACACTCCATGTTAGCCACCCCCACTAGGGATCGATACCAACTTGTTAGTACACACCCATGTCAGTACACACACTCCATGTTAGCCACCCCCACTAGGGATCGATACCAAGACCTCAAGTGTTGAAATGAGGTATCTCCACTCAGTCTGCCAGTTGTACATCAATGCCCTACAAAAGAGCAAAATAAGGCCCTCGTCACTAGCGAGTTAGATAAAGATGTGGCTAATCGGGGCGATTACGAAGAAGAATAATATCAGCCTGAAATTGGTGCTAGTGATGAAGAAGACAAAGGAGTTCAGACCGCGCTACTTGTAGTGGTTAGATGCGCCTTAGGCAGGCCAAAATATAGAAAGTGATGATTGACGCAGGAATTCAATTTTCCACACTTATGCCAAGTGTAGTAAAAAAAAAAAAAAAAACTGCAAGGTGATCATTGATAGTGGCAGTTGCACTAATGTGGTCTCTGCTAGCACTGTGGATCGCTTAGGTTTGATAGTCGTTCCTCACCCTCAACCCTATCGAGTCTCATGGGTTGATGCATCTTCGATTCCGGTTTCTCAGCATTGTCTCATTCCCATCCAGTTTGGTTCCTATACGAACACACTGCGGTGTGATGTTTTGCCTATGAATGTAGGCCATATCATTTTGGGCAAACCCTAGTTGTATGATCATGAAGTGACATTATTCGGTCACTCAAATACGTGTTTATTTATGCATGAGGGTAAGAGGATGAAGTTGAATCCTCTCCTACCCAAAAGTGCCCTAGAAAAGGAGGACATCAAGAAACGTGATCCTGAAAATGTGAGGAAATTCCAACTTGAATCTCTCCCTATAATAAATGCCAAAGAGTTTGAAGGAAAGACTATAGCTGATTTGACAGTGTATACCCACGTGACAAGTGAGGTCACACCTAAGGTTAGTATGGAGATGCCACCTGAGGTAACATCCAGGGGTAGTGTAGAGTTACCACCTGAGGTGAGTCTGGTATTGGAGGAGTCTAGAGATGTTATCCCAGAGGATATAACGGATGATCTAACACCCGTGCGGGACATTCAACATGCCCTAGATCTTGTTTCGAAGTTGACTCTACCAAACATTCCTCACGAACAAATGACTCCCGTGGAGCAAGCGGACTTGGAAATGCAAGTAAATGAGCCTAAGAAGCCTAAAAATATTATTACCGCGTTAGTCTCACATTGGTCGTCCGCAGATGCATTTACACGTCATATCCATGATTCGCATGTTGAAATTACAAAACGGATTACCATGAGCAATGAAACACATAAGATATGTGCTGACTCTCATCATAGGTTCAGAAAGTTTTAGGTAGGTGACTCTAGGATGGTTCATATGAGGCATGAACGGTGTCCACAAGGGACCGATAAGAAACTACAAGCCCGTAGTGTAGAACCCTATAAGATACTGAGTAATTTGGGACACGATGCGTATGTTGTAAATCTTTCACCTGACATGGGTATTATTAAATCTACATTCAATGTGGAAGATCTTGTATCTTTTAAGGATCCAACATCTACACCTATTAGCCTTTATTTGGGCCATCACCTTGATCTTGATGATATCCTTCCCGACCTATCCCATGACCCTTGGTATATACCCATCTATTCTTCCCAACATCAACCTCTTTTGCCATACACACCTACTAAGAGAGAAACGAGAGGATATTTGGGATGAGCGAGTGGTTTCCACACGACATGGAGGTTACCAGTACCTCATCAAGTGGAAGAGCAGACCAAAGTCAGACAGTACATGGATCACAGAGGCAAAGCTAGAGCAATGAGACCCGGATCTCCTCAACTATCATCGCAGCTTTATTTCACCAGAGGCGAAATCTCCTCAGTTGAGGGAAATTGATGAGGACATCCGAGCACCATACTAGAGGAGGAGGGTTGAGCCAATCTCCTTATGGCTATACATTATTACATGGGACCCACTTGGCCCAATTCACATTCCTAGCCACGTTGAAGACCCCACGTGTATCTTTGAGGACCCTACATTGGTAAGATGCACATGGGCCGCATATATGAGCTTGATGGATGCATCGGACCGTTGAATCGAGTGGATACGATGATTGGGCCATTGGATCATCATCATTGGACATCTTAATCGTAGACCCCCATGGGCTACGAAATAGT
The DNA here is from genome assembly GCF_029962835.1 of Magnolia sinica. NCBI lineage: Eukaryota > Viridiplantae > Streptophyta > Magnoliopsida > Magnoliales > Magnoliaceae > Magnolia > Magnolia sinica. The sequence continues at coordinate 19,861,383 of NC_080586.1, forward strand.
TTAGTTGTTTAGTTTGCTTACATGTTTCATTATTTTTTATATAGTTCATTTATGTTGAGAGTAAGAGAGTTAGAAGCAACTTTTAATTCATTAAGCATCTTTATGTTGAGAATCTTATCTGAGAGCACCTTTTTGTAAAAGGTCTTTTCTGAAACTATAAAGGGTTGGATGTCCCCACCTTAGCCATTATGCATGTTATGAATGAAAGATATTTCTCTCCTTTTGCTTTGAGATTAAGCAAAATTTCATTATGTGATTGGATTGGTGGTGCGAAGCCACAAGGAGCGATTCCCTAGTTATCTTTTCTACTTTTCTCTCTTCTCATCAAGGTATTATCTTCCTTCTTCTCTCTTCTTTTCTCTCTCTACTTTCCTCAATCTCACTCTTCTTTGACTTTTCTCATCTCCCTAGAACCCACATTCAATCAAACCTTAACCCATCCAAATCCCTACCCAACAAAACCCTAACCCTAAAATTCCCAAATTCCACAAACCTTAATTTTCAAAATCCTAATTCTCCACACTTGATTATCAAAACCCTAAATATCCAATCCCTAAAATTTGAAAATCCCTTGGACAAATTATAAATCCCTAATTCTCATAACCTAGTTGAAAACCAGATTCTAAATTCTAAAAACCCTAAATCCTAGATCCCTTAAACCCAAAATCTGAAATTCTAACCCGAAACCTCCTAAAAACTCAACCCTAATGTTCTAAACCCTAATTCCTCTAAGCCTAAATACCCCAAACCCATTTTCCACATTCCCTAGCCTTTAAATAGCCCTTACACGTCAAAACTCTCATAAAACAGTTGATTTCCATTGAATTCAGATTTAACCCTATGCTAGGATGGGGCTTCTATCTCCCATAGGTCCCGGTCAATCAGTAAATTATGAGATTCGCATTGCGGGACTGTCATAGGCTTGAATTTGGACATATCATGAATCTAAAATTTCTAAATTTGTAGTAAATTAGCTTTATTTTGTCGTTCAATTGCTCTAGTTCACCTGTCTTTTAATTTCATGGCATCATATTAGATCATTCCATCTTGCATCACCCTTTTCAGCCTTTACCCATCCTTGACTACCACAAGATGTGCCTTTGTAGTTTTATATGATTGTCATGTATCAATCAAAGAGAAGGGGAAATTTTATTGGATAGCTATAAGATCATGCTTTATGGGACAAAATGTTAGGCGGTTAAGGAACATGTTCATAGGATGAGTATAGGTAAAATAAAGATGCTGAGATGGATGAGTGGCAAGATGAGGAATGATAGAATTAGAAATGAATGCATTCAAGCAAACTAAGGGGTAACACCAATAGGTAATAAGATGAAGTAGGACTTAGATCAAGGTGTTCCGTATCTCTAACAATGGTTATAACAGTCACCACCATTACCAATACGATATGTCAGGGTAACAGTCATTATGCCCCTATATCGATTGAATTATTATTATTTTTATTATTATTTTGCTCAAAAAATTCTAGAAAATATCTAGAAAATTCCAAAAAAAAAAAAATGTAAATATTCCAAATATGAAATATTTTTTGTTTTTAACATGTTTATGGTAGGGTAACGGTCCACTCTTTGGTGAGAATATTGTATCGGGTTGTCTGGTAACGGTCCACTCTTTGGTGAGAATACTGTATCGGGCTGTCTGAAATTGACTACAAAACTCCTAGATTTAATTTCTAACTGGCTTCACCAAGCACACATGCATGTGCAATAAAGCTCGTGTACACGTGCCAGAATGGCACATACGTGCAAGATCTAATCCATCCATCAGGTTGGTCCGACCTTGTTCAAGTTTTCCAAAAATAATATATGGTCCAATCAGCATGTGGACCCCAATATTGGAAACCAGTGGTTGAGTTAGAAAGTTCAGCTAAGTTTTTCAGACTGTACATTTGTTTTGCAAACTGTGGCCCACCTGACTAGTGGATCAACTTGATTCTTGGGCTAGGGCATCAATATAGTGGTGCTATTCTGATGGATGGATTGGATCTCCGATCCAATATAGTGGTGCCATTCTAATGAGTTAGAAAGTTCAGCCAAGATTTTCAGAGTTGTGCCCACCTGACCAGTGGATCAACCTGATTCATGGGCTAGGGCATGAATATAGTGGTGCCGTTTCGATGGATGGATTGGATCATGGACCTATTGTGCCATGCTAGCACATGTGTTGCGTGTACATGACCTTTATTGCACAGGCATGTGGGCTTGGCAAAGCTCAACATATGATACTGATAGGAAAGGTTGTTCAATGGAAAAGCTTCAGTTTCTGCTGATCCCAAGAAAATACACACACACACACAAAAAGAAAGAAAGAAAAAGACTAAACGTGCTATTCTATCCCATTTGTTCTAGCAATATTATATGAGAATGGCTGATTGAACAATAATTCCATGTTGCAGACAATTAACCCAACAAATATCAAGTCAAAACTGAACATAGTTTCTGGATTAAAGACATGAAAACCGAGATAAAAACCTTGAGCTTCTCCTCGAGCTCTTTGAGTTGATTAGATAAAGTTTCGACTTCATAAGCTATCATCTCAACCATATCTTGGTCACTGCTATCCTCTTTAGCTAAAGCTGTCATAAATATGCAACCAACCATTAATGGGCTATTCAGTCTTTCTGGGACAATTAAAAGCAATAGGAGCAAAGGGTGTCAACCTTTTGTTTCTTCTAGTTGTCTCTCACAATCCTTGAATTTCTTGTAGGTTGCCACTACCTATGATCACAAGGGATAACAGTGTGAGTTAGCATACAAAGTGGCAATATAATGCTTCATGAGCACCTCACTAAGAGATATTTGGATATTCAGCGGCAAAATGATAAGAATTGCCACTGTGAGACGTGCAAGCATAGTTGAATTCCTTAAAGGACGCATCTACTTAACACATGGCCCTCGTGTGAGGTGATCAAGACTGTTGATTTGGTGTGCCACAACAGATGGGCCATATTCAAAGGCAAGAGGATCAGACTGTGGTTACCATCTGTTCATTGATCTGAAAAGAGGGTGGTTAGCTCAAGCTGAGCAACTGTAAACCTTCAACAGTCAAAACTCAACAATTTGAAGTCAGAGTTGTTCGATCACTATGCTATTTGGACCCATCCATGTTTCCTACATGTAATAGATGTCAGAGTTGTCAACCACATGCTTGTTGCATGTTTGCCTGCCAGATCAATGGTCTCAACCATGAACCACCACGCACGATTGCCACATGCATGGTGCAGACGACATCTTGTAGAACTTCGAAACTGCATGCATCTTTATAGTGTTTCTCTAATCTCTATTCAGAAGATTTATTACTTTACATCTCCACTACCTCATCAAGCTCTGCCATAGACTGTGCAAGCTTTTGGTATTCAAAGGGATTTGAGACAACATCAGGATCTGCCAGCTTGACCTACAGTTAGCAATATAATATGCCATGATGAAAGAAAATGTTAGAGATGCAAGAAAATAGTAACGGTACTTTATAATTGCATGTCTATATTTTGTATATTTCCCTTGCATTTTATTTTGTGGCATCATGATTCATCGCACTCATACTCAATTCCTAAATAGGAAATGTCATGCCAAAGTGGTTGACATTCCCCAATGCCATAACTTCAACACACGATCGTAGAGGGGGACATCTAGGATTACCTTGAGTTCTCCTCTTCATCCTACTTTCTTATGAATTCTTCCAAAAATTAACCTAACTTTAAAAAAGAAAAGGTAAGGGTTCTGGTTGGCATGTGTCTTTAGGTCAGATAATGGATGTGGTCCTTCACACCAGTGCAATATTATTATTTTTTTGAGAGGTGAGAAACACACACACACACTACCATCCCACGCATGCATGGGTTCTCGAACCCTTGACCTCATATATGAGACACAGTGCAATATACTCTAAAGGAATGTTCAAATTCTCTAATTGTCATCATTAGATCCTAGTCAATGATCTGAAATAACTTTGTGTAGAGCTACCTTCATCCCCTTTCTCCATTAGCATTAACACCAAATTATCCCAACTTTTGGGGTTATCACTACCATTGAATTATATCACAATCTCGAGGATCGGCAGACAAGTTTCTCTCTGATTTCCATTTTGAATAGTTCTTTTAAGAACAATAAAATAAAATCATATAAACCTGTTCTGTGCTATTTTTCCCCACCCTTCTTTGGTCATTGACTGGTCCGGAGACCATCCTCCCAGGATCAAGCATCTTCATGAATCAATGCTCAAAGCAACTATCACATGGATTCTTACATGAAAAAGAGAATTCAATATTTTGGAATGGGATCACATGTGGATGTCCTTTAGGGATATTTCAGATGAATAGAGAACACATTCCCTCCAACAATCTTCTTCAAGTTTCATGAGCTTTTGTACCCTTCATATTATACAACAAACATCGAAAGCTTGAAATACGCAAAATCTTCTAAAACCAAGCCCCTCCCTATACATATACATGTGGAAAACACATGAGATAGCATGCTTCTCCCCACCTTTGGGACTGTCTCCTGGCACATTTATCAACAATCAGACCAAAGTGGGAAATCTCCAACATACCAAAAAGAATCTGAATTTGACAGAGATGCAAAGTATGAAACTGTTTGTCATGCCAGTACAACAGCGGAGCCAAAGCAAACCACCCCCCACAACCCCGCACCGCCCCCCCCCCCCACCCCCCCCCAACACACACACACACACACATTGCCCTTTCTAGTCAGATGGTTATACCTGACCTTTAGCTTTGTCTCTTGTTAATCATAGGTGGCATGCTAAACACAGATAACTGTCTTCATCATAAAGTAAATGCCCTTGAGATATATGAGATCAATGGCTTACTACCTGAATTCGACACTTGCACACCCACCATGAACAGAATACCATGGGAAATCATCTTGCTGATCATGGATTTAGATGGAGCATGGCAGCTTTGGAAATAATGGATGGTTTGAAAAGAGCAAACCAACAGTCAAACATTCAATGGACATGTCTGGCCAGCTAACAAACCTCTACTAAAATATATTTGGAAACAGAAGAAATCCTTTTTATTTTCGTTATATACCCTTTCTACTTGATAAACTCTAGATCTTTTCTTTTTCCTTTTCCCTGTTTTCCTGTACTCGGTTTTTTTCCTTTTATTTTGCCAAGTAAAAAGGCTCTACCATTCTCAAGAAATGTAAAAATAGGAATCAGTGATCCATGGCAGAGTATATTCTAAACCATACCGATAATTCTTTCCATGTTCTCTCGGCGCTATCATTCTCAAGAAATGTAAAAATAGGAATCAGTGATCCATGGCAGAGTATATTCTAAACCATACCGATAATTCTTTCCATGTTCTCTCGGCGGAATCCAACTTTGATATCAGATAAGGTTCCTACATTAAACAAGCAAATTAAACCTTGAGAAAACTACATTAAACAAGCAAATTAAACCTTGAGAAAACTATTGTTCAAAAAAGCAACAATATCAACGACAATGTAAGAAATGTCAAATTCTCAAAGCCAGAAATTATAACATTATTTCGCATACTTATTCCCTGGTTAAATGTCCAAGTGAAATCCAAATTAAGGCAGACTACTCACAAGGCCATGTTCATTGGCGAACATATCATTTGCAAACACTTGAGACTCCATACATGTGAGGCCCATGGTTCGGTGATCCATACCATTGATCTGATGGTGGACATGAGGTAAATAGTGGATGCTACAAAAATCTCCTAGATTAAATGATACTAAACCTTCAATGCATTGGCCTTTTCTATACTGAATGTGGATTGTTGTTGTATTCTCTTAATTGCCTATTTAAAGGTTACCAATTGAAAGATAAGGATCTTCCTATCGGGGAGATCTCTATGGCATCCGCAATCAATAGTGGGACCAATTGGATGAACACTCCGGATCACCAAACCATGGACAATGTAGAAAATCCTATTGTGTCAGATTGCTCATGCACGTGAACTACAAGAACCCAATTAGTGTACAGAGCTATTCCAAGGCCAATGTTCCATGATGGCCCATCAGGCTCGTGAGCCTATCCAAAACAGATGTCATTTTCAAGCCCACGGGCCAGACCTGATCCTATGTTGTCACTATTGTATTGAGGCCTAGGCCCTTAATTTCCTAGGCAAAACCCAAGCCTCATTAAATAAACAGGCTGTGCTTCAGAAAAAACTGGGCTAATCCAAAGCCCTGCTCACTTAAAACTAACATGATGAATCTTATCTTCTCTTAGGGTGAGTTTGGTTGTACCAAATATCATGATATTTTGCACCAAACTACACTAAGTAATCATGATATTTCATAATTCACTATATTTGGTGCATCCAAATGCACCTTAAGAGAAGAACTTTCATACTCTGCCAGAGTGCGAAGGATGATACACAGGCACTTAGAAATTGCATACACAGTATACAAGTATTTCAGATTAAACTGTACAAATTATGGATCCTAGTTTAGATGTATCATAGACCAAAAATTAAGCTTATTCGATTATCTGACTGTTGGATTGCCAGACACTTCAACAAACAAGTGTCCATGAATCAGAGGTTAGGATTGTTCAACCAATCTGAAATTGGGACTGTGACTCACAGACAACAGGTTCCACAATTTAATCAGTTTGATTAGAGTTCATGCATGCCACATGTACAATTTCTAAGTGCCCGCATATCAAGCATCATACAGTGCTAGAGTATCAAATAACTCACACTTATTGATAGATATTAAGCCACTTTCTCTCTACTTTTGGTAATACAAATAGCATAAACTCGTACTGCTTTGTTACCAAAAGTAGAGAGAGAGGAAAGAGGAGAGGAGAGAGTTTCTCTCTCTTTTCTTTTTTTCTGCATTTTCTGAAGCGAATTTCTGCATTTTTATTTCTATTTTTGGAACTGCGTCGGATTGCGTTTAGCGTTTGGGAGATTTACGGGGGGAAAGACGACTTACAGCCATACAAACGATGGTGGGAGGTTTGAAGGAGGGGTGAGGGAGAGAGAGGAAAGGTTTTCTGCTACTTGTGTTGTCGGAGAGAACGGATGGAAATCGCCATTGCTTTGGCGACGCTTTTGTGGTGGGAATGCGAGCGGCCGAGATTGCGAATAGTGTTTCCATAGTCGTTGTGAGAGAGAGAGAGAGAGAGAGAGAGAGGAACTTAATCCATATTGATGTGGTGTGGTGTGGTTCGGTTAGCGCGGCCTCATCTTGGGGACTGGAGCAATTCTACACGCGTATATAAGGCAGCCGTCGTATACACGGCGACACATGTGGTGATCTGGCACACGGGTACAAGATCCAAGTCGTCCGTTTGATGGGTCACTCTGTGTAGATGATGTCCTGGTTGAAAAAGATAGGGCTGTCTAACTGATCGAGTGGGCAGCTTTCAATTAAATGAGTGGATGGTTAGAAAAATCTCTACTGTTATGGTTCATCTGATGAATGGAGTCATGTAACTTTTAGGCCACGGATTTCTACACGTGGGGCCCAACTTATGTGCGGCTGGATCTCTCGTAGGTGTGTCACATTGGTACGTTTGGTGGCGCGTAGTTGACAGCCTTGTACGACTAGCAAATCTATATATCTATATACCACAGGCTAGAAGGAAAAAATGAGATAACCTTGATGCTATGGGAGAGGGGGACAGCCTTGTACGATTAGAAATTGCATGCAATGCAAGAAATTCCAACGAAACAGTTCACATTATTCGTACCGTGTTAGATATATCATGGATAAATAAATAAAATAATAATAATTGCTATTACTTGACTCTCGGACTATTATATTGGTGGACATTTACGGACAGGTAAAAATAAAAATATCCAATGGTCTTACTTCTACAAACAAGTGTACACAATCAGATGTTGGGATTGTTCATCCAATATCATGTTTGTAAGGTAAAATAAAGAGAGTAATTTCCACAATTTAGATGGTGTGTGCCTAGTGGATCATCTATTCAGTGCCTATGAATCAAATGTCATATGAATCAAACCTCGTATACTGTCAAAAGTATCAAATCACTGTAAAAAATAGCAAGCTTACAAGTGGAATTATTGGTCCAAATAAAAGCATGATATGACAAGGTTGTGTGGTGGGAGTCTATCCTTTTCAAACTTAAGTTCTTTTAGCATTGTAACTTTTTCTTTTCTCAGGTGATGAAAATGCTCATTTTTTTTCTACGGCTGCTCTTTGTACGGCGGGCTCTTATTTCATAAAGAGATGTTTTTTTGAAAAAGAGACATGGGTCTCACTAAAAATAAGAATTTAGCCCACCATTTGGTTGATCCAATCTATTCATTTTAATCAGACAGTCGTGAACTCATATATGAGTTTTTCCAGTTCTTTGTTCAAAGCTCTCTGTGGCCCACAATTACACTAACGATGTACGTTAATTCTGAATTATGTCTTCCTTCGTGGTCCATCTGTGATGAGTTTTACCGTCAAAATTGAGCAAATGACATGAAATTAAAACTCCTCATATATTGAAAGAATTGATTTGCTTCAAAACAACTCAATGAGCCCCTCACATAAGATGTGAATGAGTTAAAAATGTGGGCCTTGCCGCACAATGGCCATTTGAATGTTACCTTCTTCCTTCCTTGGTTTTTTTTTTTTCCCTAGAGAGGGAAGGAGGGTGTGAAAGAGAGGATGATGTTTTAGGTTTCTTTCCTTCTCCCTTCTTCATTCCTTCCTCCCTCTTTCCTTGATTTCCTCTACAGTTGTTTTTCAGTTTCTTTTTTGTTGGGTATGAACAATGGGAGTTTATCAAAGAGAGTAGGGTGTGGTGGTTCTCTTTATAGTTACATATATATATATATATATATATATATATATATATATATATATATATATATATATTTGAATGGTGGTAGTTTTTGAAAGGAGGTAAGGTGTGAAAGAATGTTGTAATTGATGAATTTTAAAGTAAAATAATATTGTAATGGATTAATTTTATAATGAAAAAATGTTGTAATGCATCAATTTTAAAGTGAAAGAATATTGTAACTGATGAATTTTATAATAGAATAATGTTATAATGAATAAATTTTGTAATGAAAGAATGTTATAATAGATGAATTTTTGCAATAGAAGAATGTTAAGATGGAAGTATGTTATAATGAATCGCCGATGTTTAGCGTGGATCGCCAATATTCAGTGCGAATCGTCGATATTCACTATGGATTATCGATATACAATGTGGATCACTGATATTTAGTGTGGATCACCGATATTTTCATTATGGCTCACTGATATTAACAATGTAATATTCATTGTGAACCAATGATATTAATAATGAACCACTAATATTCATTATAAACTATTAATATTAACAGTGGACTGCTAATATTTTCATTATGGATAACCTATTCCATGAAAACGGCAATAACTCCCTCATTATATGTATGATTTAAGTGATCTTGTGCTTATTGGAAAAGTAATTTGATAAAATTTCAAATGAATTTGGAATCATATCATTTTAGCATCATTTTCTTACCCAAAAGTGGGCCCAAAGTTCATCATTTAATGTTGACCGCATATATTGACTATGTGTCGCCAATCCCACGAAAATGGTTATAACTCCCTCATTACATGTCCGATTTAACTGATCTTATGGTTATTAGAAAGATAATTTGATAAAATATCAAATGTATTTGGAATCATCTTATTTTGACATCATTTGATTACCTAAAAGTGGGCACAAATTTTATCAGTCACCGTGGACTGCATATATTCATAATAGGTTACTAATCTCACAAAAACAGTCATAACTGTGAGATCGTATCTTAGCCCGTACCGTTCCGTATGCTTCCGCGGTCCTCCTGGTAGAATTCCGGCAACCCACGATCTGTTATCGGCGTTTGTGTGCGATCCTGAGTCGTGTCCCGTATATCAGAGTCGGCTCGACCCGAGACTTATATCCTTGCGACCGCACTATCGCCACGGTTTCGATGTCGTGTCTCGCGCGCTAAGGTGATACCCGGGTCAGGAGATGTGAGCCCGCGTTCAGTTCGAGAAAAACGCAGCACGTTGTAAATCTCGAGAGAATCCATCACATCAATCCCATCAATCATTCAATCAAGTACACATCACTCACACCCATCCCTAAGTACAACTACCCATTCCCAAAGTCAACTCTCTCTCTCTCCGCCCATTACTCCCCATCACTTCTCTTACATCACACTCTCTCTTATCTCTCTTATCTCTCTCATCTCTCCCATTCTCCCCAAGTAACTCCAACGTCCAACATTTTCATGAGAGAGAGGAGAGCTAGTGTGGCCCACCTTCCTACCTCCCATCTCCACCATCCAAGTTTCATCTCAGCCGTTGAAATGCATTCCATGGAGCTCTAGGACGCATCTGTGGGAGAAGAGGTCTAAGAAGACGATCGATGGGTGTTTCTATAGGCCTAGATTTCTTATTTTGATGATGGGCCAAGTGAGGCCTACCGATTGATGATATGGATCTCACTTTGGACCCTAGATGTGGCCAATGGCCCACTATGATTCACATGATCATTCCATGATGGGACCATTCTCCATGGACCCCATCATGATATTTACTTTCTAGTTTGATAAGGGTCATCTAGACCTTCCATTTTAGTGGAGAAGTAATCTCCATTGTTGATTTTGATTTGGTGGGCCCACATGTATTGGGACCCACTTGATGTGTGATTGGATGCATGGAAAGGGAGGGCTCATAGTGGTGGAGCCCTCCATCATCACCTCTCTCTCTCTCTCTCTCTCTCTCTCTCTCTGTCTCTCTCTCTCTCTCCTTTATTTTGTGGCCCATTTAATGAGTGTATGTGGTGTCCAAACCGTCCATCAAATGGACCCCATGGTCGTCCAAGTCATGTGGGCCCTGCCTTATGGTGTTGGAAAACACAAGTATCAGATTGATTCAAATCAGGTGGGTCACGTCCATGTAGGACCCACCTTGATGTAATACCCACGCCGTCCATCCAGCATCCAGGGACGCTGGACGTGGTACGAGTGAAGTGTGAACAGATAGTGGGCATACTAAAAAAATAATAATAATAATAATAATAAATATCAGTTTGACTCCAAACTTTTGGGTGGACCACTCATGCAGGCCCCACCTTGATGTATGGGTCCAATCCACTCTGTCCATCCTATTTCCCCACTCATTTTAGGCGTTGAGCCGAAAAATGGACCCAATCCAATTTTTCTGGCGGGTTATAGCATAGAAAATATTGATTTTTACCGTTAAAATCGACTAGGACCCACCTTGAGCCAAAACATCTGAATATTGGGCTTGTTTGGTCGGTCTTGAGCCATGAAATGCAATGGCTGGAGTGGATTCACCTGATGCAAGCCCCACATAGGAAAAACCACAAAAAAACTTATTTAAAAAAAAAAAAAAACAAACAAACAACAGCAGCTGACGCTGCTGCTGCAGCATGACTAGAGGACGGCGCAGCAGCGTCCTCTGCCGCGTTTGACGGAAATGGGCAGGGACCGTGGGTCCCAGCCATGGGCCCCACCATGATGTGTGTTTGGTATCAACACCGTGCATTTGGTAGGCCCCTTTGGGGCAGTGGGCCACCCCAAAAATCAGCCATATATGGAACTAAGGTGGCCCACATCACAGGAAACAGTGAGGGATTAAACATCTACCATTGAAACCCGGTTTGAGTTCATAAAAGTTTTGAATCATTATGAAATTTGTTTTTCCTCTGTATCCAGGTCCGTGTGACCCTATCAACAGTTGGATGACAGATAAACGTTATGGTGGGCCCCACGTGGGACCCACTATGGTGTATGTGTTTTACCCACACCATCCACACCATTGGATGTGGGACCCACTATGATGTATGTGTTTTATCTATGCCGTCCAGCCATTTTGGCTAGGCTGCTGGACTGCAAGGAACCCCACCATGAGGTATATGCTTTATCCATGCTGTCCATCCCTATGAGACCCACCATGATGCATGTGTTGCATCCAAACCGTCCAACCATTTTGAAAGATAATTTTAAGGCTTGTGATAGAAGAAAAATGAGACAGATCTATAATTCAAGTAGACCCTACCATTGAAAATAGTGGGGACAGTGACATTCACTGTTCAAAACTTCTTAAGGGCCACGGTAGTTCCAATTAAGTTGATGTTTTTACTTCATCTACCTCTATGTTAACTTATGAATAGGTCGGATCTCAAAAATGCATAAGGGTGGGCCTGATTGATATACATGAAACCCATTTGATTCAGCTCATTTGAATCAGCCCATTTGATTCGGCCCGTTGATACGACCCATTTGATGTATTAGGGGCCCATTTGATGAGGCCCGATATAATGTATTTGGGGCCCATGGGTTGAGGCCCATTGTGATGTATTATGGCCCATGGGTTGAGGCCCACTGTGATGTATCCTGGCCCATATGATGAGGCTCATTGTGATGTATTTCCGACCCATTTGGCAAGGCCCGATGTGATGTACTTGGGGCCCATTTGATAAGGCCCAATGGGATATATGAGGCCCATTGTTGAGGCCCACCTTGATGTGTACAAGGCCCGTTGTTGAAACCCACATTGATTAAGTAATGTATTCCACACTGTCTGTCTGTCGTGGAGCACACCTTGATGTTATGTATTTTTAACCATGTTGTCCATTCCATTTGCTGGACAGGTGTGGCCCACCATGATGTATGCGTAATATTCTCACCGCCCATTTGACGGTGGGACCCACTTTGGGGTACTTCACAGCCACACCGTCCATCCATTTTGGCTGCCACGTGAGGCCCAGATGATGTGTATGGATCCCATTTAGAATGTGCAGGGCCCACCCCGATATGATAAGGCCCTTGTGTAAGGCCCATCGTGATGTATTTATGGCCTTTGTACTAGGCCCATGTGATGTATTTATGGTCAATTGATGTGGCCCACTTAATGTATATTTGAGGCCCATATGTGGTATATATTAGGCCTAAGTGGTGAGGCCCGATGTGATGTATGAGGCCCATTGGTGCAGCCCGTTGATGCGGCCCACTTGGCGTATATGAGGCCCGACTTGAAGAACATGAGGCCCCTTATGATGTGTATTAGGCCCTTATCGTGCGGCCATTGTGATGTGTATTAGGCCCATGACACATGGCCCATTTGATGTATTCGAGACCCAGATACGTGGCCCATTTGATGCATTCAAGACCCAAGTGTGGGGCCCACATGTTGTATTTGAGGCCCATGTGCAGGGCCCACCTGTTGTGTATGTAGCCCTTATATGAGGCCCATTGTGATGTATATTAGGCCCTTGTATGAGGCCATGGGCTCACTTTATGTTTAGCTCGATGTGGGCCACTCCTTGGGAGCAATGTTGGTTAAATGTCCACATTGATGAGCAATGATGGTTGAACGTCTACATTGTGACCTTCCCTTAGGCCTTATTAGGCACATTCTCATTAAAGCCGATTTTCGATTGTTGATACCGATTATGAGTGTGTGACAACATAGCATCATGTACATGCCCATATGCATCATCTGCATGTTTATTATGAGATGTGGTTGACTATTGTATGTCCTTGGACAGGTTGTTATGAGACTCCCTGATAGGTAGAGATTGTTTCACATGAGCGCATGGTATGTGCGGGATTGATGCATAACAGGATTGTATGACTCATGCATCTTGCATTGTGTGTTGTGATTACTATACACCCTAGCGATATCAGGGTCATAGCCTCCACCGGCATGTCATGGATAGCTAGATGGGACACCGAAAATGTTTGGTTCGAGCATCTGAGCACTTTGAATGTCCGTGGGTGAAAGTCCCTAAACCTCCTTAGCCAGGAGAAGCCCAATGTCGAGACTAAGTGGATACATGAGCGCCCGAGTGCCGAATACCAGGAGGCAGTGTCTCCCACTGTGTCGTGGTCGGTTGGGAGGGGATGTGGCCTTACCCGCCCGAGAATAGGGGGCATATCTAAGCTGAGTTTGACCAGCTCGTGAATGGGTCCGCTGTTGACGTGCCGGGTAGATATTAGCTGACTACTAGTTAGGCGGATAGTGAAGTCTCTTCCACTTACATGGTCGCGCGTCAGTGGGCGGAGATTTGCATGTAGAGATGTACAGTACGAATTTATGGAGCAGACGTTACATACTCATTCATTTATTCATTCATTATCCACCCGGGCTGGTGGTGCGCAACTATGTGTTATGTGTGCCTTCGCAATGGTCAGGATTTCGGTTGGGGCGCGCGACTAACCTGAGATCAGGAGTTTACCACATTGAGTCTGACTATCCAAATTAGGTATGGGAGTGGTTTAGATAGAAGTCCCTTGTGGTGGACCCCGTAGTCTGCGATACTACATACTATCATCCAGCATGGTCATCCCATTCGCACCGCATATTGTATTACATCCGCGGCATATGACATTTTGGGTTACTGTGCTTCTGCATTTATATGGTCTAGATACGGCTAACGGTATTCGTGAACTCATCAGGAATTGTATATTGCATTGCATCCTCGGCATTTGATATTTGGCTCTTTATGGCTCCTTGTTTGTACAGCTGATCTGTATTGCGTACTCTGAAATTATATGACTTATGGATTTGTCATTATTTCCGCTTACTCTGATATTGTACGATTCATGATCTTGTCAGTATTGTTGATATTATATGATTATGGCACTGTATTGAATACTTGACACTTATATACACACGTACATCACCCTCTAAGCTTTCTATAAGCTTATGCATGATAGATGCGTGTAGGTGATGTTAGGTTGCAGTGGCATTGAGCTTGGAGCATGCAGCGGATTTCTGGAGCTTGATTTTTTATATATGTATTTCCCTTTCGGCACTATACTCAAATATTTATATTAGTGGATATGTGATGGTGATGTTGCCTTTGTGATTTGGGTAAACTTGTGTTATGCTTCTTACGAGATAAATGTACGTTGAAAAATCCTCCTTGCAGGATCCCAGGATCGAAATCTGGCGTATATGCACTGGGAGCCGAAAATGAGGTACTACAGAGGCTGTCGGTACTGGATTCGGTGATCGAAAATTTTATGAGCCCGGTTTTCGAGTTTGGGGCATGACAATAAGTCTCTCATTATATGTCCAATTTTGGTGATCTTATACTCTTTGAAAATATAATTGGATGAAATTGTAAATGGATTTAGAATTATATTATTTGGATACCATTTGATTGCCCATAAGTGGGTCCAAAATTCATCATTCATTGTGGATTGTAAATGAACTTTAGGCCCACTTTCGAGCAATCAAATGGTGTCCAACTTATATGATTCTAAATTCACTTAAAATCTCATCCAAATAATTTTTCAAAGAGTATAAGATTACTTAAATTTGGCATGTAACGAGGGAGTTATGGCCTTTTTCGTGAGATTGGCGACTCACGGTGAATACCTATTATCCATAGGAAATGATAAACTTTGAGCTCAGTTTTGAAAAATCAAGTAGTGTTAAAATGAGATTATTATAAATATATGTGAAATATCATCAAATTACCTTTCCAACAAGCATAAGATCACCTAAATCAGACATGTAATGAGGAAGTTAGGGCCATTTTTGTGGGATTGACGACCCATAGTGAATATCTGCAGTCCTCAATAAATGATAAATTTTGGGACCATTTTTAGGAATTTAAATAACATCCAAATATGATGATTTTAAATTAATTTAAAATTTCGCCAAATTAACTTTCCAATGAGTATAAGATCACCAAAATCGAATATGTAATGAGAGAGTTATAGTTGTTTTTTTGAGATTGACGACCCACAATAAATATTTTCAGTTCACAGTAAATGATGAACTTTGGGCTCACTTTGGGTAATTAAATGGTGTCAAAATGATATTATTATAAAATCATTTGAAATTTCATCAAATTATATTTTCAACTAGAGCAAGATCAACTGAATTGGACATGTAACGAGGGACTTATGGCCGTTTTCATGGGATCGACGATCTATAGTGAATATCTGCAATACACATTGAAAATATTAGCAGTCTACTGTTAATATCAGCGGTACACTATAAATATCAGTAGTTCATTATTAATATCAGTGCCCCACTATTAATATTAGCGATTCACAATGAATATCAGTGGTCCACTGTTAATATCAACGGTCTACTGTTTAAAGTGCTTTTTTTATATGAATGGTAGAAGTTTGTAAAAGAGGGGAGGGTATGGTAGTTCCTTAATAAAAAAAATTTTTGTATGAACGGTGGAGTTTGTGAAAGGGAAGAGGGTGTGGAAGAATATTATAATGGATGAAATTTTATATTGGAAGAATATTGTAATGAATGAAGATGAATTTTGTAATGAAAGAATGTTGTAACGGATGGATGTGATGAATGTTGGAATGGATGGATGTTGTAATGGATGACTGTTGAAATGAATGAATTTTTGTAATGAAAGAATATTGAGATAGAAGTAAATGGATGAATCTTATATGGTGGACCATCGATATTTAATATGGATCACCAATATTCAGTGTGGATCGGCGATATTCATTGTGGATCGTCGATATTCGGTGTAGATCACTGATATTTAATGTGAATCACTAATATTGACTGTGGATCGCCAATATTTAGTTTAGATTGCTAATATTTAGGGTGGATCACCGATATTCAAAGTGGACCGTCGATATTCACTGTGTACTGATGATATTAACACTGGACCGTTAATATTAACTGTGGACCGATGATATTAGCGAATAATCCAGCCACCTAAGCAACCAAAACTCCGATCCAAACTACTCAATCTAACCTTTATAACGTAACCATCCATCTTAGTACCCAACATTGATCAGCTTCATCCAAACCACATTAAACATTAGTCATATATCCACTCCATTTTTAACTTGCTTGTCATACCCATCAGCGTAGCATCTCAAACATAGCATTTCCACCCAGTTGACTCACATGTATGTTCTATAGCTTGTCGAGTTTATCAGATCCTGACCATCAAAAGCTCAAGTTGATCGATCATATTTTCACTTTAACAAGTGAATGAGCCAAGGTAGATTTAGTTGATATAGGCCACTGCTTGGCGGCAATGGTGCATTAACTTAACATTTCACATACTTATGCATCATTATTATTTAAGAGCTACATCTAATCCCTAATAGTTTATTTAATCCTATAAAGTAAAGACCGCATGTTTGGACCGGCAGAGTAGATGCCTAACACTTTCCCTCTTTATAACCATAGTCCCTTACTTGAGTTTCTAGTCACAAATCAATGAGTCATCTTAGGATAGAGAATCTTCGGATTCTTCCTTCTAATATTTTTTATAGGGTTTATCGACTGTATAATCGGAGTAACTAATTAGTGGTGACTCCAGCTAAATATAATAACCCCACTTTCAATCAAATTATATATGCCTCCCAAAAGGCACCCATGGGCTCAACTCATTCGCCCTTATTGGATCCAATGTCCACAACAGGTTGTAGAGAAAATTTAGATGCTTGAAAAGGACCCTCAAAGGGCAGTTATTAGGATTTCCTAAACTTATTTAAGGAGCTTACTATAAATGTGCCAAGGTATAGAATGAAGGAAAATATGAAGGTAGAATGGAAGAACGGAGAAGGCTGAGGTTATGGGAAGTTTGATTGTCACGGAAGAACTACTTAGAAATTGACTCTTAAACTTAATCTCGGCCACGACGCACTGTCATTCCCTTAAAAGCCATACGCGTCAAAACCTATCGATCCTCTGCCATCTTTAAAAAGCTCTTTGCAGGGCCGATCTATCCTACTAAAGCACAAACTATCTGAAGCCAAAAAAGATACTAAAGTCAACAAGTGTGGTTGAAATTCGGGATATTCAACCATTCTCTTTGACCGAAAAGGGTGTCTAGTTTAATCTTTTCCTTCTCACATCTTGAATCAACTCATATTTCATTCCGCATATACCAGAATATTAACAACTTCCACACTCTCACACCACATCTTCTTTTGCTTTTATTTTTCTTTATTCAACTTAACTCAGGGTCCTGAACCCTACGTAATATAGCTTAACATAGTATACTCTCTATTTTTCTTTATTACACCTACACAGGGGCTTGGAACCCAACACAGTATGGATTAATTTGATTATATTGGAGGTCCTCCTGAAGCCCCCAAAAAACCATATAGTCATGCGAAGCAAAGATTGTGCATCGCCCATGCGAAAAATGGTGCCTAACTCCTTCCTTTCCATAACTGAGGGCACTGCCCAGGACATATGGTGCAGACCAACTCAAGAGTCACTTGAGTTGAGAAATATTCTAATTTTTTACCCTTAGATTTTATGAGTCCTAGCCGATCGTATATTCTGAAGTTGCATTCTGGCTAGTGGCAACTTCAAGTCATATATATTTTTACCTCTGAGACAACTCCACATTTAAATTAAACCAGTAAACCAAAGCAAAATTAATTGTGAAAGCTAAGAAAGCAAGGGCATTTTCGTGCTTGCACAGGAGGGTGTTCAAAGTAAAATATATGATCCATGCAAACAATGGGTTACACCATGATGATCAGTTAGGATAAATCTCATGCGGATTAACTTATTCAGTGAGCCACACCGTACATGGTGTGAGACGCGACCCGAATTCATATATGTGCATGTATGTGTGTATGAGTATGCATCTCATTTATCTTGGTCTCGTGGTCCTACTAGTCGAATCCCAGTGACCCGCGACCCTCGGATAGTGTTTGCGGTCATCCTTAAGTCCGGTCATGTAGACCCGACTCGGATCGAGACGAAACCTGTGTCATCTTGTCCGCTTCGTCGTTGCGATTCCGACGCTGCATCTTGTGCGTCCATCCGATGTATAGATCATAAGTTGTTTGCATCTCATTTTTAGCTCTTAATCATATCATGTGGCTCACTTGAGAGTAGTGCATGTGGCCCCACTTCCTTTTTACACAAGTTCCAACACACACCACACACACATACTACCTAAACCCCATCTTCTACACCACCCACTACCCACACACTACCCATCCCTACTCCAAGCCTATGAGTCTATGAGCATTGTTTATATCACCATAGCATTATGATAGATTTGCCAATCCTAGGAGAGAGAATTCATGATGACTCTCTCTCTCTCTCTCTCTCTCTCTCTCTCTCTCTCTTTTCCAGCAATTTCTCTCCTATCTCTCTTATTCTCTTACTCTCCCTCCCTCCATTGCCAAAAACATCCCCAAGCTCCCTCCATTTTCCAGCTCCCTTCTTCCTTAATCCCCCACTATCTAACCCTTGAAACCCTATCTCCACCATTGATCATTTTCCCTTAGAGCTAGAGAATCTTAGTGTGAAAGTTTGGTGATCATCCTTGGAGGTGGGTGCTCTTCTTGGCTTCTTCTTTCTTTCTTATCATTTCTTTCTTTTCCTTACATGCATGGAAGCATATAGGACCCACCAATCCATGGTGGAGGTCCTACATGGCTTCTAGGATGGAGGCCATGGGCCTAGATCTTACTCTTTTCTTCCATGGTGGGCCATTCTCCATGGACCCACCATGATGTACTTCATCTTCATTCTAGCATCTCCTAGGCCATTTAGGCCTTTGCATGCATAGTGGGGAAAGGTGTCCCCACCCTTCAGCAACTTTTCTTGATATATAGTAACTTGTATGTAACATATGTACATAGTGGATGACATGGATTGTATTCTGGAAAGTCCATTAGTGGCGGGACCTTCCACCAATGGTCGGATCACTCTCCTTCTCTCTCCCTTTCCCTCCTTTTCTTTTATTTATCTCTAATGATATGTGGCCCACTAAGAAGGTCAGCAACATCTCATATCCATCAGGGAGATGGGACGTCCAAGCCCACCTTGTTGGACGTCCAGGCCCACACATGCATGCATGGGTTGGGTGGCCTCTAAACTTGATTTCTCATGAAGATTTTAATATACTAATGGATCTGAAAATTTTCTAACCCATCAAGGTAGTCTCCACTTGATGGATCAGGGCAATAAATCCTTGGATTAATTTATATGGGCTGAAATATGGACAGCATATGTTGCTGTCCAGATTTCAGGCCCAGTTTGAGCATGGCTTTTGAGTTAATGTTTGGATCTGTTTACATGCCCTTTTCTCCCAAATTTCTTTGGGGATTTTGCAGTGCATGGACTCCACTTTTATATGGAATGGGGCCCACACCATTTCTCCCATCATTAAGACCCATGGGATGGGCCAAAGTGGGCTAACTGTCCAGAAATTTCTGGACAGTTCAGCAACACTGTAAGTTGGAAATGAGCATTTTTACCTGAGTTTTTGGAATAAGTGGGCTACCCCAGTAGACCCTAATTGTTGTCCATGAGTAGGACCACCCTTCCCACTAATTTTTCAGGGGTTTGGACAAGTTTAGGCTCATCCCATGTGGTCCCAAACATAGGAATAGTTATAATTCCAACAACATTTCACCCAGGATAGACTGTAATTCTGAATTTAATTAAAATACTTTTGGGTATCTAAAAATTATAAAAATTTACAAAAAAATGGTCCACCCTTGTTAGGATCCACCTACCAATTTTTGGGGCCAACGGACCCCTGTGCACACTGTGACAAGGGCTGTACCGGCACACCACGTTGGGACATCCAGGACAACCAGATTTTTTTGGACAGACTGTTTTCTTTAAATAAATTAAATTACTTCTGAATATCTAAAAATTATGAAATTTCATGGAGGTGTGTCCCACCCATGGAAGTACTAATTACAAAATTTTAAGCCCAACGGGCCCCTGTACCGTCCATGGTGTGACCTGGAGTGGCCCCCCAGGCTGGGGCGTCCAGCCTTAGCTGGCCGTTCAGGCCACTTTGTGGGCCCACCTTGATGTACTTTATATCCCACCATTCATACACGTGGGGTTCATAGGGGACTTGATCATCCTCCCCTTCAGTAGCTTCCTATTGGAGCCTATTGGATGAGTTTTTGGGCCAAATATTCAGGCCCATAGAGCTGCCTACACATGGGGACACCCGGCCCATTGGGCTGCTGCTGGACGTCCAGTCCAGTAGCATGGCCCATCTGATTTATATGTTAAATCTACTCCCTTCATCTGGTGGACCCCCCTTGTGACATGTATGGGCTACCAGGAACTAAAATAAACATATAATTTAATTAATTTTTGAATTTTCAGCAATGCCAGATTGTGGGAGGGCTGGAAGTTCAGCGATAGGCTCATGGTTGCTGCTCATAAATGGATGTTTTGGGGAAGCATGGTCTACCCAATTTGGGGATATTATTACACATATCTTGCCCTATTTTTAGTTATATTTTGGGCTTAATTAGTGCACATTTAAGGCCCATTCCAATTGGGTTTTATTGGACTAGCCTTCTTAGTTATTTGTCGGTTTTTCCTAGGCCCATTGTCTTGAAACTTTTTAATAGGCCCATTGGACCTTTGGGGCCTATATTATCATGCCATTGTGATGGATTTTATGGACGAAATACTCAAGTAGTTGGGCCCTTACTTGCCCATTTAAAATGAATCCATGCTGGGGCCGAGTTAAGGCCTAACTTGTTTTAAATGTAAGGATTACCCATATGTTTGAAATAATGGGCTACCCATTAGGCCCACCACAATGAGCGGATTCATGGCCCTTATGGTTGGGCCCCAAACCTTGTTTAAGGGCCCACCATGTTGCCCATGTATTGGGCTTAGTGTATGGCCTACCAAATCATGGATTGCTTAGGCTTTGGATTTTACTTTATATGCATAGCGGGTTACCTTTTAGGACCCAATTGAGGTTGGATGTCCTCCTTGGTGGCCCTAAGGTATGCCCATAGGGTTCCTATAGGAGGTTGAAGGTCCACCTTGGGCCCTTGATTAGGACCATTTCCTCCTTGGGATTATGACTGTCTTAGCTTATGGGCCATCCTAAAGTACTGGGCCCCTACTAGAAGACTTCCCTTCTCCTTAGAGTATCTGTCTATGTACCTAGACCTTGTCCCTCCTTGGGAACGAGGAATATATATATTCTACAGGTAGCGAACTTACGTCATTGTGACCCATATGCATCATCTGTGTGAATTGATTGTATTGTGTGGTGGTCATAGAGGGATGGAGTTTCTCTCCTTGTGCACATTCAGTGCCTGAGGTTTGTGCATGATCTGTATGTGTGACTCATGCATTAGCATTACATTTCATGATACCACCCTTGCTTCACCAAGGCCTTACCTCCACAGGGATATTCGTGGATGGCTATATGGGTGGACACCGAAAATATTATTTAAGCATACTAGGTGCATAGGATGCCCATAGGTGAAATTTTCAAAACTTTCATGGTACCAAGGATCTGCTCCAACGCCGTGACCGGGTGGAATATATGAGTGCACGAGGGGCTTATACTGTTAGGCTGCGACTTTCACTGTTGTGTAGTCAGTTGGATAGGGGTGTGGCCTTACTCACCTGATGTAAGAAGGCATTAACCAGGTCATAAATGGGTCCGCTACCGTCAGGCCTTGCTGGTGATTGGTTATCCACAGGCGGGTAGTGAGGTCTCTTACGCTCGTTTGACTGTGCGGGGTCTATAAAGCGACAGTCATTTAGCAGTGTAATGGACCTCGATATTTCCTTATAATTGAAAATGTACTTGATGTGTGGATTGGATATGAGCACTGACATTACTTGCATCGCATTCGCATCGACTGTGTAAGCCCCTTCATGCATTGCCTTGGTATGGTGCCCAGTACTCATTGCTTATATTCATGATAAGCCTTGGTAAGGCTAGTAATATTGTCATTGAGCATGTTCCTCTTCCTGTACCTCATTCTATTCTTCTGTGCACCATTATCATACACTTTCACCACCCTCTAAGCTTC
Organism: Magnolia sinica; assembly: GCF_029962835.1. NCBI lineage: Eukaryota > Viridiplantae > Streptophyta > Magnoliopsida > Magnoliales > Magnoliaceae > Magnolia > Magnolia sinica. The sequence goes on from NC_080586.1 coordinate 19,884,169, forward strand.
TATAAGCTTATGCATGATTGATGCATGCAGGAGATCCTAGTGGGTGTCATAGCGGCAGAGCTTGGATTAGAGCTGAGCTTGAGGATCCTAGTGTTGCAGATTTTTCTCTCCTTCTTCTATTATCTTATATATGTCCTTTTGGACCTTATCAATACTTGTAAAAGTTCAAATTCTTAGTGGACTTTGTAATGTGTACCTTGTTATTTTCAGATATACTTGTTGTGATCTTGGGTATGCTCGTATTGAAAATGATTATATTGTTATGAAAATCCTCCTTTTAGGATCTCAGGATCGGAACCTGCCTTAGGAGCCGATAATGGGGTACTACAGAGGCTGTTGTGGCCAGAACCGGCCATCGGGTTCCTTGTGAGTCCGGTTACCGAGTCTGGGGCGTCACACATAGTCATACCATCATTGATTATCCTAATTTTCCCATAAGACGATCATCATTGTGTGATACACCATTTACACATATCGGATATTATACACTTGGAGGCGGATTGCTTGGGTTGCTTGGAGCCAGCAATATCGTTGGTGACCTGACTCTATGCAGCCTATCGTAATGTATGTGTTTTATTCATGCCATCCGTCCATTTTGCGGGCCCATAGCCTAAAAATTGAGGCTAATCCAAAGCTCAAATTGACAACACCAAGGGAATAGTGGGAATAATGACTATAGTTGGGCATCAAGTTGAGTTGGACTGAGTTAAGGCTGACCCATCCCGACCTGGTTTTGAAATAGACCTAACCCGACTCGTTACCAAGTCTAGCATGCCTGACCTGATCTAAGTCTTGGTCTGTCCTAGACTAACCTGGACCGAGTTCAACCTAATCACAAGGATCGAGTCGGGTCAAGTTGAGCTTTTTTGTCCCGTCATTTTTTATACTTGAGTTGAGTTGTTCATAATAAATTTTGTTAAAGACTCAAAAGTAATTTATAAAAAAATGAACAAAGTAAATAAACGTTGTTAAAACCCAAAAGTATGTTCAGAATCTCAAATGGAGTTCCACATACAAACCAATAAACTATTCATTTATTCAATACCCTTTGTATGATGAATGCCTTTGTAGTGTGTAATCAAAGTAACCTTATCCATAATAGTAACGCCCTCCTCTACCTTCGTTGCCAGAATCATCATTTAGTTTTCTTTTTATGGCTTAATTGCAGGAGAACTCTAGGTTAAGTCTGAGCTGGAGGTATCTAAAAGATAGTTGTGTTATCTCTTATGAATCAGATGGTGGAGATGTCTTTCCATCATCCTCATTCATAGATTTAATGAGTTTTTTCAACCTCTTTTTATGATATGATTTGTACGGGATCCAACAGCCTAAAGAATGTAGCGAGACTTTTTAGAAACTTTGATGATTTATCATCTGGTGTATGTCCAGTACTCATGCATGCTTCGACATCATGTTGTCTTGGAGATGATTGATATTGTTGTGGGATCAACTATATGCGGAAATCCCTGAGATCGGGTTGTACATAGGACATGGGGATCAAGGGTTTGAATGACTTACCTAATTGAGACACCATGAATACCAAATAAGAATACCAGAAACCTCTGTTGAAGTCTTCCTTTCCTTCACACCCTTATTCAAAACAGTAGATGGGAATTCGGCTTCTATAGTGGTGTAGGATCGGGGACCCAGCAGTCTCTTATATAAAGTATGTGGAGAGAGAGTTTGACACCCATCACAACTCTTTCTCCCACGCTCCACATCTCTATATCCTTGTTCAACTCAAGTAGCCTTGCATAAGGCTATAGCATTTCGCCCCTAATATGCATTGTTGCGCAGATAGTATGCACAACGGATCACCTGAAGTCGGGCACAACTTTAACACATAATCCAACTGAATGACAATGCAGACCGTTGATCAGTAAGGCCCACCACATAGAGTTCTTACATTCTCCCATTTAGGCCTCATTGAGCAATGTCAATGATTGTCATATAGAATAATGTTGAAAACAAGTTTTAATTTTAAGAAAACATCCAAATGGTTAACTAATGAAATAGTTGGACAACATGAGTAATGTTATTCAATATGGTCCATCAAGACTGTCAGTATCGAAACGCAGTAGTTGTCACAACATTTAATTTAGACGAAGTGAAGCTAAGCGCGATTACAAGTACTTTCAATCTTAACGACATAGATTAGGAACTAGGAAATGTGGTATAATGATTACACACTTTAGTCTAATGATATGTGGCTATCCTTAAGAGGTCCTAAAGCTTTTAAATGTCTCCAACAAGACATGACTGTAGTTCTACTTACTCAAAATTTGCGCATATATATATAGAAGCAGAAATAAATCTTTATATGAAAATCATCCCAAAAATAAAATGCAGAAAACGAGATCTCTAAATGTCTGTGAAAATCAAAATATGCTCAACTCCCACTAACTGAAAATATCTGTGGGATCAATGACTCTCATGGATGTCACATGCTCCTAAAATGGCGTGATAGGGAGCCCTTTAGTGAGCGGATCTGTAATCATCTACTTAGTGCCGAAGAATTCTACAGACACTTGATGATTCTGAATTCTTTCCTTTACAACAAGATATTTGATGTCGATATGCGTCGACCTTGACGAATGCTTGTTGTTACTAGAGAAGGAAATAGTAGCCGAATTATCGCAAAATATTCTCAATGATTTCGGGATATGCTCCAGTACCCGCAAACCTGAGAAGAAACTCTGTAACCATAGTGCCTGATTAGATGTCTCATGACAGACAATAAATTCAGCTTCCATAGTGGATGGGGCTGTGGTAGACTGTTTCACATTTTTTCATGACACAGCTCCTCCCACCATCATGAAGATGTATCCTGAAGTAAACTTCTTAGTATCAACGCAGCCTGCGAAGTCTACATCTGAATATCCGATTAACTCTAACCGATCAGATCTTTTTTATGTGAGTCCGAAGTCTTTCATCTCTGTAGATACCGTAATACTTTCTTTGCAGTTGTCCAATGTTGCATTCCTGGATTAGATAGGTATCTTCCCAACATTTCAGTGACAAAGGCAATGTCTAGTTACGTACAGACTTGAGCATACATGATGCTCCCCACTACTGATGCGTACAGAAATTTTTTTATTCGATTCTTTTTCAAATCATTCTTTGGACACTGAAATAGGCCAAATTTGTCGCCCTTCACACTGAGCAGTCCAAGTGATCTGTCACAGTGAATCTCCATGCCATAAGAAGCTTCACCAAGATCTTTCATTTCAAATCTTTGAGATAAGAATTTCTTGATGTCGCTCAACATCCTGGTATCATTGCTAGCTAGCAGAATGTCATCAACATACAAAATCATCATAATGAACTTACTCCCACTGATTTTAATGTAGATACATTCATCTGCAGTGTTTTCTACAAAGTCATATGAGGAAATTACTTCATGAAACTTTATGTACCACTGTCGTGATGCCTGTTTCAACCCATAGATGGATTTATTTAGTTTACAAACCAAATGTTCAAGCTATTGGCTACAAAACCTTCGGGTTGTAACATGTATACATTTTCATTCAGATCTCCATTGAGAAATGCAGTCTTTACATCCATTTGATGTAACTCTAAGTCCATATGAGCTACAAGAGTCATTATGATCTTGAATGAGTCTTTCTTAAATACCGATGAGAAAGTCTCCTTAAAGTCAATGCCCTCACATTGGTTAAAACTCTTGGCAACAAGTCTGGCTTTATATCTTTCGACATTATCCTTGGAGTCCCTTTTGGTTTTAAATATCAATTTACAACTAATCGGCTTTATTCCAGTGGGTAACTCTACAAGATCTCATACTTTATTGTTTCTCATGGATTTTAACTCATCTTTCATTGCATCAAACCAATGAGAAGGATCAGCACTTTGTTTGACTTATGTAAAGGATTTAGGATCCTTTTCCACCCCTATGTCAAAGTCGTGCTTCTGTAAGTATACGATGTAATCATCTCGATTTACAGACCTTCTCTCTCTTTCAAATCTTCTCAATGGTTTAGCTTGTTGTGTCTGATCTTGATTTTCCTCATCAGTGGTTTGTATATGAGGTTCTACGTGGTGTTCTGCAGAGACTGCAGGATTATCTGCATTATTAATATCCACGTGATCTGAAGTGACTATGACTGGGGTCACAACCCTTTGTTTCTCAAATATAAAATTTATAATGTTCGAGCTCCCACTGTTTTCAGTGTCCTCTATGAATCTGGCATTCTCAGTCTCAACAATCCTGATAGAGTGGGAAGGACAGTAGAATCGATAACCTTTTGATCTTTCTGAGTATCTAATGAAGAAACAACTTACAGTTCTAGGATCAAGCTTCTTTTCATACGGGTTATAAATTTTGGCCTCAGCAGGACAACCCCAAACATGTAGATGTCGAAGACTTGGTTTTCTCCCATTTCACAACTCAAAATAAGTTTTCTTACTCCTTTGTTAGGAACCCTATTTAGTATATGTACTGCGGTTTTGATCGCATCATCCCACAAAGATTCTGGCAATGTCGAGTTCCTGACCATGCTTCGCACCATATCCATAAGGGTGTGATTGTGTCTCTCAGCCACACCATTCTGCTCCGAAGTATCAGGCATAGTGTACTGAGCGACAATGCCACAATCCTACAGGTATCTAGCGAATGGCCTTGGATTGCGTCCCGATTCGTCATATCTGCCATAATATTCACCACCAAGGTCAGATCTGACAACTTTGATCCCTTTATCGAGTTGATTTTCAACTTCAGCATTATAGATCTTAAAAGCATCCACGGCATCTGATTTCTCATTGATAAGGTAGAGGTACCCAAAACGAGAGTAGTCATCTATAAAGATAATAAAATATTTGTGTCAACTCCATGAAGCTGTAGGGAATGGTCACAAATGTCCATATGTATCACCTCTAAGAGACCTACACTCCTGGTTGCAGCTTTCTTTCTAGTTCTGGTCTATTTTCCTTTTATGCAATTAATGCACACTTTATAGTTAGAGAAGTCTAGAGAATGCAAAATTCCTTCTCGCACAAGGCTGTCTAATCTCTCATGAGATATATAACATAACCGCCTGTGCCACAACATGGAGGAATTCTCATAGTCTAGTTTTCGCTTAGATCCCGCTTTATTTCCATGCAAGGTATGAATATTATAGACGTGAGAGGCAATTAAGTCTAACTGGTATTAGTGGTTTATTATAAAGCTGGTTCCAACTTTAATCGAATTAAAGTAAATACTAAAGCTTTTATTCCCAAAGTAGAATGAATATCCTAACTTATCCAAATAGGAAATTAAAACTAAATTACGTCTTATAGACGACACACAAAATGTATCTACTAAATTCAAAAAATAACCAGTCTTTAACTTAAGCCTATAGACTCTTATTGCCTCCACATCAACCTTGACACCATTGCCTATGTATACTGAGCATTCTGCATCAGTTAGTGACCTGGCCTGTAGTAATTCCTGCATGGAAGTGCATATGTGAATAGTAGTTCCTGAATCTATCCACCAGGAATCCGCTGACACATCGGTTAGATTAGATTCAAAACAGACAATAACAGAATGATTACCTTTCTTTATGAGCCAATTCTTAAACCCTTCGCAGTCTTTCTTTAGATGACCCGTCTTTTTACAAAAGAAGCATGGTTTGCCTTTAACCCATTTGCGCTTAGATTTATTTCTAAATTGATTCTCATGGTTTCCAGATGGATGACCAGAGGATCCAATATTAGAACCTTGTTTCCTTTTCCTTTTACCTTTATCCTCTTGCCCATGCCCTTGACCTGAAGTCACCATATTAACATTTTAAACTTTGGCCATCTGTCTGATCCTGTTTTCTTCTTGGATGCACTGAGTGATAAGTTCATCCAATGTCCACATGTCCTTCAGAGTGTTATAGTTTACCAGGAACATGTCGAATTGGGGAGGTAGGTTGTTCATGATTAAATGAATCAGTTGATCATCAGTGAGTACAAGCCCTAGAGAACGGATCTTAGAGACAACCACGATCTGTTCTACAATGTGTTCACGGATATTGTATTTTCTGTCGTAGGATGAGCGAGTCAATTTATTCAAAAGAATGCCCACTTTAGACTTTTTAGATTTCTTGAATCATTTTTCCATTTCAGTTTGGAAAGTTTTGGCCTTATCTATTTCAGGCATGACACCCTTCATTGATTTAGAAATCAAATACTTAATGACTTTCAGGCATGTATCATTTGATCTAAACCATGCCTCCCATTGATTATATTCTGCTTCAGTGGCATTATCAGATGGTTTTGATGGTTCTGGTGTTATCAAGGCAAGATCTAATTGAAGGTAGCTGAGTATAACTTCAATAGCATTCTTCCATTGAGCATAATTAGACCCATTTAGGGCAGGGACTTGATGTGTACTAGTTGGAATTGAGACTGAAATAGAAGAGAAATATATATTTACTCACATCTGTTTATTATTTCGTATAGCAATTTATAAATGCAAACAGAATATTAGGTAAAGTTAATCAATTCATTTGCTAAGGGAGGCATCAACTGAATCATCCAAGATGACGATGGGCCCGACCATCACATCCTGGTGAGAATTTGTTACATCATCATCATTCCTCCTGTTGGAGGTAATGATAATATGTCAGTGATTCTCCTGAACATGAAGCTAAGTAATGTCAATGATGTAAATTTGAGACACTCAACACCTGTGGGTGAAATGAGTCTTTCAACCTTACATTACCACCATCATTTACTTCACTCGTTCATGTGATTGCCAAACGGTAATCGTTTGTGTTTTCGTTACCATTATGCATAAAACGTGAATGCAACTGTATGCAATCCTCTTCATCCCAATGTTACAAGTTTGTACTTGTAAAATTTTCATCGATTGAGGTCATTATGGTGGCTAACACAATCGCATCCAATATTACAAAGACAGACTTAGGATCACGATTATAATCTTGCCTCTTATTGGATTATATCTAAATTAGTCTAATGCGGCCCACAAGATTGTCAGTTTTGATCATTGGAAAATAGATGAACTAAGAGAGAAGCTGTGAGATATGTTTCACTCTCTATGATCCAATGGTCTATGTAAGACTATTAAGGATGGGTAATGGGCCTAAATTAGGGCTTCATCAAAATTCAATCCATATGATCTATACATCATCTTAAGGCACTAATAATTGGTTCAGAATTATCATAAGATGGGTGGTAACATTGAACAATCCGTTTAGATCAAATTTATGATCAGGTCCAACATATATGAGGTTCAAATTATAGTGTATAGACACCTTCGATTGCCCACGTAGTGAATATTTCATATGAGATGCCCACATAATACATTATGGATGGTTTAGATCTATTTATCAATATCCATAATGTAAACATAATGTTTACAATGACAGCCATATATGGATTAGGCCCATCAAAGATTATGAAAAATTGGGCCCATTAATCTTATAGAGGACTAGGCTCATGAAGGATTAGGCCCATGAATATCTTTAGAAGACTAATGGCCCAAGGATTCAGTGGAATGGGCCCAAGATTCAGTAATGGACTTATGTATTTGTCAGGCCCAACTCAAAGATCCAAAGAGTGGATCCGATTAAACTAAAATCGGGTCTAGAGAGTGGATTCAATTTAAACCTGAAATATTGAAATTGAGTTCGAGGACTCGACTTTACATAAGGTTGGTCTTCGACCTAATTCCAGTCGCGAGGAAAAGCAGGTTGTTTTCGATCTGATGTCTACAGCGAGGAAGAACCTGGTCGATCTCGACCTACTGTAAGCATCGTCTGAAAAAGAGACGAATCTCAACAGTTCTCCCCGTCTGCCTCATGCAACGAGAAGAGATTGAGTTTCTCTCATCTCTGTAATCATCATCGAAAAATAGTGGCTGGGGCAACGGCTGCCATTGACAAATGCAAAAGGTCGAGACGCTGGTGATGGCTCCAGATAGAGGAAGAAAAGAGAGGTTGAGACCCATCACCATTGTCTAAACAAACAAGAATCGATAATGGCTACCGGTCCAACAGATCAAGGTGAGTGGATTTGGGATTTAAAATCCCTGACAATGATGGGATCTGAAGGAATCCCTAACAATGGTTAAGCTGGATTTAGGGATTCGAAAATCCCTAATTACTGGATTTGGGGATTCTGAATTCAAAATCCCTAATAGATCTGGATTTGGGGATCTGGATTTTGAAATCCCTAATTATCAGTCTGAATTTGGGGTTTAATCCTGTAATCCCCAATATGAGATTTAGGGTTTTGAAAATTCCAATAATCTGAGGTGCGAAATTAGGGATTCGAAACTCCTAATGGCTGAATCTAGATTTGGGGTTCGATTCCAAAATCCCTAATTACTATTACTGGATTAAGGGATTCGAGAATCCCTAATTAATTAACTGATTTGGGGTTATAGAACTAAAATCCTGAAATTAACTGGATTTGGGGTTTGAATAATCCCTAATTTATATCTGGATTTGGGGATTCAAATTCGAAACCACTAATATTAGAAGTGAGGATGAAAATCCCTAATCGGATACGAAATTTGAAATCCCAATATTCCTGATTTAGGAATTCAAAAAAATCTAATATGGAATTTTGAATCCCTAGAGGATGAATTTGAAATAGATAATCTGATCATCCATGCCTTTGCACAGATGGCTCTGATACCAACTGTAGGATCAATTATATGCGAAAATCCCTAAGATCGGGCTGTGCATAGGACATGGGGATCAAGGGTTCGAATGGCTTACCTAATTGAGATGACATGAATACCAAATAAGAATACCAGAAACCTCTGCTGTAATCTTCATTTCCTTCACACCCTTATTCAGAATAGTAGATGGGAATTTGGCTTCTGTCGTGGTGTAGGATCGAGGACCCAACAGTCTGTTATATAGAGTCCGTGGAGAGAGAGTTTGACACCCATCACAACTCTCTCTCCCACGCTCCACATCTCTGTGTCCTTGTTCAACTCAAGTAGCCTTGCGTAAGGCTATAGCATTCCACCCCTAATATGCACTGCTGCACAGATAGGCTGCATAGTGGATCACCTGAAGTGAGGCCCACTGGTGTACTTTAACACATAGTCCAACTGAAGGACAATCCAGACCGTTGATCAATAAGGCCCAACACATAGAGTTCTTACAATTATATGGTCATTGATGCTAATTCCAAGTTTTGTTCTATGATTTATTTATAATTTTATTCTTCTTGTTCTCTTAATAATTTGTCTTCCTTTTCTCTACTAAGTGTGGGGCGCTTCCTCTGCTTGACCCTTCTTCAATTATAATAGGCCCACTTCAATATCTTATATAGTTGGTTGTATTACGAGAAGGGGTGGTGAAAGCCTTTGTATTTGAGTTGAGAATTGTTCGAAATAAATCTCAGACTTTAGGAGGAGCTTTGCTACATGGAGCAACGTCTCCTCTCTAACAAGTCAAATGTAATTTTAACCGATTTTTTTTTGTTTACAAGTTGTTTTCCACACAACTTATATTACAACTTTATCTTTTCGTCCTATTAGTAGACTTGGGCTCCATAATCCCAAATATATGTCAATGGGTCATCTTTCGATATCATATTCATAGTGTGAATTTTGAAAGAAATAATATTTGGTTAGGCTGTGGAAACATAAATAACGAATGAAGATAAACAAATGCAACCAACCAACCATATGAAAATTAAGAAACATTAAGTCATTAAAAAATATAGACGAAAAGAGAAAATATATATGTCGATAAGTGCTAAGATAGAAAATATCCATCCACCTATCAAATGTTACAATTCAAGTCCACGAATAACAATTGTCAAATTGTCATTAGCAAATGCAAGGGAAATAGAAGGCACTGTCTCATCGTATTTCATGCAATTGTTACAGATATTATCGCATTCTCCTTTTTAGACTCATGTTCCTTGAACTCCTCATCAACAGAATTGCCTTTTCCCCAGATCAGACGCAACCAATCCTATGTATAAATGAGCGATTCAATTGATTCCAGTGTAAGTGAGCTTCAATACTTGTTCATGACTCTATTCCTTGTGTTAAAAATAGATTATAACGTTGTGGTTAAAATTGGAATTGATAATGTCTCATGCCATCAACTAGAGCACAAAGTAATGTGATTCACGAGCTTTTGACTTCCGTCAGTCTAAAACATCAAATTCTTTGTCGTTGTACTTTATAAATGGCTCCTTGAGATAGTGGTCAAGTTCTGTTTATCTTGTCTGTGTTTGGGTCTCAACTTGTGCCATGAAAGATATGAAATCGTTGATCGTATTTCATTATGTAGCAACACTAGAACTAGAACCCACTTGAGGAGTCCGGCCTATGGTATTGTCTTTTGCGACCCCTAGAGTTTATACATAGAAATTGTACAAAATTTAAACAACATCACGAATCTGATCGACCTCAGTGGTACTCTTCTTGCCATACAACTTTCTAAAATGAATATAATATGAACATCTTGTATCAAGGATAAAAAATGACTATAATAGCCATTACCAAACTGCACTCAGACCAATACTTATCAAATTTTAACTGCATACCCGTAGTAATTATTCGTAGAAAGTCTGGTCCACTATAGCTTCTGTACAAAACATCTTTAACTTTTCAAAGTTTTAGCAGAAAAATATTTTTTGTTAGATATTTCCTTCCCAAAAACATTTTCGTTGTGTTGTAAAAAACTAAAAGAAACTTGTGAACTGTTTCAGCTCTTGTCCAATCATCATCAGAAGACAACTATTGATAAGCACTATCACGCTCCGCATAGTGAGAGAATGCATCTCTGAAAGTTATTGCTGAATTAAACATTTCATAAGTTGAATTCCAACGTGTCATGACACCCAGCTTCATCATTTCATGATATGACAAATTCGACCATTTCACAATCCCATTTTATGTATTTAATCATAAATGTGACCCCTGTATGTACTTTATACTCTCTTATGTTCTCGATCATTGGCTCAATTATTTTAAGCCCATCTTTTACAATGAAGTTTAGGATATGGGCACAATAACTAACATGAAATATTTTTTCACTAAAATACAAGTCACAAGTGGCCATAAACTAGTTCCACAAAATCGCTATCACACTATCGTTTGTAGAAGAATTGTCTAAAGTTATCGAGAAGATTTTCTTCTCAATACCCCACTCCATAAAGCATCTATAGATGCAGTCTAAAATTATCAAACCAACGTGAGGAAGCGCAATGTAGTAGAAGTTTATAATGAAATTGCGGCTTAACCACTACAAAAGAAGCTCGAAGATATGTCTAATTGTCTTATAGGGGGTGAATAGGAATTTTTAAATTTTAATTAATCTAATTACGTACACTTTTAAACAATCAAGTAAAGAAATCTTAAGGTGAATAAGTGCATAAACATAGTTAAAATAGTGATATACATCATTCATGCATATTAGCACACATGTTTGGTGCAGAAAATAGATAGAGTATATAATTCAACCAAACATAACAAATAATGAATCAAAACATTCACCACAATGCATAACAATATATAGTGGTTTGGCTACATGCCTACTCTACTCTCGACTGACCCACTCTCTCTTAGAGTGTGTTGACTTTCACTATTCAATGATTTTAAACGAGGTTCATCATAAACCTTCACAACCTACACAATGTTATTATTTGCTCACACAAGGTCTTATCAAGTTCTATACAAGAACTTGAGAAATCCTACACAAGGACAACAACACATACTCTCCCATCGGAGGCCTACGTAAGGACTTAGCGAGTTTGGAAAAATAAATTGTAAATTCCAATCCTGCGGAAAAGTTTTTAGACATAATTGGACTCTTGTACTTACCTACAAGTGAGTGAGCTCCATTAAACACATTGATGAAGATCTTCCAGGTTGTTCAAGAGTCTCCAGCTCCCTTGTATCTCAAATGAATAATGATGCTCTAATGAAGATGCCGAGGTTAATGGGTCAAGGGTTTTGGGTAAATCCTATATAGGTATTAATGGGTCTTTAAGAACTAGAAATGATCTCCTAAGGCTAAGATTTCAATGCTTCCTAGCATATGGATTTGCCAATAAATAAGGTTACTAGAGCATCAATGAATGTCGGAGTTCATTGTTCAATCCAAGCTTTCAATATTCCAATAATTGCCATTAAGATAAGGATTGAATGATGAACTCCATCAGGAAAGAGGGCTAGAGAAGATGGGTATTTACTCTTGCAATTAACTCTCTCAAAGCTCTCTCAAATAGTCACCAAATTGCCAAGGAACAATCATACTGATTTATAGAACGAAAACAACGGTAAAAAAAAATGGACAGAAAACTGTCAGGTTCGATGCCATCAAAGTGACCTTCAATGTTATCGAACATTCTTCGATCCCATCAAAATCAGGCAACAAGATATTCAAATGGTTGTTAGACAGTCTTTGTCGATGTCATCGAAGGGTGGGTCGATGCCATTAAAAAATTTCAAAATTACGACCTGAGGTTGCTGGACAATTTGGGTCCATTTATGATGACATCGAGGAGGTCCTTTGATGCCATTGAAGGGTGGTTCGATGCCATCACAAAAATTCTAATTTTTTGAGATAGATCGGTGGAAAGTTTGAGTACTTTTTCGATGCCATCAAAACTAAGTTTGATGTCATTGAAGCTTAAGTTCGATGCCATCGGAAAAATTAAGATTTTCTATGATTTCTTACTAGACAGTTTGGGCACATTCTCGATGCCATCAAAAGTAAGTTCGATGCCAACTGACTTCGATGCCATCAGAGAAATCCATATTTTCCTTGTTTTGTTGCTAGACTATCAGTGCATTATCTCGATGCCATTGAGGATGTGTTTAATTCCATTCAAGGGGCCTTCAATGTCATCAAACAGGCTTCGATGTCATCAAAGAAATCCATGAAATACTTCACTTATTGCTGGACACACCGACAATATTTAAAATTAAAGGTCTTGTTTTTCCATGGTCTTCAACTTACATAATCATTTAACATCCTTGATTATAGTTCTTCCTAGTTATTTTTTGTAAAGGATGGGCTATGGTATGAGGGATTTAGATATAAGGTTCGGCTAGGTTGTGAGGCTATAGCTTACCTTAACTTGCACTTGAAGCTTCTAACCCTTTGAGCCTTTAATTTTGGGTCTTCTTTGAGGTTCATTTGACTATAAGACTTAGACTACATGCTAATTGACAAACAAAGGCACTTTCATATAACTCCTTTGTAGAGCCTCCATTTGGCATCAATACAGTGGGAAGTTAATGACATATATCCCTTTCATTGATTGGATGTCATCCAAAAATCTGAAGTCAGGCCGATTCGGGAAATTGATACCAACTGTCCTTTTAACTTGACATTCTCGCTTGCATATATCTTCATGCACACTCTCCTTATTGTTGTACAAGAGACATTCTTATATCTGGGATTAAGGCCTCTGGCTAATTTGACAAAAGATGGACTCTCTACCATTTGAAATGGTTTTTCATTTGCAATAATAAATTTTGCCGCCAACTCATTCACATGGTCTTTGTTATGCTTATAGGTGGACAAGGTACCTTGTGAAGAATCTACCAAAGATCGGGTAAATGAAAGCCTCTGTTAGCCTGAGGTCTGGCTTCTCACTTTTTTTTATGACACTTCAATAGGTGTTTATTGAGAGTTATGGTCGACCCGTCTACTAGTGTATTATATTGAGCCTTGTAGTACTTGCACTGTATTTTTACCGTGTCATTCGTTAGGGTTACATTTTCAAAATATTCCCACACAATCGATTTTTTTTCCCTTTTACTGAACTCTAAGAGGTACTAATCTCAATGAGCACCTCTTCATCTTATAGATTTAATCATTTATCCAACATCATCGACGAAGTGATTGACAAAACGTTGGGGGTAGTTAGAATTTCCTCACTAGTCATCTACTAATTGAAAAATACTAAATCAGACTAATACTATAATGCCTTAAAAGTATATACTAAACCTTATATTAGTCACTCATCCAAGGTTGGATAGATTGTAATACTTTCATATTCCTATTTAAATGCCCACACAGAGATTCCAGCAGCATCTCTCCATGTCTCTCTAAATAAGTTAATCTTCCATTTCATTCACATGTCAAATATCTAACCAATGTGAAGATATTTGACATGAGAAATAAATAGGAAGAAACATATCCAGAGAGAAATGGGGAGATAGAGCACAGAACAGGTGTAAGTATTTAAATAGGTTATATAAAAGTATACTATCTGTTATGCCCTAAACCTGAAAATTGGATTCAAAGGAATCTCGATCACCGAATCTGGTGCCGACAGCCTCCACAGTGCCCCATTCTCGGCTCCCAACACTCATATGCCAGGTTTCGATCCTAGGATCTTATAAGGAGGATTTTCCAACGTACATTTATCTCATAAGAAGCATAACCACAAGTTTACCCAAACCATAAAGGCAACATCATCATCACATATCCACTAATATAAACTTTGAATACAATGCTAAAAGGAGAAATACATGTGTTAAAATAAGATCAAAGCTCCAAAAGACAGCTACATGCTCCAAGCTCCACACTGTTGCAACCTAACATCACTTGCACGCATCTATCGTGCATAAGCTTATAGAAAGCTTAGAGGGTGGTGTAAGTGTGTGGACAAGGTAAGCGTCAAGTATTCAATACAATGCTATAATCATACAATATTAGAAATATTGGTAAGATCATGAATCATACGATATCAGAGTAAGCGGAAATATTGACAAGTCCATGATTCAATCAATATCAGAATACGCAATACAGATCAACTATGCAAAAGAGAAGTCATAAAGAGACAAATATCATATGCCGAAGATGCAATGCAATATACAATTCCTGACAAGTTCACAAATACTGTAAGCCGTATCTAGGCCATATAAATGCAGAAACATAGTAACCCAAAATGTCATATACTGTGGGTGTAATGCAATATACGGTGCGAATGGAATGACTATGCTGGAGTATGAAGTCGGGATGATAGTACGTAGTATCGCAGGCTATAGGGTCCATCACAAGAGACTTCTATCCAAACTAGTCTCATACCTAAATTTGGATATTCAAACTCAATCTGGTAAACTCCTGATCTCAGGTTAGTCGCGCGCTCCAACCGAAATCATAGTCATTGTGAAGGCACAAGTAAGAAATAGTTGCGCACCATCAGCCCGAGTGGATAGTGAATGAATGAATGAATTAGTATGCAACTCCTGCCTAATAAGTCCACATATCAATACTGTTAATTTCTGGGATCATCACCGGGGTCTAGTACACTCCAGACTGACTACCGCTCCTGCAGGCCACGCAGCCCAATGAGTGGAAAAGAACTCACTAACCGCCTGCCAGCAGTATACCAATGCTTACCCGGCTCATCGATAGCGGACCCATTTGGGAGCTAGTTAAACTCGGCCTAGCTTATAGCCCCCTCACTCAGGAAAATAAGGCCACACCCCCTCCCAACCAACCATGATACAGTGGGAGACGCGGGCTCCTGGTATTCGGCACTCGGGCGCTCATATATCCACTAAGTCTCGACGTTGGGGTGTCCTCTGGTACCAAGAGGGTTAGGGATTTTCAGCCAAGGCCATCTATGGCAGCCTGATGCTAGAACAAATTTTTAGTGTCCCATCTGGCCATGCATGAGTCATACAATCCAGTCATGCATCAATCTTGTGCATACCGTGCTCTCATGTGAGATAACCTTCGCCTATCAGGGAGTCTCATAACAACCGGCACTATGGCATATGCAATGGTCAATCATATCTCATAACAAACATGCAGATGATGCGTATGGGCATGTATCATGATGCTATCCTGTCACATGCTCATAATCGGTATCAATAACCGACATTGACAATCGACCTTGACAAGTGGACATTTAACCAACATTGCCCCCAAGAAGTGGCCCACATAGAGCCTAACATATAGTGGACCCATGACCTCACATAAGAGCCAAATATACAACACCATGGACCTCACTCAAGAGCTTAATATACATCACGATGAGCCTTTCACATGGGCCTAACATACATCACAATGGGCTTCATTACCTAGCCCTTAAATGCATCACAATGGGTCTCATCACATCAACCTCATATATATCGCATTGGGCCTTAAATACGGGCTGAATACACATTACAATGGGCCTCAAATACGGGCCGTATATACATCACATTGGACCTCGATAATCGGAATGGGAATCGAAATCGGCCTTAACAATCGGCCTCGACAATCGGAATCGGCCTCGACAATCAGTCTCAACAATCAGAATCGGCCTCAGGGAAGGTCATGATGTGGACATTTAACCATCATCGCCTATCAATGTGGTCATTTAACCAACATTGCTCCCAAGGGGTGGCCCTCATAGGGCCAAACATATAGTGGGCCCATGGCCACACACAAGGACCTAACATATATCACAATGGGCCTCACCCAAGGGTCACACATACATCACATCGGACTTCACTCATGGGCCTCAAATATATCACATCGGGCCTCATCAAATGGGCCACACCAATGGGCCTCATATATATCAAGTCGGTCATATCACGTGGGCCGCACCAGTGGGCCTCATATATATCACGTGGGCCATTTAATGGGCCGCAATAATGGACCGAAAATGCATCACAATGGGCCTTGTCACACGGGCTTTAAATACATAACAGGTGGGCCCTGCACATGGGCCATTAATACATCTCAATGAGGTGGGCCCTGCTCATTCCAAATGGGCCCATTAAATGGACAACTTGGATAAAACACATACATCACGTGGAGGCCACGTGAATGGATGGTGCAAATAGAATTCATGCATCAAGGGTCCTACGAATGCACGATGTGGATATGAAATACATACATCATGGTGTGGTCCACGTCCCTGGACTGGACAGAGTGGATAAAACATTTACATTATGGTGGACCCACGCCCATCAGCTGGATAGCGTGGATGAGATCCATGCATCACGATCGGCCCTACATAGCACCGTCTAGACTTGGACGGTGTGAATTCAACACTACATCATGGTAGACCCCAGGCCAACATGGATGAAACACTTGCATTGTGGTAGGGTCCACGTCCAGTGGATTGGGTGGACGGCTAGGGTATAAAACACATATATCAATGGTAGGCCCCACGTGGCACCGTCCAAAATGGCCGGCGCAGATAGAATTCACACATCAAGGGTGGGCCTGGATAGATCAGGTGGGCCCAGACCATACGGCAGATGGGCCCCACCTCCTGGACGAATGGTGTAGATAAAACACTACATCACGGTAGGCCCCACAGAGCTTGCTAACGTGATACAGTTGGTGGGACCTATAGAACTTACTGAGGCCAAAATAACAGCACCTTGCTGCGTGGGACCCATCATCCCAACCTAACAGAGGGTGTGGATACACAATACATCAAGGTGGGCCCCACCCCACACGTACAGCACGTGTGGGTGGGTCCCACGTCCCGCAAAAAAATGTGGTGAAAACTCATACGTTAGATGAGGGCCCCACCGTCCAGAGTCTGGACGGTGTGGCAAAACACATGCATCATGGTAGTGCCACGTGCACTCAGCACGTCTTATGTCATCAAGTGGACCCCACATCCCATGCAAGGACAGGGTGGTTAAGACACATACATCACGGTAATGCCCCACCGTCCAACAGCTACTGGATGGTGTAAGAAAGGGTCATACATCAAGGTAGGCCCCACACATGTGGATGCAAAGCATCCACCAAGGTGGGCCTACGTTTGTGTATATGGATGGACGGTTAGATACACCGCACACCACATGCCAGTCCCTTAAAATATGACGTTAACACAACAACTGTTTTTGTTGCTCGTCCACAGATGGACGATTAGATATAACACATGCTTCCTAGCAGTGGGTCCCACCAGATATAATACAATATAATATTACTTATTATATATTAATTATTATTATTTTTATTTTGAAATGGGGCAGTGTCAGACCCTGGATGACCATGACCGAGCTCACGTGTATCAAGGTGGATCCCTGCACACGTGACAAGTGGTCCCACTGTCCAGAGGTCTGGACGGTGTGAATGATACACATACACCATTGTGGGTCTCACCGTCTAAGTTGCTGGACGGTGTAGACATACCACATACATCAAAGTGGGGCCGACGTGGTCGATGGCGTGGATATATCATACGCATCAAGTGGGCCACACGACATCAAAGGGGGAGAGAGAGAGAGAGAGAGAGAGAGAGAGAGAGAGAGAGAGTGTGTGTGTGTGTGTGAGAGAGAGAGAGAGAGAGAGTCGGTGAGGAGGGGAGGGACCCCGCCACTATGGGCCCTCCCTATATAATACATACATCAAGATGGGTCCCACATATGTGGGCCCTCAAATCATAAAATTAAATAATAAAATCACCCACAAACAATGAAGATTCACCCACCGTTCTTGCTTCTTCTAGACTCCTTGGACTCCTTAGCTCCAAACCTCCAACTTTAATGGAGGAAGTGAGGATTGGATGGCTAAGATGGTGGAGATGGGAGGTAGGGAGGTGGGCCACACACAAAGCTTCTCTCCCATGGATGTTGGGTTGCTTGGGAAAATGAGAGAGAGATGAGAGAGAGGTATGATGTAAGGAGAGAGAGGGATGGTGAGTGATGGGTGATGGGGATAGTTGACTTTGGGGATGGGTGTGAGTGATGGGAGTGATGTGTACTTGATTGATGAGATTGATGTGATGTGTCATAGAGATTCCCTCAGTTTTTATAACGCGTGACGTTTTCCTCGAACTGAACACGGGCCCACATCTCCTAGCCTGGGTATCGCCTCGGCGCGTAATATGTGGCGTCGGAACCGCGGCGATGGCACGGTCGCAATGGTATAAGTTTCGAGTCGAGCCAACTCTGACATATGGGACATGACTCAGGATCGCATGCAAATGCTGATAACAAATCACGGGTCACCAGAATTCGATCGAGAGGACTACGAAATTTTATGGAACAGTACGGGTTAGAATACGGGCCTTACACTATCTATCTAACCTTGAACTATCTAAAATGAGACAATTTGAGCAATTTCTATGCCACTAAAAATTCACTATATCTATGTCTGGCCACATCAAAATCCTCAAATGGCTAACTAATTATCTAATTCACAAAATAAACCACATTAGGCTAACTATCTAATGCAAAATAATAAGCTAAGGAATAAACAATATAATCTATAATTCATAAAAATAAACCACTAATTGTTTAATTCAAAAAAAAAAAAAAATACATTAGCCGTTTAGGGTTTAAGGTTTAGGTTTTAGGGATTAGGTTTAGAGTTTAGGGATTAGGTTTAAGGTTTAAGGTTTAAGGATTAGGTATAGGGTTTAAGGATTAGGGTTTGGGTTTAGGGTTTAGGGATTAGGTATAGGGTTTAGGGATTAGGGTTTACTTTTAGGATTTAGGTTTAGGGTTTAGAGTTTAGGTTTGGGTTTAGGTTTAGGTTTAGGGATTATGTTTATGGTTTAGGGTTTAGGCTTTATGTTTAGTGTTTGGGTTTATGATTTAGGTTTAGGTTTAGGGTTTAGAAATGGCTTAGACTTAGCTAACCCGGACACACCACAGCTAGTCCAACTGCACCCGAGCCATCCAGTCGCACCACAACCAGCCCGACTGTACTCAAGCCAACATAGATGCACCACATGATCCATACTTAGCTCGATCTAACTTGAGCTAGCCTGACTGCACACCACAACTAGCCCAGACGTACTCGATTTCAACCATACCCAATCTCAATTTCATAACTCACAAATTAGAAATTAATAAAATAAAAACTATAGAAATTAGTAAATTACCTTGATTAGAGGGAAAGTTGGGTGACTGGTTGGGTGCGGTTCATCCGGATGAGCTGCTGCGGCGTTGCCTGAGTCAAGATGAGTGGTTATCGGGTTTGAGAGATGAGGGAGGGAGTGTAGAGAGAGAGAGAGAGGGAGGCCTGGCGGGTGGTGGTGGTGGGTGGCTGGCGGTCTTGGGAGAGGAGGAAGGAGGGAGGGAGAGAGATTGGGTTGGGTGCGGTCAGGTGGTGTGTAGGGTAGGTTACACACACACACACACACACACACACTACCTGAACCCTAGTTGAGTCGAGTTTCGGATCGAGTTGAGTCTGAACAAGTTGTGTTTTGGGTCGAGTCAAATTGAGTTTCACTCAGACTCGACTCGGTTTGAGTTCAGATTGGGCGAAGTCTACTTGGTTCGAATAGACTCACCCACTCAGTTCGGGTCAAGTTGAGTCGGGTCTGAACGAGTCAGATGAGTAGAGTCATCCGTGCCCAACTCTAATAATAACGCCTACCATTGCAAGCCTCCCAAGGCTCACTATGCTTTTTATTTGCCATCCAACCAGTTTGTAAGATCACACAAATTCAGACCAAGGGAAAACACAAATATAGCTTAATCCAAAACTTTTGTATCCCAAAGAAGTTTTCAATGGTTGGCATTCAATCCCCATGGTGCACTTGAGCTTTGAATCTGCCTCATTTTAATGATGGCAAACAGATGTACAACTTGGATGAAACACACATCAATGGTGGCCCCGACAAATTTGGATCACTTGGATATCTCTAGTGATGGGATCTCCCAATAATCCACGACATCTACATGTTGTTGAAATTTAGTGGTTTTTGAAAAAATTTAAATTTTCAAAATTTCGGGATTTTGCCGCCAAAACGCTTTTCTAAAAATTTCAAATCCAAAAAGCACGGTGTGTGCTTTGTCCCACATCGGAAATGGTTGAAATCCTTTTGTGGTTTATATGTGGACTTGTAAAGAGTATTCTTACTTGGCGTTTTGGATGTGGAGATGCTCAAGGTGTGTGTTACGCTTGCGCTCGGGCTCGGGCATGAGCGAGGGTGAGGCCGTGGGCAGTGTGGCTGTAGTGGTGTTAGTTGGCGCACTTTACACTTTGCACTTCGCACTTGCGCATCGTGTCGCAGAGTAGTCGCTCCCTCGTAACCTTACACGAACCGTCGCGAGACGGTGCGATCGCGGTACGATAGGTCTGGTCAGTGCCTGTGTGCGATGGGGTCTGAAATGGTCTGGGTTTTATAGGAGACTGAGAATGGTTGGATCATAAATCTAAAACGTTCAGCAGTTTCTGAAAATGGCCATTTGCCTTGAAAGCCACAACGGTCCTAAAACAAACGGACCATGATGATCCAATGGTCAGATCCTTTGATCCGACGACTAGAAACGGCTAGAGTTAATGATCAACGGTTAGAAACGTTTTCCAAATGTTCTGAACCATTGATAGCCGCCTAGCAACGGTCCACTACCTGATGCCTATATAAACCAGACCATTCCAATCCGATTTCATCATCTCAACACACCATCTCTCCCATCAGATCAGATACAATCCAAACATCGATTAGAATACTGTGAACATCTCTACTGTTCTGAGTCTGCTACAATATATCTGCTGCGTTCAATTATTCCATAGTAGACCTATTGTGATTGTTGCACGCTGGATCCAAATAAGGCTTGTCTTATCCTGGAAGCAATTCGCCTACAACCCATCAGCAGTTGATAAGGGGGTGAATTACGCTTTAATAACAGCGTATGTGAGACCTGACCCGAGTTCGCATGTGTGCATGTGTATGTGTGAGTATGTATTCCGTCCATCTTGATCCCGCGGTCCTACTAGTCGAATCCTGGTGACCCATGACCCTTGGATAGTGTTTGCGGTCATCCGTGAGCCCAGTCATGAAGACCCGACTTAGATCGAGTTGAAACCTATGTCATTACGACCGCATCGTCGCCGCGGTTCCAACGACGCGTCTTGTGCGTCCATCCGATGTGTAGATTGTAAGTTGGATGTATTTCATTTTCTAAGCCCTTGATTATGATCATGTGGCCCACCTAGGGGTGGTGTGCATGAATTTCTAGGTAGGTCCCATCTCTTGGAACTATTTCCAACACACACTACACTATTTCCAACACACACTATACACACACACTACCTAGGCCCTATCCCTACACCACCCATCTCTAAAACACTACCCACTAACCTAAAAAGCCTATTAACCCTACAACATTGTTTCTAACTCCCTATTGCCATTATTTCTTTTCTCTATCCAAGGTAAGAAACTCATGATTACTTAGCTTAAAAGAGATTTTTCTCTCTTTCCCTCTCATTTCTCTCTCTCTTCTCTTCTTTCCTAGCAACCTTCCTCCAAAAATCTCCAAATTCTCCAGCCCCTTCTCCTCCTTTTTCCTTTTAATCCATCCATTAAAAACTCATCTCATCCATCTATCTTGGTTCCTTGGAGCATTTGGAGCTTGGTGATCTAAGTTTTGGTGAAGATATTTAGGTGGGTGCTTCTTTATTCCATACAATATCCTTTCTATAGTGTAGATCTTCTTCTTCTTTCATTCGGAAAGTGTAGGACCCACCAATCAATGGTGGAGATCCTACACAATTCTTTAGATGTGGCCAAATGGTCCATCTTATGCATGCATGTCTCATGCATGGGGTTTCCTCTTGATGGACCCCATCATGGAGGGTTCTCCACATTCCATAATATGATGGGTCATCTAGACCTTTGCATCATGGTTGGGATGGTATCTCATCCATTCATCTCAAGCATAGATCATGCATGATAAAGATCCATGGTGAAATATAGATGGAAATGCAATGTATGGGTGTGATTGTGTTGAGGAAGGCTCAATAGTGACGGAGCCTTCTCCCAATGGCCGGAATGTTTTTTCTCTCTTCTTCTACCTTTCCTATGATTGCTGATGATGTGTGTGGTCCACTTGGTGGGCCTGGATAGTCCAGAAAAGTCCAGCTAGGGTGTGGGACATCCATACCCACCTACACTATGGTTGGGTGTCCCATTTGCTGACCTTTATTGATACATGCAAGTGTGGTAACCTTGAAATTTATTTTGGACATTTGTGGGGCCCACTAGGGAAGGCCATAGCACCTAGTTCTTGGAGTATTTTCCCTTTTTATTTAACTTATATAATTAATTTTATCCAAGTACATGTTGTTGTCCAGAATTTTCTGGACAGTTTCTGGTTGATTTTGGACCAGATTTTGGGACTGTTTGGGGGACTATTCATAACCATCAAATATACTTTTCTGAAAGGTAGGGATCTTATCTTGATGTCCCCCAAATTTCAGCCCCATCTGACATTCATTGGGGTCCCAAAGGTGTGGTCCAAGTGAGGTGGACAGTCTGAATTTTCTGCACTGTTCCAGCAGCAATCCACCTTAGACAGGTTAGAATTCCAAAATTTATTAAAATATTTTTGGGTGTGTAAAAATTATAAAAATTTACAGAAAGGTGTACCACCTATGGTGGGACCCACTTACAAAATTTTGAGGCCAATGGACACCTGTACACACCATAATGGTAGCTGGACTGGCCCATTATAACATGGTGTCCAGATCAGTCCGATTTTCAGGACAGATTGATTTCTTTAAATGAATTAAAATATTTACAGATATCCAAAAATTCTGAAATTTTTTGGAGGTGTGGCTCACCTATGGGAGTGTCACTTTGTAAAATTTTAGCCCCAACTGACCTCATTGGGGCATCCAAAAGAATGGACCAAGATAGTTGGACCGCCAGATTTTCTGCTGTGCAGTCCAGCAATATGCCTTGATAAAACCATAATTCAAAAATATTTCCTCTGATGGTAGGCCACCTTTTTGGGTTTCCTCTCATTGTATGCATGA
The DNA here is from genome assembly GCF_029962835.1 of Magnolia sinica. Taxonomy (NCBI): domain Eukaryota; kingdom Viridiplantae; phylum Streptophyta; class Magnoliopsida; order Magnoliales; family Magnoliaceae; genus Magnolia; species Magnolia sinica. The sequence goes on from NC_080586.1 coordinate 19,907,844, forward strand.
TGAGGGGCCTTGGCCCTCAATTTTCAGAGTTTTAGAGGCCCTGGACTACAATGGAGTGCCCAAATTTAGGACAACAACATGTTATAATTATGCTTGGCCTTTGGGCTGAAATTTTGAGGAGTGAGGCCCACCACATTGTGAAGATCTTAGAGGGAATAATTTATACTTTTGGTTCCTTAAATGTTGGGCTTAATAAATGCACTTTTGAGGCCCACTACAATTGAATTTAATTGGGTCCACGATTGTAGCTAGTTGTTGAACTCTTTAGGCCTAATTGAGCTGGAACTTTCCAGATAGGCCCATTGAACTCTTGGGCCATTTTACCATACTATTGTGTTGAGTTAGTGGGCTAGATTACACAAGTAGATGGGCCCTTGGTTGCCCACCAAATCAACTTTATACTTGGGCCGGGTTGTAGGCCTAACTCACTTGACTAAGAGCATGACATTTGCCCATGTGGTTTGAGCAATGGGCTGCCCACTAGGCCACCATAATATATGGGATTAGTGGCCTTTATGTTGGGCCCTGACCTTTCCCCTATGGGCCCATAATGGTAATTATGAGTTGGGCTATGTGTGTTTCCCTTGGAACCATGTTCTGGATAGGCCTTAGGCCTCCCTTTCTAAAGCCCAACATGAGTGTTTGTGGTATGATTATGGCTGTCCATTTCTTATTTCTGATGTTGCGTGAGCCTTGGGCCTTGATCCATGATTAATTAGAGATGGGCTACCTCTTGGGGACTACTTGTGGTTAGATGTCCACATTGGTGGCCCTAAGGTAAGCTCATTGGCTTGTATGAGTGGTTAAAGGTCCATCATAGACCATTGCTAGGCCCGTTTCATCTATTCAGGCCCATACCATTGTTCTCCTTAGTCTCGTGGGCTACCCCAGGTATATGGGCCCCCACTAGAGGTTGTATTCGTTATAAAGAATTGGTTAAGTACATAAACCCTTCATGGTTAGGTAGAGAGTTCATCTTCACCTCATTGGCACCCCTATTCATCTTCATGGCCCACTCCCATACGCATCATATGCATGCTTGGTTGAGGTGTGATTGGTCATGGTTGTGTCATTGTGTAGGATATGTTGGTATCTCCCAAAGAGATGGATGCATGGGATTAATGCATGGGTGATGATGTGATTCATGCATCTGGCATTGCATAGCTTGTGGATATCCGCCCTTACTTCATCAGGGCCTTACCTTCACAGGGGTATTCGTGGATGGCCGTGTGTCTGGACACCGAAAATATTAGTTGAGCATACCGAGTGCATAGGATGCCCATGGGTGAAATTTTTAAAACTTCCATGATACCAAAGATCTGCTCCAACGCCGTAACCGGTGGAATACATGAGCGCACGAGGGCCTTATACCGTTAGGCCGCGACTCCCACTATCGTGTAGTCGGTTGGATAGGGGTGTGGCCTTACCTGCCTGGTGTGAGGAGGCATTGCTAAGCTGAGTCTGACCAGCTCGTAAATGGGTCCGCTATCTTCAGGTCTTGTTGGTGATTGATTGTCCACAGGCGGGTAGTGAGGTCTCTTATGCTCGTTTGACTGTGCGAAGTCTGCAGAGCGGCAGTCATTCAGCAGTGTAATGGACCCCGGTGATTTCCTTATGATTGGAAATGTACTTAACTTATGGTTTGGATATGAACACTGACATTACTTGCATCGCATTAGCATTGGATGTACAAGCCCCCCCTTCATACATAGTCTTGGTATGGCACCCATTACTCATTGCATCGCATTTATGGTAAGCCTTGGTAAGGCTAGTGATATGCTCATTGATCATGCTTCTCTCCTTATACCTCTTACTATTCTTTTGTGCATCATTGTCACACACTTACACCACCCTCTAAGCTTCTATAAGCTTATGCACGATTGATGCGTGCAGGAGACTCTAGGTAGGCGTCGTAGCAGCAGAGCGTGGAGTAGAGTTGAGCAGTGAGGACTCTAGTGTTGCTGATTTCTCTCTCTTTTCCTTTTATTCTCATGTATGTCCTTTTGGACCTTATGGATGATGTAAAAGTTTAAATTTTTAGTGGATTTTGCGATGTGTGCCTTTATTATTCTCAGATATACTTGCTGTGATCTTGGATATGCTTGTATTGGAAATAATTATACTGTTATGAAAATCCTCCTTGTAGGATCCCAGGATCGGAATCTACCTCAGGAGTCGAGAATGGGGTACTACGGAGGTTGTTGCGGCCAGAACCGGTAATCGGGTTCCTTGTGAGTCCCGTTACCGAGTCTGGGGCGTGACAGCGTAATTGTTTATGTGATTCAGCCTAGTGAAGAACAAATTCATATTTTATTTTTATTTTTTGATGTATTCATCAATATATTTTATAACACATGTGACAAGAAAGAAATGGACCCAGATTTGGTCGAGCCAAAAAACAGAGTTTGGTGAGGCCTCTAACAAGATTTGGTTGGTATAAGCCACATATGCTTCTTTCTAACAGAACTCGGTACAAGCCACATGTGCTACTTTCTAACATAACCCCACCCTCACCTAAAACCCAATTACTGTGGGGCCCACCTTAATGTATGTATTTTACATTTACATTGTCTATCCATTTTAATGCATGAGGTGAAAAAAGAAACAGATCCACGTCTCAAGTGAACCATACCATAAGAAACATTGGTGATGGGCCATTAAAGACTTCTCGTGGGCCATATAAAGTTTTGGATCAAGTTGATATTTATTTTATCCTTCATCTAGTTTTATGTGACCTAATCAACGGGTTGAATAGTAAGTAAACATTACAATGAGCCTTGATAATCTTTTAATGTTACCATGGGATAAGCCTAATTCCATGCTATGTTTCGAATATGGTAAGATTCATTATTTGGTTTGCTATACATTGAATAGATATATCCACCATCATTTGAAACTATCGGAAATAGCACGTGTTATATCCAAATCATTCATTTGTTTTGTAACCTCATTTTATGGCATGGGCCTAAAAACGAGGCAAATCCAAAACTCATCTGGCCCCAAAGAAGTTTTCAACTGTTAGTGTTCAATCCCCACTGCTTTCTATGGTGGGGTCCACTTGAGCTTTAGATCTACTTGATCTTTTGGCCCATGCTCTAAAATGATCTCAAAAAATAGGTGGATGGTGTAGATATAGCCCGCACATCATGGTGGGACCTACACAACTTGCTAACATTGACTGGAATTCGCTCGGGACCAAATGCAATTTCGTACAATCAAGCTTTTCAATTCTTCTCAAACATTGAGGGGAATTAGCACGGGATCAAATGTAACTTAATCCCACCTAACCTCATCTAATACCATGCGCCAAACCCGCCCAGGACTTTTGCAGGAAATCCACGTCCCAGTCACTAAGGCGAAGATAACACATATTCTATCCGGCCATGACATGGCGCAATTTCATCACCTGTCAGGTGTGCCAGAGTGAGATCATACGGTCAATTACATGGTGGACCTACTGCCTTTCAGAAGTTGGCGGCCCTCTCCAATGAGGAGCGGATTAGGTGAGACACAAGTATCCACCGAGGTAGGTTGGACCCCTTACTATGGAGCAAACAGCTATGTATGTCCCTTAAATCTACACCGTCCAACTATTTTGAAAGTTCATTTTAAGCCATGATCCCATAAACGAAGCTTATTCAAATCTTAGGTGGACCACACCACAAGAACAGAGTCTTGATTGAATCCCCACCATTGAAAACTTCATAAATTTTACCGGAATGTTTATTTGCCATCTAACCTGTTGATGAGGTCACAAACACTTAAATGAAGAGATCACACCAATATCAACTTGATGCAAAGCTTTCGTGGCCCACAAGAAGTTTTTAATGGTCATTCACTATATTTCCAGTAGTATGGCCATTTGGGATTTGGAACTATTTCATTTTTTTTATCATGCCCTAAAATGATCTTTCAATACGGATGGACGGCACGGATGTAATCACATACATCACAGTGGGCCCCACAGTCAAGGGTCCCACCCAGCTAGGTTAATCTGTGGTCTCACCTAATCCGCTCCCGATGATGAGCTTCTGGCGGCCCAAATGCCACGTCACGGTGTGACCGACTCTGGTGTTACCCAGGCGGAAGCGGATTGCCACGTCCGATCAGATTGGCATAGAGGCCCACCGTGATGTATCTGTTTATCCACGCCGTCCATTCCTCATATCATGTTAAAGTATGGGCCCTGATCGGGAGGCGCACGCTCTTCCTACGGAAGGTGTCGTGGACGATTCCCGTTCCGTAATCCAGGCCGACTAAGTGCTGAGACTGGTCATGGATGCGCCACGTGCCAAAAAATGAACCCTTCATACGACAGAGCTCTTTTCCTGGGAACCGTTGGAGTTGGCACTGACAGCTTATCAACGGTTACTATGTTTTTCAGCCACATGGCCTTACTAGTGGGGCCACTGCTCCCTACGTGACACATCGCACTTCTACCCCACGGTGGGGTTCACGAATTAAAGGTTAGGATGATTTTATGTGAACGGATGTTCATCCCCATTGCCATCATTCTTCTTATAAACCATCGGAGTAAATTTTATACAAATGGTGTATTCGGATATTTGAAAAGATTTTTCAGCAAATATTAGTTGGAACATATCAAACGGTGAAAATTAATGTTTGAATGACCAGTGGAAAAATAATCATAAAAAAACAATTACAAGACCAATGATAAAGGGAGAACCCGAGGAAATCAAGTAGTGGCGAATAGTTATGGCAACTGCCGGAATATGGAAGTAACCCAAATGGTCAGATTAAAGTTATAAATAGTAAATGAATTCAGCAAGAAAAATTGTCTTATATCAATTTAAACAAACTAAATTTATTTTTCAATTATTAGTCCATTTACATTTAATAATATAATTATTTACTTCTTTGTCAAGCAAATTACATTCTTAGTATAATTTTTTACATTTCTTGGTATCGATCCCTAGTAGGGGTGGCTAACATGGAGTTTGTGTACTGACATCAATGTGTACTAACAAGCTAACCCAAAAGAAAAAAAACCCTGCTATTTACATTTTGTAGTTTAATTAGTAGCATCAACTAAGTAGTTGGTAATGTTTATCTGTAATTTGAGTTTATGGTCGCAAGTTGGATTCAAGTGGACCATGCTACACGAAGCAGTGGCAATTGAACTCTCATCATTGAAAACTTTCTAGGGCCCACCATGATATTTATTTTCTATTTAAATTATTCATCAAGTCACATGAACTTGGATGAATGGAAAACATAAATGCCAGCTTGATCCGAACCTTCTGTGGCCCTAATAAATTTTCATGATTGGATTTCAATCTCCATTGCTTCCTATGGTGTGGTCCCTAATAAATTTTCAATGATTGGATTTCAATCTCCACTACTTCCTATGGCGTGGTCCATCTGTGCCTTCCATCAACCTCTGTTTTGTTCATGCCCCAGAATGATCTTTCAAAATCAATAGATTGCGACAAAAATATATATATAAATCATTACCATGCTGCCTTTATTGTGCCTTTATTGTGGGGCCGAGCTTGATGTTGTTCTATATCCATGTTGTTTATCTATTTTTAAAGATCCTTTAAGAGTATGATCCCAAACGTGAAATAGATCAAATCGTAGATGGACCATACCAAGAGAAATGGTAGTGACTAATCATTAAAAACTTCTGATAAGCCACGAGAATTTTGAATAATGCTGATATTTGGTTTTTTTTTTTTTTAGTAGTTTTTTATCTTCATCCAAGATTGTGTGACCTCATCAATAGTTTGGATGGAAAATACACATTATCGAAATACTGTGGTAGGCTCAAGAAATTTTTTAATGGTGGGGCGTTTCATTATTTCTTATAGCATGGCCCACAAGAGACTTGGATCTGCTTTATTTTTGGGTTCATGCGCTAAAATGATATGAAAAAAATGAATGAATGGCATAGATATAGGTTACATATATCAAAGTGGGCCATGGGAAGGGCTACACAGTTTGGGGTGATGCTTAATCTGTTCTGGAGAGAAAAGTTAGGAAAGGAAACCTTATTTCCCAAGGGTCTAGGTGAGAAAATAAAAGCATACTTTTGAGAGAAAATTAACAGAGTAGGAAATTGAATTTCACTTCCTTTCCTATGGTTTTAGCGTTTGCAGACATAAAAATCCTATCCCCTTTACCACCATTTCATTTCACTGAATCCAAATAGGCCCTAAGTGAAAATCTCCCATTCCTCAGGTAATAAAATTGATATTGTTGAATAACGTAGGATTTTGTATGATTTTTTCTTGTGAATCAATTGCAACCCACCTTTGGAAATCAACTATTTTGCACCGGTGTTGATGGAAATCATCACCACCTTTAAACAAAATAAAAAAACAAAATAAAAAAAATAAAAAATCTTTTAATGGTGAATCTTGTAACTTGTCATGTGCATACGACATCTAATCCGTGCAATATATTGGCCCCATCATGACGGCCACCTTGTGTAAAAACCAGCCCCATCCAATTATCCGTTGGACCACACTTGTGCTTTGTTATTTATCGGTGACTATCAAATGTTTTTAATCAGGCCCACCCAATGAATGGGTTATGCTGATTTTTATACAAGATGATTCAAATGGTGCATCCAAACTATTGAAAGGCTGGAATATCTCGTGCATGTAACATGTTGGAAGTGGAGGCAGATTGGGTACTATCCTCACCCATCCCTAGCTACGTTCAGACAGGGGCTCTAAGGGACTACTGTGATGTATGGGTTTTATCCACACCGTCCATCCATTTTACCATATCCATATCATTTTAGGATACAAGCCCAAAAATGAGGTCGATCCAAGGCTCAAGTGGACCACACCACAGGAATCAGTGGTTATAAGGTGAAGGTTAATTTCCATCCAACCTGTTCATAAGATGACGTAGACCTATATGAAGGAAAAAACACAAATACCATCTTGGTCTAAAACTTCTATGACCCTCAAAAAGTTTTCAACCATGTATTCAATCCCCTTGTGTGGCCCACTTGAGATGAGGGGTGGATAGTAACTTATAATCCAATTGATTAGACTTAGACTCTCTTTATGAACTCCCACCCATATTTTGGTTATCTTGCAAAGTTGTTTGATTAGCACTTTGTTTAACTTAGAAAGTTTTTAATTGCTGTTTGTTTTACACCTACCTTGGAAAAGTCCATGCTAACCACACGATTGCTGCAATAGCCCATGCAATGAAGGGTGATATTGGGCCAATGATCCACCATGATCATATCATGTGTACATATAGCTACAGTCACGTGGCCCAACATATAAATCCCCACTATAATAATGTATGAAAATTTCGTCGTAGAACATAATGTTCACGTGGTTTACATTGACTAGTAAACAAGAATATCATTTAAAAAATAATATTATTTTCTAAGGAATGGAATCATTCATCAAACAACCATGGAAATGGCTAATATTCAAAGCTTTGATTAGGCATATGAGAAAAATAAGGCATTATTTAAATGTCAACTTTAGATAAATTTTCAAATCATCTAATGGTTTCAACACATGGCCCATCTAAAAGTCTATTTATGGAATCATTTGACTACATCTTCATTGAATCCCGCACATCTAAACCAAGTTGTTATTGCGTTGTTTGTCCTTGACTTGTTGATGCTTGGGTTCAAGATTTATGATTTGTTGATGCTTGAAATCATCTATGGAATTATCTGCCTCTTTCACACGAATGTGTTGCCCTTCGAAAACTTGACTAAGTGTCTGACTGGGTCGGGTAAACTTGAAGACTTGACTAACTGTCTGACTGGGTCGGGTCAACTTGAAGACTTGATTGAGTCTTTACTTGACTCAATATTTTAATAATTAGTTTAAAGTATTTGGTATGATAGGAAAAAATTAAATTTGTTGGGTGCAACTGATGTAATAAAAAAAAAAAAGTAAAGCAAAAAATAGCTCAATTGCTTGTTGTATTGTGGTTAGAGGTGTCAACGAACCAGGTTAGGGCTGAGCCAAGCTCTATCTAAGCCTAGTCACGAGCTAAAATAGTCCAACTTGAGCCCAAGCCCAAAATGGTACCGAAACGCAGAGAGGGGAGAGGCAGAGGTTAACATTGGCGACGGCTACAATAAGATGGGGCAGCGGTGCCGTGGTTGTTATCAAAGGGGAGAGGAAGAACATGGATGACAAAGAGACAAGAAAAGAAAGAGAGAGAGGGAGTGGCTTGTTTGCCACGGTTGTCGATGGCATCATGGCCGCCAATTCTAGAGCTTACCAATGATGGAAAGAGAGAGAGGGAGATAACTTTGCAAGCCCTAATAGGTTGGGTTGGGCTAGGCTGACGGGCTTTTAGACATCATTTGAGCATGACCTGATTTAAAAACAGACTTGAAGTTTAAGCCCATGCTTAGTCCTGGGGTTTGATACTCTAGCCTAAGCCCAGCGTAAGACGAGCCAGGTGAGGAAGCCTGATAGGCTAGCCCGGCCCATTGACACCCTTATAATAAAAGCATGGGCAATTGAGTGAGATGAGTAACTCACTTGAGTCACATCATGTATGTTAAGTCCCACGAGTTTTCAAGTTTTCAAGCCGATTAGATGAGTCTCGTCAAGTTGACTCAATCGAGTTTTGAGTCAAATTACGGCGTTTTAGAACTATGGCGATACCATCCCATCCCATCAACTTTCACATCCATACACTAATTAAATAATTATACTTTCCAATAGTCTACTTTTACTAATTAAGTTTAGTGATTATAATAACAACTTTCTAACTCCTGCCTTTCCCTATAAATAGGGAAACCACTAACTACCCACTTTCCCATGGTTGGATGAGTGTGTTGGTGGGCCAGGTTTGAGTGGGGTCCACTAAGGATGTCCCAATTAAACACATTTAAAAACCAGGTTAGTCAAGCCAGGTTGAGTTGATTTTGAGAGGTCCATGCCCAACCTATTTCAATATTAAAGTTGAACTTTTCTTCAGGTTTAAAATTTGGACCCCCACCGTTTAATTTGTGGGTGGGGCCCAGTGACCCACCAAGTCAACGGTAATTAAATTGCATGATCTTTTCGGTGTATTTATGATGAGGTAAATTCATGGATATGAGACACATCCAATTTTCCAAGGCAAAAAAAAGGACTTTATGAATTTGCAAAATTAAAAAAAACTTTAAAAGCAATAAAAGTTATTTCATTGCAATGAATACTTAGACATTGCCATAAATGTTATAAATGCTCTGGAATCCAAGGATTTGTGGCTTGAGCTGCCGACTCTGGGATTGGCCAATTCCAAATTCAATGAAAATTCATGAATTTAACCAGTGTATGAATTTATTAAATTTATAATTTTATTTTCTTGATTACAAATAAGACCTTAATATATAATATAAGTAGTAGTGAATAATTCTACAAAGTGTGAAAATTTTGAATATTGAAAAAACTTGAGAAGATATTTTTTAATAAGTTAGTAGTATCTTATTGAAAAAACATTAGAAGATATTTTTAAATAAGTTAGTATCAAATTCACAATTTATTTATTTAATTTTATTATTGGGTCCTTACTCTTGCTCGGGTGGTAGACTCTCGGGAGTTTCAACTCCCGGTTGAGGGTTCGAGTACCCATAGGTGGTGAAATTCCACCAGCGTGAGTGTGTGGGGTTGTGTGTGCGTTTGATAAAAAAAAATTAAAACTTAAAAAATAAAATAAAATTTGAGAATTTTATTTCCTTGATTCACGAATGTATATTTTAAAATAAGTCAGTAGTAGATCTCTGTGTCAACATCATATTGCTGAAAATTTTCTCCCTTCCCTTTTCCATGGGTGGACGTGCCACGCCCTACTCTCTCAATTATATTTTAAGAAGAGAAATATCAATCCAATATGCAAGCCCTAGTGTGGGAACTGAAATAAGTGATGTTAGGAACCGGGAGATGTGATTGGTCCAACCCACATGTGACATCCAACCACTTTCAAACATGCTTTGCATGAGAAGGCGCTTAGGTGGATCCTCGGATCCATCCAAGTAAGTGGATCCCCTTATTGGTGGGCCCATCCTGCCTTACATCCATGCCATTCATCCATTTTGACAACCCATTTAAAATTATGATTCTAAAAATTAAGTATACCCAAATCTAGGGTGGACCACATCACAAGAAACGGTCAGGATTGACCATTGCAAATTTCTTGTCAGCTACAAAAGATTTGGATGATATTTGTGTAGTCCTTTCATCCAGGTCTTTGTGACCTTATCAATAAGTTGAATGAAAGATAAACATTATGGTCACCCCCAAACTTTTTAATGGCGGGTATTCAATCACTACTGTTTATGTGGTGTGGTTCACTTGAGATTTGGATCCACTTAATTTTTAACATAATGTTCTAAAATGAGGTGTTAAAATAGATGGACAAGGTGGATATAAGGAACACACATCGCTACATGGGCCCTGTAGTCAAGGATCTACCAATGCTGTGTCTTATCCCGAATCTTGTTTTACCAAGGGTCTGTTTGGGCCGTGGGATTTGAAGGGATTAGGTGGGATGGGATTCATCTGGTCCTGTGCCAATTCCACCCCATGTTTGGGAGGTAGGGAAAAGCTTGGAATTACATTAAATGGAATTTTATTGGGTCCCGTGCCAATTTCACTCAATGTTAGCAAGTTGTTGTAGGTTCCACCATGATGTGTGGGCTATATCCACACCGTCCACCCATTTTTCAAGATTATTTTAGGGCATAGGCCAAAAAATCAGGTAAATCCAATGTTCTAAAATGAGATGTTAAAATAGATGAACAAGGTGGATATAAGGAACACACATCACTACATGGGCCCTATAGTCAAGGATCTACCAATGCTGTGTCTTATCCTGTAACTTTATCTATTACAGTGGCACATGTTCTAATCAAATTTTGTTTTACTAAGTTTCATTAGTGTTTTTTGACATTAAGGATTTTAAGTTACTTATGGTACAGTAGGTGTGCTCCATCAACAATGGGCCCCGTGGATGGTTGAAACATGCGGATGCAATGCCACGTGTACCAGGGAAATTCGCAGCACCCCCACGAGGCTTGCTTCGCTAGATCTCAAATCTAGATCAACACAAATAGAAAAGTACACACATGACAAATGTGAAACTTTTCTAATTTTCTGATTGAAATATAATAAAACATGATTTTTCTAGAAAAGTAATGACACCGAGAGAATAATAGAATTTCGCAGTCACGATCAGCTGTTGCCGATAAGATCTGTTTATTTGATGCACAAATAAATTAATTAATTAATTAAAATAATAATAATAAATAAATAAATAAAATGCTTATTGAACATGAGAAGTGCCACAGTATTCGCAGAGCACTGTAGGTAATAGTGCTCCTAGGTGCAGTGGGACACTTAGAAAGTTCTATCCATTGATCTGGGTCGTTCATCAACGCACATTTGGTGGGCCAGCATGGAAACCTCACATTAATTTGACAAACATAACCATTTGATCAATGACCTTAAACATGGACGGTCTAGAGCATTTGCACAAAAAAAAAAAACCCAATTAACAATTTCATCCATCTATTTGTTAGGAGACATCATGGATTGCTTATGATTCCAAAGAATCAGTTCTTTCAGGCAATCGTGACCATCCCATTCATGTCTTGTAAAAAAGGATGGCTAAGAAAATGAGTTCAAATTAAGAATGAATAGATCATATGATCAGTGTGTTTTTTTACATGGTAGACTATGAAATGCATTCTGGAATTAATGAACAGTTCAGATCAATTGATTGAACTGTCCAATTGAATTGATGCGGCTAGGATCACTAGAGCATTTCTCTTCCATGCTGCGGAACGATGGAGTCCCGTTCCAGCACTGTATGTAAGTTACAGTGCTCCTGCTTACATTTGGACACTTGAACAGTCCATTCGACCGTTCTGACGTGGCTTCAGTGGATTCCGAGAACCACCGAGCTCGTTGGCTCCAGGATTGTGGGGCCCACTTTGATGTATGTGTTTTATATTTAGGCAGCTCATCTGTTTTTCCAGCTCATCTTAGGACACAAGCGAATAAATAAATTTAGAAATAAATAAAGCAGATTGAATTACAGTGGATCACAACACGGGAAACTGGCCTAATCTAGCAAACACTATTAAAAGCTCCTCCGAGACTACGTAAGTTTTGGATCAAGCTGATATTTATGTTTTTTCTGTATCCTTTGTCCGGTGGAAAATAACCATTATAGTCGGCCTTATAAAGTTTTTAATGGTGAGCATTTAATCACCGTTTATTTCCTGTGGTGTGGTCCACATGAGATTTGGATCTACTTCAATTTGGGCTCTAGCAAAATTGATGGATGAGGTCGTTATAAAACAAAAGTGGCCTGCAGTCCTAAAAACATTGGTTGGTTTGTCTCCAATTTCCATAGTTACATAACATGGATGAATGTAGACTAGGTCAACACCACCCCCAGTGTGTTGATGTGTCGGGCACTTAGCTCATCTTACGGCATGAACCTATAAAAGAAGTAGATTCAAAGCTTAAGTGGACCACATCACATTAAGTAATGGGGATAATGACATCCACTGTTGAAATCTTTTTAAAGCCAACCATAATTTATATTTCTCATCAACCCTTTGATAAAGATCACTCAAAGTTAGATGAAGGGAAAACACAAATATTAGCCTAATCTAAAACTTCTGTAACTCTTTAGAAGTTCTTAATGGTGGCCATTCAATCACAATATGACATCCGTGTTTTCCCTTCATCCAATACATGTGAACTTACAAACAGTTTGGATGACAAATAAGCATCATGTGTTCTTAAAAAAGTTTCCAATGGTAGGTATCTTATCCCTATGTTCCTTGTGGTGTGGTTTGCTTAGCTTTGATTATACTTCAATTTTGGCTCATGCCCTAAAATGAATTGACAAAACGGATGGACAGCATGGATAAAACACATACACTACGGTGGCCCCTAAGAGTCCTATGTTAGAGTAATCGTGCAATCCTGTCCTCATGTGACATATGTTGGGGGCCGTTGTACTAAACCTTAAGATTTAGCCTCCCAAAAATACCAGAATTATCGGATAATAAAGCAATTAAATAAATCAAAGCATAAACCACACAATACAAGAGATTTTTACATGGAAAAACTTTAAAGAAGTAAAAACCATGGGACCTTGTCCAGATCAACAATCTACTATGAAGTAGAACGTTACAACCAATCATAAGTACACACCCGCTTGGATCAAACTTTCTTCACTCACACAGGAGTGGATAAACAATAAGAGAATAAAGAAAAAAAAGGAGAGATCTCACCGATTATGAGGACATAGCGTTGAGATATCGAGTGCACAATAGATCACCTCTATGAGCATAACCTCCCTTCCACATGCTTCCTCTTCTTTTCTTTTTTCTTTTTTTTTTTCTCTCTCTCACCTTTGATAGCCTTAATCCCTTTAGTAAACCCTTGTAAAGCTTTAGGAAACCCTCTTACATTACCTAGAAAAGCCCAAGGAACCCTTATTTATAATTTAGGCAACTCCCTTCCGCACCATGGTGAAAACCGCCTTAAATTTATGCAGTCCGCAAAAAATTCGGACATGAATCTGCGTAACCTCGACTGGTCAAGCAGCGTGGAAAAATAAACTCAATTAGTCACTGGACTTTGAGTCGAGCACCACTCTCGACCGGTCGAGCGACGAGGAGAAAATCCCTATCAAATCTCCCCTTTTTCGACTCCGGAGGAATTCACATTCTTCAAGTCAGCTCGGTTTCTATAAACCTCAAACTTATCCTTGAATAAAGCCTTGGTCATCATGTCTGACCCATTATCGTCCGTGTGAACCTTCTCAAGTTGTAATACCTTCTGTTCCAAAGTATCCTTGATCCAGTGATACTGAATCTCTATACGCTTCGACTTGGAGTGTTGACTTGGATTCTTGTTCAAATGTATAGCACTTTAACTATCGCAATAGACCATGTGTTGTTCCTGCTTCAGGCTAAGTTCCTGTAGAAACCTCTTCATCCAAAGCATCTCTTTACATGCCTCTATGACTGCAATGTACTCGGCCTCTGTCGTCAACAATGCTACGACCTTCTGTAGCTTACTCTGCCAAGAGACCACTCCCCCTGCAAACGTGAATATGAACCCCAATATAGACTTTCTAGAGTCTATATCACATGTCATATCTACATCCGTGTAACCCTCTAACACAGGTTTTTCATCACCATAGCATAAGCTCAACCTAGATGAGCCTCTTAGATCTGTAGTATCCACTTCACTGCTACCTAATGCTCTTTACCAGGATTTATAAGATACCGGCCGACAATAATAACCGCATATGTTATGTTTGGGCGTGTACACACCATAACATACATCAAACTTCCTATTGCTGACGTTTATGGTATCTTTTGCATCTTATCCACCTCTGTTTTCATCTTGGGACACTGTCTATCGCTTAATCTAAAGTAATCATCCAGTGGAGTACTGACCGACTTCGTTACATTTATATTGAACCGCTTTAGGACTTTCTTAATATACCGCTCTTGTGACAGCCAAAGCTTCCTGCTGCTTCTGTCACGGGTTGTCTCCATTCCTAGGATCTGTTTAACCGGGCCCAGGTCTTTCATGGCAAACGACTTGCCCAACTCCTGTTTTAGCTTGTTGATCTTTTTAATGTCTTTTCTCATGATGAGCATGTCATCAACGTATAATAGCAGAACTAAAAAATCACCACCTGAGAACTTGCACATGAACACACAGTGGTCTGATTCCGTTCTGTCATACCCATGCTTTAACATGAACGAGTAGAACTTCTTGTTTTATTGCTGTGGAGCTTGTTTCAGCCAATACAAGCTCTTCCTAAGCCTACACACCATATGCTCTTTGTCCTTGACTTCGAACCCCTCTGGTTGATGCATGTAGATCTCTTCTTCTAGAAAGACAGTTTTAACATCTAACTGCTCTATCTTCAGATCTATGCTAGCCGCCAACCCAAGCAACACCCGTATGGATGTCATTTTCACCACTAGTGAGAATATCTTCTCGAAGTCTATACCTTTCATATGACCAAAACCTTTCACCACAAGTCTGGCCTTAAACCTCGTATGTGAATTCTTCTACTCAATCTTCTTTCTGAACAATCATTTGTTGCTCAAAGCTTTCTTACCTTTATGCACTTTTACCAGATCATAGGTGTGGTTCTTATCCAGGGATTTCATCTCCTCTTGCATAGCTTTCAAACATTTCCCCTTATGCTCGTCGCTGAGGCCTCAGAATAATCTTCTGGCTCTCCTCCATCAATGAGCATAATGTATTCATGCCGCGAGTACCTCTTGGACGGCTGTTTATCCCTAGATGACCTCTTCACCTGTGGCTCAACAGGTGGGTCAAGTGGAGGCTGCTCCCCCGATCCATCTTCTGTAGGAAATCCCTCGTCCGTGCCTTGCTATACTCCCTCGTTATCAAGCATCACGGGAGGAATGATCGGATCCATATCCTCTAGCTCACTTGAACTAGGCTGGTTCTTCTCTGGCTTACCAATGTCTTCTATACACTGATCTTCAAAGAAAACCACATCTATGCTCTTGACAAGCTTTTTCTTGGTCAGATCCCACAATCTATGACTGAACTTTTCATCACTGTACCTAAAGAATACACACTGTCTGATCTTCATATCAAGCTTGGACCTCTCGTCCTTTGGTACGTGAATAGATGCCCTGCATCCAAACACTCTGAGATGATTGTACGATAGATCCTGTCCAGTCCATACCTTCTCAGGTACTTCTCCATTCAATAGGGTTGATGGAGACTTGTTTATCAAATACACTGCCGTGTGCATTGCTTCTCCCCATAATATCTAGGGCAGCTTCGTATGGGATAACATGCATCTGATTCTCTCAACAATGGTGTGATTCATTCGCTCAACCACACCATTATGCGGGGGGTCTTGGAAACTGTTTGTTTATGCCGTATACCCAAGGATTTATAATATTTATGGAAGTCACCAATGTATTCACCACCATTGTCAGTGCGAATCCACTTCAATGATTTACCTGTCTCTCTCTCGACCATAGCATAAAATGATTTTAACACACCAAAGACCTCGTCATTGAATTTCAAACATAAACCCAAATCCTTCTAGATGCATCAAAAGTGACAAAATACAATGCCCCACCCAAGGTTTTTGTCTTCATAGGACCACAAACATTAGAATAAACCAAATCTAATGCATGCACTTTATTAAAAAACAGATTTAACATATGAAACTCTATATTGTTTTCCTGATAAACAATCAATACAGGTTTTGAGCGGTATACCTGTCACGTCTGTAAGGAGCCGCTTCCTCACTAGTACCTGAGCCATTTTTCACTCATGTGGCTTAGACGCCTATGCCACATGTCAATAGCTGAATCTTCCGCTGCGTTCAACCCACCTTTTCACATATTGACACTTGCCTTGTAAAGGGTATAACACTTCTTTCCTCTAGCCGCGATCAATGAACCCTTGATGAGCTTTCAGTGCCAACCAACAAATTGACTTTCATAGCTATCATCATCCAACCTTCATGTCGACATCAAGTTGAGACAAAGGTATGGGATATGCCCACATCCCTAAGAACCAATGTACAACCCACATCGGTCTTCACACAAATATCACCGACCCCTACGATCTTCGATATGCCAGAATTTTCCATCTTCACGGTCCCATAGTTACCTGACTGATAGCTTGTGAAGAAGTCCATGCGTGAAGTCGCATGAAACGAGGCTCCCGAGTCTATCATCCAGTCAATATCCTGACTTGTAACCATGAGACAAACATCATGATCTGTTGAAAGAATAACTACAACGTCGCCATCTGAAGTGACCGCAGTAGAATCTGATTCATTTTCCTTCTCCTTTTCTCTTCCTTTCTTGTCGTTTTTATTCTTACGACATTCATGCTTATATTGGCCATTTTTACCACAATTCCAGCATTTAACATCTTTCCTGGTATTCGAATTGCCTCGTGATTTATCTCGGGCATTCCCTCCCTTTTTGTTCTTTCATTCCCCCGTTCTTGTGTCACAAGAGCCTCTTGCTGAGTAGACCCTTGAAACTTCCTCCTTATCTCCTCATTGAAGAGACAACTAGTTACCTGTTCCATGGATACCTTTCCGTCTGGCGCGGAGTTACTTAGAGACACTACTAATGTCTCTCAACTATTAAGCAATGAGCTAAGCAATAACAGATCCTGTAATTCATCGTACAGGACTATCTTCATAGCGGAGAGTTGATTCAATATATTGCTGACTTCATTCATGTGTAACCACCATCTTTAAACTTGAGATTCACAAGTCGTCTTATCAGAAAAATCTTATTACCGGCTGTCTTCCTCTCATACAGCCTTTGCAATTTTATCCATAAGCTAGCGGCTGAGGTCTCTATAGACACATGATGGAATATAGAATCGTCCAACCATTGTTCAATAAACCCCACCGCATTTCGGTCCAATTTCTTCTAATAATCATCTGTCATATCCTTTGACTTTGCTGATATGCCTTGAATTGGAGAATACAAGTCCTTGCAATAAAGCAAGTCCTCCATCTTAGCCTTCCATATGGTCCAGTTAGAACCATTGAGACTGATCATCCTTGATGAGCCACCTTCCATAATTTAGAACTGATCCCACTCCGTTCAATGAACTTAGCTCTGATACCACTTTGTTGGGGGCCGTTGCACAAAACCTTAGGATCTAGCCTCCTAAAAACATCAGAATTATGGGATAATAAAGTAATGAAATAAATCAAAGCATAAACCACACGACACAAAAGATTTTTACGTGAAAAACCCTCAAGGAGGTAAAAACCACGAGACCTTGTCTAGATCAACAAGCCACTTTGAAGTAGAATGTTACAATCGATCACAAGCACACACCGCTTGGATCAAACCTTCTTCACTCACGCAGGAGTGGATAAACAATAAGATAATAAAAAACAAAGAGATCTCATCGATTACGAGGACATAGAAGCGCTGAGATGTGGAGTGCACAATAAATCACCTCTATGACCATAACCTCCCTTCCACAAGCTTCCTCTCTCTCTTTCTCTCTCTATCTCTCTCTCACACACACGCACATTTGATAACCTTAGTCCCTTTAGCAAACCCTTGTAAAGTTTTAGGAAACCCTCTTGCATTACCTATAAAAGTCCTAGGAACCCCTATTTATAGTTTAGGCAACTCTCTTCCACACCGTGGCGAAAACCGCCTCAAATTTATGTAGTCTGTACAAAATCTGGACATGAATCTGCGTAACCTCAACTAGTCGAACAGAGTCCTCGATTGGTTGAGCGGAACCTCGACTGGTTGAGCAGACTTCTCGATTGGTTGAGCAGCGTGAAAAAATAAACTCAATTGGTCGTTGGACTTTGAGTCGAGCGCCACTCGAATGGTCGAGCACCACCCTCGATTGGTCGAGTAGGGCACTCGACCGGTCGAGCGACGAGGAAAAAATCCCCATCAACATGTTCCACCATTCAGGACCGTTCTGACCATATCATCAATGACTTATAAACCTAGTGGTCCAGCACATTTTTAGAGAAGTGCTGTCGGCCATCATGAATTGCACAGGGTTATACATGATCATTTTTATCAGCAATTTCTCAGCACCCCATCATTGGCTTAAAAAAGAAGTCTAACCCATGGATGGATAATATCACTTGATCAATGCAATTTTCACAATAAATACCATGCAATATATGCTAAACCCATTGAACAGTCCAGATTGATTGGACTATCCAAGTGTCCCATGCATGGAAGAGCATGATGACTTGTATTGCTTTCAGAGCACTGGATCGTTCCTCTTCAATGTCACATGCTTCAAGTGATCGTGTGTATTATAAAAGAGGGAGCGGCTTAGGTGTTACCCTTAAGTGCGGCCCACCTTGATGATATGTTCTGCATCCACGCCGTCCATGCATTTATCCAGCCCATTTTAGTTCGTGTTCCAAACATTAAGCAGATCCAAATCTCAGGTGGACCACATCACAGGAAACAGTTCCACGTTAAAAACTTCCAAAGGCCCATCATAAGGTTTTCTTAATGTTTATTTGCAATCCAACCTGTTCATAAGGGAAAATACAAATATAAGCTTGCTACAAAACTTTCATGGCCCATTAAAAGATTTTAATGGTTATTCACCGTTGTTTCTAGTGGTATGATTCAAATAGGATTCGAATCAATCTCATCCTAAATTCCTAAATTGATATGGAAAAAGATAGACGGCTTGGATATAGAAAAAACACATCAAAGGTAGGCCCCACACTGTTAGTGTAACATCCATTAAAAAAGTGCATTGTCTAACGGTTGATTTTGATCGCCAATCACGTCAAATAGAATTTTCATGGCCCGCGCAGAAATCTCAAAGATATGATGTTAATGAACCCAGAACTGCTGTTCTACAAGAAGAGATGTTCTAGAACATTCATGAAAGAAAAAAGGACACCGATTATCATTTATCTGGACCATCCATTTGGGTGGCCCACCTTCAACTGCAAATAGTTCAATGGAATCAATTTCACTGGACTACCCTAATACGATCCAAGGTCAGTAGAATGGACGGCTGTCAATAAAGTTCGCAGATTGGATTACTGTAACATAACGGTTAAGATTGTTGGACCAATCAACTGCCACTGCAGCGATAGTTGGCTGGACCCGATCAACACTTGACGGTACAGATTGATATCTTTCCCTGTCCACCGTCCATTCTACAAATGGATGTGATGTGCACCGTAACACAGTACACAGGACTTGTACCAGATTATGCTACCGGTAGAGGAAGACGGGAGCAGGCGGAATCTGTACAGAAGCGCGACCCGGTGCCTTAATTGGCTGACCAGTTATTGCCGGTGACTAGCTCGCGCACCAATACAGAGCCGTACTTTTTCCCTCAAGACCGTACTAGGCGGCTACTGTCAGTTTGCTGTTGGCAAGGGCGCGACTGCACTGATTCTCCGGAACCAGCGATGTGGGTGGTACCCTGATGTTCGTGTTTTATATCTAGGCCGTTCATTCGTTTTTCCAACTCTGATGGATACAAATCTCTGATGGATCACACAATAGAAAACAGTAGGGATTGAACATCCACCATTAAAAACTTATCGGGTGCCACAAAACTGATATTTGTTCTTTTCTCTTCGTCAAGTTCTATGTGACATAACCAACGGTTTGGATGGTAAAATAAACATTACGGTAGGGCCTGTGAAAATTTTTAATATTGGGCGTTCAATCACCTATGTTTCTCATGGTGTGGTCCATCTGAGATTTAAATATACTTCATTTTTAGGATCATGCTCTAAAATAAGCCGTTGAAATGGATGGATGAAGTAGATAAAACACATACATCATGGTGGGTCCCAGAGCACCGACTACTACTGAGATCTTAGGGGGTGTACCAGAATGAGACATAGGATCTTACCCAACGTGTGGTCTGCTATCAGGACTCACTCCCGTGAAATTGAGGGTTTCCACTAGTTACACGTGCCAACTAGGGCGCAAGTGTATAACATCCATCCATCCATCAGGAAGGGTTCAATAGGAAACAGAGCGTGGGTCGAAAATATGGCCAGTAAAATAGTGAGGTAGGCTGCATCATATGAGAAGATATGTAAATATTGTAAGATCATGATGAACGGACCCGATTTCGCACATGTGAAGAACATTGTCATATATGCCGCGAAGAAAGTTGTCATTTCCACGCGATGGGTGCCGTTTGCATTCCTGCGCCACCTCCACATGCTGACAACGATACCATCTCGACCGTTGGTCGTCGGGATCTGATGTCAGGCGTCCATTCCAAGCACAGGGACAACCGAGGCACTCGAAGCAATCCCCACGAGCTGTTCCCCGTTTCGTGGTGTATTAAAACCACCTCCACGAGAGTGCCGCCCGGGGCCCACTCGTACTTGTCCACGTGTCGACACACGATTGGTCCACCACAAAATGTCAGGCTTCGCGTGTCCGTATCCTTCAAACCTCCGGCTTTTCCATGTCTCTCCTATGACAGGCAATTACAAAAGTAACCCTATCTTTTCTTAAACTAACGAATCAATCCCTTCAGGCATGACGAGATCCTGTGCGAGTCATGCACATTTTTCGAAAGGGGTGGTGACTATTTTCCTCACACGTGGCACTGATATACCTCCATCCACACCATCCAGATTGTGGTTCCTATCATGCATGTATCATATATATAAAATCACACTCATTAAATAATCCTTTCCATTTAATTAATAGATGGTTATAAATTTAACTGCTCAATGGACCAAATTCGAAAGGAAAAAATCAGATGGTTAATATTTTCTTCTCAATGAAATTTTAAATTAAGGTTTGTGTAGGTCGGATTTACGTACTCCATGTTTAATTTTGAATAATCCAAGCTATTTTTTTAAATGGTACAAAACTAGTATTGGAGCATAATGTTCTCCCAATTACTAAAATGCCCTTTCAAGTGTAATGACGAATTTGATTCGTTATTCTCGTGACTATTGTAATATTGCCGCACAAGGCTCGTGATTTATACGTAGGAGATCCGGTACAATGGGGAGGAGGCAAAATTTCGTACTCCCAAGTTAATCGTATATTAAGCGTGTGTATGATCTGAACCGTTCATTCATCATAAAGCTTCATAGATGGTCCATAAGGCTCAAATTGTAAGTGGCGGTGAATGATCTTCTGCCTCTTACCATATGTAAAATGTAAAGTGCCTTGAGTTTGTACAAATGGGGCCGTCGTTCATTTATCCAAGCCGTTGATTGTTTGCTCCTCTGTGATGGTCCATGCCCCCAGAATCTAACCGGCATTGAGATCTGAATTCATTGATCTGTGGGCTGCGAATCAAGGATTAACACAAACATCCAAGGGTCCGGATTCAGTGGGAAAGGGTGTTGGCTAGAATTTTGGGGCATCGTCCATTAACATCAGGGTTCATCAAATCAACGGCCTGGATTGTTAAACACATGCTCCACTCATGGGAACAAACCTCACCTCTCAAAACAATTTGAGTTTGCTTCCTACTTATAAATTGAGCCAGGTGAGTTGAGCTGTACATGAGCTGAGTTAGCTCCGTTAACCTGCTCGTCTTCGAAAAGCTCGGTTTGACTCGGTTCAAAATTGAATTCCAACTAAGTTAAGCTGAATTTTGAAGCTTAAAAAAATTTCAAATTTGTCCAAGTTCCAATTGACTTGGATCGACCTTGGCTCAAATCAATGAAGTATTGTTTTGATAGCTCGGTGACTTGGCTATTTTGACATTGACGGTGCTCACAAAGTGTTTGATGAAATAACTCAATGAAATATTGTTTTGGGTGCATACAATCTCTGCCTGATCGACGGGTAGCAAAAAAGTATGATACGAAACATATCATTACAAGAAAACTATACATGATAAAACCAATTTGGATTTTAATTTTGATGATGCTCATCAACTATTTGATAAGATATCTGTAAATTACTACTGTTATTTTATATATTGTGAGAAATAAAAAGTGCACTATTATGTTTGAGAAAATGTTGGTCAAGCAGGCTCGGGGACTGAGACAGGTCAAGTTGTGCCAAGCTCGACTTGGTTGAACTGGCATTCAGCTTTACCTGTGAATGACATGGGCGTGGGCTGAGAGGGAGAAATGACCAGGTGGACGTGCAGATGTGGCAACACGCATGTACGAAGTCTGGACAGTTCATCATGTGGTACTGCCGTAAACACGTCCTGACACAATAAATTAGCCCAGTCCAATTATCCGGTTGGCCATGCGGGTCAAGGTGGGCCCCACCTGATGAATGTCCCGGACCTGTCATGCACGTGCCAAATTGGCACACGAGCTGCGAAGCCCGTCGTCCATCCCACGCCAGAGCTACTACTACACTCTACATCTACTGTAATTTTGGAAGGGCACTTCCGTCATCCACGGATCCTTCGGTCTCGCATTCAACAGAGTTCTGATAAAGAGCAACTGAGTGAATTGTAGCTGGTATACATATGAGTCTTTCAACCGTACACGTATCATTTCACCTCATATCCGAACCGTCAAAATGGTGGAAACCATTTTAATTGGTTACGATTAAATACAATCATAACCACTGATTAATTGAAATTCATTCGGTGAATTCAGACCGTTCACTGCTTTCCATTTTACACTCCATTTCATCTCCATGTATAGACCATTCAAAATCATTCTTTCAATGTAAATTTTCGATTATAATCCATCCAAATTGGTTCCCACTATTTGCACGGTTTGGATTTTAGCTAAATGCCACGTGTACGGTAGGGATTCTTATATACATCGTAGCAACGGCAAAATCAACTGTCTTGTATCAAAACTCTAACTCACCATGCAGGGACAGTCCGGTGATTTCGAACAAAACCAGGGTTCCTTAGCTTCAAATCGCATTCGATTTTCTTCGGTGATGTTACCCTTCCAAGCACTTGTTTAACCGGAATAATATGATACGTGGCAAGCGTCTTTGCACACGTACACAGCTTCTCAATTTTAGAAATTTAACCTCACTTTTCAGAAATCTAGACGGTTGGTACGTTGAATATCAATCTAGATGGATCATTACTTAATAAAAATTCATCATAGAAAAATATTAACCGTTCATTATATGTCATCCAGATGGACAGTTAATAACAGAAAAAATGAAACGGTCCACCTTAAACTGAACAAGGTCCCTATATTTTTATCTGAAATCCTCCATCAAGGTGGGGTTCAATAAACCAATGGTCTGGATTACCAAACCATGGACCTCACCTGTAAAACGTGCGTATAATTCGAAAGATGCACCTACTTATAGTATAAATCCCTCTTATTTAATTCCACCTTTTCCTTTCTTTGGCGGGTATAAAATAGAAAGGACGAAAATGCCCCTACAAACATCACTGCAATGCTTCGAGAAAACAGAGACAGAACCACCAAACAGAGCACAGAGAGAAGACGAAGGAGAGGAAAAGGGCAGCGGCAGACCAAAACAACCCCAAAAATCCCCATTTTCTCCTCACGCCCTCTCCTTCTCTCTCCAAGGAGAATCCTCCTCAGATCGAACCCTCCAGAACCTTCTAGAAGAAACCTCCCCCACCTTGTAAATTCTCTCTTCCCATTCTACCCCTCCTCTCTCGATTCTCGCCATGAACATCTACGGTCAGATTCCTCCTCATTCAATAGAAGGGTCCCAGTCGGAGTGGAACTCTCCCGCGCCCGAAACGGGCCTTGAAGGTTTGCATTTGCATTTCCGCCTCATTTCCCGTCCATTTCGCTCGAATTTCATTCCCATCGAATCTAGGGTTTTAAAAGAGAGACTTGATTGCATTGTAGAATCCATGTGGCAGTTGGGATTGGGCGGTGGTGGCGGCAGCAGCGGAGGGGACCCGTACCCGGAGCGGCCCGGCGAGGCGGATTGTGTCTACTACATGCGTACTGGGTTCTGTGGATACGGTGCCAGGTGCCGTTACAATCATCCACGTGATCGTAGCACGGTAATTCTCCCTCCTTTTGTTTGTTGGAGTGATCAGACGGCTCCTGTCCGATTGAATCCGTTTGATCTTGGAATGATTGTGGGTTTTGTCTGTTGTTGGTTGTGATTGCCTGTAATGGGAATTTGAGTAAAATGTAGTGAAGCTGGCTCCGTTGGAAGAATCTGAGTAGTGAAGATTTAATCTTTTCCTGTCAATTTGAAATTTGGCTATGGGCCTGTTTGGATGCATCACTTATAATCATTGGATTGAATACATGTGGTGAAAAGGTTAACATTCATTTGGCGCCTGTTTGGGTGACCAATTTTTTTCCTAAGCTGCATCCTGAAAGGGTGGATTTCTCCCAAACTGCCGTTTGAATAACATGAAATTGGACTTTGATGGTGGACTGGATGGAGCACATCCCGTCTATCCTTAAAGACGGAAAAAATGAAATTGGAATCTGAACAATGAGAAAAGCTAATGAGACTGCCATTTCTTCCGTTATATAATGTTGGCCTTTGATATTGTGTTACAAGTCTCCCTAAACATAAAAAGAGGAATTTGTTTAATTCTTTTAATTTTTTATTGTTTCCTACAACATTTGATCGTTGGTGTCTTTGTTAGGTTGCTGGAGTTGTTAGAACTGGAGGAGGTGAGTTTCCGGAACGGGTTGGCCAACCTGTATGCCAGGTATTTTCTTGTCAAGGCCTTCTGATTAAATCCCAATAATGACACAATGTGGTTCTGTGTAATTTGACACAAGATATTGGCTAGAGTATGGTTGGTGGGCTGTCAGTGCAGATTTTGGTGGTTATTAGCAAATATTCAAATGAGAGCTTCAAAGTCTGATCTGCTTAATGGTCTTCTCTGGCATTGCATGCTGTCAACATCAACTGGCTGCAAATTCCCCTCAGTTGGCAGTGGGAAATAGGTTTACTGAGGTGTACTGTGGGGCCTGGCTGGGCTGCATTGACATGTGAATCATGTTGGTAATCATCTATTGTTGGGTTCCTCTCTATCTTGCGAAACCAACTGCTTGAGCATGACCTTTCACGTTTGTGGGTGCTTTGTGCTTAGCAGTTCGCCTCCGTGACCCTATTTTGCTTGTTCACCCTGTGGGGGTGTACTTTCAATTTAATACTTGGACCGAGGGTTAATATTGGGTGGGACTGCGTTGGCATTTCAGTGGTGTCAATGTGAGCCTTTGCAAAGGTCAGTTCAAACTTCAAAGAGACTGGGTAAAAGAGGAAGGTTGATGTTTGGTGGGCAGCCTATCATACAACTTTTGCCAATCTACCCGTTAGAACCGAACCCAAATTACTGGGAGAAAGGCTAAGATGATGCTGATGCTGATGCTAGCTCGAGTACAAGTTCTACAATTAATATTTAAGTACTTTGAACATGGGTACGGCAGATACTTTAGGCTACATTTGGATGCCGTATTGTATTGAATTGCAATTATTTGTTTAATAAAGTGGAAATGGATAAACGTTGATAAACTTTAATTATCTACCTTATGTTCATACTGAAGGACTAGGCTCCAAACTGCAATCAAGTTTACTTTCAAGGTGGACTTGAAAGGATCTTTAATGCAGTTTGAGGGCTACTTCCTCACTATGGAGATTGGGAAACGTTATACCCATTCCACCATTTCCTCATTGGAGGTTTCTTGCCCCACGTGCACTCTTCCTTTACAAACCTATATGTGCAACAAATGTGGCAACCTGGTGTGTGTGTGTTGGACATCTTATCCATGCATCGGTGGCACCCTTTTTTTTGGATCATGTGGCCACAAACTCAGGATGTTCAATTATCAGGTAGGCCACACATGTACAAAAACAATGGACAGTTGAGTTTCTAGACAGGCTGTTATTTTTGTATATGTACAGCCATGTGTAGAGGTGCTTTAGACTAGTTATGTCCTCCTCATTATTGACGCGAATGTTTGAAATTGATTTTGATTTTGCATCCAAACACACCCTTCCATATTCTGGATTATGTGGTATAATAGAATCCCGCACTACTTCCAATTACTTGTTTGGGAGGGAGAGAGAGAGAGAGGGGTAACAATTCAATCCCCCAAAAAACATCAAAGAGACCCAAGATCTTTAATATCAATTCTCTATTGGGGAACACCTTTGATGACTTAATTAACTTCACTGTCATCATTGGTGACAATGATATTTTCCATATTTGTAATAACAATAGAGAGACCAACGCATGTTTGAAGAATAGAGTATGGCCAGCATAACTCTGCAAATATCCCAACTTTTACTGGTGCCTATGGGGATTGCTTGAGACCATAAGGGCCCGTTTGGCCGGTCGGATTGGAAGGGACTGGATGGTATTGGAAGTTAAATCTCGGGATTGGCCGGGCGTGCCAAACAGAGTCCGTGATCTGATCCCAATCCCATGGATCTTAAGACAATCCACTGACAACACCATCATTACCTTTAATCCCATCCAATCCACCCTAATCCGTTCAAATTTGCCTGGGACGTGTTTGGTTCGTGGTATTGGAAGGGATGGGAAGGTTTAATCCCGGGATTGGCCCGGCGTGCCAAACAGACTGGATATAGCAATCCGATGGATCTCAAGACAATTCACTGACAACACCATCATTACCTAAAAATCCATGCCATCCGCCCTAATACCATTCAATCCCTTCCAATCCACCCGGCCAAACGGGCCCTAAATGGCTTTGCAGAGCTTACACAAAATCACTTTCTGCAATTGGTAGGAAGCCTGAAGGTGCCATATACACTTCTTCATGCAAGTCCCCATGGAGAAAAACATTCTTGACATCAAGTTGATGGAGAGGTTATTAAATTGGCGACCGGGGAGAGTATCACACACACAAAATTGGGTTTCACAACAGGGGAAAAAGTCTCGTGGAAGTCTACCCCCTAGATCTAAGTAAACCCTTTTGCCACAAAATGAATATTGTAGCTCTCAACCTCTTTGTTTGGTTAATGTTTAATAGTGTATGTCTAACCGCCATTTTTTCCATGAGGCAACTTAACAATATATTCCTAGGTTTGATTTTTTTCCAAGGCATGCATCTTCTCCAACATGGCTTGTTTCCACCGAGGAAGTTGAAAAGCTTGACGAACACTCAAATGAATCGTGACAGAAGAGGTATTGGGAAGGAATGCATAGCATGAGGGTGAAAGAGAACTATATGAAATGAAGTCGGCAAGGGGATGAGCCGTGTATGAATGTTGTTCTTTGCACAAAGCAATGAGGTAGATCAAGAGGATTAGGTAAAGAGTCATACCTAAGTCCAGATCAATTGAGTCGAGAGGGCCTGTGGTGGGAACGCCATTACCCTATTTCTTTCTTTGAACATGTGTTTTAAGGTCACCAAGCTGTTGAGTAGGAAGGGGCTGATAAGATGGAGAGATAGTAGATGACTCAATACTAGATAATGGAGAGAAACCGTCAAATATAAAAAGAGGCAAGCAATAAGGCATTGAAGACAACTCCTGATGGAATTATGAGTTTTTCCTTGAGAGGAATAATATGGAAAAGAAGGTCAATCCATTGAGACAACTCATTTTTTTGAGATGCTAGCGGCATAAGATTTGTATACTTTTTTGTTACAAGAATAACCTAAAAATATACATTTGTTAGCCTTGGCATTTAATTTGTCTCGATGGATGCACCTAAAAAAGGCTTGATGGATGTTGGGAGCATGAGCAAAACACACAAAACAAACACTTTAGGAGGAATAGGAAACAAGGGTTGTTTTAGTTGCAAAATTTGAATGGGAGCCTTAAACCTAAAATTCTAGTGGACATTCTATTAACTGGGTATGTGGCGCTTAACTCGACATTTGGCCACAAAATTTTGAAACATTCATTTCAAGGAGAATTGCATTAGCTACTTTAAGAAGATATGTATTCTTTCTCTTAGCCACTCTATTTTGTTATAATGGCATGTGGTATGAGATTTTATACCATTTTCAAGCAAGCAATTTTAAAAGGCTGTGAGATGTATTAACCACCATTATCGAAATGCAAGATTTTTCTTGTAGTCATGAATTGGTTGGTAACCATCTTATGAAATATTGGAGAGATGGAGAAATTTCATCTTTGGATTTCATAGGATAAGACCCAAGTAGCTTGAGTACAAGCATCCATGAAAGAAACATAGTATTTGTACCCAAATACTAAAGGCACTGGAGAAGGGCCCCAAAAATCTGAGTGTATAAGAGTGAAAGTGATATCACACTTTGTATCAGGACTAGCTGGATAGGATGGTCGGCAATTTTTAGCCAATTGACATATCTCACAAAATAATTCATTCATGCTTCTAGACTTTAACAAAAAAGGAAGTAGCAATTTGAGACTACAAATCGATATGTGGCTAGACGATGACCCTGATATAGAAGATGATCAGTCACAAACTGAGGTGAACTTGAGGTTTGGAGAGCCAATCCAATATTATCTGAAGGTTGAAAAAGATAAAGTCCATCCTGCTAATGTCCAACCCCACTCCCTTGTCCAGTCGTCAAGTCCTGAAAAACACAATGAGAAGGAAAAAATGTTATACTACAATTAATGGATTAAGTAAGACGATTAATAGATAATTTGTTGCAAGATAATTTGGGGACATCAAGAAGAGAAGGCAAGTGAAGGGATGGTGAGACATTGATGGTTTCAACCCCTTTAACATTTGTATTAGGAGCTATTCGCGATTTTTACATGAATGTCAGATGCAAATAATGGTGAGTGAAATAGTAAAGTCATATATGATTTGAATTTCCAGAGTCAATGATCCAGGACAGACTGACAGTTGAGGTGGAGACTAAGTGCACGGAAGCTATGCTGATGGAGTAGAATAATGTTGTTGAGTCTCCTTCAAAAAGAGCCAAATGATGATGCAAGTCAACAATTTTATTAGCAGACAAATGACCAGTAGGAGACCTCAAACTTTTGGATTCATAATGTACACTGTCAAATGAGTTCATTGTAGCCACAAGTGCCTTCCTCGATGGTCTATCCACTACATTGCAACATATATCTCGAGTGTGCCCGAGATGTCCATAATGAGTACATGCTAACTTGTTACGCTCATCACTTGATAAATTGCTTTGACCCCTTCTAAGAAGAAATGGAGGATGTTCCTTTAGGCAGGTTTGTGGGCTATTTGGGCCAAAAGGAATAATAGGTGTTTTAGAGATAAAAGTGGGTCTTCCAGGAGTCTGTTCTCTGCCGCCCTTTCTAATGTAGCTCAGTGGTCTGGGCTGTAGTCTAAGTAGCTTTCCTGTTTTATTTGTTTGCCTTTTGTTTTCCTTTCTTTTGGCTTTGCCGCTTTCTAATAAAGTTGTCATCCTTAAAAAAAAGATTAGTATGACCACGATTTCTAACTCTATATCTACGACTAGAGTCACCACGGCTTACATCATGGCCAGAATCACCTTGCCCCAAACCCTAGCCAGTGGATCCAAAACGATCACCTGGATCTGAGCGTTCTTTGGCACCATCTCCTCTATTCTATCCTCAACAGTTGCTAATAGTTGAATCGAGTAGGGAAGATCTATTATGAGAATTGGGGTTAGTATCCATCATAACTATTCTACGACTTTCTTCTTGCTGAAGTAAAGAGAAGATAGTCCAAAGGTAGAGACTCTGTGTTCAAATGGTTTCATATTTTGAATTAAGCCCTGTAAGAGGATAATTTTTTTTTTATTCCTTATTCTCAACTTGTCGTTCCTGAGCACAACATGAATGGAGTAGTCTATGATGACTCAACTCTAGCCAAAAACCTTTAAGCAACACATAATAATCTCCCAAAAATCTCTCCCCCTGATGAAAGTTACCAATCTCCTGGGTTAACTGAAAAACCCGGGATACATTTTTCTTTTCAGAATAGGCTGTCGATAGAATCCCACATCTCATTAGCAATTTCACAATACCCAAAAGTATCATGATTTCAACTTTTATTGAGTACAACAACGATTCCATAATCATCATATTATTAGCTTCCCAATCCACAAAATAAGGATTTGACTTCTATTAGTGTTTTGAGTACTCCTATCTATGTATCCCAATTTTTTTCGACCCCTAATAAACATACGGGTAGACTGGGACCATGGAAATAATTCGTGCTTTCAAGTTTAACATTGGTAGTTTGCCAACTTGGATTATCACTTACTCCAGGTACACTAATTCCCTCTCAGAATAACTGAGGAACCTGAAGTATCACTTGAATGTGAAGATGTACCCACCCTTTTGCTAAAAAATACTCCAAGCTACTAGAGAGTAGAGACCACTGAAGCACACTTTCAACTCATACACACTAGTCCCCACCATTCCAAACAACTTGGAACAACAAAAGGTTGACCACAGCTATACATATACAAGTGTGGCAACTATCTTGACACACAAAGGCACCATTTGAGGAGATCGCATTAGAAACAACAAGGAAATGCCCAAGAACAGGGTTGTATGGTCATTTTTCCTCACAAAGCACATCATAACTTAAATCTCATCCAATTAGCATGATACTTGTTCTAGTAGATGGAAAAGTCCAAACCGCATCAAACTCCTATGAAAAAATAGTAAAAGAAATCCTAATAAAAATTGTAGAGAGAAAAAAAAGGGAATCGACTAAACTCCTGATTTTTTTAATTAAAACTCTTTCAACAACTTACGGAAAGAATCTCATAAAAATTGCCATAAATCTTTTAAAATTGTGCTCTTCCAGATCTTGTACTTTTTCATATGACTGTACACCACTTACGTCACTCGTATAGATGATGATGTCAGCAATAAGCCCCATGAAAAAGAACTTCAATCAACGCATGAATCTCACTTTGATATTGTTAGGCTGCGAGAGAGAGAGAGAGAGAGAGAGAGAGAGAGAGAGAGAGAGAGAGAGAGAGAGAGAGAGAGACATTTACTTCTCGGTAGGAATACAACAATAAAATACACATTCGCATGCATTTACATATACATTCACATTCTCTACACATGCGCACACATTTTTGATATGTTGTTCTTTTCTCTACACATGCATTTACATATACATTCACATTTTTGATATGTTGTTCCCTGTTAACGGTGATGTTCTTTTCTAACTATGCAGTATTTTTTGAAGACTGGGACTTGCAAATATGGTGCTACATGCAAGTACCACCACCCAAGATATGGAGGTGGAGTAGAGAATCTGGTGTCACTAAATTATTATGGATACCCACTGCGACCGGTTGAAATTCTTTCCATTTATCTTACCATATTTTATGCTTTGTCGTTCTGAATAAGCTTAAAACTCATATCAGTAGCATCTTGCAAGTATCAAATACACAATAAGGTTGCTAAGGTGAGGAAATCCTTGACCTAAGGGTATGCAAAATATTCTTGGGTTGTCAGTTTGTTCAAGTGGGGCCCATCGTTTACTGATATTGACCATTGTGCTTATGGTCCTAGTGGATAGACCTTGATCCAATCTCCCAGATTGAAGACCCTAGGCATCCAATCCTAGGTTTAGAAATGTCCAATCAGGTAAATTATTTGGATATGGTCAATTAGCTCTGGGGCCAATCAGATCAACGGTCTGGATCACTGAACTGTGGGCCTGTTTGTACAAATTGAGGGGCATGGATACAATACGTTATCCTATTGTCTAGGATCATATGCTATTGAACATTTAGTTCCTCTGAGAAGTTCTCACAAGGAGGCAGACTGCTGAAATAAAATCTTGAAATGAAGACTATGTTTAGTTTCTGATGAAATTTAAGTGGTGGTTTTATCACACAGGGCGAGAAAGAGTGCTCCTACTATGTGAAAACGGGGCAGTGCAAGTTCGGTGTAACCTGTAAATTCCATCATCCACAACCAGCTGGCATTTCGGTGCCAGCACCTGCACCCACATTTTATCCCACGGTGCAGTCTCCTTCAGTTCCTTCTCCTCAATATGGTATGGCCAGCTGGCAAGTTGCACGGCCACAGCTGGTACCCAGTTCATATGTGCAAGGGCCTTATGGTCCTATGTTGCTGTCTCCAGGGGTGCTTCAAGTACCAGGTTGGAGCCCTTATCCGGTGGGTAGAATCTTCTGATAAAAGAGCCTTCCTTTATTATTTATGTAATGTGGGAAGCATTCACCTTTACAAAAAAGAAAAAAGAAAAAAGAAAAGAAATGTGGGAAGCATTCAAATTATTGGTTTTCTTTTTGTGTGATTATTTCATGTGCAGCCACTTGTAAGTCCAGTAGCATCTCCTGGTACACAACATGCTGTTGGAACGAGTTCGTTGTATGGATCAACGCATCAGTTATCTCCTTCGGCACCTGCATACGTTGGGCCGTTTTCACCCTCATCTTTCCCTGCTGGACCTTCAAGCAGTACTCAGAAGGAACACATGTTTCCACAAAGACCTGGCCAACCTGAATGTCAATTCTACATGAAAACGGGATATTGTAAATACGGTTCCTCATGTAGATACCATCATCCGTCAGAAAGGAGTATGCCAAAAACAACTTGGGCGGGCCTCCCTCTGCGTCCAGTATGTATTTTGCAACTTATTTGCTGCTGCTTGAATGCTTTAAAATAGCCGCATGCTTTAAACTAGTCATATTTAATCTTGTACCTGTCTATTGTCAAAATTTAAAACAAGCATGGGAAGTACTGATGCACTGGTGTACTGTAGGCATTACTGTTTATTTTCTAGCAACCAAATTGAATCAAATGTAAAAAAATGTCATGTGCAACCTTGAAAAGGGTGTGTTGAGGGAGTCACTCATTGACCTCTAAACTCCTACTGAAGCTATAACCTCTTTTCTTTAATGAATAAGTCATTACTCATCAAAAGGGCTAAAAACCTTGAAACAAGGTTATCATACTTGGCATATACTTCTGATAATGTGGAAAGGAAATTAGCAAAGTTACAAATTTCATGGGTAACAAGGATTTTGTCTATCCTGTTAGTTTCTTTCATCATCTAAATACCAGTGTTTTAGTATTATCTCTGAGGAAATCTTCTAGTTACTATTTAGGAAATCATTCTGATGCCAACATACTGACGTTAGATTGTATACAGTCTGCCTTTACTTGGAGGTGAAAGAAAGTCCTAGAAGATATCTGCTCACTTATGCCTAGTGTTTCCTCTTGGGAGAAAAACTGCTGTGCGTGAATTTTGATTCTTACCTTTCAGAATATGTCTATTCTTTGTTCACCAGCCATATCATTGCAACACTTCGTGATTTAAATATTGATACAATCAGCCGATACTATCGATATCGTATGTGGCTGATATGATATACAGAGAGAGATAGGTATCACATGTGGCTGATACGATGTACAGGGCTACTTATTAAATTGCCCTGTTATCGCAATGTATTGCCAATATATAGTGATATATTGATACATTGCGATATTTTGCGAAAAAATAAAAGTAAAAATCCTTCATGAATTCCCCTGTATTGTCGATTCATGTGATACATTGCAATATGAATTGGCAATACATGGTGATATGTATCAGCGATGCATTCTCCCACTGGAAATTCGAAAAAAAAATCATAAAAAACCTCACAAAATCCATTTCTCTACCAAATTTGTTTAGGGGAATTTGTTTTCATACTTGTATTTTATGATTTGTGAATTACATGAACTCATTTTGGATATAATTGCATCACTTTTGTCAAACAACGGATGGTAGGACCCTATACAGAGGAAACTTCTTTTGCATGCGTGTTTATTGTGATCTTTTGAGTTCTAAGTGTATAATTATGTCTCGTTCAACATATACTGAAGTTTTATTGAAAAATTCCATCATTTCCCAATGTTTCCCTAAAACAATGATACATTCCCTGATATGTATGATACCGATATGTTTTGGTATCCCAAGGTGTGACATGTGCATCGGTACCAATATTTAAATCACTACCAATGCTTTAGCAAAAAGTTCTCAAAACAACTTGGTAGCAAGGAATTTTTTTTTTTTTTTCTGTTCTTTCCACGTCGTACAAGCATTTTAGCATATCTTAGTCATTCCTGTTTTTACGTTCTCATTCTCTTTTTATATTGGAATATGTATCATATAATTTTACCAAACAATTCAGAAAAGTTGCTCGCTGGGATTCAATGTGTATATGATATGACACAGCCGTGTCAACATGAGTCGGATGTGTATGACAGTGATTTTGAAACTATAAAATCTTTTAGAAAATAGTGTCCTTGTTACACACTCTTTTCTGCATGCATTTGCTGTAATTATGTAGTAATGTACTAATCTGATTGTTGGGATCTGTGTACGGGTGGTGGAAAGACATTTCCTTTTCTATACATGTTTTTTAGCAGACTAATTAATATTGTCTGAATTTCAATTGTTTTCTTGTTGGTTGTCTTGAAATATGCATGTTGACGACAGAAAGTATTCACAGAACTTGCAAAATATAACTTGTGTGTTTTCACAAAACTACCTAGTTCATATCGTATTTGATGTTATCTCTGTATTCAACAAAAACTACGTTAATGCTCTTAGATGTCTTCAATTTGTCCTATATCAAGGGTCTGTCGATGCCATCGATAGACCACTCGATGCCATCGAGAAAATCTGAAAAAATCCCAGTTGCTCGCTGGATAGTTTTGGAGTTGCTACTCGATACCATCGAAGGTGGCTTCGATGTCATCGAATGGTCGTCGATGATTGTCAATGCCATCGAGGTACCCATCGATGGCACGTGCAGAATTCCGTAATTGCGTGATTTGTTTCTAATTCTGGTCGTGATAGTATATATATCGGGTGTATTTAGGATTAATGTATTCTAAGTGAATGTTAAGACGTTCCTAAGGTGTTCCAGAGCAAAGCTAGGGTTTTCTGAATAGATTTTGGGGTTGTTTGAATTGGTAAGTCCATCCATCTCTTGTACTATCGTTTTATAGTGGATTGCTTGTCGCTTTGTATCGTGCTTTTTTCCTATGAGGGTTTTTCCACGTAAAATTCGCATGTTCTGTGTGCTTTTGTTTGCATTTGATTTTGCCTTGTTTGATTGAATTTGAGTTTGCTTTCACGCGATCCCCAACAAGTGATATCAGAGCTAGCATTGAGATTTCGAGTTCTAGTCTGAAACATATTGACGAAAGGGTCTAACGTGAAATACGAAACGGAAAAGTTCACTCGTAGAAATAATTTTGAACTATGAAAGGTGATGATGAGAGGCCTTTTAGTTCAACAAGGGTTGCAACAAACTCTCCTTGGTAAGGCGAAGCGTCCTATGTCTATGAGTAATGAAGAGTGGGATGAACTTGATGAGAGGGCTACAACCTCGATCCAATTGTATCTAGTGGACAATGTTCTCTACAATGTCCAGGATCAAAAGACTGCTGCAAGAGTATGGACGAAACTTGATAGTTTGTACATGAAGAAATCCTTGGACAGTCATCTGTATCTTAAGAAACAATTATATAATCTTAAGATGACATATGGATCTAATATCAATGAACACATGAGAACATTCAACGAATTACATTGTAAACTGATGAATGTAGAGGTTAAGATCGGAGAAGAAAATTAAGCCTTAATTCCGTTGAATTCACTTTTACTGTCTTACTGGAATCTCATAGACATTTTGATCCACGGTAGGGATACCATCGATGTTGAAATTGTTATCTCAATCCTTCATAAAAAGCAGTTGAGAAGGAAAGACAATAATGAGGGTACATTAATATATTTGTTGGTTGCCAGGGGAAGGAATTCTGAACGACAATGGTGAGGGTACCTCTACAGATGTGTTGGTTGCCAGGGGAATGAATTCTGAACGAGAGAAGGGGAATTCTCGGTTTGGATCCAAATTGAAAGGGAATGTCAAGATGAAGTGCTGTAATTGTGGAATGACAGGGCACATAAAGAAAGATTGTTTGAATCCTAATGCACGGAAGGTAGAAAAGTTTGATAATACGCCGAAGGAAGCCAACACAGTGAAATCTAGCAAGGAAGTTGTGGTGATGTTCTAACCGCATCTAAATCCGAGTATCTCAGTAACGAGTGAGTTTTGGATACGGAGGCTTCATATCACATGACTTTTCAGCGAGATTGGTTCACAAGTTAAAGCCAGTGTGACGGTGGACATGTGTTTATTGGCAAATGATATTGCCTGTAAGGTTGTTAGTGTTGGTTTGGTGTACATCAAGATGTTTGATGGGTGGAGCGTATCCTAATAGAGGTGAGACATGTTCCAGACCTCAGGGGGAACCTGATTTCTCTTGGGGCATTAGAGGCACTTGTATGCAATTTCACAGGTTTTGATCGGGTCCTTAAAGTTTCTAAAGCGGCACTCATAGTAATGAAAGCACAACGGAGCGGTAACTTTTACAAGTTGATCGAGAATACCGTATCGGGTGGAGCTGTAGCGTCTGTAGCGGAGTCCACATCGGCATGTTTGTGGCACGTGCATTTAAGCCACATGAGCGAGTGCGGCATGAAGGTACTATCTGATCGTTCTTTGATTCCTGTATTTAAAAGCCTTGATTTTTATATGTATGAGCATTGTATATATGGTAAACAATCGCGACTAACTTTTAAAATTGAAAAGCATGTTTATAAGGGTATACTAGAGTATGTGCATTCAGATGTATGTGGCTGTCGCTCGTTGTTTCTGATGGTGGGTTATTGCTTTTTGCCTCATTCATAGATGAGTACTCCAGGAAAGTATGAGTTTATTTTTTGAAAAATAAATCTGATGTGTTTGCCACATTCAAAGTATTGAAGGCGATTGTTGAAAGGTAGTCATGACAGACAATGAAGGCTTTAAGGACAAACAATGGAGGAGAATTCACTTCAAACAGATTTAACTAATTTTGCAAAGATGAGGGGATTATAAGGCACAATACAGTGAGACACACCTGAATAGAATAGTGTAGCTGAACGAATGAATCAAACTCTCTTGGAGAGAGCCCGAAACATGTTGAGTAATGCTGGATTGGGAAAGGAGCTATGGACCGAGGTTGTGAATATGACTTGTTACCTGGTAAATCGATCCCTGTCTACACCAATAAACTGTAAAATTCCAGAAGAAGTGTGAAATAGTCATGATGTTGACTACTCATAGTTGCAGGTTTTCGGTTACGACTTACGATGCTTATTCTCATGTACTGTCAGCTGAGAGAGATAAGCTGGACCAAAGGGTGAAGAAGTGTACTTTTGTAGGCTATGGTGATGAGTGAAGGGATATAGGTTGTATAACCAGGTCACTTAGAAAATCATAATTAGTAGAGATGTCAGGTTTGATGAAGGTTCCTTATTCTACAAGGATGAACATAAGGAACTAGAAGAAATTAGCGGTCATTGATGTCGAGATTGAAAAAATTGATACATAAGCAGAGCCTGAGCCGCGGGCAGATGTACAAGAGCAGGTGGAGCAGCCACCTCTCAGAAGGAATTTGCCAAGAAATCGCAAATTACTGGCCAGATAGAGAGATGACTCGAATGTTACATTGGCCCTCATTACAGATGAGGGGGATTTGTTTACTTTACAAGAAGCACCGAATGACCCAGATGCTGAAATGTGGATGACAGCCATGCATGACGAGATGAGCTCTCTGTATCAGAATGAGACATGGGAGCTGGTGGAGCTTTCAGTAGGACGTAAAACGATTGGTTGTAAGTGGATTTATAAGAAGCGGGATAGATACAAGGTAAGATTAGTCACGAAAGGGTATGCACAGGAGAGTGTCGACTTAGCGAGATTTTTGCGTATGTGGTCAAGCATGTGTCTATTAGATTTGTGTTGGCGTTAGTTGGCCAATACAACTTGGAATTGGAGCAGATGGATGTGAAGACTGCTTTCCTACATGAGGAGTTAGAAGAGCAGATTTACATGAAGTAACTAGGAGGGTTCAAAGTGAAAGGGGCCGAGAATAAAGTTTGCAGGTTGAGGAGGTCGTTATACGACTTGAAACATTTGCCTAGGTAATGGTACAAAAGGTTTAATACTTTTATGTTAGGTCAACGATTTACCAGAAGTGAATGCAATCATTGTGTCTATTACAAGACACTGAGTGATGGACAGTTCATCGTATTGGTATTGTACATAGATGACATGCTTATTGCCAACCATAGCATGTCTGAGATTGA
Source organism: Magnolia sinica (assembly GCF_029962835.1). Lineage (NCBI taxonomy): Eukaryota > Viridiplantae > Streptophyta > Magnoliopsida > Magnoliales > Magnoliaceae > Magnolia > Magnolia sinica. Next base: position 19,946,345 of record NC_080586.1, read on the forward strand.
TACGTTGAAGACTCAATTATTAAGGGCATTTTAAATAAAAGTTCTGAAGGCTGTAAAGAAGATTCTCTTCATGGATATTGACAAAGATAGATAGAGGAGCAGGCTACGTTATCACAGGCAGAATACTTGAGAAGGTATTGATAAAGTTCGGTATGGACAAGCTGAAACCGGTTAACACACCCCATGTTCTTCACTTTAGGCTTTTTTTTGAGATGTCCTACTACAGATGAAAAAAAAGCAAGTAATGCCTCTTGTACCCTATTCGAGCGCTATTGATAGTTTGATGTATGCCACTATGAGACTGGTTATTTCACATATAGTGGGTGTTGTGAGTAGATACATGACTAACCCCAACAAGCAACACTAGGAAGCAGTGAAATGGTTACTTCGGTATATATGAGGTACAGTGGACTATGTCTTGACATTTGAAAAGCCAAAGGACAAATTAATATGCTATGTGGATGCTGATTACGTAGGAAATGTGGACAACAGAAGGTCAATTTCTGGCTACTCGTTTGTGTTAGCGGGTGGGGCAATCAGTTGGATGTCAAAACTTCAGTTTGTGGTTGCTCTTTCCATAACTGAAGCTGAGTATATGGCGGTGGTAGAGGCATTCAAAGAAGGTGTTTGGTTAAGAAGAATGATAAATCAACTTGGGCTTCAACAGGAGGCCATGCCGGTTATTTGTGACAGTGAAAGCATGATTAATTTGGCAAAGATCTCTGTTTGTCACTCATGTACTAAATATATTGATGTTCGTCATCATTTTATCCAACAGGTGCTTGAGGAAGGTGTTGTGACTTTAGAGAAGATCCATACAAGCGTGAACCTGACCGACATGCTTACGAAGGTGGTTCTTACAGAGAAGTTCATGTTCTGTGCCACTTATCTAGGCTTGACGAAGGCTTAATGAAGACAAAATGTGCATGAGAAGTGACGATGAAGTTATGATGGAAGACGATTAGAGATGGTAATGACATGGTGGAACAATGGAGCATGGAGATCGAATCCATGGTGGAGATTGTTGTCAGATGATATTCAATTTGACTGAGATCACGGGTTTGTTGATGCCATCGACAAAATCCGGAAATATCCCAGTTGCTCATTGGACACATTTGGAGTCACTACTCGATGCCATCAAAGGTGGCTTCGATGATTGTCGATGCCATTAAGGGTCCCATTGACGGTGTGCGCGGAACTGGGTAAGTGCGCGATTTGTTTCTAATTCTGGTTGTGATAGTATATATATCGGGTGTAATCAGGATTAGGGTATTCTAAGTGAATGTTAAGACATTCCTAAGGTGTTCCAAAGCAAAGCTAGGGTTTTGTGAAGGGATTTTGGGGTTGTTCTGATCGAAGTCCATCCATCTCTTGCAATATTGTTTCATAGTGGATTGCTTGTCACTTTGTGCCATGTTTTTTTCCTACGAGGGTTTTTCCTTGTAAAATTCGTGTGTTCTCTGTGTGCTTTTGTTTGCGTTTGATTTCGCCTTGTTTGATTGAATTCAGGTTTGCTTCTACGCGATTCCCAACAGTTTATTCTTGCCAAGTATTTACTTTTGAGTTCTAAATCATGCAATATAGCTTCCATGGAACATTGAGAATGTTATTGACTCAAAAAATTTGAATGGATTGTTAGTAGTTGGAAATTCATAATTAGTATGCCCTTTCCATTCTAAAAAGTGTTTTATCTTCTGTTCATGTTGCCTCCTTTTGACAATTGGATGCTCCTTCACTCAATGCCAATACCATTGCTATGCTTACTTTCCACATGCAACTTAGCTAATCTATTATACATCATCTTTCATTGTGATGCACTCACTTACACTCCACCATTCCCCTCAAGATGGTAAAGTTTGTGATAGAGAATAACAATTAAAAAAAATTCATGACAAAGATGGGCGTGTCTGTCTTTTGGCAGCATCGACATATTTTTGCAACTTGATCCTTTGATTCCTCAGATGGATTCTTTTATCTTTTAAGCAATAAAAATTGCTTAGATGAAGTGATGGTGTTATTTTAAGGCGCTTGCTTTTGGCATCAAATAGTGCACAAGGTAATCTGATTGTGATAGAGAGGCTAGTTGATGTAGCAATTAAGATGGAATTGAACCAATAGAGAGTAATTTGAATGCCTACATTGTAATATGATCGTGATGGAGAGGCTTGTTGATATTTTTGCAACTCGATCCTTTGATTTCACATATGGAGTCTTTATCTATTAAGCAATCAAAATTCTTAGATGTAGTGATAGTGTTATCTTAAGGCATTTGCTTCTGGCATCAAATACTGCACATTGTAGTCTGATTGTGACAGGAAGGCTCTTTGATGTGGCAAACTAGCAATTAAGATGGAATTGAAGAGGAATTTGAGTGCCCACCATTTGGATGATTATATCCATCTTTAATTGCCTCAAAATTTTCGTCTACAATAAAAAAAGAAAAGAAAGCAAAAAGAAAAAGAAAGGAACTTTATTTGATCGAATCATCAAAGCAGTCTATTCCATCCAGAGTCCTCAGTAGAATGGCATGGTGGAACAGGATTTGTGTAGCCAGCCCAAGTAGTTGGGAGAAGACTTAGATGATGTCTATTCCATCCATAACTATGTATATATAGCCTTGTACAAATTCCTAATTATTGTTCAAGAAATCAAGGCATGAAGCCTATTGTTCCATTCTGTCTTCCCTTGTTAATTCAAATCAATCCTAATAAACTAAAAATAGAACTTGGAAATCTATTAGGTACTGAAACTAATCCAAAGAAGATCAGAATACCACTAGAAGTCTTGTATATACTATTGTATGATCCTAATAGGGCGTACAATTTGAATGAAACCCATAAATAACTTGTATGGTTTGCATGTCAGGCCTGAAATGCTGCCGGTTGGTCTCTTCGGTCTCCACAGTCCAATCAGTCCATTGTTTGAACCATCAGCTTAGCCCTATGGGCCCCACAGGTCACTTGAACCATTAAATGGACCATCTGATTGATCCGTGGCCCCAAAGTCCAATAAGAACATATATTTGGTCCAGATTTACATCACGGCCTAGATCTGGTCCAGAATATTAATTCTCTCATCTGGACCCCTCATGTGGTCTAAATCTTCAAGTGAGATGGTTGGATGGGCATTAGCTTCAATTGTTGGACCCTTCTTTGATGATCAGATGGTCCTGCAGCATTGTTTTTGTTAGAGATGAATATCTCAAGTGTGCGTTTCATTGTAGAAAACTCAGCTGTTGCTCCGAACATGATATATATTCACTTTTGTAGTAAAATAAGCTACTGTTTTATCGTTAAAAAAAAGTAATAATAATAACTGTTTTCTCTACCAACTGCTCCGTGTCATTAGATTTACCTAACACCTAATGCAGTACTCTGAGATGACCTACTTAGCATCACAAAAGGCCATTAATTTATGTTTGCAGAGGTATGAAGACTTCACCCATTCTTTCTGATTCGGTCTGCTTAGTGTAGAACGTGGCACCAACATCTGTACTGTGTATACGTGGCAAAACTCTTTAGGCCCCACCATTATGTATGTGTTTTATCCATGCCATCCATATATTTTTCCATATCATTTTACGGCACGAGTCCAAAAATGAGGAAGATCCAAAGCTCAAGTGGACCACACCACAGGAAACAGTGGGGATTGAACGCCTACCATTGAAAACTTCTTGGGGGCCACAGAAGTTTTAGACAAGCTGATATTTGTATTTTCCTTTTGTCCATGTCCATGTCACCTTATGATCAGGTTGGATGACAATTAAACATCATGGTGGGACCTAGTAAGGTTTCAATGGTGGGCATCATTATCCCCACTCCTTCCTATGGTGTGGTCCACTTGAGCTTTGGATCTGCCTCATTTTTGTGCTCATGCCCCCAAAATGATATGGCAAAATGAATGGACAACGTGGATAAAACACATACATCACGGAAGGGTCCACAAAATTTTGCCATGTATATACAGTATTGACATCGGTGTTGTATTCTACACCACACAATCTGAGTCCCCCCCCCCCCCCCCCTCCTCTCTCTCTCTCCCTCTTCCTCTGTGGCAACTCCAATCAAACTTTTGTAACTAGCTAGTCTAGTTAAAAGATTTTCATTGGTAGCATCCACATTCTTCATGAAATGTTTTTTTTTTTTTCCATGTTTGTGCTCATTGAATATCATATGCTCTTTGATATTTTAACTTCCATTGGCAGTATAGATTTTGAATACCTCTTTCATGTCAAACATCCACTTGATAATCATCTCAATGGATGTAGTACCTATCTTGCCTCTTGTAATGCCACTGGACCCAAACCAAAATAGCAATGATAGCTGCTTCAGCTGTTTCGAGTTAGTGTGTGATGAACTGAATTTTTCCATAAAAACATATTGATCCCAATGTCCTCGAGAAGTTTGTGACCAACCTTAGTGCTTGTTTGAGCCTTTAACTGGCTTGCTTAATGTACACATGTTGGACTTCTTCATGGCCATTTTAATAATTATACATGGACATATTATGGACATTAGTTTATGAGGATTACTGAATTTTGTGTTGGAGCCTGTAGCTCAATGGTAGACAAGGTGCATTTCAACATTTAGGGGCTGTTCTGTTTGGTTACTAAAATAGTTCCATAGGGACAACTGATGGGGACATTGCGCGCACGCACACGCACGCCACCCCCTTACGTATGTACGCAAGGAGGAGTGCCCCATCGTCGATCAGGTTCGATGACGACATCCAGGGAGGGCCTCCTAGTTAGAAGATGGAGTTTCGATTCGTTGGAATGAGCCCAATAGTCAAGTAAAGCCCATCATGGGATCTCATGATCGTAGCCCACTAGTCTGATTAATCTCATATTTTAGGTTTTGCTTATTAATGTTATTTAGAATATCATGGACGCCTTAGATTTCATTGATTAGTTTTTATATTGGTTTACTTCATCGCCAAGTAATAGGTTGCGCACATGGCGCGAGTTTTGGGGTATATAGTTTTCTTATAAATAGGCACCCCTTGTAGCTTTTTGGATTGATTGAAGCTTAATAAAAATTTTGCGTTTTCCTACTCCTCTGAGTTCAAGTTGTGGAAATCCAATTGGTTGCGAAGCCCTCCCTTCATCGAAAGGCTAACTACCGTGATGCGAAGTCACATCGATCCCGATTCGCCCCCATCCTCTACCATCTTTATTTCTCATCTCCTACCACCATCTACACATCAAATTTGTCCTTTATTGCAACAGTTTTCATCTTACAGCAGAATTCCAGATTCTGGCCTAGCAGGAGGGCTGAAACTTTGGCGGAGCACTACGAACAGACCGCGCATCCGATCGACACGAAACTTAGGGATTTTAAAGCCGTCCCCTGGCCGACCAGAGCCAAGGAGGCACTTTCCTCGTTCGGCGCCCCCTCGCACGTGCGGCCAGGCCCCTGCGCACGCGCGATAGGCCTAGTCCGCTGTCCGCACACGGGAACTATCTCCAGGTTAAGATTTCCGCCTATTTTACTCCTTTCATACCTATTCTCCCTAATCCTAACCCTAAATTGCATTGCTTTCAATTTATTTGCCCATTTTCTTACCCCAGGGTTCTCTGAATTGCAATTGGCGAATCCCTTGGATTAGAGACTGATTGCTGTGCATGTGTGTATGATTTTTACTTCCCTTTGAGTATTGTTTGGTCCATAATTTTACTGATCTAGCCCTAGCCTGTGTAGGCCTGGACCCGCACAGATTCCCCTTACTTGAATGTTTGAACTTTTGTGTGGGATGTGGAATTTTATGTGATTGTTTTTGAATTAGTATAATCTAAAGCCTGAGATCGTGCATATCATATTTAATTTTCATGTCCTGCATCAAATTTGGTATTAGAGCGGGAAGTCTCGTGTTCGAGACTCCTCAAAAGGGGTGATTAATGCAGGGGCATTTTCATACCGGGCTCGTGTGGGGTCGCCCGTGGGATGCAGGGGCACACTTGGGGTGAGCGGGGCCTACAGGGGAAGTCTCGTGTTCAAGACTCCTCACTGGGGTGATTAATGCAGGGGCATTTTCACACCGGGCGCAAGTGGAGTAGCCTGTGGGATGCGGAGACACACACAGGGTGGGTGGCCCATGTGATTTGGGGCCCATGAGGGGGGGTTCGGCCGAGGTCCTAACCCATGAGATGTGGGGCTTGGGATATGAGATAAAGGGATTAATTTGCCATACTCTAACAGTTCGAGCTTTTAGAGCAAGTGGTTAATTGTCCTGCATTAACAACCTTGTCCCAACAGGGCACATGTCCATGGGTTGTCAACAACCATCATTCGAACAGTGGCATTAATTCCAATAAAACCAAATATAGGTGTCCAAGCACCCCGCATGTGCCACTAGTGAGCCACCCATCTTCAAGCACCCCTCATGTGCCACATTTGACCTTCAAGCACCCCACATGTGCCATACATGCCAATACCCATGTGTACATATGCCATGCGCATGTGCCACCTTGCATGTTCAAGCCATTGGCATGTGCCACCATGCATCTTCAATTAACTCACATGTGCCATGTGCTAGTATTAATCCACACCTACACCTCATGTCTACATGTGCCAATGTGCCTAATGTGTACAACAGCCACATATGCTTATACAGATAGGGTGTTTGACAAACAACAATCAGTACAATAAAAATAGTCTATCCACATGAGCCTATTTGGACAAGCCTTAGCTGGAAGACGTGTTAAAAAAGTTATTTCAAAATGAAACTTTGATGGTAACCATGCAGCCCTTAGTTCTGGGATTTAAGCACAACTTACCTGTCCCCAGGAAAAAAATATTTCTTTATAGCTGCTTTTTATCATAACGTTAAGTATGTAGAAGAACAGGGATTGATAAATATTAAAAACGCGAGTACAGATCACCCTGTCATGTGTGGGATTGGGATAAGTTCCTCATGGGAAGTGTTAGATTCCCTTAGTTGTGTGTATGACCAGAGCATGATCTCACTTTGCTTGGGGTCTTCTGATCTTTGGTGATCCTTCACGTCATTTTATGCCTGACCATAATTGTTTAATATACAGTGGCATTTGGATGTGGTCCGCTCAGTTGTAGAAGATGATTATGCATCACATGTTGTAATGGATCCAGCCATATTGGTAGTTCGATGGCTTTGGTGCATGCAGCCTTTTTTGACAGCAGAAATTGTGATTCATACTGCATTTGCTTGAGTCTGTATTTACATGTTAGTATGGTTTAGTTCACCCATTCCATATCTTTTAGTACTGTTAAGTTTTAGTCCCATGCCTTCAGCTTCCATTCCGTGCATATGAGGCTAACACATGGCAATTGCTACTTCCATAAGCAACATTGATATCTATGGGAATATAGCGAGCACGCGGTCTCCATGTGAGTTCTACTCTCATGTGCTGATTGAGATCTTGATGTGAATCCAGGCTTTTATGGTATTGACAACCTGTTTCAGATCAGGTGTTTATACTGTTATAACACTTGTTGATGTTACTTATCCATCCATGGAACATTGAGTACTCACGAACTTTGAAATTATTTATAGAACTGTTTAAGTAATTGCTCAAAAAGAGAGAGAGTAAATGGTACACATCTGTTTGTGAAATTGTTTCAGTTGAAAGTAAGTGCACTGTACTGTATAATGAATGATTTTGGGGAATATGTTGAGAGCTTATTTTACTCATTGTACTTTGCATTTCTTTTTTCTTTTCTGGCATTCAGAACAAAGAACCATTAGATATCTATTATTCAAAGAGAAAGGAGTAAGCAATACTGGAACTTCAGATTTTAACAATGAGGAGTTCCAGTACGCTTGGATATCTATTTGCTCTCTAACACGGACAAGTTACAACATGAGTCATCACTTTGCCTAGCTTTTAGATCCTCCAAAACAGCATGGTGAGGGAAGCACTAAAGTATCAAAATCATTGGTCAAAGTAAATCTGAGATATGATTTCCAACGCTTTAGGAAGTAAATCTCGTTTTCTCATCAATGGATGGTAAGTTTACAAATGTGAGTTTCATAGAAGCTGTACGCCTGCACCATTCACCAAGAATGACCATGCATTTCCCTTAGCATGGGATTAAGTTCCTCTTAGATCCCTTATTATATAATTCTTTGCCCTTGATAAAGCTATCCAGGCATCATCAGAAGGTGAAGAGCACATCTAAGGAATGAATGAATGAATGAATGTGGGTGCATGTTGGTACATTGGGTAAACCAAGGATGATAATGAATATCCACAGATTTGGATGGTTATCACTTGTCGGTGAAAGATAATGGAGGGGATGTGATACTCTGCTCCTTCAAATCCCTCAGGGTATACATGTCAGATATGACATAACATAGGTGTAGGTATGGGATCTGTGACATTTGTCTGGTATGGTTGATCTGTACTGTACCTCAGTCTTTCATAGAAACACGTTTAAAAAACTAATAAAATAATGCTAAAAGAATACTATACTAATAAAAATACCAAAATATTAACTATATAACAGCTCTCCAACATCCCAAGTTTAAGGTGAAGTGATTCCAGTGTTTAGACCCATAACATATCCAGCCATCCGACCATACTGGAGTTAACATAATTGCAAATAACTGAAGCAGAATGGCTAGCTAGCATACCATATGTATTCTAATTGCAGCTAATTGCAGCCTTTTCCATTCTTACTAAAGGGCATGTTTGGTATTTGGATAGAATGCAAAGTTGCAAACTGAGGATTGCAACCAGTTTGCATTAACAATTTTTACTTGGTTGCGAAGCAGCAAATGCTGCAGTAGTGTTTGCATTTGCTTTTCCCTTCTCAACAAGAAGTACGGCCCTTTTTTTTTTTCTTCGAAAAAGTCAACTGGAAGAAAGGAGTTTGCCTCTGAATTGAGTTGAAGTGGCAATTTTGGAGGGAAAAGGGTCTCCCTCCATGAGATTGCAATCCAAATGTTTGCAAATGCAAAGGAAAAGCATTTTTCAGGACTTCTCTTTAGCAAAACAAACAAGTGCAGAAGGGTTTGCTTCCATCAGCGATTATGTTGTTTGCATTCTGCTCATGTCACAAGTTTGCTTTGGATCACCTTTTCGGACTTTGCACTCTACCCAAACAGCCCTAACATCTGAATATTTCTCCCTTATCTAAAACTGTAATAACCACGGTTCTTTGCTTGCGAAGTGTTTGTTGGGATAGGATGATTTGTTGCAATTCTTACTTTGTGATTTCTGCATCCCACTTGTGACAGTTTCAATACTGCCTTACCCAGGTTGTACATATTGAATCTTAATGCCTTGTAAGTTTTTGTTGGAGTTGCATTCTTTGGGCCTGGCATCGATGTTAAAAATGAAAACTATAATTAAAAAGAAAAACAGAGTTAAAAATTGAGAGACAAATATGAGGATCCATTTGCACTCTCTCTCTCTCTCTCTCTGCTGTTCTTGCAACTTGACATATTGTGGGTTTGCTTGTGCTGCTTTCCATTTTGTGGTGTTCTAATCTTTGAATTTTGCCATTGTCAACTCAGTGTGGATGGGACACACACACACACACACACCAACACACATTTCACACATTTCGCTCAATAGTTTGAAGTTAATGCCTGTTTGGGAGCCCTGTTTGTACCTGATATTCTGATTTCATTAACAGGGGGCACCACCTTGCACTTTCTATACGCAACATGGTTACTGTAAGTTTGGGCTGCTGTGCAAATTCGATCATCCAATGGCAACACTGAGTTATGGCCTGTCTGCTTCTTCCCTCGCTGATATGCCAGTCGCTCCCTATGCGGTGGGAGCAACCCTGGCCCCATCTTCCTCATCCTTGGAGCTACGGTCGGAATTCACTTCAGGATCGAACAATGATTCTTTTTCAGTTAGGATGCCATTGTCAGAGAACATGCCAAGTGTATCAGTTGATTCGATTTTATCAAAGGGCAGTGGGTCGGTTCCACCGTCTCATGTCCAATTCTCCATTCATAGTTCTGCTCCTTCGAGCAGTAGCCGTACCACAGGTCGTGGCGGTGCGAGTTCCTAGTTTAAGCTGAGCATTACCCAAACCATTTTTAACCGTCTCCTCATGGATCAAACTTCATGCATCCACATTATGTTGGTTGTTGTTGTTGTTGTTACTGTTGTACTCGTGGGATCTTTAATATAGTCTGTCACGTGTTTCTTTCTCAGTTAAGAAGAACTTCATTTCCATTCTTCAAGGTTCTGTCACCCTATCCAGGTCCAATTTCCCTTGTGTCTACATAATCTTTAAATGAATAAGCTATCCTATCCTCAAAAGGTATGGTAACCTAGCAGTCATCTGCTTTCCTTTTCAAATAATTGCCTTGGAAAGCTTTTTCTTTCACAACGTAAAAACTGTGACCCTTAAGCTCTAGAGCCTTTTACTCAATGCTCTGATGTTTTCGAAGTGAAGAGGGCCAGGTCTGTTCTGGGCAGCCATTTTTTTCCCTTTGTTCTTTCTTTATTTATTTTTTTAAAGTTCCCTGTAGTGTGAACACTGAGCATGCCCTTTTCTTTTCTCTTTCCTTCTTTCGGAACTGACTTCCGATATTGGCACTGTAAGCCTTATTTTCTTCGCATATTAAACAGGTATTGGAAGTTTTTTTTTCTCTTCCTTTTGGCCCAAAAATTTATTATGGGCAGAGGAGTAGAAACTGCAAATGGGCCATCACCCAATCTGAGACAAGGGAAATTGTTGCTATGTGATGAGACTTGAACTGCTTGATAAGAGCCTATATAGTATTGAAATAAGTATAGTTCCTTGACATTTTAAATTTTTATTTTTATTTTTATGTTTATTTTTTATTTTTAAATCTCCCTTTTCTCCACTGCAGTCTTATGTTGCCTTAGCTTTGCTGCTTTATTTTGTACATTCATAAATTTTAATATTCCCGGGCACAGCTTGATTGGATGCTCACCTTCAATGGCTTCTGGTTGAGGCACCGATCCAAGGTGAGTGTTCTGATCCTTTTCGCTTGGATCTGTACCTGATTTTGTTGACTTCAATTTGTGAATATACCCTATAATAAGTGATCTTGTTAGTGTCTTATATCATAGAGAAAAACTATTGCATCCTGAGCCTCAACTGATATATGGATAAATGGTCTGCCGGGCCATGGTTCTGTGATCCAGACAATTGATATAATACCTCCATCATGGATGGGGAATGCCCCAACATGCTCCTAGTTCAGAAGATCCAAACCCTGGGATAGGCTGCTTGCTAATAGATGGTTAAGAAAAAGGTACTGCAACAGTATGCATTCAATGGGAAAGGCTGAAGATTAAAAGGTTTGGGGCTTTCAATGAGGCATTTTTTTGGGGATTCTCCTATCCATGGTGGTGTTCATCAGATCAATGATCTAGATTACTGTGGGCCTGATATATGAAATTGGAGGCCTCGTCACCATTTATTTGTTATATATGCTTCAGTTATATGTACTAGTGCGAAGGCACACCCGATGCACCCTATAAAAGCTGTATGAATATGGGGTTGGTAATCTGCTGAAATCAAAAGAAAAAAGGGCCGGATAGAGTTGCAAATCTTCATTCTACCAAGTGGGAGAAGTTTTATATATCATGTGATTGGTGTTAAGGGTTGCATCTACTGGGTGGGGTTCTTTGGCAATGAGTGACATAAGGTTTAAAGAAGAAAAAAGAAAGAAGAAAAGCGAACTATGTGTAGGGCTGTCAACAGACTCGGCCTATTGATGTTTTAGGCCTGGATTTCTAACTGTATGGGTGCACCTATTCAGAATTCTCTGTTCAACAGCCCTCCCTCAGTGGGCAATAGTTCATTTTGAGATTAGATTTTGTAGATGAGGTGGAAATTTCAAATGAAACTATTGGGGCAGTTTGGGGGGTTTTGAAGTGCGATCTAATGAGCAGGTGCATTTTGAGACATGAGGGTAAAGAGATATTTGGGGAACTCTGTTTTGGGAATTGATGTATAGCTCCTCGATTAGATTGCAAAAATCTGCTACTTTATAACTACTTTTCACAGGGATATTGTGGGAACATGTGGTTTAGATAATCAAATAGAGTTGCAAACATGCATTTGGTGGGATTTGTGAAAAGCTTGGGTCGGATTGAACTGACTATGACTTGAAACCGTTTTGAGGTAAAAGTGGGGCAAAAGAAAGAAAAGATAGGAATGGACAGATGCTTGGTCTGGCCTATTTCATCAACATACCTTTACAAATGTTAGTTATGGCTCTCTCATAAGTAGCACCGGCATTTCTCTGCCAAATTGGCGTTGCTGTGTAATGGTAAACACCAAATGCAGTTTGGGTCTAGCAGTAAATGCTAAATGGAATTTAAAATGATGTGTGATTTTCATTTTCCACCGGTGCCTCTTGATATGGTTATTTGTTGGCGTAAACCGGCTCTTATCTCACGCCACTATGATGTAATTTTAAGCTACAATAAACCCGGATCAACCCTAGGTATTAGAAATTTGTAATGCCAAAACCTACTCGTTAGTAGGCTTAAATACCTTGATTTGCGTAAAATCACGTAACTAAACCAGTGTCCATCTGTTGGACCGATTGCACTGTTAGTTTGACTGACAACTTCCTGTCCGTCAGACTGATAAAACATGCTTTGCTCCCGAGAAAACCAGCACTCTGTGAGTTGGATTAACAGAGCTCTGCATCGACTCTCAGACTGGCAAAATCCATGGCATCTCCCCGCACAACATTATGGCTAGAGAATCCATCCATGAATGACATCCTCCCCTAATAAAAAAGTGTCGTTGATTATGATTTCAATGTTCCTAAATGAAAATTCATGTTAGGTGCATGTATGGTTCAGTTCTCGAAATAATCCAAAAATCAAAACAACAATCCGATGGGATCGCCCTAAGATCACTAGCAGCATGTAAGGGTCATAAATTGAGAATCGAGAAGTGCAACATCACCACATGTTATGCATCCTTTTTCAATTGAGCAAAAAGGATAGAGAAGGTAGCCTTGAGTCGAACATATAGGATCATGTTTTGCCAATCATTCTTATCTGAGTTCATGTCTTCGGTGGAAAATAAAAAGAGTTGGACTGAGAAAAAAAGGGGTACAAGGTAGGGTTGCAACTTGTGATTGGGTTGATCCAAACCTGATTGACTCAACTTGAGTTCTATTTAGGTTGGGCAAGGTAGAAAAGGTCCTTGGGTAGGGTTCAAGTTGTAAAACACTAACCCAATTTGAAATTGGATTGGGTTTGGATTGAACAAATTCAAATTGGATTAGGTCCACTGGAGTTACGCCTTGGAAAACTAATATGCACCCTAATCTATTAGTTGTATGGATGTGATAGGGTTGATCTCAATTGTTGATCTTGATGACCATGAATCATTTTGAACAATAAAACATGCATTAACTATTATCTATTGTCACCTTAAATGCATCTTGATATGTGTTATGAGAGGAGTGATTCCTTTGGTAATCATGGGAATATGAGATTAGACATAATGGTCGTTGAATGGAGAGTTATGACCTATGGATCTTATCATCCTTTTGAGCCATAATCGGCACAAATGCTTATAACACATTTATGAACATCATATTATGACATGTGCAGTCATCGGTGGGGGGACGACTTAGGTTAGGATGGTTGATCTCTATCATTGAGATTAGACTTAGCGTCAATTATGCCTTTATCCTTACCCTACACGAAAGTGTGATTACGCCATGGATATAAATTTTGGTATTGGACTTTTGAATACTTACAATCCTCCGATTAAGTTTTAGTTAATAGTCTGAGGGCCCATTAGCTTATATTATGATTTATGAAATCAAGACTTGGTGATGAAGGAAAGATGATCAACCCTTAGACTTGAGGCTATGTAAGGGTCATGATTTTGACTAGACAACTTTGGCTCACATTTATGAAGTTAATGCAGGGCCATTAAAAGTGGGTGATGTTGGTCACATCCATCAAGATTCATCAAATATTGCTCAAGCCAACATGGGATCTACGGGGTTTATCTAGGAACATATTTATGGTTATATCTAATTAGTTTAGGGACTCATTAAGTGGTTTTACGATTGGTCCAATACTTAAGGAATTTTATATGATTTTTTAAAGGTTTTTAATTATTAAAATTTATTCTAATCATTAAAATTATTTTGATTACACTTGATGTGACCTGATGGCCTAGGTATGATTGTCCACTACTTAATTAACATGAGATCTAGATTTATGGTAGATGACCTTGAAAGTTGAAAGATTTGATCATGACTATATATATGTATGATGCATATCAATAAATTTCTCTCAAAATAGGGTACAAAGTAGTTCTTAGGGTGGTGATGTTGGTGGATTATAGGGTTCTATACATAGCAGAAGTAGAACGTTTTAAAAATTCAATGCCATGATTCATCAAGAATCCCTATTTGCAAGTAGTAGATTGGGATCTACTTATTATAACTATGATAACTCAGGTTCTAGTGGTTTCTTGACAATTTTAATGGGTGGTACAATAATCGATCTAAAAGGGAAAAAACTATAAGAATGGTCTAGATCATACCTGCATACGATGAATCGCATAGATGAATTTTCACAATGTAAACTTTGATGTCAATTTTCAAACTAAAAATGTCTATCTTTTTTAAAGATGGAGTTGAGAGAACTAGCGTTTAATCCTTTGGAAATGACCAATGATAACACAAACCATCTATAGATGTGGATCACACATGTACATATATGGAGATCAAGAGAAGATGGAAGAAAGCACACACACACACTCTCTTTTCTCTTTATAGGGTGATGCCCGAGAGTAGGACATCCATGATCTCTCTTTAATTTATACATTTCCTATCTGCAATAGAAACTTGATTAAGGAGTTTAGGTTGTAGAGGAACACTACTATTTTACAAATTTCAGTGATCCTATTGTAAAGGAAGTCGTTAATCCGCCTCATATATATGTACTTATGATAAATTCTTCTACTATCTCGGCCATAGAACCAAGTCCCGTATTGATTAAGTAGTAGACCATCAAATCTAGGCCATTAAATCATCATCAAGTATGATAAAATAGGTTTTAACAGTTAATAAAACTTTAACGATTAAATTTTTTTATAAAGTCAATTAAAACCTTCTAAATGCCTGGCCCAACAATAAAACCACATATAGAGTCCCCGATCTAATCAGATCTAGCCTTAAACAGGTCCTTAGGTAAACCTAGTGGATTAAATTTTCGCCTATGTAAGAAACTATGAATTTTGATGGATGTATCCAACATTACTAATTTTTAATGGCTTTTAGGGAGCTTTATAAAGTGAGCCAAAGCTGTTCAGAAAAGATATGAGAGCCATACCCACCTTTAGGTCTAAGGCTTGATAATCTTTCATATGCATCATCAAGTTATCATAGTCTAAACTAATGAACCTTGAGACTAGTAACTTGAACTCAATCTTCGAATACAAGTGTCTAAAGGTCCAATACTAGGACCTCATATCCATGACACACTCGTACTCCTGTATAGGGTAAGGACAAAGACATAATTAGTACTAAGTCGGCTCCTAATGGTGGAGACATCCATCTAAACCCAAGTCAGTCCTCCCATATAGGATGACTATATATTATACAACATGATCTTCATATACGTGTCTCAAATATCTGTGTCGGTCATAGCACATTAGGGTACTGAGATTTATAGAACACAACTCTCTCTGGTTTGTAACCATTGTCCTTAACATAAGATATTATCTGAACTATATCATATTGTTCGATAAGACCCATCGTCATCGAGATCAATAATTGAGATCGATTCTATCATATCCACATGGCCAGTGGATTAAAATGCACATTGGTTTTCAATGGCACAATTCTTACAATCTTCTACTTGCGCTGAAACCAATTTGTGCTCAAATTCAATTAAACACATATGTCTTAAATTCAATTAAACACGTGTCTAACATAACTTCTAAGTAAGGAGATTAATGAATTATATTGGTTTTCTCTTTTGTCCATATTGTCTCTCAAACGGTAACTCCTTATGTTCAACATACTCAGCTATGTACTAGCACTTCCAAAGTTGTTACAATCATCCATTGTGCTTCTCGTCTTCTGATCATAACATGATTATCTGACAACCAAAGTTTATTCAAGAATCTTATTTGATCCATGAGAAAGTGAAATTTTTGTGCATATAACACACTTAGATCATCATAGAACTAAATAACATATCATATGACAAATTAATAGTGTTACCATATGATTGACACAACCAATTTGGTATTATCATGGTAAGCATATATATATATATATATATATATATATATATATATATATATATATATATATATATATATATATATATCCACATAGGTGAAAACAATCCTTAAAGTGGTTTTAACATAAACGACCTCGATATACTTCAGTGTTATTACAATACTCATTTTTTCCCACTAATTGAGACATCCACCTCAAGTTACTTATCGCACGCATGAGTGCTCTAAAGGATCTTTAGGAGCTTATTTAATATGTCTTATGATGTACATCCCTTAGATACACATTATGAATGACATCATTCGAGTTACACATTAAAAATCAACTTAATAGAAAAACAACCACATTAGTAATTTATTTTATTCTATAGCAATTAACACTTGCCTCCATGACTGACATCCAAGCAAGATAAATATATTATTCATCCATTCAAATATGCAATGCACTTGGCAAAAATCAAATCATGTTAATTATTGTTACGTGTCACTAAGCGATACAACTAGAGCTTTCGCTCTTATCACCACAAACTAACGTTTGGGTGGGGAATATAAAGATCAAGACATGTGATTGATAACGACATACTCTCCATGTCCAAAATTCCATTGAACGAGACATCTCAAGAGGCATTGGTACTCACTCGTACTAGGATGTTTCTTTTGTATAATTTAAGCAACTATTAGACTATTTCTCTTAGGTCTTTAAATAGAATCCAATTCCATATTCCCTACCATGAAATAACTCAAAGAGTGGAGATATTCAATCATATCATGAATAACTTACAAGATAATTGTAAAAAGTAGAGAAAATAATGAAGAATAATAACCAATCGAACAAATGATTCAAGCAACCATTTCATAAGGAGAGGATAATAAGATCTAGTGAAATCAGATCTCAAGACCAAATATATCGACTTGAGTTATTGACCTTAAGCATAATTCTCTACTAGTGCTACTCTATTACTATATCATGTCTTACTAACCTCTTCTACTCCTAGATGTTGCATGCATACCCTCTACTTCACTTTCCATCATGTCCTTTTAAATTTTCTACTTCAGCAGATCAACGGATTGCCAGTATCCCATGGAACTATAAAAGTGAAAGGAGAGAGTTGTACTGACATGAAATTTTTGAGCAAGTTATTTCTTATAAATAGTGCACTTAGTTCTAAAGTGGTATTATTTTCCGCAACACCAACATGCCTACTTTCTTTTTCCCTTGCATTTCACATGCCTTTGCTATCAGGAATGTTACTTGCCCCTTTGGGATAACTATTCTTGCTATCATGATTATTTTTCTTTTATTGCTTGTAAGGATTGAACTTGCCACTAGAGGGGCCCTCAGATAACAGCACTACATTTCCCCTTTTAAGGTATCATATTGTTGGTCTTATAAAAAACCAATTGTGGGTAACTTTTCCTTATTGTATTTGAGTTCAGTCATGTTATAGTTGTTAATGAAATTATCATACACATGTGTCAATAACATGAGGATAACATTTACAATGGTACCCTCTCATTTAACATGTTCAATGTGTTGCACAAGATGCCTTGTATTTTACCAATATGATATGTAGAGAAGTCCTGTCTTGATTCCACCGAGGCCATTTTCAGCCTCACTTAAAATTGGGTGGTTTCTTAGGTTACACGCTGTGAAGATTTGTACATTTTCAGTTCGACCAAAAAGTGTAGTCGGTTTGGTTCGGTCCAACTAATGCTTACATCTGATCCGACCAAATGGGTTATGCAGATTACAATAAATCGGGGTATTTAAGTCCGATCGTGATTAAGGCATGTTAATACAAGCGTTTTCTCTTTAAGGGCAAGCACTTTCGATGTGAGAGGGTTTCTAAACACTTGTAAGGGTTTAGAAAGGAATTTTCTTAAGGGTCTAGGGTTTTCCTAGGTGCGCATTGTATGGAGAGATTCGGGTTTATCTGTAATCAAAGAAGGTGAGTGGTGTAAACTCTAAGGTTTTGATTATAGTGGATTTCTATTGCTTCATGTCATGGTTTTTTCCCATAAGGGTTTTTTACGTTAAAAATCTTGTGTTCTGTGGTTGCTTGCTTTATTGTTTGGTTATTCTGCTTTATCAAATTATTCTATCTTCGTTGAGCATGCTTTCGTAAAGCGCACAAATTAACAATGATATTAGATACCATTGTTAATTTGGGTTTATTGAGGGCTCAGAATTTTAATATAATGATCCCATGCTTATTAACAATGTTGAGCATTTTCATCACATACTCGCTTATTAATGCACTCCTTCGACTTTCAAATTGTATAGTTTCCTTTTGAGGTCATGGGCTTGGGCATTGATCTAAGCACCAAACATACCCTTTGGCCATAGGGCAAAATGTATATTTTTTCCATCTCATTGTCTCTTTTCCATTTAATGTATTTAGTGGAGATAACCAGTGGCTTATTATTGACCTTAGGGTTAGCCTTGGGAGGAGGCTTATGAATAAAACATAGTACTCCTCCAAGGTGAGTACCAAATTAAGTTTTTGTGACCATTTAATGAAGTACTTGTGGGACTTAATCTATATGCGGAATAGGCCCACGGATCTGTCTGTACATGGGACATGGCGATCAGGGGTCGGATAGCTTACCTAGCTGAGACGCCGCCATGGAAGCCGGATAAGAATACCAGAATACCTGTAGAGCTTAGGATCTTCCTCTCATTCACACCCTTTTTGCAATTCATAAGATGGGACTCGAATTTCTGCTGTGGTGTAGGATCGGGGACCCAGCTCTCTTTTTATAGAATCTGTGGAGAGAGTTTGAAACCCATCATAACTCTCTCTCCCACTCTCCACATTGTAGCATCCTAATGCAACTCAAATTACTGTCTGCATAAGACAGTTATAGCATTCCAGCCCTAGAATGCAAAGCTGCACAGATAACATCACCTGAAGTGGGGCCCACTGTTCTACTCAATCATCCAGTCCAACTGAATGACAATCCAGACCGTTGATCAGTAAGGCCCACTAAACAGAGTTTTTACATTCTCTCACTTAAGCCTTATTGAGCAACGTTAATGATAGTCATATAGAATAATTTTGAAAATAAGTTTTGATCCTTTAAGAAAATATCTAAATGGTTAACCAATGAAACAGTTGGACAGTATGAGTAATGTTATTCAATCTGGTCTATCAAGACAATTAGTATTGAAACGTGGTAGTCATCACAACATTTAATTTAGGCGAAGTGAGTCTAAGCATGATCACAAATACTTTCAATCTTAACGACATAGATCACGAACTGGGAAATGTGGTATAAGGATTACACACTTTAGTGTGATGATATGTGCCTATCCTTAAGAGGTCCTGAAGCTTTTACATGTCTCCAACGAGACACGACTGTAGTTCTACTTACTCAAAATTTGCGCATATATATAAATAAGCAGAAATAAATCTTTATATCAAAATCATCCAAACAAAACTGTATAAAATGAGATCTCTAAGTGTCTGTGAAAATCAAAATACTCTCAGCTCCCACTAACTGAAAACATCTGTGGGATCAATGACTCCCATGGATGTTACATGCTCCTGAAATGGCGTGATAAGGAGCCCTTTAGTGAGCGAATCTGCAATCATCTGCTTAGTGCCGATGAATTCCACAGACACTTGATGATTTTAAACCCTTTCCTTTACAACAAGGTACTTGATGTCGATATGCTTCGGCCTTGACGAATGCTTGTTGTTGCTAGAGAAGGAAATAACAACCGAATTATCACAAAATATTCTCAATGGTTTCAGGATATGCTCCAGTACCCGCAAACCTGAGAAGAAACTCTTTAACCATAGTGCCTGATTAGATGCCTCATGGCAGGCATAAATTCAGCTTCCATAGTGGATGAAGCTGTGGTAGACTGTTTCATGCTTTT
This sequence comes from Magnolia sinica, assembly GCF_029962835.1. Classification (NCBI taxonomy): domain Eukaryota; kingdom Viridiplantae; phylum Streptophyta; class Magnoliopsida; order Magnoliales; family Magnoliaceae; genus Magnolia; species Magnolia sinica. The sequence continues at coordinate 19,966,436 of NC_080586.1, forward strand.
CCACGACACAACTCCTCCTACCATAATGAAGATGTATCATGAAGTAGACTTCTTAGTATCAACGCAGCCTGCGAAGTCTGCATCTGAATATCTGATCAACTCCAACTGATCAGATCTTCTGTATGTGAGTTCGAAGTCTTTTGTTCTCTGAAGATACCGTAATACTTTCTTCGCAGCTATCCAATGTTGCATTCCTGGATTAGATAGATATCTTCCCAACATTCCAGTGATAAAGGCAATGTCCGATCGTGTACAGACTTGAGCATACATGATGCTCCCTACTACTGATGCGTACAAAAATTCCTTTATTCGATTCTTTTTTAAATCATTCTTTGGACACTGAAATAAACCAAATTTGTCGCCCTTCACAATGGGCGACTTTCCTGAAGCACAATTTTGCATGCCATACCTTTTGAGTACCCTATTAATATAGGCCCTCTGTGACAGGCTGAGCAGTCCAAGTGTTCTGTCACGGCGAATCTCAATGCTGATGACGTAAGAAGCTTCACCAAGGTCTTTCATTTCAAACCTTTGAGATAAGAATTTCTTGGTGTCGCTTAACATCCTGGTATCACTGCTAGCTAATAGAATGTCATTAACATACAAAATCATCATAACGAACTTACTCCCACTGGTTTTAATGTAGATGCATTCATCTACAATGTTTTCTATAAAGCCATATAAGGAAATTACTTCATGAAACTTAAGGTACCACTGTCGTGATGCCTGTTTCAACCCATAGATGGACTTCTTAAGTTTGTAAACCAAATTTTATGAGCCAGTAGCTACAAAACCTTCGGGTTGCAACATGTTCTCATTTAGATCCCCATTGAGAAATGCAGTCTTTACATCCATCTGATGTAACTCTAAATCCATATGAGCTACAAGAGCCATTATGATCATGAATGAGCCTTTCTTGGATACTGGTGAGAAAGTCTCCTTAAAGTCAATGCCCTCATGTTGGTTAAAACCCTTGGCAACAAGTCTGGCTTTATATCATTCGACATTCCTTTTGGAGTCCCGTTTGGTTTTAAATATCCATTTACAACCAATCGGCCTTATTCCTGTGGGTAACTCTACAAGATCCCATACTTTATTGTCCTGCATAGATTTTAACTCATCTTTCATGACATCAAACCAACGAGAAGGATTAACACTTTGTTTGACTTGTGTAAAGGATTCAGGATCCTTTTCCACCCCTATATCAAAGTCGTGTTCCTGTAAGTATACGATGTAATCGTCTCGATTTACAGGCCTTTTCTCTCTTTCAGATCTTCTTAATGGTTCAGCTTGTTGGGTCTGATCTTGATTTTCCTCATCAGTGGTTTGTATATGAGTTCTACGTGGTGCTCTGCAGTGACTGTAGAATCGACTATATCATTAATGTCCACGTGATCTGGATTGACTATGACAGGAGTCACAGTCCTTTGTTCCTCAAATACAAAATTTCTTATATTCGTGCTCCCACTGTTTTCAGTGTCCTCAATGAATCTGGCATTCCTAGTCTCAACAATCCTGATGGAGTGGGAAGGACAGTAGAATCGATAGCCTTTTGATCTTTCTGGGTATCCAATGAAGAAATAACTTATGGTTCTAGGATCAAGCTTCTTTTCATGCAGGTTATAAATTTTGGCCTTAGCAGAACAACCCCAAACATGTAGATATCGGAGACTTGGTTTTCTCCCATTCCACAACTCAAAAGGAGTTTTGCTTACTACTTTACTGGGAACCCTGTTTAGTATATGAACTGCGGTTTTGATCGCATCACCCCATAGAGATTTTGACAATATCGAATTGTTGACCATACTTCGCACCATATCCATAAGGGTACGATTACGTCTCTCAGTAATTCCATTCTGCTCTGGGGTACCAGGCATAGTGTACTGAGCAACAGTGCCACAATCCTGTAGGTATTTAGTGAATGGCCCTGGATTACGTCCTGATTCATCATATCTGCCATAGTATTCACCACCACGATCAGATCTGACAACTTTAATTCTCTTATCGAGTTGATTTTCAACCTCGACTTTATAGATTTTAAAAGCATCCAGGGCATCTGATTTCTCACTGATAGGGTATAGGTACCCGAAGCGAGAGTAGTTATTTATAAAGGTAATGAAATATTTGTGGCCACTCCATGAGGCTGTAGGGAATGGTCCACAGATATCTGTATGTAAAACCTCTAATAGATCTACACTCCTGGTTGCACCTTTCTTTCTCGTTCTAGTCTGTTTCTCTTTTATGCAATCAATACATACTTTATAGTCAGAGAAGTCTAGAGAATGCAAAATTCCTTCTCGCACAAGCCTGTTTAATCTCTCACGAGATATATGGCATAGCCGCCCGTGCCACAACATGGAGGAATTCTCATAGTCTAGTCTTCGCTTGGATCTCACTACATTTCCATGCAAGGTATTAATATTATAGACGTGAGAGGCAATCAAGTCTAACTGGTATAAGTTGTTTATTAAAGAGCCAGTTCCAACTTTAATCGAATTAAAGTAAATACTAAAACTTTTATTTCCAAAGTAGAACGAATATCCCAACTTATCCAAACAGAAAATTGAAACTAAATTGCACCTTATAGACGGCACACAAAATGTATTTACTAAATTTAAAAAATGACCAGACTTCAACTTAAGCATATAGACTCCTATTGCCTCCACGTCAACTTTGACACCATTGCCTATGTATACTGAGCGCTCCGCATCAATTGGTGGCCTGACCTGTAGTAATTCCTGCATAGAAGTGCATATGTGAATAGTTGTTCCTGAATCTATCCACCAGGAATCCGCTGACACATCGGTCAGATTAGATTCAAAACAGACAAGAACAGAATGATTACCTTTCTTTATGAGCCAATCCTTAAAACCTTCGCAGTCTTTCTTTAGATGACCCGCCTTTTTGCAAAAGAAGCACGGTTTGCCTTTAACCCGTTTGCGTTTAGATCCATTTCCAGATTGATTCTCATGGTTTCCACATGGAGGACTAGAGAATCCTTTATTAGAACCTTGTTTCCTTTTCCTTTTACCTTTATTCCCTTGCCCATGCCCTTGTCCTGAAGTCACCATATTAACATTTTAAACTTTTACCATCTGCCTGATCCTGTCTTCTTCTTGGACGCACTGAGTGATGAGTTCATCCAATGTCCACATGTCCTTTAGAGTTTTATAGTTTACTAGGAACGTGCCGAATTGGGGAGGTAGGTTGTTCATGATCAAATGAACCAGTTGATCATCAGTGAGTATAAGCCCTAGAGCACGGATCTTAGAAATAACTTCGATTTGATTTACAATGTATTCACAGATGTTGCCTTTTCCATCATAAGACGAGTGAGTCAATTTATTCAGAAGAATGCCCACTTCAGATTTTTCAGATTTCTTGAATCGTTTTTCCATTTCAGTCAGGAAAACTTTGGCCTTATCTGTTTCAGGCATGACACCCTTCATCGATTCAGAAATTGAATACTTAATGACTTTCAGGCATGTATCATTTGATCTAAACCATGCAACCCATCGATTATATTCAGCTTTAGTGGCATTATCAGATGGCTTTGGCGGTTCTGGTGTTATTAGGGCAAGATCTAATTGAAGACAGTCCAGTACAAGTTCAATGGCGTTCTTCCATTGAGCGTAATTAGATCCATTAAGGGCAAGGACTTGATTATGATTAGTTGGAATTGAGACTGAAATAAAGGAGATACATATATACTCACATTAGTTCGTAATTTCACAAATCAATTTCGTGAATTTAAACAAATATCAGGCAAAGTTAATCAATTCAGTTGCTCAGGAAGGCATCAACTGAATTATCTAAGATGAAGATGGGCCCAACCATCTCATCCTGGTGAGAATCTGTTACATCATCATCATTCCTCCTGTGGGAGGTAATAACAACATATTAGTGATTCTCCTGAACATGAAGCTAAGTGATGCTAGTCATATAAATTTGAGACACTCAACACCTGTGGGTGAGATGAGTCTTTCAAATTTACATTACCTACACCATTTACTCCACCTGTTCACATGACAGTCGTACAATAATCATCTGTGTTTTCATTATCATACGTAGGAAAATGTGAACGCAACTGTATGCAATCCATTTCAACCCAATGTTACAAGTCTGTACTTGTAGAATTTTCATCGATTGAGGTCACTATGGTGGCTAACACGATCGAATCCAAAAACTACAAATATAGACTCCGGTTTGCGATAATAATCCTGCCTCAATGAATTATACTTAAATTAGTTTGACACGGCCTGTCATGCCCCAAACTCGAAAATCGGATTCAAAGGAATCCCAATCACCGAATCCGGTGCCGACAGCTTCCATAGTACCCCATTCTCGGCTCCTAGCGTCCATACGCCAGATTTCGATCCTGGGATCCTACAAGGAGGATTTTTTTATACATTTAACTCGCAATAAGCATAACCACAAGATTACCTAATTCATAAAGGCAACATCATCATCACATATCCACTAATATAATCAGTTGAGTACAATGCTGGAAGGAAATACATAAATAAAAATCAAGCTCCAGAAGACCGCTGTACGCTCCAAGCTCAACACTGCTGCAACCTAACATCACCTGCACACATCTATCGTGCATAAGCTTATAGAAAGCTTAAAGGGTGGTGTAAGTGTGTGCACAAGGTAAGTGCCAAGTATTCAATACAATATCATAATCATACAATACTGGAAATACTGGTAATCCATAAATCGTACAATATCAAAATAAGTAGAAATACTGACAAGATCAGGAATTATCTAATATTAGAATACGCAATACAAATCAACTATGCAAATGAGGAATTATAGATAGCCAAATATCAGATGCAGAGGATGCAATACAATATGCATTCCTGATGAGTAACACAAATAGCGTCAGCCGTACCTAAACCATATAAATGCAGAGACACAATAACCCAAAATGCCGTATGCTGCGAATGTCATGCAATATGCGGTGCGAATGGAATGACCATACTGGAGTGTGAAATCGGGATGATAGTACGTAGTATCACAGGCTATGGGATCCATCACAAGGGACTTCTATCCAAACCAGTCCCATACCTAAATTTGGATAGTCAAACTCAATGTGGTAAACTCCTGATCTCAGGTTAGTCACGCGCCCTAACAGAAATCCTGGCCATTGCAAAGGTACACGTAACAATTAGTTGCGCACCACCAACCCAAGTGGATAGTGAATGAATGAATGCATGAATGAGTAAGCAACTCCTGCTCACTAAATCCACATATCAGTACAGTTTATCTCTGGGATCATCACCGGAGTTTAGTACATTCCAAATGGCACTACCGCTCTCCCAGCTGCACAGTCCAAGTGAGCGTAAGAAACCTCACTATTTGCCTGGCCAATAGTCTGCCAATACCTATCCGGCACGTCGATAGCGGATCCATTCACGAGCTGGTCAAACTCAGCCTAGTATTGCCCCCTACCCTCGGGCGGGTAAGGCCACACCCCTCCCAACCGATCACGACACAGTAGGAGACGCGGCCTCCTGGTATTCGGTACTCGGGTGCTCATGTATCCACTCAGTCTCGACGTCAGGGCGTCTCCTGGCCACGGAGGTTTAGAGATTTTCACCCAGGGACATCTATGGCGCCCGTATGCTAGAATCAAACATTTTCGGTGTCCCATTTGGCCATCCATGATATGCCTGTGGAGGCTACGGCCCTGATGTCGATAGGGAGTACAGTAATCATAATGCGAGATGCATGAGTCATACAATCCAGTCATGCATCAATCCTGCGCATACCGCGTGCTCATGTGAGATAACCTCCGCGTATCAAGGAGTTTCATAACAATATGCTCAATAACATATGCAATGATCAACCACATCTCATAACAAACATGCAGATGATGCGTATGGGCATGTATCATGATGCTATGCTGTCACATACTCATAATCGGTATCAACAACCGGCATCGACAATCGACCTCGACAATGTGGACATTTAACCAACATTGTCCCCAATAAATGGCCCACATAGAGCCAAAGATATAATGGGCCCACGACCTCACACAAAGGCCTGATATACAACATAGTGGGCCTTACTTAAGAGCCATATATACACAATAGGCAGGCCCTGCTCATGGGCCTTAAATACATGACATGTGGGCCCTACACATGGGTCTCGAATACATCGAATGGGCTATGCATCATGGGCCATGAATGCATCACAATGGGCCTTTCTCATGGGCCTAAAATACATCATAATGGGCTCCATAGCCTGGTCCTCAAATGCATCCTAATGAGCCTCATCGCATAGGCCTCATATACATCATATTAGGCCTTAAACACGGCCTGAATGTACTCACAACGGTCCTCAAATATAGGCCGTATATACATCACATTGGGCCTCAACAATCGGCCTCGACAATCGGGATTGGAATCGATAATCAATCTCTATAATCAGAAATTGGCAATCGGTCACGATAGTCGACCTTGATGGCTAATCGGCCTCAATACTCAGAATCGACACTCAGGATCGGCCTTGATAATCGGTACCGATAATCAACATTTATAATCAGCATTGACAATTAACATCGATAATCGGCACCGACAACCAGCATATATAAATAAGGCAGGGTCCATAAATGGACAACCAATCAACAATAATGTAAAGATCGGGTCTCGACCGTGGTTATATCAATCCAATAGTACGGAGCCATCTGTCTATGGCAAATGGGGCCCACTTATTTGGGTTAACCCACGAAGAGAATGAGCTTAACAAGGCTTAAGGGAAGGTTACAATGAGGACATCTACCCGTCATTGCCCATTAATGTGGATATTCAACCAACATTGCTCCCAAGCAGTGGCCCATGTAGAGTCAAACATAAGGTGGGCCCATAGCCTCACATAAAGGTCTAATGTACATTGCATTGGGCCTCATACAAAGGATATATACACAACAAGTGGGTCCTGCACATAGGCCTTAGATACATCGCATGACCACAACCCATGGGCCCAATGCACATCATAATGGGCCTCGTTAAATGGGTTACAAAACATCACAATGGCCATGCCATATGGGCTGAAAAGACATAACGGGTGGGCCTCAAATATCCAACAAGTGGGCCTTAAATAGCCAACAGGTGGGCCTCGAATATTCATAAGAGGTGGGCCCTGCACGTGTAGCAAGTGGGCCCACACATCACAGCTGGGCCTACCAGTGGGCCAGCCAATGAACGGCCTATATAACATACACTTCACGATGGGTTGCATCATTGGGCCGCACCAATGGGCCTCATATACAACAAGTGGGCCGCATCAATGGGCCGCACTAATGGGCCACAAGTATATTAAAATGGGTTGAGCCAAATGGGCCATCACAAATGGGCCAATTCAATGGGTCAAGTCAGGTGGGCCGAGCCATTCATCCATTTACAGAGGTCGTTTTAAAGCATTATCCAAACAATGAATCAGATCAAAAATCATTTGGACCATACCACAAATAACAGCAAAATGATGATTGAAGGATCATATGGACCACATCGCAAATAGTAGCGGAAATAGCAATTTTCATTGTTAGAATTTCACCGGCCACCACTTTATTTATTTATTTTTTTATCCAGTCTATTTGTAAGGTCATAAGGACCTAAACAAATTTCATATAGGTCCCAAGCTTCTGTGACGCAGGAGGGGTTTTAATGGTGTACGTTCAACCCCTCGCTCCCTTTGTTGTGTGGACCACTTGATAGCAGATCTGATTTATTATGATTATTATTATTATTTTATTTCAAGCCATAAGACATGCTGGCCATTGGGTGGACGATTTGGATTCATCACATACATCAGGGGAGGGCCCACTTTTTAGACGGTGTGGATAAGACCCATACATCACGGTAGCCTCCACAAGAATGGATGGACGGTTTAAATACGGCACGTGCCACATGCACGGCTCACAAGTGGGAAATGGATGGACGGTTTAGATGTGGCACGTGCCACATGCACGGCTCACAAAAAGGGGCGCTGATGTATATACAACAGCTCTGTAGCTGTTGTACAAACCTTAGCCACTGTATTTCCACATAGGTGGGTTCCACGGGAGGCCCACCATAATGTTTATCTGCCATCCAAACCATTGATAAGGTCTCACAGATCCTAGGTGAGAGGGGAAAAACAAATTTCTTAATGATCCAGACATTAGGGACACCCAAGAAGGGTTTCAGTGGCAGACGTTCAATCCCTCTATTTCATGTGACGTAGGCCACTTGAGCTCCATATAAGGCTGATTTTTGAGGTGGGGATCACAGCTAAAAGGGGCCCACCATATGTACAGTATGATGTTCAACACACATCACGTGAGGCCCACGGCTGGGACCACGTCCCTGCCCTATTCACGCCCAGCGCAGGACGCTGCTGTCCTGTAGTGTCAGCGGCAGTAGCGCTTGTTGCTGTTGCATTACATTTTTTTTTTGAAAAATAGAAATTTTACGGTTTTTCGTATGCGAGGCTTGTATTAGGTGAATCCACTCCAACCATTGGATCCTAGGAGTCGAGATGGACCAAACAAGCCCAATATTAATATATTTTCGGTATATAAAACCAACAGGGTGAGTTTCAACGGTAAAAACTACCATTTGCTATGCTATGGCCCGCTAGAAGCTCGGATTGACTCCATTCTTTGGCTCAATGCCTAAAACGTGCTGGAGAGTGGAATAGATGGTGTGGATTTGACCGATACATCAAGGTGGGGCCTGCATAGGTGGCCCTTCCCAAAAGCCTTAAAACCCTTCCCTTTTTCTTTTTTTTCTTTTTCTTTTACAGAGAGTCACCTTTCGTTCACTCCTCAATGAAGACGTCCAGGGACGCTGGACCGACCGCGTACCCACATTAATCAAGATGGGTCCCACGTAGACGTGGCCACCCCACATGGTAGGGATGAAATACATCAATCACGGTGGGGTCCACACGGACCAAGCCGATATTTGTTATTTCCCTCCATCCTAGCTGGCCCAAAATGAGTAGCAAGACAGACCCCATTCGCTGGACATCCAAAAAAATCTGGATAGTCCAGATTGTCGATTAAGTAGGCCATACACACATATCATCATATCATAAAAAGAAATAAAGAGAGGAGAGAGAGAAAGAGGGATCTAACCATAGAAGACACCCACCTTAAATCTTCTTAGACTTTTTCTTCCATCAATGCATGCTAAAGATCTAATGGATGGACTTCATCGTTTGGGATCGACTTAGGATGGTGGAGATGGGAGATGGGAAGGTGGACCACAGTAGCTCTCATGGGGAGCTTGGACGTGGGTTGCTTGGGAGGAAAAATGAGAGAGAATGAAAGAGAGAGAGAGATGATGGGAGAGGAGTGATGGGGTGTGTAAGAGATGGGATGGAAAGGTTGACTTTGGGGATAGTGTAGTGTACTTGGGGGATGGAATAGGGTACTTGACTTGATGGGTGTACTTTGACAAGTGAAGTGATTGATGTGATGGATTCTCTATGCATTGCAACGCGTGACGTTTTTCCTCGAACTGAATGCGGGCCTACATCTCCTGGCTCGGGTATCGTCTTGGCGTATGAGATGCGGCATCAGAACCGCGGCGACGGCGCGGTCGCAATGATACAAGTCTCGGATTAAGCTGACTGAGATATACAGGATATGACCTAGGATCACGTGCAAATGCCGATAACAGATTGCGGGTCGCCGAAATTCAATCTGGAGGACCGCGGAAGCCTACAGAATGGTACAGGCTAGGATACGGGTCTTACACGACCCATAAGATGATCAATATTGATCATTGGAGGATAGAGAAACTTTTGATAGAAACGGATGAACATTTTTTATTTTCTATAATCCAATGGTCTATTAAAACCTTTAAGGATGGGTAGTGGGCCTACAGTTGGGCCGTGTCAAAACTCCATATGATCAGGTCATCATGAATGAGTAAAACAGATCTAGCCCATATCGTTTTCATGATAGATAGGAAACATTAGCCTTTAACAACTAGATGTGTAGATCCATTCATGGGCATGTATAATTATGAATGGATCAGCCCATATATCGAATATTTATAAAGGCTATGATCGGTATTTATCTATCTAGAGAACGAGCCAGATCAACTTCTCATTATGAAGTGCACACATGGATCAGATGTGGGCCTGGATGAGATGTGAATTTAATGTGAAACACATAGTCCATATAAATGGGCCCAATCAACATCCATCCTAAAGTCTCCTGGTGGGCCCACTGGTGAGAAAAAGTAAAACTTGATCCATTGTCCCAGAGTATATGTAATGGTCCTATAACAGGTGTCAGTCCCAACACAAATATTAAGTGGATCCATAGACTGAAATGGGCCCTGGAACGAGTGTCAGGCCCGGTAGAAGAAAGAAATCTGATTTAACGAAATCGGGTCCAGTAGGCGGACCCGAATGGATATCAATCGGTTCTGCTTACCCGTAAGATTTTCTTCAACAGGGCTGCATGCCCAAGGCTCGAAAATCTCTCTGTAGGAGTGAGAGAGAAAGAGAGAGAGAAACCAAGCTCTCTAGCTGGTCTCCATGACGAGTGGAGGTAAGTCCGTCGCCATCTCTCCTGCCTAGATTGCCAGCAGTCCCGACGGGATCTGGTTGTGACGCTTCTAACGTCATCGGAAACTGCGGTTGCGGCTAGCGGTGATGGAGATGCGAGCATGACATGCTGGCAATGGTTTCCAAGGTAAAGAAGAAAGGTGGCTACGAGCCATCACCTTTGACTTCTAAATCGGAGGTCGATAATGGCTGCCGGCCTTGTCTAATGGCAGGTCTGGATGAGGTGGATATGGATTTTGAAGACCCTGATGGGATTGAAATCCCCAACTTCGTAGATTCTGGATTTGGATTTAGATCCTTAATTACATGGTTTGGAGTTTCTGAATTCAAAATCCCTAATTTGGATGTCTGGATTTGGGGTTCGAATCCAAAATCCCAGATTTTAGGGCTATTGGAACTGAAATCCCTAATCTGGATTTGGGATTTGAAATCCCTAATTAACGGATCAGGGATTCCGATTTAAAAATCTCTAATTTTCTGGATTTAGGGTTTTATTTAACTGAAATCCCCAATTCTGAATTTGGGACGGATCTGTCTGTGCATGGGACATGGCGATCAAGGGTCGGATAGCTTACCTAGCTGAGACGTCGCCATGGAAGCTGGATAAGAATACCGGAATACCGGTAGAGCTTAGGATCTTCCTCTCCTTCACACCCTTTCTGCAATTCACACGATGGGACTCGAATTTCTACTGTGGTGTAGGATCGGGGACCCAGCTCTCTTTTTATACAATCTGTGGAGAGAGAGTTTGAAACCCATCAAAACTCTCTCTCCCACGCTCCACATTGTAGCATCCTAATGCACTCAAATTACTATCTGCTTAAGACAGTTATAGCATTCCAGCCCTAGTACGCAAAGCTGTGCAGATAGACTGCACAACGCATCACTTGAAGTGGGGCCCACTGTTCTACTCAATCATCCAGTCTAACTGAATGACAATCCAGACTATTGATCAGTAAGGCCCACTAAACGGAGTTCTTACAGTACTTCCTAATGAGATTCTCATACATAATAATCTCAGATACTGTGTTGACTTTTGACATCTTTCTACATGACTATTTAAGCCATAAACTAATTATCAGTTATTCATTTTGTCATATACTAGAGCATGTATGTTTTTAAGCACATAAATGTGGAGTCCATTTAGTTGCGTCTCTTAGCACAATTGATGGTTCCCACTCCACCAAGCAGCCAAAGCAACATAACCCGTTGCACTAAGCAGTCTGGGGCTATATAATCATGCCTCAAAATAATATATCCATCCATAGGTTGAGATTTTGTATAGAGTGTGCACTAGGGTCATGTGTAAATACAACACCCTTTATGAAATATAACACAATCATATTTCAGAATAAACCAACATATATTAAGTGACTAGGTCACTTTTGACGTTTGTGCATTGCGTCATACATGCAACTAGGTCACTTTCGACCTTTGTGAGCTCTTAAAATACAATTCTCAAGTTAACATTTGTGAGATTATCATACTAAGGTTTTGAAGACCTGCAAATTAAAAAACATACACAATTACGGGCTGACTTAACAAAAGCATATAATCAAGCCTTTCATTCAATTTGAATTGACAAATGTGTTCAACACATCATTATTATGTTACTAGTCAGGTTTCAGCTCAATTTGATCTCAAATAAATGAGATCCATTCATAGTAGATATAACGGTCCAAATTCAGTCTTGGAGAAATCTTATAATCACATATCGATCTAGTGGCATCCTTACGTAGAATAAAATTTCATCTTAAAATTTAAGGTTAAACAGACATCTAGTGTGAGATGTAGTCCGATTTAGTTTCAGGGCACGATCAACATCTGATTGTTCAATGTTTACTAAGAAACAAGTGATTGGGTATCCATGCTAAGTTTTCAGAGTTAGATCATTATCTTATTCAATTATATGGTGTGACCAAGCAAGTGACTACATGATTAAAAGAAAATCCAATTTTATTAGTGAAGATAACATGATCGTGTGGCCATGCTCATTGTAATAAGGGCCCCATTCAATTATCACGGGCTGGGCATATGGTGCCACCATCTAACCAAGGTGGGTGGGCCTTAGATATGCCACAAGAGTGGATATCCAATCATACTAGGATCAAAGATTATAACATCATGTCTAAATCAAGCTTATCATCAAACTCATAGCTCAAATCTTGCCACACGATGTCCATGTATTGTTTTGATTATATTTTCATGATCAGGCCATCCTTTGATTAATTTGAGCCTGCATGCATTTTTAAAGTGCACCAATTAGTCTAAATAACAAATTCAACCCAATATAATATGACATGAATCATATCTATTCAAAATATCTCATGAAATGATATGATCAATTGATATGAACATACTAAGGTAGGCTATGTCTAATCTAATTAGACCATATTGAAGTGCATAGTAATAACTTCACTCTGACATAATTTCATCACATTTTGACTAGTAGATGATGAGATATGGCCCACTTAATGTACGATGTGATATTCACTATTCAATAACTTCGCGATCTAAACTTCAAGTTGGACTAGCAACCACTCTTTTCGAAGCACTTGACGAGCTAAACAAAAATACGATATAAATCTCATAAAGATGAGGATTAAGTGAGAAAAAATAGTTTGCAGTTAGCTAAGGTCACGAGGATTCTATAAGAGCCATCTTATACAAAATTTTCAAGCCCACACATTGATTCATCGGTCTAGTGATTGTGGGGCTCAATCCACAAAAAGGTAAGGGTGGGCCTGTGACGCTCTGAATTTCAAGGATCAAGTACACACTCAATCTCCCACATTTCAAGTGTCACTTTTGCTTTACAGAAGCATGATATCTTATTACAGTTATAATGACATCAAATTAATTATAAGATTTAAGATAAATAGAGTATAATGAAATTGCACAAGGTGGTGGGCCCGTGGTCTATATGTTCAGAAGCTTGATGAAGCTATATAATGAAGGCTATGTCTTAGAGAAGGGGGGGAGGGTGATTATGACTAAATAAAATTTTAGCCAATTAAAACACAATTACCTAACTTAAACTAATATCCAAATTGAACTAAGGCAATTAACTCTAAGGCTTCCATGTTAATAGAGGGTCAAATCACATAGACTACAAGTCATATTCTTATGAAGCAAGCAGTCTATTAACATGATAGTGTACATGTGTGTGGGATGTGCTAACTATCAACATATATCATTCATCTAATTATGCATACATACATATAATTCATCTAAACAATCACATAAGCATAATTAAACAAGTGCTCAAATAAAAATCCCAAACACAAAAATATATAGTGGTTTAGTTTCCATACTCTACTCTCAGTATATACACTTAACCCATAAGTGTATTAGATTTCACTATCGGAGGTTTTAAATCAGGTTTACATCTAACATTTACAATCTTATATAAGGACCGGCTCCCTTGGAGACTTACGTGATTTTCTATAGGCTTGCCACGAACCTCCGTCCTAGTCTACATTTACTCCTGTTGGAGGCTTCTCAGAGACTAACACGTAAATACTCATGTTTGGTGGCATATAGAAAGACTTGATTTAAGTCCTATATAAGATCAATGTCCTACACAAGAACGTAATCAAGTTTGGTAATCCTATGCAAGGAGTATATATGGACTCTACAAATGACAACCTTACTTGTTAGATTGAATCTTATTGATGTGTAGTATCAGGTTGCTTGATTGATGCTCTCCCGTGCTTTACTTAGCTCCCCTATTGCTCTCTCGATTCTTGATACCGATGCTTTGTTAAGGCTTCAGCTCCAAGATCAAACACCTTGCATGAAGTGCTCCTTTGAGGTGACTAAGCTAAGGAGAGGTTTGGTGAATCTCCTACAACTAATGAAAAGTTATAACTCCTAAGGAATTCACTTATATGGGTCTTCTAGAGAATTTAGATAAAGGGTATACTACTATGGTTGGGTTTAATGTTTTAAAAATGGTGGAGTTCAAGCTCATCTTCAAGGTGTAGGTTGGAATCCTCATTATAGTGTTAATCTCAAGGAAGATGACTTAGAACTCATTAGTTTAGAGGTTTAGGATAAGAGATATGATTATGGAATCACCTATGCTTCTACTGCACCAAAAACTTATCCAAATGTCTAAGAACCGAATGCCCTTTAATAAGAAATTGATTTGTAACGCTTATAAAATGACTATAACAGCTCTGTTAATATGATCGAAAGGTCATTCAATGGGATCGAATGTCATTCTTCAATATGATTGAGTGAACCATCGATTGGATTGAACCCTCTATCGATCTCTTCAAGAAAATTTAGAATTATATCTGTATGGTTGTTGGACTCATTCTTCGATTTGATCGAGTGAACCTTCAATTGGATTAAGTCCCATCGACAACCTATTGATGTGATCGAAAACCACTTTAAAAATGTTATTTTGGGCATACGATTTCACAGCAATTGAACATCTCTTCTAAACTTACTTATCATATTTTAATTATGCTCCTAAGGTTAAGGAATAATAAAAAATGTTTACCTATTAAGTCATAATCATTTAGAGGTTTAAGGGGTTGTTTTAGGTCAAGGGTTGGGGCGACCAATGCACCTCTTTAACATGTTCTTTACTCCTTGATGTTCATGTCATCTTGTGTCTTCATTATTCAGCTTTCAAGGGCTCAACCGACTTACTGACACAATGAGTCACATGATTGACAAATAAGGTGCACAAATAAGTGTACTTACATATAATATATTTGAAAGTAAAGTGGAATAATCATAATCACCAAGTACATTACCAATCTAAACAACGGAATCCACTCAGCTAGGGACTTAATATACATATCCAAAAATAAATAACGTGAAAAATCTGATGTCTACACCCAACACTCTAATAAAAGCATGACGATAAAGCATGTTGGTTTATGCCTACACATCTAAGACCTAAAAGTGTAATATCTCTTCTATAAGGTCTGATAAGCCTCATCTAAAGCATTGGTGTAATGCTCCAATTTTCAAAACCTAAGTTTAGTACTCTATAATAACCCGAATTAATATGACCAGCCAATTTTAACCATTGATCGGTATACCAAACTAATCCAATATAACCATTGATTTACAAGATCAACCTATCCAATCTCAACCGCTAATTTGAACATATTTGAATACAATTATCCATTGAAAAGTAAATCTAACCATGCATCTGATCATTCATCTACAGATACACCCATCTAACCGTCTATATGTTGAAAATCATCAGAACACTTGCCCTTACATCTGAACCGACCATCCATCATATTGGTCATTTGGCTACCCACAATCCTACCCGTCCATTTCACCTTCAATCCGTAGGTACATCTTGGTGTCTAGCTATCGATCATGCACCAACTCATCTAACCATACATTGATCCATCCATCTGACAATGCACTGATCTGTGCATCCATTTAGATCATCCATCCATGTGCCATTTCATACATCATATGCAACCACACACCATACACTAAACACATCCATCATATAAATACATCTCATGCACATACATGTGGCATGTGCATGTAGCAAACAAGTGGCAAACAAACACGTGCCACATGTGAAATTCGTGGCCCACATGTGCACAAGAAACCTACAGGACGTTGTAAAAAAATTATATAAAAACAAATAAATGAAAAACATGATAAAAAGAAGAAGTAACATCAACATTGAAGAAGGGCGTTGCATGTTGCATGTGTGAGTTTTTTTAATTTTAAGGGGTGAATGGGGAGGGTCTTCATGGGTGTAATGTAAGTAGAGAGAGAAATAGTGGGGTTGTCTTTCCTTTATTTTAAAGTGAAGAGAGAGAAAAAAAGGAGTGTTGTTGGTCATTCACGTGAGAAAGAGAGGGAGAGGGAGAGAGAGAAAAAAACGAAAGAGAAAAAGGAGGAGAGAAAGGAATAGAAGGAAAAAAAAGGAGAAAAAGAAAATGTGAGTATCTATCACTTGATATTTATGAAAAAAAAGTTATACCCACACACACGAATTTGTTTGTTCATTTGTGCTCATAATTTATCTTTACCATCTTAGATTTTTTTTATTTGATGTAATTACTTACCATACTTCCTAAAAATGTTGTTAAATTTTTTTTTAATTACATTGGTTGTCATTATTTTAATATGCCTTAATTCGAGTTTTAGATTGTCTTATTGTTAATCCTACATTAAAAATTCATTTTTATATTTTGACTTTGTTTTGTTAGAATTATTACAAAAATCCTAAGTTTATATATAAATTTCTAAATTCTTAGATTTGATAAAGCACGTTGCATATTTATTATTATTATTATTTTTCTTTTTATATAGAACTTTAATTAAGATCTAATAGATTACATTGTATGTTTATTTTTTTTTCATTGAACTTTAATTATGTATGGACAATTTACATTGATTGAAATTTTATTGTTAGTTTGATAAATTATGTACATTAGGTATTATGGATTGATTGAAGAATATAGGTTTTAAAGATATTTAGAAATATTTGATTTATATAATATTAAAATCATGTATCATTAAAATAGTTATGAAACTCCAGAAAATAGGTTATATAAGTAAGTCCTCTGGGTTGAAAATCCCTAAATCGTAAACAGGTGGGGCAACTTAGACCCTTGGGTTGAAAGTATCAGAATCCCAACTGGTACCTCTCAGAACTTCTATCGTACCCTTTGAGTGAGTATGTCAGGATTGTAAAAGGTTCCTGCCGTCAGGTTCGGTAGAGTAGTAGTTTGATTAGTTAACGTAGAAATGGGTCTCTCACCAAGTACCATTTGGATGGGTGAGCATGTCACGTAAGATGTTTCCATTGCCAGGTTAAGTGTTGTATTGATGCGAGTGTTGGCCAACCGGTGTAAACTGGCCATGGTGTTGAAAAGAATAAACTACACTTGTTTTTATGGATTATAGCATATGTTGATTGCATTCATTCATTTCAGAATTTACATTGAAAAATCTTGTTTATTAATATCCACATTTTTTACTTTACCTAAATATGTATTATATCTTTTAAGCACATTTTATTTAGATTATATGAGGTTATTTTTGAAACCTATGTTGAGATTATTCATTAGGCTTTGTAGCTTACCCTGTTGGAATTTTAAAATTTCATGATCACGATTTTGTGGAGGCACTTAAAGAGATTTGCTTTTACATTTAGATTAAATTTTCATTTCTTTAATGTTTTTCGAATAAGTTGTAATAAACATTTAGTATGATAGTATGGTAATGACATGTTCTGAAACATGAGTTTGGTGATAATCTTCAAATGGCGGGACATTGATATTTTGTTTTCTTTAAATAAATATTTATTAACTTAAATTTTGGATGATCATATTTTAATGAATGAGCATCATTTTGTAAATATATGTGTGAATTATGAAATGTAAATATACAAAACATAAGTCATGCCTTCGGGTACGGAATTGGGGTCAGATATACCCAGGTGCCGGATTTCGAGGCATGACATACTTATTTTCCAAAAACTTGAGTGTTAACCTTTAAAGATAGCCCAAATTTAATGTATATTTTTTCTTTTCAAAGTGAGTAGTTCAGAGGAAGGGAAACAAATCAAACATAAAAGAAAGTCTGCATACAGATTCAAGATACATGAGCGACAGCTCATAGGGCTTATATTGTCTCAATACTAACAAATATAGGAAATAAACCATTTATCATATAAAGATGATAAAATGTAGCCAGACTTGAGCTACAAGATCGTACAATTTGTCTTAGGGCAGATACGACAACACATTCCTGATATTTTTAACCTACTCCCCATCAATTTAAACATGAGTATCATTTAAACTACCTGCACCACCTGTGTGGTTATATATTTAAAGAATGAGTGGCCAATTCAATATGAATTCTCCTGAAGATTATATACCACCATATAGTTAAGTATAGTTTAAATAAGAAGACATACAAAATAATCCATAATGCAATCTTATTTAAGTGCATGGATGTGTGAATGGACATTAGCCTAGGGATGTTCATTCAACTGGCTTTTTGGGCAAAACCCACGAGTGGGGTAAAACCCACATGCAACGTTAAAGTGGCTAGTCACTAGTGAAAGTACAACAAGTACGTTCTTAAGTGAATAAGCTCACACAAATTTGGACGTTCGAACAGCACACTGGTCTTTTCAAATAGTTGACTAGATACCCGATAAAATCCATGTGTCATGGAATGTATTATTAGCCCAACTATTATTATTCCAATTACAAACAATCATATTAAGAAAGTTCAAAGGTCACTATAAGGGGCTCGTCACCCAGCATATGCCGACAATTCAGGAATAGTGTCTCATACCACCATTCCCAGCTCATGAGACTCCAACATTAAGAGGTTGAATGGTAACATCCTCAATTAGTGGTCAATCATGGTTAAACAAGTAGAACTTACCATTGTAGGGTTATACAGAAATAATTCATCAAGCCAAAAAGGACAAATATTAAATCAAAGCCACATATGGTAAATATTCTAATAAGGGATGTGATAAAAATGAATTATCCTCAAAAGACATGCAGGCATAAATGATCCACAAAATGGTAAGTCCACGACGAAATCCCATTTATTCCAACACACAAAATGACCACTACTTCAAGGATCCATTGTAATTGTTGTTAAAAAATGACTTTAATCTTGGACCGAGATGCTCGACCAGTCGAGGGACTGACTTGACTAGCCGAAGGTCCCTTAGACTGGTCGAAGCCCTGTCTTGACTAGTCAAGGGTTACGCAGACAGTGCACGGTTTGTGAGTGGATTGCATAAATTTGAGGCGGTTTTTGGGGATGTGCGTGAGTGTTCCCAATCTATAAATAAGAGTCCCTAGGGCCATTCTAAGATTATTATAAGGCTTCCTAAAGGTATTCTAAGGGTTTTTAAAAGGGTTATAGGGTTTTCAAAGGGTGTAAGGTGAGATTCGAGGTTTTTCGGATCGGGTAAGTCCTCTCTCTTTGTAATTTATATTTTCATAGCGAAGATCTATCGCTTTGTACCATGGTTTTTTCTCGAAAGGGTTTTCTACGTCAAATATTTGTGTTCTCTTGTGTTTGCTTGGTGCTCTTGGATTACTATCCTAGATCTAAATCTGTGTGATTCTTCAACCCAATCCCCAACAAGTGGTATTAGAACAATCGTTGGGGCACGGATTTGAATCTGTAGGATTAACAATAATGGGAAGTACTAGGTATGATATTGAGAAGTACTCAAGGAAAAATAACTCTGAGTTATGGAAGATCAAGATGATCACTTCCTTAACCAAGCAAGGCGAGGATGGTTCTCTTGAGGCGAGAAAGTCCAGTATGACTGATGATGAATGAAATACCCTTGATAAGAAGGCCTTATCCTTAATCCGTTTATATCTCATAGATGAGTTTCTCTATAATGTTTTGAGGGAGAAAACCACGGTTTGTTTATGGGCGAAGTTAGAGGATATCTATGCAAAAAAATCTTCTGAAAATTTCTTACACTTGAAGCGACAGTGGTATAACTTCAAGATGGTAGAAGGTGAAGATCTGGAGGTCCACATCAACAACTTTAATAAATTAGTTTGTAAATTGCTGGATATAGAGGAAGTGATCAAAGATGAGGAGCAAACATGTATGTTGTTGAATTCTCTTTCGGCATTATATGAGTCATTCAAGGACACAATGTACACCATAAACAAAACCCTGAGTGTCGATGCCGTTATCTCAGCCCTTCAAGAGAAGGCCATGAGAAAGCTAAACGGTGACATGAGGACATCTTCTGATGCACTGATTACAAAAGGCAGAAATTCTGAGCGAGGTACAGAATCTTCAAGACCTAGATCCAAATCCAAGGGTAAGGGCAAAGGAAAACTAAAGTGCTGGAATTGTGGAATGTCTGGACACATGAAGAAGGATTGTACCAATCCTAAAGCGAAGAAAGAAAATTCAGCGGCTTCTTCTAAGGAGGCCAATGTTGTCACATCTGATGAAGAGACAAGTGGTGATGATGTATCATCTGTATCTATGATCAGACACTTGCACGACAATCATGGAGATGAGTGGATCCTTGACAAAGAAGCGTCATATCACATGATTCCTCATCGGAGTTGGTTCGCCAGTTATAGAGAATGTGACGGTGGACAGGTTTTTATGGGCAATGACAATGCCTGTAATGTTGTGGCTATTGGTATGGTGAGCATGAAGATGTTTGATGGGATGGAGCATACCTTGACTGATGTCAGGTATGTTCCTGATATAAAGAAAAGTCTGATTTCTCTCGATGCACTCGAGGCTATAGGGTACAAGTTCACTGGTATTGATGGTGTCCTTAAAGTTTCAAAAGGAGCACTTGTGATTATGAGAGTGCAAATGTACGGAAACCTTTATAGGTTGATCGAAAGCACTTTAAAGGGTGGAGCGGCAGTGAATGTTGCAGATTTCATATTTGCACATATGTGGCATGCTTGTCTGGGCCATACGAGCAAGCGAGGTATGAAGGTACTATCTGATCGCTGTTTGATTTCAGCTTTTAAAAATTCTGATTTAGATATATGCGAGCATTGTATATATCATAAACAATATAGATTATCTTTTAAAACTGGAAAACATGGATGAAAGGGAGTGCTTGATTATGTGCACTCTGACGTATGGAGGCCATCACCAGATATTTTCGTTGGAGGGTTATCATGGTTTGTTTCATTCATTGACAACTACTCCAAGAAAGTTTGAGTTTACTTTATGAAACGTAAATTTGAAGTTTTCATCATATTCAAACAATGAAATGCAATGATGAAAAAACAGTTATAGCGAAAATAAGGTTTTAAGGACTGATAATGGTGGAGAATTTACTTCTACCGAATTTAATGAATATTATAAAGATTAAAGACATGGTGGAGATTATTGTTAAAAGATGTCTTTAATCTTGAACCGAAATGCTCGACCAGTAAAGGGATTGGCTTGACTAGTCAAAGGTCCCTTCGACTGGTCGAAGCCCTGTCTCGACTAGTTGAGGGTTACGCAGACGGTGCGTGGTTTGTGTGCAGACTGCATAAATTTGAGGCAGTTTTTAGGGATGTGCATAAGTGGGAGTTCCCCATCTATAAATAGGAGTCCTTAGGGCCATTCTAAGATTATTCTAAGGTTTCCTAAAGGTATTCTAAGGGTTTCTAAAAGGGTTATAGGGTTTTCAAAGGGTGTAGTAAGGGTGAGATTCGAGGTTGTTCGAATCGGGTAAGTCCTCTCTCTTTGTAATTTTTATTTTCATAGTGAAGATCTGTCGCTTTGTGCCATGATTTTTTCTCGAAAGGGTTTTCCATATTAAATCTTTGTGTTCTCTTATGTTTACTTGGTGCTCTTGGATTGTTATCCTAGATCCAAATCTGTGTGATTTCGCTGCCCAATCCCCAACAGTAATCACAATTAATTAAGTTAGATCCCAAATCTGGATATACATATATAAGTGGAGTTTTCCACTAATCAATGTAGAAATTTAAGTTTCATAGACAATCCACAAGTATGAGAAGATTTTCAAGTGTAACATGTAAGTCTTTATACCAGATAAATGTTGAGCACATGATTTGAGGATCAATTTCAGTAACTAATTCAAGTAATCATGAAATAGAGATGTCAATTATCAGTTAAAATCGAAAGAAAGCCTAATGGGAAAAGTCATCACCTTATGTATTGAATCGCCTACATTGTCACTAGGAAGTTTGTGCCCCCTTATGATCGAATCCTATCACGAATTGTGAAATCGTACGGTTAGATCCAAGTTTTATACGCTACCTATGGTTAAAATCATAGTTTAGGGTTTGAATTCTTAAATTTAGGGTTTCCTCCTAGAGTTTAGTTCTAAGCTTAAATTTTAGGAGTTAAACTATAATTGATGTGTAATTAAGCACAACATAATTATTAACATTAACAAAATAGTTAATATTAGCTACCATAATAATAATAATCATTATCAAGGTAATAAATAGTATAATCTATTATCAATGATAATATTTAAGAGTGATAAATAGAATACTAATATTTAATCATTATAATTTTATTTATACTAATTAATATTAACATAAATAATCTACTAACGACTAATCATATTTATATTAATAATCATGATAATAATAGTGGCAGTAATGATAATTGTAAATCTAACAATTCTAGTTTGTGAAGAAAACGTTGCCTCACCTTAGTCGACTCGGTAGCTTGACCTGGTGAACTAAGCTGAACTCAGCTGATCTTGGCTGAACTCAGTTGATCTTGCTGAGTTGACCCAACATTCCCACTTCCTCTTCTTTCTCCTCTTGTATGCATTTTTTGACGGTCCAACATCAACACCTAGACCACCAAACTCGACCCGAACTGACAACCCGCGCTTGACTCAATTGAGTCGACCCGATTATGACTCGACCACAACTTGGTGAAGAGACTCGAACCTCTTTCATCACTTAGTTGCATGACTGAACTGAAACAATCCCAGCTTAAAACCTTATAAGTGCTTAACTTAGTGAAATCACGTGAGGTGACTCGGGCATTACCTTGGTTTATTTGGACTCGCTAGTTCAATTTAACAAGTCGATCTTAAGAAGCATCTGGGTTATCTTCTCAAATGATTGACATGCCTTCACTCTCCCTTGAGTCCAGTAGTGCCTCAAGGCTCACCCAACCAATGGGTTAGTATTCACAACCCCAAGTGCAAGGTCGTGATGTAGTAATAACTCGGTGAGACCGAGGTCGAATCCATAAGGACTAAACTTGTATGTATTTTGAAAGTAAGTAGAACTAGAACTGGAATTGGAAGTAAAACTAAATCTAAAAGAGTTGAGAATAATTGTAAATGGATTATCAATTAAAGAGGGAACTCGAGCGCCAAGGATCCACTTGTAGCTATTAAGATGATACCTTATTTAATTCAACAAAACACAACTAGAATCAGAGTCCCATCCTATCCAATTGGAAATAAAACAGTTAAAGCACAATATGAACATCTCATTGAAATAGTTCACACATGAAGAACCATTATGATGATTGAAAGGAAATTCAACCATCCACTATGCTTAGGAGACGATGGTAAATCACGAATTTTACCAATCTCAATAACATCAAAACAGATAAGAAGATATTCAACGCCATCACAATATCTATTGTAATTTAAGTCATAA
This sequence comes from Magnolia sinica, assembly GCF_029962835.1. Lineage (NCBI taxonomy): Eukaryota > Viridiplantae > Streptophyta > Magnoliopsida > Magnoliales > Magnoliaceae > Magnolia > Magnolia sinica. The sequence goes on from NC_080586.1 coordinate 19,990,132, forward strand.
TAAATCATAAAAAAATAAAAATATTCCTTAATCAAACTAGAAATCAATAAAGTTCAATATAAATATGAATTAAAGCAAGATAAACATCCCAACAAACTACAAGCTTCACCTCTTAGCCCTAGCTAAGAGGTTTAATTAAGCATAAACATGATTAAAACTAAAATCCTTAAACAAAACATTAAAAATAAATAAGGAAAGAAGAAAAACTCTTGGAAGGTTGCTCCACCACTTGGATATGTTCCTTGAAACCTAATTCATGTTTAGAACTCATCAAAGAACCCATATTTATAGCCTCTGTTTGGCAGTCTTTAGAAATCGCCTTAAATTTGTGCACTCTGCATAATGCCTTCGATGTCATCAAACGTGAATCAAATTCGGAAGTCGCGCCTTTTCGTACTGCGTAACGCCTTTTGCACTGCGTAACTCTTCATATCATCAAAACATTCCTTCGATGTCATTAAACAGTCCTTCGATGCCATCGAATGGTGTTTGAGTAATTGCAAAAGTGTCTAAAATGTTCCAGCGAGTTGCTATAAAAATCTTAAAAAATCACGATGTCACTGAATGACCTTTGATATCATCGAGCGGGTCTTTGAGCAATTAAACAGGGCTTTGATGTTATTGAGAAATGCATCCAATTTGTCCAGCAATCAAACTCAATTTTCATATAATTCTCGATGTCATCGACCCATGTTCGATGTCATTGAACACTTGCTTCGATGTTATTGATCGATGGTCGATGTCATAGACAATAAAGTTCAGATTCTCTGAATTTCTGTACTTTGCACTTTCGACTTTCTTTATTCTCCACTTGATTTTCTTGAATCTTGGGGTCTTGAAATCTTCAATCTTGGTCTCCTAAGATCCATCCCTTGCCTTGGTGATTATTGAGCATCAAATTCATGCTTTTAAAAATCTTTTCAATCGAATCTCTCAAATTCACCTCGTAATACAAACATGTATAAAGTATACCCATTAAGTATTATCATGCTCATAAAACGAAGATATAAATAGGAAAAATATGCAATATTTGACACTCAACACACTCCCAACCAACATTTTGCTAGTCTTGAGTAAAACATTCATGAAAGAATAATTAGTTCTCAATGTTCAAACTTCTTTCAAAAAATAATCTTTTGTACAATTAAATATGAATGAGTATAATCCAAAGAAGCGAGAGTGACAATATGAAAGCCTAGAGCCAAATCACATGAGTAATCAATCAAATAGGTTCTTTATCAATCACTTAGGGGCATAAGTTCATATATCAAGTTTTTCCAATGTGCTTAGTGAATTCCAACTTACTTTTATTAAAAATACTATCATTTCATAATGTTAGTCATGATCATCACCTCAAGATTAATTAAATAATTAAGTGGTGATTTCGAACTTATCCCATTTTTCTTCTTTTTCTAGTTTTTGATTTTATATCGACGGTCCCTTTTTTTAATTCATTATTTTCAGTCTTTTCATCTTCATTCTTTTAAAACTTTTTATTCTTTTCTAATCTTTTCATCATACATGACCTTTTTGTTAATCTCTCTGTTTTTTAACTGGTTCTTTTCATCTTTTTTTTAAAGGTGGATAAAATTCTCCGGACTCAATTCTCAACATCTATTAATGACATACATATTAACAATCAGAAATTCTAGCACAATTCACAGAAAGCAAATTGAATGTGGCTTGTGATTTAGATCAATATGATATTCAAACTTCCTCTTAATCAATTAACTGAAAGAACTCAAGTACTAGTTTATTTAGTTGATCAAACTCCAACAATTCAAAATTCAATCTCCATCTTATCATCATACTCAAAGCATTCTTAAGTGTAGAAACAATCTCTTTCCAAACTGGTTTGCAATTTGAAAAATTGAAAAATTTTCAAGTTTTTGCTCAAAGACTCAGAAAATACTGATTAGTTTACCTAATACACACCCCAACCTAAAATCTACATTATCCCCAATGTAAAAGATATAAGCATGCAATGCATATGAGACAATGAAAATAAAGGGAAAGTGATAGGAAGGTAGTACCTGAAGAAGGATAATTGAAGCTTTCTTAAAGTTCTCAACGTGGAAATGGGTTAGCATAAAGACTAAACAAACTGAAAAATAAACTATCATAATCCTAAATCCTATTAAAGCAATAAACCTAACTATACCTCCATCAGACTAGGAGGTCAATCCTGGTACTCAGGATCAGTCAGAGGTATGGATATGTTCTCTGAATCGAACTTATCAACAAATGGCTTGAGACGATGTCCGTTCACTTTGAAAATATTGTCATTTATTAGATTCTTTATCTCGATAGCCCCATGAGGATATACGTTCGTAACAGTGAAAGGGCCGGTCCAACAAGAGCAAAGTTTGCTCGAAAAAAGATGTAACCGATAATTATATAGAATGACTTTTTGACAAGTTAAGAATGATTTTTGAAGGATTTTTCGGTTATGAAACACCTTAATCTTGTCCTTGTAAATTCTTGAGTTCTCGTATGCGTTGTTTCGGATTTTCTCGAGTTCATTCAATTAAAGCTTGCGCAGCAAGCCAGCGTTATCCAAGTTAAAGTTTTGATTTTTGATAGCCTAGTAGGCTCTATGTTCCAACTCCATAGGCAAGTGGCAAGCTTTTCCATAAACGAGTCTAAAGGGAGACATTCCGATGGGGCTCTTAAAAGCTGTACGGTAAGCCCATAAAGCATCAGTCAAACAATTGACCAATCCTTACGGTCAGGATTAACCACTTTTTTCAAAATTTGTTTAATTTTTCTATTGGAAATCTCATCTTGCCCGCTTGTCTGCGGGTGGTATGGAGTGATCACTTTATGAGAGATGTTATATTTCTTCATTAAGTTCTCGAATGGCTTATCACAAAAGTGTGAACCTCCATCACTAATGATAGCCCGAGGCGTTTCGAACCGAGAAATGATATTTTCTTTTAATAATCTAATGACCGTTTGATGATCATTGTTCCGACATGGGATCGCTTCAACTCACTCGGTGACATAGTCTACTGCTAACAAAATATAAATATTTTAAAGGATTAGGGGAATGGTCTCATGAAATCGATGCCCCAACAATCAAATGATTCAATGATAAGAATTGGGTTCAGTGACATCATATTTCGACGAGACAATCCACCCAATTTCTGACAACGCTCATAAGCTTTATAAAACTCATAAGTATCTCTGAACATAGTGGGTTAGTAAAAGCCGTACTGTAAATTTTGGTCGTGGTCTCTTTAGCAGAAAAGTGACCTATAAGACTCGTACCCTAACCCATACCATTCCGTAGACTTTCGCGATCCTCCCAGTCGAATTTCGGTGACCCGTGATCTGTTATCGGTAGTTGCGCTAACCTTGAGTCATGTTCTGTATTTCAGAGTCAGCTCAACTCAAGACTTTTATCCTAGCGACCGTGCTGTTGCGGCGGTTCCGATGCCGCGTCCCGCGCACCAAGGCGATACCCATGCCAGGAGATGTGGGCTCACGTTCAGTTCGAGGAAAAATGCCGCGCATTTACAAACCTAAGAGAGAATTCAAATCATGTCCCATTAATCCCATCAATGTCAAGTACAACACATCAATCAACCTATCACCCAATACATCACTCACCCCATCACAACCCATACCTCTCTTACACAACAACCCCAAAAGTCTACATTTTCATCCCATCTCCTCTCTCTCTCCCATCCATCACTCCATCCTATCTTCTCTCTCTCTCTCTCTCTTATTTCTCCCTTCTCTTCCAAGCAACCAAAGAAGAACCCAACGTCCAAGCTTCCCATGCTCCATGAGAGAGCTAGGTGTGGCCCACTTTCCTACCTCCCATCTCCACCATCCAAAGTCCATCTCGACTGTTGAAATTCTTCCTTAGAGCTCTAGCATGCATTGGCGGAAGGCGGAAGAGGAGATCCAAAGTTAGGTGATTTTATTTATTTGATTTGTGATTTGAGGGCCCACATATGTGGGACCCATCTTGATATATGCATGTGTATGGAGGAGCTCATAGTAGTGGAGCTCCTCCCATCTCCACTGTCTCTCTCTCTCTCTCTCTCTCTCTCTCTCTCCTTCCATCTCTTTGTGATGATGTGTGTGGCCCACCTATATTATGGTATGTGGATCTGACCGTACAGCAGGTGGGGTAGCCTTGCTGCCCACCCTGCTAGACTGTCGGTCCGATTGGGCCGTTTGGATGGTTGAAAAACACCAATATTGGCTTGATCTTTAATCGTGTAAACCCTGCTTAGATCCCACTGTGATGTATGTATTTGATCCACGTTGTCCATCCTCCAGATCATGATCCAGTGGGCCAGATGGACCGTGATCTGCTGCACCTACTACTGTCCAGCAGCAGGCGTTGCTGCTAGGTAAAAATACAAATAGCAGCTTAAGCCAAATCGTTGTAGCCCATCCACATGGCACACAATGTATGGGTTTTATGCCATGCTGCCCGTCCGCCCATGTGGGACCCACTCCACACGTGCTACTCGTGTGGAGGTGGGGCCACTAGATGTATGCATTGTATGCTGTCCATCCAAACGTTCAGCGTCTAGACACTGGACTGGATTTAATGTATTTTTATATAATATATATAACATAATATTATATTATATATACGTGGTGGGTCCCATGTGGGACCCACATTGATGTATTTATTATATAATAAGTTTCATATAATATTATATTAACACGTTGATTTAATACATATGTATATGTTGTATATATGTGGTGGGCCCCATGTGGGACTCACGTTGATGCACTTGCATTTGCACCGTCCCTCTGGACGGTGCTTGTGAACCCACCTTGATGTGTTATTCTATATCCACAACCGTCCATTTGTTGGGTCCACCCCACACGTGTGACACGTGTGGGTGGGACCCACCTTGGTGTAAGTGTCTTATCTTCACACCGTCTATTTGTTTGGGCAGTAGCTGCAGGTATGATCATGTGGTATTATGATAATCCAGACCGTCCATCCATTTATTTTGGGTGGATCACATGTGTGGGCCCCACACCAGTAATTACAGTTGTTGTTGCGTCAACAAGTTCTTTGGGTCCCACACGGTGTATGTGTCTCATCTATACCATCCAACCATTTGATCTGGACCACCATGACATGTGTTTTATATCCAGGCCGTGCGTCCTGGGGCCTGGACAGTAGCCTGATCACGAGGCGTGTGTAAAATCCACACCGTTCACCCAATTGGCAAGCCTATCTTAAGGGTTGAGACTAAATCCAGGCAGATCTATCAGGTGGACCACACTGTAGAAAACAGTGGAGAGATGAACATCTGCCATTGAAATCCTTTTACGACTACAGTAGTTTTAGATCAAAATGATATTTGTTTTCCTCTCAACCAAGTCTTGGTGATCTCATGAACAGACTTAATGGAAAATAAACGTGATGGTGGGCCTTAGAATTTTTAAATGGTGAAAATCATTATTTCCACTATTATTTGCAATATGGTCCAATGATCGTCAGTTATGATTTATTTGGGTCATGCTCTAAAAATGATATCTAAAATAAATGAATGGTGTAGATGATGTGGCCCGTTAATGCGGTCCACTCGTTGTATATGAGGCCCATTGGTGCAGCCATTGATGTGGCCCATTTGATGTATATGAGGCCCATTGGTGCGGCCCATTAATGCGGCCCACTTGATGTATATGAGGCCCATTGGTGCGGCCCATTGATACGACCTACTTGATGTATATGAGGCACATTGGTGCGGCCCCTTGATGCGGCCCACTTGATGTATATGCAGCCCATTGATACGACCCACTTGATGTATATGAGGCCCATTGGTGCGGCTCACTTAATGTATATGCGGCCCATTGATACGACCCACTTGATGTATGAGGCCCATTGGTGCGGCTCGTGGATACGGTCCACTAATGTATATTTAGGGCCCGTATTTGAGGCCCAGGTGCAGGGCCCACCTGTTGGGTATTTGAGGCCCATGTGATGAGGGGCCAATGTGATGTATTTGGGGCCCAGGTGCAGGGCCCACCTGTTGGGTATTTGAGGCCCATGTGATGAGGGGCCAATGTGATGTATTTGGGGCCCAGGTGCAGGGCCCACCTATTGGGTATTTGAGGCCCATGTGATGAGGGGTCAATGTGATGTATTTGAGGCCCAGGTATAAGGCCCACCTATTGTGTATTCGAGGCCCATGGGTTGTGGCCCATTGTGATGTATTTGAGGCCCAAGGGCAAGGCCCAGTGTGATGTTTGCGTGGCTGTTACGTTGCATATGAATCCCTTATGTGGGCCACTCCTTGGGAGCAATGTTGGTTAGATGTCCACATTGATGGGCAATGATGGTTAGATGTCCTCATTGTGACCTTTCCTTAGGCCTTGTTAAGCCCATTCTTACTGATTTCGATTGACGTGACCAGTTTGCTGTTTCTGATTATCGATTGATTCTGATTGACGTGACCGATTTACCGATTCTAATTATCGATTGATTTCGATTGTCATGACCGATTTCTGATTCTGATTGACGTAAGTGATTTGCCGATTCTAATTATCGATTGATTCTGATTGTCGTTACCGATTGTCGATTCCAATCGATGTGACCGGTTTACCAATTCTGATTATCGATTAATTCTGATTGACGTGACCGATTTACCGATTCTAATTATCGATCGATTCTGATTGTTATGACCAATTACCAATTCTGATCGACGTGACTGGTTTGCCGATTCTGATTATCGATTGATTCTGATTGACGTGACCGATTTGTCGATTCTGATTATCGATTGATTCTAATTGTTGTAACCGATTGCCGATTTCGGTTGACATGACCGATTTGCCAATTTTGATTATTAATTGATTCCGATAATCGAGGCCGATTCTGATTGTCGAGGTCTATTCCGATTGTCGAGGTCGAGTATCGAGGCCGATTCTGATTTGTTGAGGCCGATTGTATAGGCCGATTTTGATTGTCGAGGTCGAGTATTGAGTCCGATTCCGATTGTCGAGGTCGAGTATTGAGGCCGATTCTGATTTGTCGAGGTTGATTGTATAGGTCGATTCCGATTGTCGAGGTCGAGTATCGCGACTGATTCTGATTTGTTGAGGCCAATTGTATAGGCCGATTCTAATTGTCGAGGTCGAGTATCGAGGCTGATTCCAATTTGTCGAGGCTGATTGTATAGGCCGATTCCGATTGCTGAGGCCGAGTATCGAGGCCAATTCCGAGTGTCGATTCTGATTGTTGAGGCTAATTTCAATTGTTGAGTTTAATTTCAATTGCCGAGGCTGATTGTTGAGACCTTTGTGATGTATATACGGCCCGTATTTGAGGCCCATTGTGATGTGTATTCAGCCCATGTTTAAGGCCCAATGTGATGTATATGAGGCCTATGTGATAAGGCCAATTGTGATGCATTTGAGGGCTAGGTGATGGAGCCCATTTTGATGTATGTTAGGCCCATGTGAAATGCCCATCGTGATGTGTATTAAGCTCTTGAGTGAGGCCCATGGTATTGTATATCAGGCCCTTTGTGAGGCCATAGGTCCACTATGTGTTAGGCTATAAGTGGGCCACCCCTTGGGGGCAATGTTGGTTAAATGTCCACATTGTCGATGGCGATTATTGAGGCTGGTTATTGATACCAATTATGAGTATGTGACAGCATAGCATCATGATACATGCCCATATGCATCATTTACATGTTTGTTATGAGATGTGATTGACCATTGCATATGTCATATGGCAGGTTGTTCATAGGGCTCCCTGATAGGTGGAGTTGCCCCACATGAGCGCACGGTATGCGCAAGATTAATGCATGATTGGACTGTGTGATTCATGCATCTCGCATTTGTATGACATGACTACCGTACGCCCTAGCGACATCAGGGCCGTGGCCTCCAGAGGTATTTCGTGGATGGTCAGATAGGATACCGAAAATCTGTTCTACATGGGGTGCTATAGATATCCCTAGGTAAAGGTCCCTAAACCCTCTTGGTTCTAGAGGTTGCTCCAACGTCTAGACCGAGTGGATGCATGAGCGCATGAGGGCCGTATACTATTAGACTGCGTCTCCCACTGTGTCGTGGTCGGTTAGAAGGGGGTATGGCCTTACCTGCCCGAGAGGAGGGGGCAATGCTAGGCTGAGTCTGACTAGCTTGAGGAATGGGTCCGCTATCGACGAGCCGGGCCCGATATTAACAGATGGATAGTGAGGTCTTTTCCGCTCACCTTGTTGCGCGGGATGAAGCGGCAATCTGGTTTGGAGTGTAATAGACCCTGGTGATTTTTCAGAGAGGAATCGTATGATATATGAACTTATTGAGTAGGAGTTGCATACTCATACATTCATTTCATTCACTATCCACTTGGGCTGGTGGTGCGCAACTAATTGTTGTATACCTTCGCATGGCAGGGATTTCGGTTGGGCGCGCGACTAACCTGAGATCAGGAGTCTACCACATTGGGTCTGACTATCTAAATTTAGGTATGGGACTGGTTTGGATAGAAGTCCCTTGTGATAGACCCTATAGCTTGCGATACTACGTACTATCATCTCGACTTCATGGTTCATCTTGGTCATTTCATTTGCATCGCATATTGCATTGCATCCTTAACACATAGTATTTGGTTTACTGTCTCCACGTTGCATAGCTGATCTACATTGCTTCATCAGTATATGATATTGGTTTATTATATTTTTGCATCACATAGCCTGGATAAGGCTGATGGTATTTATGGGCCTATCAGCATATCTTCGCATTACTTTGATATCGTATGATTTATGAACTTGCCAGTATTTCTGATATTGTATGATTTATGGGCTTGTCAGTATTTCCGCTTACTCTGATTACTCTGATATTGCTTACTTGGCACTTACCTTGTGCACACACTTTCACCACCCACTAAGCTTTCTATAAGCTTATGCACGATAAATGCGTGCAGGTGGCGTTAGGTTGCAGCAGCGATGAGCTTGGAGCATGCAGTGGACCTCTGAAGCTTTGATTTTGTCATATGTATTTCCGTTTCGGCACTATACACAAATGATTATATTAGTGGATATGTGATGATGATGTTGCCTTTGTGATTTGGGTAAACTTGTGGTTAGCTTATTACGAGATAAATGTACATTGAAAAATCCTCCTTATAAGATCCCATGATTGAAATTTGGCGTATGTACGCTGGAAGCCGAGAACGGGGTACTACGGAGGCTGTCGGCACCGGATTCGACGATTGAAAATTTTGTAAGCTCGGTTTCTGAGTTTGGGGCGTGACATGACCACCACAGGCCTGGGAGTGACAAAAGAAGATAACACTCTGATGTTCATTGTTTGATACACATCTCCTTAGAATTTGGTCAAGGTAATATTTAAAAAGATAAGGATCAACCCAGAAAAACTTGCGCACCTCGACGAAGAATTTTTTCTTATTTTGCGTTGTCCAATATGTTGGTGTGAAACTTGTGGTAAGATAATTTGCAATGTCAGCAAACCAAGGTAATTGTGAGAGTTTAAATAACTGTTCGTCAGAGAACATATCGTTTATCGGTGTTGGTTTAATGAAATCGTGAAGATTAAGCCTAGAGAGATGGTCAGTCACTACGTTCTCTACTCTCTTTTTGTCTCATATTTCCATATCGAATTCTTGGAGTAGAAGGATCCATCTTATCAAGTGAGGCTTAGCATCCTTCTTAGAAAGGAGGTACTTCAGTGCCACATGATTGGTGTAAATGTTGATCTTGGATCCGATCAAGTAGGACCTAAATTTGTCCAAAGCGAACACTACGGCTAAGAGCTCCTCCGTAGTAAAGCAATTCACTTGGGTAGAATTTAGAGTTCTACTTGCATAGTGAATCACATAAGGCTTCTTCTATTTTCTTTGGCCTAACACCGCCCTAATAGCATAGTTAGACGCATCGCACATAATCTTAAAAGGTATGCTCCAGTTAGGTGGCTCCAGTCTTGCTGTTTGTGGAAACTGCCTCAAATTTACGCACTTTGCGTAATGCCTTCAATATCATCGAACATGAATCGAATCCGGAAGACGTATTTTTTCGTATTGCATAACTTTTCATGTCATCGAACATTCCTCGATGTCATCGAATAGTCCTTCGATGTCATCGAAGGGTGTTCAAGTAATAGAAAAAGTGTCTAAAATGTTCCAGTGAGTTGGTCTAGAAATCTCTAAAAATCTCGATGTTATCGAACGGCTTTCAATGTCATTAAATGGGTCTTCGAGCAATCGAACAGGTTTTCAATGTCCTCGAGAAATACATCCAATTTGTCCAGCAACCAAACTCGATTTTTATGTAATTCTTGATGTCATCGACCTGTATTCGATGTCATCGAACACTTGCTGTAATGTCATCGACCAGTGGTCGATGTTATAGATTGAAGTTCAGATTCTCTAAATTTCTGCACTTTTCACTTTTGACTTCCTTCCTTCTCCACTTAGTTTTCTTGAATCTTGGGGTCTTGAAATCTTCAATATTGGTCTCCTAAGATCCATCCCTTGCCTTGCTGATTCTTGAGCATCAAATCTATGCTTTTAAAATTCTTTTCACTCCAAGCTCTCAAATTCACCTCGCAATACAAACATGTATAAAGTATACCCATAAAGCATTATTGTAACATCCCGAATTTTCACGGTCAGAGTCTATACTTGTACCTGAGAAAACTGAGTGTTAATAATGTATAAATTAGATGCTTTAAAAATCACACCTATTTTTTTTAGATCACATCCAGATAAATTTATGAATGTAACATTCACGAGAATAAAATCGACTGTATTGATTATTTCGTCAAAGTAAAAGAATTCAATAAATAATCAAATGCCCTTTCAATGAGACCTTATTACATTTATCGAGTTTGCAACGAAAATATAAAACTAAATCATAAAATCATCTTCTTATTTTTTCAGTATGGTCTTCCATAGGGAGATAGTCCTCTAGGTCTTCAATCTGTTCATCACCTACATCATCTGTATGGTTGGAGAGGGTTAATGCCTTACTCATAGTGATGGTTATCTTTTAAGATTAACAATAATTCAAGATATTTACAAAAGTAATGTAAGGGTTCCGATACGCCCCGTACTACACAACTACGAGAGGTATCAATATGCGCAAGCAACTTACATGAGATGCATGCCTATAAAAATATATGCGGTTCATCACATTTAGCGATCACCGCAATGTGAAAAATGATTTAGAATTATCCAGCTCGCCTCGCATCCCATTATATAGAGATTCGCCGGTGTGTCCTACGTTTAACATGGATTTATGTGGTTATCCTAAGACGATACAACACATGACTAAATGAATTACGTGACATGATTTGTTTATGGAGAGACTATTTGTGGCATCCAATTATGGAGGTGATGTAATACGCATTGCGAATTACTTACATCAATTTGTGCACCGCTACCCATGATACATGAAATTATGTGTCACCCCAGGGGCCGCTATTGAAAATGCATTACATTCTCGATATCTATTTGATTGTTAGAAGGGAGATTCCAAACATAGTACTTGCACCAAAGAGAGAAATCCATTGAATTAAGAGAGTTTTGGATTTATAAGACACATGCCCAAGCCTTAAAGGAAAATAGCATAAGACTAACGAAGTATAGAGGAGAGTAGCAATAGCTAGCTCAACAAAAAGGAGAGTGGTAATGGCCAACTCAATAATAAAGAAGAGTAGCAATGACTAACTTAACAAAAAGGAGAGTGCCAATGGCCAACTCAATAATAAGGAGAGTGGCAAGGGCTAACTCAAAAGAGAAGAGTGGCAAGGGCTAACTCATAAAATTATTAAGGCAAAGGCAATACTTATATCCATTACCCCACATAAATTCATAAAGATCATATGTAATTAAAGCCATACCATAATTTCTAAAGGATAGACAATTGATGGTGGTAAAATTATACGAACACAGGGAGAGAATTATAGTAACATAAAAAAACATGTAAAGAGGAAATTAAATCATATTAACTTAAATTAAGATAAGCTTAAAGGAAAAAAGCCTCACCTTTGGTTACTTAATCGCTTACTACCAAAATTATGTGTTTAGATGTAGGCGTTCGTCCTAAATCATATGGCTTGAACGATTAAAGCTAATCTAGGGTATAGTATGTGGTGAAGTTAAATTTAGACTATTATAAGTTATAATTTAGACTAGAGGGGATAGGTGTCTTACCTTGCTTGGTCTCGTGATTCTAACCCGACAGCCTAATGTTGGCGGGTTGTATCTGTGACCAACCGACCCTTGTCTTCTTCTTCTTCTCCTTCCTGTTCTTGGTAGAAAGTTTGGATGCACCGGATTAATCAGCCGACTGAACCAAGCTGAGTTAACTCAGTTGAATGTCCCTCTTTCTCTCTTCCTCTCTCTTTTTCTCTCTCTCGTTTCTTGTCCTTCTTTCTCTCCCCCCATTTTTTGTTGATGTGTCCCTCAACTTCGGGTGTGGGATATTTATATAGATTTGGAGTTTCAGGAACCTTCTTGCGTGAAGTATCACGTTTTCATGGGTGGTCCGGTTTGGTTTAACCCGGTTTGTGTGGAGTCTTTTCTCCACCCTTTTTGGGAGGTTGAGATGGCCTAGGAGGGCCAATAGATGGATGGTCAAGATTGTTTTTCGGATGTTAGGATGATCGCCATTATCTAGCAATCGGTTGGGATGGAGGAGCTTGCGTTAATGGCAATTCATTCTTCAGGACTCTTGGGTTCGAAGGAGTCTTTCTGGACGCCGTGAGATCACCATTCGGAGTTCCCTGGCCACCAAATCAACATCCAATCATCTTGATGTGGCGTTTTACATACGTCTTTCTAGCATGGTGCCACAGTCTAGCGTGTGAATTTGTAGGATTTCGTAAATTTTCGTTCATTCTTCTTTCTTTCGGATGACATGGAGTCGATCAAAACTCCCCTCTCCTCAATTCGGATGGCTTAAATTTGAGATAGAAAAATGTTTCCAATTTTCCTATGCGTGAGGAAAACACTCCATTTTCTCCGCTGTTTGCGGAAAGAAGTGGAAGGAGCTCGAAAGGGACTTGGTTCGGTTCCTACTAGAGTACGTGGGGCCCATTTATATTGTTCTTTTGAAGGTTTTGCTCTGTTCTTTGGCATGGTAGGGAGATTTCGAGTAATGGATTCGTGTTTTGGTGGCCTTCCCACAGTTGATCATGTAGTGTTTAGTTCTGTCGTTCGCTGCATTTGGGTCAGAGGTGAGGTTTGCACGTGATGGACGGTCCAGATTGTCCAGATGGATGGTTATGGTAGGCCACCACACATCCCACATAGAGTCTGTTTATTCGTACAGGTGCGGGGGGAAAATGATTTTGAAAGAAGGGAGGATTTCCTTCCTATTTTGATGAGTCAAGGCAGCTTTGACCGGGGTTATTGGTTCAGTGCACAGCGGGTCTACACCTAATGTGTACATGCACTTCGTAGGGTGTGGTCCACCGTGATGATTTTGACAAATGCACTCCGTCCATTTCATTTGGAGGGCCTAATCATAGTCGTTGACCAAGTATCAGGTAGATTCACAGCTCAGGTGGACCATATAAATTGAGATTTATGGTTAGAGTGTCTACTAATACAATTTTAAGGGCCAGATTGCTTAATTAATTTAGTATTCAAATATTCTTGGGACCTAGGGCCCTATTGTAAGGTGAATAATGTGAGTAAGAGGGCCGCACTACGTTTTTATGAATTTTTTTTAATGATTTATTATGGAATTTGTGGTTATATCTGTCTAAATTGTTAATCTTAATGGTTAGGTAGTTTTCAAACCTAATCTAGAATGGTCTTAGGGTTCGATATTAACCATGGGTGGTTTAACTTGTCTATCATAGTGATTGAAATCTTAAAAATGAGTTTCTTTAAGGATGTGATGGTCCATCTTAATATCATCCGATGGATGGTTTGATCAGTGGATAAAAACTATTCTTGATGGTTAGATGATTGCACGGTTAAGTTTGTGGGCTAATCTCGAAGTGTTTAGGTGTGATATCACATACCTCAACGGCTAGATTTGGATCATGGGTCAACTAGTTAGTGTCGATGTAATCCTACATTGAGACGTAAGGGGTCATTCAAGGGTGGATCATGAGTAATCAAGCATGGTGTAAGTTATAGGTTATGTACGTTTTATCACCTGTTCATGTTGGATTTGATTTAAATGGTAACACTTAAGAACTTTCAATACTCAGGTATTGAAAAGTTTGGGCTATTACAATTATCATGTTCATAAAACCAAGATATAAATACGGGGAATATGCAATATTTGACACTCAACAGTCAGCGATCTGACTCGGTTCCGAACCAAGTTGGCTAGGCCACCCCATTTCTTCTTTCCTTCTCCCTATTTGTCTTCCTTTTCTTCTTTCTTACTTACTTTATCTCTCTAGGCTAACCAGTAGGGAGTCTAGGCTTAACTAGATCCACCAGTAGTGATGTCCAACCCCCTTGGACTCGATCAAACTCAACTTAGCTCGAATCGGCGAGTTTCAGCCGAGTCAACTCAGCAACACTCCACCTCCTTTCTCTCTTTCTTCTTTCTTTCCTCAACATAGCTTCAACTAGCTACTTTCCAGACTTGGCCGACTCCCAAACTCAAACAGTCAGCTGGTCAACGGCTCACTCGACTTGGACTGACTCTCAGCAACTAGATGCGTAACGAACCATATCTCTCTCTCTCTCTCCCGCACTCTCTTCACCTCTCCATCTTCCTTCTTTCCTTTCCTTTTCTTCTTCTCTAGACTTTCAGGTTGTAAAGGCCCAACCAATGCTGATATGATCTCAGACCTTAGCTGAGTCGCACGACAAGTTGCAGACTCGACAGCGAACCCGGTAGAGTTATAACGATGCACGCCCGCTCCCCCCTCTCTCGTTCCCTCTCTTCTTCCAGCTTCTCTTTCCTTCTCTCTCTTCTTAAAGCTTTGTGGAGCTCTGGACTTGGTCCAAACTCAGATAAACTTGCTACAACAACTCGGCATGAGTCTAATAGTGGTGGAGAAGAAGACCACCGTTAATGGCGTCTTCGGAATCACCAATTCTACCTCGGATCTAATTTTTACAGACAGTCCGTATGGACCCTAGGAAGCTTATAGATAAGCTTTTTTGAAGCTGGGAGAAAGTTGGGTCGGTGGGTTCGAAGGGAGAAGAGTTCAACCAATTTTCGAGGGTAGCTGCAAGGAAGGGAGAAGAAACTTGGTTATGCTCAATTCTACCTCCTTTTATATCATGACCTAATCCACTCCACGGATATAGATGGTTTGGATTCATTATAGGGTTTTCTACTCTCTTTCTCTCTCCGTAAACAGATTCGGTTGTTTGGTTACATAGCTAGCAATCTGTGTGCTTCTCGATATAAGGTCGGGATTGGTCGCATCTGATGGTCGAGAATGAAGGAGAAAAGTTCCCTCTTAGATCACCAACAAGGCATAAAAAATGGTTTCCATTTAAAAAAAATTTCTTCTCATGCGGCCCTCTTAGTGTCTAGATTTGTGCCCTCACACGTGTGTAAAAATGTGGAAAACCAATAGGATTTTGGTTGGGACCATGCTCTGAACATGATAGGCGGTTTAGACCATTTATACGATCGAAGATGGTGGGCTTGATTTTAAACAAACGGACAGGGTTCATTGCTAGCAGGAAAACGAAGAGAGAGAGAGAGAGAGAGATTCCTCTCTTTTTCAATGGCTATCGGGTCAACCGCATTTGATCGTGAAATTGTGCCTGTGGTGTAATGGGATTACTATGGTTGCGCGTGTGTAAGATTGGCAGAGCTAAGGAATAAAGGCTATGTCCTAGGGGGTGGTTAGTACCTATTTAAAAAAATAATAATTGCCTAACTTAAACTAGTTTCCAATTAAACTAAACAAGGCAATTTAACTCTAAGGCTTCCAAGCCAATAGAGGGTCCAATCACATAGACTACAAATGATTTGCAAATAAGCAACTAGTCTATATCAAGATAGTGTATATGTGTGTGTGGGATGTGCTAACTATCAATCACTAACCATTCATCTAATCATGCATACACAATGTAAATGTCCAAAGTCATAAGAATAATTAAATAAGTGCACGAATGACAATCCCAAACACAATCATATATAGTAGTTTGGCTACTTGCCTACTCCACTCCTGACGGACACACTCAACCTATGAATGTATCGGATTTCGTTTTCGGAGGTTTTAAATCAGGTTAACCTCTAACCTTTATAGTTTTACACAAGGACTCTAAACTTTAGACTATACACAAGAGCCGATGTCCTACATAAGAACCCAGAGTTTTAGGCCCTACAAAAGGGCCAAGGTCCTACACAAGAACCCGAAGATTTAGGCCCTATACAAGAGCTAAAGTCCAACATAAGAACATAGAAATTTAGACCCTACATAGGAGCTAGGGTTCTGCATAAGGACCCAAAGATTTAGGTTCTACACAAGAGCTAAGGTCCTACACATAAACCTAGTTCGAATTTGGATAATAAATTCTTACCCTCAATCTTACACAAGGAAAAAGAGTAAACATGATCTCCTACAATTAATAACTTACTGTCGGATGGAGTCTATTTTGTAGTGCCTTCTTTAGTTGTTTGATCATCGCTCTCCTGTTCTTCAATCAGTTCCCCGATGCTCCCCGATCATGATGTCGCTACTTTGCCAAGGTCACAACTCTAAGATTAAACAGTTTACATATAATGTTCCTTCAAGGTGGCCAAGGTGATGGGAGATTGATTGAACCTCCTACAACTAGTGGGAAGTTATTTTTCCTATGAGATTCACCTAGATGGGTCTTCTAGACAATTTGGACAATGGTATGCCAAGATGTCTTAAGTCTAATCACTAAAAAATGGAAGAGTTCAGGCATATATTCAGTGTGAAGATTGGAATCCTCATAAGAGTGTTAATCTCAAGAAAGATTCCGTAGAACTCAATGGTATAGAGGCTTGGGATGAGGGATATGAACATAGTTTCACCTAAGCTTCCATTGCACTAAAAATTTATAAAAAAAAACTCAAGAACTGAATGCCCTTTATAAAAAGTTTGAGCTTCAGCAATAAAAAAATAAGCAGAAAAAGGCACTGTCGATGCCATCAAAGACACATTCAATGCCATCGATAAATTCAAATATTTATGTGAATTTATTATTGGACATATCTGGGGTACCTTCGATGTCATCGAATGATTCTTCGATGTCATCGAACTCAATCTTCGATGCCATCGAAAAAATCAGAATAAATGTCCTTTTCTTTCTAGACAATTCTGCCTCTCAATCATGCCATAAAGGGATCCTTCGATGCCATCGAGAAATTCAGAACAAATATAAATTGGTTGCTGGACAATTCTGACTCTCAATCGATCACATCGAGGGGTCCTTCGATGCCATAAAAGGACCTTCAATGGTAGCTCGATGCCATCGAACATCCATCCAAAACTGTTGTTTTGGGCTCTCTTTTACATAGCAACTTCACACCTCTTCTCGCCTTGTTTATCATGTTTCTTTGATCTCCTAAGGCTAAGGGATGATCAATTAGGTATTCCTATTAGGTCAAGATCATCTAAAGGTCTAAGGCTATTTTAGTTCAGGAGTTAGGGTTATTAAGGCACCTCCTTTATATGTTCTATGCTCCTTGATGCTTCTTCTTCGCTTGTATCTTTTGTCTTCACTTTTCAAAGGCTCAACCGACTACTTGACACAACAACTCACTTGATTGACAAAAGAGTGCAAAAATTAGTGCAATAACAATCTCCCCCTTTATCAATTACATGACATAAATCTAACCTAAGACCATGTCATGGTTCATACCAATGACATACTAAAACAACTAAAAAAATATTACATGTCAATACAAAAGATTTACAACTCGATACACTAAGACATGTAACACTTGCATTGCTCTCCATAATTACTTCCACAATCAAACCTTCAACAACAAACAACCCTAATAAAAGAGAAGTCATTGTTTTGGTGGGACTTGATCTTTCCCCCACTTTTTTGTTAGTATTTGACAAAGGGTTAGTTCCAATAAAGTAACCAATAAAAATTATATATGAAACAACTTTTTAAGTCATATATTTATCAATTGTAAGGCACATACTAATAGAGATTAAGGGATGCATACAATCATTAAAATCATGGAGCATGCTTATTAAGGTCATTCAAAAAATATTCCAATGAAAAAAAAAGACTAATAATAATCTAAGCTATAAACATGTGATATTTAGAATTCAATGACTTTAAAGCTTAAATTATCAAGACAAGCGAGGCTAAATCCTCAGATTAAACAATAGAGCACAATATGAATTTAGAATCCTTAGATTTTCCTATATGCTCATTATAGAGGCTGAAATCCTCAAATTTTACAATTAGCTCATAAATGAGGCTTGATCTACTAATTTAACTATTTCGCCCAAAGAGACCTTCTAAGGTACCTTCTTGAAGTGTTATGGTCTCTCAAATTTTCAGGGAGGGATAATGTGGTGTGGGCTAATAAGATACGTAAGTGGCTCATGTCTTCCACACTAAAGGGTCATCTGAAGTGGATTCGGACTCCTCGGTCTCATCACATATTTCCACCATTGCCTTGTCTTTAGATCTTGTTTTGTTATGGCAATTTGGGTGCAAGATGTTCATAACCCTCACAGTTGTAACAATGATCTGGTTTAGGTGGTTTAACAGTTTTACCTTTATGTATCTTAACCCATTTGTCCTTCTTATCATAACTCTTCCCTCTATTAAACTTGATGAATTTCTTAAATATTTTGAAAAATTCCTCCTCATTGTTCTCATCACTATCACTATCACTTTTAGTTTTAATTTCTTTATGTTTATGTGAATGCCTATAAGATGTTTTGAGGATGACTAATTTTTTTCCTTTAGAGGGGGTCTTAAAGTATAGTTCAAAGGTTTGTAGGGAACTTATAAGTTCATCTACTTTCATTTTATTTATATTCATACACTTTTCTATTGAGGTTATCTTGGGAGTGAACCTATCCGGTAGGGATCTAAGTATTTTCCTATATATATGTCATTCTGGAATCCTCTCTCCTAACCCCCAATGGAATTGCAAATATCATTCAGTTTGGAGTAGAATTCCATGAAAGTTTCAGTCACTTCCATCTTAATATTTTTGAATTAGGTCATTAAGAGTTGAAGTTTCAATATTTTTACTGTGCTAGTTCCTTTGTGTGAGACTTTCAAGATGTCCTAAGTTTCCTTCCTTATTTCACACGTGCATATGTGTTTAAATTCATTGGAAAAAATTGTACAATAAATAACATTACAAGCTTTGACATTATAGGTATACCACGCTCTCTCATTGGCACTCCATTTGGATTTATCTTTGGAAGCGCTAATGGTTCTTTCATCAATCACGACTTATTCCATAGGCATCGTCTATCCTTATTCGACAATAGTCCAAACCATATGGTCAATGAATTTTAGAAAAACCCTAATCCTAGTCTTCCAATAGGTGTAATTAGACCTGTCAAAGTACGGTGGTTGTGTGGTGGCACACTCTTAGTTAGACATCATTCTTAAGCTCATTGTATTAACTCAAGGTGGTTAAGCTTTTCAAGAGCTATCCACTCTGATACTTAATTAAACTAAGAAAGACAATTTAACTCTAAGTTTTCCAAGCTAATAGAGGGTCCAATCATATAGACTACAAATAATTTACAAATAAGCAATTAGTCTACATCAAAGTAATGAATATATGTGTGTAGGATGTGCTAACTATCAATCACTAACCATTCATATAATCATGTATACATAATGTAAATATTTAAACTTATAAGTATAATTAAACAAGTGTGCAAATGACAATCACAAACACAATCATATATAGTGGTTTGACTATTTGCCTACTCCACTCTTGGCGGACGTAATCAACCCATGAGTGTACCGGATTTCACTATCAGAGGTTTTAAATGAGGTTAACCTCTAACCTTTATAGTTCTACACAAGGACTTTAGACTTTAGGCTATACACAAGAGCCAAGGTCCTACACAAGAATTAAGGATTTTAGGCCCTATGCAAGAGCCAAGATCCTACACGAGAACCCAGAGATTTAGGCCCTACCCAAGAGCTAATATCCTACATAAGAACCCAAAGATTTAGGCCTTGTATAAGAGCTAAGGTTCTACACAAGGATCCAAAGATTTAGGCTCTACACAAGAACCAAGATATTACACAAGAACTTTGTTCGAGTTTGGATCACAAATTCTTACCCTCAATCTTACATAAGAAAATAGAGTAAATATGGTCTCTTATAATTGATAATTTACTTGTTGGATGGAGTCCCTTTTGTAGTGCCTTCTTGGGTTGCTTGATCGTCGCTCTCTCGTGCTTTAATCTGCTCCCCCGATCATGATGTTGCTGCTTTGCAAACGCCTCAACTCCAAGATTAAACACCTTGCATATAATGCTCCTCTAAGGTGGCCAAGGTGATGAGAGGTTGATTGAATCTCCTACAACTAATAGGAAGTTATTTTTTCCAAGGGATTTACCTAGATGGGTCTTCTAGATAATTTGGACAATGGTATGTCAAGATAGCTTAAGTTCAATCTCTAAAAAATGGAAGAGTTCAAGTACATCTTCAATGTGGAGGTTGAAATCCTAATAAGAGTGTCAATCTTAAGGAAGATTGCTTAGAACTTAATAGCATAGAGGATTAGGATAAGCGATATGAACATGGATTCACCTAATCTTCTATTACACAAAAAATTCATTCAAAAAGCCCAAGAATCAAATGGCCTTTATTAAAAGTTTGAGCTCCAATGGTGAAAAAGCGGGCAGAAAATGACTCTGTTGATGCCATCGAAGTACCTTCGATGCCATCGATAAATCCAGATATTTATGTTAATTTTTTACTGGACATATCTGGGGTACCTTTGATGTCATCAAACGATCCTTTGATGTCATCGAACTCAATCTTCAATGCCATCGAAGGTATCCTCGATGTCATTGAACTCAATCTTCAATGCCATCGAAGGTATCCTCGATGCCATCGAGAAAATTAAAATAAATGTCATTTTTTGGTTGGACGAGTCTGACTCTCAATCGATTCCATAGAAGGATCCTTCGATGCCATTGAACTTCTCTTTCGATGCCATCGAAGGGACCTCAATACCTCAATGCCATCGAAGGACCTTCAATGGCAGCTTGATGCCATCAAACATCAATAAAAAATTATTGTTTTGTGCTATCTTTTACACAACAGCTTCTTACCTCTTCTAACCTTATTTATCATGTTTCTCTTGGTCTTTTAAGGTTAAGGGATGATCAATTAGGTATTCCTATTAGATCAAGATCATCTAGAGGTCTAAGGTTATTTTAAGTCAAGAGTTAGGGTCACGAAGACACCTCATTTATATGTTCTTTGCTCATTGATGCTTCTTCTTTCTTCGGTCTTTACTTTCCAAAGGCTCAACTAACTACGTGACACAATGACTCCCGTGATTGACAAATAGGGTGCAAAAATCAGTGCACTAATAGACCGGATTGGCCGATTCGGTGCTTTGTGGGTACATATCCATTTGTGCACACACATTCCCAAGGGTGGGGTCTGTAGTTATACTTAGTGAAATCCACTCCATCCATTCACTTTGGAGGTCCCAATTAGGTCCTTTGACCAAAGATTAGGCATATCCAAGCTCATGTGAGCCATACAACTTGATTGAAGTGTCTTGTTATGGATCTCCACTGATCTGATGGTCATATCATTTCGAATTTGAACATTAATGGTCAAAAGGGTTCCAGGGACAACTTAGATGGAAATCAATGGTCTGATAAGCAATCAAATGACCTAATATGTATTTATAATATTGAATATTATTATAATATTTTTTATAACATTATTATTATTATTATTAAATTTATTATTATCATATTGTTACTCACTGAATATTTATGTTTAAGCCTAATGGTTGAATTTGCTAAGATCTCTCTCTCTCTCTCTCTCTCTCTGTCTCTTCTTCTTCTTCTTCTTCTTCTTCTTCTCTCTTTCTCTTCAAGCGAGGGCATATTCGTATGAAGGTGATGAGCTACCCAAACGAGGGTACTCATTGAATATTAATGTTTAAGCCTAATGGTTGAATTTGCTAAGATCTCTCTCTCTCTCTTCTTCTTCTTCTTCTTCTTCTTCTTCTTCCTCTTCCTCTTCTTCTTCTTCTCTCTTTCTCTTCAAGGGAGGGCATATTCGTATGAAGGTGATGAGCTACCCAAATGAGGGTATTTATATTGCCAGTTGTGGTTTCTTTGGCCCTAATAACCAGGTATTTGGTCATATAATCCTATGGTAGGTTGATTATAGCTTATAGGGTCCACTATAGTATGTACAGGTTGATCCATGTCATAGGATAGTTGTCTTAAGAGGTGATCTACATAAGAATACAATTGTTTTCTAATTCGGATACAATGATTGATGGATATGATTGAGAGGCAGTTCGACGATTATCGATCATTGAGTGGGGCCGCGGCTATAGAGATGTTTGTAGAATGGTAATTAAGGTTAGTGCCCTTAATTTGATCATAAACTAGCGGTCTGAATGCCACAACATCGACAAAGTTTAGAAGTGGACAAATAACTTAGGGCCTGTTTAGCCAGGCAGATTGGAAGGGATTGGATGTATTAGGGTGGATTGCACAGAATTCAAGGTAATGATGGCTGCGATAGTGGATTGGTGCAAGATCTATGGGATTGCTATATCGGGTCCATTTGGCACGCCCGGCTAATCCCGGGATTAAACCTTCCAATCCCTTCCAATCCCTCGAACCAAACACATCCCAAGCAAAATAGAACGAATTAGGGTGGATTGGATGTGATTTAAAGGTAATGATGGTGATGTCAGTGGATTGTCTTAAGATCCATGGGATTTCTATATCCCGGGATCAGAATCCCGTGTCTGTTTGGCACGCCTGGCCAATCCCGGGATCTATCTTCTAATCCCTTCCAATCCCATCCAATCTACCCGGCCAAATAGGCCCTTAAATTTCTGATTATTTCTAGAAAAACTCACACATCTCATGCATTCACTTTCAGGCCCAAGTTGAATGATTCGACGCGTGATCTTAGTTATTTGTTCTGTGAGGGACGTAAAACCCACTAAGATGAACATCTTTCTATAGTTTCGAGTTCAGTGGTCCACTAACGAGGAGTTTAGAGCTTGTTTGGTTAATCCAACCAATTTTAAATGAATTGAGTATCATGATTTCTTGTGCACAATGGGTAAATTTTAGATTAGATAGGTGCATTGTTTAGCCTTCACGCGATTAGCGAAAATGGTGATTTGACCCCTATTACCCTAAAGCATTGATTTGAAGGTCATATGATAATTTAGTCAATTCGAAAGATGTGCATGGGACAATTAATCAACGATGGGTAGATATTTATTAAGTTATAGTTATCTTGATTAATCAACGACGGGTCATCTAAAGCTGGGCCCTAGATAAATAGATCACAAAGTTAGGCCCAAGATTTTGGTGATAAGGCGTATTCGTTAGCTTCCTACGGGTAATTAATCGAATTTGTGTCGTTCTTTACTGGTAACACCTACGTATAGGCTAGGATTAAGTATTAAAGATCACTAGGTGACAAAATAAAATAAATCTACGAAAAAATTTTCAAGGATTTTTAAAATCCAAGTTGGGAAAAATCTAGTACGTTGTACGGCTCCACATATTTAAGTTGTTATACCATCAAATCCTTGCATGGATGATTATATTTGAACAAAAAATCATATACATGCAATATGATAAACATTGAATAGTGTGGATAACGTAGAACATATGAGCCATCTAATTTGTAAAATCTCAAAATTTTGAGATTTATTAAAATCTTAATTTTATTAATATAAGAATTTTAGAATTAAAGGGATCTTAAAATATTTCAAAGCCAAAAATTTCAACCAATCTAACTGAGATGGCATGAAGAAAAATAATGAGAAAAGAGAGGGAGGGAGTGTGTTTTCACATGCTTCTCCCTCATTTCCTTTATGCATTAGCCTTTAAAAAAAAAAAAACACATGCACACACACCCCATACACTCACGCTATTGGAATTTCACCACCCATGGGTAGTCGAACTGTTGATCAGGAGTTGAAACTCCTGAGAGTCTACCACTAGGGAATTTCTCCCTCATTTCCTTTATGCATTAGCCTAGGTAGGGGTGCTAAAGTGGATGTGGGCCTCACATAAGCTGATCTTCAAATGATTTGAATTGTCTATTCTTTCCTCCTCTCCTTCCATTCCCTAAATCTACATCTTACATTATTGTCTCAGTTATTGGGCAACTCAGAATGCTACTCATGATAAGATTTAATATTTATAAAAGAACTTAAAAAAATTATAACTCTAGAATGGCTCATAATCTCTGCCTCTTTTAAATCACGTAAACATGTAACAATTATGAAAATTAAAAATTATCATTAAACCAAACTCTAAATTAGATCATCTCATCTTATATATTATATAAACATACACGACACCAAAATCGTTAATCTAGTACGGTCGAGATTTTGGTTCAGAAACGGCTCTAAGCCGTTCTTGAATTGAAACGATAATGAACTGTACTTGACTAGTTGCTGTTATACGCTGTTATTTCTATTGTTTTGTTGGTGTGTCCTAATTAAGGGTTTGATGTTCTTATTTATTATTATTGTGCTTTATTGTTTTATTTTGAAACAGATGGACACGGAATGGATTCTATCAGTAACCTTTGAGTGGACCCCACATGACCTGAGAGCCACATTACTGTAAATTACCGCAGACTACCGAATGTTTTCTTTGTTTCCTTATGCCAAAACGCCCTAAAATCCTTCATTTGCGCTGTCTGCGTCTCCCTATCTCCCTCTCCCTCTCTCTCGATCTCCCTCTCCCGATCTATGGTGAGTGTTTGATTTATACTACAGAGGCCGAACGGCGTAAGAAGGAAGATGCAGAGTGGAAAGCCAAGCTAGATGAGATCGCTGAGACGCAAAGGTAGAGGGAGAAGGAATTAGAAGAGAAGGGGAGGTTTGAGGAGAGAAGCTCTCCTAGGAAGGACATTAGAGACGTTCACACGGTCTGTGATTTTACGTAAGTCTTGTGATTTGGGAGTCCTAAATGACGATTGTTTAAGTTTAACCAGAGCTGGAGTAACACATCTGTAATGGGATGATTGATGTTGTTTTTTCTAAGGTTATATGTGCAGGCAAAGATCTAGCAACTGAACAAACTGCAAGCTAGATGATTAATCTCCTGAGGCAGCTTCAGCAAACATTGCTACCTTCGGCCTTTGCATCGATCTGGTCTTCCTTGTAGCCCCAGCAGCAGCTTGCATTGCAATCCATCCTGTCATCCTAAGGATCTCGTCTGGAAACTGTTTGGTTGGTTTGTCTATTTTCTGTTCTTTACCCATTCTTTATATATGCATCTCTTCCTTGCGTGGTCTTGCAATGTGGTTGTGGAGGCATGAAAGGTATACCATGCCAATCCAATGGTATAGCAACAAGTAGCAGGGGTTGTGAAAGAATGGAGGACCCTTGATAACAGGTTAGCTATACCATGTGGGGCCATCCGAGTTGGAGGTAACTCGTGTAGGTGATTCGTGCTGTCTATCCATTTCATTCCTAATAGTTTATTTTATTTTATTTATTAAAATTTTTTTATGAGAGGCATTCAATGTAATATTGGGTCATGCATTAAGTGAGTCCTACCGGGAACATAGCCTGCTGCAATATTTAGACCGGTCACTTATCATAGGGACCATCAATACATATATGAACACGGACAGGGTATGGCTTACCTATTTGAGGGTCTGGCTTATTTAGTACACTCTGATGATCTTGTTGTGCAGCAGAGATCATCTTCTGAAAAATAAATTTAGTACACTCTAATCCAGTATATGTTGAGTAAGTGCTCTATCATGAGATACTACTGTATGTTTCATATACACAACTAAATAGCATTTTCGGAATGCCAGGTATATGCAGATGTGCAGCAGAGACTGATTTATATAATTGATAGTTCTTCAAAATTTTGTACTTCATATAATCTTTTATCTGTCTATAATTTGCTCCAATTATTGGAAAGGACACATATTCCTATCCAAGTATACCTTTTACTCACAGTACCATTTAAAATCGAAGACAATTTTGGTGAACTGATCCATTGTGCATAATGACAAATTTGAATTTGGGTGAACTAATTCATCATGCATAGATGACCAACTTCATAATCTGATTAGAAAAGACAGTTTGGTCCCATCTGATCATTAAAACATTTTTGGGGATTGACTCCAATGCTTCTTTTTTATATGTTGCTAAATTAACATTATAGTTTGTTATAAATTAGAAGAGAAAAACTTTGATACTCTGTCAGAGTGATGGATTTTATGGTAGCCAGTGTAGATTTTTCATTAACCAAAAGTTAAAGCCCTATCTTGAAAATGTTTTAATAGCTCGAGGGCATGCATGAGAACAGATAATATGATAAACATGGACCCAAAGGGCCAATTCTTACATAAGATGGATAGATGAGCATGCATTTGACGTACATAACTGTTTCAGTCCCTACTTCACATTCCACTGATCGAACCAACTGCTGCACAATTCTATACAGTATGAAATCCATCTTGTTCTGTGCCTAGAAAGAATCAAAGTGGTACCAGCTGATTAATAAAAGTAGCCTTTGAAACAGATTACAAATTGTGTATAAATGCAGAGCACAAGACTGCATGGAAGCATATTCTCATATTGAAGCTAAACATTCATCTGAAAATCCATATCCATATTCATCTGATCCCGAGCAATTCATGTGCCTGATATTCCAGGAGTGCTTTAGTAGGAGTTTAAAACAAAATTCCTGCTATGTTCTTGGAAATTGGTACAGGAAAAAAAGGCAGCGTGGACAAATGACCAGACCATTTCTTAAAGGAAGCACTCCTGCCCAATTAGCATTTTTGCAAGCTGAATACCCTGTGTGTGCATCTGTAGCATGTAACCTTCTTTCTCTCCCTTTTTAATTTTTTTAATAGGTTGCACAGTTTGATTTTTTTTCGGTACAGTTGCAGTCAAACACTTATAGTCAATATAGCAGTAGTTCCCTCTTAACTAATTGTAACACCTTGAAAATCGAGGGTTAAGCAAAGCTTAACTCTTGAGTTCCAACGCATCACTTATGCAATATAAATAATAATGATTAAATGTTGTCTATATTAGTGCATTAAATATGAATGAGATTACACTAAAATAACATATCATACTCCAGAGATAATTAAATTTTACAAGCGGAAGACTGTGATAAATATATAAGGTATATGAGTGGTTACAAATCCCCAGAGTATGATCATGTCACCAGGCTGAGTATATAAATGTTTGTTCCAAAATATACAAAATGACAAAGTGTAATGTCCCACTAATTCGTATCCTTGTAATCTCGTTGATCAGTACCTGGTCTACATAGACCCGCCTGATAGCTACATATAGGAGAACTCCTCCTCATCGTTGTAGAAGTTAGGCTCCACTTCGTAAGCCTCACCATCATCTGCAGCTAAAACAGAGTCTGGTTGATGTTTTAAAATAATATCCCATAGTGGGAGTGAGTGATCAACTCAGTGGTACTATAAGACAAAGGTTAACATGTTATCAATTTAGTCAAGCAGTAATGATAAAGCAGTACAACAATCATATCCTAAGTACTCTTGTTAATGCACGAATGATATGCTATAATGATGCATGCCCTCACCTGCACTCCCTCAGCGACATCATCTCATGATCGCGCATGACAAACTCCCTAAGCGTGCACTTCCTCGTCAAAGCACATGCAATGCGGTGCATGGTCGTGTTAGCCAAGTAATTTATTTAGGCTTATTCATACAGCCGATTTGGGAAGCTAAGGTACCTCCCTTTATATCATTTACTCAAATGATGATCCATCTAGGGTCGTCAATCCTAGTTAATCACATACGATAGGCAAGTTATAGGGTAACATCACCCCTGATTTAAAAGCAGTGAATAGGCAAGTTCAGGTCACTACAGGAGGCTCGTCACCTCAGCGTAGGCCTAGTTTATACTCGAGGTCACTACAGGAAGGGTCGTCACCATAGCATAGGCCGACAGCTCGAATACAGTGTCTCATACCATCGTATTCAGCTCACGAGTTTGGGTTGCTCACTGGTCACTACGGGGAGGCTCGTTACCCTAGCGTAGGCCGATAGCTTGACCACGGTATCCCATACCACCATGCCCGACTCATAAGTCTTAGCAGATTGTGGTACCAAGGCTAAAACGGGCTTTACATTTGTAAGTGGTACCTTAGATTCAAGCAATAGCGTCCATACATGGTAAACACACAATAGGGCAATCGGCTTATTTGTCAAGCTTGGTTTGTACGAGCGTATGTTGAATTGATTGACATGAAGCATGTAAGCACTCTGCGTGGCCTAACCACTGTCGACAATCACCGTACGACTCGAATTCCTCGAATGTGTCTAACATGGCGAAACTAGTTCGGCCACTCGATTAGGAGCCATTACCGATTGCCTAGACTAAGTGGTAGTCCCAAACATACTTAAATGCAATAGGGAATCACATATGTTACTCATATTCATATTTAACAAATAATACAAACATGAATCTCATTTGAGCATTTTATCAAACACATTTGAAAAGTTAACATACACATGCATTTTATCCACAAATCATATAGTGACAATTTGCAACACATGAAGAAAAACGAATCATATGACTAAGGAAACTAAGAATCCTAACTCAATACATTTAATAAGTACAATCCATCAACAAAATGTCATTCAGACATTTTAACAAACACTTAGACTACATAATACTACATACATGAACTAATCTAATTATAACATATATTATGACAAATCCTTTCATAAAGGAGTTTTCACACATACAACGAATATGTATTCTAGGTTAATAGGCATGGCCAGCATAAATCATAATTTCACTTTCGTTCAAACATTTCAACAAACACATAGAATGCATTTTAAACTCACATATTTCACACATGTATAGTTTATCAAACAAAATGTTGTAGCTAATATCATATGGTAGCAATCAAGTCAAGCATAAATCATTGCTTACATTGAAACCCTTGAAAACCATAACCTAAATGTTTATAATCCGCACCTTTCATCGGTACACTCGTTACGAACTCGGTTCGTACACCACGTCTTTGTCGACGGCACAATGGCTACCTAAACATTGAAATAGGTTAGCTATTTCACTGGTTTCTCTATTTGGATCTTTAAAATAAGATTAGGGTTAGAATTTCTTACCCAAATTGAAGTTAAAATCGACAGTGTAGCGACGATGGGGTGGTGATTTAATACGAGGAGCAGTGGGAATAAATCCCAGTAACGATCTCCTAAGCTCTCTCTTTTCTCCTCACTCCTTTCTCCTCTTTTCTCTTTTATCTCTCCTAGGGTTAGAAAAATTCGTATGGAATGAGAGAGGGGTGGGTTAAGGTCCTTATATAGGCCCAGAACTAATGTCAATGGCCCCAGGGCCATAGTATACTTAGGGTATAGCTAAAGGATGGCCGTTTCGGGCCAACAGAGCTCATCTAGAGGTCCATTGCTCACATACGGACTGGAGAAAGTTCCCTGACAATGGATTTACGCTAGGTTAAGATTTCGATCCGATCGAATTAGTGGATCGATCGTGAAGGACCCGTTTCAGTTCAACGGTCATCGTCACTCGATCAAGGCCACAAGTATACCAATGGGTGCAGAGAAATTTTTCTGATCTAAGGGTGTAGTTGGGTCAGAATCTGATGGTCTGAAACCTTAAATTTGGCCTGCAAGCGAATGGCCCAATTCACTTAAGTTTGAGTTCATTTCCTAAAGATATTTACGTTTCTCACACACTTTGCTTCAAGCTCAAGTTGTGAGTTTCTGGATACGATTTGGACTCGATTTCCACGATGGTTGTCAAGCATAGTAAGATGGTCATAACCTTATAATTTCGTAGTCATTAGACTTTCGATGAGCGATCCAGGCCCGATAAGGAGTTTCAATGTGCTCCCGAGAGCAACTGAGTTTTGAGACTGATCCTTGGTTTCTGGGTAATGTTGGGTTAGCAATTCTAATGGTTTTGGGTCTTGCAGTTCATATAAAAAGTTGTTCGAGTTAATTCTCTGACTTATTTAATTTAGTACTTAATAAATTTTCATCTAATTTCTAAAGGATTCGGTCCTTAGTGATTTCTGCCTGAGGTGGTACTCGGGTCTTTGTATGGATTTTTTTCGAGACATTACACTAATAAAGGTAATTTGGTGATTATGAAATATTGATCTACTTGTCACTTCTGTAAATGTTAGTAAAGATGGGATCCACATTCCTTTTTTTTCATACTTCACCATAGTTTGACGATGAAAACAAATGAATTGCTTCCTGAACATGTAGCATGAAAAGAAATGACATGTTTACCTGATCATCTGTAGATCACATGCATAGCCATGAAATCCTACCTAATCACCTAAGCATCTCTTGTTAACAGATCTTCAACCCATGTAATGTTCCCTATCTGCCTAACTAAGTCCACATCCCAGCATGCAGTGACCCTATAACCTCCTGGAGCTGCATGATGCCGGACCCCTATTTCATAATGAGCACAATCTTGGACCCCTAATTCAGAGTCAGCAAGGGGGGTCACTGGAAGGACAGTTTCCTGAGAATTGATCCAATAAGTGCCAATTTATTTTTTGGATGCTGAAATTTCATTTCTTAGATTGGAGCTACTTGAGTGATGTTGAAGACAGTTGGCTCATTAATTCATTAGAGTAGGAAAGCATAAATTGTGGGGAAAGGGATCTTAGTTGGAATGGAAATTTCAATCATGACCGTAGGAAGGCAAAATCTGTATATAGTCAAACCCTTATTTGGCATGGTCAGTCCTTATCAATTGTAATTGCTGCTGTCTTGATGAAAGAGATCTTTGTTGGAGAGGGCACTGAATGAATTTGCATGTACAGGTGACCTGTGTTGTGCACCAAGTTGAGGGGTTCCTAAGGTGGAGCTATCGGTGTCATCGCAATGTGGGCCGAGGAAGGAAACAGCAATAGTGAACATTATGTCTGATCTAGTATGCTGCAAGCACAACTTTAATAGAATCATAACATTTTTCAGAGTTTCTCAAAATTTTCTTTAATCATCTTTATTAAGGTGCTTTGAGTTTGATTTCTGTTGCTTTTTCATCTTCTTTGTGAAACTTCTGCATGCTAAAGTGGATTTTCTATATACAACCTACATGTATCATTATATAGTAAGATAGTTGTCTGCATTGTGTAATCTCCAATTAGAATATTGAAAACTGTTTAAAGTATGGCACATAAAAACGGTCTCTAATGGGTACTAAATTATCCTCTTCTCAGGTGATTAGTTCTTTAGTTGGTCACACTGACTCCATCGAGTGTGTTGGACTATCACTAAGGTATGTTCAATATCTTGAACTAATAACATCTGTTTTATGATAATTTACATTCAAATTATAAAAGTGTTATAGTTGATCCCCCCCCCCCCCCCCCTTGAGCAACTAATGAAATTTCATAAGTGCAAGTGCTCGAACGACTAGCACACAACGCTAGCAAAGAAAAATTAAAACAAAAGCTGGAAACCCGTGAACATCCTCCTCCTTTAGTTAAGTGTTTTAACCGAAGGGAGAAACAAAGGGTTACCCCACTAGATTGAGCCAATTGATCCTAATATCACTAGCAGACATTTCCCAAATCTTGGATCCCGCTATGCCCATTCGAACACCCTTCTCCCTTGGTTTTTGGACATAGTCCTTGAGATGTTATACATAGCATTATGTACTTTCAATTTTTCAAATTATAATGAATCTTGTCTATACGATTTATTTATCTATAATAAATATGGTCTTACACCTTTCAAAAACAAAAGGAAAAAAAAAGATCTTATAGCATTATGTCTAATGCTTGTAGGCTGTCAATGCTGATTCTGTTTCAAACTTGAGAAGTGAGCTTGGATACCAGTTAGCTGATAATAGCCATAATCTCTAGTTGCAGTAAGTACCTTTCGCTAACTTAACTTACATTTAAATCATTATCTCATTCTTTTTCTTATATATTTTGATATTTATTCTTTAAATGCTTATATTATGATTCTTTGTTAACTGATGTTGTTAATTAGTATTTAAGCCACCTAGTGGTTTAGCAATGCATCCCCCCCATTTAGGAATTTATATTGAATAAGTACAGTCATTTGAATAAAAATGCTTATTCTTTGTGGATTCCTAAATTGTCCCATTTTGGACAGTTCGGTACCATAATATGTACTTAGGTTGTCCTCATTTTCAATTTACATATAGTTGAAATTTCATTAGTGTCTCCTTATATTTTCTCCGGATATGTGGCTCTTTACTAATTGGTTTCCTCTATCCAAGTGTAATGGATTACATGTGGCAACCGATTAGTAATGAATTTTACATATATTTGGAGAATATGGGGAGGTGTTGCTGAAATTTCGGCTTGCATGTAAACTGTATGAGGATAGTACATGGTATGTTACTGAATGAGATAGAGACAATTAGCACTTCTAGATAGAGACAAGTATGATTTGTGGCTAATTTATTTATTTCAAGTATTATTTTTTATATATAAGGTGTAAGTGTTATAGTTTATAGCCCCTTTTTGTTGTCAAATTTGTGGTACCAAAGACACTGTTATGAAGCTTGCATATGTGAAGAACAAAGCTCTACTCAAGATCAGCTTTGATTGATAAGCACTCTTCACAAGTCAAGATCTCAAGAAGCTTTCAAGTTTGAGCTACATCAAGACTTCAAGCTTCATTACTTTCAAAGGTCACTCGTCTCTAAGTTTCAATGTCCTTATTTCACTATTGAGGTATGACTGACCTTAGGTTGACCTTTAGAGTAGGCCATTCTGGATATATAATTCATATGTTTTATATAAGTGAGTTTAGGCTATTCTAAGACTAGTCCTACACTTTGTTCGACTAGTCCTAGCACTGCTTCGACCTGTCTAAGAATTTCCTAGATCAGTCATAGTGTGTTGCAAAATTCAGATATTTACTATTAGGCTTTGACTAGTCTTAGGGATTGTTTGACTAGTCGTATGAACAGTGTCGACTGTTGCTTCGACCAGTCGTAGACTTACAACTCAAAGTACAGTATTGAAATTCGGCTAGCTTCGACTAGTCATGAGCAACCTACGACCAGTCGAAGGAGACCTACGACCAGTCGTAGACTACCTACGACCAGTCGTGAAATCACCAGATCTTATCGCGCCCGAATTTTCAAATATTTGTTGGTTCTACGACCAGTCGTAAAGTTCTTTAGACCAGTCAAAGACGTGATTTGTTCACCTATAAATAGAGCACATTTAATTCGGCCTTCTGAGAGATAAGTCTGTGCTCCATTTTAAGCTAAGTGTGCATATTTAATATTCTCTTTCTTTAGCTTTTCTTATTTGATTTTGTTTCTATATTCCAATCTTATTTGAAAAGAGGAATTGTTGTATTCCGTCTTCTTGGAATCAAAATCAAATTGAGCTACGCCCAATTTGGTTTAATTTAAAATCTATTAGAACTTAGAACCATTATAAAGTGAGTATTGGACATTGAACTTTGACATTCAAATCTCTACTTCAACTTGGTTCTTCTGGGCTGCTACAACGAAGGAGAAATTCAGGTATTTTACATTTGTGTAATTTACTTTCATTTGGTTTTCTTTTGGAATTTGCCAAAAAAATCTCATTGTATTGGTTATCTGAGGAGAGCTAGGAAAACTCAGAAGAGGGGTTTTTTTCAATTGTGTAAGCCCACAGAGAAAAACACAATTATGAAGGTTTTGAGTGAACCTGAAAAACCTAACTTTGATAGTGAACACTGATATCCCCTGTGTGAGGATATTAGGAGTGGAGTAGCACTGTGTGGCTGTTATTGAACAGTTGGTGTACACACAGGCGAACCACTATAACTCTTTGTCTTGTGGTTTGAATGCTTGCTTAAGTTTTATATCTCTTTTCATTTAAATTTGTGGAATGTATGTGTGGATGTGAATGTTGTAAAATTTACATTTCAAGCACAGTGGGAATGTTGTAATAATTTAGTTTTAAATTTCTGCAATTTATTTCAATTCCACTATTTATTTATTCCTCTCCAGTTTGAGTTATTGATACAAAGGACATTCTAGAAATAAGGTTGTCCTGCCATAAACCCTTGGTTTTTATGGTGTAAAGTTGTCCTTAGAACTGAATTCGTATCAACCTCTCAATACTTGTTTAGTGAGGTTGCTTTTATTTCAGCATTGTGATTTGATTTAGTTTATTTGGTTATCTATCTTTCTTTATTCCGCTGTTAAAGTTTTATTTTGGCATCGTCCTATTCACCCCCCCTCCAGGACGTATAGCTAGGCCATTTCAAGTGGTATCAAAGCTTAATAGCTCGCTCTTATTGCTTTTTATTTGAATTTATTTCCTAAGCTAACGATCTAAGCTATTTAAAAAGATGTCAAATTTTGATAGCCTATCAGTCACTAGGCCTCCACCCTTTGATGGCTCCAATTATGCCTATTGGAAAGCTAGGATGAGGATCTTCCTCAAATCAATGGATGAGAGTGTGTGGCAAGCCACAGTGGCTGAATGGAACCCACCTACCACTGAAGTGACTGGTATTGATGGTTCAAAATCAATGAGAGTAACACCATATTTCTCATGGACCACCCTTCAGAAAAATGAGAGTAGTGCCAATGCAAAAGCACTAAATGCAATCACTTGCGCACTATCACTAGATGAGTTCAAAAGAATCATATCCTGTGATACTGCAAAGCAAGCCTGGGATATATTAGAAATGACACACGAAAGAACTACAATTATCAAAAAAATCTAAAGTTTAACTCCTCACAACCAAATTTGAAGAAATTTATATGGAGGAAAATGAAATGTTTATGGACTTTTACACAAGATTAAATGACATTGTAAACTCAATGTGGGGTCTTGGCGATAAAATCCCAGAAAGTAAAGTATGTGCAAAGATACTACGCTCACTTCCTGAACGGTTCAACTCCAAGGTAACCGCGATCCAGGAACTTCATGGTACGGATAATATGAGGGTAGAAGAACTAGTTGGTTCTTTACAAACCTATGAGTTAAATTTTAAAGCTCCTAAAAATAAAATTATCGCTCTTAAATCTTCTAAAGACAACTCTAATTCTGAAGATGATATGGCTCTTTTAGCGAAAAAGTTTTACAAGATTTTCAAGAGTAAAAAGAGGGTTAATTTTCAAAAATCAAATGATAAGAAAAGATCAAAACCCAAACCTAAAACTAGAAAGTCTTTGAAAGATAGTCAATGTTACAACTGCCAAGAATATGGGCATTTAGCAAACAAGTGTCCTAAAAAGGACAAACCCAAAAAGAAGGGTATGTTGGCTACTTGGGATGAATCATCTGATTCTGAAGCCTCTTCTGAATGAGAAGATTCTGAAACCGAGTCAGGCAGTGAAGATAAAGCCCTTATGACTCTAGCCAAATTCACTTTTTCAGATCATGATGATTCAACTAGCGACGAAAATCT
The DNA here is from genome assembly GCF_029962835.1 of Magnolia sinica. Classification (NCBI taxonomy): domain Eukaryota; kingdom Viridiplantae; phylum Streptophyta; class Magnoliopsida; order Magnoliales; family Magnoliaceae; genus Magnolia; species Magnolia sinica. Next base: position 20,025,669 of record NC_080586.1, read on the forward strand.
AAATAGTGATTATAAAAATGAAGATGATCTTCAAGATGCTTACAATGCCTTATATAAGGAAAGTTGTAAAATTGTTGTCAAACTTAAACTTCAAAAAGAAAAGTTTTTTAAACTTAAAGAATGTTTTGAATCTCTTGTTTTAGAAAAATCCCAAATTTTATATTGTTTTGAAAAATCAAAATGCGATTTAGAATTCAAAACCTCCCTGATTAAAAATCTGAAATCTGAAAATGAGAAACTTAAAAATGAAGTATCTTCTCTTCTAAGTTTAAAAGATACATGGAGGTATGCCCAAGGAGATCTAGAGTTAGAAAAACTTTTATCCGGATCTAGAAAATGTGGCGACAGATTTGAGTTGGGCTACGATAAAAATGTTCCTCCTAAACAAAAGTATACTCCTCCTAAGTTTGTAAAAGGAGGGTCCTCTAACTCAAAAGGGAAAAATACTAGTCAAGGTTTTCTTTAAAATATAAAAGCTTTTCAAAAACCAAAAAGCAGCTATGTCAACTTCAAAAATCAGAATAGAAACCCACTAGCTGAAAAGATAGTTGATTTACTCAAGGAGCTCTTAAAATCTAACTCAGTAGGTCATTTTTATAACAACAGACAGAAGAAGACCAACTATACTCCTAAATCCAAAACAGTTCTGAAATGGGTTCCTAAGGTTACCTGCTTGGTTGCCCACACCGCTTTCAAAGCAACAAGCCATTCAAAGTCATACCTAAATAGTGGATGCTCTAGGCATATGACAGGCGACAAGGCTTTATTCACTGATCTTAAAGATATGACTGATGGGTCAATTACTTTTGGTGATGGAAGTAATTGCAAGATTATGGGCTAAGGTACGGTTCAATTCTATAACCTTTCTTTGTTTAAAAATATTTTGCATGTTGAAGGACTGAAACATAATCTTCTAAGCATATCACAAATTTGTGATAATAACCATAGTGTTCGGTTTTCTAATCAATGCTGTGAGATTCTAAATAACAAGGGTTCAGTAATATTAACTGGACGTAAAACGTCTGAAAACTGCTATATTATTAGTGAATCTAGATCATCTAATCAATCGTGTTACATGGTCCATACAGACGAGATTGATTTGTGGCACAAACGTCTTGGACATGTACACTATTGAAATCTATATAGATTGAGCAAACGAGAACTTATAAGAGGTCTACCCAAACTACAAAAGTTAGATAAAATATGTGGTGAATGCCAGATTAGCAAACAAACGAGGAACTCACACAAAAAGGTGAATTCCAATACCACATCAAGACCACTCGAGCTTCTCCATATGGATCTTATAGGACCTACCAGGATGGAAAGTCGAGGTGACAAAAGATATATCTTAATAATAGTAGATGAATTTACCAGATATACATGGGTTGTCTTCTTAAGGGATAAATAAGAAACCTTTGAAGAGGTGAAAAAGGTTCTCAAAAGGATTCAAACTGAAAAAGGTTTTTAAGTCAGTAAGATTCAAAGTGATCATGGATCTGAATTTGAGAATAGTGGTTTTGAGATGTTCTGTAGCGACCAGGGAATATTACATGAATTCTCAGTGCCCAAAACTCCACAACAAAATGGAATAGTTGAAAGAAAAAATAGAGTACTTCAAGAAATGGCTAATGTCATGTTGAATAGTTTGAAACTCTCTAAGAATCTTTGGGCTGAAGCAGTCAATACAGCTTGCTATATCATTAACCAGGTTTACACTAGTAAAGGTAATAATAAAACAGCTTATGAAATGTGGTTTGATAAAAAAATCTACTGTCAAATACTTTCAAGTTTTTGGCAGCAAGTGCTATATTTTATGAGATTGTGAAAATTTGGAAAAGTTTGATACGAAGAGTGATGAAAGGATCTTTTTAGGATACTCTTTAAACAGAGCTTATAGGGTTCTGAACAAAAAGACCGGTGTGATTCAAGAGTCTATCGATGTAGTCATTGATGATCACTTAAACACACCAGTCTTAAGTTCAGATAATGATGAAGTGCTAGTAATTGATAAATCTTATACTTCATCTAATCAGGCTGACTCTGAACTGAGGACTGTTAAAGATCATCCAACCACACAGATTCTTAGAAACCCTCTCACTGGTGTTCGTACTCGTAAAAAACTTGAGGATATATGTAATTACGTATGTTTTACATCCCAGATAGAACCATCTAACGTAAAAGAAGTTCTTGCTGATGAAAACTGGATTATTGCGATGCAAGAACTTAACCAATTTGTGAGAAATGATGTTTGGTATCTCGTACCTAGACCTAAAGATAAACACATCATTAGAACCAAATGGATTTTTAAGAATAAGTACGATGAGCTTGGCAATATAATTAGAAACAAGGCTAGACTAGTGGTACAAGGTTACACTCAAATTGAAGGTATTGATTTTGATGAAACCTTCGCACCAGTAGCACGTCTTGAATTAATTAGACTCTTTATATCCATTGCATGTTTTAGAAAGTTTAAGATTTACTAAATGGATGTGAAAAATGCATTTTTAAATGGCGATCTGCATGAGGAAGTTTATGTTGAACAATCGATGGGTTTTGAAGACCCCAAAAATGTTGATCATGTGTATCGCCTTAAAAAGACACTTTACGGTTTAAAACAAGCTCCTAGGGCATGGTACTAGAAACTAACAAAGTTTCTATTAAGCCATAATTTTCAAATGAGATGTGTTGATAAGACTCTGTTTATTAAAAAACATAATGATCACATTCTAATAATATAGATTTATGTTGATGATATCATTTATGGATCTACCTGTACTGACATGACTATTGAGTTTGCAAATTTGATGAAATCTCAGTTTGAAATGAGCATGGTTGGGGAATTGAATTATTTCCTTGGATTGCAAGTTAAGCAAAAACCTGATGGAATGTTCATTTCTCAATCTAAATATGCTTTGAATTTAATTAAGAGATTTGGATTTGAGAATGGTAAGAACTTTGATACTCCTATGAGTACAACTTTGAAACTCTCAAAAGAGTCTAAAGGTAAAAATATAGATCCGAAATTATATCGGAGTATGATTGGTAGTTTTCTGTATTTAACTGCTAGTAGACCCGATATTGCTCTAAGTGTTGGTATTTGCACTAGATATCAGTCTGATCCTAAAGAGTCGCACTTGATTGTTGTCAAGCCAATTATGCGATATGTCGCAAGTACTATTAATCTCGGTCTCTGGTATTCACATGAGATTAGTGTTCAATTAGCTGGATACTCGGATGCTGACTGGGCTGGTAATCTTGATGATAGAAAATCAACCAGTGGTGGTTGCTTTTATATTGGAAACTGTTTAGTTTCTTGGCTTAGTTAGAAATAAAGTTCTATATCACTTTCAACAGCTGAAGCTGAATATATCGCAGCTGGTAATGCGTGTACACAGCTAGTTTGGATGAAACGTATGCTAAGTGATTATGGAATTAAACAGGATTCTATGTTATTATATTGTGATAATTCCAGTGCCATAAATATTTCAAAAAATCCAATTCAGCATTCTCGTACTAAGCACATTAACGTTAGATTTCATTATATTCGAGAATTAGTAGAAGAAAAGGTTATATCTTTGGAATATATCCCTACCGAGAATCAACGTGCTGACATTTTCACTAAACCACTCGACAAAAGCAGGTTTAACAAAATGAAATTTGATCTTGGCATGTGCATTTTAAAATGAGTATTTATGCCTATTTGTATCATATTGTATATATTTGCTTGATTAGATTTCAAATTCTGTATATATTGTTGGAAATCAAGTTTTTCTGGCCGGTACTCGACCAGTCGTGAGTATACATGACCAGTCGTGCTACGACCGATCGTGTACATCCACGACCAGTCGTGAATCGCGTAAATCACTTAAAATTTGGAGAAAATACTTTTTCTTCTTCATTTCTTCTTCACTCTCCAACGGGCCGACGCACGACCAGTTGAACCCTTCCTTCAAAATCTTCAAGGTTAGTGTTCCATTTACATTTTTTTTTATAAATTTGTATCTAGATTTCTTCTATTTTTCTCTTGAAGTTATTTATTTCAAATTTCGTTGAGATTTGAAATTTTTCTTGGGTAAAATCTGATTTGAGAAAACTCATTTCTCAATCCTTTACAACTCTCTATTTTCTTGAACTCCTTGTTGCAAATGGTATCTAGAGGGAGAAAGACAACATCCCGTGGTTCATCTTCTTCCTCCAGATTAGCCCTTATCACTAAGTGTCATCTTCGAGCTCTTGAGGACGATCCATCTTATGTTCGGGACATCAGATTGCGTAACGTTATTGTTGAACATCCTGTTGATACTAATCATGTTGCTCCTTTTGATATCCTTCCTATGCTCCAAGCTGTAGGTTGGGATAACTTGTTACATTGGGGTGGGCCAGCATACTGATCCATTGCCCAATCCATGTTTGCATGCATATGTGATTTTTCATTGAAAAATTTATCTTTTAAGATAGCCACAAGAGAAAGACCATTTAACGTTGATCGTCATTTGATTTCAGCTCTTATGGAAATTCCTGTGAATGATGAGGGCATTCCTATCCATACCTTATTTGAAAAACTCTCAGTATCTGAAAAATGTATGCTCACTAAATATTTATGCAATTTGGATGTTCAATGGACACATAAAGGGAATGCGCTTCCCTCAAAGTATCTGTTACCCAAATACAGGGTTCTTCACAAAATATTTGTGTCTAACTTGTATCCTCGATCAGGTAATAAATCTGAATTGACTTCCTTCATGGTCCGTGTTCTTCATGCTGTTGCTAGCGGTGCTCATGTTTGTCTATCATCCTTGATTTGTCACTCCATTATTCAGTTTCGACTCCATCCAAGTTACAGTGACATTCCTTTTGGTTATTTGATGACTGTGTTGGCTACGCATATGTTAGTCGATATACCGGTTGGAGAGGCACCTATCCATCATCTGATATTTAACAATTCTAATTTCAATAAGATGAAGCTTGATTTCCTTCCTGGCCATGGTGCTAGTGTTGGTAATGTTGAAGCTGAACATGAAGAAGAAGCTAGTGATCATCCTTCTGCTGATATTAACATGGATGATATTTTTGACGAACTTGGATCTGACTCTGCAACTGATCCAGATTATGAGCCTTCTGAGTTTGATGCACGTCTGCGTGTATTGGAAGATAAGGTTGAGAATATGAATGTTAAGATGGAGAACATGTCTGTTGCCCATGATTTATAATTCAAGTATATACGCAAATATCTTAGGCGCTTGAACAAGGGCATGCATCAACTTGATCCTTCCATCCTTGCTCCTTCATCTGGTTCAGATTAGTTTTTTTTTTTTAGTTAGCTGGTCTATTATAACTTTATTACTCTTGTGTTAGCTTAACTAGCTTTGAGACTGTAGCCATCTTTGACTTAGCTCTATTTATGAATTATGTGGGTTGTTTATGCTGAATACTCATATCTTGTCTTGTTTCCACTCATATATCTCTTTCCTTATTTCTCCTCAGCCATCTGTTCTATGCTTCATTTGTCCTATTGTGACAAAAAGGGGGAGAATAGATATGGATGTGATGTGTCTAATGATTAATGATTATGTTATGAGGAGGGAGTAGCATTGCATTTTTTATGTATGTTACTCAGGGGGAGTATGTGCAGTAGTGGACTGTAAGTTATGTTGAATATTGATTTATAGGTTTGCAAGATCATGTTAGTATGCCGGTTGGTAACAACTGGTGCATGATATAACAACTAGTGCATGATTCTTTAATCAGATATTCTGTGTTATGTAACATATCTTGGAAGTGTGTTTTGTCACTAATTTGACAAAGGGGGAGATTGTAAGTGCTATAGTTTATAGCCCCTTTTTGTTGTCAAATTTGTGGTGCCAAAGACACTGTTATGAAGCTTGCATATGTGAAAAATAAAGCTCTACTCAAGATCAGCTTTGATTGACAAGCATTGTTCACAAGTCAAGATCTCAAGAAGCTTTCAAGTTCAAGTCAAGATCTCAAGAAGCTTTCAAGTTTGAGTTACATCAAGACTTCAAGCTTCATTACTTTTAAAGGTCACTCGTCTCTAAGTTTCAATGTCCTTACTTCACTATTGAGGTATGACTGACCTTAGGTTGACCTTTAGAGTAGGCCATTCTGGATATATAATTCATATGTTTTATATAAGTGAGTTTAAGTTGTCCTAAGACTAGTCCTAGACTTTGTTCGACTAGTCATAGCACTGCTTCGACCTGTCTAAGAATTTCCTAGACCAGTCGTAAGTTTGTTGTAAAATTCGAATATTTTCTGTTAGGCTTCGACTAGTCTTAGGGACTGTTCGACTAGTCGTATGAACAGTATCGACTGTTGCTTCGACCAATCGTAGACCTACGACTCAAAGTACAATATTGAAATTCGGCTAGCTTCGACTAGTCGTGAGCAACCTACGACCAGTCGAAAGAGACCTACGACCAGTCGTGAAACCGCCAGATCTTATCACGCCCGAATTTTCAAATATTTATTGGTTCTACGACCAGTCGTAGAGTTCTTTAGACCAGTCGAAGACGTAATTTGTTCACCTATAAATAGAGCACGAATCTCAGAATTAAATATGATTTTCAAGCTAATTTAATTCGGCCTTCTGAGAGATAAGTCTGTGCTCCATTTTAAGCTAAGTGTGCATATTTAATACTCTTTCTTTAGCTTTTCTTATTTGATTTTGTTTATCTATTCCAATCTTATTTGAAAAGAGGAATTGTTGTATTCCGTCTTCTTGGAATCAAAATCAAATTGAGCTACGCCCAATTTGGTTTAATTTAAAATCTATTAGAACCGATAACCATTATAAAGTGAGTATTGGACATTGAACTTTGACTTTCAAATCTCTACTCCAACTTGGTTCTTCTGGGCTGCTACAACGAAGGAGAAATTTAGGTATTTTACGTTTGTGTAATTTACTTTCATTTGGTTTTCTTTTGGAATTTGTCAGAAAAATCTCATTGTATTGGTTATCTGAGGAGAGCCAGGAAAACTCAGAAGAGGGGTTTTTTAATTGTGTAAGCCCACGGAGAAAAACACAATTGTGAAGGTTTTGGGTGAACCTGGAAAACCTATCTTTGATAGTGAACGCTGATATCTCCTGTGTGAGGAGTGGAGTAGCACTGTGTGGCTGTTGTTGAACAGTTGGTGTACACACAGGCAAACCACTATAACTCTTTGTCTTGTGATTTGAATGCTTGCTTAAGTTTTATATCTCTTTTCATTCAAATTTGTGGAATGTATGTGTGAATGTGAATGTGAATGTTGTAAAATTTACATTTTAAGCACAGTGGGAATGTTGTAATAATTTAGTTTTAAATTCCTGTAATTTATTTCAATTCCACTCTATTTATTTATTCATCTCTGGTTTGAGTTATTGATACAAAGGACGTTCTAAAAATAAGATTGTCCTGCCATAAACCCTTGTTTTTATGGTGTAAGGTTGTCCTTAGAACTGAATTCATATCAACCTCTCAATACTTGTTTAGTGAGGTTGCTTTTATTTCAGCATTGTGATTTGATTTAGTTTAGTTGGCTATCTATCTTTCTTTATTCCGCTGTTAAAGTTTTATTTTGGTATCGTCATATTCACCCCCCCCCCCCCTCCCCCCTCTCCCCGTCTAGGACGTATAGCTAGGCCATTTCATAAGGTCATTCGACTGAAAATGCTTGTTTGATGTGTGGTATTAGGTGGTATGGAATTATAATGGATTAATGTGGTGCATTAAATGCTTTTATAGAATGCTAAATGCCTCTTTAATCAAATGAACCATATATCTGTTTTGTTTTGTTTCAGGAATATAATCATATTTGTTGAAGTCCACTTCTCTTGTTGTAGAAAAGAACCTGCTGAATCTGGTATAATTGTGTGCTTACCTATAGTCTTAGTTAATTTATATTTTTATTGCTTCATGTAAACATATTTGCAGCTATACATTACTTCTGCCTTTACTCTCTCTTTTACTCCCGTTCATCCCCTTGAAATTGGTTTCAGAGCCTTGTTTACGGTTCTCCTTGTTTCAGTTCTATTATTTAGTTTAAATTTCTTTAAAACAACAGCCTATTTGGTAGAAGAGGAAACACCTCTACCTATGCTCTCTGAGTAGTAGTTCCTTTAGAGCCCGCTTTCACGTCGACCCAAGGGTCCTAACATGGAACTACCAAATCTGCCCGTTGAGTCTAAAAGAGAAACGCAATGTTTTTTATTTTACTTTATTAGATTTTATGCTTATACCTATGAAAGCACTTAATTTAATGGATTTGATATTGAATTTGGTATGCTTAATTTATATTTTGTCACTTCATTTATATTATGTTGAAATTGGTATCAAAACCTTGTTTACGGTTCTATTGTTTAATTTAAATTTCTTTAGAACAATAACCCGTTTGGTAGAAGAGGAAACACCTCTACCTGTGCTCTCTGAGCAGTAGCTCCTTTGGAGCTCACTTTTACGTCGACCCAAGGGTCCTAGCATGGAACTACCAAATCTGCCCGTTGAGTCTAAAAAAGAGACGCAGTATTTTTTATTTTAGTTTGTTATCATATGTTACAGAATGTCGTCATTAAGTAACAAAGCATGGATGGATAAACATAGGAAGACTTTTTTTAGTGTTGTCTTGTAGTTGTTGAGCAATGCAGTTTGCTAGAGTTCATGTGAAGGAGAAAGTAGATTTTTTTCCTTGATTGTTTAGTGTTGTCTGGTGGTTGTTGAGCAATGTAGTTTGCCAGAGTTGAAGAGTCCAGAGTTATCAGGGATGTGCACATGATTAACAGCAGGCAGTTCCCGTGTCAAACAGCAGGCAGCAGCATTCTCTAGGCCTTCTCCAGCCCTTCAACCAGTTGATTCAAGCCCAACAGCAGCAGCAACACCACCAATACTTCCAGCCACTATAGGAAGGGATGTGCACAGGATTAACAGCTCATGACATGTACCAGACTGCCTTGGAAGTGACGTCGAAGGAAGCCCAAATCCCTCTAATGGTAGATGGAATACCAGGCCTGAAGAACTGGTGGAAGAGATCGCTCGAGTTGTGGGGGATGGACGAGAAGACATTGAAGAGGAGGATTTGTAGCGGATGTCATATCTGAAGGCAGAGTGATCATTCTAGAAAAGAGCAAGGAATTGTTGGATTATAGAAGCCTGTAAATGAAATGTTGTATTGAAATTAGAAATTGGAATTGAAATTGAAATGTGTACTAGAAAAGAAAAAGATTATTATGTGTGAATCATTCTATTGTCTTGTTCTTCTATTTGTGTAATTATCTAGCATATAATATAAGTAGATTACATACCCCACTCTCTCTCTCTCTCTCATACAATGAACAAAGGGTTTTAAAATTGTTCTTAAAATTCCGTCCTAAAATCTGACCGTTGGCAACATTAATAAGCATTCAAAACCGTTTCTAAAATTTTGTGCCTAAAATGTGACCGTTGGCACCAGAACGGTTTAAAACCGTTCCTAAAATTCCGTTTCTAAAAATTGAAACGGTACCCAAAACGGTTCTGAACCGTTCCTGATTTTCTGTGACGCCTCATTTAGGAACGGTATTAAACCGTTCCTAAAATTCTATTTCTAAAAATTGAAACGGTACCCAAAACGGTTCTGAACCATTCCTGATTTTCTGCGATGCCTCATTTAGGAATGGTATTAAACCGTTCCTTAAAGCATTTAGGAATGGTTTAAAACCATTCCTAAATGACGATTTTGGTGTAGTAATAAACCACAAATATTCAAAAGAATTGATCTATACTAACCCCATATCCTATATGACAATCTATATTTCAATTTTCACCATCAGCAACGAAGTAGAATTAAAACGATCAGATCTCCTAATCTGAAATTTTGATTATGCTCAACTATTTTTCTAACGAACTCTTGTCTAGAGCACAACCATCTCGACAGTCTTAGCGTTAAGTAAAATCCGATCACATTGCTGGAAAAATTTAGAAATTAATGATTTTTGAAGAATGAGACCTCTTTGATATCACTTATTGGTGAATTTTAGGATTTTATTCACAGTAAAAAGAGAACCTTTTAAAAAATCCAATCCCATTATTCCCTAGAAATTCTTGGGTGCAATAATATCCGATTTTTCAAAAGATATCAAACCATAAGAATGGTCTAGATCATAACTACACGCAATGAATTGCATGGACAAATTTCCAGAGTATAATTTTTTATGACAATTCTCTAATTTAAGAGGTTTCCACCGGATTTATTTCAAACGAAGGAGCAAAGAGAACACACATCTAATCCTCTGATAGGGGTCAAGGATGACACGAATTGTCTATATAGGTGGATCACACGTGTATACATGAAGGAGATCAAGAGAAGATTGAAAAAGGTACATTCTCTCTTCTCTTCAAAGGGGGTGATGCCCATGGGAGGTCGTCCAGAATCTCCCTCCAATCTCTACCCTCTCTCTCTACAATAAGATCTTCATTAAGGAGTTTGGGTTCCAGGAGAACATCAAGGTATGGTATTCTACCATCTTATGAGCTTTTGTATATCCTATTATGAAAGAAGTTCATAATCCACCTTACACATGTATACGCTCGTGATCCAATCTTTCTACTATTTTAGTTCATTCATCATGGATCAAACGGTCATGCGAATAGGTAATGAACAATTAAATTTGGACAATGAGATCATCACCAAATGCGATAAAATAAGTTTTAACAATTAAAATAAAACTTTAACAATTGAAAATCTTTTAATTGTAGGGCCTTGTAATAAAACCCCTTAATGATTCCATAATTAGTAAGATCCAGCCCTAAACAAGTCTCTAATAAACTCAATGGATCTCAAATTGACTAGTGCAAGAAACTATAAATGCTTCAAGATCCAAGAGCCATACATACCCTCAAGTTTAAAGCACAGTAATTTTTGTGCACCATCAAGTCCTCCATATGATCATAATCCACATCAATGGGTCCTCTCAAGGTCAAGTTGGACTCGAGTTACACCTCAACCTGACCTAACCAACGTGACCCAACTCGCCCAAGTTACACACCTAGCAAGAGGCCTTCAGCGTTGGTTCTCTTGAAAGTGGATTCTCAGGAACCACAAGTTTTCAAGTTTTTTTTTTTGGTAAATAAATGTGTAACCAACTCACAAGGATTTCAGCTTTATGTAATGTAATAAATGTTATAATTATTTAAGCAAGTACATAAATGTAATGCGCGCGCACCGGAAGGGGTGAAGAAGTAGTTGTAAAAAGTAGGTCTCTTTTATTGACAAAAAGCTTGTAAATTAGATAAGTGCATTCCATGTTGGTTTACCCTTATCATTCATGATGAATTTTTGTGAGGCCCATGATCCCATTGGTCTTTTATCTGCAATGGCCATGCATTATCAAGTCTAGGTTGTGTTTGGATGCCCAAAGTGATTCAATTACGAAATTTTAGATTTTAATCAATGGGAAATGACATTAAAAAAAAAAAAAAAAAAAAACCCTAATACTGTTGCTTTGCCTGCGCAGGGAGTAAGTAGCCCTCAAATTGGCATTTATATTCTTTCATGTCCAATTTGAATCCCTGTATATAGGAATTCTAACAAATTAGATTATGAGTCATTTTTCTACTACGCTAGACTAAGAATTGTGATTCGTTTGAATAGTGCATCCAAACATGCCTGTTGGATTTAACTCGGTCTATGGTAAAGATGGTTTGTTTGCCCATCTCTGGTGCACGTAGAGCTATACATGAGTCGAACTGAGTCGAGCTTGGCACAGATCGGCCAATAGCTACCCCTAGCTCGAATTGAGTCGAGCTCGGCACAGATCGGCCAGTGGCTAACCCCAGTTCGAGCCGAGTTCGAGCCTATGCGACATTTTCTTAAACACATAGAGTGCATCTTCAATTTTTCACAGAATGCAAAATAATAACAACAATATACAAGTATTTCATCAAACTTTGGGCGGGCAACATCAAAATCATGATTTGAGGGCTGTGTTATAATGTGAATTTATTTATTTATTGTTATTATTATTTAATATAGTGATTTGTTTTGTATACATTCCTTCCTTGCCACCAGCCGATCCCACAGAGAATGCATGCACCCGAAACAACACTTTATTGGGTCATTTCTTCAAACACTTAGCGAGCAGCATCAATATCAAAATAACCAAGTCACCGAGCCGATTCGATTCGAGTCGATTCAAGTTGAGGTCCAATCCGAGTCAAGTCAAGCTCGGGGAAGCTTGAACTCGGCTCGAAATTTTTTATAGCTCAAAAAATCAGCTCGACTAAAGCTCGAACTCAGTTTCAAACCGGGCTTTTTTCGAGTCGAGCGAGTTAACCGAGCTAACTCTGTTCATGTACAGCTCTAGCTGCATGGAGTGCAATTACCTAGAGCATGATCAGGTGGGCTACCTATGATTGGCAGTGGGTTTGGTTTGGGCCAGCCCAGTCATGGCCCGATGGTTATGACCCATGGCCCGACCCTTGTCCAGGCCACGGTTGGCCTAGAACAGCAGGATCCTAACCTACCCTGCCTGGCCCAAAAATTGATAAAATCTTTACTACTACTTGAATGTTCGTAGCCTATCCATTGATCAAAAGTGGGCCACACATGCATAAAGGAAACCGTTGATAAACTGATGATTGGAATGACATATTCGTAGGATATAGCACCTGTACATATTATGTTGGGTTGAGCTGGGTTTGGATATAATGATTTGAGCCAGAGCCTGATCTGAAAATTGATCGGGCCATGCATGCTAGGTCCAAGCCAGACATGGGCCAAGCTTAGACCTGGTCCAGCCCACTGCCACCCTTTGGGCCACCAGTATATGGGCATGCCATAATCTTGCAATGGTATGCAAACCGGCAGTAAAATTAAGTGAATGGGCAAGATCCATGACCAGTGTTTAGCAAATGTTGTGGTCCACCAAACCAATGTATCTGATCATCCTAGAGTCTTCGACTTGTCTAGGGCTTTCGGTGGACCACCATGTGCACTCACTACAACCCAAAATTCATGAATGACTGAGCCATCTCCAAAACCAGATAAACGCTACATTGGGAGCCCAAAATGAGGAATCAATCTAGTCGAGTTCTATCCACTGGGTCAACTCAGCTGATCATCTGATCAAACAAGCAGAGGCGTTCATGCAAAAAGAATGTGGGTTGGTTGTGCTCTCAGCCCATGGGCTAGTGAGGGGCCGAGTCAGCACCAACCCAAAAGTCATGGACAACTAGGGGTGTACACGAAACGAGTTAACTCGGTTAGCTCGCTTGACTCGGTTTGAAACTCTTGAACTCGACTTGAATCAAACCAGTTTGATGACTCAGTTACTTTGATATTGATATTGTTCACCAAGTGTTTTCGATGAAATGACTCACGAAGTATCGGCTGGTGGCAAGGTAAATACATCTGGGCCGAGCTGCTGACCCAACTCGAACCAGGTTCATCAATTGCCAAAAATTTTTTAAAAAAACAGAAAAGAAAAGAAAAAGATGGTGGTCCGACTGAGTCTAGCCTTGTGGGCGATTTGGACTCGAGTTAGCACCGGCTCGTTATCCTTCCACTGTCGAGTGCGGGAGGTGATCGCTGCTCTGTGAAACCAGCCTGACGCGGTGCCCTCCACTCTAAGAGCGGAGCAACCCAAGCCTTCGCTCGGGTCACATAACTCAGCTCTACGACTTGGAACGGGCGAGCCAGTAATGCAGACCGAACCCTACCCAACAGGGCCAAACCAGCCATCCACACCATCTTAATACCCCCGCTCGGGTTACAAGCTCTCGCTACGAAGCTCGGTGGTTGGTTATCAATGGGGCATTCATATAAAGGGATTGAAATATTCTTTCACCTCCGATGTGGGACAAATAGAAGGCTTCTCGCGACAAGAATGCTGAGTGGTATTTGTTTTGTTTGCTACCCCCACACGTGCCTTGGGACATCTGAGATGTTCATCCATGGGCCCCACATTGCAGATGAAACTCGTGTCCACACCCTAAAGAAAAAAATGGACGGTTTAGGAGAACTTTGCGAACCGTCCACGTGCAATGTTCTTTGAGTACTGGGCTGATTTTTTGTGCCGGGTGGTCTGCACGGTGGGGCCCATCTTATGCACGGCTCAGATAGGTCATAGAAGTTCCAGGTTGCGACGTGTCTGGTGTGGGTATAGCTGACCAGCAACGCATGGCAAGACAGATGATGCGAACCATCCATTGTGTACAACACACAACAATTCATGGGTCACACGCACTAATCTACTGATTGGTTGATCTTAACCGTCCAATTTCACCTCTTGAACTTTGGACTTCTGAATATTTTCTTTTCAACCATTCATGTCAGCCCATCAGTCAAATGGTTAGTCACATAATCATTCTGATTGTTAGGCCATCTGCAAATATGGCCCTACACAAATCCCACTAAATTCTCTTCAAAGCGGCCCACCATTGCTTGTGAATGAATGGCTAAAATGAAAAAGGTCAATGTAATTTAAGAGAGATTATCAGGTGGGCCACACCATAATTTTCATAATAGTGTAAACCATGATTACAGGAAAACCCCATTTAATGACATTGAAACAAAGGAAATTATGTTAACATACAAACATTATCTTAATATATGTGTAGATACGTTTATGTGAGCCTTCAATCTTCTCCATGAAGCCCTTATGAGATGACATCTGAAATCATAGAAAATAACAAAAGAGAGTGAATATTTATCTGAAGTTTGTCAACTATGTGGCCAGACTGTAAGCATGCTTTCAAATCTAGACCGTCCAAATCGTGGGCCACATTGTGGGTTGATCATAACTGTAAATCATACTAATCATAACCATTTGATTTTGTGGCGGATTCCCTGTGACAGGCTCTCGTAGGGTAGTTGGGCCCACCATGATGTTTGTGAGAAATCCACCCCATTGGTTATGTAAAGGACATGGGCACAAAATTGAGGTAGATCCAAAACTCAGGTGGGCCACACGACAGAAAATAGTGAGGATTGAACGTCCACTGTTGAAACATTCAGAAGGCCACAGAAGTTTTGGAAAAAGCTAATATATTTTTTTTTCAGTTCATCCCAGTAGGAATGACCTTATGAATGGTATGAATGGTACATAAACATCATAGTGGACCCCAAGGATGTTTTAAGGGGTAGGCATTTCCCTAAAACTTTTTTCTGTAGTGTGGCCCACTTAAGCTTTGGATTTGCCCCATTTTTGGATCCATTTCCTAACATGATATGGCAAAATAGATGGATGGGGTGGATTTCTCTCAAACATTGCGGTGGGCCCCACCTGGCTTCTTGTTGCAGGCAATCCACGCCTATTTTGTGCATTGAATTTAGACGGTCAAGATCATATGATCAATATAGATAGTGTCCACATTTGGACTTCCAATCACCACCTGATCAAGATCATACTGCTATGATTCGCCCTTTAGCAGACTTCTGCTATAGAAGCATTTACGGAAGAAACACTAAGGTGCTAGTTTACATCCATTTACAAAATAGTTGTGGCGCATTTACTGTACACGTGGCATGAATGTGAAGCAATCAGGATCTTGGATATCATGGGGGCACGTTTCAAAAGAGCATGGCCAGATGATCATACTGATCGAATTTCCATAACCACAGAATCAGTGGCTATCAAATGCACGGCTAAAAACACACTGATCAGTCATCCACATTCAACGGGTAACTTCGGATGGTTAAGATTGTCCAGCCAATTTGAATTTTGGTCTATGCCACATCCACAATGGATCTGACGGTCAGGACCGTCAGATTTAAAATCAGACCATGGAAATGAAAAGCAGAATATTACCTTAAGTTCAGCTAATGCAGGCTCCCTCTCGCATTGAAGAACTCCATTAGATGTCTAAGCAATTTGAGAAATCTGATGTTGGGTCTTCTGTGATATGGCCAAAGGCTCCTCCATTTGAATTACAGTTACGGAGAAGTAGTGTGAAACAGAAGAGAGAGAGAGAGAGAGAGAGAGAGAGAGAGAGAGAGAGAGAGAGAGAGAGAGAGAGAGAGAGAGAGACGATGCTTATAACTGTCAATAACTAACTGACATACTTCGAGTGAAGAAGGTCAGATCAGTTCTCAAAACAGTGAGTAACCCAAATCATTGACATCATTCAGCGATGTAACTGATTGAGAATAAGATTCCAAAACCTGTGGTGTAAACCCATAAACAGGATTTTGGATAAGCGGATTAAGAGCTTCAATTAAGCAATCGTCGATCGCGGAAGGACCATTATCTGTAGTGGTTGGAATGCTGCCAGCAGTTATCTCCCATGAAGGATCATCAGCCCAAAAGCCATGATTCAGTTCCTCAAGACACGGTGAAAATTCCAGGTTCGATGTGTTTGAAATGCCATTGAACGCATCGGCGGAGCTGGCATTCGTAGAAGAACTAGCCCCACTACATTGAACTTGAGTGGTAGCACTAGTATCAGTAGTGGGAGGAGAGAAAATGTGGGTAGCATTTGTATAATTCTGAATATCTAATCCCCAAAAGGTGCTGTTTTCATTGATTTGAAGTGTTGGGTTTGGTGTAGATTTGAAACAGTTATCAGGAACAATGCTGCTTAAATACCCAGACCCAGAGTCACTAGAGAACATGAAGTTGGAATTGGTGGAAGACCCAAATGGGGTTTGGGCACACGTGGCGAAACCTGATTGGCTATGACCGGGGCCAGTTTGATCGATGGGGTGTTTTGATTGGGGCCCAATGAGGAAGGGATGTGATGGTGGGGTTGGGGGTGGTGGTCTGGGGTTTAAGGTGTCAAAAGGTGTCAGGAGGGTGTCAAAAGAGGGATTGCCTGTGTAGATGAAATTGGTTCTTGCTTGGGTGCCTTTCATTGAAAGAGCAGCCCTGTCATAAGCAAGTGCAGCTTCTTGGGCAGTGTCAAAAGTGCCTAGCCAATGCCTCTCTTTGGTTGAAGGGTCTCTAATTTCAGCAGCATACCTTCCCCAAGGCCGCCTCCTCACACCAAGAAACCTACCTGGCTCAGCTGCCTTTCTCCTCCCTCTCCTCTCATTTGAGTGGAATGGAGGTGGATTTGATTGGATTAGAGAAAAACCCAATTGAGATGAATGGGATTTTTCAACAGTGGAGGGTTTATCTGAGGTTCTAGACATTGTGGTTGAGTGAAGAGACTGGGAGAAAGAAGGGAATGTTAGGAAGAAGAGAGACAGGAAGAGAAGGGGAAGTGAAGGGATGAGAGGGTGAGGAGAGTGTCAGTGTTTGGTTTGAATGGTTGGATGAGAGTGAGAGGTGAGGGAGGGATTTTAAAAGGGTGGGGTTTGATCAAGTGAGAGTAAAAAAGGACAGATGAGATGGGATTGATGGAAGTGTCGTCTAGTGAGGACCATCTCCTTTTACCCCCTCACTTTATCATTTTCTCTTTCAAAATATTTATTTATTTATTATCATTTATCCTGAATTCAAATTAGGTGGGACACTGATCATTTTCATCAACCCATTTTATTTCTTGTTCCTTTCAATTTGGATTTTGCAGTAGTACATTTTCCAACTTGTGTGCTAATTGAAATCCCAAAATGAAAAAAATGGGTGTATGCAAAATCAATCAGTGTGGGTCTTATGAATTCTTCAAACTCCTTAGAGATTAGCTAAATGCATTTTCCAATTTGGTTTTACAAGTATCTACACCTATGGTCGCGTTTGGACGCTGTAAGGAACTGAATTTCAATAACTCATGTTGATACAGTCCAATTGACCGATGTGAACTAACCTCACAATCATAACTACAATCCTTTCAAATCCAACTAAAGCCCATGGAATTGCATTTATAGGTTTTGGTTGTCATTATAATTTCAAAATGGTAATGAAATTGCACATCCAAACACACCCAATAACTGAAAGATTGGCCCGATACCGATATGTTATCTATGGAGTAGATTAAGCATGGACATAAACATGTTGAAATTCAAACGGAAGCGCGTTTTTTCTGTTCTAGTTGGAATTTCCATGTGATCCCGCATTCCAAGCAAAACAATTCTAGCAAATGGCTTGGGAATTCTTGTCTGGTTCATGATTTTCAAAGGAAGTAGTTAGGATGGTCTAAAACTAATAATATGAAAAAATGTAACTGAATCAAGATATTCTTTTCCTTGTCATTGTCTTTCCATAAGTAGGCAATCTCACATCAAGGGCCCACTACATTGTAGGGCTCACAAGTATCTCTGTTTGACTCCTAAATATAACCATGTTCTGTTTGTCTGGCTCATAGGCTTGAAACTGGTCATTTTTTGTAATCTCCCACTAATGCATAGGATATACGGTGGGACCCATGTTTTCAGTATCCAGACCGTTGATGTAATCTGTCCCATTGTGGATGGTGGGTTCTTGTAAACTTTCCCACATCAGGAGATCTTTGCTTCACCATCTTTGGCGTTTTACCCGTTGAACATGGAGTATTAGAAGGTTTTGAATCCAAGGTTTTGGATCTTCCAACTGAGGAGATTTTCGAGGGACCATACATTGGCTAGGTGGCCCACCAGTTCAACTGTCTGGATCACGAATGGGCCCCACATGTATGGGATTGCAGGCATTAGCAAATTGAGTGGCTGCTAGAGGTCATGGAAATTATCCAGTGGACTGAGTTTATGGAAATCTTTCCATGCAACTAGTTGCATTTGGACTAGTTAGCATCCACATCGCGCCTATCTGTACGTCTGTTCGATCCAGTCCGCTCTTTGTAGGCTACCTTGAAAAAATCATATGGATTGGATGATCCAAAACTGTAAACCCAATGGCTTGCAAAATTGGGTGGACAAGATTGTTTGCAGAAGATAGGTCCGATCACGGATGCTTAGAACCATTGGATTGTTGTGAATTTTGCAGAGTAGTAGATGAAGTGTGGACTGAACCTAATGGATGGTCCAGATAAGTGATGCAGATGCCACTGAGTCCAAATGCAACTAGTTGCATGGGAAGGTTTCAATGCACTGAACCCACTTAGATAATTCCTCATAAGTAAATGAGGATGTGAAGCTAGCGAGTAGTGACTATGGCTTGAACCTATCAGGACCCAATTGTACCATTTTTCAAGCCTTTTTTTACTTGAGAGAAAAGCTTCTTACTTTGGTAGAGTATGATGTTCCATGCACATGCATGCAGCAATTGCACACGTGTCACCATACACGTACCTTTAATTGAACCGTCCAAATCATGGCCCGGCTTCAAATGGCTTATAAACCAAAAATAACACTAAAAGCATTATCATAACTGGATGATTATTATACACAAGTGATGGATAAAAAATAAAATATCCAACAATCCAATTTCAACAAGAAAATGTCCATTAATCAGACGTCCAGGTCTTCCAATCAATCTGATTTTAGGCCTATATCCAATCTATAGAGGGACCCACTATTTGATCGGTTTAAATGATGCCCGCGGATGCCACTTGTACAATTTCAGTGTGCCTGAGCATGGAGCAACACACACAGCTAGACTATAAAAAAAATTCCTCCATGTGGGGTCCATAGTCTTCAAAAAGAACAAGAAAAGGCAATAGGTATGGGAAGGTCAAAAGGTGGAGAAAAAGAAAAAAGAAAGAGAGAAAGAAATGAATTTATAATGCAAAATGCACAAACTACACACATGTTGTATGTGGATGTGTGCCGCAAATCTACGTGTTAAACCAAACCAACAAGGAAACTATTAGAAAATAAAAGAAAAAAAACATGGAATCTGTCATTGCATCCTCTCTTTTTCAACCTTCGCATATGTATTTATTTTTGGGCCTTGGGAACTACATAAAGTAACTAAAAATCAACTGTGTGGACCTCCTTTTTCCTTTTTTTGGCACTTCTCAAATCCCACAATGCTTCCACCTGGTCACTTAGACTACCTTGTTTGTTTCTTCAATGTTTCTGTTGTGTGGTGGTTACTTGTACCATGTACATGTGGCATGCATGCGATTGATCTGTACCGTCCAAACAATGCTACCTATCGCGGATGGGATAGCTGCCAAAAATCGCATTGGTTCGATGATCCTAACCGTCTAAATTGGTTTTTGATGAATGGATGGTGTAGAGCATATCTGATCATTACGAACATCCGATTAGTTTGATTAGTGGGTCATCTTACATCCACAGTGGGGCCAACGACTTGGATGGCCTTGATTGGGGCACATCCATGTAACTAGTACTGCCTTGATTGGGGCACATCCATGTAACTAGTACTATGTAAATGATGCAAAAAGCACAAAGTAATATAGAAGGAGAAGAAGATCACATAAGGGTGCAATCTAACTATATAAAATCATTGTTTTTAAAATGCTATTCAAATTTCAATATGATTTTGAGGATGGAATCTATGACTCTTGACTTCCCCACTAAGGATTTCAAGGCTAGTAGATATGATGAGTTACTTTTCAACTTCTCTTCTTCACTGGTAGATAGATCAGTTTCCCAATGTAACAGATGGACCCAAAAAGTAGAATGTACATGTGGCATACATATACAGAGATCCAAACCATCCAAATCATGGTCCAGCTGCAGATGAGCAGAGCCAAAGGTCTTGATCGGAAAAGACCTCCAATATGGATTAAAATTTTCTTTTTTGATTTATAACTTAATTGGATGGTTATGATCGTTTTCTCAGTTTTATCTTTGGTTTGTAACAAACCCAAAATGGGTCCTACAATTTGACTGGTTTGGATTCAGGTACATGTACACCGTTTGTGCAGCGGCTCCGTGCATGCTTACGGATCATTGTGGTACTCCTCCAGAGTATCAAATGACTTCTCCAAAAAATAATCCCTCTCTAACTTTTACTTGAGATGGAGATTGAGACAAGAAAAGTCATTTCAATCAAGCTAAAATAAGAGGTAAGTACAAAGGTTATTCACCTAGTTATGTGTTGTTTAAGGTTAGGGGACTCATTCTATACTCTGGTTGTGAACGACACTTGATACACATGCATTCGGGAACTCTACATGTGGCCTCCATTAACTCAATTTAAACCTACTAAATCATGGAGCCCACTGTCTCTATGTCGCGTTCCTAAAATCAGAATGGTTGAAGAATCCTAATCTCTGATTTGGGGACAACAGATTGTGGAAAGATTTTTAACTGTCCAAATGTCCATCAATTTGATATTCAAGTAATCAAACATTTTTAGTTTTTTGTTCATGATACATCAAGACTGGGACCATAATTTGGACAGTTTAATTTGCATTACTTCTATACCACATATGTAATTTCTAAGTAAATTTTAAGTGCCTGTGTGTCATCCATCACTCTCTCCCAGAGTATCAAAGTTTTCTTCTCTTGAGTATAATTAGTGGCAACCATGCATAGTCAAGTCCTCGAAAGATGTAGGGAAGGTGGTCTACATGGGCAATATGATAATATGTGGATTAATAAATTAAAATTGAAAATCATCAGGTGGGCCACGTGGATTAGTATAAGATCCACTTCAGGAGGAAAGGCGCCACCATTGATGGGCCATGGACGGTCATTCAAAAAATGTTGACCATTATATTATTTTTATCTATCCATGGATCAAATGGATGAGCCATCTGTAGAAAATCCTACGTTTCCCATTTGTTATTCTTGATGGAACTACCTCTTGAACGGTCTGGATCATCCATATGAATTACCAAATGGCAGACTAGGAATTCACTTCAGTACAGTGCAGGACTACAATAATAGAGAAATATGATCCTACGCTCTTGGAGCATTTTAAGCTATCGTACTCCTAGTTGCATTGGACACTTGGACAATTCAGTTGATACATCCAGGCTGTCCATTTCATGGAATCACACTGATCGAATGCTCCAATTCATACATAGCCATCCCTTTTCTAAGTCATTGATCCAATGGTTAGAATTCTCCAATAAATTAATGGTTTAAATTTTTTTTCTTGCTTTATATTTTCCATAAATGATAGTCCATTTATCTAATAGGCTACTAATTAGATGGTTAGAATAGTCCAATCGATGTGATATTCACATGGTGGCCCATGAAATATATGTTGTACCTAATGGACGGCTGGGATCAGTTGATTAAAGGTGTCTCAATGCAACCAGGAGCATTATAAGTTATAGTGATTTGAGAGCATTGGATCATTTATCTGATATAATAGGTGAGGGAGTATGGAGAGGTGAAATAAAAATGGAAGAGATGTGGGGCCATGTTTTCTCTTTTCCCAAGTTTCCTAGCATGAATGAGAGAGAGTGGCTTTGGTCAGATGGGAATTGTCACTTTCTCCAAACCACATGCGTTTGTCCACAACAAAGGTCGCCCGGATTTTGGGGAAGTGATCATGTCATTTTATGACTTGACTTGAGAGACATGAGCTTAAATACTGTGAGGGTGGGCCCACCACTCTACCCACACGTGCCCATCTTCCCTACGTGTGAAGGCCCAAAAGGCAGGCTATGCTGTCATGGGTCACACGTGTGGAAGATGGTTGGTCAAAGAAGTCTGACAAATGGTCCACCTTAACACGTGACCCAACTGATGAAAGGGTGCGGCTTTGGTGGATCCCTGACTGTGGGGCCCAACGTGATGTATGGGCCTTAAATCCACGCCGTCCATCCGTTTGGAAAGATTATTTTAGTTTGTGATCCGTAAAATGAAGCAGATCTAAAACTCAGGTGGACCACACCACAAGGAACAGTGGTTATTGACCATTAAAAACTTCTTACGGGGCACGAGAGGTTTGGAACAAGAAGTTTTAATGGTGGGTATTTAATAACCGCTGTTTCCTGTGGTATGGACCACCTGAGATTTGGATCTGCTTTATTTCTGGGATCATGCCCTAAAAAGAGCTTTCAAAATAGATGGATGGCCTAGATGTAAGGCACATACATCACAGTGGACCACGCAGTCAAGGATCCACCAAAGCCGCGTCCCTATGAACAAACCGAATTGATCACTAGTGGGCCCACTTGATGAACTGTCTAGATCTTGCAACCACAGATGACACCGTAGAGAGCAGAGAATGGGAATATGGTAGAGCTAACTCTCCACCGTACAAGTGTTAGGGTAATGAATTGATCGGGTCCGTCCATCTAGTTACCCTTACTTTCGGGAACTAGAATTTCCTGCTACAAGAAGCTAGGTGGGGTCCACCATGATGTTTGTGAGAAATTTATCTGATCAATCTATTTTTGTAGCATGCATGACATGGGCTAAAAAGAAGACTGATACAAAACTCAGTAGGTTGCATGCAGGAAACAGGCGAGAATTGAAAATCCACCGTTGAAACATACGTAGGGCCACATAAGTTTTGGATCATGTTTAATATTTTTGTGTTCTCGTTCATCCCTATATGAATGGCCTTATGAACAGTATAAATGGCGTATAAACATAATGTCAGACCCAAGGAAGTTTCCACCGTAGGCATTTTTCTACCCACTTTTCTCACTCGTGTGGCTCACTTGAATTTTAAATCTTTCTTATTTTGTGGACCCATGTTGTAACATGATCAAGCAAAACAAATAGGTAAGTTGTATTTTTCACAAACATTAAGGTGGGCCTCACTTATCTTCCTGCTGCAGGAAGTTCAAATCAAAGGCTTTCGAGGTGTACGCGAACCGAGCTAGCTCGGATAGCTCGCTCGACTCAACTCGAAAAAGCTCAGTTCGTAGTTGAGTTCGAGCCGAGTCAAGCTGATTTTTTGAGCTCGAAAATGAGTTCGAGCCGAGTTCAAGCTGCCCCCGTTTAACTCGACTCAGATCGAACCTAGATCGAATCGAACTCGAATCGAATCAGTTTGGTGACTCGGTTACTTTGATATTGATGTTGCTCACCAAGTGTTTGATGAAATGACTCAAAGAAGTGTGGTCGATGGCAAGGAAGATATGTATATGAAACTAACACCTTTTTTTTCTTGATTTTTATGTTGCTTAGAAGGTGTTTGATAAAATACTTGTAAAATCATTGCTGCTGTATCAAATATAATGAGATTTTGAAGGTGCAGTCCAAAGTGTTTGTGAAAGTGCTGTAATGGTAAACTTGGCTCAATCTTGGCTCAAACTGGCCGGAGTTGCTGACCGAACCGAGCCAAGCTGGCCGCTTGAGGACCGAGCTGAGCCAAGTTCGAGTTAAGGTCAACTAGTGGCGGAGCCGAGTCGAACTATGGCCAGCTGGACTCGGTTCACCCCTAGCTTTCGCAGGCGCGTCCCTTAACTTTTGGTGAATAGAGGTTCCAGATACATAGAATGTGTTTATCCCGTCCATCTAAAAGATGGTAGTCAAAAGGTCGATGTGAGGTGGAAATAGTTAATGGCCAAACATTTATCAAAAGAAATCAGAGAAATCCACCATGCAAAAATGTCTAATTGGTGTGAGTTTTGAAAATAAAGCCATCCATGATAGTGGTCACTAGATGGACGATTCTGATCAATACATTTCCTAATCATATGTACTGCAAAGAGCGGGGGTGGCTCAAAGGGGTAGGCAGGTGAGGCAATCGCCTAAGGCCCCCTAATTATGGAGGCCCTATATTATAACAAAATTAAAATTTCTTAATTATAAAGGTCTTATATTATAGCAAAATTAAAATTAAGAATAAGTAAAAGCCTAAATTTTTTGAAATAAAACTTATTAAAAGGCCTATAAAATAAGAACATCTAAAAATTAGTTTACAAATTTGAAATTGAAAATTAAAAAAAACAAATCTTAGAAACTAGCACGATGATGAATAATAACAGTGTAACTCTATCGTCTCCTTTCAAAATAATAGCATCATTCCCAATGAATTCTTCTCCTAAAACCTAGGACCACAACTATCTACTTTATTGTTAATTAAGTTCTCAAAAAATTAAATTTTAATGTCATTATTAAAAATTAAATTTTAACTTTATTTTTTTAACGGTTTGAATTTATTTTCGAAATTAAAAGTTTTAAAAAAAAGTTACAAAAACAGAAATTAATACTTCAATTGAAATACTTAATCTAATAAAAGAAGTAAATTATTGCACATAAAATACTACTTACCATACCTATTACAGTTACATTTGCATAGAAAAGTTTTTCAAAACTAAAAATTATAAAAATTTATTTATGAACAATTATGTCTCAAGATAGATTAAACGGCTTACCAATTTTATCTATCGAAACGGATTTATTGAGTAAACTTAAAGACAAAAGTTTAATTAGTAATTTTGTATCTAAAAAAGCAATAAGCAATTTTATGGTTTAATTTTGAATTTATTAAATTTTTTTATTTTTTAAACCATAAAGCCTAAATTTTATGACTTGCGTAGGCCCCGAAAATGTTGAGCCGCCCCTGGCAGAGAGATGGCTATAGCATAATCCGGTTCTTCCGGCTCTGACGTATATCTCCCGCGCCCACATGGCAGTGTCATTTGAGTGGATGGTAGTTAGCAAACGATACGGCAGAGCAGGTAGAACTGGAATATCGTAGAAATATTTCTCTACCGTACACCTTGCACGGTGACTTTGCAATGAGAACCGTTCATACAGTTGGTCAGATGGACCGAAGTTCAATAGCTATGACACAATCATAGCCATCACCTTTTCTCTACAATGAGTTTCAACCATTGACTAATTTTGTTTTCAGACTGATGACTAATCCATTCAGTTTCTAAGTAATTTCATAAAACATTTAGGTCCCGCAGATGGACGGTTCAGATGTCTCTGTCACCCTACCGTGTGTACCAAGGAAGGATGGATCTACCATATTCTTGTTCTACCGTGATGTTACCATATCACTAGTGCTCGCCTTCTTCTAGGAGGATTGTCTGAGGCCGCAGGGTGGCCCAAGCTCTGTGGGATCCACAGTGATTATGTGACTTATCCACGCCGTCCATCCGTTTTTCGGGATCATTTTAGAGCATGATACCAAAAAAAATGTAGATGAAATTCTTAAGTGGACCACACCACAAGAAAAAAAGGGAAATGAACGCTTACCGTGGAAAACATCCTAGGGCCCACCTTGATGTTTTAGTTTCCATCCAACATGTTCATAAGGTCACACAGACATGGATGAATGGAAAACACAAATATAAGCTTGATCCAAAACTTCTATAGCCTCCAAGAAAATTTCAATGGTGGGTGTTCAATCCCCACTGTTTTCTCTTGTGTGCTCCACTTAATATTTTAATTTATATCATTTTTTGATTCATATAATAAAATGATCCGTAAAAATGGTTGAACGGTGTGGATAAAACACATGAATGAAGGTGAGCCCTACAGAGTCTGGGCCAAGTGCCACAAGCATTCGGCTTCCCTTCTTTGCATGGGCCCCTCTTTGGTAGTAGTAAAAGGTTCAAACCTGGAAAGCCAATCTAGATCTGGCTGGTCCTGGTCTTACCTAGCTGGCTCAACCCTTCCTATCTGTGTGGTCGGATCTATTTGCTGTTTGTTATAACTTGTTTGCATCTGCACAGACAAGCTTGTCTACTGTTTGTTCATGCCTTTTTGTTTTTTTTTTTGTTTTTTTATTTTCCTCATATGTGGACCACTTAGTATTTTAATTGACCAAAATATTGATATGCATGGACCATTTTTCGTAAGTGACATTGGCTGTCCGTTTTATAGGCTATTGAATGAATGATTTGAACTGTCTAATTAGGAAGATTTTTTGCATGGCAGCTCAAGAATGTTTGAAGTATGTGATGGACGGTGCTGATCAATTCAAACCCTATATCTAGTGGGCCTTGTCATGGATGGCCTATGTTTCGAAAAGCACTGTTTTCCTGTAACGGGGGACGGAGATTCCGTAAGGAATAACTCAGTACACTAATAAACTCTGTTGGGGCCCGCAAATGAGCTGATAAAGGGCGCGGCTTGGGTGGATCCCCGGATCCACCGAGGTGGCTGGGATCCCTGACTGTGGGCCCCACCTTGATATATATTCCTTATATCCATACTGTCCATCCGTTTTGAAAGCTCATTTCAGAGCATGAACCAAAAAAATGAAGCAGATCCAAATCTCAGGTGTGCCATTATACAGAAAACAGTGGTAATCGACCATTAAAAACTTTCTGTGGGCCACACAATTTTTGGATCAAGCTGATATTTGTGTGGTCTCGTCATCCAGGTCTTTGTGACCTCATCAACAGGTTAGATGGAAAATAAACAGCCCGGTGGCCCCATGAAGTTTTTAATGGTGAGGATTCAATCACCACTGTTTCCTGTTGTATGGTCCACCTAAGATTTGAATCTGCTTCATTTCTGGGACCGTGCTGTAAAATGAGCTGTCAAAGTGAATGAACGGTGTGGATGTAAGATGGAAAATAAACAGCCCAGTGGCCCCCATGAAGTTTTTAATGGTGGGGATTCAATCACCATTGTTTCCTGTAGTATGGTTCACTTAAGATCTGAATCTACTTCATTTCTGGGACCATCCTCTAAAATGATCTGTCAAAGTGAATGAACGGTGTGGATGTAAGGAACATGCATCAAAGTGGGCCCCACAGTTAGGGATCCACCCGAACCGCACCCGCTGATAAAACTGATGGACGGCGTGGAAAAGACACATACAACAAAGTGGGCCCCACGGACTTTACTCGGTCGTAGTCTGCGCCCGCTGTGTGGAGCCCCGTAACCCTAAACTCCGTGGGCCCCACTGCGATGTCTGTGTGACATCGGCTCCGTCCACAGTTTTTTAATTTGCCAAATTCATGAATTTGGTATACAGGCGACAGTGTACACAAATGTGAAGGCATGGACATTCCTATCAACGGTCATCATCTGATTATCAAATCATATTCACGATTGAACGGTTCAGATCTTATACACGTGTTTAAAGCAAGTCGGGATCACAAAATATTAGTTACACCGACCGAGAAAGTCGCAAGTTTCAAAAAGCAATGTCAAATGCCTTTTCACTTGGAAATGCGCGGATTGAAGTATTCGGCTTCTATCAAAAGACCGTACTTTATGACTCGGTATCGGTTGCAGCAGATGCTACTTTAGATCGAAGCATCACTTTGTATTGTGCCTGATCTAGTCCGTTCTTCCGGTGGCCCCCCCTGTGAATACATCATGGTAGGAATCAGATTGGCCATTCGTCAACTGGGCATATATAAGAGGCTTTATAGATAGGATTAAAATAATGGACGGATTAGATGGTATTCTCACGCATGGAAGGGCGTGAAACAATGAGAAGAAAATTACTTATAAATTATATTGAGGTATAATTCTAAAACTTTTGGATTACATTACTTATAAAGAAAAAAAAATAAAATAAAATTTTAGTTTGTTTGAAATTTACTTGAAATAGTGGAACTTTAAAATCTAATTTGTCAAAAATAAAATGTTCATATACATTTTATCAGAGTATTCCTAATATTATTACCAGTAATTTTTAAAAAAATCTATAATCGTAAAAAATAAAGAATAAAGAAATACAAATAAAATGATTTTTTTAAAACTAATAATTTTTTAAGTAATAATTGAAGGGATGCATTTTCTAGCAAAAAAAATGAATTCCGCTGGCATAGAAGGTGAAGCAGCTCCAAAGCATGGCTGTAAAAAGATTGATAGGTTCTACATTTTGTGACGATGCCCACTCAAAAATTATAATTGATTTATGGTCCATACTTTGAATAATAATTTCTTTATATTATATATGAATTTTTTTCAAACCAAATGTGCTCAGTACCTTGTTATATCATGCTCTATATAGAATTGGGCTGGGCTTTGATGAACTACTTCTACTTCCATTCAGGCTTCCTTCGGTCCAATTGTGCTAAAAATATATCTGCCACTTTCTCTACATCACATTCAAGTGTCAAGGTGGGTTGCATTGTCGAAGGATTATGAATTATAAATTATAGCACCTCTTTTTTAATACATTTGCATTTGATCATCAATTCACGTATTTAAACTATTTTGATAAAATCATAATGTTAGTAGCATTATAATAGATTATTGATGTAATTTATAATTCAATTAGTAAATACCATGGGTTGAAATAGGGCTTTACATGAACCGAGTTAGCTCGATTAGCTTGCTCAACTTGACTTGAAAAAGTTCAATTCAACTCAGTTCGAAGCTAAGTTTGAGCCAATTTTTTGAGATCGAAAAATTTTCAAATCGAGTTTGAGCTTGCCTGGATCGAACCCAACTCGAATTGAACTCGGATCAAACCAGTTCGATGACTTTGTTACCTTGATATTGATGCTGGTCACCAAGTGTTTGATAAAATGACTCAATGAAGTATCAGTTGGTAGCAAAGAATATATGTTTCATTAAATAAATACCCTTTTTTTTTAAAATTTTGATGATGCCTACAAGGTGTTTGATGAAATACCTAAAGAACCGTTGCTAGTGTTACAGTAAGAATTTGAAAGTGCAGTATGTGTATTTGTGAAAATGCTGCACAAGCGAATTTGGCTCGATCTTAGCTTGAACTCGGTTCAAATTGGCCCAAGCTGTTGATTGAACCAAGCCCAGTTGGCAAGTCAGGCTCGAGGACCGAGCCGAGCCAAGTTCAAGCTGAGGTCAGCTAGTGGCCGAGCCGTGTCGAGCTCGACTCAGTTCAACCCATGTACACCTCTAGGTTGAACCGAATGTAAATTTACAAGGCAATATCAAATGGCCCAAGCCAAAGCATGTCTAGTTGAAGTCGGGTCCAACCTGGCTGCTAATCATTGAATAAGTATCGGGCTAACTATTGTTAAGCAAGCCGTGCTCATAGGGCTGTCAAATGCCTGGCCCTAGGATTGTCTGCAAAAAGGCCCAGGTCCATCAACAGCCCTGCGAGTGAGCCCAGTTATTTATTGGGCCTGGCCCAATCTGACGCGCGAGTCTAGGCTCAAGCCCACATCTGCACCAAAAGCAGACCCGCCTCAGCCTTACCCATGGTGGTACACCTGGTGGGTCCCACCTTGGATGAGCCACTTGCGAAGGTTTGGTTTTTTTTTTTTCATTTTCCTTTTGCTGTTAGCTTGTTAGTACACCCACTGTCAGCCAACCCATTAGGGAATCGGTACGAAAACCTCAGCGTTGAAATGAGGTATCTTTCACCCAATCAACCACTTGAGCTATGGATAATGGCGTAGATATAGATGATCCAATGAAAGCGGATTGAGTTACTGAGTAAACTGTGGGGCCCAACGTAATGTATATAGCTCATCCACTCCGTACATCCATTTTACTAGATCCTTTTAGTGCAGGAACCCAAAATTGAAATATATAAAAAGTTCAAGCGGACCACACCACATGAAACAGTGGTAATTGAACAGCCACAGTAAGTTTTGGATCAAGCTGATATTTGGATTTTCCCTTCATCCATGTCGATGTGACCTTATGAACAGGTCCGATTACATATAAACATCATCGTGGGCCCTAGAAAGGTTTCAATGGTCAAGGTCATTTTCCCCGCTGTTTCCTGTGGTGTGGTCCACTTTAGATTTGTATATGCTTCAATTTGGGGATGATACACTAAAATGATCTGATAAAACGGATGGACAGTGTGGATAAGACACATACATAATATGTGGGCCCCACAGAGTTTACTACGTACTGAATCTCAGAATGCAATCCGCTCCGTTTGCCAAAATCAGACTACCGATCTACTTTTCATTTCAACCGTCAATCGAATAATCAAAATCAGCGTAATTTCTGGTTTATAATCCATCTGATTTGGGGCCCGTTGTGTGCATGACACGTGTACAAGCTCTCAGTGCCAGCGTATCAACCATCGCAATCTTGAGGTATTGAAACAAGAAATCTCCGTAGATTTTTCAGACAGCATGTTGTCTTATCCCCACAAGCATGAACCGGATTCTACGGTCTGTTTCATTCGTCCAACCGAGGCTACCCAATCATAGGATGACACGTCAGCCAAAGAAGGACCACTAATCCTAGGACTGTTATTCGGCATGCTCGACGAGACACGTGGAAACTATTAACACGTAAGCAAGCCAACTTTTGAATATCGTCTGGGACCCACAGCCTCATACGTGGCGCGACCTGGTGCTACGACGTTCCACGGATATTAGGTGGCCATGATCGCATCGGCTTCATAGGCCCGACAGTTTTTAAACGTGTCCGGTTTCCATTGGCTGTCTGCATCAAAGTCCGAATTAGGTGCCGTACCTGTGGGAGAAGGAAGGGGGCTGCGTACTGAGTAAACTATGTGGGGTCCACCGTAATTTATGTATTATATCCACTCCTTCCATCCATTTTACAAGATAATTTTAGGGTTTGATCCCACAAAATTGAAGTATGTCCAAAGCTCAAGTGGACCACACTACAGGAAACGGTGTGAATTGAATGTCTACCGTTGAAAAATTCTTACGGTCCACGGAAGTTTTTAATCATTCTGATATTTGTGTTTTCCCTTCATCATCCATGTCTGTGTGATCTTATGAACAGGTTGGATTACAAATAAGCATCTCTGTGGACCCTAGCAAGGTTTCAACGGTGGAAATCGTTATTCCCACTGTTTCCTGTGGTATGGTCCACTTGAGATTTTAATACACTTAAATTTTGGTTTCAACCACTAAAATGATATGGAAAACAGGATGGACGGCTTGGATAAACCACATACTTCACGGTGGGCCAACAGAGTTTACTCAATGCGATAAAAGTGTACTGACTAACTCAGTACGCAATTCGATTTCGTGGGAGAAATGCAAGTGCACTCGCTACTGTAATCCCAGCCACGAATCTCAATAAACCAGATCCAAACCGTTCATTGGATGTGCCCCCACAATCTAGACCCAGGGGAGAAAAATCCAGTCGCTCCATTCATCTATTGGGCCATATAAGTGCATCGAATTTCGTTAGCTTGTTAGTACACCCCACTGTCAGTTCACACTTATTGCACTCTTCAAGGGTGGAAACGAGGTACACGTGTATGAAATCCTATCCGTTTATCAGAAATTCCCCGTTCTGTTGATTCCATGTCTCAAAAAGTCTTGCAGTTATAATCATGGCAAGCGGTTCCGATATCACACGCGTGCGCCCCTTTTCCACGCGTGAAATAGCCACTCACCATTTCTCTTTTTCCTAATTAACTTTCCATTTTTGCCCCAGCGTCTGGTCCACTGGATGAATTTACATCCCATGTAATCAACCTGGTGGGGCCCACCAGATAACAGCCGTGATTTCGCACAATTTGACGCACGTGTAGCTGGTACGCCAGCGCGTGCGCTTATGGTGGGACGCGAATTGCCAGTGGCTTGGTACAGGAAGCTCCCGTGGTCGGAGCTATGTGGGGACCACAGATATTCTTGTGACAAATCCACTCCGTCCATCACTTTATTAAGATCACATTAGGGCAGAATCACAGAAATCAGGAAGATCCAAAACTCAGGTGGGCCACACAACACGAAACAGCGAGACAAAAGCATCCACGGTTGAAATCTTCCTGTAGCAGAACATGATATTTATATGCCATCCAAACCGCTCATAGGGTTACCACCACTCGTATAAACTGTAGGTACAAATATCATACTAATAAAAAGCTTACGTGGGCCTTATAAATTTTCCAGTGGTGGGAGTTCAATCCACTCTTTTTCGTATGGTGTGGCCTATCTTAGCTTTCGAACTAATTGATTTTTGATATCCTGTACTATTGTGATCTTGAGAAACAGATGGACGGAGTGGATTTATCACAGGAATCTATTTTGGGCCCCACATAGCTTCCGACCACAGGAACTCACCCTGGCGGGGAACAGACAATTCGGGTCCGCACCTCGGACGTGTCCAGATCCCATTGGGTAATCTACACGTGGCAGCGTATAAGAAGCTGAATGAGATACTAGAGGTATTCTGCTGAACCGGCTGCAGGGATTCGTGCAGCACCGGCTGCTGGGCCCCACCGTGATGTCTGTGTTCTATCCACCCGTCTATCCGATTCGCCATCTAATTTTAGGACATGATCCAAAACATGAAGCAGATCAAAAGCATAAGTGGACCATACCGCAGGAAAAGGTGGAAATCTAATGACTACCGTTGAAATATTTTTGAAGGCCATAGAAGTTTTGGATCAATATGATATTTGTGTTTTCCCTTCATCCATGTTGGAGTAACCTTATGAATAGATTGGATGGAAAGTAAACATGAAGGTGGACCCTAGGAAGGTTTCAACGGTGGTAATCAATATGCCTACTTTTTCCATTCATGTGGTCCATTTTAGCTTAAATCTGCTTCACGTTCTTTTTCCTACAATAAAATGAACTGGCGAAACGGATGAACGGCGCAGATATAACATATACATTCCGGAGGGCCCCATACAGCTTAGTGCTACACGAATCCTCTGCAGCCGGGTGGTGTAGGCAATCTGTGTGTGTACTGCTACGTGTCGAACGAACGGACGTATGGGAAGAGCATACGGAGAAATACGAGGTTGAGGTACGGATACGGCGTACGTGTACGGTGGGAGAGGGGAAAGGGTTGTTACGAACAGTAGAAGCGAATCTACGTGAAAGACGGTCAAAGATACGGTACGACTCCAGAGATCTAAATGAGAAAGTCTGACAAAAGGCTTCTTTCATGTGGCGCGAAGGACGAGGATTAGTTTGTTACCTGTCTGTGACCCAACAGGCAGACCTAGTTGTACTGAAGAAAACTGATGGCTAGGATCTTCTAATTGCTCCGAATTTTTTGAAAAAGAAGCCGTCCCTTGTACGGTCCATTTGATGGATGGATCAGATTGATGTATCAGCACGTGTACTAGAGAGGGACTGAAATAGCCTACAACACCCACATTTTGGGGCCACCATATCAGTCTGATATTTAACCAAAAAAAAATAAAAATAAAATCAGGTGGGCCATACCAGCAGTAAAAGTGTAAAATTGTGCCTAAAATCTCTTGACTTCATGCATCGTGGCCGGCTTCAGTTCTGGACCATGCTGATTTTTTGTATCTTCCGTTTATCCAGTTGATTCACACCTGATGAGTGGGTTTGATGAAAAAAATACACACCATTGGGTCCCCACACACGAACTTACGGTGGTAGTCTCATCTCCTTTGTTCTTTGTGCTGTGATGCACCTGAGCTCTGGATCCAGGTCATTTTTGGCTCGAGGGCTTAGCAGTGAGGAACGCAGCCCATAGACAGAGTAGATTTCATATATATATATATATATATATATATATATATATATACATATATAGACCCGGTCTCCCGCGCACAAGGCCATATGGAGGAACTTGGTTCTTACTCTAAGTAAACCATGTAATGATAGATCTTTAAGGAGTCCATGATTAGAACCGTGACGGGTATACACGGCATGTGTGACTTTTCAGGTCCTATCATATATATATATATATATATGGCCTCATCCGCACAAGGCCGCGTGGAG
The DNA here is from genome assembly GCF_029962835.1 of Magnolia sinica. Lineage (NCBI taxonomy): Eukaryota > Viridiplantae > Streptophyta > Magnoliopsida > Magnoliales > Magnoliaceae > Magnolia > Magnolia sinica. The sequence continues at coordinate 20,059,901 of NC_080586.1, forward strand.
CTTTAATGCAAGCTTGTATATGAGCTGTTAGATTACACTTATTAGCTGGGATTTAGTTGCGGTCATCAGCGAGCGCCTAGAGTTTCGCAATCTCACGGGGATTGCAGAGAATCCCTCGTGCTCATAGCAATGGCACCATATATGCAATTATGTAGCTAATGGACAGTTCTTTGTGGGCCGATTATGATGTATATGTTTATCCATGCTGGTCATCTAATTTTTTCATATCATTTTGGAGCATGAGCCTAAGAATGAAGTAGATCCAAATCTCAAATGGACCACCCCATAGGAAAGCAACTGTGATTGAACACCCGTCGTTTTATATATATATATATATATATATATATATATATATATATATATATATATATATATATATATATATATATATATATATATATATATTCTAATTGCAAGTATTTCATAGGTCCTGCCAATTTATCACTCGTGCGGGACACCCAATCTATGCAAATGTGGGTCACATCATGAAGATCATGTGGGGAAAAAAATCAAGATGGTCGACTGGGACACACCACCTATCTACAAGGTGTTTGAACTCTGTGGGCCCCATCGTGATGTATGTGTTTTATCCACTACATCCATCCATTTTTCCAGGTTATTTTAGGGCATCAACCCAAAATTGGAGTATATCCAAGTTCCAAGTGGACCATGCCACCAAAAAATAGTGAGAAAACAATGGAGATAATGGCATCGACCATTGAAACCTTGTTGGGGCCCACATAATATTTATTTGTCATCTGACACCTTGATAAGGTCACAAAAACGTAGATGAATGAAAACAAAAATATCAGCTTAATCCAAAAACTTCTATGGCCCCAACAAGTTTTCAATGACTGACATTCAATGTCCATTGTTTCCTGTAGTGTGGTCCACCTTAGCTTTGACAACAGCCACTGGACTAATTCAAAATATAGGCACAACTCATCTAATCTAATGTGGTGGATCCACTGCAATTTTCAAAGGACCTGATCTCCATGGTCTGGTCCATCTGTTGCATGATTTTGATGGCCTACATACATGACACAGTCACATGAAAGACGTGTGGCTGTAACAATTCACGTACAGTGCCTATGCATCATCATTTCTTCACTTTGTACAAGTGGGTCCTTGATTAAGTAATCCAGACCATTGGTCTGGTCAGCCCCACTATGCATGTTCCACACCAGGAAAATCTCCCCTTTGGGAGAAGCGTGGTCTTTCAAGTTTTCGCTTGCAGATGGACGGTTAAAAATAAGTTAAAAGATCCACATGCAACTAGAGAAAAGGGTCAACATTGGTGGCCAGGATCTTCCACAGGTACAATATCCAAGCCGTTCATCTAAAGGATACCACTATGTAGATTCCTCATCCCAAGAATCGAATCGGTCCAATAGTCAGGTGGCCCACAATTAACTGAACAAATACACGGTTGTGAAAAAATCGACCCAAGTTCTCTAACCTACCCTCTTATTTCTAATATCATCACACCCCTTTTCCATAGGAGCATCTACATGGTGAGGTCCACATGATGGATGGCTTAGATTGAACCTTGGATCACTCACACACTACTCTCTCGTAGAAATTTTATTTTGGGTGAGTTAAAAAAATAAAATGAGGTTGGACATGAGCCCAACCCGAGAACCTTGACAACATAAACCCAAGTTGCAGCCCTACATCAATGGGGCTAACAACGGGCCAGATTCCATCAGGCCGAGGTCAGCCCAAGTCCAAACAACTTGAATTTGGGCCTGAAAGTTAGACCTAAATGTAGCCAGGCATTCAGGTCCAAAACTATCCAGAAGCACAACCAATGGGCAAAAAGTTCAACCTAGCTCATCAACGGCCAGGATAGCCTTGGAGACCGACAAGCCTAGTCCAGCTATCCCATTTTGCTCGACTATGGTAAAAGTCTATTAGCAAGAGGAATCAAAGCATTGGGTCAGGTTAACCCAACTTGATAATAAATGGGTTTGGTTCCAAATTCAAGTACAAAAGCTAGACTGCACGGAGCTTTAATGCGAGCTTATATAGGTCTTCCTGCAATAAAATTTCAGCTACCATAAGTACTACCTATAGAGGCTAACAGATTAAAAAGCTTGGGACAAAGCCCTTCAACATCATGAATGACTATTATTCTTTCATTCAAATAATCATCAACTACTCTTGTGTTTCATATGCATGGTTTTTTGTTGTCATAGTTACATAATTACCATGTAAATGGGTAAATTAAAAAAATTGCTATTGATTAAATTATTAAGATAGTGGTGTCTCATGACCTAACATCTCCACCGTATTATCTAATGTTTCTTCATGCAAATCAACTTTGTCATCCGATGGTTCTTCATGCATATCAACCTTATCATCCGATGGTTCTTCATGCATATTTGTTAGACCTGTATCCTAGCTCGTATTGTTCTGTAGGCTTTCGCGGTCATCCCGGTTGAATTCTGGTGACCTGCAATCGGTTATCAATTTTTGCGCGCGACCCTGAGACGTGTCCTGTATATCTAAGTCGGCTTGACCCGATACTTGTACCAGTGCGACCGTGCCGTCGCTGTGGTTTCGATGCAGTGTCTTGCACGCCGATGCGATACCCTGGCCAGGAGATGTGGGCCTGCGTTCAGTTCGAGAAAAACGTCGCGAACTGCAAATCCCGATAGAATCTATCACATCAATCACCTCACTTGTCAAAAGTACACCCATCACGTAACCCATTACTCTCACCATTCCCAAGTACAAAAAGCAATCCCAAAAGTCAACTTTCCCATCACCTTACCATCCTCTCTCCCATCACTTCTCTTACACCTCTCTCTCTCATCTCTCTCTCTCATTTTTCAAGCTTCTCTCTCCAAGCAACCCACGTCCATGGCTTCCAAAAGGAGAAGCTAGTGTGGCCCACCTTCCTTATGTAAGTGCTATAGTTTATATTCCTGTCTGTTGTCAACTTTGTGGTGCCAAAATCACTGTTATAAATAACTTGCATAAGTGAAGCTCTCTCAAGGACCAACATTCATAAATAAGCAAAGCTCACAAGACAAGACTCAAGCTGCAAGACTTCAAGAAGAGTTCAAGGTAGTTTGTACACTTTCAAGATTGAGCTACATCAAGGTTTCAACTACATCAAGGCTTCAAGGCTCATACTTCAAGGTCACTTGTTCCTAATGTTTCAATGTCCATACTTCATGGTTGAGGTTTGACTGACCATAGGTTGACCTTAGAAGTAGGTCATTTCGGATACATAAATCGAATGTTTATTTTACATGAGTTTGGTCTGTTCTTCGACTAGTCCTAGGCCTTCTTCGACTAGTCCTAGAGTTGCTTCGACCAGTCTAAGAAATTCCTCGATCAGTCGTGAGTTTGTTACAAATTTCGGATGAAATCTGTTAGGCTTCGACTAGTCCAGGAATCTGTTCAACCAGTCGTAGGAATAGTGTCGACTGCATCTACGACCAGTCGAAAATCTTCGATTCGAAATACAGCGATATTTTATAGGTTCTTCGACCAGTCGAAGGAAACCTACGACCAGTCGTAGGTGACCTACGACCAGTCGAAGGTGACCTTCGATCAGTCATAGAACAGTTAGAGCTTATCCCGCCGGATCTTTCAAATATCTGTTATTGCTTCGACTAGTCGAAGAGCTCCCTAGACTAGTCGAAGACACGATCTGCTCACCTATAAATAGTGCACGAATCTCAGAAGAAATCATCGAATTAATTAATCTATTCAAGCCAATCTTCGTCAAACTTCTGAGAGATAATTCTGTGCTCTATCTAAGCTAAGTGTGCTTATTTAATAATCTCTTTCCTTAGCTTTATTTTAATTGATTTTGTTTCTGCTATTCCAATCTGATTTGATAAGAGGAATTATTATTCCCTTTCTTTGGAATCAAAATCAATTAAGGCCAGCCCTATTCGGTTTAATTTAAAATCTATTAGAATTAGAACCATTGTAATTGAGTACTGGACATTGAACTTGGACATTCAATCATCTACTCTGATTTGGTTCTACCGGGCTGCTACAACGAAGGAGATAATCAGGTATTTTACATTTAATTGTAAATTCCTTTTTGTTTTGGTTTCTTTCAAGATTTGCCAGAAAAATCTTGTTATATTGGTTATCTGAGGAGAGCCAGGAAAACTCAGAAGTGGGGTTTTTTTAATTGTGTAAGCCCACAGACAAAGACACAATTGTAAAGGTTTTGGGTGAACCTGGAAAAACCTATTTTGTTAGTGAACGCTAATATCCCCTGTGTGAGGATATTAGGAGTGGAGTAGCATTTTGTGTGGCTGTTGTTTAACAGTTGGTGAACACACAGGCGAACCACTATAATCCCTTGTGTTGTGGTTGAATGATTTATTCTTCTGATCTTTAATTATTCTTTTGTGGGATGTATGTATGGTGGTGAATGTTGTAATCATTTAATTCAAGCTTTATGAGAATGTTGTAATAGTTTAGAATTTATTTTCTGCTATTCCTTTATCAGCTTGATATTTAATTTCTTTTAAAAGTTGTTCCAGCAAGGTTGCCCTGCCATTTTTATGGTGTATGGCTGTCCCTAGAACAATACATTTGTGATTCAATTTATTTTAATTCAGTTTGTATTTATTTTTGTATTCCTCTTCGATTTGAGATTTGATACAAAGATCTTTCTAGAAATAAGGTTGTCCTACCATAAACTCTGGTTTTTGGTGTAAGGTTGTCCTTAGAACAACATTTGTATCAACCTCTCACGATTTGAATTTTGAGGTTATTTTACTTTCCTGCATTGTGATTTACTTTGGCTATCATATTCTTTTTAATTCCGCTGTTATAAGTTTTATTTGGCATTGTCCTATTCACCCCCCCTCTAGGACATATAGCTTGGCCTTTTCAAGTGGTATCAGAGCCTAATAGCTTTTTTTTTTAATTCTTGGATTTAATTCCTAAGCAACGATTTAAGCTATTTAAGATGTCAAATTTTGATAGCTTTTCAGTCACTAGGCCTCCACCCTTTGATGGCTTCAACTATGCCTATTGGAAAGCCAGAATGAGGATCTTCCTCAAATCAATGGATGAAAATGTGTGGCAAGCCACAGTGACTGAATGGAATCCTCCTATCATGGAAGTTACTGGGGTTGATGGTTCAAAATCTATGAAAGTCACACCATATTACCAATGGACCACTCTTCAGAAAAGTGAGAGTAGTGCAAATGCTAAAGCACTAAATGCAATTACTTGCGCACTATCACCGGATGAGTTCAAAAGAATCATTTCCTGTGATACTGCAAAGCAAGCTTGGGATATATTAGAAATGACACACGAGGGTACTACAATTGTTAAAAAATCTAAAGTCCAACTCCTCACAACTAGATTTGAAGAAATTCATATGGAGGAAAATGAAATGTTTATGGACTTTTACACTAGATTAAATGACATTGTAAACTCAATGTGGGGTCTTGGCGATAAAATCCCAGAAAGTAAAGTGTGTGCAAAAATATTACGCTCACTTCCTGAACGGTTCAATTCTAAAGTAACCGCGATCCAGGAACTTCGTGATACGGATAATATGAGGGTAGAAGAACTAGTTAGTTCTCTACAAACCTACGAGTTAAACTTTAAAGCTCCTAAAGGTAAATCTATCGCACTAAAATCTTCTAAATGTAATTCAAAAGATGATATGGCTGATGATATGACTCTCTTAGCTAAAAAATTTTACAAGATTTTCAAAAGCAAGAAAAGGGTTGATTTTCAAAAATCAAATGATAAAAAAAAGTTTAGACCCAAATCTCAAAAATCTTTGAAAGATAGTCAATGTAACAATTGTCAAGAATATGGGCACTTAGCAAATAGATGTCCTAAAAGGGACAAACCCAAGAAGAAGGGTATGTTGGCTACATGGGATGAATCATCTGATTCTGAAGGTTCTTCTGAATCAGAAGATTCTGAAACTGAGTCGGACAATGATGTTAAAGCTCTTATGACTCTAGCCAAATTCACATTTTCAGATAATGACTCAACAAGTGAAGAAATCTGAATAGTGAATGTGAAAATGAAGATGATCTTCAAGACGCTTACAATGCCCTATATAAGGAAAGTTGTAAAATTGCTGTCAAACTTAAACTTCAAAAAGAAAAGTTTTCTAAACTCAAAAATTATTTTGAATCACTTGTCTTAGAAAAATCACAAATTTCAGATTGTTTTGAAAAATCAAAATGTGATTTGGAATTCAAAAACTCCCTAATTATTGATTTAAAATCTAAAATTGAGAAACTTAAAACTGAAGTATCTTTTCTTCTGAGTCTAAAGGACACATGGAAATATGCCCAAGGTGATCCAAAGTTAGAGAAACTTTTATCCGGATCAAGAAAAAGTGGCGATCGATCCGGGTTGGGCTATAATAAAAATCTACTTCCTAAACAAAAGTATACTCCTCCTATGTTTGTTAAAGGAGAGTCCTCAAACTCAAAAGGGAAAAGTACTTATCAAGATTTTTCTAGAAATTCAAAAACTTTTCAAAAACCTAGAAGCAGCCATGTCAACTTTAATCAGAAATGAAATCCACTAGCTGAAAAGATAGTTGATTTACTCAAGGAGCTCTTAAAATCTAACTCTATAGGTCATTCTTATAAATATACACAAAAGAAGACCAACTATGTTCCTAAACCCAAAACAGTTATGAAATGGGTTCCTAAAGTTACCTGCTTGGTTGTTCACACTGCTTTCAAAGCAACAAGTCATTCAAAGTGGTACCTAGACAGTGGATGCTCCAAGCATATGACAGGTGACAAAGCTTTATTCACGGATTTGAAAGATATGACTGATGGTTCAGTCACTTTTGGTGATGGTAGCAACTGCAAGATTATAGGCCAAGGTACGGTTCAACTTTTTATTCTTCCTGTGTTTAAAAATGTTTTATACGTTGAAGGATTAAAACATAACTTGCTTAGTATATCTCAAATATGTGATGATAACTATAGTGTTCGGTTTTCTAATCAAAGCTGTGAGATATTAAATAATAAGGGTTCTGTAATATTAACTGGACGTAGAACGTCTGAAAATTGCTATACTATTAGCGAATCCAGCTCATTTAATCAAACATGTTACATGGTCCATACAGACGAGACTGATTTATGGCACAAACGTCTTGGACATGTACATTATCGAAATTTATATAGATTGAGCAAACGAGAACTTATAAGAGGTTTACCCAAACTTCAGAAATTAGATAAAATATGTGGTGAGTGCCAGATAGGCAAACAAACAAAGAACTCACACAAAAAGGTGAATTCAAATACTACATCAAGACCACTCGAACTTCTCCACATGGATCTGATAGGACCTACCAGAACAGAAAGTCGTGGTGGGAAAAAGTATATCTTAGTAATAGTTGATGACTTTACCAGATATACTTGGGTAGTCTTCTTAAGGAATAAATCTGAAACCCTTGAAGAAGTAAGAAAAGTTCTCAAAAGGATTCAAACTGAAAAATCTTCTCAAATCAGTAAAATTCGTAGTGATCATGGATCTGAATTTGAGAATAGCAATTTTGAGAAGTTCTGTACCGACCAAGGAATATTACATGAATTCTCTGCTCCCAAAACTCCACAACAAAATGGAATTGTTGAAAGAAAGAATAGGGTGCTTCAAGAAATGGCTAATGTCATGTTGAATAGCATGAAGCTCTCTAAAAATCTTTGGGCTGAAGCAGTCAACACAACTTGTTATATTATTAACCGTGTCTACACTAGCAAAGATAAAAATAAAACGGCTTACGAATTGTGGTTCAATAAAAAGCCTACTGTTAAATACTTTCGAGTTTTTGACAGCAAGTGTTATATTTTACGTGATCGTGAAAATTTGGAAAAATTCGATACGAAGAGTGATGAAGGAATTTTTCTAGGATATTCCTTAAACAGTCGAGCTTATAGGGTTCTGAACAAAAGGACTGGTGTGATTCAAGAATCCATTAATGTTGTCATTGATGATCACTTAAACACGTCAATTCCTAATTCAGATAATGATGAAGTACTAATCATTGATAAACTCGATACTTCATCGAATCAGACTGATTCTGAGTTGAGGACTGTTAAAGATCATCCAACCACACAAATTCTTAGAAACCTTCTCACCGGTGTTCGCACCCGTAGACAACTTGAGGATATATGTAATTATGTATGTTTTACATCCCAAATTGAACCATCTAACGTAAAAGAAGCTCTTGCTGATGAGAACTGAATTGTTGCGATGCAAGAAGAACTCAACCAATTCGTAAGAAATGATGTTTGGTATCTCGTACCTACACCTAAAGATAAACACATCATTGGAACAAAATGGATTTTCCAACATAAGTCTGACGAGTGTGGAAATATAATTAGAAACAAGGCTAGACTAGTGGTACAAGGTTATACTCAAATTGAAGGGATTGATTTTGATGAAACCTTTGCACCAGTAGCACGTCTGAAATCTATCAGACTATTTATATCCATTGCATGTTTTAAAAAGATAAAGATCTATCAGATGGATGTAAAAAGTGCTTGGCGATTTACATGAAGAAGTCTATGTTGAACAGCCAACGGGGTTTGAAGATTCCAAAAATACTGATCATGTATATCGGCTTAAAAAAGCACTTTATGGATTAAAACAAGCACCTAGGGCATGGTATGAGAAACTAACGAAATTTCTTTTAAGTCATAATTTTCAAATGGGATCTGTCGATAAAACTCTATTTGTTAAAAAACATAATGATCATATCTTAATGGTACAGATTTATGTTGATGATATCATTTATGGATCAACTTGTACTGACTTGACTACTGAGTTTGTAAATTTGATGAAATCACAGTTCGAAATGAGCATGGTTGGGGAATTGACTTATTTCCTTGGATTACAAGTAAAGCAACAACCTGAAGGAATATTCATTTCTCAATCTAAGTATACTTTGAATCTAATCAAGAGATTTGGATTTGAGAATGGCAAGAATTTCGATACTCCTATGAGTACCACCCTGAAACTATCAAAAGACTCTAATGGTAAAAATGTTGACTCAAAACTTTATCGGAGTATGATTGGTAGTTTGTTATATTTAACTGCTAGTAGACCTGATATTTCTCTAAGTGTTGGTATTTGCGCAAGATATCAATCTGATCCAAAAGAATCTCACTTGATGGCTGTCAAGCGAATTATTAGATAGTCGCAAGTACTGTAAATCTCGGTCTCTGGTATCCTTATGAAACCAATGTTCAATTAGCTGGGTACTCGGATGCTGACTGGGCTGGTAATCTAGATGATAGAAAATCAACCAGTGGTGCTTGTTTTTACATTAGAAATTGTCTAGTTTCCTGGTTTAGTAAGAAACAAAATTCTATATCGCTTTCTACAGCTGAAGCTGAGTATATCGCAGCTGGTAATGCATGTACACAGCTTGTTTGGTTGCAACGAATGTTAAGTGATTATGGAATTAAACAGGATTCTATGTTATTATATTGTGATAATTCCAGTGTGATAAATATTTCAAAAAATCCTATTCAGCATTCTCGTACTAAGCACATTGACATTAGATTCCATTATATAAAGGAATTAGTAGAAGAAAAAGTTATATCTCTAGAATATATTCCTACTGAAGATCAACGTGCTGACATTTTCACTATACCTCTCGATAAAAGCAGGTTCAAAAAGATGAAATTTGATCTTGGTATGTGCATTTTAAATTGATTATTTATGCCTACTTGTATTATAGTATATATATATTTGCTAGATTGAATTCCAATTTTTGTATAATTTGCAAGAAATTTAAATTTTTGGGGCTTCTTCGACCAGTCGTGAGTATACACGACCAGTCGTCCTACGACCGGTCGTAGATACCCACGACCAGTCGTAGAACTCGGGTTTCACTTATAATTGGAGATTTTTACTTTCTTCCTCATTTCGTTTTTCTTCTCTAAGGAGCCGTGCTTCGACTTGTCGAACCCATCTTTCATGTTCTTCAAGGTTAGTGTTCCAAATCACTTTTTTCTTGCAGATTTGTGTCTAGATTGTTTTCTTTTCAAGCTTTAAGCTTTCTATTTTGAATTTCATTGAGATTTGGGGTTTGGATTTTGAAAAATCTGTTTTGAGTAAACCCACTTCTCAATCCTTTGCAACTTCTTAATTCCTTGATATCCTTGTTGTAAATGGCTTCTAGAGGTAGAAAAACTACTTCCCGTGGTCCTTCTTCTTCCTCCAGATCGACCATTATCTCTAAGCGTCATCTTCTTGTTTCCAATGATGATCCATCTTATGTTAGGGACATTAGATTACGTAATGTTATTGTTGAACATCCTGTTGATGTTAATCATATTGCACCTTTTGACATCCTTCCTATGCTTGAAGCTGTAGGTTGGGTTAACTTATTACATTGGGGTGGGCCTGCATACCGGTCCATTGCCCAATCCATGTTTACATGTATTAGTGCTTTCTCACAGGATGATTTAACTTTTAAAATATCTACTAGAGAAGGGCCTTTTGACGTTGATCGTCATCTAATTTCAGCCCTTATGGACATTCCTGTGAATGATGAGGGTATTCCTATCCATAACTTAACTGATAAACCCTCAATGGCTGAAAAACGCATGCTTACTAGAGACTTGTGCAACATGGATGTTCAATGGACTCAAAAAGGGAATGTGCTTCCCGCAAGGTATTTGTTACCCAAGTACAGAATTCTCCACAGAATCTTTGTGTCTAATCTGTATCCTCGTTCGGGTAATAAATCTGACTTGACTTCGTTTATGGTTCGTGTTATCCATGCTATTTCCAATGGTACTCAGATTTGTTTACCATCCTTAATCTATCATTTCATTCTTCAGTTTAGACTCCATCCTGGTCATAGTGACATTCCTTTTGCCTATTTAATGACTGTATTGGCTACTCATATGTTAGTCGATATGCCGGTTGATGAGGCACCTATCCATCATCTGATTTTCAACAATACTAATATCAATAAGATGAAGTTGGATCTGCTTCCTGAACAAGGTGGTGGTGGTGGTGGTGGTCATGAAGAAGCTGGTGTTGACATTAATATGGATGACATTTTTGAGGAACTGGATTCTGACTCAGCAAATGATCCAAATTTTGAACCATCTGATGTTGATGCTCGTCTGAGAGCATTAGAGGATAAAGTTGAGAATATAAATGTAAAGATGGAAAACATGTCTGTTGCTCATGATTTGCAATTCAAGTACATGCGCAAATATCTTAGGCGCTTGAACAAAGGCATGCACCAACTTGATCCCTCTATTCCTGCTCCATCATCTGGTTCTGGTTCTGAGTAGTTTATATGAGTCTTCTGGTCTGTAATAACTTTATAACTTAGCACTTGATTGACTGATTTTGAGTTTGATACTATCTCTATCACTATTTTGCTATACTCTTATAACTCCTCATGTTTACTCTCATATATTCCTTTATTTAGTTCTCCTTTGTCATATTGTGACAAAAAGGGAGAGAATGGTTTGTTCTTAACGATGTGATTGTGAGAGGAGTAGCATTGATTATGTTACTCAGGGGGAGTGGGGGAGTATGTTTGAGCTTGTTGAATGAAATTGGTTGAATGTTGAATATTGAATATTGATTTGCAGGTATTTACCAGTTATTTTACTTTTTGTTTATCTTGGTTATGTGTTTTGTCACTAATTTGACAAAGGGAGAGATTGTAAGTGCTATAGTTTATATCCCTGTCTGTTGTCAAATTTGTAGTGCCAAAATCACTGTTATAAATAACTTGTATAAGTGAAGCTCTCTCAAGGATCAACATTCATAAACAAGCAAAGCTCACAAGACAAGACTCAAGCTGCAAGACTTCAAGAAGAGTTCAAGGCAGTTTGTACACTTTCAAGATTGAGCTACATCAAGGTTTCAACTACATCAAGGCTTCAAGGCTCATACTTCAAGGTCACTTGTTCCTAATGTTTCAATGTCCATACTTCATGGTTGAGGTTTGACTGACCGTAGGTTGACCTTAGAAGTAGGTCATTTCAGATACATAAACCGAATGTTTATTTTATATGAGTTTGGTCTGTTCTTCGACTAGTCGTAGGCCTTCTTCGACTAGTCCTAGAGTTGCTTCGACTAGTTTAAGAAATTCCTCGATCAGTCGTGAGTTTGTTACAAATTTCGGATGAAATCTGTTAGGCTTCGACTAATCCAGGAATCTGTTCGACCAGTCGTAGGAATAGTGTCGGCTGCATCTACGACCAGTCGAAAATCTTCGACTCAAAATACAACGATGTTTTATAGGTTCTTCGACCAGTCGAAGGAAACCTACGACCAGTCGTAGGTGACCTACGACCAGTCGAAGGTGACCTTCGATCAGTCGTAGAACGGTCAGAGCTTATCCCGCCGGATCTTTCAAATATCTGTTATTGCTTCGACTAGTCGAAGAGCTCCCTAGACCAGTCGAAGACACGATCTGCTCACCTATAAATAGTGCACGAATCTCAGAAGAAATCATCGAATTAATTAATCTATTTAAGCCAATCTTCGTCAAACTTCTGAGAGATAATTCTGTGCTCCATCTAAGCTAAGTGTGCTTATTTAATATTCTCTTTTCTTAGCTTTATTTTAATTGATTTTGTTTCTACTATTCCAATCTGATTTGATAAGAGGAATTATTATTCCCTTTCTTTGGAATCAAAATCAATTAAGGCCAGCCCTATTCGGTTTAATTTAAAATCTATTAGAATTAGAACCATTGTAATTGAGTACTGGACATTGAACTTGGACATTCAATCATCTACTCTGATTTGGTTCTATCGGGCTGCTACAACGAAGGAGATAATCAGGTATTTTACATTTAATTGTAAATTTCTTTTTGTTTTGGTTTCTTTTAAGATTTGCCAGAAAAATCTTGTTATATTGGTTATCTGAGGAGAGCCAGGAAAACTCAGAAGTGGGGTTTTTTTTAATTGTGTAAGCCCACAGACAAAGACACAATTGTAAAGGTTTTGGGTGAACCTGAGAAAACCTATTTTGTTAGTGAACGCTAATATCCCCTGTGTGAGGATATTAGGAGTGGAGTAGCATTTTGTGTGGCTGTTGTTTAACAGTTGGTGAACACATAGGCGAACCACTATAATCCCTTGTGTTGTGGTTGAATGATTTATTCTTCTGATCTTTAATTATTCTTTTGTGGGATGTATGTATGGTGGTGAATGTTGTAATCATTTAATTCAAGCTTTGTGAGAATGTTGTAATAGTTTAAAATTTATTTTCTGCTATTCCTTTATCAGCTTGATATTTAATTTCTTTTAAAAGTTGTTCCAGCAAGGTTGCCCTGCCATTTTTATGGTGTATGGCTGTCCCTAGAACAATACATTTGTGATTCAATTTATTTTAATTTAGTTTGTATTTATTTTTGTATTCCTCTTCGATTTGAGATTTGATACAAAGATCTTTCTAGAAATAAGGTTGTCCTACCATAAACTCTGGTTTTTGGTGTAAGGTTGTCCTTAGAATAACATTTGTATCAACCTCTCAAGATCTGAATTTTGAGGTTATTTTACTTTCCTGCATTGTGATTTACTTTGGCTATCATATTCTTTTTAATTCCGCTGTTATAAGTTTTATTTGGCATTGTCCTATTCACCCCCCCTCTAGGACATATAGCTTGGCCTTTTCACCTTACTCCCATCTCTACCATCCAATCACCATCATCCTCCATCAAAGAGGTAGCCGAGGAGCTTAGCTTGTCATTGATCCAAGAAGAAGCAAGAAAGGTGGGTGTTTCTCTCTCTCTCTCTCTCTCTCTCTCTCTCTCTCTCTCCTTCCTTTATTCATTTTGTGGCCCACATGATGAATGTATGTGGTGTCCAAACCGTCCATCAAGTGGACCCCATGGCCATCCAAGCGCCCTACCTTTGATGTTGGGAAAACACAAATATCATATTGATACAAATCAGGTGAGCCACGTCCCCGTGAGACCCACCCGGATGAATCATCTTCACACCGTCCAGCATCCTGGACGCTGGACGTGTGAACTGATAGGGTGTACAAAAAAAAATAAAAATAAATTTTAAGCTATTTGAGTGGGCCACTCATATAGGCCCCACCTTGAAGTATGGGTTCAATCCAAGCCGTCCATCCTATTCCCCAACTCACTTTAGGCGTTTAGTCGAAAAATGAAGCTGATCTGACTTTCTGGCGGGCCACAACATAGAAAACTGTGATTTTTACCATTGAAAAACCACCTGATGTTTCTACACACCGAAATATGTCAAATATTGGCCTTATTTAGCCTGTCATGAGCCGTAGGATCCAATGGCTGGAGCGGATCCTCTTGATGTGGGCCCCACCTGTGAAAAACCACAGGAAAATATTTTTCCAAAATAAATAAATAAACAAACAAAGCAGCAGCTGACACTGTTGCTGCCAGAGCATGCGCAGGGGTTGCTGCACTGACGGACTGACGGACGGTCAGGCAGGGACACGGTCTCAGCAGTGGGCCCCACCATGATGTGGTTTGGAAATCCACACTGTACATTTGGTAGGCCCTTTTAGAGCAGTGGGCCACCCCAAAAATCAGCCTCATCCGGAACTCAAGTGGCCCACACGGTAGGAAACAGTGGGATTGAGCAGCTGCCATTGAAACCCTTTTTGGGTTCTCACAGAAGCCTTGGATTAAGTTGAAATTTTTTTTTTCTTTTCATCTAGGTTCGTGTACCGTTGTCAATAGATTGGGCGGCAGATAAACGTTATGGTGAGCCCCACGTGGGACCCACCTATTGAATGAAAACAGATTGGCTGGCGTATGCTGGCCAGCAGCCTGCTTTGTTGCTGCTATAGGTGGAAGAATCCACACTGCCCATCCATATACACGGATGTGGGGCCCACCTTGATGGATGCCTTACACCCACACGTGTGGGGCCCCACCTTGAGTTACATGTCTAGCCGTCCATCTGGACGATTCATGTGGTGGACCCACCTTTAATGTGTTTTGATCCAGGCCGTCCACCTATTTTGCTAGCATGGGATCCCACTTATATGGCTGCTAGTGGACGTCAGTAGTTCTGTGGGTATGGTCATGAGGTTTGTGTTAGAGTCCAACCGGCCATCCTTTTTACTGGTGGGCCACACATGTGGACCCCACCATGAGGTATGAGTTTTATCTAATCGTCCATCCGTGGACTGATTATAAGGTATGTGTTACATCTCGTCGTCTATTTATCTGGACCCCACATTAATGGATGTGTTGTATCCTCACCATCTAATCCATGGATGGTGGGAGCAGATTAACTGGAGTGCCTCACACTAACAATATTGCTGATGTATTGACGTCAACAAGTTTGGTGGGACCCACTCCTGTGATGTTGTAGCAAGTTCTGTGGGTCTCACTAATGCATGTGTTGCATCCAAACCGTCCATCCATTTTGAAGCTCATTTTATGGCATGAGCTAAAGAATGAGGCAGATTTATCAGGTGGACCACATCATAGGAATCAGTGGAGAGATGAACGCCTACCATTGAAGTCCTTTGTGACCTTTCTAACAGAGTAGATGGAAAATGAACTTGATGGTGGGCCCTGGGATTTTTATGACAGTGAAAATCATTATTTCCACTGCTATCTGTGATATGCTCCAGTTGATCTTTTGATATAATTCATTTCTTATATATATATATATATATTTTTTTTTTTTTGATTTTCTAAAATAGATGAGTTGGGCTTGGCCCATTCGTCTTGGCCCATTCGACTTGGCCCATTTGATTCGCCCCATGTGATTAGGCCCACCTTGATGTATTTGTGGCCCCTTGTTGAGGCCCATTTTGATATATATAAGGCCCATTTAAGGAGGCCCATCTTGATGTAGTTATGGCCATCCGTTGAGGCCCATCTTGATATATATGAGGCCCATGTGTTACAACTCATTTGATGTAGTTGAAGCCCATGGGCCAAGGCCTAGTGGGATGTACATAAGGCCCATTGCAATGTGTGATTCCACCATGGTTTGTGTGATGATATTAATGGCGGGCCGTGCCTTGGGAGCAATGATGGTTTGACGTCCACATTGTAAGATTAATGTTGGTTAAATGTCTGCATTGTCACTCTCCCTAGGGCCCATTGATAGGCTTAAATCGTTGTGTATGAGGCCCATGTGTAGGGCCCACCTGTGATGTATATTAGGTCCATGTGTAGGGCCAACCCATTGAGTATTAGGGCCCATGGGTTGTGGTCCATTGTGATATATTTCCAGCCCAGATGGCAAGGCCCGATATTATGTATGAGAGGCCCATGGGATGCGGCCTATTACGATGTGTTCGGGGCCCATGGGATATGGTCCATTACAATGTACATGCGGACCATATTTGGGGACCATTATGATGTTACATATAGCCTTGTGTGAGGACTAATGTGATGCATGTGAGGCTTATGTGATGAGGCCCACTTTGATATACTTGTGGCCCATTAGTGCGGCCCATTGATAAGACGCACTTGATGTGTATGAGGCCCATTAGTGCGACCCATTGATGCAGCCCACCTGTTGTTTATGAAGCCCATGAGCGAGGCCCATCGTGATGTATTCGAGGCCCATGTGATGCAGACCATAGTGATGTGTATGTAACCCTTATATGAGACCCATGATATTGTATATTAGATCCTTGTGTGAGGCCATGGGCCCACTATATGTTTGGCTCTATGCAGGCCACTCCTTGGGAACAATGTTAGTTAGATGTCCACATTGATGGGTAATGATGGTGGGATGTCCACATTGTGACCTTCCCTTAGGCCTTGTTAGGCCCATTTTTATAATCCTCTTGTAGGTTAACCCAGATAAGTGGGCCTCATTCGCCATAAATGGATGGTTTCACACTATCGGATGTGATATAATCACGGCCGAGGGCCGATCTTTATATTATGCGTGATCGGCTATTCATCTATAGATCCCGCCTTGTTTATAGGCTGATTATTGGTGACGATTGTCGATGCTAATCATTGGTGCCGATTGTTGAGGCTGATTCCGATTGTCGAGGCCGAGTATCGAGGCCAATTCCGACTTGTCGAATCCGATTGTATAGGCCGATTTCAATTGTCGAGTCCGATTCCGAGTGTCGAATCGGATTGTTGAGGCCGATTTCAATTGTTGAGGCCAATTTCGATTGCCGAAGCCAATTTCGATTACGAAGGCCGATTGTCGAGACCTATATGATGTATATGCGACCCCTAGTTGAGGCCCATGGGTAAGGCCCATTGTGATGTATTCGTGGCCTATGGGCAAGGCCCATTGTGATACGTATTACGCCCATGATGCATGACCCATTTGATGTATCTGAGACCCACGTGTAGGGCCCACATGTCATGTATTTGAGGCCCATGAGCAGGGCCTACCTTCTGTGTACATTTGGCCCTTGAGTAAGGCCCATGGTGTTGTATATTAGGTCTTTGTGTGAGGCCATGGGTCTACTATATGTTAGGCTCTATGTGGGCCATTCCTTGGGGGTAAGGTTGGTAAAATGTCCACATTGTGAGGCCGATTGTTGATGCCGGTTATTGATACTAATTATGAGTATGTGACAGCATAACATCATGATACATGCCCATACGCATCATTTGCATGTTTGTTATGAGATGTGATTGATCATTGCATATGTCATTGGGAAGATTGTTATGAGACTCTCTGATAGGCGGAGGTTATCTCACATGAGTGCACGGTATGCGCAGGATTGATGCATGACTGGATTGTATGACTCATGCATCCTACATTGTGTGTTGTGATTACTATACGCCCTAGTGACATAGGGACGTAGCCTCCACAGACATATCGTGGATGGCTAGATGGGACACCGAAAATTTGTTCTAGCATCGGGCTGCCATAGATGGCCCTGGGTGAAAATTCTTAAACCCTCTTGGTATCAGAGGACGCCCCAAAGTCGAGACCAAGTGGATACATGAGCGCCTGAGTGCTGAATACCAGGAGGCCGCGTCTCCTATTGTGTCGTGGTCGGTTGGGAGGGGGTGTGGCCTTACCCGCCAGAGAGCAGGGGGCATTGCTAGGCTGAGTTTGACCAGCTCGTGAATGGGTCCGCTATCGATGTGCCGAATAGGTATTAACAGACTATTGGCCAGGCGGATAGTGAAGTTTCTTATGCTCACTTGGACTGTGTAGCTGGGAGTGCGGCAGTGCCATTTGGAGTGTACTAAACTTTGGTGATGATCCCAAAGATGAACTGTACTGATACGTGGACTTATTGAGCAGGAGTTGTATACTCATTCATTCATTCATTCACTATCCACTCGGGCTGGTGGTGCGTAACTATTTGTTACGTGTACATTCGCAATGGCCAGGATTTCGATTGGGGCGCGCGACTAACCTGAGATCAGGAGTTTACCACATTGAGACTGACTATCCAAATTAAGTATAAGACTAGTTTGGATAAAAGTTCCTTATGATGGGCCCCATAGCCTGCGAAACTACGTACTATCATCCCAACTTCACACTCTAGCATGGTCACTCCATTCATACCGCATATTGCATTATATCTGCGGCATATGTCAATTTAGGTTATTGTGTTTCTACATTTATATGATCTAGGTACAGCTGACGCTATTTGTGTTACTCATCAGGAATGTATATTGCATTGCATCCTCTGCATCTGATATTTGACGCTTTATGACTCCTCATTTGCATAGTTGATTCATATAGCGTATTCTAATATTGTATGACTTATGGACTTATCAGTATTTTCGCTTACTCTGTTATCTTATGATTTGTGATCTTGTCAATATTTCTGCTTACTCTGATAATTCATAATCTTGTCAGTATTTCTGCTTATTCCGACATTGTATGATTTATGAATTACCAGTATTTTTGGTATCATATGACTATGGCATTGTATTGAATACTTGACACTTACCTTGTACACATACTTACACCACCCTCAAAGCTTTCTATAAGCTTATGCACAATAGATGCGTGCAGGTGATGTTAGGTTGCAGCAGTGTTGAGCTTGGAGCGTATAGTGGTCTTCTGGAGCTTGATTTTTGATTTATTTATTTCCTTTTTAGCATTGTACTGAAATGATTATATTAGTGGATATATGATGATGATGTTGCCTTTATGAATTGGGTAATCTTACGGTTATGCTTATTATGAGTTAAATGTATAAAAGAAAATCCTCCTTGTAGGATCCCAGAATCGGAATCTAGCATGTGGACACTAGGAACCAATAATGGGGTACTACGGAGGTTGTTGGCACCGGATTCGGCGATCGGGATTCCTGTGAATCCGATTTTCGGGTTTGGGGCGTGACATATCAACATCATCATTGATGGTTATTCATGCATATCAACTTCATTCATTGATGGTTCATGGCACGTGGGAGATCTTATTCTGCAAGTAAATCATTTTAAAGAATGAAGAAAATATGGATATAATAATTTAACAAACAAAATTAAAGAATCAATCAAATATAAATGAATAGAATGAAGTAAATAATTACAGTTTTTTCCATATTGGATAATTACGTTTGTCATTGTCACGCCCCGAACTTGGAAACCGGGCTCACAAAATTCCCGATTGCCGAATCCGGCGCCGACGGCCTCCGTAGTACCTTATTCTCAGCTCCCGGCATCTATGCACCAAGTTTCGATCCTGGGATCTTACAAGGAGGATTTCAAATATGATTTTGATTCAGTATAAGCATAACCCACGAACAATAACCACAAGAACACCATCACAAAATCCACTATGATAAAAAAACTTTTAAGTACAATGCGTCTGAAGGAAAATACAAGATAATGTAAATAATGGAAACTCTAAAAGCTCGACTGCACACTCCTGCTGCTCCTATGCTACGGCTGTGTCCTGGCGTCACCTGCACGCATCGATCGTGCATAAGCTTATAGAAAGTTTAGAGGGTGGTGTAAGTATATGCGCAATATGAGCGTGCTCAGAATGCAAGGTCAGAGTAATATGGAATCATGCTAATGAGTACATGAATGCAATCAACCGTACCAAGGCTATGCGGTGCAAGATATGAATGTTATCGGCCATATCAAGACCATGTAATGCGAGATGCAACTCAAGCATGCCAATCCTCATCCACAATATCAAATATCAATATAGTTCTCATTCTGGATAATCACCGGGGTCTAGTACACTCTAGGCCAGCTTGCCGTCCCCATCCGAACGCATAAATGGGAGAGTGGAAGAGACCTCACTATCCGCTTGCCAATATTGGGCTCAACTCGTCGATAGGGGACCCATTCCTCAAGCCGGTCAAAATCAACTTAGCAATTGCCCCCTCACTCAGGTGGGTAGATGCTAGAAACAGTATTTTCGGTATCCAATCCAACCACCCACGATGTGTCTGTGGAGGCTATGGCCTTAATGTCGTTAGGACATACAATAATCACAATCACACAAAAGTCAGTGCATGAATCACCTTACCAGACATGCAATAATCATGCGCGTACCATGCGCTCATGTAGGGCAACTCTGCCTATTAGGGAGCCCATAAACAATTCGCCCGTAGGCATATGCTATGATCAGTCACTCCTCATATCAGGCATATATATGATGCATATGATCATGAATCATGGATCTATACTAAACATGTTATATAGTGATGGGTTCTATTTGTCACGCCCCAAACTCGGAAACCGGGCTCACAAAATTTTCAATCGCCGAATCTGGCGCCGACAGCCTCCGTAGAACCCCATTCTCGGCTCCCAGCGCCCATTCGCCAGGTTCCGATCCTGGGATGCTACAAGGAGGATTTTCAACATCAGTTTGATTCGTAATAAGCATAACCAAAGGCATAACCCACAAACAACAACCAAAAACTCCATCACATTTCCACTATAATAAAAAACTTTACAAGTACAATGAGCATAAGGGAAATACAATGATGATGAACAAAAACTCCAAAATGATCAGCAACGCGTCCAAGCCTCAGCGCTGCTGCGATCCAACGTCACCTGCACGCAACAGTCGTGCATAAGCTTATAGAAAGCTTAGAGGGTGGTGAAAGTGTATGCTTAAGGTGATAATACAGTTATGCAGTATCAGAGTAATGCGGAACATGCTGATGAATGCCAAGAATACCATTAGCCGTACCAAGGCCATGCGGTGCAAAGAATGATGTCGGCCATACCAAGGCCATGCAATGCGAAATGCAACTCAAGCATACAAATCCTCATCTAAGTCCACATGTCAATACAGCTCAAAATCTGGAATATCACCGGGGTCTAGTACACTCCAAGCCAGATTGCCGCCCCATCGCGCGCAATAAGGTGAGTGGAAAAGACCTCACTATCCGCCTGCCAATATCGGGCTCGGCTCGTCAATAGCGGACCCATTCCTCGAGCTGGTCAGACTCAGCCTAACATTGCCTCTTACTCTCGGGCGGGTAAGGCCGCACCCCCTTCCAACCGACCACGACACAGTGGAAAGCGCAACCGTCTGGTAATCGGCACTCAGCGCTCATGCACCCACTCGATCTAGATGTTGGAGCAACCTCCTGGTACCATAAGGGTTTACGGACTTTCACCCAGGGATATCTATCGCACCCCATGTAGAACAGTATTTCCAGTATCTAATCCTGCAAACCACGATACGTCTGTGGAGGCTACGACCCTGATGTCGCTAGGGCGTATAGTAACCATATCACACAATGCGAATGCATGAATCACACTATCCAGTCATGCAGCAATCCTGCGCGTATCGTGCGCTCATGTAGGGCAACACCCCCTGTACGGGAGCCCCTAAACCATCTGCCCGAAGGCATATGCTATGATCAGTCATTTCTCATATCAAGCATACGTATGATGCATATGATGATGAATCATGGAATTAAACATGTTATATGGGATAGATGATATTCATAATGAAGATGGACCTAGACGGCCTACACATTACACGCATGGGCCCAAGGGAAAGTCATAATGCGGACATTTAACCAACACTATACTTGTAATGGGGACGTCAAACCACCATTGCTCCCAAGGTGTGGCCCGACGTAAACATCATTACATAACCCATGTGGGATCACACATTGCAATGGACCTTAGGTACATCCCATTGGGCCGTAAATACATCAAATGGGCCAAATCACATGGGCCCCTTATATTCATTAAGTGGGCCACATCAATGGGCCGCACCAATGGGCCTTATGTACATTGCAATGGGCTATAACCCGTGGGCCTTAGAGTGCGTCAAATGGGCCTACTCACATGGGCCTTATGTGTATCAAATGGGCCTCGCCAATTGGGCCCCATATGCACATCAAATGGGCCTTAACTCGTAGGTCCTAATACATCTTAACGGGCCTTAATCCATGGGCCCCTAACACATTAAATGGGCCTCGACCCATGGGCCCATAACACATCAAAGTGGGCCTCAATCATGGGCCAACAATAACTGAGATGGGCCTCCCACCAATATTATATATGATATAATATATAATATATATATAATACATATGATATTATATATAATATAATATTATATATATATATATATAAATATACACACACGCACACACCACACACGCACGCACGCACACACAGACGCACGCACCCACCCACACACGCACGCACACACATCACAGTGGACTCCACCGTCCAGGCGGACGGTGGAATAAAATACTTACATCACTGTGGGCTCCATGTGGGGCCCACCACAATGTTTCTATGCCATCCAACCCGTTGATAAGGCCACATGGGCCTAGATGAAGGGTGAAAATAAATTTCACCCTGATCCAAAACTTCTGTGGACCCCAAAAGGATTTCAAAGGTAGAAATCCAATCCCACTGTTTCCTACGGTGTGGGCCACCTGAGTCTTGGATCAAGCTGATTTTTGGGGTGGGCCCACGTCAGGGAGTGGCCCACCCAATGGACGGGTTAGATGTCAGATAAGCATCAAGGTGGGGCCCACGGCTACAGCCGTGCTTGGCTGTACGTGCGTCCGTCCGGGCACTGGCGTGCGCAGGCAGCGCTGCTGCGTCTGACACAGCAGCAGCAGCTGTTGTGTTATATATATATATATATTTGATTTCTGGAATTTCCATGGATTTTACAGGTGGGGTCCATATCTAGTGAATCCACTCCGTCCAGTAGCCCTCTATGGCTCAAGACAAGCAAACCAAGCCCAATATTGGGCATATTTCAACGTATAAAAGATTTAGGGAAGGTTTCAATGGTGCAAACCACCATTTGCTACGGTATGGCCCACCAGGACCTCGAGTTGGCACCATATCTTGGTTCAACGCCTGAAATGGGGTCAAGAAAGGAATGGACGGCGTGGATTGAATACATGCATCAAGATGGAGCCTACACAAGTGGACCACCTCATTGGCTTGAAACCAAGCTAATTTTTTTGCATTTTCCAACAGAAACGTCCAGCATTCGTGGACGCTGGACTTTGTAAATACATTAGAGGTGGGCCACCTCATTGAGGATGGTGTGGATACTAAGCACAAAGTGGGCCCCACTTGTAGATGGCTTGAGTAGGATGTATGCTTCAGGGTGGGATCCATCCAAGTGGGCCATACAAGCATGATATAATCACACAAAAAAAATGAAATAGAGAGGGAGAGAGAGATAGAGAGAGAGAGTGGTGGGACCCCGGCACTATGGGCCCTCCCTTGCACTAAATCATACATCAAGTGGGTCCCATTACATGTGGATCCATGAAATCGAAATCCAACGGTGGAGATCCCTTCTCCACTAAAATAGACGGTCTAGATGACCCTAAGCATGCAAGGAAATAAATATCATGATGGGGTCCATGGAGAATGGCCCCATCATGGAATGATCATAATGATCCAAGTGGGCCATCGGCCACATCTTAAGGTCCAAAGTGAGATCCAAACCATTGATCGGTTGGTCTCACTTGGCCCATCATAAAAATATCAAAATCTACCCTATCAAAACACCCACCCACTTGATCCTCTTGCTCCCTTGGCTTCCTTAGCTCCTTATGCTTCTCTTTGATGGAGGAAGATGAGAAATGGATAGTTGAGATGAGAGATGAAGGGGTAGGAAAGGTGGGCCTCACAAATGAAATTTTCTCACCATGGGAGGACTCATACGTATGGGATTTCTTGCTTATGGGAGAGTTGAAAATGAGAGAGACTTGTAAGGGAGAGAGTGTAAGCCCCGTATCCTACACCGTACTGCTCCATAGGCTTCCGCGGTCTTCTGGTCGGATTTCGGTAACCTTCGACCCTTATCCGGTATTTCCGCGCGACCCTGATTCTCGTGACGTCAACCCGAGTCGACTCAACCGGGCTTGTACCTTAGCGACCGCGTCGTGCCGCGGATTCCGATGTCGCGACTCGCTACCGATGCGATACTGGTCAAGAGTTGTGGGCCGTGTTCGGTGCGAGGAAACGCCCCGCGAATTTCGATGGAATCTCTACAAGGTGTCACATCAATCAATCAATCCCATCAATCCCATCATGTCAAGTACACATCAACTTTCACCCTTTCCCAAGCAACCCCCAAAGTTAAAAAGCTCTTACACAACCCATGCTTTTCTTACACCATTAGCTAAAAAAGTTAAAAAGTTCTTACACCCCCATCCCTCTCTCCCATCCATCACTCCATCACCCATCATTCTCTCTCTCTCTCTCCCTTACAAGTCTCTCTCTCATTCAAACTCTCCCATAGCAAGAATTCATACGTATGGTCCTCCCATGGTGAGAAAATTGTATTTGTGAGGCCCACCTTTCCCACCCCTTCATCTCTCATCTCAACCATCCATTTCTCATCTTTCTCCATCAAAGAGAAGCACAAGGAGCTAAGGAAGCCAAGGGAGCAAGAAGATCAAGTGGTGGGTGTCTTGATAGGGTAGATTTTGCTATTTTTGTGATGGGCCAAGTGAGGCCAACCGATCAATGGTTTGGATCTCGCTTTGGACCCTAAGATGTGGCCGATGGCCCACTTGGATCATCATGATCATTCCATGACGAGGCCATTCTCCATGGACCCCATCATAATGTTTACTTTCTTGCATATTTAGGGTCATCTAGACCGTCTAATTTAGTGGAGAAGGGATCTCTACCGTTGAATTTTAATTTAATGGGCCCACATGTAATGGGACCCACTTGATGTATGATTTAGTGCAAGGGAGGGCCCATAGTGCCGGGGTCCCTCCATCACACGGTCTCACTCTCTATCTCTCGCTCCTTTGTTTTATTTTATTTTATTTTTGTGATGTTAATGAGATTGTGTGGCCCACTTGAATGGACCCCACCATGAAGTTAGTAGGTTATACAAACCATTTACCTGTGGGGCCCACTTTGCGTGTATTGTACCCACGCCATCCATCAGTGGTGACCCTCATGAGTAGGCCCACCTTGCTCGGCCAGAGAGTCCAGCGTCCAGGGACGCTGGACGTTTGGTGAAAACACAAATAAAAGCTTGGTTCAAGCTAATGGAGGAGGCCCATTCATGTAGGCCCCACCTTGATGCATGTCTCCAATCCACACCATCTATTCCTTTTCCAAGCCCCTTTTAGGCGTTGACCCGAAAGATGGGATCAATCAGACCTTCGGGCGGGCCATACCATAGCAAATGGTGGTTTTCACCATTGAAACCCTCCTTGATTATTTATATGCCAAAATATGTCCAATATTGGACTTATTTTGCTCGTGTTGAGCCATGGGACGCCACTGGACGGAGTGGATCCACTGAATGTGGACCCCACCTGTAAAATCCTTATAAAATAAAAAATCAAAAAAAAAAAAAAAACAAGCATACACAGCCGCTGCCAGCAGCAGGCGCTGCCTGCGCCCAGCGTCCAGCGGACGGGCTGGCGAACAGTCACCCACGGCTGTAGCCGTGGGCCCCACCTTGATGTTTATGTGTCATCCAATCCATTCATGTGGTGGACCCTGAGGTCAGTGGACCACCCTCCAAATTTGAGGTTCATCCAAGATTCGGGTGGCCCACATCAAAGGAAACAGTGTGAATTGGACTTTACCATTGAAACCCTTTTTGGGCCCACAGAAGTTTGGGATCAAGGTGAAATTTGTTTTCACCCTTCATCTGGTCCCACGTGGCCTTATCAACGGGTTGGATGACATAGAAACATTATGGTGGGCCCCACATGGAGCCCACAGTGATGTATGTATTTTTGGCCACCGTCCAGGCGGACGGTGGGGCCAGCCGTGATGTTTGTGTTTTCCCCACCGTCCAGGGATGGTGGGCGTGTGGTGTGCGTGCGTATGTGTGTGCGTGCGTGCGTGTGTGGTGTGTGCGTGTGTATATATATTTATATATATAGATATATATATATATATACATATATATATATAAATATAATATTATATTATATATAATATTATATGTATTGTGTATACATATATTATATACTATTATATATATATATATATATTATTTTATATATATTTTGCTGGTAATGGGAGGCCCACCTCAATTTTCTTGTGGCCTGTGTTGAGGCCCACCTTGGTATATATGTAAGGCCCATGGGTTGAGGCCCATTTAATGTATTAGAAGCCCATGGGTCGAGGCCCATTTAATGTATTAGAAGCCCATGGGTCGAGGCCCATTTGATGTGTGAGGGGCCCATGGGTTAAGGCCTTTAAGACGTATTGGGGCCTATGGGTTGAGGCCCACTTGATGTGCATTTGGGGCCCCATTGGTCTGGCCCATTTGATACACATAAGGCCCATTTGATGCATTCTAAGGCCCACGGGTTATGGCCCACTGCAATGCACATAAGGCCCATTGGTACGGCCCATTGATGTGGCCCACTTGATGAATATGAGGCCCATATGATACGGCCCATTTGATATATTGAAGGCCCAATGGGATATACCTAAGGTCCATTGCAATGTGTAATCCCAATATGATTTATGTAATGATATTTGTGGCAGTCGTGCCTTGGGAGCAATGTTGGTTTGACGTCCACATTGCAAGTGTAGTGTGGTTAAATGTCCGCATTATGATTATCCCTAGGGCCCATACGTGTAATGTGTAGGCCGTCTAGGCCCATCTTCATCAGGAACATTATCCATCCCATATAACATGTTTAATTCCATGATTTATGATCATATGCATCATACGTATGCTTGATATGAGAAATGACTGATCATAGCATATGCCTTTGGGCAGATTGTTTAGGGGCTCCCGTACAGGGGGTGTTGCCCTACATGAGCGCACGATACGCGCAGGATTGTTGTATGACTGGATAGTGTGATTCATACATTTGCATTGTGTGATGTGGTTACTATACGCCCTAGCGACATCAGGGTCGTAGCCTCCACAGACGCATCGTGGTTGGCAGGATTGGATACCGGAAATACTGTTCTACATGGGGTGCGATAGATATCCCTGGGTGAAAGTCCCTAAACCCTTATGGTACCAGGAGGTTGCTCCAACGTCTAGACCAAGTGGATGCATGAGCGCTGAGTGCCAATTATCAGACGGTTGCGCTTTCCACTGTGTCGTGGTCGGTTGGAAGGGGGTGCGGCCTTACCCGCCCGAGAGTAGGGGGCAATGCTAGGTTAGTTCGACCGGCTCGAGGAATGGGTCCGCTATTGACGAGCCGAGCCCGATATTGGCGGCGGATAGTGAGATCTTTTCCACTCACCTTATTGCGCACGATGGGGCGGCAATCGCTTGGAGTGTACTAGACCCGGTGATATTCAGATTTGAGCCGTATTGACATGTGGACTTAGATGAGGATTTGTATGCTTGACTTGTATTTCGCATTGCATGGCCTTGGTATGGCCGATATCATTCTTTGCACCGCATGGCCTTGTTACGGCTAATGGTATCCTTGGCATTCATCAGCATGTTCCGCATTACTCTGATACTGCATAACTACATCACCACCTTGAGCATACACTTTCACCACCCTCTAAGCTTTTTATAAGCTTATGCACGACCGGTGACGTAGGATCGCAGCAGCGCTGAGGCTTGGGCGCGTAGCTGATCTTTTGGAGCTTTTGGTCTATCATCATTGTATTTTGCTTAGTCTTATTGTACTTGTAAAGTTTTTATTATAGTGAAAATGTGATGGAGTTTTTGGTTGTTGTTTGTGAGTTATGCCTTTGGTTATGCTTATTACGAATCAAACGATGTTGAAAATCCTCCTCGTTGCATCCCAGGATCGGAACCTGGCGAATGGGCGCTGGGAGCCGAGAATGGGGTTCTAGACTTATACGTATGGGACTTGCTATGGGAGAGTTTGAAATGAGAGAGAGACTTGTAAGGGAGAGAGAGAGAGAGTGATGGGTGATGGAGTGATGGATGAGAGAGAGAGGGATGGGTGTGTAAGAACTTTTTGACTTTTTTGGCAAAAGTTGTAAGAGGAGTTATGGGTTGTAAGAAACTTTTTGACTTTTGGGGCTTGCTTGGGAAAGGGTGAAAGGTGATGAGTACTTGACATGATGGGATTGATTAATTGATGTGACACCTCGTAGAGATTCTCTCGAAATTCGCACGCGCGGCGTTTTCTCGCACCGAACGCTGGCCCACATCTCCCAACCAGAGCATCGCATCAGTGCGCGAGTCGCGGCATCGGAACTGCGGCGACGACGTGGTCGCTAGGGTACAAGCCCTGGGTTAAGTCGACTCTGGTTGACGGCACGAGAATCCAGGTCGTGCGCAAATATCGGTTAAGGGTCGAAGGTCGCCGAAATTCGACTGGAAAGACCGCGGAAGCCTATGGAACGGTACGGTCCAGGATACGGGGCTTACACTATTCATAATGAAGATGGGCCTAGACGACCTACATACTATTAGTATGGGCCTATCAATGGGCCTTAGGAAGAGTGACAATGCAGACATTTAACCAACATTATCCTTACAATGTGGACGTCAAACCATCATTGCTCCCAAGGCATAGCCCGCTATAAAGGTCAACACATAAACCATGGTAGAATCACGTTATAACGGGCCTCATGTACATCCCATTGGGCCTCGACCCATGGGCCTACAATACATTAAATGGGCCTCATGTACATGGGTCTTGTATATATCAAGATGGCCCCCAACGAATGGGCCACAAATACATCAAGATGGGCCTAATCATAGGGGCCTTATATTCGTTAAGTGGGCCGCACCAGTGGGCCTTGAATACGTCACAATGGACCCTCATATGGCAAGTGGGCCACACCACCTGGGCCACATGTATATCAAATGGGCCACACTTAAATATAAGTGGTGATAATAATTTTCACTATTAAAATTTCCAAGGTCCGCCATAACATTTATTTCTCATCCAATTTGATCATAAGGTCCCAAAGGATGTCAATGGTAGCCGTTCAATACTCACCGTACAGTGTGGTCCACTTGATTAATAAATTTGTCTTATTTTTGTCTCAAGCCTTAAAATTATTATTATTATTATTATTATTATATTTTATTTTTTTAAAAAAATAGTTGGACGGTTTGGATGAAACTCATGCATCATGGTGGGTCCCATATGGATGGATAGCATAGGTAAAGCACATACCTCATGATGGGGGCCACACTAATGGAAGGTGTGGCACCCATACAAGAGTGGGTCCCATGTGGGGCCCACCATAATGTTTATTTTCCACCCAATCTGTTGACAGGGTCACACAGACATGGGGCCCACTGTAATGTTTATTTGCACCCAACCAGTTGATGATGTCACCTAGACCCTGACCCACCATAACATTTATTTGCACCCAACCTGTTGTTAAGGTCACTCAGACCTGGGGCCCACCATAATGTCTATTTTCCACCCAAACTGTTGATAAGGTCATGTGGACCTGGGGCCCACCGTAATGTTTATTTTGCCATCCAAACTGTTGATAAGGTCACGTGGACTAGAATGAATCGGAAAAACAAATTTCATATTTGATCCGAAACTGCTGTAACCCAAAAAGGGTTCAATGGTAGGCGTCCAATCCAACTGTTCTCTGTGATGTGGGCCACCTGAGCACCACATATGGCTGATTTTTGGGAGGGGGGCCACTGCCCTAGGGGCCCACCCAATGCACGGAATGGTTGTTCCACAAACACCATGGTGGGGCCCACGACTGGGACAGTGGGTCCCTGCCAGTTCGTCCGCAAGCACACAGCAGCTGCCTGTGCTGCACGGTCAGTAGAAGCAGGCACTGCTGCTTTTTTTTTGTTAAAAACATTTTTTTGTATTGGACTCCACGGCTCAAGACCGTCCAAATAATTCTAATATGTGGCATGTTTTGGCAAGTAAGAAGATCAAGGTGGGTTTCAACAGTAAACACCACTATTTCCTATGGTATGGCCCGCCAGAAAATGGGATCAGCTTCGTTTTTTGGCTCAACGCCTAAAATGAGATGGAAAATGGAATGGACGGCGTGGATTAACTTCATACACCACGGTGAGGCCTATATGAATAGCCCACCCCAAAAAGCTCTTTTTTTTCTTTTTGGTTAGCTTGTAAGTACACACCCCTGTCAGTACACGCACTCCATGTTAGCCACGCCCGTCTAGTGTCCAGAGACGCTGGACTGCATGGATATAAAACAAGCATCATGGTGGGCTCCACACACTGCTATGGTGGGGTCCACGTGGCGGCCCACCAAGGTTTGGATCAGCTGATGTTTGTATTTTCCTTCATCCATGCTTGGACAGCAAGGTGGGCTCCACCAGTGGGTTGTAGTGTGGTCCACTAAATGGACAACATGGATACAATATATATATCATCGGGTGGACCATCAACAATGAAAGAGTGAGGGAGAGAGAGAGAGAGTAATAGAGAGAGACAGTGATGGAGGGGCCCCGCCACTATGAGCCCCACATGATACAACTCATACATCAAAATGGGTCCCACCAATAAGTGGGCCCTAAAAATAAGAGTTTAATGGTGGATCACCCACCTATCGGCCTTCTCCTTGGTCCCTTAGCCTCCTTAGCTCCTTGCCTTCACTTTTGATGGAGGTTGATGGGGTTTTGATGGTGAGGATGAGGGATGAGAGGGTGGGCCACACTTGGCTTGGGAGAGAATGTTTGGACGTATGAAGTTTTGGGGTTGCTTGGGAGATTTAAGAAATGAGAGAGAGAGAGAGAGAAGGAAGTAATGGATTAAAGGGATGGGATGATGTAAGGAAGGGTATGGGTTTATTTGAAAATTTGTAAAAGGGGTATGGTTATGGTTGAAATTTTGTAAAGGGGAGTGGTGAGGGGAGAGAGAGAGTTGACTTATGAGAAAGGAGGGATGGGTTGTTGTACTTAGGGGTATGGAGTGACTTGACTTGTCCTTGACATGAGTGATTGATTGATTGATGAGACATGTTGTAGAGATTCCTTCGAAATTCG
Source organism: Magnolia sinica (assembly GCF_029962835.1). NCBI lineage: Eukaryota > Viridiplantae > Streptophyta > Magnoliopsida > Magnoliales > Magnoliaceae > Magnolia > Magnolia sinica. The sequence continues at coordinate 20,091,151 of NC_080586.1, forward strand.
CAACGTGCTGCGTTTTCTTCGAATTGAACGTGGGCCCACATCTTCTGACCCGGGTATCGGTTCGGTGCGCAAGTCATAGCGTTAGAACCGAGGTGACGGCGTGGTCGTTAAGGTACAAGTTTTGAATCGAGCCGACGTTGGTATGTGAGACTCGGCTTAGGATCGTGCGCAAACGTCGGATATGGATCGAGGATTGCCAGAATTCGACTAGAAGCACCGTGAAAGCCTACAAAATGGTACGGACTAGGACACAGGTCTTACAACTCTCCTCTCTAAATAAAAATTTCATCCTCAAAATTTATACAATTATCGCAACTAGACATAACTCATAATAGAAGAGAAAATAAGGCATCGTCATATAAAATCGAAGACAGCATACAAGATTCAATATATAATTAATCATCAAAGAGATGGGAATAGCGCTCTTGAATCTCGGCCTTACGCTCACAAGACACCTCATCAAAGGAATGGTGACCCCACTGAACCTTCACCAAGGGAATGACCTTGGTTCGGAGGACCTGCTCCTTCCGATCAAGGATACAAACTGGCTGCTCAATGTAAGAAGTGTCATCACGAACCTCCAACGACTGCCAATCAATAACAGGAACTATGTCTAACCCACATTTCCTCAATATAAAGACATGAAAGACGTTGTGGACGCCAGACAACTGAGATGGTAAGACAAGTCGATAGGCCACAGTGCCAATGCGCTCAGTGATCTCGAAAGGTATAAGACCCGTATCCTAGTCCGTACTGTTCCATCGAATCCTGCGATCCTTCCCGTCGAATTTCGGCAACCTGTGATCGGTAATCGACATTTGCGATCGACCCTAAATTGTATGTTGTAAATTTGAGTCAACTTAATTCGAGACTTGTACCATTGCGACCGCACCGTCGCCGCGACTCGTGCACCGATTCGATACCCTGTCAGGAAGATGTGAGCCGACATTTATTTGGAGAAAACACCGCGCATTTGCAATCCTAAGAGAATCTCTACAATATGTCAAATCAATCCCATCAATCAATCCCATCCATCACCTCATGTCAAGTACAAAGCAACCCATGCTTTCTCTCTCCAAAGTCAACCCTTTCTCACCCTCTCTCTTACACACCCATGCTAGTCAAGTACACCATCACCTCACCCATCACTCACATCCATCACTCCTCTCCTTACATCCCATCTTTCCCTCTCTTTCTCAACTAAATCCCAAGCCAATAAGAGAGCTCACGTCCAAGCTTTTCCATGTGAGAGAAATGTGATTTGGGTGGCCCACTTTTCCATCCCAAACCCTCCATCCTAGCCATTCATTTCTCATCTTCCACCATCAAAGTGAAGCTCAAGGAGACCAATATTCCAACGGACCGAGAAGATCGACCGGTGGGTGCTTTTATAGGCTAGATTTTCATGTTCTTATGATGGGCCAAATGAGGCCTACCGATCAATGGTATGGATCTCACTTTGGACCCTTGATGTGGCTAATGGCCCACCTTGATGCTTAAGATCATTCCATGATGGGGCCATTCTCCATGGACCCCATTATGATGTTTATTTTCTTGCATGAATATGGTCATCTAAACCTTCTATTTTGGTGGAGAAAGGATCTCCACTGTTGATTTTTAATTTGGTGGGCCTATATGCAATGGGACCCACTTGATGTATGATTGGATGCTTGAAACGGAGGGCCCATAGTGCCGGGGTCCCTCCATCACACGTGTATCTCTCTCTCTCCCTCTCTCTCTCTCTCTCTCTTCCTCTCTTTCTTCTTATTCTTCTTTTCATGTGATGTTGGTGTGATTGTGTGGCCCACCCGAATAGACCCCACCATAAGGCGTGTATTTTATCCCAAACCATCTATAGGTGGGACCCACCTTATATGTATTGTATCCACACCATCCACCATTTGGTGGCCCACCTAAATAGGGCCCACCTTGTGCGTGTGATAGGCCCAGACCGTCCAGTGTCAGGGACGCTGGACGTGCATGGAAAACACAAATATAAGCTTAGTTCACAAGCTTTTTTGGTGGTTAACTCATATAGGCCCCACCTTAATGTATGCTTCAAATCCTAGCCATCCATCTCATTCTCCAGATTATTTTAGCCGTTGAGCCAAAAAATGGGGCTGATCCAACTTTCTGACGGGCCACACCTTTGAAAATAGTAATTTTCACCATTGAAACTCACCTTAGTTTTTTTTACACACCGAAAAATGCCCAATATTGGGCTTGATGGATTTGTTATGCATGGTAGAATCCATTGCCGGACCCAGATTCAGCAGATGTGGGCCCTACCTCTGAAAAACCACAAAATTTTAAGTTTTTCAACAAAAAATACCAACAGCAGCATTGCTGCTGCTGCGGTGTCAGGCGTTGACAGTGCGCCAGGGGGGCTGGCGGACAACAGTGACCTATGGCTCCAGCCATGGGCCCCACCTTGATGTTTATTTGTCATCCAATCCATTCATATGGTGGGCCCTCAGGGCAGTGGACCACCCTCCAAAATCCAAGTCTATCCAAGACTCAGGTAGCCCACATTATAGGAAACAGTGTGAATTGAACTCTACCATTGAAATCTTTTTTTGGGTCCACAGAAGTTTTGGATCAAGCTGAAATTTGTTTTTCTTTTTCATTCAGGTCACTCTGACCTTATCAACAGATTGGATGGCTTATAAGCATTATGGTGAGCTCCATGTGGGACCCACAATGATGTATGTATTTTATTTGCACCATCCACAGCTGTGGACGGTGGACACCACATTTATGTGTTTTTTCAATGCCGTCCAGGCACTCGCTGGACGACCAATAGGCCCCACCATGTCTGTGTTATATCCAACCATCCTTCTATCTGATGGGCCACACATGTGGACCCTACCATGAGGTATGTGACCCACCATGATGCCTATGTTGCATCCAATCCGTCCAACCATTTTAAAGGTTCATTTTATGGTTTGAGATTAAGAATGAGACAGATCTATGGTTCAAGTGGGCCCACCTTGGTATGTGTGTGAGACCCATTTTGATTTATTTGGGGCCATTGTTGAGGCCCACCTTGACATGAATCTAAGGCCCATTAGTGCGGCCCAATTGGTGTGGCCCATTTGATACATGTAAGGTCCATGCTATAAGGCTCATTTTGATGTATTCAAAGGCCCATGGGTTATGGCCCATTGCAATGTACATGAGGCCCGTTGGTGAGGCCCATTAATGTGGCCCATCTGATGAATGTAAGGCCCATGTGATACGGCCCGTTTGATGTATCTAAGGCCCATGGGTTAAGGCCCAATGGGTTGTCCTTAGGGTCCATTGCAATGCGTGATTTCTCCATGGTTTGTGGCAGGCTATGCCTTGGGAGCAATGTTGGTTTGACGTCTACATTGCAAGTATAATGTTGGTTAAATGTCTGCATTATGACTCTCCTTAGGGCCCATTGATAGGCCATACTTGTAGTGTGTAAGCCTTCTAGGCCCATCTGCATTGTAGGGATAATTCATCACTTTATATCATGCTTAGTATAGCTCCACGATTCATGCCCATACGCATCATATGTATGCTTGATATGAGGAATGTTTGATCATTGCATAAGCTGTTGGGCTGAGACATTTATGGGACTCCTTATGCGATGGAGTGCCCCACATGAGAGCGTGGTACGCGCGAGATTGTTGTATGACTGACGGTGTGACTCATGCATTTCGCATTGTGTGTCATGATTCACTGCACGCCCTAGCGACATCAGGGCTGTGGCTCCACAGACACATCGTGAATGGCCGTATTGGATACCGAAAATACTTGGTTCTAGCACTGTGGGCACTTAGGATGTCCTTGAGTGAAAGTCCCAGAACCTTTTTGGTACCAGGAGATGCTCCAACATCTAGACCGAGTGGATACACGAGCGCCCAAGTGCCGAATACCAGTAGGCTGCGTCTCCCACTGTGTCGTGGTCGGTTGGAAGGGGGTGTGGCCTTATCCGCCCGAGTGAGGGGGCTATAAGCTAGGCTGAGTTTGACCAGCTCGTAAATGAGTCCGAGCTGGGTAGGTATTGGCAGACTACTGGTCAGGCGGATAGTGTGGTCTCTTCCACTTGCTTGACTGTGCAGCTAGGGAGGAGGCAGTTAGTGTGAGGTGTATTAGACCCCGGTGATATCCAGAGAGGAACTGTATTGATATGGGTACTTGGTGAGTACTAACACGCTTATTTTGCATCTTACATATGACATTTGGCTACATAGGCCTCGCATCGCATGGCATTGGTATGGTTGATAGCATTCATGCCTTGCATCACATAGTTTTGGTATAGTTGATAGCATTCATGGACTTTCCGCATATTTTCGCATTACTCTGTTATTGTACACTTGGCACTCACCTTACACACACTTTCACCACCCTCTAAGCTTTCTATAAGCTTATGCACGACAGATGCATGCAGGTGGCGTTAGGTTGCAGCAGCGTTAAGCTTGGAGCGTGCGGTCGAGCTTCTGGAGTTTCTTTTACTTTCATTATATTGTATTTCCCTTTCATACGCATCGTACTTAAAGTTTTTATTATAGTGGATATGTGGTATTGTTGTTTTGTGACTTGGTTATGCTTGTGATTATGCTCCATTACAAAAAAAAATTATACTGAAAATCCTCCTTGTAGGCTCCAGGATCGGAATCTGGCGTATGGGCGCTGGGAGCCGAGAATGGGATACTACGGAGGCTATTGGCGCCGGATTCGGCGATTGGGAATTTTGTGAGCCCGGTTTCTAAGTTTGGGGCGTGACAAAAGGTCCTATGAATCTCGGAGTAAGTTTGCCCTTTGCTCCAAATCGAACTACGCCCTTCATGGGCTAGACCTTGAGATACACGTGGTCCCCTACATCAAACTCTAATGGACGATGCCAACGATCAATAAAACTCTTCTGTCGGCTCTGAGCTGGTGCATCCTCTGCCTGATAATATCGATAACCTCTAACGTCTGCTACATAAGCTCGGGACTTAGGAGACGCCGCTCTCCAACCATGATTCAACAACTCGGAGATCTGCACGGTCTGCCATACAATGCCTCAAAAGGAGTCATGCCAATGGTTGCCTGATAGATGTTGTTGTATGTAAATTTAGCCAATCGCAGATGCTCATCCTAGCTACCCCCGAAGTCAATCAGGCAAGCCCAAAGCATATCCTCAAGGATCTGGTTGACCCTCTCGGTCTGGCCATCGATCTGCGGATGATACGCGGTGCTGAGCTGCAAATCAGTACTCATCGCTCTCTGAAAGCTCCTCCAAAATTGAGACGTGAACCTCGGATCTTGGTCAGAAACGATCGAGACTGGAACGCCATGTAGTCTCATAATCTCCTCGATGAATAACCTTGCAAGCCGGTCCAGAGGCCAAGTCGCACGAATCGCAGAAAAATGTGCTGACTTCGTTAGACGATTAACGACAACTCAGATGATGTCATGACCGCGCTGAGTCCTCGGTAAGCCCATAATAAAATCTGTCGATACGTGCTCCCACTTCCACGTCAAGACGCTCAACGGCTGCAATAGACTACGGGGTCTCTGATGATCGGACTTAACACGCTTGCATGTGTCACACTCGGCTACAAAACTAGCAACCTGGCACTTCATCTCCGCCCAAAAATACTGTCGCCTCATATCACGATACATCTTCGTCGAGCTAGGGTGGATAGAAAACCGTGATTGATGTGCCTGAGTCATAAGATCTCTGCACAACTCAGGAATATCCGAGACACACAATCGGCCTTTGAAGCGAAGTCTATCATCAGAACCAATCTGCCAATCTGTTTGACTCTCAGATGCTGTCTCTGCTTGGTAATCCTGTAATAACTCATCTGTCTACTGAGCCTCGATCACCCTTGCGACAAGAGAGGGTTGAATCGACAGGCTCGGTAGCTAAATGATAGAAGACTGCGGACCAAAATCGAAGTCAAACTCTGCTATATCCTCGAGCATCTCCACTCCTGAATCATCATATGTGCCACCAGGCCTCGTGGCTGACGGCTGAGGGCATCCGCCATCACATTCGCCTTGCCTTGGTGGTGCTGGAGGTCAAAATCATAGTCCTTTAGAAGCTCCATCTAGTGTCTTTGTCTCATGTTTAGCTCGGACTGAGAAAATAGATACTTCAAGCTCTTATGGTCAGAGAAGAGCTCGAATCTGACCCCATAGAGATAGTGTCTCCACACCTTCAGTGCGAAGACGACTATTGCCAGCTCTAAATCATGAGTAGGGTAGTTCAGCTCATGGACCTTGAGCTGACAAGACGCGAAGGATACAAGCCTGCCGTGCTGCATCAAGACAACACCTAAACCAATACGTGAGGCATCGGTAAATACAACAAATCCATCCCTCCCAAAGAGAAGAGTGAGGACAGGAGCGGATGTCAGATGGTCCTTCCATGAATGCCCGCTCACATGTGTCAGTCCAAACAAAATCTATGCCCTTTCGAGTCAACCTGGACAACGGGGCTGCAATACGGGAAAATTCCTCAATGAAACGCCAATAGTATCCCGCTAAACTAAGAAAACTACGGATCTCGGATGTAGTCGTGGGCTGATCCCATTGACGTACTGCCTCAACCTTCGAGGAGTTTACTGCGACACCCTCCCTCGTCACCACGGAACTAAGGAATCTCACCTTCTCCTGCCAGAACTCGCACTTCTCCAGCTTCACATACAGCTGGTGGGCACAAAGGGTCTGTAAAGCAATATCCAGATGCTGCATATGGTCCTCACAGGTCCTCGAATATATCAGAATGTCGTCAATAAAGACCACAACAAACTGATCGAGATATGGATGAAAGACCTCATTCATCAACTGCATGAAGACCTCGGGTGCATTGGTCAGTCCAAAGGACATGACTTGAAACTCAAAATGACCGTAACGCATCCTAAAAGCCGTCTTCGGGATGTCCTCCTCTTGGACACGAATCTGATGATAACCGGAACACAGGTCAATCTTCGAAAAGAACTGTGCACCCTGCAGCTGATCAAATAAATTGTCTATCCTCGGGAGCGGGTACTTATTCTTGATCGTGACCTGGTTGAGCTCGCGGTAATCGACGTAGAGCCTCAACAAGTCATCCTTCTTCCTGACGAAGAGTACCGACGCTCCCCATGGAGAACTGCTCGGACGAATGAATCTCAACTTACGCAACTTGTCCAACTGCCGTTGCAGCTCAAGCAACTCCATTGGTGCAATACTATATGGGGCCTTCGAGATAGGCGGGTTACTAGGCACAAGGTCAATCTGAAACTCAATATGACGGCATGGCGGCAACCCCGGAATCTCCTGGAATACGTCGGGGAAATCGCGGACCACCGGCAACTAATCGATACATAAGGTAACGGGCTCCTTAATAGCGCGGGACATTAAACAAGACAATGGCTCTCCTCAGGGCTCTGCAACGAACTGAAACTATGGCAAGCCGGGTATGCAGAATGTGACTGTCCTCGCAGAATAGTCCAAGATGGCGTGGTACTCGGCAAGCCAATCCATACCCAAGATAACGTCAAAATCTGACATCGGCAATATGAATAAGTCAGCGGGCAAAAAGATCTCCCCCACTAACACGGGGTAAGACGAACAAAAACAGCCCAATACTGCGGTCTTCCTCAAGGGCATTGATATGGTCAATCCCTCACTAGTAGACTCTGTCGGTAATCCAGTCTATCAGTAAAAACCTCAGATATAAATAAGTGCGAAGCATCGGAATCAAATAGTATTCGGGTGATGCATGAAGAGATTGAAAGTATACCCTCAACGACTCCTCCGAATGACTGTGGGTCATGCTGAGCCTCATAGAATCTAGCCTGAGCTGGCTGGGGCGGTGCCTATCCCCTCAGAGGATGCTGCTGCTACTGATGTCGTTGAGGCGCTCGAAACTGTTACCTCTGCTGCTGCAGTCTCGGAGGCTGGTGCTGATGCTGCTGCTGAGGGGGTCTCGGTGGTGGAATCTGTTGTCGCTGCTGCTGTGGAGGCTGCTGTAGTGCTCTCGGCTACTACTGTAGAGGTCAAGGACACTCCCACCTATAGTGTCCTATCCCACCACATTCATAACAGGTATTAGAAAGCTGTCTTTGAGGTGGTGCGACTGGAGGTGACAATGGTGTTGCTGGTGCTCGGGCGGATGGGTGGCTCCTGTACCTCTGCGGTCATCGATGCTGCTGGGAGCTACTGGAAGGGGCCTACCTCTTCTGATCTCCTCTGATCTCGATCACTCTGTATGCTGGCCCACTCTGTCTTATAAATCTGAGCCCTCCACACTACTACCTGAAAAGTCGGGAGCTCGTGCCTAATCACACGGCCTCGAAGACCGTAACGCAAGCCGTTCTCGAAACGGTGGGCCTTCCACCCCTCATCATCAACCAAATATGGCGCAAACCTCGATAGCGCCATAAAATAAGCCGCGTACTGTGCCACGGACATGTCCCCTTGCACAAGAGTCTCGAACTTCAGTGCTCTCTGACGACGAATGTGGTCAGGAAAGTACTGCTCCTCGAATCGGTCGATAAAGTCCTCCTATGTCTAGAAATAATCAGGTCCTGCAACGCAGGTGACAGAGGTCCACCAATGCTCTTCCTCACCCTGGAGAAGGAATATAACCAAGCGGACTCGCTGTTGGGTCGTACATGACATGGTATCACAAACCTTCTCCACATCGGAGCCCCATCTCTCAGCTGCTGTCGGATCTGGCTCGCCCTGAAAACGCGGAGGATCGAGCTGTCGAAACTCACGAAGAAGGGCACTCGCGCGCTCCTGCTCTGCCTTTGCGGGTGAAACAACTGGGTGCTTACCCTGTCCTTGAAGCGCAACCGTCACAGCCTACAACATCTGCTGTAACTGAGAGGCACTCACAGGTATGGTCAGATCCGCACTGGCTTTGGGCGGAGGAAGACATCCTCAGGCTGCGGAGCAGGGATCTTTGGGGGTGGAACGGGAGCCATAGGTGGCAAAGAGGGAGTTGATCGGGTCACTCTCCTACGCGGTATGCCCTATAGGAAGAATAAGGACACCGATCAACCTTGAGAATCGCACGTTAGGGAATTCAATCAGAAGGTTATGCACTTTGAACCTAAACTCATAGCAAACATGTGATATTATTCTCGGTTATTCTCAAGTTATGCTCTGATACCAACTTCTTTCACACCTCGAACTCGAAAACCAGGCTCACAAAATTTCTGATTGTAGAATCCGGCGCTGACAGCCTCCATAGTACCCCATTCTCGGCTCCTGGCATCTATGCACCAGGTTCCGATTCTGGGATCCTATAAGGAGGATTTCAAATATGATTTTGATTTAGTATAAGCATAACCATAAGCATAACCCACAAATAATAACCATAAGAACACCATCACAAAATCCACTATGATAAAAAACTTTTAAGTACAATCCGTCTGAAGGGAAATACAAGATAATGCAAATAACGAAAACTCCAAAAGCTCGACTGCACACTCCTACTGCTCCTATGTTACGGCTACGTCTTGGCGTCACCTGCATGCATCAATCGTGCATAATCTTATAGAAAGCTTAGAGGGTGGTGTAAGTGTTTGCACAATATAAGCATGCTCAGAATGTAAGGTCCGAGTAATATGGAATCATGCTGATGAGTAAATGAATGCAATCAGTCGTACCAAGGCTATGCGGTGCAAGATATGAATGTTATCGGCCATATCAAGACCATGTAATGCGAGATGTAACTCAAGCATGTCAATCCTCATCCACAATATCAAATATCAGTATAGTTCTCATTCTGGATAATCACCAAGGTCTAGTACACTCTACGCCAGCTTACCGTCCCTATCCGAATACACAACTGGGAGATTGGAAGAGACCTCACTATGCGCTTGCCAATATCGGGCTCGGCTCGTCGATAGTGGGCCCATTCCTCAAGCTGGTCAAACTCAACATAGAAATTGCCCCCTCACTCAGGAGGGTAAGGTCACACCCCTTTCCAACCGACCATGACATAGTGGGAGACACGGCCTACTGGTATATGGCCCTTGCATACTCATGTATCCACTCGATCTCGACGTTGGAGTCATTCTCTGGTACCATCGGGTTTAGAGATTTTCACCTAAGGACATCTATGGCGGCCCGATGCTAGAAATAGTATTTTCGATAATGTGTTTGTGGAGGCTATGGCCCTGATATCGCTAGGGCATACAATAATCACAATCACATAAAAGCTAGTGTATGAATCACCCTACCAGACATGCAACATTCATGCGCATACCACGCGCTCATGTAGGGCAACTCTGCCTATCAGGGAGCCCATAAACAATCTGCCCATAGGCATATGCTATGATCAGTCACTCCTCATATCATACGTATGATGCGTATGATCATGAATCATGGATCTATACTAAACATGTTATATGGTGATGAGTTCTGTTCATAACGAAGATGAGCTTAGACGACCTACACACTAAAAGTATGGGCCTATCAATGGGCCTTAGGAAGAGTGACAATGCGGACATTTAACCAACATTATCCTTACAATGTGGACGTCAGACCATCATTGCTCCCAAGGCATAACCCCTATAAAGGTCAGCACATAAACCATGGTGGAATCACATTATAATAGGCATCATGTACATCCCATTGGGCGTCGACCCATGGGCCTCCAATACATCAAATGGGCCTCATGTACATGGATCTTGTATATATCAAGATGGGCCCTAACGGATGGGCCACAACTACATCAAGATGGGCCTAATCACAGGGGCCTTACATTCATTAAGTGGGCCGCACCAGTGGGCCTTGAATACGTCACAATGGACCCTCATATGGCAAGTGGGCCACACGTATATCAAATGGGCCACACTCAAATATAAGTGGTGATAATAATTTCCACTATTAAAATTCCCAAGGCCCGCCATAACATTTATTTCTCATCCAATCTAATCATAAGGTCCCAAAGGATGTCAATGGTAGCCGTTTAATACTCACCGTACAGTGTGGTCCACTTGATAAATAAATCTGTCTTATTTTTGTCTCAAGCCTTAAAATTATTATTATTATTATTATCATATTTTAATTTATTTTTTTTTAAAAAAATAGTTGGACGGTTTGGATGAAACTCATGCATCATGGTGGGTCCCATATGGATGGACAACATAGGTAAAGCACATACCTCATGATGTGGGCCACACTGATGGAAGGTGTGGCACACATACATCGGTGGGTCCCACGTCGGGCCCACCATAATGTTTATTTTCCACCCAATCTGTTGATAGGGTCACACAGACATGGGGCCCACTGTAATGTTTATTTTCACCCAACCAGTTGATGAGGTCACTTAGACCCCAACCTACCATAACGTTTATTTGCACCTAACCTGTTGTTAAGGTCACTCAGACCTGGGGCCCACCGTAATGTTTATTTTGCCATCCAAACTGTTGATAAGGTCACGTGGATCAGAATGGATAGGAAAAATAAATTTCATATTTGATCTGAAACTACTGCAACCCAAAAAGGGTTTAATGGTAGGCGTCCAATCCAATTGTTCCCTGTGATGTGGGCCACCTGAGCACCACATATGGCCAATTTTTGGGAGGAGGGCCACTGCCCTAGGGGCCCACCCAATGCACGGAATGGATGTTCCACACACACCATGGTGGAGCCCACGGCTGGGACCGTGGGTCCCTGCCAGTTCGTCCACATGCACGCAGCTGCCGCCTGCGCTGCACGATCAGCAGCAGCAAGCGCTGCTGCTTTTTTTTAAATATTTTTCTGTGGTTTTTGGTAGGTGGGACCCGCATCAGAATAATCCGCTCCAGCCATTGGACTCCATAGCTCGAGACCATCCAAATAAGTCCAATATGTGGCATGTTTTGGCAAGTAAGAAGATCAAGGTGGGTTTCAACGGTAAACACCACTATTTCCTATGGTATGACGCGCCAGAAAATGGGATCAGCTTCATTTTTCACCTTAACGCCTAAAATGAGATGGAGAATGGAATGGACGGCATGGATTAACTTCATACACCAAGGTGGGGCCTGCATGAACAGCCCACCCCAAAAAGCTCTTTTTTTTCCTCTTTGGTTAGCTTGTAAGTACACACCCCTATCAGTACACGCACCCCATGTTTGCCATGCCCGTCCAGCATCCAGAGATGCTGGATTGCATGGATATAAAACAAGCATCATGGTGGGCTCCACACACTGCCATGGTGGGGTCCACGTGGCGGCCCACCAAGGTTTGGATCAGCTGATGTTTGTATTTTCCTTCATCCATGCTTGGACAGCAAGGTGGGCTCCAACAGTGGGTTGTAGTGTGGTCCACTAAATGGACAGCATGGATACAATATATATATATATCATCGGGTGGACTGTCAACAATGAAAGAGTGAGAGAGAGAGAGAGTAGTAGAGAGAGACGGTGATGGAGGGGCTCCACCACTATGGGCCCCACATGATACAACTTATACATCAAAATGGGTCCCACCAACAAGTGGGCCCTAAAAATAAGAGTTTAACGGTGGATCACCCACCTATCGGCCTTCTCCTTGGTCACTTAGCATCCTTAACTCCTTGCCTTCACTTTTGATGGAGGTTGATGGGGTTTTGATGGTGGGGATGAGGGATGAGAGGGTGGGCCACACTTAGCTTGAGAGATTTGAGAAATGAGAGAGAGAAGGAAGTAATGGATTAAAGGGATGGGATGATGTAAGGAAGGGTGTGAGTTTATTTGAAAATTTGTAAAAGAGGTATTGTTATGGTTGAAATTTTTAAAAGGAAGTGGTGAGGGGAGAGAGAGAGTTGACTTATGGGAAAGGAGGGATGGGTTGTTGTACTTAGGGGTATGGAGTGACTTGATTTATACTTAACATGAGTGATTGATTGATTGATGGGACATGTTATAAAAAATTTTTTGAAATTTATAACACGCGGCGTTTTCTTTGAATTGAACTTGGGCCCACATCTTCTGACCTGGGTATCGGTTCGGTGCGTAAGTTGCGACGTTAGAACCGCGGCGACGGCGCGGTCGCTAAGGTACAAGTTTCGAATTGAGCCGACGTTGGTATGTGAGACCCGGCTTAGGATGGCGTGCAAATGTCGGATATGGGTCGAGGATTGCTGGAATTCAACCGGAAGGACCGTGAAAGCCTATGGAACCGTACGGACTAGGACACGGGTCTTACAGTCATGGCCAGGACCCCACTTCCCACATCTGTTGCATCTTCTTGTATCTTTCTTACTAGCAACCTTTTCCCTTTCAAAAATTAATCTTTTCCTACTTTCTTTAGTTTTAACACGCACCGGGTTTTTAATGATTACTTTAGTAATTTTCTTTATTTGTTTCTTATTTTTAGGCACTAATGTCTCACCAGCATCCAACTTCTGATCTTGAATTCGTTTGAGAATATCATGCAGCCCTTCTTTACACATATGATATGTCTCTTTAAAATTAGTGCTTTCTTTGGCAAGATTTCTAGAAATATCTAACAAATCGCTATATCGAAGAGCATACATTTCATGTTTTTCTCTATTTAACTCCACACCACTCGCATCGTAAACAAAATCCAGTTTAACATCGCTTGTCAATCTTTTCAAAATATAGTGGTCTGGCAAATTGGGTATCCAAGATTGTCATAGTATACATAATATGTGCCTGCATGGTATACTCTTAAATTCAAATTTCAAGCAACTACATTTTGCTTGTTTAAATTCCATCTCGAATTGAACTAGCCATTCGGGAGTTGTTCCTTCACATACTCCAACATTGTAAATGAAAAGGCCTTTTATCTTTTATAAAAGAATTGCAGTATAAATGGTGCTTTCATACAACTCTTTTTGAAATTTATAAAAAATAGACCAAGTATAGGTCTCTCCAAGCTCTCTCTCCATTGCGAATAAAGTTTTCAAATTCGGCTTGCTACTAATCGTTTCATGATCGGCGATTAACTCATTGTGTCTCTGTCGTGTTACTCCACGATCAAAACGAATAATAAAAATTTGTTAACGAGTTATTCTTTGACACATATTTATGAAAAAACACATTCATGCTTTCACTTCATTGGCTAATAGACATCCGCAAAAAAAAAAAAATGTCTTAGATATGCTGGTACCCATTTGTGACGAATGTTGAATAAAGAGGCAAGTCAATCATTATGATCCAACTCATTTTCTTCAATAACTTTGCTCCATTTTACTTCGAAATCTTTGGGCTTCTCAGAATTTGATTTGTTATCATAAAAAAAGTTCTTTAAATTCATCTTTGAAAGCTATGTGACCTAAATTTTTGGGTACCTTTTGCAAAATATGCCAAATACAATAACGATGGAAAGCATTCGGAAATACAATAGCAATGGCTTTTGTCATTGCTGGATTTTGATCTGTTATGATCGCTTTTGGTGGGTCCCTTGGCATTGCTTTACACCATTTGTCAAACAATCAGATAAAAGATTCAGTGGTCTCATTATGGATAAAACCATAACCCATTATAATTGATTGCTCATGGTGATTAACGTCTATAAAGGGTGCTAATATTAACTCATAGTGATTTGTATTGTACGTGGTGTCAAATACTATAACATCACCAAGTGATGATAAGCCTTACGTGAAATCGGGTTAGCCCAAAAATAATGTGTTAATCTACCCCCACATCAACCTTCACATTATATGTGAATGATAGATCAAATTCCTTCATTTCAGAAAAATGTTCATACAATAGTTGAGCATCATGGTCTTTAGTTTCTTTTCTTTTATCTCTTTCATAATTTCTCATGTCTTGTTCAATGCATCCAACATTTTCATAACCACCTAATTCAATTACTAAAACATCCCTATGCCTGATTGAGTGAAAGTAATTTTCAAATTCTTCTGCGCTTCTGCGCATTACAAACCTCACGATATGATCGAAGAAGATGTTTCTTTCGAGGAGTTGCTAACTCATGACTGTGCTCCTTAACAAACTTTTACACTATATAGTTTGGTCTACTAGCCTCTTTTTTAATTATCATGCGAGCTTTACAACTTTCTTGAGTAATACTCCATCACCTCTTTACTACACCATGCTTCATTTCTACCTTGTTATTTGTCATCCCCTCCTTCGAATATACAAACATCTTCCAGATCTCTTCTTGATTCTTATTGTATTTATTTGATCCTCTACGAACACTGAAGCCTGTCTTCTTTACATAATGGTTGTAGAAGTTAAATGCTGCATCAACTGAAGAGAAAGTAGTCTTCTCAATTATTAGTTTAAACCCTTCTTCTACTTTTGGAATCCAGCGACGATTAGAAGTTATGCCAACTTGCGCCATTAAATTCTCGTGCATTTCTATAAGTATTTAGGTCTCTTTGGCTATAACGTATTTTTTATTCTACCAAAAAAAAAAAGAAGTTTTGATATAGTTTATTGTAAAATTGTATAAAAGTTAGTAAATGAACACAACTCATAACAAAAATTAATATTTCTATTTCAGATTTAAGAAAAAATTAAACAGTCCAAAGTCAACATAACAAGACAATTATAGATTAGCAATTTTTTAATTAATATGCCCAGTTAGGAACTCGGGATGCCTAGTTAACAATTGGACTAATTAGGGATTAATAATGCCATTCCAATACATTGGTGGCTATTCAATTTTGAAGACCAAATTCAATGTACGCATGGTTGTTGTTAACCACCAATCGCTTGATTAGATTTTATGCATGCTTTACACAACTTTAACTCTTTCGAATTAAAAAAAAAAAAGGTGCCCACATTAGCTTTTTTGTTTTTGGTAACTACACCAGAGGAAGGGCCCTGGATTAGGAGATGTGGTTGTTTAGATTGTTTTTAATTGCTTCCTTGTGAAGTAAAGATGGAGTCACCTTGCACAATCTGAAACAGTACTTTAGTTTTGAGCTTTAATCACCAAACACAATTGAGGATTTGGATACCTTAATTGGTGATTTGCAATCCATTGCATTCAAAATACATGCTTCTCTAAGGGTTGTTTGTGTAACTGTGACTTTTGGGTATTATTAATCACATTGGGTCCACTGATCATCATATTTAGGGAGGCAAATAAAACCATGGTATTAATACTTCCAACGTTTGTGATCAATTATGTGAAAATCCATGACGGAGTGAGGAGCTCATGAATGCTTTCATAATATATAAGAATGATTAGTGTGACTAGGTTTGGAATTCTAAGGGGAATTTGAATTAATATTTACTTTAATGTTTGTGTTATTTAAAAATGAACATAATCAACTACTCACATGAAAATCAACCACACAAATTAGGATTGAAATTTTAGAAATCCTAATTAGGGATTGAAATTGACAATCCCTAATTGAGGATTCTCAATTTCAAAAATTTTAAATTTTCTAAAATTTTAAATTTTCAAAAAGTCCCAATTGGAGTTTGTCAATTTCAAATCCCTTATTAAAAAGGGAAGAAGAAGAAAAAGAAGATAGGGAAATGAATGTGAGAATACCTTCGAATCGAAGGTAATTCACCACTCCCTCTATCACTGTGGTTGGTGGATGGGCCCCTGTAACGCCTTGGATTTCGTGGGTCGAGCAAAGCTCTACTCCTGAGATCCAGCACATCACTTATGCAACATGGATGTTCAGATTTCGTCCATATTAATGAGTTAAACATGAGTGGGATTATACTAAAATAACATATCATACTTTGGATATAATTAAATTAAGCAAGCGGAAGACTGAAACATATATGTATTTGAACAGGTAAGTGATTCACAACCTCCAGAGTATGATTATGTAACCGGGCTCAATATGTATATGTATTGTTTCAAAATGTACAAAATATGAAAATTAAAGATGTCCAAGTAAGCCAATTATCCCCGTGTTCCCTGCATATCAGCACGAGGTTTATATAAACCCACCTAAGAGCTGAAAGTAGGAGAACTCCTCCTCCTCATCCATAAAGTCCTGCTCCGTTGCATAGACTTCATCATCAACCGGAGTCTGGTTGGTGTTTTAAAACACCGTCCCAGAGTTGGAGTGAGTGATCAACTCAGTGGTACTATAAGGCAAAGGTTAACATGTTCTCAAGTCAATCAAGCAGTAATGATAAAGCAACATAACAATCACTTTCTAGCTACTCTTATTAATGCGAGAATGGAGTGTAAGTAATGATGCATGCCCTCACATCAAAGCTCCCTTAACAAGCGATGCCGACACCAATATCGTATATGACAATACTGCCTCCTGTGTGACTTCCACGCCTTTAAAGCACGTCCTAACTAATGCAGTGCAATGCATGGTCATGTTAGCCTAGTAGTTAATTAAGCTTATTCATACAACAAATTTGGAAAGCTAGGGTGCCTCCCTTTTTATCATTGACCCGAACCGAAGGATCCATCTAGGTTCGTCACTCCTAGTGAAGCACATATGATAGGCAAGTTGTGGGATCATCACTCTCAATGAAAAGTAGTCGATAGGCAAATTCAAAGTTTATACTTGCGGTCACTACGGGGTGACTAATTACCTCGGTGTAGGCCGACAGCTCGAACACAGTGTCCCATACCACCATGCCCGGCTCACGAGTCTGAGTTTGCTCACTAGTCACTACGGGATGGCTTATCACCTCTGCGTAAGCCGACATCTCGAATACAGTATCTCATACCACCATGCCCAGCTCATAAGTCTTAGCGGATCATGGTATCATGGTTAAAGTGGGCCTTTACATCGGAGAGGGATACCTTAGATTCAAGTAATAATGTCCATACATGATAAATACACAATAGACCGATCGGTTTGTTAGGCAAGCTTGATTGGTACGGGCACACGCTGACTTAATCGTCGTGGAGCGCATAAGCACCCCTCATGGCCTAACCACTGGCGACAATCATCATGTGACCCGGATTCATCAAGTATACCCAATGTGGCGAGACTAATTCGGCCACCTAAACGGGAACTGTTACCGATTGCCTGGGCTAGATTGTAGCTCCAATCTTACTCAGATATAATAGGTAGGCACATGTAATAATCATATCAACATTCAACAAACAATCCAAGTGAAATCCTCATTTAAGCATTTCATCAAACACATTGATCATATTACCTAAGACTTGATTTTATCCATAAATCGCGTAGAGACAAATAAGATTTCGTGAAGGAAACTATACATATGAATAAGGTAATTGAGAATCTTATCTCAATACCCTTAATAAATACAAATCATCAACAATTTCTCATTCAGACTATTTATCAAACACTTAAGCTACAGTTCACCAAATATATAGACTAGGTTAGTTATAACATATATTTTAGCAAATCCTTACATAGAGAGGTTAACATGCATATAACAGTGATGAATTCTAAATTAGTAGGCATGGCAAGCATAAATCATGTTTATATGTTCATTCAGACATTTCAACAAACACATGGAATGCATATTTTGTTCAACATATCTCATACATGTAAAATATATTGAAATCGGTGTGTGTAAGACAGTATGGTAACAATCAAGTCAGACATAAACCATTAGCTAACATTGAAAGTATTGAAAACCATAACCTAAACGTTTATAGTCCACACCTTTCGTCGAAATACTCGATTTGGACTCGGTTCGAATTCTACGTTCCCAAAAACAGAACGTTGGGTACCTAAATGATGAAATCGGTTAGCTAGGTTGATAAATAACCATTCTGGATCTCAACTACAGTATTAGGGTTAGGATTTCTTACCCAAATTGTAGTCGAAACCAATCGTGTAGTGAAATGGGGAGGCAAATCAGTATGTGGAGTAGTGGGAGAGAATCACTACAGCAATCACCAAAGATCTTTCTTCTCTCCTTCTTCTTTTCTCTCCTTTTCTATCTTCTCTCTCCTAGGGTTTAGAGAAATTCGTATGAGAGAGAGGTGGGGAGGTATAAGGGCTATATATAAGCCCAAAAGTGATGCAAATGGCCCCAGGGCCCTGGTATACTTAGGTTATATAAAAAGGGCGACTGTTTTTTACAAACAGGGCACATAGGGAGGTCCACAACTCACATATGTCATAGGGTAAGTCCCATGACGATGGATCTATGCTAGGATATGATTTCGGTGCGATCGGACAAGCTGATCGACCGTGAAGGACTCGTGTCAGATCAACGGTCGAACTTGCTCGATCAGGGCCACCAATATACGGATGTGCAGGGAAATTTTCTTTTCCCGTGGGTGAAGTTTGGTTAGAAATTGACAGTCCAAAATTCCTAATTTTGTGCGTGAGCGAATGACCCAATTCACTTAAGTTCCATTACATTTTCTAAAGATATTCACGTTTCTCACACACATCACTCAGGGCTCAAGTTGTGCATTTCTTAGCACTATCTGGGCTCGATTCCTGTGATGGTTGTCAAGCCCAGTAGGATAGACTTAATCCTATAGTTTCGCGGTCATCGGACTCTCGATGTGTGGTCTAGGTCCAATATGGAGTTTCAATGTACTCCCGAGAGCGATAGGCTCTTGGGATTTTTCCTAAGTCTTTGAGTGATGTTAAGTCAGTGGTATTAATGGCTTTAGGCCTTCTCATTTGTAGAAATGGTGGCCCAAGTTTAATCCACCGATTATTCAGTTTAGTACTTAACTAAATTTTGCTTAAATTATACTATAGGATGTGGTCCTCAGGTAGTTCTATGTTTTTTTGGCACTTTTAGTTAGTACATTATTTTAATTATTTTTTTAGTAGTCCATCATCAAGTCTACTTTATCTCCACCAAATTTCATTAAATTTCGTATTTTAGAAAAATTCTAAAAATTCTGGAAATAGCAGTTGTCTGAATTAATAATTTTTAGACAATTGTCATATCATCCTAGATTTAACTATATTAAAATTTTTATTTTATTATTTATTTATTTTTATATAAAATTAGACTTATCAAGCTTCAATTTGGCTTTTGAATCGCCTAAATCAGATTATATTGAGGGAGATATGACTTTTTGAAGTCGGCGTGAAAATGCAGAAAATTTCAGTGAGGCTCCACCGAAATTCGGTGCATCGGCAGTGCTGTCGTGGCTGTCTGGTGGTCCTAGTGGTGGTTCTGCCACTCAATTTTTGAAACGAGTGTATCTTGCAAACCGAAATGAGTTATTCGATGTGCAATATATGATTTTAGGGTAGGAGAAGGTAAGATATCCAAATAACCTAGCTATTTTGTGAGATTCCAAAAGTTTAATAGTCAAAAACTCATTTTATTTATATTTTATAATTTATAATAAATTTTAGTTTAATTATAGTTCTTTATCCTTTGAGCTTTATGATTTGTGTCTAATATGAAAGTACTTAGAAAAATTTGAAGAATAAGGTGGTGAAAGGTGAGATTTTTGAAGGAGATGGGTTGAAAGGGGGATTTGAACTTTGGGATTGAGTTTTGAAAGCTTGGAAAGAGAATGGAGTGATGACTTAAGAGTGAAAAGGGTATAACGGACTAGAAATGGGGTATAAGTGAAGTAGAAATGGCCCTAGGTGAAGCCCTTGGGGCTTCTATGTGATTCATGAGAGCAAAGAGGGGTCGCTTCTATAGCTAAACCCTAGGCTAAGACTTCAATGTTTAGATTAGCCGGATGGCTTGATCCTAGGGTCCTTTAACGTCACTAAGTTCGATCGCTGCCTCCCAAGTTGATAAGGTGTTATGATAGACCCATTGCCCAAGGACGTCTAACTCCAAGTTAGTAAAAATCTGGGACGTTACAGTCCCCGATGCCGCTACCGAATCTCTTCCTCTATCAATGTCATTCCCACAAGACTGGGAGAGATGCTATTGAAAGATAGAGAGAGAGAGAGTGAGAGAGAGAGAGAGAAATTGCTAAAGACATGGCAAGAGAATGAGAGAGATTTTAAAGAGTGCAAAGAAGAGAGAGGTTTTAGACCGTAAGAGGAGTGCATGTGTGAACGGTAATCCATCCAGGCAGGGATTTGTGGGGCCCATCGTGTTGTAAGTGTTACACCGTTCATCACTTTTATCAGATTATTTTAAGGTATTATCCTAAAAATGAGGCATGTCCACAGCTCTAGTGGACCACATGAAAGGAAGCTAAAGTGATAATTACACACAATTGAAACCTTTCTAAGAGCCAACGTGATTTTTTTTTTTAGTCATCCAACCTATTCATAAGGTCATGTAGAAGTGGATGAAGTGAAAACACAAATATCAGCTTGATCTAAAACTTTCCTGCTCCTAAGAAGTTTTTAAAGGTGGATGTTCAATCCCCACTTTGTGGTCCACTGCAGCTGTGGACCTACTTTGTTTTAAGGATCATACCTTAAAATGATATGACAAAAGCGATGAACGGTGTGAATAAAACACTTACATCACGGTGGGCCCCACAGAGCCCTACCTGGACGGATTACTGTCCGGGCCGGGTAGGATGCAATCCGCATCCAGGAAGGTATTGTGTGCGAGGACGCGGATTGGATACTAACAGGTTGGCTACTAAAGTGACGTCACCAACTTCTGTGGGCCCCACCATGATGTATGTGTTGTATCAACATCATCCATATATAGAGATCATTTTAGAGTATGGTCCAAAGAACGAGGCAGATCCAAGGTTGGGGTGGACCCCACCACAGAAAACAGTGATGAGAGTGACGCTCGCCGTTGAAACCTTCTGAAGGTCCACCATGATGTTTATTTGAGATCCTACCTGTTCATGTGTTAAAGCAGACATGAAAGAAGGGAAAACAGAAATATTAGCTTGATCGAAAACTTTCGTGGCCCTTAGAACTTTTTAATGGTGGGCGTCACTCTCCCCACTGTTTTTTGTGGTGGGGTCCTCTTGAGCTTTGGATCTGATTCATTTTTTGGATCATGCCCTAATATGATCTCTCCAAATGGATGGATGGTGTAGATACAAAACATACATCATGGTGTGGTCCACAGAACTTGGTGACGTCACTTCAGTAGGAGTCTCGCTACTCAATTTGTCGCTGGCTAATCTGCGTCCTTGTGGGAGATTGCGAAAATCTTGGCGCGCGAGTCATTATTTTGTGGACTCTCTCATTCTCACGGTTGCTGAATCCCAGCTGATGAGTGTAATCTAACAACTCATATATAAGCCGCATTAAAGCTCCGTGTGGCCTTGTACATAGGAGACCATTTCTGTATACATACATATATACATATATATATGGGCCCCCAAAAAGTCACACATACTGTAAGACCCGTATCTTAATCCTTACCATTTTGTAGGTTCCCGCGGTCCTCTTAATCGAATTTTGGTAACCTTTAACCTTTATACAACGTTTGCACGTAATCCTAAGCCAAGTCCTGCAAACCTGAGTCAACTCAACCTAAGACTTGTACCCTAGCGACCACGACATCGCCGCGGTTCTGATGCCGCGTCTCGCGTGGCGAGGCGATACCCTGGCAAGGAGATGTGGGCCCACGTTTAGTTTGAGGAAAACACCGTGCGTTACAAAACCAAAGAGAATCTTTACTTAATGTCACCTCAATCAATTAATCAATCCCATCAAAGGTCAAGTACACATCACCTCACACCCATCCCCAAGCAACCCCATAAGTCAACAATTTCTTACACACCCCATACCCCTCTTACACAAATTACCCCAAAAGTCAACAAATCTCTCACCTCACCCATCACTCCTCTCTCTCTCTCTTATTTCTCTATTCTTTTCCAAGCAACCCAAACCACAAGAAAAATCCCACGTCCAAGCATTTTCTAGCCTCCAAGAGAGCCTTGTGTGTCACCCACTTCCTACCCTCTCATCTCTCATCTCAACCATCAAAACTCCATCATCTTTCATTAGAATCGAAGCTAAGGAGTAAAGGAAGCCAAGGGAGCAAGAAGAAGACGGTGGGTGATCATGGATTTTCATCTTTTATTTTGTTGATTTAAGGGTCCATATATGTGGGACCCACCTTGATATACGCTTTGTAACAATAAGGGGCCCATAGTGGCGGGGCTCCTCCATCACTGCCGATACCTCTCCTTTCCTCTCTCTCCCTCTCTTTCTTTCTTTATGATTAATGGCCCACCTATGATGTGTGTATTTTATCCACGACGTCTGATAAGTGGGCCACCTTAATCCCGATTGGGGCCTACATGACCGGACGGTCACATAGGCCCGGATGATAGGGAAAGAGAAATATTAGTTTGATCCAAATCTCATGGCCCATTACGTGTGACCGCCTTGATGAATGTGCTTCATCCAGCACCGTCCAGCTTGACGGTGGATGGACACTGGATGGGCATTTTATATAACATATATATATATATATATATATATATATATATATATATATGTATTTGTATATAGTATCTATATATATTATAATATTATAATATGATATAATATTATATTATAATGTATATTATATACTTATATATCTGTACAGGTGGGCCACATCCTTGTGGGACCCACCATGATGGCTGTGTTGAATCCACACTGTCCAGCATCCAGAGACGCTGGACGTGGCCAGCAGTGGATGGGTGGACTGTCAGTGGGGTGTACTCCTAGCAAATATATATATATATATATATATATATATATATATATATATAATATTATATTGTCCATATTGTGGTGGCCCCACGTGGGACCCACCTATCCAGCAGTTTGGTTGGGTACCGCACACCATCATATAGCTGGTGTATTTGATGCCACCAAGATGTGGGTCCCACTGCTGATGACGTTAGTAGTGGTTTGGACCCCACTGTCATATATGTTTTGTATCCCACCATCCAGATGGCTGGACGGTGGGCTCTTCATGATGAACATATGCCATCCAAACTGTTTACCCCTTTTGGCGAGCATGGACCCCACCTACTGTATATGGTTCATCCAACCGTCCATCCATTTGGTGAGCCGATTCTAAGGCTTAAGACTAAAAATAAGACAGATCTAATATTAAATGGACCACACTGCAGAAAATAGTGTTGAGTGAACGTCCACCATTGAAACCCTTCTTAGGGTCACAACAGTTCTGGATCAATTTGAAATTTGTTTTTCATCTTAATTCAGGTCTGTGACCTTATGAATAGATTGGATGGAAAATAAATGTTATGGTGGGCCTTGAGAATTCTAATGGTGGGAATCATTATCACCACTTTTATTTGGAGTGCAGTCCATGCAATTAAATTTTTTTTTTAAATACTCTAAAATGATCCCTAAGAATAGATGAATGGTGTAGATGGTGTGACCCACTTGATGAAGGTTAGGCCCATGCCATGCAGCCCTTATGATGTGTATTGGGCCCATTAGTGCGGCCCGTCTAATACGGCCCATGTAATGCTGCCCACTTGATATATGAGGCCCATGGGCGAGGCCCGTGGAAATGTATTCAAGGCCCATGGGCGAGGCCCATTATGATGTATTCAAGGTCCATGGGCGTGGCCCATTGTGGTACAGTCGAGGCCCTTGTATGAGGCCCGATGCGATTTATGTGAGGCCCATGTGCGGGGCCCAATGTGATGTATGTGTGACCATTATATTGTGTATGAATTCCTTATGTAGGCCACTCCTTGGGAGCAATGCTGGTTTGACGTCTACATTGATGGGCAATGATGGTTAGATGTCTTCATTGTGACCTTCCTTTAGGTCTTATTAGGCCCATTCTCTTCGTAGGTTAACCCAATTAAGTGAGCCCCATTCGCCGTAGACGGATGGTTTCATGCTATCGGATTTGATATAACTACGGTTGAGGACCGATCTTTATATTATGGTTTGATCAGCTGTTCATATATGGAACCCGCCTTGCTTATAGGCCGATTATCGATTCTAATTTTTGATTCCATTATCAATTCCAATTATCGATTCTGATTATGAGTATGTGACAAATGACATCATGATACATGCCCATACGCATCATCTGCATGCTTGTGATGAGATGAGTGATTGATCATAGCACATGTCATTGGACAGATTATTATGGGGCTCCCTGGTAAGGGGAGTTGCCCACATGAGCGCGCAGTACGCGCATGTTTATTGTATGACTGGATTGAGTGATTTATGCATCTTGCATTGTGTGACATGTATATTGTACGCCTTAGTGACATCAAGGTCGTAGCCTTCACAGGCATATCGTGGTTGATATGATTGAACACTGAAAATCTTATTTTACATGGGGTGCTATAGATATCCCTGGGTGAAATTTTCTAAACCCTCATGGTACCAGAAGGTTGCTCCAATGTCTAGACCGAGTGGATGCATGAGCGCCAAGTATCGAATATCAGGAGGCCGCTCTTTCTACTGTATTGTGGTCGGTTGTAAGGGGGTGCGACCTTACCCGCCCGAGAGGAGAGGGCAAAGCTAGGCTGAGTTTGACCAGCTCGAGAAATGGGTTCGCTATCGACAAGCCAGGCCCAATATTGGTAAGCTGATTATGAGGTCTCTTCCACTCACCTTATTGCGCGCGATGGGGCGGCAATCTAGTTTGGAGTATATTAGACCCTGGTGATATTTCAGAGTTGAGCTATATTGATATGTGGACTTAGATAAGGATTGGTGTGCTTGGCTTACATCTCACATTGCATGGCCTTGGTATGGCCGACATTATTCATGCGTTACATCATATGACCTTGTTACGGCCAATAGTATTCATAGATTCACCATCATATGCCGCATTATTCTGATATTGCATAATTGTATCACTACATTACGCACACACATTCACCACCCTTTAAGCTTTCCATTAGCTTATGCAAGACCGTTACGTGCAGGTGACGTTGGATCGCAACAGCGCTGAGGCTTAAGCACGTGGCAGATCATCATGGAGCTTTTGTCTATCATTATTGTATTTCCTTTTATGCGTACTGTACTCATAAGTTTTTTATTATAGTGGAAAAGTGATGAAGTTTTTTATTGTTATTTGTGGGTTATGCCTTTGGTTATGCTTATTACGAATCAAACTGATGTTGAAAATCCTCCTCGTAGCATCCCAAGATCGGAACCTGGCGGATGGGCGTTGGGAGCCGAGAATGGGGTTTTACAGAGGTTGTCAGCGCCGGATTCGGCGATCGAAAATTTTGTGAGCTTGATTTCTGAGTTTGGGGCATGACACATGCCATGTATACCCGTCACAATTCTAATCAAGGACTCACTTATAGATCTATCATTCAGTGGTTTGGTCGAATAAGATCCAAGTTACTATGGGATGACTCAGATTTCATAAATTTAGGAACCACCTTGATGGGTGGTGGATCGCGAATGTGAGGCCCACCATGATGAAAGTATTTTAAAGTTGAATTATTAGGAATAGAAGATTTTTTTCTCTTTTGTTTTTGAATAGGATGTATTGTAAATTTTATAATTAACGTGAGAAGATTTTGCTACATTCTTGATTACTAGATTTAACGTTTATGTTTTATTTTTGTATATATTATTATCGATTAGCTAGTTTTGTTGGATAATTAAGACTCCTTAAGTAGTTAGGTTGGTCAATAAATGATGGAATATAAGAGTGGCCCGAGATAAATCGGTCACTCCAAACTTGTTTGATTGATTCGAGTTGCCAATCGACAGTAACTAGACTATGTGAGATACTTACACCCAAAGCCGGTTGCATCGGAATTCACCCAAGTCAATCGAATTCGTCTAACAGCTGACTAATCGTGTACATTCATCATGTATGATCACAATTGCTTGAATCTAGGATACCATATGTCCTTGAAGAGTCTACTGACAACCATTAGCAATATGATCCATAAGTCTCATGAGTTGAGCATGGTGGTATAAGACACTTTGTTCGTGTTATCGGCCCACGCTGGGGTGACGAGCCTCCCCGTAGTGACCACGAGCGATGTTGTTTACTTGCCTATCATATATGTTCAACTAGGAGTAACATACTCAAGCGGATCAACTGATACAGGTAAGGGACCTCTACCATCGTTCCGAACCAAGTGATCTAGATGAGACCAATGATAAAAATGGGGGTACTTTAGCTTCTCAAATATGTTGGACGGATATGACTAATTAACTACTCAGCTAAGCATAAACATCAACCGCATTGCATTAGATTAGGTTGTGGTGATTTGGCGTTATAGTCGCGTGATGAGGGAGTGATGACATTATGAAATAGGCGTCGAAATCACTTGTGAGGGAGTATTGGATTATAAGAACATGCATAATTTGGTAATCACATTCACGTGCATTAACAAGATTATTTAAGAAATTGGATGTTTAAATGTTTTATCATAGAATGTCCTAATAGAGTGGATAACATGTGTAACTTGGAATTAATGGAACCACTGAGTTGATCACTCACTCTTACCATTATATCCTTGTGGACCATCTGAAATCCCCTTGGACAGTGGACCATACCGTGGGCCACATAATGATTTGTGAGTTTGATCCACACCATCCATCTTTCGTGAATTATTATTTTAGGGCATGAGCCAAAAAATAAGAAAAATCCAAATCTCAAATGAACCAATGTCAGGAAAATAGTTACATGAACCAATGAAACTCGACAACATTGGAATTTTTGGTTTCATAGTACATGTTTGTCGATTTGTGCCGTAGTTTTTTTTCCGAAAGGATTTTTCCATGTTAAATTTAGAGTGTTTGTGATTGGGCTTGATTGTTGCAATTAGAATATTTTGCTTGATTAATCTCTGGGTGCTTCCTAGGGTTGAAAGTTGGGCAGGTTCAACCCGACAGACCTGTAGCTGACCCGATATTAGGTTGGGCTTGGGTAGGATGTATCAGGTTTGGTCTCGGGCTTGGGTCATACAAACACCAACCCGATAAAACTTAGATTGGGCTCGGGTTGCCCGACCTGAACCCGATTAATAATAAGTTCCTTATAAATTAATTATAATTGAGTATGGATTGTCCATGTTGAAGGCACGTGAAATTCCAATGTCATTGGGTTTTGTTGGTTCACATAATTTCCGATGACTCAAGCTATAATAAGATACGCTGGATTTCTCTCTATCAAATAGATTGCTTGATACACAATATGACTTTTAAATGAGTAGTCCTATATTTTAGCTTGTTTGTTTAGAAAAAATAAACTTCTTTACGATAAATAACTACATATATAATTAATAAATTTATAGGTACAAAAAATAAGACTTGTATTGAAAATATAATAAATTACTGTAATAATGAAAATATTAGCATATATCTTCCCGACCAACCCCGCTGAGCCCGCACGGGTTGAGTGTTCACTCCCTAAGTATAGGGTTGTGATGTAGTAATAAACTCGGTAAGACCGAGGTCGAATCCACAGGGACTGATACCTGTACGTTATCTGAAACCAAGTAGAGCTAGAACTAGACTAAGATGTGATCTAAACCAAATAGAATTTAAGGAATAATTGTGGAATAATTATCTAAACCTTTAAGGAATTCAGAGGAAGGAAACTAGGGATTCAGAGGATCCACTTGTAGAGATCAGGGAGATCTTATGCCTGCATCAAGGATTATGGAATTCAAACTGAACTTACTTGATCTGGTTTTCAAGAGATGAAAGGTATATGAATTAGAATGGATTCCATCACTACACCATGCCCAGGAGAAAGCAAACAACAGGATTAAACTAATTACCAACCAATCAATAGTGCATGAAAGTTAGGAAGGGTACCATCATCCAACCATGCCCAGGAGACGATGGTGAACAACAGGGCCTCCTGACGTCATAAACATCAAAAGGGGAAAAGAAATATTCAAAGCCATTGCAAACCCATTGTAATTTCAGTCACAACAGACCATTAAAGACGAAGAAAATATTCCTTTAATAATCGACTTAAAAACAAATTCAGTCCATGAATTAAAAACATAGAATAGAATCTCCCATCTCGCTACAAGATTCACCTCTTAGCCCTAGCTAAGAGGTTAGCCGACCATGATTAGGCTAAACTCTGATTAGAAAGAAGAAAAAGAAAGGAAAAGAAAATAAGGCAAAACTTCCCTTTCCTCTTCCAGTCTTCTCGTTTACCCAAGCCAAGCTCCTCACGTTTCCTGCTAAACTCCACACGCTGCCAGCTCTCTTTCTCCAGCCACGTCTAGCAGAAAGCCAAGCTCTGTCTTCCCGTTCCAACCACCACCCGCTGACAGCAGCCAAAACCGAGCCCTCCTGCTCCAGCGCTCTCCCTTCACTGTTTTCCTCTTTCCTTTGCAAACGTTTCTCGGATTTCCTCCACGGCAACTCTCAATCCACCCATCCTCCTTTCACTACACACGCTGATCTCCCTTATAGGCTGGTGCGTAGGGGCGTGGAGAAGTTGAGTCCGAGAAGGACTAGGCTGCGGAAGTTTTACCTACGCAAGGCTGGTGCGTAGGTCTTTTTGCACCGAAGAAAACGGAAGAAAAAAACTTTCATTTCCATCACATTTTTTTTCAAATAGATAACATCCCTTGGGAAATCTCTGGACGAGATACACGATGGATGGTTTGGATCATACCTCTGATCAACCATAGTAGGCCAGAACCGTACGGAAATCCCGGCTTTTCCGGACGCGAAACAGAGTAGCGTCATTGACGCTGTGACGATGGTGGGGCCCACTTCACTGTTTTTTTGGAAAATCCAAGCCGTCCAGTGGATTCAGGACGAAAAACCATTCGGGAATGACTAGTTTGGATTGATTTCGGTGTGGTCCCACAAGATGGTTCAGTCCACCGTCCATCTTCCGTTCGAACGGCTGGATTGTGACCCTCAATATCTTCTGCGTTTATGCCACCTAGGCAAAGGTAATACCCCCTCCCTGAGCACCTTGGACGGTCCAGATTCAAGATATGCATGATGTGTGGGGCCCACAAGCAGAACCGACAGTCGAACAGCGTTAACGCTGTTTGCGCTTTTGGAGAATTTTGAATTCTGTCGGTCAGTAGGCGCTGACCGACTTTGAGTGCACGGGTGCACGGTTGGTGCACTTACAGACTGTACACATGCAATGCACATGGGGTCCATCATGGTGTATGTACAAAATTTCCTCCGTCCATCTGGTTCTTCACATGATTTAAGGCGTCGAGACCGAAGATGAGGCATATCCAGAGATCAGGTGGGCCCCAGATCAGTAAATTGTGGGCTGAAATGTCCATTGGGCCACTTCCACAGCGATCCAATGGATGAAATTTTACGTGTACGGTTCATTTATGGTCCTCAGGCCACGTATGAAGTTTCGAGCCGAGTGGATGGTGGAAACCTTGTGATCTTGCAATCTGGCTGACTTTCAAGCCACTTGAGCTTCAGTTTCTCAATTTTCTCGGACCCCTGGAGTGTAATTTCTTCGATCTTTGTCCCCTGGAGTCCGTCCCTTGCCCTTGGTAATGCCTGAGCTTTAAATCCATGCTTTTAACATCCTTTCCAGCCCATGCTCGTAAATATACTCTGCATCACAAATACGATTAAATCAGGTCATTAACCGGCATCATGCTTGTAAATCCAGGAAATAATTGGAGCCTAATATGCAATATTCAACCCTCAACATTGAGCTTGGGTTGAGAATTCCCAACCCGAGATTGGATTGGATTGGGTTAGGGTTGAGGTATAGGAACAGTCCCCAACAATGCGTGTTCGCACACGTATTTTTGCCAAATTTGATTTAAATGGCTACACACATGAGGTTGTACCTAAGTTTGCAGCACGTTTTAGCAGTGGTTGAGGCAGTAGTAGGTATTCACGACCATATGCAGCAATCAAGCTGGTTTACTCATCATGTGGGCTACATTTCTCTCTCTCTCTCTCTCTCTCTCTCTCTCTCTCTCTCTCTCTCTCTCTCTCTCTCTCTCTCTCTCTATATATATATATATATATATATATATATATATATATATATATATATATATATATATATATATATATCCCATTTGGCTCACGATGAGTTACCCTGCTTGTTCTTCTCACGGTTGGCCATTCCATTTATATAGTGTTGGCCAACCCTATGGGTGGTTCCCTTGCTTGGGGAGTACTCTTGTCTGGTTTGGTATGGTTCAAGGTTAAGATCAGGGATCTGGAATGCTAAGAAGGAGATTAGAGAAAGGGGTTAGTACCGTTAGGTAATAGAATGCTGGTAGAATGATTTCTCAACCAAATATATATCTTTTCCTCATTTTCTTTGTGCTATTAGTATTTTTTTAAATCTACTATGGTTACTCTTTATACAGTTAGGGATTATTTCTGTTTTAAGATTATCCATTACTACCGTATAAGCCATTTGAGCATTTTTCCCTATATCTCTTCATCTGTTACGAGACTGTCGGTCAGTTTCCATGCATTCCCGGAGGAGGTGTTATGTTTGCGTTTCAACAAACTCCCAATTCATATAAGATTTTTCTCACTAATCAGTGGTTCAACTCGTCAGCTAATTTATCTAAATGGTAACAATATAAGGCACTTGTGATGTACCTAAAATGAGGGTACTCATCCTAATTCAATAGTCATTTTTTAATTTTTATCTTATGGTATGAGGATATTTTTTTATCATTCATAGTTGTAATTGCTATCTTATTTGAATTTAGCTCATTATTATTTAATTATTAGATATATAATGAATGCATTTTTTTTAAAGTCTTCATTAATTATTGTTTTTGTTAATGGATCTGTCATTATTTATTTAAATAATAAAAATTATTATTATCCTATTCTTTTGCAAAATATCATATATGTGGAAGAGGAAAAGAAGTACAACTGCCTATTTTGTGGATCAATTTAAAAAAACACAGCCTGCTTTTAAACTATTTCAAAAACAGGTTCAATTTTTCAAAATATGGTTAAAAAATGTTCTGTTTGACCTCAACTGACAGTTTGTTAACGAATATAGCAGTTGTAAAATGATGATTCTACCCGTATTTTAAAATTAATTCAACCATTATATCCCTGTGGACCATGTGAAATCCCCTTGGACAGTGGACCATGCCGTGCGCCACATAATGATTTGTGTGTTTGATCTACACCATCCATCTTTCATGGATTATTATTTTAGGGCATGAGTGAAAAAATAAGAAAATTCCAAATCTCAAATGAACCCTTATCAGGAAAATAGTTACACTAGAAGGCCTACCCTTGATTTTTACATACCCACCATGATGATCATATAAAATCTAATCTAACCATGAGGTGGCCATCTAAAATTAATTTATGCATAATGTTAAAAACTCAGCCCAACCGTAATTCAAGTAGACCACGCGAATGGAAACTATTTCAAGGGTAAGCGTTGTCCTATACTCTTTTCTACCATGTGATCCACTGGAATTATGGTTGGGCTAGAAATTTAGGCCCTAGCCTAACAAGGGTTAAAACACATGGTGGTTCGGGTGAATTTTACTAACGCGGACTACATAGGTGTGCTGGGCTGTGAAAAAAATGAGGTGGGCTACCTTAATGCACATATGAAATTTACTTGGACCATCATGTGTGCCACCTCATGTTAGGCTAGGACATACATTTCTGACTTAACTGTGATTCTAGTGGACCACATGATTGGAAAGAGTACAGGGCAATGCTCACCCTCAAAATGATTTACATTCGTGTGGCCCACTTGAATCAAGATGGGCCTAATTTTTTTTTTTGTCATTATGCATATATTTTAATGAGATATGTCATGGTTAGATTAGATTTTATATAACCATCACCGTATGCCATATAAAATTCAAGGGTGGCCATCTAAATCCCAACTGTTTTCAGTTTGTATGTTCTGGACCATTGTGATTTTTATACCACATGGTTATTTTGGGATGACACATTTAGTGGTTGAGGTGGATTTCACATGGACATCAAGGTGTGGCCATTTTATATCAGTCTAATTCTTTTCACTTCGATTAAATTTTTTTTAATGTCAATTGACCACAACGTAAATACGCGTGCAGATTAGGTGTGGCCCGGCCTCACCAAATACAGTGTGGACCTGACGACGGGGCCCACCTTGATGTATATATTCCATATCAATAATGTCCATCCATTTTTCCATATTATTTTAGGGCATGGAAATCTCTGGTGGACCACACCACTAGAAAAAATGGTGATCGATAATTAAAAACTTCTTGTGGGATCCAGGTCTGTGTGACCTTATCAACAGGTTGTATGGAAAATAAACATTGCGGTGGGTCCAAGGATGTTATTAATGGTGTTCGTTCAATCATTATTGTTTCCTATGGTGTGGTTCACCTGAGATTTGTATCTACTTCATATTTGGGCCCAGACTCTAAAAGGAGTTGCGAACACAGTAGACATCGTGGATATACAATGCATACATCAAGGTGGGCCTCATAATTCATCATGGTAATTTGCCGATGTCATGGATATAGAGGACTTTGGAGAGAGAGAAAGGTTCGGGAGAGATGCAAGTGTTCGAGACGAGGTGTGAAGGTTTCACGAGGAGAGAGGCACAAGGGCTTTGCGCTTGAAGAAATGAAAAGAAAGGGTTCTAGGTTTCACGAGGAGAGAGGCAAAAGGGTTTTACGCTTGAAGAAAGGAAAAGAAAGGGTTCTGTGTTGGAGATTGAAGCTAAATGACTATGGAAAAGATGAACTTATTTTTTAAAAGAGAGTTGTTTTTAGAATTAGACCAGAGCATAAGCCGTTCTACATCTTTTCGTCTACTTGAAAATATTAGATTTCAATATGTTTTCCTTTTGAATTTTTTGGGTTAGCTTGTCAGTACACACACTCCATGTTAGCCACCCGCTTAGGGATCGATGCCAAGACCTCAAGTGTTGAAATGAGGTATCTCTACTCAGTCTGCCAGTTGAGCTATATATGGATCTGGGTGTTAGTTATTGCAGCCTAATACATATGCAACATTTGCCTATTGCACTAACTTTCATGCATGAAGATCTGCCAAGGCAATCTGCTCGTCTGTTATACATGATAATTTAGAGTAATGACACCATGCTCTTAGAGCACTAAAGTTATAGTGTTCCTAGTTGCATTGGGACACTTAGGGGCATTTAAATGGAGTTAAATGGTATTTGAGGTGTGTTTGGATGGAAGTAAATGTACGGAAATGAAATGGAAGTAATTGCGAATGTAAATGAAATCCAATCTTATGCAGAGGATTTGGAAGTAAATGGGATGAAATGCATTTTGAGCTCTCCAAGAGAGTCGCACAGGTAAACAAAGGTGGTGCCATGCACATATCCGCCATACACATGGCATGCTAGTGATACTCCGAAATAATTCAATTATCTTCTACATCACCAAAATCACACCAATGGTATAATCCAAATCATCCAAAGATTAGCTATTTAAATCAACAGTTAAAAAGCATTGGTAAGTTGTTTGTTTGTGATCCTTACGTTTGTAGCCCACCCGATGTTCAAAATTTTCTAATTTTTACTAAATTATATATTGTAGTGGGTTTATTACAATTAATTTATTAAATATTACATATGTACACTAATTTGGTATACTAAAGTTAAGTTGAAATATCACTTATGTTCTTGTGGATATTGAAAAATTTCAATACATTCCAATTCCTCCTACCTACACAAAATATTTGAATTTTGAATGTATTTCATTTACTCTGATCTAAATACAACTATGCGAGCCATTTACTCCCAGTTCATTTACTTCCAATTGTATTTCCCATTTACCTCCATTAACCAGCTCCCAATTGATTGACAATCCAATACATTGGTCTAGACTGCTAAATAGGACCATAATACACTACACTAATCTGATAAATATTAACCACTTGATCAATGGCCTGATATATGGACGATCAAGATCAGTTTAAACAAAAATAAGTCTAAGCAACAGTTTGATCCATCTATTTGTTAGGGAGCATCATGGATTGTTTATGATTCTAAAGAATCACTTTCATTAGGCAATGGTAACCATCCCATCCATGGCTTAGGAAAAAGGGTGGCTAAAGAAAATAAGGCCAAATCAAAGATGGATTGGATCATCTGATCAGTGTGATTTGTTTTTTTGCGTGGTACCCTATAAAATGTATAGAACTAAATGAATGGTTCAGATCGACTAATTGTATAGTTCACGTGATCTGATCCAAGCAGGAGTACTATAACCTAGAGTCCTTTGAGAGCACTAGAACGTTTAACAATGTATGCTATATCATATGCAACATAGGGTCAGGTTTGGGTTGGGTGAAGTGCCCAAGGTCTCAACCCAAGCCCACCTATTAAAAGCCCAACTGATGATGAACAAATAACCTTTTCTGGGTGGCCCTATGGGCCCAGATTGTCCAACTAATGGCTGTCTAATGATAACCAATTGGATGGTCAGGATTCTCCAACTGGTGCATTTTTCCTGGTCCGCGGCATCACAATGATCAGGTCTACAAATGGATGGTTTGGATGGTGGATGGATGAAATTTCTAGGGCTGTCCATTGTCAGGATGGCTCGTTGGGTTGCACCAACAAGAACCTTTTTAGGTGGTTTTGGGTTCCTTTTAAGGCCCATCTGCAGGCTAAACATGATGGGTCAAGGCTTTCATTTATGATAATTTCCTTTTTGTGGTCCACTTGTATCCTAAATCAGGAGCCTTTTCTATTTTTCATGGGCCGTGCATGGGGTCCAATTTTCAGGTCTGGGGTCTTTTGGCCAATTTTCACAGCCCTTCAGATGTCAGATGATCTGTACCGTCCATTCAGTGGGTGAGAAGTATCATTATAAAGATGTAGGCTCATAAACAGCCCCATGAAAATAAATGGGCTGAGGCTAAAGCTCAACTGCACAGCTCTTCTTTTGATCTCTGGTCCAAATGAAGGTCCGTAGCCAAAATATCTCTTTATGGGCTGGGCCCATTCAGGCCCGTTCTAAAAGTCACATCGATCAAATGATCCTGACCATTCAATCAAAGGATTTCGTACTATTTGTCCTTAATCTTCCATTTGCAAGTGTTAAAATCATTCGATCAATTTGATCTATTGATGGCTGTGCATTTAAGGTGGGCCCATAGGATGGACGCCTTGGATTATGGTACCCGTTTACAATACGTTTGTCTACAAAACTTATTTAATTAGGGCTAAAAGTCGGGCAGGTTGGGTTGGGTTGATGCTCAACCCTAGCTCAACCTAGAGTTCCCATACCTCAACCTTAATCCATCCCAATCCAACCCCGGGTTGGGAATTCTCAGCCCAGGCCTAACCTAAGTGGGCTTGATCGGGTTGGTCGGACAGATTCAATACATGTCTTATTTTTTGCACCTGTAATTTTACTGTTTAAAAGCCATGTTGTGTAGAACCCAATCTATTTAGAAGAGAGAAATCCGTGATATCTTGTTAACTTGAGTCATCGGAAATGGCCTGGACCATTGAGACCGTCCAGTGCCTTCAACACAAACGATCCGCACTCAATTATAATTTATAAGAAACTTATATATTCGGGTTTGGGTTTGGTCAGACAATCCGAGACCTCAACCTGAGCCCAACTCAAGTTTTATAAGGTTCATGTTTATATAGCCCAAGCTCAAAACCAAACCCGATACATCCTGCCCGAACCCAACCTAATGTCCGGTCGGTTGGGTTGAACCCGCCCGGCTTTCAGCCCTACATTTAATCCATATTACGGTCAGAGGTGGGTTTTTGAACGGGAAAAAGGAATCGTAAGGGACCATTTCTTGTGTATCACCGTACTCTATGTGGACCGTTCTTTAAGTGGGTCCAACATCACCGTACTCTATGTGGACCGTTCTTTAAGTGGGCCCAACATGGGCGAACTTCCTTAAGTTGGACTGACACAAGTAACACTTTTCTTTGATACAAGGATGAAAAGGATACATAATTAATGCATGTATATTCGCAGCACATACCAACGGAAGATCTCGGACGCTCATCAAGTTGGACAGGAAAAAAAAGGTACATCTGACCCACCGGATGAATGGGCCAGCTTGATGTTTAGGTGAATGCATCTTCACAGGTTTTTCCACCTGATGAATGGCATGGATCTGACACGTTTCTGCCAGGGTGGCACGTGTGCTACGAATATACAGGCCCTGAATCGAGTCCGAACACGCCTAGTCAAGCTGGGTCGACTCGGATGATCCATGTTAGACTCGTTAAGTCTTAAAACCATGTTTTTATACCCGACCCATCCTTTTCTAACCATGGGACCCATTACAAGTGGGCCATGATGAAAAAACTACTGACCGGCCAACCCAAACCTCTGATCAGTGGCCATTAAATGGACGGCTGAAAACAGTCAATGGCACGAATTCAAAGGGAACAACCACTGGGATTATGATCAAGGGTCCCACTAGTGACGATGATCACGGCATCTATGTCCGTCGATCAAGTCCGTTCAAATTGTGGATGAGACCATTACATTGATGGGAAATCTTAAAGCATATGGTTTTGCACATTCATACAACAGCTACCAATTTGGATGGCTAGGATCAACGGATTAGTGTAGTTTTTGGGCCATGCTCCATCTACAACTGTGGCAAAATTTTCAACGGTCTAGATTTATGTAAATTTATGTAGGCTGTTAGTGGATACGTCAGCACTGATTAACCAACGGTGCGGGACCAACATGAAGTTGCCAACCTTGGACGACTGTTGGACGTCCGATCCATGTATTAGGTGGGACCCACAAGTGGGGCCCATGGTTAAGATCGAAACTGTTGAAATGAAAATGGTGGGGCCCTCTCTGGATGGGCCATGCATCAGAAAATTAAACGGTCTGAAACGTCCTCACCCTTCTATTGAAGGTCAGAAAACAGACGGTTAAGATTGAAAAGACAGGCGAACTTTGGTGCATGGAATGTTTGCAGTGCAATGAGATCCATCACATCAACGGTTTAGATCAACGTACCATAGGCCCCACATGGACTAACTCAACGGTCAAAATGTAACCATCGATTGTGTATGCGGCGGTGATGATGTGTTTGGGCAATCCAGTCCGTTCACGTGACACATCTCACTAGGACCAAAAGGACACGCAAAAAATCAGGCCATTTCAAAACGTATATGGGCCCAGCGCAATCAACGGTGGGAATCCTCTCCCAACTATTTTCCTATGGGATCATTTCAATCAATGGCTGTCATTGGCTGGGCCCATTCCAAAATGCACTGATGGAGTGATGACAAGGCCTGTTCCAAATGTCGCATCGATCAAATGATCCTGACCGTCCAATAGAAGGACTTTGGACTATTCGTTCTTAACCATCAATTTCTGGTCCGAGTATGCAGTTAGGATCTTTTGATCAATTTGATCTATTGATGGGTGTCCATCTAAGGTGGGCCTCATTGGTTGGACGGCTTGGATCATTACATTCCTCTGCAACATTTGTCTACAAAATGCATTTTAGCCATATTCCTTTGGGAACTTTTCTTTGCACTGGGTAACATGGTAGATAGGGACCTCTCTCGTCGTGCGTCATCGTCACGTGCCAATCACCATGCTCTGACGATCTGGACCATTCTTTCAGTGGGCTTAACATGGACAAACTTCCACCCGGAGAATTAGGGTCATGGTCTTTTGGTCCCTCCCTTCTTATATATTGACAAAAATAAAGTAAGGTAATTTGAGGACTACACACAACCATACACGCTCATGGGCTAACACTAATGCTATCCCTCAAGCTAAAGCATAAATATTAATCTGGGTTAGGTTCCATATAAATTAAAAAAGATGAAAACCTAATACATTTTTAATAAATGCATCGGCTAATTGATCCTTACATGATTGGTGAGGACATAAATAACTTATTTACCAACTTCTCGCAAGTGACAATCCATGATGTTTTGTGCTATTACAAAAGATGCCGCTTGCAGTAATATGAATGACAACTTAATTATCACAAGAGAGTAGAATAGTAAAGTAGCAGAGAGCCGAAGATTTGACAGGAGCAAGCAGTGTAAAAGAACCTCAAATGGGTTATGTACTATGAATTGATGTTCAACGCTTACATATGAATGAAGAAGAACGGACTGTTTCTTACTTTTCTATAGTATCATATCATAATTGAGAAATGTGCAAAAACTAGTAGTGGAGCGGTAATTGTCGAATGAGCATAGCTAATAGGAAAAAGTATGTGTAGCGTTGACAGTGGTATATATAATTCCTGGCATACCTACTTCTTTGAAGTATATAGATCTAAATACTAGGGGTGTACACCATCGGACCTAGATTGGTTAGCTCGCTCGACTTGACTGGAAAAAGCTTGATTTGACTTAGTTTCAAGCTGAGTTTGAGCTGAGTTTAAGCTGAATTTTGAGCTCGAATAAATTTCGAACTGAGTTCGACCTTGCTTGAGCTCGACTCGACTCGGATCGAACCCAACTAGAATCGAACTGGGATCGAACCAGTTCGGTGACCCATTTACTTTTTTTTTTCTTTTTCTTTTTCTTTTGTTAGCTTGTTAGTACACCCACTATCAATTCAAACTCCACTGTTAGCCACCCCCACTAGGGAATCGATGCCAAGACCTCAGTGTTGAAACGAGGTATCTTTCACTCAGTCTACCACTTAGATTGAACCAGTTTGGTGACTCGGTTACTTTGATGTTGGTGTTGCTCACCAAGTGTTTGATGAAATGACTCAACGAAATGTGACTGGTGGCAAGGAAGGTTTGTATGTGAAACAAATACCATTTTTTTCTTGATTTTTATGTTGCTTAGAAGGTGTTTGATGAAATACCTGTAAAATCACTGCTATTGTTTTACATACAGTGAGATTTTGAAAGTACAGTCCATAGGTTTGTAAAAATGTTACACAGGCGAACTCAGCTCGAATCGGCCCGATCTGCTGACCGCACCGAACCGAGCTGGCCAATCAGGCTCGAGGACTGAGCCGAGCTGAGTTTGAGTTGGGGTCAGCTAGTGGTCGAGCCGGGTCGAGTTGGCCTCAGCTCCACTCGGTTCGACTTAGTATACATCCCTACTAAATATTTTGATGGTGTTATCAAACTATGTTTTAACATAATTAATGAAATATTTTTTAATACAAGGCACATTTGCTTGACTTTTTATATAAAACGAACCAGTAAACTCTAAATAATAATTTCTAACTGAAAGAAGGTAAAGCTAATCAAACAATAATATAATGGGAACTGCTACTTAAACATTTAAATCTATCAAAACAAATTATCCACAGGCATAATTCACTAGGTAAATATAAATTAGGAGTATCTTTATAAAATTGATAGGTCTTACACTTAATGTGGATATAAACTATAAAGTGTACTAACCAACACATGACTAAGAAGATAATATCATAAATAAAAACCCTCATCTTTATTCACACCAAATGTTGCAACATAGAAATGAACTATCACAAATGGCAAGAAGTTTTAACCTGGTGGGGTTATGCCCAAAAATCCAATGCTATATTTCCTTTGGACCTTGATTATATATGATTCATTCATTTATTAGCCTAGTTAATGTGTGTAGAACATGTCTATTTATATGGTTTTGAGAGAGATTCTTATGATTGTTCTTGGATACTTAAGATTGGACACGACAGTTGTTAGCCAATTGAGAGTTGTGATCTATGAATCTCCTTGCCCTGGCCATGATCATGTAGATCTTAGGAAAAACATGCAACAATTAAGGAAATCGGTCATCTTGTGCTCTAACATCGTGTTCGACTTGGTACAAAGATGCATTAGCCCCACCTCACACACGTGTGTGAGTGTATGTACCATGGATGGCACATTGGTGGAACTTTTTGTCACTAACATTGGTAGGATCGTAGGCAAGTATCTAACTAAGTATATGTGATATAGGTCCTCAGTGGTCCACCTTACACAGGAGTGAGTGTGCCTTAGATGTAGGATCCTAGTTTGGATATTTGGATAATTATATTGGTCCATCAAAATTCAAGTTAATAGTCTAGTGGCTCATTAGCCTAGACTATTTTATTTTATTTTATTTTTTTTAACACACGCACACACACCACCACACACTCACGCCATAGTGGGATTTCACCACCCATGGGTACTCGAACCCTTGACCAGGTGTTGAAACTCCTAAGAGTCTACCACTGGGGCAAGAGCAAGGACCCCATTAGCCTATACTATGATTATGTGATTAAGGACATGATGGTGTGTGATAGTTTTGGTTCTTGATTGGACAACTTTAGCTTACTTTATGAGATTTTTTAAAAATCACTAAAAGTGGGTGATACTGAGTACGTCTACTAGAGTTTATACGGGACTAATTTAGGGCTAAATCTGATTAAATCAGAGACTTATCAAGTAATTTTAATGTTAGGCCTAATACTTGGAAGGTTTTAATCGATTTTAAAAAGTTTTCAACTGTTAAAGTTTTATTTTAACTATTAAAACTATTTTGATTGTACCTAATGATGAGCTGATAGTCAATATCTAATGGTCCACTACTTGATCAATATGTGATATAAGTCTATAGTATTAGGATGAGATCATTGGTATATGTGCATGTGTGAAGCAGATTAACCAGCATAGCACATTTGGTTACGGTAGCTTCTCCTACCCAAAATCATATATGGTACGTAGAATAACTCATTCCAATTAGTGAGATATGCTTGTTTTAAGGTTCTGACAGTCTGGAACACTTCCACCTCCAATCGGGCCTTCTCTAGTCCATCTTAGCTATGGAATTGTCCCCGACCTGCTCGACATCAACCTACCTGATGAATGGCCTGGATTTAGCGCATGCAGCCTTGGTTGTCATGTGGGTTGAGGATCACCTCTTCAATCTACATCCCCACACAAGTTGCCATTATATAAGATTTTGTTAGGAAAAATAGTCACTTAGGCTAGGATGGTCCATCACCATCTTTCCAAACATCGCTATCCACACAACCATACAAAAAGGCATGCATCCAAAGCTCAGTCACAAGGAATCTCTTGAAACCTAACCACAGATGGTCCCCCGAGTTGTACAACGTACAAGGTTTTCTTCAAGGTTTACAATTATGTATGGCCCACTAGCCAGACGATCGCATCTATCATAGATATGTGTACACGCTATAAACCACAGAAAGTCGACATACAAAGCAGTAGAGACAAATGGACGGTTGTGAAAAGGCCTAGCTTTGATATGATAGGTGACATACAGATATCTTGTAGGCACATGCCATCCAAATGAAATCTTGTTTTTCCTCCTCTTACACTGCATTTAGGAATGATGAGTAGACAAGTGGGCCACAAGCTTTGCTTGCTTGCCTTGTATTCACTTTGCTCATCTTTGAAAAAGGTCTCCTTTCATCATGGGTCGCATTTCTGTCATTTACTTGGCCATCTTAACATGTCATCATGCCTTTTTTCATGATGGAATAGAGAGTGTCCCTCTTTAAATGGGTAACGGATTAGGTGTTACCTGGTAACAATTTAGTGTTACCCTTACCATGGGGCCCACCTTGATGATGTGTTGTATATCCACACCGTTCATTCATTTTTTAAGCACATTTTAGGACGTGGTCTGAAAAATTAAGTAGATCCAAATCTGGAATGGGGATGGGCGTGATGAGGTCGATCACCATCTTCCTCATGGATAACTACCCCAAATCCATAGAGCTTTTCTGGAATCCTCACAAGAATCCTTTAAATAGTGATAGCAAACCTAGGAAGAAGTTTCATAATCAAACTCCAACTCAAACTCCCTAAAAAACATGACTTATTATAAGTAGTAAACTTACTTTTTATAGTCGGTCATGATTTCTATTTGACTTCATGATTTTTGGCCAAAATTAGTAAGTGTCCAATTTGGCCTAACTACGTTGTTGTCTTAATTTTCTAAGCCCTTTTTTAGGTTGGGCATGACTCCTAAAGCTTGCTATAAATAGTAAAAACAAAATTAAAATAGACTTCCGATACTCAATTTGATGGATTCTCACAACTAGTGTAGGCAACTCAGCATAGCAATGGTGAAATCCCACGGCGTGCGTGTGT
The DNA here is from genome assembly GCF_029962835.1 of Magnolia sinica. Classification (NCBI taxonomy): domain Eukaryota; kingdom Viridiplantae; phylum Streptophyta; class Magnoliopsida; order Magnoliales; family Magnoliaceae; genus Magnolia; species Magnolia sinica. The sequence continues at coordinate 20,133,827 of NC_080586.1, forward strand.
GAGGTGTGTGTGCGTGTGTAAGCGTGTGTGTGGGGTGCCTGTGCGTGTGTAAAATAAAAATAAAAATAAAATAAAAAAACCCAGCATAGCAGGTTGGGTGGCTAAATTAGCTTCTCTTATCCCAAAATTATATATGGCACGTCAAATAACTTATTCTGGTTTGCAAGATATGCATATTTTAGGGTTCTGACCATCCTAATCACTTCCACCTCTGATCGGGCCTATTCTGGTCCATTTTGGATATGAAAGTGGTCACGCTGCATCAAAATCTCTAGTAGACAACACCACAAAAATAGTAGTGATTGAATGCCCACCGTTAAAAAATTCTCAAGGACCACTAGAAGTAGATAAGTAATGTTTATTTGTCATCCAACCTGTTGATAAGGTTAACCAGACACGGGTGAAACGAAAATACAAAGATCAGCTTAATCTAAAACTTTTGTAGCCTACAAAAAGCTTTTAATTATCATTTATCACTTTTCTAGTTGTATGGTCCACTGGAGATTTGAATCTTCTTAATTTTTGAAATAACCTTCTAAAATGAGCCGAAAAAAATAGGATGGGTGGTGTGGATACACAACACATTCATCAAGGTAGGCCCCGCATGGAAGGGTAACGTTAGTAAGGTGTTACCCAGGTAACACCTAATCTTAGAGGGTATTCGGGTCCACCCAATTTATATGGGCTTAGGTCCAATATTCCATAATAGTTTTGAAATTGGGTTGAGTGGGAGATAAATGTCCAACATCTTGGACCTGTTGAAATTGGGTCGGGTTGAGTGATCCAATTTTAGACATAGGTTGAAAAAATCATTTCCATCCGTGGTGATTCAGGTGGACCTCTTGATTGAAAATAGCAAAGTGCCGCACTCGCCCTTCAAACTATTTTCCTTGATGTAGCTCACCTAAATTACTAATAGGCCTAATTTTTGGGGACCATAACTAAATTTTTGTATCTCATCTAATGGTGTGAGTGAATTTCATATAATTATTATGGTAGGCCTTGTAAACTATCAATGGTGTACGTCTCGCTCCCAACTATTTCCTTTTGTGTGGTACTCCCAAATCACAAGTTCTCATGAGTTTTGGGCCCTAGGCCTAACTTGAGCATGGAGTGGAGTTCACTTACAGGCGATCGTGGGCCCACCTGAACGGGTTACGTGGTCTGCTGCTTGGGAGACCACTATATGTGTGTATAAATCTATGAGAGAGTGAGGTAGAGCAGAGTGAAGCTTGGTAAGCCACAGGCTTGTAAGAGAGCCTATTTATGCACCACACAAGTGTCAAAGAGGCATGTGTGTGCAATCTAAACCATCCATTGAGTGGTGCCCACTATATAAATGTGCCACAAAGATCTAACTGGAAACCATGTTCCAAAGACCCGATGGATATCCAAACTCAAACAGATATGGGTCTTCGGTCCTACAAAACAGCAATCATACATATGACCAAGCCAGAGATGGGAGAAAAGGAGGTACACATGCAATTGGAATAATCACATTTTATTGATCCTAATATCTAGGATTGATAAGATTGGACCATATCAAAAGGCAATTGGGATTTCTATGGACCTAATCCAACGGCTTTAATATGCAGCCCAAGCATGGCTCATGTTGAGTTAGATGGCCCTATGTGATAACATGTAGCTTATCTATTTTTTGTTTCCCGATTGTGGGGCTTGTTCGGAATACACACACACACGACTTATGGAAGTAAAACATTTAATTTCTTAAATTAGTTTTGTAAGCACCATTTCAAAATAACTTAACAAGTTAAAGTCGCAATAATGAGTTAAAAAACCTAGCTTTTTAACTTTTTAACTTTTCTATTTCCTTTTTCTCTTTCATCTCTTGATGGATGACCCATATCAAGATGGGCCCCTATATTTTTTTAGCACACACACCTACACCTCACACATTGATGCAGGGATGAACATGATGAGGGTGATCACCGTCTTCCTCATGGATAACTACTCTGAATCCACGGAGCTTCTCTAGACTCTTCACAGGGACTTCTCAAATCCACGAGGAAAAGAAATAGAAATAATTCTAAAATATTTGATTAAAATAAATTTGTTGATGATTGATAAATGAGTCTACAACTTTAAATAGGGATACCGAGACTTGGAAGAAGTTTAGGAATTAAACTATAACTAAAATTCGTAACTTACTATAAATAGCAAATTTTTTATTTATAATAAGTGCCATATGTGGCTTAACCACGATGTTCTCTCAATTTTTCTAAACACTTTTCACATTAGACACAACTCATAAATCCCAACAAATAAAGAGTTACAAACAAACCAAAACTTACTAAAAACAATAAAAATGGAAATAAACACAATGGATGATTCACATTGAAGATAAGGTCAAGGTGGGCCCAATATAATGAGACAATCCACATCAAAGGTTGGCCATACATGATGGAAAATTGATATTAAGAATATACTTAAGAACAATAAGATATAAGTTCTTATGTGATGTCGGAATCCAAATATACTTTCTTACTTTTTAGTTGAGATCAAGTATGATGGCAGAAATTAAAATAAACTACTTGATCTGAGTAGCTTATGTAAAGTAGCTTATCATCAAAACAAGCCCTTAATTTCTTTATCAACATATGAATCCATCATGTAAGGAAGCTTATCATCAAACAATCCCTTAATTTCTGTAGGAGATGCTCATGTCCAGTTGGTTGTGTGTCTAATTTACCATTTAAGCAGTAGATAAATTTCAACCTATCGCGCATGCATGTGTGGCATGCATCATATCGTAAAGGTTGGCCCCACTGTGAGAATTGTTTGATGCAAAAATCAGCCGCATTTGCTTATAAGGTGGTCCACACCTTTATACACACACACACACACACACACACACACACACACACACACACACACACACACACACACCCCATATCAATAGCAATGCATTATTTTATGTGGTGTGACCCAACTGATGAGTGAATGGGACTGAATTTTACACTAAGAAATGATCATCATGGTTCAACCAACCTACTGGATTAGGCAGACTGCATGTTGGATGGTAACCTATGGTTCAACTATTGTATCCAAACAGTCCCTGAGTCTGGTAATGTTGTTTTTTGAGTCTCAAATCATTCAGAAACAGGGTATGCTGATTACATCGACAGACCATTCGATGCCATTAAGCACCATTCGATGTCATTGAACAGTGCTCGATTCCATCGATAATTTTCATATTTTCTTTAGTTGGTCGCTGGACTAACTGGGTACTTTTTCAATGCCATCGAGGATGGTTCGATGACATCAAAGATCAGTTCGATGCTATCAAAGATTGCTTGATGCAATCGAAGGAGATCCAATTTTCATGTCTTGTCTCTGGACTGATTAGGTATTAGTTTGATGTCATCAACATGGCTTCGATGTCATGGATGGGTAAGTTTCGATGACATCAAAGTGTGTTCGATGACATCGATCGGATCTGCACAGATTTTTGTAGAGTTGCAATTTTGCAGGATTTGTTTCCTATTTCGATTGTGATTCTTCCAAAGGATTGTGATGTATTCAAAGCTTTCTAATTCGTTTTAGGGTTTCAAGGGTTTAGCTTAGGTTGATTCAAGGTTGTTCAGATCGGTTAATCTCTCTACTCTTGTAATTTTCTGCTTTCATAGTTATATTTGTCGCTTTGTGCCGTGATTTTTTCTCACATGGGTTTTTCCACATTAAGATTCGAAGTGTTTGTGTTGTGCTTGCTTAGTGTGATTGGATTATTTCACTCAATTCATTTATGTGTGCTTCCGCGGTCCCCCGACGGGTAACACATTCTTATATGTACCCCGATTCATAGGTATTTGGTGCACTCCATGACCGTTAGGCGATCATGGCCACTATGGTTTATAAAACCTTAGAGGCTATTTGATTTTTCATTTCCTCTATAAATAATACGTGTAAATAGCTCATTATTAGTTTGAAAGTAAATGTGTATTTCCGTGGTGAAAAATGGTGTGGAAAGAGTTGACTTAATGTGTGGCCCATCTATTTTACCGAAATACCTTAGGACATTGACCCAAAAATGAGGCAGATCCAAAGATCAAGTGGCCTACACCATAGGAAGCAGTGGTCAAAGCATACCTAAAGCTCAAGTGACATACCACTTTGTTTCCTTCCTAGGGCCTACACTTATGTTTATTTGTCACCTAATATGTTCACGAGGTCACACAAACATATATAAGGGAGAAAACACAAACATCAACTTGGTATAAAACTATTGTGCCCCCGGGAAGTTTTTAATGGTAGGCATTCAATTCCTACTCTTGTGGCATGGTCCAATTGAGCTTTGGATTTGCCTCATTTTTGGGCTCTTGCCCTAAAGTCAGCTAGCATAAGGAATGGACACATGCACAATGGGCCCCACTTTTTTCACACCCTTCCTTGATTTAAGGGTTCAAAAAGCAGATTGTCAACCTTAGCAATGAGAATGGTGTCGTAAATAATTATTACCTAGTTCCGAGTATTTTTAGAGGTGAATTTAAAAAAATTAAAAAATAATAATAATTATTGGGGAGAATTTAATGATTTAGTGGACTTAATCCCCTTTACCTAGTGGGTTGGCTCTAATTTTTTTTTCTTTATGACTTGGGTATGAGCTTTCTCTAAATTAGGATGTGGGTGCTTTCTCTCCTCCCCGAGAGTGTTGGTTCGTTCCTTGGCTCAGGTTGTGGGCTTCTTTTTTTTTTCTCATTATTTTAGAGTGTATGCTCTTTTTTATATAAAAAATAATTATTATTATTATAATAAATAAATGCAATGTAGCACTACAATGTACATGGTAAGATGGCCATTGAATTAAGTTGATGCTAATCTCAAGTGGCCCATTGAATATTGGAAGTCCATTGTAAATAGGACTTTCCAATTCAAGTCCTTTAAAAGCACAAGCAAGGCACATGTATATGTTATGAGTTATGCCTACTGCTTATAGCATATATGGGTTTGTTGCTATTTATAGTCACGTGGTAGTCTATTAGTGCCACGGTCTTTTGTTTGTGATGTTTTCTATACCTGAAGTATCATACTTTCTGTTCCGTTAGCTTCCGCGGTCCTTCAGGTCAAATTCCGGCAACCTTCGCACCGTATTCGGTATTTGCGCACGATCCTAAGCCAGGTCCCGCGCACCGACGTCGGCTTGGTCCGAAAGTTATATCATAGCGACCGCGTCGTCGCCGCGGTTCCAACGCCGTGACTTGCGCACCGAACCGATACCCAGGTAAGAAGATGCCGATCAGCGTTTATTCCGAAGAAACACCGCGCGTTGCGGATTTCGAGGGAATCTCTACTATTAGTCCCATCAATCAACCATTAAAGCATCCCATACCTCAAGTACAACAACCCATCACCACCTTTTACAAAAGTCCACCATTCTTTCCACCTCACCACTCCTCTTTTCCAAATTTCAACAACAACCATACCTCTTTTTACCATTTTCAACCCAAACCATCCCCCATCACTCCATCACCCATCTCCTTCTCTCTCTCTCTCTCTCTCTCTCTCTCTCTCTCTCTCTCTCCCTTTACAACTATCTCTCTTATTCATTTTTTTAAAAATCCAATCCAAGAGAGAGCACCATACGTATGAGACCCTCTCCCATTCTCTCCCAAGTTTCAAGTGTGGCCCATCTCCTACCCCTTGATCTCTCATCTCAACCATCCATTTCCCATCTTCCTCCATCAAAGGGTAGCACAAGGAGCTAAGGAAGCCAAGGGAGCAAGAAGATCAAGTGGTGGGTGTCTTGATAGGGTAGATTTTCATATTTTTAAGATGGACCAAGTGAGGCCAACCGATCAATGGTTTGGATCTCACTTTGGACCCTAAGATGTGGCCGATGGCCCACTTGGATCATCATGATCATTCCATGATGGGGCCATTCTCCATGGACCCCATCATGATGTTTATTTCCTTATATGTTTAGGGTCATTTAGACAGTTTAATTTGGTGGAGAAGGGATCTCCACCGTTGGATTTAATTTTTAATGGGCCACATAAAATGGGACCCACTTGATGTATGATTTAGTGCAAGGGAGGGCCCATAGTGCGGGGTCCCTCCATCACACGGTCTCACTCTCTATCTCTCTCCCTTTTTATTTTTAATTGTTTTATTTTTATTTTTATTTTTATTTTTATGAGGTTATGTGTGGCCCACTTGAATGGACCCCACCATAGGGTATGTATTCCATCCAACTCACCTACGAGTGGGGCCCACCTTGTGTGTAGTATACACACCATCCTCCATGAGGTGGCCCACATAAGCAAGGCCCACCTCTAGTATATTTGGAGAGAGTCCAGCGTCCAGGGACGCTGGACGTTTCATGGAAAAGGTAAAAGAAAAAAATATAATTGCTTGGTTTGGGGATGGCCCACTGGTGTAGGCTCCACCTTGATGTATGTATTAAATCCATGCCGTCCATTCCTTTCCCAAATCTGTTTTAGGCGTTGAGCCAAAAGATGGGGTTAATCAGACCTTCGGGCGGGCCATACCATACCAAATGGCGGTTTTCACCATTGAAACCTTCCCTAATTTCCTGTACGCCAAAACATGTCCGATATTGGACTTGAACTGCTCGTGGTGAGCCATGGGAGAGCACTGGACGGAGTGGATTCGCTGGATATGGACCCCACCTGCAAAATCCATCAAAAAACAGAAATAAAAAAAAATAAATAACAGCAGCAGCTGTTGCTGCTGCTGCTGCCTGCGCATTGCAGCGGGCGGACGGCCTGGCCGCCGTACAGCCACCCACGGCTGCAGCCGTGGGCCCCACGTTGATGTTTATATGTCATCTAGTCCGCTCATCAGGTGGCCCACTCTCTGAAGTGGGCCCATCTCAAAAATCAGCCTGCTCCAAGACTCAGGTGGCCCACATCGTGTGAAACAGTGAAATTGAACATTTACCTTTGAAACCCTTTTTGGGCCCACAGAAGTTTTGGATCAGGGTGAAAATTATTTTCACCCTTCATCTAGGTCTGCTGGACCTTATCAACGGTCCGGATGGGATATAAACACTATGGTGGGCCCCACATGGAGCCCACATTGATGTATGTGCTTCATTCCCACCGTCCGCCTGGACGGTGGACGTGGACCACTGTGACGTGTGTGGGCCCACTGTGATGAGTGTGTGGGCCCACTGTGATGTGTGTGCGTGTGTGTATATATATATATATATATATATAAATATATATATATATATATATATATATATAATATTATATTTCATATAATATTATATACATGTATTATGTATATATATTATATACTATATACATATTATATACTATATTATATGTATATTTTTTTTTTACTAATGTTGAGGCCCGTGATTGAGGCCCACCTCAGTACTTGTGACCCATGGTTGAGGCCCACTTTGATGTATATAAAAGGCCCATGGGTCGAGGCCCATTCAATGTATTAGAGGCCCATGGGTCGAGGCCATTTAATGTATTAGGGGCCCATGGGTCGAGGCCCATTTGATGTAATGGGGCCAATAAGTTAAGGCCCATTTGATGTGCACATGGGGCCCAATTGGTGAGGCCCATTTGATACATATAAGGCCCAGGTGAGTAGACCCATTTGATGTATATATGGAGCCCAACTGTCGAGGCCCATTTGACACGTGTAAGGCCCAATAAGCTTAGGCCTATTTGATATGTTCTGAAGCCCCCGGGTTATAACCCATTGCAATGTACATAAGGCCCGTTGGTGTGGCCCACTTAATGAACATAAGGCCCATATGACTTGGCTAATTTGATGTATTTAAGGGCCCAATGGATGTACCTAAGGTCCATTGCAATGTGTGATCCCAAAATAACTTATGAAATGATATTTGTAGCAGTCGTGCCTTGGGAGCAATGTTGGTTTGACGTCCACATTGTAAGAGTAGTGTGGTTAAATGTCCGCATTACGACTTTCCCTTGGGCCCACTGATAGGCCCATATGTGTAACATGTAGGCCGTCTAGGCCCGTCTTCATTATGAGCATCATCCACCCCATATAACATATTTAATTCCATGATTCATGATCATATGCATCATACGTATGCTTGATATGAGAAATGACTGATCATAGCATAGCCTTCGGGCAGAGTGTTTAGGGACTCCCGCATAGGGGGTGTTGCCCTACATGAGCGCACGATACGCGCAGGATTGCTGCATGACTGAATAGTGTGATTCATGCATTCGCATTGTGTGGTATAGTTCGTACGCCCTAGCGACATCGGGCCGTGGCCTCCACAGACGTATCGTGGTTGGCGGGATTGGATACCGAAATACTGTTCTACATGGGGTGCGATAGATATCCCTGGGTGAAAGTCCCTAAACCCTTATGGTACCAGGAGGTTGCTCCAACGTCTAGACCGAGTGGATGCATGAGCGCTGATTGCCGATTACCAGACGGTTGCGTTTTCCACTGTGTCGTGGTCGGTTGGAAGGGGGTGCGGCCTTACCCGCCCGAGAGTAGGGGGCAATGCTAGGCTGAGTCTGACCAGCTCGAGGAATGGGTCCGCTATTGACGAGCCGAGCCCGATATTGGCAGGCGGATAGTGAGGTCTTTTCCACTCACCTTATTGCGCGCGATGGGGCGGCAATCTGGCTTGGAGTGTACTAGACCCCGGTGATATTCCAGATTTGAGCCGTATTGAATGTGGACTTAGATGAGGATTTGTATGCTTGACTTGCATTTTGCATAGCCTTGGTATGGCCGACATCATTCTTTGCACCGCATGGCCTTGGTACGGCTAATGGGATTCCTAGCATTCATCAGCATGTTCCGCATTACTCTGATACTGCATGACTACATTATCACCTTGAGCATACACTTTCACCACCCTCTAAGCTTTCTATAAGCTTATGCACGACCGTTGCGTGCAGGTGACATTGGATCGCAGCGCTGAGGCTTGGACGCGTGGCTGATCTTCTTTTGGAGTTTTGGTCTATATTCATTGTATTTCCCTTATGCTCATTGTACTTGTAAAGTTTTTGATTATAGTGGAAATGTGATGGAGTTTTTGGTCGTTGTTTGTGGGTTATGCCTTTGGTTATGCTTATTACGAATCAAACGAGTTAAAAAAATCCTCCTTGTAGCATCCCGGGATCGGAACTTGCGAATGGGCGCCGGGAGCCGAGAATGGGGTTCTACGGAGGTACGCGCCGATTCGGCGATCGGGAATTTTGTGAGCCCGGTTTCCGAGTTTGGGGCGTGATGGTTTTTATCGAGCATAACTCGGGAATAACCAAAAACAACATTACATGTCTGCTATGAATGATTTAAGTCCTAAGTTCGAGTAGCCTAGCGATCCTTTATTACCGACCTTTAACGAGCGTGCCTTCGAGAGTTTTCAAAGTTGATAGGCACCTTTGCTCTTTCCTGTAGGACATGGCGCGCAGGAGAGTGACCCGATCGACTCCCGCTCTACCACCTGCGGCTCCCGCATTACCACCTACGATCCACTGCTCCTCCACCCGAGATCCCTCTGCGCCGCCGAGGATGTCACCCAACCAGGGATTCATGCTGCCCAGGCTATGGGTGCAGCTCCTCCACCGGAGACCAGTGTGGAGCCGACCGTATCTCGTGAGTGCTTCCCGCATTCAGAGATCTGCAGCCTACGGCCGCACTTGAGCGGCGAGCCCCTCGTTTCTCCAAGACAGCAGAGCGAGAGCGCTCGAGTGCCCTCCTTCGAGAGTTTCGACGCCTTGATCCTCCGCATTTCCAGGGTGAGCCAGACCCGACCGTAGCTGAGAGGTGGCGCGCCGATGTAGAGAAGATATTTGAGACGATGGGATGTGCGACTGAGCGGCGAGTCCGATTAGCCGCATTTCTTCTCCATGGTGAGGCTGAGCACTGGTGGATGTCAGTCTCTCGAGCAGCGGGCACTGATTTTGTTTGGACTTGGGAGGATTTTGTGGATCGGTTTGACCGACAGTATTTTCCCGATCACACGTCAGTGAGCGTTGGAGTTTGAGGCCTTGGTGCAGGGCGATATGACAGTGGCTCAGTATGCTGCTCGTTTTGTAGCACTGTCCAGATTTGCACCTTATTTAGTGGATGATGAGGAGCGGAGAGCCCGCCGATTCGAGGCCGGCTTACGTTACGGTCTTCGAGGCCGTGTTATTGGGCACGAGCTCCCTACCTTCGAGGAAGTGGTGCGGAAGGCCCAGATTTTTAAGGCCGAGTGGGACGGCTCTCGATCGATCGTGGTCGAGGAAGGGACCAGGAAGAGGCGAGCTCCTTCCGGTGATACCCAGCAGGTCGACCACCGCAGAGGCGCACGAGTCGCCCAGCCTTTCGAGCACCCGCAGCACCCCCACCTCCACCACCACCTCCGAGACAGTTCTCGGCACTTGTTTTAGGTGCGGTGCGACAGACACCGTATGTGGGAGTGTCCTCGTCCTCAGCAGCAGAGAGGTCCACGCAGCCTCCACCACCACAGCAGCAGCCCCCACAGCAGCAGCAGAGGCCCCCACAGCAGCCGCGACAGCCTCCACCACCGAGACCACCTCGGGCGGCATCGGCACCGGCCTCGAGGCCGCAGCGCAGAGGCGGCGGCATTTCGACCGCCTCGGGCAGCGGCAGCGGCACGTTCGAGGGGACAGGCACCTCCCACGCTCAGGCTCTATTCTATGCGGCCCAGCAGGATCCTGTCCTTCGGAGGAGTCGTGAGGGTATACTTCCGTATCTGCATGCATTGCACGTGTGTTGTTTGATTACGGTGCATCGCATTCTTTCGTGGCCGAGAGTTTGCCGATTGAATGGTTTACCGTTGGAGTCTGCTCATGAGGGGTTGACAGTCGACTCCCTTTGGGAAGACTGCAATGTTGGGCCGATTTTGCTTGTCTTGCCCCGTCGGTTGGGGATATGTTTTTACCTGCCGACCTGTTTGCTTTGCCTATGTCCGAGTTCGTGTCCTCGGCATGGATTGGCTTGCCGAGTATCACGCCATATTGGATTGCTCGCGAGGACAGATCACGTTTTGTATACGGCTTGCCGCAGTTCGATTCATTCTGAGCCCAGGTGAGCCGTTGTCTTGTTTGATGTCTTGTGCCTTAGAGGAACCCTTAGCGGTGGCATCGATCAGTTGCTTGTGGTTTACGATTTTCCCGATGTGTTTCAGGAGATTCCGGGATTACCGCCTCGTCGACTCACCGAGTTTCAGATTGATCTCGTGCCCGGTACTGCGCCTATTTCAAAGGCCCCATATCGTATGGCACCATTGGAGTTGCGGGAACTGCAGAAGCAGTTGGACGAGTTGCGCGAGTTGGGCTTTATCCGTCCGAGCAGTTCGCCGTGGGGAGCGCCGGTACTCTTCGTGAAGAAGAAGGATGGCTCGTTGAGGCTCTGCGTAGATTACCGCGAGCTCAACAAGGTCACGATCAAGAACAAGTACCCGCTCCCGAGGATTGATGATTTGTTCGATTAGCTGTAAGGTGCACAGTTCTTTTCGAATATTGACTTGCGTTCCGGTTATCATCAGATTTGGGTCCGAGAGGAGGACATTCCGAAGATAGCATTCAGGACGCGTTATGGTCATTTTGAGTTTCAGGTCATGTCCTTCGGACTGACCAATGCGCCAACAATGTTCATGCAATTGATGAACGAGGTCTTCCGTCCGTATCTCGATCGGTTTGTTGTAGTCTTCATCGACGACATTCGATTTATTCGAGGACTCGTGAGGAGCATGAGCGCATTTGGAGGTTACATTGCGAGACCCTCCGCGCACACCGGTTGTATGCGGCCGGAGAAGTGCGAGTTATGGTAGGAGGAGGTGAAGCTCCTCGGTCACGTGGTGACGAGGGAGGGTGTCATAATGGACCTCTCGAAGGTTAAGGCAGTGCGTCAGTGAGGCCATCCCACGAACGTGTCTGAGATCCGTAGTTTCCTTGGTTTGGTGGGCTACTATTGGCATTTCATTGAGGGCTTTTCTCTTATTAACTAGGTTGACTCAGAAGGGCACAGAGTTTGTTTGGAGTGACGCTGCGAGCGAGCATTTATGGAGTTAAAGGACCGTCGACGTCCGCTCTGTCCTCACTCTTCCCTCCGGGAGTGACGGATTTATTGTATTTACCGATGCCTCGCATATTGGTTTGGGTCTTTGTCCCCGATGCGCGACGGAGCTCGTAGCCTTCGCGTCTCGTCACTCAAGGTCCATGAGCTGAACTACCCCACGCATGATTCGAAGTTGGCTGCAGTTGTCTTCGTGCTGAAGGTGTGGAGATACTATCTTTATGGGGTTAGGTTTGAGCTCTTTTCGATCATAAGAGCTTGAAGTACCTCTTCTCTCAGTCTGAGTTGAATATGAGGCGGAGGCGCTGATGGAGCTTCTGAAGGACTATGACTTCGATCTCGGTACCACCCGGGTAAGGCAAACGTGGTGGCGGATGCCTTCAGCCTCAGCCACGAGGCTGGTGGCACACATGATGATTCGGGAGTGGCGGATGCTCGAGGATATAGCGAGTACGACTTTGAGTTTGGCTTGCAGTCTTATATTGTGCTTTATTGAGCTGTCGATTCAACCCTCTCTTGTCGCAAGGGTGATCGAGGCTCGGCGTCGACGAGTCGTTACAGGATTACCGAGCAGCGGCACTCGAGAGACAGATTGGCAGATTGTGCTGATGGTGGACTTCGCTTCCGAGGCCGATTATGTGTCCCGGAAATTCCCGAGCTACGCCGAGATCTTATGACCGAGGCACATCGATCGCGGTTTTCTATCCATCCTGGCTCGACAAAGATGTACCATGACATGAGGCGACGTATTTTTGGGCGGGGATGAAGCGCCGGATGCCGGCTTTGTGGCCGAGTGTGACACGTGCCGGCGTGTCAAGGCCGATCATCGGAGACCCCCTGTATTGCAGCCATTGAGTGTCCGATGTGGAAGTGGGAGCACGTGTCGGCGATTTCATTATGGGCTTGCCGATGACTCAGAGTCATGACGCCATCCGAGTTGTTGTGGATCGACCGACGAAGTCGGCACATTTTATTGCGATACGTGCGACTTGGCCTTTGACCGGCTTGCGAGATTATTCATTGAGGATATTGTGAGACCGCATGGCGTTCCAGTCTGATCATTTTCGACCGAGACCCGAAGTTCACGTCTCAGTTTTGGGGGAGCTTCCAGAGAGCGATGGGTTCGATTTGCGGCTCAGCACCGCGTACCATCCGCAGACCGATGGCCAGACCGAGAGGGTCAACCAGATCCTTGAGGATATGCTTCGGGCCTGCGCGATTGATTTTGGGGGTAACTGGGATGAGCATCTGCGATTGGCTGAGTTCGCATACAATAATAGCTATCAGGCGACCATCGGCATGGCTCCTTTCGAGGCACTATATGGCAGACCATGCAGATCACCGAGTTGTTGGACCGAGGTTGGAGAGCGTCGTCTCTTAGGTCCCGAGCTTGTGCAGGAGACATCAGAGGCTATTGATATCATCAGGCAGAGGATGCGCACAGCTCAGAGCCGGCAGAAGAGTTTTGCTGATCGTCGGCGTCGTCTCTTGGAGTTTGATGTAGGGGACCATGTGTATCTCAAGGTCTCGCCCATAAAGGGCGTAGTTCAATTTGGAGGGAAGGGCAAGCTTGCCCCGAGATTCATAAGACCTTTTGAGATCACTGGGCGCGTTGGCGCTGTGGCCTATCGGCTTGCCTTGCCATCTCAGTTGTCTGGCCTCCACAACGTTTTTCATGTGTCCATGTTGAGGAAGTGTGGGTTAGACATCGTTCCTGTTATCGATTGGCAGCCGTTAGAGGTTTGTGAGGACGCTTCCTATATTGAGCAGCCAGTCCGTATCCTTGATCGGAAGGAGCAGGTCCTCCGGACCAAGGTCATCCCTTTGGTGAAGGTTCAGTGGGGTCACCATTCTGTTGAGGAGGCTTCTTGGGAGCGTGAGGCTGAGATTCGAGAGCGTTATCCCCATCTTTTTGATGATTGATTGTGTTGCATGTTTTATGTTATCTCTGAGTTTATATATTGATGTTATGTTTCTTCTCCCTCTTGAATTCTGCCTAGTTGCGGTGATTGTGTAAATTTCGAGGACGAAATTTCTATTAGGAGGGGAGAGCTGTAAGTCCCGTATCCTAGACCGTACCGTTCCGTAGGCTTCCGCGATCCTTCCGGTCAAATTCCGGCAACCTTCGCACCGTATTCGGTATTTGCGCATGATCCTAAGTCAGGTCTCGCGCACCGACGTCGGCTTGGTCCGGAGGTTATATCATAGCGACCGCGTCGTCGCCGCGGTTCCAACGCCGTGACTTGGGCACCGAACCGATACTCAGGCAAGAAGATGCCGATCAGCGTTTATTCCGAAGAAACACCGCGCGTTGCGGATTTCGAGGGAATCTCTACTATTAGTCCCATCAATCAACCATTAAAGCATCCCATACCTCAAGTACAACAACCCATCACCACCTTTTACAAAAGTCCACCATTCTTTCCACCTCACCACTCCTCTTTTCCAAATTTCAACAACAACCATACCTCTTTTTACCATTTTCAACCCAAACCATCCCCCATCACTCCATCACCCCTCTCCGTCTCTCTCTCTCTCTCTCTCTCTCTCTCTCTCTCTCTCTCTCTCTCTCTCTCCCTTTACAACTATCTCTCTTATTCATTTTTTTAAAAATCCAATCCAAGAGAGAGCACCATACGTATGAGACCCTCTCCCATTCTCTCCCAAGTTTCAAGTGTGGCCCATCTCCTACCCCTTGATCTCTCATCTCAACCATCCATTTCCCATCTTCCTCCATCAAAGAGGAGCTCAAGGAACTAAGGAAGCCAAGGGAGCAAGAAGATCAAGTGGTGGGTGCCTTGATAGGGTAGATTTTCATATTTTTAAGATGGGCCAAGTGAGGCCAACCGATCAATGGTTTGGATCTCACTTTGGACCCTAAGATGTGGCCGATGGCCCACTTGGATCATCATGATCATTCCATGATGGGGCCATTCTCCATGGACCCCATCATGATGTTTATTTTCTTGTATGTTTAGGGTCATCTAGACCGTTTAATTTGGTGGAGAAGGGATCTCCACCGTTGGATTTAATTTTTAATGGGCCACATAAAATGGGACCCACTTGATGTATGATTTAGTGCAAGGGAGGGCCCATAGTGCCGGGGTCCCTCCATCACACGGTCTCACTCTCTATCTCTCTCCCTTTTTATTTTTAATTGTTTTATTTTTATTTTTATTTTTTTTATTTTTATGAGGTTATGTGTGGCCCACTTGAATGGACCCCACCATAGGGTATGTATTCCATCCAACTCACCTACGAGTGGGGCCCACCTTGTGTGTAGTATACACACCATCCTCCATGAGGTGGCCCACATAAGCAAGGCCCACCTCTAGTATATTTGGAGAGAGTCCAGCGTCCAGGGACGCTGGACGTTTCATGGAAAAGGTAAAAGAAAAAAAATATAATTGCTTGGTTTGGGGATGGCCCACTGGTGTAGGCTCCACCTTGATGTATGTATTAAATCCATGCCGTCCATTCCTTTCCCAAATCTGTTTTAGGCGTTGAGCCAAAAGATGGGGTTAATCAGACCTTCGGGCGGGCCATACCATACCAAATGGCGGTTTTCACCATTGAAACCTTCCCTAATTTCCTGTACGCCAAAACATGTCCGATATTGGACTTGAACTGCTCGTGGTGAGCCATGGGAGAGCACTGGACGGAGTGGATTCGCTGGATATGGACCCCACCTGCAAAATCCATCAAAAAACAGAAATAAAAAAAAAATAAATAAATAAATAACAGCAGCAGCTGTTGCTGCGGGCGTACAGCCACCCACGGCTGCAGCCGTGGGCCCCACGTTGATGTTTATATGTCATCTAGTCCGCTCATCAGGTGGCCCACTCTCTGAAGTGGGCCCATCTCAAAAATCAGCCTGCTCCAAGACTCAGGTGGCCCACATCGTGTGAAACAGTGAAATTGAACATTTACCTTTGAAACCCTTTTTGGGCCCACAGAAGTTTTGGATCAGGGTGAAAATTATTTTCACCCTTCATCTAGGTCTGCTGGACCTTATCAACGGTCCGGATGGGATATAAACACTATGGTGGGCCCCACATGGAGCCCACATTGATGTATGTGCTTCATTCCCACCGTCCGCCTGGACGGTGGACGTGGACCCACTGTGACGTGTGTGGGCCCACTGTGATGAGTGTGTGGGCCCACTGTGATGTGTGCGCGTGTGTGTGTATATATATATATATATATATATATATATATATATATATAATATTATACTTCATATAATATTATATACATGTATTATGTATATATATTATATACTATATACATATTATATACTATATTATATGTATATATTTTTTTACTAATGTGGAGGCCCGTGATTGAGGCCCACCTCAGTACTTGTGACCCATGGTTGAGAGCCACTTTGATGTATATAAAAGGCCCATGGGTCGAGGCCCATTCAATGTATTAGAGGCCCATGGGTCGAGGCCATTTAATGTATTAGGGGCCCATGGGTCGAGGCCCATTTGATGTAATGGGGCCAATGAGTTGAGGCCCATTTGATGTGCACATGGGGCCCAATTGGTGAGGCCCATTTGATACATATAAGGCCCAGGTGAGTAGACCCATTTGATGTACATATGGAGCCCAACTGTCGAGGCCCATTTGACACGTGTAAGGCCCATAAGCTTAGGCCTATTTGATATGTTCTGAAGCCCCCGGGTTATAACCCATTGCAATGTACATAAGGCCCATTGGTGTGGCCCACTTAATGAATATAAGGCCCATATGACTTGGCTAATTTGATGTATTTAAGGGCCCAATGGATGTACCTAAGGTCCATTGCAATGTGTGATCCCAAAATAACTTATGATATGATATTTGTGGCAGTCGTGCCTTGGGAGCAATGTTGGTTTGACGTCCACATTGTAAGTGTAGTGTGGTTAAATGTCCGCATTATGACTTTCCCTTGAGCCCGCTGATAGGCCCATATGTGTAATATGTAGGCCGTCTAGGCCCGTCTTCATTATGAGCATCATCCACCCCATATGACATATTTAATTCCATGATTCATGATCATATGCATCATACGTATGCTTGATATGAGAAATGACTGATCATAGCATAGCCTTCGGGCAGATTGTTTAGGGGCTCCCGTACAGGGGATGTTGCCCTACATGAGCGCACGATACGCGCAGGAATTGCTGCATGACTGAATAGTGTGATTCATGCATTCGCATTGTGTGGTATAGTTACTGTACGCCCTAGCGACATCAGGGCCGTAGCCTCCACAGACGTATCGTGGTTGGCAGGATTGGATACCGGAAATACTGTTCTACATGGGGTGCGATAGATATCCTTGGGTGAAAGTCCCTAAACCCTTATGGTACCAGGAGGTTGCTCCAACGTCTAGACCGAGTGGATGCATGAGCGCCGATTGCCGATTACCAGACGCCGCGTTTTCCACCGTGTCGTGGTCGGTTGGAAGGGGGTGCGGCCTTACCCGCCCGAGAGTGGGGGGCAATGCTAGGAGTTTGACCAACTCGAGGAATGAGTCCGCTATTGACGAGCCGAGCCCGATATTGGCAGGCGGATAGTGAGGTCTTTTCCACTCACCTTATTGCGCGCGATGGGGCGGCAATCTGGCTTGGAGTGTACTAGACCCCGGTGATATTCCAGATTTGAGCCGTATTGACATGTGGACTTAGATGAGGATTTGTATGCTTGACTTGCATTTTGCATGGCCTTGGTATGGCCGACATCATTCTTTGCACCGCATGGCCTTGGTACGGCTAATGAGATTCTTAGCATTCATCAGCATGTTCCGCATTACTCTGATACTGCATGACTACATTATCACCTTGAGCATACACTTTCACCACCCTCTAAGCTTTCTATAAGCTTATGCACGACCGTTGCGTGCAGGCGACGTTGGATCGCAGCAGCGCTGAGGCTTGGACGCGTTGCTGATCTTCTTTTGGAGTTTTGGTCTATATTCATTGTATTTCCCTTATGCTCATTGTACTTGTAAAGTTTTTGATTATAGTGGAAATGTGATGGAGTTTTTGGTCGTTGTTTGTGGGTTATGCCTTTGGTTATGCTTATTACGAATCAAACTGAAGTTAAAAAAATCCTCCTTGTAGCATCCCAGGATCGGAACCTGGCGAATGGGCGCTGGGAGCCGAGAATGGGGTTCTACGGAGGCTGTCGGCTATAGTCACGTGGTAGTCTATTAATGCCACGGTCTTTTGTTTGTGATGTTTTCTATACCTGAAGTATCATACTTTGATATGTTTCTAATTCAGATGTGAGTATAACTTTAATATTTTGATTGATAGTGTGCTTGATTAGTGCATCTAGCCTACCATTTAAGATGTATTAATTAGTTTTTTAAATTTAAAGTAAGTAAATTTTTTAATTCTCCTTTTATGTTCTCCCTCTTTAATGTTTCTTTGTCACACGCATACACAAATGTGTACATCTCTCTTACACGTATGGCGTTGTGGTCATGAATATACATGGACATGTGAACACGTGTGTGCATGAGCGGGTACATGTTTTGTGCATGAGGTACATGCATGCACAAGTAAATGTGGGCCCACATGATAATCAAACCCTGTCAGGCTTTTGATTTATGCAGGTTGGGATGGTTGATGCGGAAATCTGGCTCACCCCCTCGGAGCTCCAAGCACTCGCGCCAAGCCCTGTATGCCTGCACAGGAGGAAGACAAAGGAGACCCTGACTAGAGCAGAGGAGCCTCCAATGCCAAAGTCAGGCTGGAAATCTGGGTCTAAGTAGTGTAGATGGGGGTTTGGGTGAGAGATTTTTCATACCTGTCTATGCCAACGAATCCCCTATTTATACCTTCTGGATGGAGTGACCGTGCCCGTCATTCTCAGCCCAACTTATGCCATTTAGCGGGAACGATGCATTCGCTGAAGTTGGTAGTTATGCTGAGATCGTGCGCCAGATATTACTCTATATGTGCATTACTGGAGTTAAGCCCCGAGCGTGATTATAGGACTTGTCTCTCCTCGAACCGACCATATAATCTAAGTCCTTCCTGTGACAATTTAGTCGTGTTGTCGATGAGCGCCTACTCGGAGTTGGCGGACGAGATGTATAATGGCTTCTTCTGGGTTCCAGACTGGCGGGCAAGCTAGGGCAATTCGGGGGCAAGGGCATGACTGGCGATGACCCTAGCCTCAACAGCAGTGGCTGGATCGGCTTCAACTCGAGGAGTCTCTTTCCTCCGAACAGTGACTTTCACTCGGGGCTCGGAGTGCAGCATCTCCTGGAGACGAGGAGGTTTTCTCTTCCTTGACCCCAATGCCTCACCCATACCTGCGCAAAAGAGCTCGGTTAAAGGAGGTAGCTTCATTAAAAAGTCACAACTAACAGAACTTTGTATTGATACCAACCTAAAGCGAAAGGGGTGGGTTTAAATCTACAAAATTCGGACTGAAAGAGGTCATCCGGGTTAATGACGTGGTGCCAGATGCGTTACTCGGTGTTAAGCAATCACGCCCTAGCAACCTGGGCCCGAAGAAGGGAGGAGAGCTCGAGAACATCCTTCGGATGATCTACCAAAGAATAGTTAAGGTCGGGTGAGAATAATACAATGCAAAAATCCATGACAGAACAGACACCTCAAGAAATCCGACCTGGAGTAGAAAATTTGGTGGGAACCCTGACCCGCAGACCACTGAGTTTGGCTGCGGGCGCCTCCCACTCTCTCGAGGCTCAAGACCACTTGTTCTTCAAATCCTTATTGGAAGTGAGGAGCATGGTGACGAGGCCAGAACCCTGCTAAGCCCTCGCCAATAAATAATACCTGCACAACTCGTGGCAATCGTGCTTGGCTTGGTAGATGGTCATGAATTCATCAAGCGTCAGCTTTTGATTTTTGAGCCAACGTCAGATTAGGTAGGCCGATATCAGCGTCCTTCAAGCATTGGGGACGAGTTGGCCCGGAGCTAACTTTAGACGTGCGGTCATAGAGCGCACGAAGGGGTGAATCGAAAATTGGAGCCCGTACTAGAGGGCGCAAATAAAAATTGCTACTTCAACTTCAGCTGGGTCCCCAGGGGCATCTAGAGGAGCTGGAGCATGAATATGCACCAAGCTTAGAATCTGATAATTCGCTCGGATCTCATCCATCTAAGATTCTACCAAGACCGAGCCCCCAGGGACGAGCTCGGCAGGTGGGCCACCTGACGGTCCAGCAACCACCCTTCCCATATGATCCCAAGGTATTCTCTTGGAGCCCTTAGAGTGAGTTCCGGATTTAGTGCCCTTATCTTTTCTGGCATGAGGTCGGAGGGGTATCGCTTCCAGTGGACCTTCTAAAGCCTCGCGCTTTGAGTTTGCACTCTCTGGCTCTAAATCTTCCTCAAATGTATAGACTTCATGAGATCCACCCGACCCATTCGACATCGCAGAATGAATAGAAAAGGAAATAGACAAGAGAAAAAGGGGACTGGAAAGAAAAAAAAAAAAGAACTCACCAGAAATTGCCTGCTCTAAGGATTTGTTAATAGCAAGCGTCTTACAAGAGAAATAGAGTAGAGATTCAAAATAAGGGGAGGAACCAGCTTTTATAGCCTCAATCGGCCGTCCGTAATGATGACAAATAGTTGTATCTGAAGTTGGAACGCCACAAAGCCAAACCCTACGGTGTACGTGGCAGCAAACCGTTAGTTCAGACTCCGTCCACCGAGTCACGCGCTACTCGCATTTAATAGGAATTCATGTGCAGACGTCTTCCCATCTCCTGAAGTCTACACGGCAGCCCCCTATTCACTCTAACAATTCGAATCCTTAACCGTTGCCACTTGTTCGTTAACCATAGGCTCAAAATCAAAAATCTGATGCCGTAGTACGGTGCCTCAGTAACAAAGAATCATGATTTCGTTTATATGCCTCGGTTTTGCTTACTCCTCATTGTAGAGGGTGCGACGGACCATCTCCCCAAGCATTTACTCCCTGAGTCTAAGCTCGAACTAAGAGAGTAGGGGGCTTTTGTTATGGGAGAATTTGAGCCGACTCCAATTAGGGTAAGCACGGCTCGGCCAGTTGAGCGACCGCATCAAGGAAAAGGGATGGCCGAGCAAGATAAGCTAACCCGTGATCTGGAACAAGCCATACTACTCTGTCCAAGTTCTTTTGTAGAGCTTTCACATCAGTTTGGAACCCAGAAGAAGCCATTACACACCTCGTCCACCGACTCCGAGTAGGTGCTCATCGACAACATGACTAAACTAGCATAGGAAGGACTCAAATTATAAGGTCGGCTCGGGGAGAGACAAGTTCTAAAATCGGGCTTGGGGCTTAACTCCAGTAACACACATGTGGAGTAATATCCAGTGCGCGATCTCAGAATAACTGTCAACTTCAGCGAATGCATCCCGCTAAATGGCATAAGTTGTGTTGAGAATGATGGGCACTGTCACTCTATTCAGAATGTATAAATAGGGGATTCATTTGCATAGACAGGTGTGAAAAATATCTCACCTAAACCCCCATCTACACTACTTAAACCCAGATTCCTAGCCTAACTTCGGCATCAGAGGGTCTCCTGCTCTAGCCAGGGTCTCCTTTGTATTCCTCCTGTGTAGGCATACAGGGCTCGGCGTGAGTGCTTGAAGCTCAGAGGGGGTGAGCCATATTTTTGCATCAATAGGGACCATGATTTTTAATATGGAGATTTTTGGTGCACCCAGATGTCTATGGTGTCACCTATTATATTCACGGTTTGGATCATTTAACTATGAGAGAGAGAGAGAGAGGAATTTTCTCCAACTCCTACTTTATGCATCATGTAAGACACCCAAGTTATGTGGGGTCCACCAGGTTCGATATATAAAATCTGAATCCAGATCCTCTGCTCGTCACAAGCAGAAAAATTATGTTTTCCGACATTGAGATTGGTCCACGTCATCACTGATATTATCAGCCATGTTACATTAAATGCAGCGTGATGATGTGGCTCAATTAAATTGCAACAAACAAGATTTTTCTACTTGTGGCAAGCAGAGGATCAGAATTCAGAAAATCCCCTCTGGCCATCAGATAACTAACTTCAATTAAAAACTCATATGGACCGCACCAAGGGAGTAATGAATAATTGCTCCCAAAATTGCTAAGTACACATGATCTGGCCCGCTTGAGTTGTTTCATGCTGAATTTTGAATCTTCTCTCTGTGGTGGTGAGTTACACTTGATTAACAGGTTTGGTGAAACATATCACATAATGATCACATACATAAACCTATGGTTGATATCACGCCCCAAATCCGGAGATCGAACTCATAGGAATCCCGATCGCCGAACCCGGTGCCAACAGCCTCCGTAGTACCCCATTCTCGGCTCCCGCACCTATACGCTAGATTTTGATCTTGGGATCCTACAAGGAGGATTTTCCAACGTACATTTATCTCGTAAGAAGCATAACCACAAGTTTACCCAAATCATAAAGGCAACATCATCATCACATATCCACTAATATAATCATTTGAGTACAATGCTGAAAGGAAAATACATATGTCAAAATCAAAGCTCCATAAGTCAGCTACAAGCTCCATGTTACTACAACCTAACATCACCTGCACGCATCTATCATGCATAAGCTTATAGAAAGCTTAGAAGGTGGTGTAAGTGTGTGCACAAGGTAAGTGTCAAATAAGCAATATCAGAGTAATCAGAGTAAGCGGAAGTACTGACAAGTCCATGAGTCATACAATTCAGGGTATACAATGTAAATCAGTTATGCAAATGAGGTGTCAAAGCAAGCCAAATATTAGATGCCGAGGATACAATACCATAAATCATATAATATCGAAGTAAGCGAAAATATACTGATAAGTCTATGAGTGTCATCAGTCATACCAAGGCTATATGATGCAAGGCGTGAGTACTAACGGCCATATCAATGCAGAAACATGACAATCGAAAATGCTAAGTACTGCGGATGCAATGCGATATGCGGTGCGAATGAAATGACCAAGCTGGAGTGAAGTCGGGATGATAGTATGTAGTATCGCAAGCTATGGGGTCCATCACAAGGGACTTCTATCCAAACCCGCCCCATACCTAAATTTGGATAGTCAAACTCAATGTAGTAGACTCTTGATCTCAGGTTAGTCGCGCGCCCAACCGAAATCCTAACCTAGCGAAGGTACACAAGAGTTAATTGCGCACCACCAGCCCGAGTGGATAGTAAATGAATGAATGAATGAGTATGCAATTCCTACCCAATAAGTCCACATATCAGTATGGTTCCTCTCTGAGAAATCACCGGGGTTTATTACACTCCAAACCAGATTGTCGCCCCATCGCACGCAACAAGGTGAGTGGAAGAGACCTCACTATCCGTCTACCAATATCAAGCCTGGCTCGTCGATAGCGGACCCATTCCTCGAGCTGGTCAGACTCAGCCTAGCATTGCCCCATCCTCTCTGGTAGGTAAGGTTGTACACCCTTCCAACCGACCACGACATAGTGGGAGACGCGGCCTAACGATATACGGCCCTCATGCGCTCATGCATCCACTCGGTCTAGACGTTGGAGCAACTTCTGGAACAAGAGGGTTTAGGAACTTTCACCTAGGGATATATATAACACCCCATGTAGAACAGATTTTTGGTGTCCCATCTGTCATCCACAAAATACCTGTGGAGGCTACAACCCTAATGTCGCTAGAGCATATGGTGGTCATGTCACATAAATACGAGATGCATGAGTCACACAGTCTAATCATGCATCAATCATGTGCATGCCATGCTCTCATGTGGGGCAATTCCGCTTATCAGGGAGCCTTATGAACAACTTGCCCTATGGCATATGCAATGGTCAATCACATCTCATAATAAACATGCAGATGATGCGTATGGGCATGTATTATGATGTTATGCTGTCACATACTTATAATCGGTATCAATAACCAGCATCAACAATCGACCTCGACAATGTGGACATTTAACCAACATTGCCCTTAAGGAATGGCCACATAGAGCCAAACATATAATGGGCCCACGGCCTCGCACAAAGGCCTAATATACAACACAATGGGCCTTACTCAAGGGCCACATATACGTAACAGGTGGACCCTACTCATGAGCCTAATACATATCACAATGGGCCTTGCCCATAGGCCATGAGTACATCACAATGGGCCTTACCCATGGGCCATGAATACATCACAATGGGCCTTGCCCATGGGCCTCAAATACATGACATGTGGGCCCTACACATGAGTCTTGAATTCATCGAATGGACCATGCATCATGGGTGGCGCAAGAGGTATGACAGTTGGATGGACGATCAAATATAACACATACTTGGTGGGACCCACAAGTTGCTGACATCAATACATACAACTATTGCTGCTATAAAGGAAAGCAGGGGTGGGTCCCACATAAGGCCCACCCTCCAGTATATATATAAAATATATAATATAGATGCTGCAACTGTAGCTGATCTGCATTAAAAAGGGGGGCGTAGAGGTGGATTCCATGTAGGGCCCACCGTTATATCCCTATACACATACATATATAGTACATAACATAATATGTATATATTATATATGTATAATAGTTACTGCTGTGCAGCTTTTAGGCATTAAAGGGAGAGGTGGATCCGACGTAGGGCCCACCACAACATTAATATGAGGTATGATATTATATTATAATATAATATATAATATATTATATCATATATTAATATAATATAATATATTAATATTATATTCAATATCTGAACAACGTCCAGGCCATGGACGGCCTGGACTGACGCATACACCAAGGTGGCCCCACACGTGGGGTGGGCCCCACCGTCCAAAGATGGTGGACGGCTGGGTAATGAGGCGTGGCCCACCGAAAAGGATGGATGACGTGGGTGGGTCCCATGGACCCCACGCCAGCTGACACTTCACTACTGCCACCGCCTCTAGGGATGGATGCCAAGACCTCAACGTTGAAATGAGGTATCTTTCACACAGTCTACCACGTTAGCTATGGGGCCCACCGTTGAAACGAGGTACCTCCACTCAGTTTGCCAGTTGAGCCATGGACCTGAGTGTGCACACGCACCAAGGAGGGCCACACAGACGTGGGCCCCACCGTCCAAGGGTGGTGGACGGTTCAGATAAAACACATACAGTACGGTGTGGCCCACCAAAATGGATGGATGATGTGGGTGGGTCTCATGGACCCCACTGTCAGTCCACTCCCATGCCAGGACACACTCATGTCAGCACACACTCCATGTTAGCCACCTCCACAGGGATCAATACCAAGACCCCCTGTGTTGAAACAAGGCATCTTTCACTCGGCCTGCCACCTGAGCTATGAAGCTGGGTGGGCCCACGTCAGATCACACTTCACTGACAGCCACACCCCACTCTAGCCACATCAAGGTGAGCCCCCTATGGACGGCTGGGATGGCATAAAAAAATATCATGGTGTGTCCCACATAGATGGGGTCCACTGGTAGATGGCATGGATGACAAACATATATTAGGTGGGCCATAATCATAGAAAGAGAGAGAGAGAGAGAGGGAGACATCGGCAATATTGGAGGGGCCCCGCCACTATGGGCCTCTCTTGAATATAAGCATAAATCAAGATGGGTCCCACATAGAAGGACCATTAAATTAAAAAAAAAAAGGATAAAAGACAAACATTCACGATCACCCACCAGCTTCTTCTTACACCCTAGGCTTCCTTAGCTCCTTAGCTTTGATTCCAACGGAGGAGATGAGATTTCGATGGTTGAGATGGGAGATGAAAGGGTAGGAAAGGTGGGCCACACTTGTAGCTTGGAAGAGATGGGGAGAGGCTTGGACGTGTGGTGGTTTTTGGGTTTGCTTGGAATGAGATTTGAAAATGAAGGAGAAAGAGGATTGTAAAGAGAAAGAAGGAGTAATGGGTGATGGATGTGGTGAGTGATGAGTGTGTAAGAGACTTTTTGACTTTGGGGTTGCTTGGTATAAGAAAAGTATGGGCTTGTGTAAGAACTTTTTGACTTTGGGGTTGCTTGGGAATGGGTAAAAAGGTGATGTGTACTTGACATGATGGGATTGATTGATGTGATATATTGTAGAGATTCTCTCAGAATTCGCACACGCGGCGTTTTCCTCACACCGAACACTGGCTCACATCTCCTGACCAGAGTATCGGATTGGCGCGCGAGATGCGACATTGGAACCGCGGCGACAGCGCGGTTGTAGGGGTACAAGTCTCGGTTTGAGTCAATTCAGGTTGACGACGTGTGGCTCAGGGTCACGTGCAAATACCGGTTAAGGGTCGAAGGTTGTCGGAATCCAACCGGGAAGACCGCGGAAGCCTACGGAATGGTACGGTCTATAATACGGGCCTCACAGTTGACATCCCATCGAGAATGTTTCATATCATGTTGCCCGAGAGATTAAGACAGCTGATTTTTGGACAATGGGCTAACATTGAGAATATAACTTGATGGATAAAGTGAATTTTACATATACAACATGATGGTCCCATAGATGAAGAAAAAAAAAGGGAATTGTTTTAAATTTTGAAAAGTATTTAATACTACTTTAATTTGTGCTTTTTTGTTAGCAGCCATTGGATTTAATTCGACAGCCATCCTACTACATGCATTGTACTTACAATGCACTCAATGCAATATATCATTTCCCTTGTTGGGGAGTTGAATCTAACCCTGGAATCATAACTACACCCTTTAATGAAGCTTTTAACTTTCCATTTTAACCATGGTTTTAATAATGGGGCAAGTCAGGCTAGTCGCTTTTGTGGAAAACCACTAGGAGTCACCCTTAGGAATCATGTTTCTATTGCGGAAAAATACTAAGCCTAAGTAAGAAAAAAGGAAAAAGAATATGGAAAAAAAAAAAAAAGAACAAAAAAATACAAAGATTTATGTTGCTCAACAATATATTTATGTCCAAAAGCAGCAACACCGATTTTTTTCCCATTAGAACGGAAGAAATAAAAATAAAAATAAAAAATAAAAAAATACAATACTTATCTTACTCACACCCATACAAAAATACAATACTTATCTTACTCACACCAATACAAAAACTAACATGGTAGTGTTTCTTATTGTTTTTTATAATTCGGTCACGTGATAAGTGCAGGTTTACCAAAATTAAATTTGCGGCTCAATTCAAACCGATCAACTATGACCCCAAGCATCGAGATAGGCAGATATGCAGTTTATGATCGAGATCGAATGAGATCGGCTACCTATTCAACCACTCGCTCAATATGTAAATAGGATCAGGCGATATTAAGAGGATAGGGTCCGTCCTCTGATGATGGGTTGCACCTTTGTTTTCCGTACGAAAGGACTTTCCAGTATAAGTAAAAGAGAAACAAGAAAGGAATTCTTATAATCAGTCACGGTAAAAAACTACGAAGCACCTTCCTAATCGAAGAAATGAATCCAACGTATGAGCGTATACTCAAATTATAGCAAAAATTACCAGCTACTTGATTAACACTACAAATTAAACAATGGAACGTAAACAACAAGCCAAAAGTAAAGGATTAAAGTAGAAAATGTAATTTATTTGACATAAAAGTTGGGTGATTACATTAAGGAATATAAAAATGATAGGTAATTGAAATGATAATTGAAAAATATGTTTGGGTTTGATTGGGTTGGTATGAGTCAAAATTTTCTTATTGAATTCATATGTTATTTATAGCCTTATCATGTCCATCATTCAATACCACATGGCCTTCTATACTCATGTTCTTGTCATCAGTCCAGCAACAACTTCTACACAATTACTCTTCCATCGGCCGCTTAAACAATATTATGGTATCTCTTGATATGCCCAAATTGTACTATGGTAGAATCTTCTTTATATACTTCAATAAATTTCCAATTACATCACACAAATCCATTTAAAGATTATACATAACACATTTTGATTGACTTTGGCAGGAATCGGCGACAATAGAAATGAACCGGTAGAGAATTCTCAATATAAGAAAAAATAATTTTTTTTAAAAAAAACCACCATCAACGTGTGTTCTTCCTTTTATCAGTGCGTGTCTGGAGAGATAGTAAAACCCCGTTAAAATTAAGAAACAAGTACACCCTGAACCCTAAACCCTCGCATGGTAAAAGAAAAGGGAGAGAGAGCATTACCTATGTACGGATGCAATAAATAGAGGAAGAGACGTCTTTGACTTAGAGAGTGTTCACGTGGGAAGACATGTGGACGCGGGTAGATGGCAGTCTCAACCCCAGACTTTACCATAGGGGAGTCAATGGGCCGGGCTCGTGCCAAAAATTTAAATTTTAAAATAGGCCCAGGCCGATGGTTAGGCTCGAAACAGATCAAAATCCGAGTAGAGTTCTACCCCAGGCCCGGCCAGTTGACAGCCCTACTTTACAAGTCACCGCAAGCCGTCGAGTCTTTTAACCATGATTTAAAGGATGGTAAAACAACTTTAATGATAAATGGAGTGGTTAAAGTGAAAAGTTATAATAATTATCATCACTTACTGCTACCAGACCTTAAGAGTCAAAAGTTCCAGTCTTGGATTTGGGGTAGAGTCTAACCATGTGATCTCAGCCGTTGAGATTGGATGGAGAGGATTGCTGGATCGTTCTGATTTCTTGGGCTTGTTTTCCATATATCTATAGCCCTACCCATTATTTTACGTGGTGATCCGGACCGTTCAAAAGATGGGTGCAACAAATCATCCACTGTACAGATAGCATAAATGCATGCTGATCCAGACCGTTCAAATGATGGGCTCTAATGTGGATGAGGCATGGCACAAAAGTCGCGCTGATTGATAATCTTAACCGTTGAATTTTCTACCACCAATTTAGACGTGTACACGAGTCGAACCAAGTCGAGCTTGGCATAGCTCGACTCAGCTTGGCCACTAGCTTACCCTAGCTCGAACTCAGCTTGGCTCGGTCCTCGAGCTTGACTGGCTAGCTCGGCTCGGTTCGGTAAGCAACTCGGGCCAGTTCGGGCTGAGTGCAAGCCAAGGTTGAGCCGAGTTCGCCTATGCAGCATTTTCACAAACACATGGAATGCACCTTCAAAATTTGACTGTATGTAAAATAGCATCAGCAGTTTCACAGGTATTTTCTCAAACACCTTGCAGGCAACATCAAAATCAAGAATAAATGGTATTTGTTTCATATACATACATTCCTTGCCACCAATTGACACTTCGTTGAGTCATTTCATCAAACACTTGGTGAGCAACATCAATATTAAAGTAACCGAGTCACCGAATTGGTTCAATCTGAGTTCGATTCGAGTTAGGGTTCGATCCGAGTCGAGTCGAGCTCATGCAAGCTCGAACTCAGTTTAAAATTTTTTCAAGCTCAAAAAATCAGCTTAACTCCGCTCGAACTCAGTTTTGAACCGAGTCGAATCGAGCTTTTTCAAGTCAAGTTGAGAGAGCTAACTGAGCTAACTCAGTTCATGTACAGCCCTAACCACCATAAAGTATGGTCAAGAAGAAATAATCACAAGTCCAAATTTAATTTGCAAAATCCGATGGTTAAGATCATCCGATCAGTTTAATTTTCAGGATATGCAACATAATCAGTAGGCACACAAAAATGTCCAAATTTTAAATGTAAAAGTATGTCAACTCAGACTATTAGTTGATAGTATCACATACAATTGAGGCCCACATGTTTTTTGGTACACCATGATTGCATCCACTCACCATCCCTACTAATGATTCATGATTCAACTCCTCCACGTGAAAAATCCTTTTTCCCATTTTGTCCCTTCCTCTCCTTTTACGTTCTTTGAGTTTGATTTTCCATCTTTTACATTGAACGGCTCAAAACATGTGTCGGCCTCTACAATGGCACAACGTGACTCATGTCATTAAACTGACACTCATGGACCAAACTACCCATCCACGTAAAATAATAGTATAATAATAACGAGGAAAAATGAGTGCATTTAATGCAAAAATAACGAGGAAAAAGGAAGGGTATATCAGTCAAAAAAAGGTCCTTTTAACTGTGATCTATCTTTATGCAAAAAGGGTTGGAATCTCTTCATGTTAGTCTTCCACCATTTAGAAAATGGTTGTGGTTCTTCACAATGTACACATGCCATTGCTGTAAGGAAATCCAGACAGTCCAAATGACTAGCCCAAGTGTGAATGGAGCATGACCAAAAATTTGAACTTATAGGATGATAGAAACTAATTAATTTTAACTTCGATATTGGACCGTTCGTTTTTTTAACAAATGGATGGTTTATGTTGTTGCTGCTTTGCACCGCCAGTGCACAGTAATTATTCACCACCAGGCATGCCAAAAACTTGCTACTGCATCTGCGTGCACAGTGTTTATTTTCAACAGGCGAGTAATTTTCTTTAGTGGTAGTCCTACTGTACGTGCCAAAAATTTTATGCTACATTTTGCTACTTTGCTGGGCAAGTATTTATGGTAACAAAGTAGTTTGTTGTCTCACTAAGCGTACCAAAAACTTGTTAATCGTTGTTTTCCGCAATTTGAATGCGGGTATGTTAGAATTAAATTTGCAGCTTAATTCAAATTAAACAACTACGACCCTAAGCATCGAGATAGGCAAATATATAGTGTATGACCGAGATCTGATGATATCGGCACCTATTTAGCCACTCACTCAACATGTAAACATGATTATGCAATATTTAGAGGGTAGGGTTCATCTTCTGATGATGGGTTACACTTTTGTCTTCCATACGAAATGATTTTTTAATAAAGATAAAATAGGAACGAAAAAGAGATTCCTATGGTTGGTTGCAAAGGACAATTGCAAAACACATCTCTTTATGAAGAACTAAATCCAGCGTATGAGCTTGAACTCAAATTACAGCTAAAACTACCAATTATTTGATTACCGCTACGAATTACACTATGAAAATGTGAATAATAAGCAGAAAATAAAAGATTACACTAAGAAATGTAATTGACTTGGCAAGAAAAGTAAAACGATTTACATTACGAAATGTAAAAGGCTGATCATTGAAAGATAATGTTTGGATTTGATTGGGTTGGTATGAGACGGCATCTTCCTGCTGAATTCCTATGGTATTTATAACCTTAATCTAACCATATAGATCCTTTTCATGTTCTGATGTTTGCTATAATCGTTTGACGCTTCGTGGCCTACTCTACTTCTACTCTTACCATATATCCTACAACTGCTTCTACATGATCGCTCCTCCATTGGTCGCTTACACAACATTACAACCTCACTTGATGCATTCCAGTTGTACCATCAATACAATCTTCTTTGTATGTTTCCGCATATCTTCAAATACACCATGCAGATCCATTCAGATCACACGTAACTTTCTCTGATTGTTCCCAGTAAAAATGGGAACAATAGGGATGAACAGTGTGATTATAGAGATATGTTTGATCTATGATAGGACCCATACTTTGGATGATCTGGAGAGATGTACTTCGGTACCACTTATAAGGAGAGACTAATATGATACATATATATCATCATTTCCAATCTCATTCTGAAGCATCCCCAAATACCCATGACATAACATGCAGTTGTAGGGTAGTTACGGAAGCTGAATTGCCTGCAGCACCCCCACCACAAAGGACGCAGCTTTGGTGGATCCCTGTGGTGGCTACAATGATATATGTTGCTTAAATCCACATCGTTCATCTGTTTTAAAAGCCCACTTTAGAGGATAATCTCAAAAATGAAGCATGTCGAAATCTCAAGTGGACCATACCATGGAAAACAGTGGTAATTGATCATTAAAAACTTATTTTGGGCCACAAAAGTTTTTGGATCAAGCCGATATTTGTGAGTCCCCAAAATCCACACAACAGAGTGCGATAGTGCGGGCGCGCAACACACCCCCGTTACATGGCGCGCAATAGGCTACTTCACTTATCTGAACACTCCGCCTTCGAAACAACTCCGGCCTCATTCTCTATGTTGCGCGGGTGCGCAACACACTCCTGTTGCGTGACCGCGCAACAAGCCAATCTCCTGTGGCCTTCATGTATTTTTTTTTTTCAGCCTCAACACCCAAGCATTTCTAAATTTTGTTACTCTTTAACATTCTTGACAGTGGGTACAATACTTGGGCAATTCACCAACAGAGCCACCCGTACCTCTTCAAGACTATATGGGGTTTCTTTCAACAATTTTATAGTAGCAAAAAGCTCTTCGATCAACAAGTCTTCATCTGAGAAGCATTGTCGAGCCTTTAAATTTTTCAGTATCTTTCCTGTCTTCCATATTAATTTGTTGGTTTTCCTAAGCTAGATCATCCGGGACAGGTTTCAAGCCCAAATCAATCATGTTCACAGCTAATTGCTCATCCCTTGGCTGAGGAATCTTCAATGGTTGCATGGCCACTGACTAAGGCTCATTCTTTACACAGGTTAATTCCCTTCACTTAACAAACTATCGTCTTTGCCAACGTCACTTCTGAGTGTGAGTCATCCCTTTATGTATGGCTGGAAATTTAGGGTGACTCACTCTCCTCCAAATATTCTCCTAAGTAGAGCGATGTTTGACCATTTTACGTCTCAGCAATAGAGCTGGCCAAAACTGGTCAATATGAGGTTGATACATTCTTCACTACTGATAGGAGCCCCTCCTTCTATCCTTTGCGAAAAGTAGGGTTTAATCTGACCAGACAAACCAGGGAAAAGCTTGGTCGGCCAAATCAACCTTGTGCATCAACTGCATAGGTGTGGTTCACGGTTGATGTGTGGTGATGCTCTTAGCCATGCTTCTACACTTGTGGCCACCTGTCAAGGCGTATAATGTCTCTTGCCAAGTTGTTGTGCCACAACCTGGTGATCATAAGGCCTAGGGTCAACCTTTTCTCACGGTCGAGCCAACTTCTAAAGATTGATCGTGGCCATGTTGATCTCTAAGTTAGGTGGAAATGGATCAGTATTGATCAACATTGCTTGCTTTTCTTTCTCAGGAAATTTCAATAATCCCTGGTTGATGTAGTCCTAGATGATATATATGAAAATCACATAATTGTTAGTGGAGTGAGAATGGGTTCCATACCACTTACAATACTTATTCTTTTTTAACTCTTCGACCATGGGTATTTTTTATGGTTAATGAGAATTTTAATGAATTTTTCGGCCAACATGATATCAAAGATTTTGTCAACCCGAGTAATGTTGAATGTATATATCTTATGAGTTTCTTGTGTGGTCGGTGCATTGCTTTCGTTCTAACCAATGCCGAACACACAAATGGCTTCTTGGTACTACTTCGGCTATAGCCACCTCGTAGTTATTAGGATCATAGTAGCATATCCCAGTTGACGAATTCTTTTGCATTATTCTTTTCTGAAGAAGGGCTTCATATCGGGATACTTTTTTGGTCAAGTCGTATAAATCCACAAACTCCATCCTGATAAACATTTTGCAGAATTTGTATTTCAAACCATCCTAGGTGAGGTATACGAACTCGGCCTCAGTCGTGACTACCTTGCATTGGGTTTTGTTCTCTTGAACTGGGCAATATATTTTTCGACCGATTCATTAGGCAACTGCCGAAAACATGCAAAGTCAACCATGGAAATCTCCTTGTCCTTGTAGAAGAATTGGGCATGTAATTTTTCTTCCATTTCTTGTTAAGCTTGGATGGAGTTTGGCAAAAAAAATTAGAATACCAAGTAAAGGCCATTTGTGGTTAAGGAATGGCCGAATAGTTTATAATAATCATTGTTAGCCAATTCACTACATTGTATGGTAAATTAGCCCATGTGCTCTATGGTCAATTGACCTATGTCACCAATGAAAAGCGCAAAGTCTGGTCGATAATTTTTAAGCAAAGGATACTATCAGTTGATTCATTCAGGATAAGGTTTGTGGTACACTGAAGTAGTAGTGCAACCGAGAACTTAGCCCGCCACTTCTTGAACCAGTTGTATAACCTGAGCGTGATCCAGATATTTAGGTTCAGCCACTAGTGGTGGATCTGAACCTATCGGGTATTGTAAGGTAGATTCCAAAGGAAATGGTAGTCCCTAGGCACTCATTGATTTCTAACTTTAGGAATGAAGTTTCTGGCTTCCTAATCAAGTCACTTGAATTCAGCAAGTGGAGGTGCATTCCACATACCCTATGTTAAAGCAGGATGCGTATTTTGTTGTGGGGAAGGTACTAACGATACTGGCACCAATTTTTCCACATAACTTAACATTTTGTTGAGGTGCATTAGGCGCCCTCTTGGCAAGGATAGCCACCATCTGTTTCAAGTTCTCAGTTTCGTTGGGCATCCACCTATTGAAGGTGTCTACCTAAATTCGCAATTGCTCTACCTGAGCTCGTTCTTGCTCTGCTTGAGAACTCCCTTGCTCTGCAATATGTTGGATTCCCATCTGCATATCGCATACAACTGATATCACCTCAAGAGGATTGCTCTGAGATAATGATGCACCCTCTTACTTTTAAGGATTGGGCAGTGGGTTTGATGACGAACTCAAGAATTCATATGTTGGCTGCACCTGCATTTCCTTGAGCAGAGGTAGTGTAGAAGGTGTTACGTGCTCATCAGCCCCAGAAGAGTTTTAGGTAACCATTCAACTCATATTTTTGAAGTTGGATCAATTGAGTAGAATAGAATCACACTTGTATGTTTACCAAATCAGGTGTCCCACTGGGCATGCCGAAAAATTTTACACGACTAGTGCACAATGAATATTTATGGTAGCCATATAGGTTTGGGGTCTCACTGCGTGTTGTAAAAAATATTGCCTCCTAGTTTCAAATTCAGTCACGTTTGATATGTGTGGGCATGGCAGAACCCACTGTGTGGCTCGATTCCAACTGAACAACTTTTGACCCCAAGCGCCAAGATAGGAAAATACATCAGAATTGACTGTATATGACTGAAATCTGAGAAGACTAATTGCTTATTCAACTACTCACAAGTTATTTAAGATAATTAGACAATTATCGGATAGTAGGGTTTGTCCTCCGAAAATGGGTTGCACCTTGCCTTTCATATGAAAGGACTTTCAAATAAAAAAGCATAGAAAAAGGAAACGCTTACCGTCGACAGTATAGAGCAACTATAAAATACCTTTCTGATAAAAGAATTACTTCTATTAAAATGAAAATAGTCCAGTGTATGAGCATAGACTTAGATTACCGCTAAGGATTACGGCTAGTATTCGTAATATCGATAATATCGTTATCTCTGACCAGTGATACGATAATCATTCGAAACCCCTCATATATATATAGATTTCGAAGTATCATGTATTGATATCGCACAATTTTTAGTGATATCATATATATTATCGGATTTTGGTACCTGTCGGAAGTAGAAATTGGTGCATGGGCCACTCGATCTATCAATCCACAGCGAAGCTAGATTCGAATTGGCCGGGAGATTTCAGTAAGAAATCTGGAAAAAAAAATAGCCCTAAAGATTTGGGTTTGAATGAGAATAAACAAGATTTTAGGGTTCCGGTCCTTCCGAAACCCTTTCCTCTTTCGAAAATGGCAGTGGATTAGCTTTGAGTAGAGAGATTCGCAACTGAAATGATGTCACTAAGTTTTGTGGACCCCATTAAGATGTATGTGTTGTATCCACACTGCGCATCTTTTTGGAGAGATCATTTTAGTGCATGGTACAAAGAATGAGGCATATCTAAAGCTCGAGTCGACCCCACCACAGAAAAAAGTGGAGACGATGATGCCCACTGTTGAAACCTTCCTAGGGCCCATCATAAGGTTTATTTGAGATCTAACCTGTTAATAAGTTAACAAAGACATGAATGATGGGAAAGCATAAATACAAGCTTGATCGGAAACTTTTGTGGCCCCCTTTTGTTTTTAATGGTGGGCATTCAATCCCCACTATTTTTTGTGGTGGGTCCACTAGAGCTTTGGATTTGCCTCATTCCTTGGCTCATGCCCTAAATAGATCTCTTCTAAATGATGGATGGTGTGGATACAACACATACATTATGTTGGGCCGGCCCACAATTGTGATGGACGGACGGGATTTTCTACTAAAGCCTTTCGCAGGAAGTTCCTGCACAAGGATGCTGGATGTGGCCCACCTTTATGTTTTGGAGAAATCAACTCCATCCATTCATTTTTTTAGGTCATTTTAGAACATGCAACCAAAAATTAAGTGGATTCAAAACTCAAGTGGGTCACATGAGAGGGAAAATTGGGGAAATAAATTTCTACCGTTGAAGCCTTCCTGGGCTTCACCTTGATGTTTATATGTCATCCAAACCGTTTATAAGGCCATTACCACTTGGATGAATTGAAAACATGAAAAAATTAGCATGATACAAAACATTTATGGCCAAAAGAATATTCCAATGGTGCTCACTAAATCTCATATGTTTCCTCTCGTGTGGCCCACTTGAGTTTTGGATCCACCTAATTTTTTAGCAAATGTCCTAAAATGTCTTCTAAAATAGAGTGGATGGGGTTGATTTCTCAAATACATGGAGGTAAACCCCACCGAGCATCCTTGTGCATGAACAAGACGCATGTGGGTACGTGTCTTGCGAAGAAGACAAGCGCCTGACTCTCCTCAAGCTCCGAGTCGTATGAACGGTCTAAAGGAGAGCAAAATGGCCCCCAAAATAATGTATTTATCATATCCATACCGTTCATCCATTTTCCAAGATCATTTTAGAGTAGGAGCCCAAAAATGAGTCATATCCAAAGCTCAAGTGGACCACACCAAAAATATAAATGGGGACAATGATTCTCACCGTTAAAACATTCACAGGAACCACCATAACATTTATTTTCCATCCAATCTGTTCATAAGGTCACACAGACCTAGATGAAGAGGAAAAACAAATATCATACTGATCCAAACCTTCATTGACCCCAAAAGGGTTTCAATGGTAGCCGTTCAATTCCCCACTACTTTTTACAGTGTGGTCCACTTGATCTTTGAATTTGTCTTATTTTTTGGCTCAAGCCTTATGACGAGCTCGCCAAATGGATGGACAATTTTGATATAACATATACCTCATTATGGGAACCACAAAACTTGGTGATGTGATGTCAACACACTAGCCACATTGGTGGTGTGCTACAAAGCCAATCCCCTTCATGTTGCATGGGGTTAGCTCGAGACAAATGCTCTTATTACGGGCTTTGTGGGGTCCACTTGATGTATTTGTTTTATCTAATCTGTCCATTCATTCTGGAAGATCATTTTAGGTCATTAGTCTAAAAAACGAGATCGTTTTAAGGCTCAAGTGGACCACACCACAGAAGGTCTGGATTAAGGGAAAATAGAAAGATAATCTTGATCCACAACTTTTGCTACCTGGATTAAGGGAAAATACAAAGATCATCTTGATCCATAACTTTTGTGGCCCATAAAAAGTTTTTAATGGTCATTCATCATTGTTTCTAGTGGTATGGTCCACATGAGATTTAGATCTTCTTCAAGTTTGGAATCATGCCCTAAAATGAGATGGGAAAACAGATAGATGGCATGGATATAAAAAAGTACATTAAGGTGGGCCCCACATGTTAGAGTAACACTCACTAAGGCCCCACCATGATGTATGTGTTTTAATATCTTTTGCTTTTGAATGCATTGGTTGTATCTTTCATCTTGATACATTTATAAATGTTATGCATCATTTTTTAATATAGTTGTTTTAGTTTAATTGAACAGTGCATAGCTTAGGACCTTATACAAAGGAAACATATTATGTGCACTTTTTTTTTGAAAATTTATTATTTAAAAGTGTGTATTAAGTTTTTTTTTTTTTTTAATAATCTCTGAAGTTTCATTGAAAAATTCAACCATTTTCCCAATATTTTCCTATGTTTCCCAAAAGGTGCGATAAATTAAGCGATACAAACGATATATCCCGTGTGATAATCAATACGTATTTATATCCTTAGGGTGCGATACATTGTGCGATACCAATATTTCGAACACTGATTACAATTAGTAGATTACTGCTACTCCTAATGTAAGATTATGCAACTGGTTATAGTAAGGGATGTAAAAGATAGATTATGCTAAGAAACATAGGATAATTGATAGATTTGATTTGTTTGATTGGGTGGGTATGAGACACATTGCTTTGTTGAGCTCCTTTGTTATTTATAAGCTTCTCTAAAACAATCATATGAATGATTCTTCCCACGTTCAATCGGTTACAACAACCACTTCAGTACTATTATAGTTTTCCAAATTCAGCCTTACAGGTTCTTTATTCTCTTCTTGACATTTGTTCTAGTAACCGCTCTTCTTGTTCAATCACGTTCTACTTCTGATTTTTCGACCACATTCCATTAACTGTTATTTTTGCCAAAAATCTCAAATATCTTAGTAAATTTCATCCATATTTTATAATACTCTTGCAATGACATATGTCCATTCCTAACGGGCTCTCTCACAATAGATATATATATATATATATATATATATATATGGTAAAATAATGAGCTCAAAAATAAAACAATCCAAAACTCAAGCGAGCCATTTTATTTGGAACTATGGGAAGAGGCCATGAAAGTCTTGGATCAAACTGTATTTGTGCTTTTCCTTCTTCGAGGTGTGCGAGGTTATTTTTTTTTAAATTTTTTTTCACATGCACTTACACCACTGTAGATTTTTTCACCGCAGTGGGTACTTGAGCCTATGAACTTGTGTTGAAACTATGGTAAATATACCTATGAAACATGTGTTAGGAGCCATACGTGTGAGATGGCAAATAAACATCACATTAGGGTGCTTAAGAAAAGGTTGGATGGTAAATAAACATCACATTAGGCTCCGAAAAGGTATCAATGAAAGGCATCGTTATTCTTACAATTTCCCGTAGTGTGGCCCACTTTAGCGTTGGACATGCCTTATTTTGCCACTCATGTCCCAAGATGAACTGACAAAATGGATGGACCGTGTGGAGCCCCACAGATCTTGGGTCACTTTGTGCCACCAGGGATAACTCTAGTGGTGATTGCTGCAGGCAATCCCCTTCCAGAAAATATATGGACTGTACTCTCCACCATACACGTCATATGTATATAACAATCTAGACCGTTCAAAATGTGGGTGAAGTGAGGATAATCCTAACTATCTGGATTTCAGTTTGATTGAATTTGGTTTATTGATAACGTCTCTTAACAATCGTCCATTCATGTTCAGTAATGAGATATTTAGCACTGTTTAATCAGGGCATGGGCCACTTACCATGAGATATGTAATTGTATGGTCTAGATCGACTTGATCCATGCCATGTAGATAATGTGCATGAGTATGATCTATAAGCAGAGCATGGGCCAACTACGGTCAGATATGTAATTGTACAGTCTGGATCGACTTGATCCATGCCACGTAGATAATGCTCATGAGTATGATTTACAAGTATCATATCATTCCGAAGGATTATACGGTCAATTCCCGCTAGTATCAGGTTGATCCATTCATCAGGTGTGCAACTTAAATACGAGAAGAATGGACGGATAGAAATGGTTCTTATTCAGCGCACACACGTGTCCAACTGATGAGTCTACCAGCCTGCCATCTGAGTCAGGGCATGTCCCCGACCTGAAGAACGGTCCAAATCTGTCACACGTGTGCCTTAAAGAAAACCCTAAATTAGCTTGGTGTGAATCTCCTAACCATGTCTCCTTTTGGGTTTTTGGGCCACATGTGGGGCCCACCTGATGAGCGTCCTCATATTTCACACGTGTGCCACTGCCACGTGTGCCTGATACTCCAGCAGCCTCAGCAGCGCTCCATTCTATATGGAGACAGCTTTCAGTGGTCATGATTACAACCCCTAAAAGCTCTACAGGCTTCAGGATTCCTGCAACCGAAATCAAATTAAAAGTGGCCCACTTCCACCGAAAAGAGGATTGGAGCTGCATTTTCTGACTTAGGTCATCACTAATGTAAGAACCCAAATCTAGTAGCCAGCGGGACCACTCGAAACCGTAGTGTCCCATGGTCCACAACCGCACATGGGGCCCATATTAGTGATCGGGACCACTCAGCTGCTGACCACCGTAATGGATGGTCCGTTATGCAAAAGATATTAGCCAACCATCAATCCATTCATATGACTTCAGACATGGACAACCAACGGTTGGCGTTTTTAGATTCAACCTATCTTTTTAAGGAATGGTAGGGCCCACACTTTCATCCGTTCAGAATTTATTTTCTCACTGTAGGCCATCCATGGACGGTACGGATTATGGATAGTGAGCCTCATGGGGTGAATAATAGAGTGTCTTGATGACTAATGATGGTGCTGCGGACTATCAATCTTTTTCTCTTAATTATAATCAAAAGCACATCAAAGCATGAAAGCATCTCCCTTAATTCTCCTACACTAATCAGGCTCTTTATTAAGCTACTTTTTCAGCCCACATTGTTTATATGATACCTTGTATTGCAGCCGTTGGATCTTGAATAATATTTCAAAGATCCAAACCGTTTATATGATGGGACTCACCGTAAATGTTGGACACCCCAAAAATCTCAAAGATTGTAATAATTCAAACTTTAATTATTCAACTTTTTCCTTTGAAAATGGACCATCACCTCAAGCGGTGTTTTATGGGACATATATCAGAAGCATAATATTCTTCAATCTTGACAATTTTCTCAATATCCACCATCAGCTACCCATCTCGTCATATCAACGGTTTAGATTACTGAAATAACTACAAATCCAACGGCTGTAGTCTGGATGTACACTATAACTATAAGTAGGAGGTATTGTAGCAAACCCACTGAAAATGTGACAAGAAGACTCCAAGCTTTCAAGGAGAGCTTTAATCAGCCCACAAATCTTCATTTATTTACACATTCTACCACTCTTTCCTTTGATGAAAATGGCTTAGATTTGAGAGAGAGAGAGAGAGAGAGAGAGAGAGAGAGAGATTCTACCACTCCTTAAATGAAAATGGCTTAGATTTTAGAGAGAGAGAGAGAGAGAGAGAGAGAGAGAGAGAGATGGGTGTGGCTACGGTGAGTGAATTGAAGCCGAGTGTTTCGGGGAAGAGATCGTTTCGGCCGAGTTCAAGCGCCCGACACGCTACGGAATGGTATGTATACATTTCATGGGAAATGCTGATCCAGTAGAGTCATGTGGTAGGGAGATTCATTGATCAGGACTGTCCATCCTTCTGGCCGTACTGTGGATGGCATATGGTTCAAAAATCAGCATCATCCAATTTGGTGGCCCTCAAAGAAATGGCAAAAAAGATGAATTCTCAACGGACGAGATTCAGTTCGAAGAAGCGTTTAAACGAAAGGATACAATTGTCCGCAGCTGCCTTTTTAAGAATCATAGGCCATCCATTATATGGCCAACTAAATGGACGGTTCTGATTCATACATCCCCTTACCATCTGTATCACCGAGTGATGCATCACTTCCCTGTATTTCTTAGAAGCCGCATTTCTTTTTCTTTTTTTCTCATTTCTTTTGGTGGGGACTAACATGCGCCTAGAGTGTTTGATGTTTGATTACCCGGCTAATGTAATTTGAACTCGACAAATCTCGAGTTTTGGTCACAGATGGGTGGCGCCGGTTATCATATTGCGAGGGCGCACGTTAGAAGTCACCGTCAATAGATATTCTTTGGGTTTTTCTGCTAAGTTTGGCTTTGCATTGGACGCGGATTGCGTATTGAGTAACACTCCGTGGGTTCCACCGTGATGCATGTCTCTTATCCAAGCCGTCCATCCGTTTTAACAGCTCATTTTAGCGGACGAGAAAAAAATCGAAGCATATTCAACTCTAAAATCGACCACACCACAGGAAACAGTAGGGATTGAACGTGTACCGTTGAAAACTTCTTAGGGGTCACAAAAGTTTTGGATCGAACTGATATTAGTGTTTTCCGTTCATCCATCTCTATGTGACCTTATGAACAGTTTGGATGACAAATAAAAATCAATGTGGGCCCTAGCAAGGTTTCAACAGTGGACGTCATTATCCCCACTATTTTCTGTTTGTGGTCCACTTGATCTTAGGATATGTTTATTTCTTAAATCATACTGAAAATGAGCTAATAAAACAGATGGACGGCTTGGATAAGACACATACATGACAGTGGGCCCCCACAGAGTTTACTGAGTACGCTATAGCGTACAGAGTTACTCAGTACGCAATCCGCCTCCCTTTGCATTATCGCGAAGAAATTCGGTTAATTGAGAATTGTTCGCATACAAGATACAGTGCTTTATTTCCCACCAAAGTGTCATCTGGGTAGAAAATCTGTGCCGTGAAAAAGGTGGGCAACACCATAAAGATCAGATAGGAGAAATTTTGGATTATTCCACTGGTTAATTTGTACACACCCATATTTAGAGTTAGGTCATCGTCTTGATTTTATTTGGAAGTGATCTTTAGAGCATGGCCAGAATTTTTCACGGCTACAGACACCTGAGACACTGTTGTGAAATAAACCTCTGTATGTGCAAGTTCATGTAATTTTATGTGAACATTTCTCGGGTTAATTGATATTTTCACGTTCAATGCTTTCTTTCTGTGCTGTTTAATGTGGTGTGGTCCACTTGAATTTTTGATCTTTCTTTTTTCTACTCGACTCGAACTCGACTCAACTCGAAGCTCGAACTCGAGCTCGACTCGGCTCGATTAATAAATATATTAAATATT
Source organism: Magnolia sinica (assembly GCF_029962835.1). Taxonomy (NCBI): domain Eukaryota; kingdom Viridiplantae; phylum Streptophyta; class Magnoliopsida; order Magnoliales; family Magnoliaceae; genus Magnolia; species Magnolia sinica. The sequence goes on from NC_080586.1 coordinate 20,176,444, forward strand.
ATTTTATATATATATATATATATATATATATATATATATATATATATATATATATATATATATATAAGTTTGAAGTTTAAACTTAAAAATAAAAAAATAAAAAATAAACCCTAGAGTCTTTACCCGACACGCACCCCTTTTCCTTTCCCTTTCTTCTCTTTCTCAGCTGCTAGCCGCACGCCCGCCCGACCACCACCACCGGTTTTCATTTCACTCCACAATAGAATGATTTCAAAATCAATGTGGGCCCTAGCAAGGTTTCAACAGTGGACGTCATTATCCCCACTATTTTCTGTTTGTGGTCCACTTGATCTTAGGATATGTTTATTTCTTAAATCATACTGAAAATGAGCTAATAAAACAGATGGACGGCTTGGATAAGACACATACATGACAGTGGGCCCCCACAGAGTTTACTGAGTACGCTATAGCGTACAGAGTTACTCAGTACGCAATCCGCCTCCCTTTGCATTATCGCGAAGAAATTCGGTTAATTGAGAATTGTTCGCATACAAGATACAGTGCTTTATTTCCCACCAAAGTGTCATCTGGGTAGAAAATCTGTGCCGTGAAAAAGGTGGGCAACACCATAAAGATCAGATAGGAGAAATTTTGGATTATTCCACTGGTTAATTTGTACACACCCATATTTAGAGTTAGGTCATCGTCTTGATTTTATTTGGAAGTGATCTTTAGAGCATGGCCAGAATTTTTCACGGCTACAGACACCTGAGACACTGTTGTGAAATAAACCTCTGTATGTGCAAGTTCATGTAATTTTATGTGAACATTTCTCGGGTTAATTGATATTTTCACGTTCAATGCTTTCTTTCTGTGCTGTTTAATGTGGTGTGGTCCACTTGAATTTTTGATCTTTCTTTTTTCTTGGTATAATTCCTAATGTGATATGATGAAGCTGATGAACGGATTGGATGTCGAAAGTATATTGTGGTGGGCCTCACAGAGCTTATGGTCGCAGGGCCTGTGATCGGGGTAACATGAAATTCGTGTCCTTGCTCTGAGTATATCCCGGTCCTTCGGGTCCATATTCCGGTCCTTCCAGGCCAGACCCGAAAAGCAAACCATTGGACTTGATAGCCTTTGAATCCGGGTCATCTTCCGATGATCTGAATCATTTAAACGATGCGTCTGGCTTTTATGGTAGACAGACAACAAATGAAATCTCTTAATTGGCATATTTTAACTTGGGTGTACATCGAGTCGAACTGAGTCGAGCTGGCCTAGGCTCGACCACTAGCTGATCCAGCTCGAACTCAGCTTGGCTCGGTTAGCTGCTTGGGCCAGTTCGAGCTAAATTTGCTTGTACAACATTTTTACAAATACTTGGATCATATCTTCAAAATTTCACTGTAGGTAAAACAACAATATTTTAAGGTATTTTATCAAACACCTTCTAAGCAACATTAGAAAAAAAAAAGAAAAAAAAAAAGATTATTGATTTTATATAGGTACCTTTCTTGCCATCGGCCACACTTTGTTGAGTCATTTCATCAAACACTTGGTGAGCAACATCAATATCAAAGTAACAGAGTCATTGAATTAGTTCAGTCCGTGTTCTATTCAAGTTGGATTCAATTCGAGTCGAGTCGAGCTAGACCAGCTCAAACTCACTTTCGAGCTCAAAAAATCAGCTTGACTCGGCTTGAACTCAGCTCCGAACCAAGTTGAATCGGGCTTTTTCAAGTCGAGTTGAGCGAGCTAGCTGAGCTAGCTCGATTCGTGTACACCCCTAATTTTAACCCTCAGGTAATTATCTCTTTTGCTTTGAATATGAACAGTCAGAAGAACCTTTGTATAATCAACGGTTGAAATACTCTTTCTGAGTGTTTTTTTGTTTTTTTGTTTTTTTTGTTTTTTAATTTTCTGTCATCCTCCACCCAGGGGTGGACCTATCACATAAACAGTTTGGATCACGAGTTTTGCATGGTCTCGCGTAGGCAGACAGGCGCGAACTACCCCACCAGGTGGACTGCGTCCTACCCCCGCAGGTCTCTAGCCAGGGGAGTTTTGTGGGGGCAGGCCCACAGTAATGTATCTGTATATCCACTCCGTCTATCCATTCTCTCACGATGAAGTTGATCCAACGCCCAAGTGGACCACACCAAATAATAAACTTAAGTTATATTAAATGCACAGGGCATTAAATGCAAAAGTCATCTTTGGTGCGGTCTACTTGAGCGTTGGATATATCTAATTTTTTATGTTAAAATGACTTTTAACGTGAAATAAGGAATGGGCGATGGAGATATATAAATACATCACGATGATGAGCCCGCCCACATAACTATCCATCCATGGATAGAGACTAGGCAATGGTGCTGGCTAAAGACTGATGGTCCTATTAGGGTCTTCGTGGGGCTCAACCAAGATGTATATATTTTATTTATGCTGTTCATCTATTTTGGTGGATCATTTTAAACAATGAGCCCAAAAAGAAGATAGATTAGAGGCTGAAGTGAACCACACCACAGGAATCAGTGGGGATTGAAAATTCACAGTTGAAAACTACTAGAATGCACATCTGATATTTATTTTTTTCTTTCACACAATCTATGCGACCTTATGAACAGGTTGAATGCTAGGTAAACATCTCAACGAGCCCTAAGAAATTTTCAACGGTAGGAATTCAATCCCTACTACTTTATGTGGTGCCATTCACTTGAGCCTCTAGTCTACCTCTTAAGGGATTATAGCTTAAAATAATACTTTAAAGCGTGGATAAAACACGTACATCACAGTGGGCAAATAAATATCCTGACAGGACTGTTCATATGTAACTAAGTATAGTTAGGTGAGGGTGGTATCCACTCCACACAACAAATAAATATCCATTCTATTAGAATGATGATTTTTGACTGAGACACGTGCGCTGCTGTATGAGATAGGCTACATAAGCTGCACCTAAAAACTTTTAAACATTATAGGTATAGGCGCGTCTTCGAGGTAGGCACAGGATCCAACTAAATCCTGCCATTTCAGGTTACCACATGCATTGGTCGGTGGTAGGGTCCCTATGCAATCTGAGCTAAAACAGCTGATATTGACAGGGACGTGGATTGAGTGTTGCCATTGCTAGCACTGACGTAGTAGGTTTTGATTGGGCAGTGGTCCACTACCGAAACGTGATGTATGTTTGTGAGTTGTCAGACTTAATTTTATCTTTTATAGTGGACTGCTGTACAAATACAATCAAATTCTACGGCGGTGGGCAGTATCCAAGCCTCATGGCATTGATTGACATATATGACTTGTGATGTGATGTTCGTGAGAAATCCATGCTGCCCATTTAATTTGCCAGCTATTGTCAAGACATGAGGCTATGAACGAGGCAGGACGAAAATTGAAGTGGGCCACACCAGAGGAAATGAAACGGACTGGCTACTCCCCTGCCACAGGCCAATGGCTGATGGTCGATGCTAAGTGGCCCTACCATGATGTATGTGTTTCATCCATGCCTTACATCTATTTTTTTAGATCATTTTAGGGTATGAGACCATAAATGAGGTATATCCCATTCTCAAGTGGACCACATTACAGGAAACAGTGTTGAATGAATGTTAACCATTAAAAACTTTTTAAGGGTCATAAAAGTTTTAGATCAAGCTGATCTTTGTTTTTTCCCTTCATCTAGGTCTGTATGACCTAATTAACAGATTGGATGTCAAGTAAACAGTACAATGGGCCTTAGGAGGATTTTAACGTTGTATATCCAAACACTATTATTTTCATGTGTTGTGGTGCACGTGATATTTATATCCCTCTCATTTTTAAGATCAAGCCATAAAATTATCTATAAAAATGGATGAAACACATACATCATGGTGGGCCCACAGAGCACCTACCATCGGCCACCGGGCTAGTGGCAGGGGGAGTAGCCAATCCGTTTCGAGGAAATGGTGGGGAGGAAAATGCTGCAGTTGAAACCTTCCTTGGTTACACCCTTATCGGGACACATGAATGATTCAATGGTAGCCATTCAATCCCGACTGTTTCTTGTTATGCGGTCCACTTGAGTTTTGGAACTGCCTCATTTTTTGTCGCATGTCCTAAAATGATTTTGAAAAATGGATGGACGGAGGATTTCTCACTAATATCACGGTGGGCCAACTAGCTTCCTCATGCGGTCCGGGGTTGCAGACAAGCCGCTTACCCATGGATAGGAGCGGGCCTGTCGTACGGCTCCGATGGTAAGGTTTTACATTTTCTTTTGGGCCTTTCTTGGACTAGGCGGACTATGGCTTCACTTTAACGGTCCACTAGTTGGCTTATCTATGATCGCAGCCGTTCAAGATGTAGGTCCCACCTAATAGACCAAGGATATGATTTCCACAAAACGTCCTTCCACATGGTCCATTGATGATTGATGTAGAGTGGGTCATGGATAATTCCATGATTGAGAGGAACTTGAAAAAGGTTTGATCGGAGACGGAGGTGATCCGGACCGTAAGGACTCTTGTTTTTTTTTTTGGGTTAGCTTGTTAGTACACACCCATGTCAGTACACACACTCCATGTTAGCCACCCCCACTAGGGATTGATACCAAGACCCCAAGTGTTGAAACGAGGTATCTCAACTCAGTCCGCCAGTTGAGCTAAACGGAGGTATCTCACAAACCGAAATGAGTTATCGGATGTACCATATATGATTTTGGGTAGGACGAGCTACTTTAGCCACCCAAAATCATATATGGATCGCAATGGCTGGGCTGGGCATGCCGTAGCAGGTTGCGCAGGCCGAATCTGCGAGATTCCATCATAACGATGGTTGAAATCCCTATTTATTTTCATTTATACTATTTTTAGTAAGTTTTAGTTTGATTGTTACTCTTCCTTGGCTTTTAGGAGTTGTGTATGGTCCACCAAATCGGATATTATTTTAGGCCGAAAACCATGCTTACTAATAGGAATCACGAAAGTTTACTCTTCATAGTAAGTCCTAATTTCTAGGAGTTTTAGTTATAGTATGATTCCAAAACTTATTCCAAAGCTTAATTGTAAACTCGTTTATTTAGATTATCAATCAATTTAAGAATTTCTAGAAATTATTTTCTATGTTTATCGTGGATTTGAGGTATATCTGTGAGTAGTCCGGAGAAGTTCTATCCATACGAGGAAGACGTGCTCGACCTCTACACGTCATCACTGCATCAATGATGAGACTCGCCTTCAGAAATAGGACTTGCACCGTTCCCAATGGCCCAGCTACCGGACCACTAATCATATTTATTTCATTAGCGTTGGTTACTAGGCATCCATCCATGGGACGACACTCTTGATCCACCCTCCGATTGGTATGATCTGGACCTCTACCTCACAAACGGCTCTCCCGTTGAAGACCCCATTTCTAAGAATGCACTCACAGACACTTCCAACCGTTGGATTGTGGGGTTTGTCAAATGGGTATTCGGCTTTTTACCACCCATTTATAGTCCACGGTTCAGATGGTTTAGTTTCATTCAACCATATGCCTTTTAGACTGTGGCATCTCCAAGAGGAGGCCAATGGATAAACGGTGAAGATCATGCTGATATCATGTGGACCGTTGATGTGTGTTGGTCATCCCATCCGTGTATCAGGTGGGACCAACAATGTAAATCATTTTGCCAAAATCAGGTTAGGCCACACATATAAGAAAAATAATGGAAGGTCTAGATAAAACTTGCAAGTGTTTCTAGCCCATTTGAACTACCTGATAGTTGAACAGCCTGAGCTTTTAGCCAGATCATCTGATGGGTCCCACCCGATAAACGGATCAGATATCCTGCACATGTGTCAGGTCCACATCTTGCTACATTTGGGGCTAGCTAACATTCATATAGCATTAGGGGTGGCAATGGATCGCAAGGCCCAGCCCAGCCATTTAGATCAGGGCTTGGGTCCCCAAGCTTGGGCCGAGGCAGAACCTTGTTCTGAAAGTGGGGCTAGGCCAACAATGCTGAATAGCCGGCCCACACCGCGCCGGGCGGAGATTGGCCCTCGAGTGCAAAGGCAAAAGGGAGCTTGACTACAAGACCCACCTGTTGAACAGGGACGAAAGTCAGCCTTAGTGATCTGACGGTGCCGAGTGATCTAATCATCATGTTGATCACCATTACACAATAATGGACAATTTAAAGACACTTGCAAGGTCACACATGATCATGTTTCTATGATCAAAACCATTCATGTGATGGGCCTCATCATGGATGGAGGAGATATTAAAAAAAGTTGTTAGATTAGACTATTTCAAACCTTTGATTATTTCACTCTTTTCCTTGCATGGGCCATCCTGTAAGGCCAGGGCCAGGCCGGACTAGCTAGCCCGGTCCATTGCAACCCCTCTATAGCTAGAGCTGGGCATCGAGTTGAGTCAAACCAAGTTAGGGCTGACCCGACTCGATCCAGTTTTGAAATAGGCCTAACCCGAACTCGACTCAACTCAGTACCGAGTCCAACATGCCTGACCCAATTTGAGTCCAGGCCTAGCCTGGACTAATCCGGACTGATTCCAACCCGTTCAAAAGTACCAAGTCGGGTCAAGTTGGCACCGAATCGAATCGAGAGATGAGGGAGGGAGTGGAGAGGAGAGAGAGGGGAGGAGGAGGAGGAGGGTGATGGTTGTGGTGGGTGGCCGCCGGGCTTGGAAGAGCAGGAGGATGAGGGAGGGGGAGAGAGAATTTGGGATCGGGTTGAGTTTGGGGTCAGGTGTGGCGGGTAGGGCTAGAGATACTTAAAAATTGAGATTTTACACACACACACACACACACACACACACACACACACACACACACACACTCGAATCCAAGGTGAGTCGAGTTTCGGATCAAGTCAGGTGTGACTGGATCGAGTTTTGGGTCGAATCGGGTTGAGTTACTAGGTAACTCGGACTCGACTTGGTTTGAGTTCAGATTAGGCGAAGCCTATTCGGTTCGAACCGACTCACCCATTCGTTTCCAATCAAGGCAGGTCTAAATGAGTCTAATGAGTCAAGTCGTCCCGTGCCAGCTCTATCTATAGCATACATATTTCTACTTTTAGAAGATCAGCAACTTCATAACATAACTAAGAAAACAACGCCCAACTTCAATATGAGTCCATGTCACGACTGTCTAAACCTAATCTACCTCCTATGTGTGGGCCCCACTGCCTTCCCACAGCTGGTCTGATACATGTGGCTACTGTAGCAAGAAGGTGGGCCCCACAATCTGTCCTAATCTTGATTGGAATGCGTCGGTGGTGATTCTGACTGGTACCAAAATTCTGTGTGGTCCACTCGCATATTGTTCTTCCTCATTTATCTCCATCTTTATAGCATAAATTGCACTAGGGCCATGCTCTACCTACATTGGAAATTTCCACATAAAAGAGAAACGATACAGTGCCCTCAGATGACTCAAGTTACAGTGCTCCTATTAGATTCTGGACATCTGGAGAGCCCAATTGATTGATCTGGACCATCCATTAGGTCCACATATTTCATTAGCTACCATGAAAAATCACACCCATTGAATGATTCTAACCATCCAACAGTCTGTTAAATGGACAGCTATGATTCCATGAGTCTGTGACATCCAACCCGTCCAATAGGTTGGATCCATCATGAGGATCACCTTGAGCAAAAATCAACCACAGCCACTCATCGTGTGGACCACACTTGTGTTTTTCTATTTATCAATGGCTAGATATTTTTTCTTTGGTGTGGCCAACCTGATGAGTAGATGAGGCTGATATTTGCAATAAGTGATTCTTGTGGTGGGGGCCAACCTATTGCAAGGGTTGGAAATTATCCGCTGGACGGACTAAAATAAAACTATATATATATATAAAGAAGAAGAAGAAGAAGAAGATGACTCCGAATGTTTGAAATCTAACTGTAGAAGAAGTGGACCCCACCACACCAATGAAAACATAAAAGAAGGAAACCTGGTTCCGAGCTGATGTCCTGAGAACATTCGGCATTTTAGGTAGCTTTGCTTGGGTTTGCCAATAGGCTAACGGCATTAAATAAAAATGTAGGTTGAAGATTCAGTTCTCTCCACCTTGTTAGATTCTTAGCTTCTCCTCTCTCAAATTCTAATAAGTTTCTGATTGTTGCAGGCCACTCTCTGATGTTTCTAGCGATCTTACAGTCGAAGTTGGAGCCACGAAATTCTCACTACATAAGGTAAAAATAATACTATGATTGTTGACAATGAGCAAGTAGTTCCATCATTACCACTTCAAATCATTTCCATTGTCAGGGATTTTTTTCTTTCCATTGTTGGTGATTTTTTTTCTTTTTAAATCTCATTATGGGTATATATATATATATATATATATATATATATATATATATATATATATATATATATATATATATATATATATATATATGTTGGGAATTTTTGGTATTGAAGGAATTTCAAGGTAGATTAAGCATTTTGCTTTCCATGCTAGTTTGCCTATTTACAATACATATATTTCTGTTAATTTTCTCCTAATTATCTTAATCCTCAAGGCAATGGAATCCATAATAACATCCAAATTCTGGGGTTTTGGAAATACTTAGGATGGGTTCAATTTTAGAATTGATTTCCAGACAATGGTTTTCTATTGAAATGGAAATATGATTGAAACAAGGTATTCTGTAACGGTGGTGCAGTCTCTCTTTTTTATTGAAAGAAAAAAATGGAAAACCTGTATTAGCCCCATAACAGACCATCCACGTAACGGGCTGTCATGGGAGCTGTACCAATAGTTACGGATCATTTTTCTGCAACAGCTGTTATGAGCTTTATGATCACATACGTGTAACAGTTGCCACCATTACCCTTAAGTAACGGCATTTACAGCCTCATAATGGCCGTTACAGCACACCATGGATGAAAATGCAAATTCATTGAAATGGGTCATTTCCACAGACAACCATAATGTGGCCTTTCCATGGAGATGGTTTCTGCTCAAAGTTTTCAACACTCCCAAACAGGTCCTAAATGAGAACAACAGCATGTATTATCTGTGTATATGTTGGAAATGTATTCGTTGTTTTTGATTTCTATATCAGCCTTCTTATGATATACTGGTTCTTCTACAGTTCCCTTTGGTTTCTAGGAGCGGCAAGATCCGAAAACTGTTGTCTGAAGCAAAGGATACAAAACAGTCGAGGATAACTTTTCAAGCTTTCCCAGGTGGCCCGGAAGCGTTTGAGTTAGCCGCAAAGTTCTGTTACAGTATAGCCATTGATATCACACTCTTAAATGTAGCCATGCTGCGATGTGCGTCCCATTATCTCGAAATGACAGAGGAATATGCCGATAGGAACTTAGAAATCCTCACTGAGATCTATCTCAAAGAAACTGTTATCCCCAACATCTCCAACTCGATAATTGTTCTTCATCGTTGCGAAACTCTCTTACCCATCGCAGAAGAAATCAACATGGTTAGTAGACTTATCAATGGGATTGCATCGAATGCCTGTAAAGAGCAACTTACATCTGGCTTATCCAAACTCGAGCATAACCTACCTGTCAGAACCTCAACCATTGAAGCGGAGACTCCATCGGATTGGTGGGGTAAGAGCCTTACAGTTCTTAATCTTGATTTTTTCCAAAGAGTCCTATCCGCTGTAAAATCAAAGGGTCTAAATCAGGACATGATTGGCAAGATCTTGATAAACTACTCTCAGAATTCTCTTCAAGGTCTCATGGTTAGAGATGTCCAATCGGTTAAAGGAAGCTTCCTGGACTTGGAATTGCAAAAGAAACGGAGGGTGATTGTCGAAGCAATAGTTGGTTTACTACCTACCCAATCAAGGAAAAGTTTGGTACCAATCGCATTCCTTTCAAGTCTGTTGAAAACTGCTATAATGGGCTCCGCATCAGCCGCTTGCAGAGTGGATTTAGAGAGAAGAATTGGGTTGCAATTAGACCAAGCGATTCTCGAAGACATCCTGATTCCAGCAATCCCGCTCGGTAACAACCACCCGTTGTATGACACGGACTTAATTTCAAGGATCTTCTCCATTTTCTTGAACTTGGATGAGGAAGAAGATGACACAAATCATCTAAGGGATGAGAATGACATGAGCTTTGAGTATGACAGCCCAAGGTCTCCTAAACAAAGTGTAATTCTGAAGGTATCAAAGCTCTTGGACACTTATCTGGCAGAAATAGCAGTAGACGCGAACTTGATGCCAACAAAGTTCATTGCTCTAGCTGAGTTACTACCTGACCATGCCCGAGTTGTGAGTGATGGATTATACAGAGCCGTCGATATTTTCCTAAAGGTGGGATCCAATTCCTGTTGCATCACTTCATATCTAATTCAAATAACAATTGCTTTAGAAATTACAAGATATTATCATTGTTTCACCATCGTAGTTGTAAAACTCGATAAGCTACCTTGAAACTCAAATGAGTTGGCTACAACTCGGTTGAATTCTGAGTTGGGTTGTATTAAAAACTGGGTTTAACCATTTTCAAACTGAAAATGGGTCATTTAGTTGTGGGTGGTAGTACTTAATGATGCATACTTTTTATTTCCAGTTCTATATTCTAATGCTAATTCTTGAATTACACATGTTGACATGTCTGTGTATATAATTTTATATTATTTAAATATTTAGAAAAGTCTTCTGAGTTGACTCAGTGAGTCTTGGTGTTTATATGATCTGGCTGGAAGTTGAGTGAATTGGGTCTCAATTTTCCACTATTTGTTTCCAAGTTTTTTATATAAGAAATGATCAGATACAGCACATGTATCTGATACAGCACTTTCTCATTTTTCGAATATCCAATCTGTGCAAAAGGTGGGCCACACCATGATGATCACATGGTATGAAAATCAGGTCGATCCACTCACTGAGTGGGCCACACCTGTACCATGAGTCATTCCATCGGTTGTCATAGATTTTGATATTGTAACCCACCCAACCAGTTGATCAGCTTGATTTTCATAGTAAGCGATCATCGTGGTGTGTCCCACCTTTTGCATGGATTGGATATTTAATACATGACACATTGGCAGGAAAGAAATAAATGGCTGTATCAATATAACCAGTATCAGATCATTTCTGTTTTTCTATTCATAAGCTAATTCATGAATTGCATGTGATATGTTTTTGTGTGTGTGTGTGTGTGTGTGTGTGTGTGTGTCTATATATATATATATATATATATATATGAGTCCTCAAGTCAATCAGACAGCAACTGAGTCGAGTTGGGTTGAGGTTCTATACTATGATTTCCCTTTGGCTCATCAGACCAGCTTTGTTTATTTTTATATTTTATTATTTATTTATTGTGCTGTATCTAAGAAGTGCATTCTATTCCGACTAACAGGTTCATCCCAATATCAAGGATTCTGAACGCTACCGCCTCTGCAAAACCATTGACTGTCAAAAGCTATCCCAAGAAGCCTGCAGCCATGCAGCTCAGAATGAACGGCTACCAGTGCAAATGGCGGTCCAAGTTCTGTATTTTGAGCAGATACGGCTTCGAAACGCCATGAATGGAGGACATGCCCAGATCTTCTTTGGGTCCACCAACAGCCACTACCCACAACGTTCTAGCAGTGGAGCCGCCTCCCCAAGAGATAATTATGCATCGGTGAGGAGAGAAAATCGAGAGCTGAAGCTCGAAGTTGCAAGAATGAGGATGAGACTGACCGATTTAGAGAAAGACCATGTCTCAATGAAACAGGAGATGGTTAGAACAAATCCCGCCAACAAGTTACTCAGATCTTTCACTAGAAAACTAAGCAAACTCAATGCTCTATTCCGGGTAGAGTTTGGAAAATCTAGTTCAGAAGCTCGGTTGCTGTTTCAGAAGCGGAGGCGACACTCTGTTTCTTGAATCTATGAATGTATAAGAGTGTATAAATATCGTGATTGTGTTAAGTTATAGATAACCTAGAGACCCATCTTCGATTGAATTTCTATTATGGCTTCCATCGAAGAGTTGCAAAGGTACTCGATTGATCTAGTGTAGCAAATGAATGATTGTAGCCAGTGTTCATAGTATTGGTGTCGTTACATGTATCGTTGGCTGAGGATACGGAAAAACATGTTGATATCACCAATATTATCGCCAATACATGGAAATGTATCGCTAACTGAGGGAAACATTGGGGAAATATGGTGGAATTTTTCAATGAAATTTCAAGAGATGCTAAAATACACATTTGCATACTTAATTGCATACTTAAGAATCAAATAATTGCCAAAAAAAGACACATAATAAGTTTCCCTTTAATGAGGACCAAAATGCATGTAGGTTGACTTGGAGGACCTAAACGTGTGTAATGCTGACTCAGGGAAACATTGGGGAAGCATGGGAAAAAATGGTGGAATTTTTCAATGATACTTCGGGAGATGCTAAAATACACATATTTACATATTAATAATCAAATAATAGTAAAAAAGATGCATATTTGCACATTTAGGAATCAAATAACAACTTTTCCTTTAATAAGGATCTAAAAGCATGTAACGTTGACTTGGGGAAACATTGGGGGAAACATGGGGAAAATGGTGGATTCATACATCCATCCATCCAGCCATTCATCCATGCATACATACATACATACAATGACACATGAGCGCACATGATCCATCGCATCCATCGATCCATGCGTGCATGCATACACTCATACACACACAATCATCCAACCATCCATCCATCCATTCATGCATGCACGCATGCATGATTGATCCATCTATGCATGCATACGAATACACATACAAACATCAATTTCATCATACAACCATGCATCCATTTTTTTTTTTTTAATTTTTTTAAAAAAAGCAAAATTGAAATGGATTTTTTTTTTAATAAACAGATTTTTGGCGATATTGATACATTGGCGATGTTATCAAAACACCACCGATACATTGGCTATATAGGCGAAACCTAGAATTTACACAGTAAAAAAACATTGGCAATATCGATAAATTGGCAATACTTTGCAATATATCGCCGATACCTTAAAAAAAAATTACACTGCTAATGTTATCTGTATCGCTGAGCTAGTGATACCAATTATCGGTAATATTATAACATCACCTATACTCAGAACAATGATTATAGCATTGCAATCTGCAATGAGGAACTGGTAGTGAATACACTGGTACCCTGGCATACCTGAAAGCTGAAAGCTGGATATCTCATATGCACTTGTAGCTAGGTCTCCTCCCTCCCTCTCCCTCTCTTATTGCTCAACCGATTACTAAACTGGCCTAATTTTCAGGCCAGGGCCTGATCGTAGTGGAACCCAGTTGATGGGTGGTCCAGATCCCACAAATGTACCATGTTGACAGGTGTGCCACAAATTCCAACTTTATATCTCCTCACATGGATTGTCTAAGGATTTCTTATAATCCAAATGTCATCTAACGAAAAAGGAGCAAAAGAAAAAAGAAAAAAGAAAAAAAGAAAAAAGAAACAGGCAGATGGCTCACTAAAATGCTCTAGTTCCTGTTGAATTCTAAGGTTATTTTCATTATCACAGAAAATTCAGTAACAGCTTCACATTTCTCAAAATCGAGACACAATTTTCTCTCGACAGCATGCATTCAGAAAATAATGAGAAAAAAAAAAGGGTCAAAATTGGAATACAACCGCTCTGTGAGACTTGCATTGGCAAATAAAAAACCTGTCAAGATAACTAACCTTTTGCATGCCCATAAATCTCCTCAAGAAGAGGCTGGAATTTCCTGTCAGATCCAAAAAGGAGAAACCCAATCTCATACTCTGCACAGGTTGCTGATAGAAATTCGGAAACTCCCAGTAAGTTCTCTGAATTTGATATAACAGGAATTCAACCTCCAACTTCCAAGTCTTCGTGACAGGAGTTGCTTGAGCAAAGGACTCCCAAATTGCATGGGAATCCCATTTACAGGTCCTATTCATGGGCCCAAAGAGTTGCAATAAGACTGTATTGAAGCATGTTATGCCAATTTCACCGCTCGATTATGCGCCTGCGAGGTCTATCATCACCAAAGCTTCTTCCTCCCTCCGATCTGTCCTCGAATTTATTAGACCTTCCACGTTGCCTGTATCCAAATTCCTCCCCTCGACCCCGCCTATTGGAATTCCATGAATCATTTCCTCTGTCATTTGCTCTAAACTCACCATAGCCGGCCCCTCTTGATCCTCTGTCATTCCTACCAGGACCACGAAAAGATCTACCACGATCATCTTTTTCGAAAGAGTTCCTGCGGTCATTCATCAGATTATTTAATCTGAACCGTGAATCTCTTGCTGGGCCTGATCGACTATGACCCCGGAAAGTGTTTCCTCTTCTATCGGGACCAGCCCTATTTCCTCTCATCTTATTACTACGAGATCGTAGATCATCATTGTCATCAGATTCGGAGCCGGAGCCAAACAGAAGTCCATCACTGTCAGAATTAGAATTTCCCCTCCTAAGACCCTTTCTCTTTGAAGTCTGCTTACTCCATTTATTTCGTTTAGGCGTGGCACCCAGGTCCATATTGTCATCAGAATCTGAATTTGAGCCAAGATCATCTTCTGAACCGAAAGAAAGCCCTCTGTATGGCCCACTTCCAGCCCTACGTCCTGTTCTCAGTTTAGAATCTGCGACATGACTAGATTTCCATTCTTCAGTGTCGGAATCAAAATCTTGCTCATCTTCATCAGAGCCTGAGAAAGCAGCTTGTCCTCGCATTTGCCGAGATGGCTTATTGTAAGAGCGCAAATCATTTCTCTGGCGGGCGTTGCCATAATGATCTGAATCATCAAAATCATCGGCCTCGAATGAGTCTTCCACTGCAGAGAAGTTCTTTGAAGAAAACTCCTGTTTTGAATTTTTACTTGGAACGTCCAATTCATAACTATCAACATTGTCGTCTTCTTCATCATCAAAATCGTCAAATCCTGTTCCATTAACAAGTGAAGGGGGCATCCTTCGATCCGAAGGCTCGGGATATCTGACTCTTTCACGGGCCCTTTGCATTCCGCTGGTCTCGAACGAATCATCATCTTCAGAATCCCTAGAACTTCGTGTATAAGCTGGGGCATCAGAAGGAGAACCGTCGCCCATTCTAGGAGAATCTGCAAACTCAAAAGCAGCAACATCTGCACCGTCAGATTCATTGTCATCAAAATCGAAATTCCATGCATCAGAAACGCCCGGAATTCTTGCACCCCTCTCCAGCCCTGTTCTAGGGCCACGTGGTTTTGCCTGAATTTGATTCTCCATGAACTCGTCTGGTGGGCGTTTGTGCTCGCAATGAAAGCATGCCATATTTCGCCTATAATTCAAGAAGTTACACCTGCAAAATAATACATGGAACAGAAATCAGATGCTTTACACTGTAAGCAAAAAACCGCACAAGGAAGCAAAACACTAACCTGGAATATTAGTAGTGCATTGATTAAGGCCATGTTTGGATGTTCAGTTGAATTGAATTGCAAAAATTTCAATTTAAAAAAGAGTAGAAATGACCAAATTGGTCTGATCCCAACTTGAATGATTCACCATGAAAGTCTACACTCCCAAATTGCAATTTCTACAATTACAAGTCCACTTGACACAAATGGAATTACAATTTGGGGTTTTGCTGTCATTCAGAAATAAATGGTGCAGTCCCACTTTGGTCATTTCCAATATGAGGTGTGCTCCGGTGTTACTGGTAATGGTGATATGCGGTAGATCTGCAGCCCATATGGTGTATGTATCACATCTAAACTGTCCATCAGATGTGTTCCCACATGTTATCATACGGTCCCAGAAATTAGCTCAATCAAAAACTCTGGTGAGCCATAGTAAAGGGAACAAGTTGAGAGGAGATGCCCACCCTCGATTATCCCTAGGACCCACCTAAGGTGTAGAACAGTCTGACTTTTACCCTAAACCTTCACCCAGGGCAGATGAAGGGTCTGGACAGTCTGGATTCTGTATACACAACATGGTGGACCCCCCACGAAATACAAGGGTGAGGATCCCCTCTCAACTTGTCCTTGGTTCTTTGGCCGACTGGAGTTTGTTTGGTCCGACTCTTGGGCCCTGGAGGTAACATGAAGCAAAGGATCTGATGGATGGGTCAGATATTGTAACCAGTGTTTTAAATAGCTACACTATGTAGCATGTAGCTTACGCTACGTACATGCTACGTAACTCACGAAAATAGCTTAAGTCATGTGTAGCCTATGCTACATGATAATTTGCATACGCTAACCGCTACATAGACTACACTACATGCTACATACCTCACATTACAAGTTATTTTTCATTAAAACATTAAAATCAAATAATATTTCACTGATTTGTTACATTTTTCTATTTCTAATATTTAATGCTTCTAGTAAAAATAATACAAGTAATAGTATTAAATCAGCTTTGTTAGTCTTTCTTTACCTTTATACTTGATGATTATCCTTTTCTATTCCTTTAAGTTGCATTTGGTTGCACCAAATATCATGAAAATTTGTTAAATTTCATTATTAATCAATCTAATTTGGTGAATATCATGGAATTAGCGCAACCAAGCGCAACTTTGATTAAAAATCTGTAAGTACCATGTAGTTTACGCTACACGCTATGTAGCTTACATCTCACGCTTCAAAGGGGGTGAACACTACGCTACACGCTATTCGCTATTTAAAACACTGATTGTGACTTGCAAATACATCTCATGGACCCTACTTGTGCCAGTACCACCACAGCTCATGATTGTACCAGCACCACCAGAGCACACCCTTCCCATATATAACAAAATGAATAAATAATGATTCATTCAATTGAGCATCCAAATGCACACTAAATCAAGATAAAACTTCAGAAAATAAAAGTCAGAGCAACCTACTCAGGACATTCCCATTCCCCTGGGAGCAGCTGCCGCTTCGGGCGTTTGGCATCACACTGCAAGCAGACAGTATTCTTCGCAAAATTCATGAAGTCACACCTGAGGGTAAATATTAACAGACTTAACCACCTAACTAGATGAAAGTAGAATGAACTTCGAAAGAGAAATGGAACAGAAATTTGTTAAATGGCAATATGATAAATACTTAGGACACAGCCAGTCTCCCTTCTTCATTTCAATGTCATCCCGTCCTACTCGTTTCTTTGGTGGGGGAGGTGGTTGCTTGACTTTGGGTGGGGGCTTCTTGATTACTGGCGGTGGAAGGTTTGGATCTATTGGAACCGCACTCAGCTTTACTACCTCATGCAGCAACTTGCGAACTATTGTTTTCACAGGTTTCAGTTTCAAAAGAGGCTTGTTTTCGACTGACCCAATCACAGGATCAAAGCCAAATGTCAATAGGACACGCATAACATCAAGGGTCCGTGCCTCATCTTCTTTACGTGCAAGTAGATATGCACGGCTGCAGGAGCTTCTAAGATTACATGAACTACAAACCTGAAAATGAATGGATACCATGGCATCAGCAGCTACACAACCAATATGGAAAGACTAATAAATCCTTGAGGATTCTATATGTATAACAATACAGAGTATAAAATGGGTTTTGCTAAGCCCACAAGTGTGTAAAGCTATGCCCATCCACAAGCAGACGTGCTAATATGGCATCGGTCTGATAGATCCGATCCATCCATTATGTGGGACACACTGTTAGATCTGCTGTCATGAAAGTCAGGCCATTTTGCTCATAAGGTGGGCCAAATTTTACTAAAGAAATGATGGCTACAACATTTTCATTTTACCCCATATGAAAAGTGAAAAGGCTTGATTTTATTTATTTATTTATTTTTAATTTTTTTGCTGGAAGATTCAAACAGTCTAACTCACGTTATGAAAAGATCAGATTTCATAGACGCGTGCCATACTTGCACGTGTTCTTGCATGTGGACCTGGCAGAATGTTGGCTTAGCTAAAACTATAAAATGACACAACTTTGTACTTAGATTCCCAACACAAGAAAGGCCTCGTTCAGAAACCATTGACATTAAAAACCATAAAATTTAGGATGCAATACATACATCTCCTTCATCAAGATGAACATGCTTCCGCAATAGCTTCGCAGAGAAAACCACCTTCACATCCGTTGAAGGGCATCCATAACCAACTAGAATTTGAATATCCTTCCTTGACAATGATCTGGAGTCCATCATAAGATCACCATATCAAGTAAAATGATGTTAATAAAAAAGAAAGGTAACAAAATTAACAAAATAGTTAGGAAGCAGTAAACGAAGTGATAAAATCAACAAAATGATGTTAATGAATGAAACCTACAAACCAAATCAACTATATATAATTTTCTCAATGACTAATTTATTAAGTGATAAAATAAATTGCATAGAAAAAATGAGGTGGAGATTGCTCAAAACAAAGAGAAGTTCTAGACATACCTTTGCATGTGAGACTATCTGCAATCTCACAAGGTTCAAGGAGAACATCTAAACCTCTAGCAAATTCCAAAATCTTATATACAATATTCACTAATCAAAGCATCCAAACTTTTCCTTGAATCCCAAGGGCTTGAACAAGTTGACCTCTGGAATAAGCTCTCCAATCAACAAATCTTTAAAGATTTTGAGGCCTTCAAGGAATGCACAACTTTCTGGTACATAAAAATCAATATCTCTGGTAGTGCTGAATGTGATATGGACTATTTTAACTTCCATGTTATCAACTTATCATCATGCACCACTCCAATGTGATTTTGCCCCTCCCTCCTAATTTGATTACGATTCTCCCCCTCCCTCCATCGCTTACTTTTTTCATCACATGTATCATTGGGTCAACAATACAGATATTGGGAGTAAAACAAAATTTTGCAAGATATTGTCTACAAGATCACCAATATTATCACACTTATCGATGATATCATTGCGAGATATCGGCAACATCCCTTTAAAAAAATATTTATCACATGTATCATTGGGTCAACAATACAAATAATGGGGGTAAAATAAAATTTGCATGATATTGCCAATAGTATCAATATTAATGGGGGTAAAATAAAATTTGCATGATATTGCCAATAGTATCAATATTATCACCAATATTGTCACATGTATCAATGATATAGCAAGATATTGGCGACATTCCTTTGAAAAAAAAACACTATATTGCCAATATCATGCAATATTATTGCTATTATCAACAATACCAGTGTTAATACCTGCAAAATTCCTCTCCCCCCCTCAAAAAATAAAAAATAAAAAAAATTCAAAATTTGGGAAGATCTATCCATGGGTTTCCTTTAAATTATTGCTTTGTATGTGTTGAATTATTGCGTTATTTCTTAAAAATTAGTGCATTAGCATCATATTTATTAATTAATATTTTTGTCTAACAGCAGATAATTGGGGCCGCATACAATGGAAACCTATTGTGTCTAGTTGGTTTTTTAAATAATATTTAGAGTTCTTGGTATGTTCATGTCTTCTAACATCTGAAGTGTCACTGAAAAATACCACCATTTTCCTAATGGTTCCCCTAGACAACAATATTTTACCTGATATAGATACATGTTTTCTTAGCCCAAGTCATCAATATATGAAAAAACACAATTTTTCTGAACATTGATCATATCTTGGCAATAAGGGATGTAGCTTCACCATTGAAGATGAGAAGATTGCAAACAGATTTTTGGAATCCCACATCCACTCTCTAGTCTCTCCTACCAACCACCCATGTTGAAATGAAGGCCTTTTCTAACCTACATGAGTAATGATAATACTAACTTCAAGTTACTTTAAATTCCTTAAAAGCGCAACATTCTCAATCATCCTCTTCCGGAAGCTCTTGAATCAGTAACCTACAGAAGCTTTTGGTACATGTTATAGAAAGGTTCCTCCTCCCCCCAAAAAATCTTCTCAATATTTAAGTGTCTTTTGAGTCTCCTAAGAATATGGACTGGACAGACAGTCCATCGCTACTCAGGCCCTTGTGGAGTTATCTTTTTCTCTGGGCTGTTAGGTTGGGCAGAGGCAATTGAAGCAGAAGCTTTGGCATTAAGGGAGTGCCTCGAAATATCAAGAATAGCTTGTTTTCCAGTTCATTGATTGTTGAAGGAGATTCTTGGAATGTCATGTTGTGGGCTCCCCCAAACTTGCAAGCCTTGGATGTTTCTGTTTATTTTCATGAAATTGGCCTCCCCTGCAGGCTAAAAAAAAAATCATTTACCCATGTAACAAAAGAGGCAAAAGGCATGGACGGTTGTATCTTCAGGCAACGAGGACGAAAAACAATCTAATTTTCCCTCACCCACCCTCTTTTCCCCTCTCTACGATTGAAAATCAGATGGTAACAGGTTCCTTTTTTTTGGGTAAAGGTAACTTTGGTGTAACTTTGCTAACAGGAGCATTTATCTCACCTCATTAGCCGATGCAACAAAAGGCTCCACTTTTCCAAAACAAGCTAATTTTCCCTTGCGCTCCCTCCTTTTCTATATCAGCTAATGCACCAGACAGCTCCACTTCTCCAAAACAAGCATTGAAAGATGTGAATTCTGTCCCACCTTCTCGTGAACTTTGCCAACAGGAGCATTTATCTCACCTCATTATCCACAGCTGATGCACTGGATGGCTTCACTTCTCCAAAACAACCAAAATTTCCCCCACCCTCCCTCCTTTTCTCTCTCTACAACTGAAAATTGGATGATAACAGGTCCCGATTGTTATTGTTCCTTTCTCACTTTGGTGTGAACTATGCTAACAGGAGCATTTATCTCACCTCATCATCCACAGATGATGCACCAGACGGTGCCACTTTCCAAAACAAGCTTTGAAAGATGTAAATTCTGTCCCACGTTGGAATGAACTTTGCTAACAGGAGCATTTATCTCACCTCATCATCCACAGCTGATGCCACCAGACAGCTCCACTTCTCCCAAACAAGCATTGAAAGATGTGAACTTTGTCCCACTGGGGGAGGGGTGCGGTGATTGGTAAAGCCCTTTCAATTTGTGATCTCCAAGGGGACAATGGTATGCTCTTTTGGAGCCTTCGATGGAAAGTGAGTCATGTGCAAGTGTGCAAGCATTCGTGTTTGATACGAGAGGACGGCAAAACACTTTGTTGGATCCCACATCCGGACACTTGAATGCACCAAAGAACGCCTAGAGAGAAGCCCCCCAAGGATGTATTTGAACCATGGGCCATTCTACCTCCATCGGTCCACCATTGAGAGAGCCAACACAAGCATTATGAAGGAGGATCTTGGGGAGGCAGGAATGCTAAAAAGCCAGAGATCCATACCTAGCTGGTGAAAATCCTTTTTTTCTTGCCAACAAGGGCCAGTAACATCCCAGGTCTCAAGGTTGGGGTCAGGTTGGGGGTAGAATTTCCTAGCTTGTTAGTTGGGCCATTAGGCCTGTTAATTAGGTCGGCAGTGTTTTCTTGTTTCTCTTCCTCCTTTTTTTTTTTTCTCTCAAAGAGAAGATAATCTAAAGAGGGATGAAATTCCCAAAATACATAGAAAGCCACTTAGTTCCTGAAAGCACAAGCTCGAGAACAATACGGTTGATACCCCACTGCCCGGGTAAATAAAATGTTTGCCTAGAAGTGAGGGTATTAGCCTCCTGAATAACAACAAGATGCTCCCATGGCACCTAAAAAACCCCCACAAACCGAACTAATTACATCTAAAAAGTTCCCTTCGACCACAATCTGCTACTTCTTACAATGAGAATGGACAATCCTAATTACCAAGATGGCTGCTTGGATCACGGAGGCCGCCCTGACGAGACTGGAGATTGCATATAACACTTTCCCATTCTCATCCAACAACAAACATCAACCATGAATTCCTCTAACTTCCAAATCATAGAACCAATGACCAAGAAAGATCAAGGTTGATTGGTGGTTTTTTAGAGGTAATGGGAAATTTTATTGACAACTCGACCATGGAAAACCACCAAACCATGATGTGTTTTTTTGAAGGATAATAACTTTATTAATAAGGCTGCTAAGCAAATGCCAAACCATGACGTGTGTTAGTGCACCTGAAAAGACAAGTGTCTTATATTCATGATCGAACACTTGCTAAGCTAGAAAGCTAATCCCCACGAAGAGACCTAAAGGGGCTTTGAAAAGCCTCCTTGCATTCTAGAAGCTCACTGACACTCGCTTCCTAGCGTCTCCATCCGAATTCCCGCTTCGCTTCCCCTGCTTTGTTTTTCACCTCGTTATATTCTAGTCTAGCAAAGAATAGAAATATAGAGCAAAAGTAAATATAAGACCAAGAAAATGAAGGAAAAAGATAACTAGCTAGGTCCTTAAATGAAGAGGCCCAAGCCGTCTAGTGCAGGGGCATTTTCACACCGGGCTCAAGTGGGGTGGCCTATGGGATGCAACAGGGATACACTCAGGGTGGGTGGCCCGTGTGAGGTGGGCCTCACCCGTGTGACGCAAGTAGCTCATGTGAAGCGGAACCCATGTAAAGTGGGGCCCACGAGGAGGGTTCGGCCGAGGTCCTAACTCATGGGATGTGGGGCCAGGACTATATGAGAGAAGGAGATTGATTCACCATGCTCTATCAGTTCGAGCTTTTAGAGTAAGTGGTTAGTTGTCCTACATCAAAGTGGTATCAAAGCAGGAAGTCTCGTGTTCGAGAATCCTCACCAGGGGTGATTAATGTAGGGGCATTTTCATACCGGGCTCGAGTGGAATGGCATGTGGGATGCAGGGGCACACTCGAGGCGGGTGGCCCGTGTAAGGTGGGCCCCACTCATGTGAAGCGGAACCCATGTGCAGTGGGGCCCACATGGGGGGTTCGGCCAAGGTCTTAACCCATGGGATGTGGGGCCTAGGCTATGAGATAAAAGGATTGATTCGCCAAACTCTATCAGTTCGAGCTTTTAGAGCAAGTGGTTAATTGTCCTGCATCACCGTCGCATCTAATTTTGTCATTATGAAGACCTCCTCCGAGCACCTATTCCGGTTCCTAAAACACTCGTCGTTTCTTTCGCCCCATATTGCCAAAGTCCTATAAGGAGGGAGAACTCAACATCTTCCTCCCTTTTTGCCCTGCTCCGCCCCCATGCCATGCTAAGAGAAAACTATGAATAAGTCCAATATCATCCAATAATACTAAAAGTTTCACATACCACTCTAGCAAAGGGCCGACAAAGACAAAGACGGTCTACTATTTGTGTCCCTCATGCACATTACACAAACATTTGGAATCAACATGTTTCTCTTTTAAAAGTTATCAATTGGAAGTGCCTTGTTCCTTTCAACAAATTAAACAAAGGCCGTAACCTTGGCAGGGCACCTTTTATGGGAACATAATGCCATGGGTTCATGGATAGAGATTGCTCAGTGAAAAGATTGAACTGAAAACCTTCTAGATTCCTCCCATTTTCACCTATGGGGCTAACCTTGCCAACCTCGAAAAGGAAATACAAAGCAACCTATCCCATAAATGGGTGCATGAACGAGCACCCAAATAAAGCTAAAAACAAAGCTAATACCTTTATTGAACATGCTAACCAGTCTGATAATCGCCTTCCACATGTTGATGACCTATACAAAGATGATTCCTTGGCGCCACCCACCAAACCCACAACATACTCGCTAGAAATAACCTCTTTCCATGGACCCCCCCCCAAGTTGGCTTACAAGATGAATCTTTTGCTTATATTTTGCCTCTTTCCATAAGAATTCACTTCTAATTCTTTCCAACTTGCTCAAAAAAGAGATTGGGCAATGAAACGAAGATAAAATAAACCGGCATGTTTGACAAAGTTGTTTTGATAAAGGTTAGCTTTCCATGCAAAGAGAGATGCCTACCTTTTTCATCTTGAAAGCTCATATTCGATCACCTTATCCTATTAAATGCTTCATTGGCTTGTTGATGCACAATGGAAGACCAAGATACAACGATGCAAAGTTTCCAACTCAACACTCAAACACCTCTACTAGCTCACCACTTCCTCATTGGATGTTCTGAGTCTGACACCCAACATCTCACTCTTGTAGAGATATTCACCTTCGAACTGCATAGTATTGAACAATTTTCACATACTATCCACCTAGCACCCGCACTACATTTGCATCACAAAAGAGGAGAGTGTTGTTGACAAACTATAGATGAGATACTTCGAAAATGCAACATTCTCATCCTAAAGCCATTGATAAGACCTACCAAAGCCCCCTTTTCCAAAATCTTACTTAGCACTTTTGATACCACCACAAATAAAAAAGGGGAGAGGGGATCCCCTTGTCGGAGACCTCTCAATGACTAGTACAAACCCTTGGACGAACCACTCACTAACACTTAGAACTTGACCAACCAAATGCATTCTATGATCAACATTCTCCATTTCGCACCATACCCCAACTAGCACAACATATAATCAAGAAAATGCCTATCCACTTTCTTTTTTTCTTTTTCTTTTTTGAGAATTAAAATGCCAATCCACATGATCATACAATTTCTTGAGATCAAGCTTACATATGATTCCCTTGCTACCACACCTATCCCACAAGTCAATGCACTCATGCACAATCAAAGCACCATCTAAAATTTGCCTCCCATGGTCCAGCTTACTAACTTCAAGGTTGATCAGTGTTAGTTGAGGACTAGTTGTGATTAGCACACTTATCTCAAAATTAGTTATAGGTTAGTTGTAGGAGTTTTATTAATACTCCGTTTTTTCCTGGATTGTAATTATTTTTGAGTTTTGATTAATTTTGAAAGAAATTTGAGACAATTTGAGAGAGAGCTGAGAAAGCAGCCTCCTCCATGATTGGATGGGTGTTTGGATTGCACATTGCGATCCAAATCACCTTAGAAATCCCTGATCTCCCTTCCCTTTTCCTTCCCTTTATTGCATGAGATAGCATTTCCTAGCTTCCGTCAACTGGAGCAGTCCTGAACTGCATCACATGGTCAACGCAAGCTAATCAAATGCAACCTGTTAGGTGGTGCACCATTAAGCATAAGTTCCATATAACATACTTAGGCAACATTTGGATGCACTATTGAATTAAATCTCAATAATTAGTTCAATATAGTGGTAATGATAAAAATTGTAACTACCATTGTTAGTATTTGGATTGAAGAACTAAGCACTAAGTTGCAAACACATTACTTAGAAATTGGACCTCAAAGCATCGTAACAACATTTTGAGGGCTTCTCCTACACTGCAGATATTAGGAAAGCCATAAAGATTTCATTAATTCTAGTTGATGGCAATGAATGTTCACAATTCATTTCAATTGTGCATCGAAACATGCCCTTTTGCATCAAACCTTCATCATATATCGATCTCAACATCGACTTTTTCCAATATAATTCTCAAACCAAAACCACCGAACAAAAAAAATAAAGGTGTAAAAGACTACCTCAAGATATCGAACCGATCGCGACCAAAGTTGAGACACGCGGTCCGCACAGTTGTCCAATCCCTTGTAAAATCAAACCCCTCTTCTGCGAACCCCAAGCCACTACCATCAACCTGCAGCACATCCTCAACCATTTGATCTTCATTTTTCCGCCGATGATCAAAATAGTTCTGACCCACCAACCGTTCCATCAATTCAATCCATTCAGTCCACGGATGGACAACCTCCACCTCCTTTGTTGTCGAAAACAAATTCACTTTCTTTTCCGTAGCTTCCGGAACCGAACCAACAGCAGCAGCATCCAGCAGCCTGGAATCGGCCCTCTGCTGCTTCTTTTCACGCCAGGCGCGAATCCGCTGCAGTGCCTCGTCTTTGCCAGCCCGTTCGCGTTCAATGGTGTCGATTTGATCAAAGACGAAGCTCATGCGGGCAGAGAGGGTGGTTTTGGGATCTGGGTGGCTTGCGGGAGGGGTTTCTGGTTGGAGGATAGAAGAGGGAGAAGAAGAGAAGGCTCTTCTGCTGCTGGTACAGTAGCAGCCATGAGAGGGGAAGATAAAGGGTCTGGTTTTCAGAAGGAGAGATTGGAGGAGGGGTTTTTGGCATGAAAATTTCCGGAGGAAAGAGAAAACCCCCATACGAGAGAGAGAGAGAGAGCTTAAACCCTTCTCATGTGCTGTGCTCATGTGCTGTGTGAAATGTAAGAAGTGGATTGCTTAAACCCTTCGCTTATAAGCTGAGAGGTATTAGACAGAGGATATTTAGGTTTTTTCTGTTAAGTACTTGTACCAGGGCTGTCGATGGCACGGGCTGGCCAGACAGGCTTCCAGGCCTGGCTCCCCGGGCGGGTCTTGGCTGGAGTACAGACCAGAGGCTGGCTCAGGCTTAAAAATCTAGCCCATTTCTAAAGTGAACTGGGCTTAGACTTGACTGTCCAAAGCCCCATTAACTCAATCAGCAAATTATTTTTTTGTAAAAAAATCAAAATTCAATTTAAAAGTATAAGGATTCTACAAAAAGTACAATCTAATTAATACCCTCATTAATACATATTTATACTTTTTCAAATTAACTTTTTATTAAGCTTCCCATTGATCAAGATAATTGTCAAAGGAGATGTTGATTACATGTGCTAATGGAGCCACAATGATGTATATGTTTTATTCATGCCTATATGTTGTCGCCAATTCAATCCAATTGGACCACTCATGTGCTCGAGGGTCTAGATTGGATTTTCGTGTGTGCATAAAATGTGCAGGCGTTCCTAAGTCTACTCAACTCAAAGTTTGACTGAACCGCTAGTGTTCCGTCACATTGAGTTGAACAAATTGGAGACTAATATTAAAGATCCAAGGTCCTCTCAACCGCCAATATTTGCGCTTCCTTCTTGTGGATGTTGAGATCTCGGGCCAGAATTGACTTGAGGCCGCTTTCTCCACCTGTTGCCTCTTTTGAGGGCTTTGCATTGTGGTTGATTGATCATGCTTGACCAAAGCCACCATTAGCCAATTTATTCATCTCTACAGTTAGTTAGACCCTATAGAAATATTAGGGTAGGGATCCGAAGATTTCATGTCCTAAGATGACTCTTTGGTTCTACCTTCAGAGATTCTAAGGGACCATGGTTACAAAGAGGGAATGTGTTAGGCACCCGCTCTGCCTGTACAGATATACGGTATTTACTTCATAGGATCTTGGGTTTTTTTTTTTTTTTTTTTTTTTTTAAGGGTTAGGATTCAATTCTCTTATATGAATGTATGTAATGTTTGTGACAAAAATGTAAAATAATTGGTAGGTTTTCTGTTTAATAGAATCCGATTAAATTGGCAAGCCTCAAAGCATACTTCTGAACCAATTTAGTGTAAAGTGTGTTGAGTGATGAGATTTATGTTATACAAATGTTATGGCTAGATAAAGCTTGATTGAAAACAGTTGAGTGGACAGTAATGTCGCAAGAATCGTATCGAGTGGCTTGGAATGAACTTGCGTTAGCTCAAGAGGCTAGTGTTAGGGGTTGGACTCGGGCTAAGCTCTCTTCCTCACTCTCACTTTCCTTGGTGGGGAATGGCTAAGGGTTTTTTTTTTTTTTTTTTAAACGGATTTATAAGTGAGAGGGGATCCTTGAAATGGGAGTGGATTGTTTGAAATGTGAAGGGAATGGGGGTATTTATATCCCTCTATGCCAGTTTCTGGTAATTTCTGCAAAGCTTGAAGTTAAAAAGGATTTGGATGACTGAGATTTAAGAATGCCATTGGCAAGATCTCATGTGTTGGTTCGGATGACATAAGGTATAATTTTGGCTCAAGAGATGGGCATCAAAGTAATTTTTAAATTTTGCACATGCATGAAATAAGTGGGGAGGATAATAGCACACGAGTGGGCAGACGTCCAAAGTATGGCTAGTGCCACATGATGAGTAGTGTCGCTCGTCCTTTCTTTTTTGTTTTAAGTTTGGAGGGAGGCTCCCCTATACACGTAGACATGTTTGGTCATCCGAAGCTTCCTTGTTGTCTCCCCTTTTCTTTGAATTAGGCTTCGGAATGGGCTTGGGCCTAAACGGATTATGAACTTGGTTTGACAAGGTGATTTGATTAGGTAGGCTATGTGGGCTGATTAGGTGAGTTAACTTAAGGGGTTGACTCAGTGGGTTGACTCATGGGTTAACTCTAAAGGCTAGGTTTTTCCTAGGGTTTGGGTTCGGGTCTAGGTTTAGGGTTCCGTTGGGTTACGACAAATGGGATAACTGGGTTTTAGGTTTAGTTCCTAGGGTTTTAGGGTTTCTAAGAAATTTGGATTTAGGTTTAAGGGTATGGATTGAGATTTTGGGTTTGGATCAAGGTTAAGGGTATGGATTAGAGTTTGGATCAGGGTTAAAGGGTATGGCTTAGGGATAAGGGTATGGATCATGGTTTCTATTCATTCAAGCTTATCGGCCCGAGGTGTGGTGTCTACACTTTTGAACTTGAGTTTACGAATTTAACGACTTGTTCTTTCACTAGCATTTTAAGTCCAATATACTTTTTAATTGAATAAGGATACACATACAAATTAAAGAATGCAAAATGTTATCGATTTCATTAATATTTGGAAATGATGCTCATTATAATTGACAAGTTGCAAGACAACCCAAATGAATAAATAAAAAGAAAAGGATAAATACCGGATGTGTCTATTGGAACAGACGATCAAAGAGGGTTTGCTTAGCTAAATTGGAACTTAGATTATCATGGTCCTATAAATTAAGGTTGTAAAAATTTACTTGTACTCCAAAGGTACTGTAGCGGGAGCCACTAGGTAGTAGCTATGTAAAACTATACTAGGCTTGGTTATGTTAAGAAAGATAAATGAAAGATAATTTAAAAGGTAGGTTGATGTGTTTAACATGGGGCCTTGAGCTCTCCTTCTATTACTCATTTTATTGATTGTCGAGGTGATGAAACACTTGTTGGGGTTTCCTTGCTAATCCTAGATCCTTCGCTCTTGTGTTGCGATTTTGGATAAGAAAATTCTCTTTAGCAAATCCATAATCTCCTAACTAGAAAGGTCTTTGAAAAGTGTGAAGCCACTGGATATTAGATTTCCACTCCTATATGTAGATACTCCCATATAAGATCCTCGTTAATCGAGGGGGCATCCAACCCTTAGATTCATCACGACCATTCACCCAAGTGGTCTAGTCTAGATCACTCAGTTCCTGACTATAAGAGTGGAATTTTGACACTTGATGCTGATCTATTATCGAAGATGGGCTAGATCCATCAAGTCGAGATCTCCCATTCATTTAATTCCAATGGGACCACGGTCATGAGATCGGATCACCCCGTAAGGCATTTAGGTGATCTCTTTAACTCTTCCGATCTCCTTAATGAGTGGTCTAGATCTGTCCGATACTAATCCGTTATCAGTCATATCATATCCTTTTTCGGGGCCCCTTCACGTTCTCCCTATTCTGATCAGGGCACGACTCTGGACCCAACCAAGCTGTCATGCCCCGAACTCGGAAACCGGGCTCACAAAATTTTCGATCGCCGAATTCGGCACCGACAGCCTCCGTAGAACTCCATTCTCGACTCCCGGCACCCATTCATCAGGTTTCGATCCTGGGATACTACAAGGAAGATTTATAATCATCAATCTGATTCATAATAAGCATAACCAAAAGCATAACCCACGAACAATAACCACAAGAATACCACCACAAAATCCACTATGATCAAAAACTTTTGAATATAATGCGTCTGAAAGGGAAATACAAATTTATGATAATAACAAGAACTCCAAAAGCTCGACTGCACGCTCCAACTCTGACGAGACTACGGCTGCATCTTGGCGTCACCTGCACGCATCAATCGTGCATAAGCTTATAGAAAGCTTAGAGGGTGGTGTAAGTGTGTGCACAATATAAGCGTGCTCAGAATGCAAGGTCAGAGTAATGCGGAATCATGCTGATGAACACATGTATGCAATCAGCCATACCAAAGCCATGTGATGCAGAATGCAAGTCAAATATGTCAATCCTCATCCACATATCAATGCAGCTCCTCACTAGAGCATCAAATCAGTGCGGTTCTTAGTATGGATAATCACCAGGGTCAAGTACACTCTACGCCAGCTTGCCGCCCCTATCCGGACGCACAACTAGGAGGGTGGAAGAGACCTCACTATCCGCCTGCCAATATCAGGCCCGGCTCGTCGATAGCGGATCGATTCCTCAAGCTGGTCAAACTCAACCTAGAAATTACCCCCTCACTCAGGCGGGTAAGGTCACACCCCTTTCCAAAACCACGACATAGTGGGAGACGTGGCCTACTGGTATACGGCCCTCGCGCGCTCGTGTATCCACTCGGTCTCGACGTTGGAGTCATCCTCTGGTACCATTGGGTTTAGGGATTTTCACCCAGGGACATCTATGACGCCCGTATGCTAGAACCAAATATTTTCGGTATCCAATCCTACCATCCACGATGTGTCTGTGGAGGCTATGGCCCTGATGTCGCTAGGGTATACAGTAACTACAATCACACAAATGCAAGTGCATGAGTCACACTACCAGTCATGCAACAGTCCTGCGTGTACCATGCATGTATATGGGGTAACTCCGCCTATCAGGGAGCCCATAAACAGTCCGCCCGAAAGCATATGCTATGATCGGTCACTCCTCATATCAGGCATACATATGATGCGTATGATCATGAATCATGGACCTATACTAAACATGTATAAAGAGATGGACTCTGTGTATAACGGAAATAGGCCTAGACGGCCTACTTACTACAAGTATGGGCCTATCAATGGGCCTTAGGGAGAGTGACAATGCAGACATTTAACCAACATTGTACTTGCAATGTGGATGTCAAACCAATATTATTCCCAAGGCATGGCCTACTACAATAATCAACACATGAACCATGGTAGAATCACGTTGTAATGGGCCTTTTATAGATCTTGCTGGGCCTCGACCCAAGGGTCCAAATACATCAAATGGGCCTCAAACCATGGGCTCATATATCTCAAGTGGGCCTTAGTGGGCAGGCCACAAATACATCAAGCTGGGCCTAAACACACAAGTCTTACATACTTCACAATGGGCCTTAAATTATCTCCAAAATGGTTGGACAGTTGGATGAAATACATGCATCATGATGGAGCCCACTCTAATGGAGGGTGTGGTTTACAATACATAAATAAGTGGGTCCCATGTGGGGGTCTACCATAATGTTTATTTCTCATCCAACCCATTGATAAGGTCATTCAAACCGGGGCCCACAGTAATGTTTATTTTCCAAGCAACCTAGGGCCCAACATAATGTTTATCTTCCAACCAACTATTCATAAGGTCATGTGGACCAGGGTAGGGCCCACTGGACTGGGGCCCACTGCACTGTTTATATGACACCCCCCCCCCAAACTGTTCATAAGGTCACTCAAACCTAGGGCCCACTGCACTATTTATTTATCATCCAATCCATTCATAAGGTCACGTGGACCATAGGAGGGTAGGGCCCACAGTGATGTTTGTTGCCACCCAAACGGATAGGGGTCACGTGGACCATGGGCCCACGGTAATGTTTATTGCCATCCAACAGTTGATAAGGTCACGTGGGTAGGGAGCCCACCGTGACATTTATTTGCCGCCCAACCTGTTTACAAGGTCACTTAGACCTGGGGTGGGCGTGTGAATTTTTTTGCTTGGAAGAAATGAGGGAGAGAGAGAAGTGATGGGTGATATGAGGTGATGGAGTGATGGGTGATGTAAGGAGAGGTGATGGAAGGTATGGTTTGGGTTGAAATTTTGGAAAAAGAAGAATGGGTAAAGAGAGAGAGAGAGTTGACTTTGTGGAGAAAGAGGGATGGGTTGTTGTACTTGGGTAAGGTGTGACTTGACTTGTACTTGACATTGATTGATGAGACATATCGTAGAGATTCTCTCGAAATTTGCAACGAGCGGCGTTTCTTCGGAATAAACGTAGATCGACATCTTTTAGCCTGGGTATCGGTTCGGTGCGCGAGTCACGGTGTTGGAACCGCGGCGACGACGCGGTCGCTATGATACAAGTTTCAGGTCGAGCCGACGTCGGTGTGCGGGACCTGGCTTAGGATCATGCGCAAATGTTGGTTATGGTGCGAAGGTTGCCGGAATTTGACCGAAAGGACCGCGGAAGGCAACGGAACGGTACGGACTAGGACACGGGTCTTACAACTCTCCCCTCCAAATATAAATTTCATCCTCAAAATTTATACAATCATCACAAGAAAACATAAATCATAATAGAAGAAGAAGCAAGGCATCGTCATATCAAATCGAAGACAGCATACAAGATACAACATGTAATCAATCATCAAAGAGATGGGGATAACGCTCTTGAATCTCAGCCTCGCATTCCCAAGATGCCTCATCAACAGAATGGTGACCCCACTGAACCTTCACTAAGGGGATGACCTTGGTTCGGAGGACCTGCTCCTTCCGATCAAGGATACGTATTGGCTGCTCAATATAAGAAGCGTCCTCACGAACCTCCAACGGCTGTCAATCGATAATAGGAACTATGTCTGACCCACACTTCCTCAACATAGAGACGTGAAAAATATTGTGGATGCCAGACAACTGAGATGGTAAGGCAAGCCGATAGGCCACAGTGCCAATGCGTTCAGTGATCTCGAAAGTAACTATGAATCTCGGGGCAAGCTTGTCCTTCGCTCCAAATCGAACTATGCCCTTCATAGGCGAGACCTTAAGATACACGTGGTCCCCTACATCAAACTCTAAGGGACGACGCCGGCGATCCGTAAAACTCTTCTGCTTGCTCTGAGCTGTGCACATCCTCTGCCTAATGATATCGATAACCTCAGATGTCTCCTGCACAAGCTCGGGACCTAGGAGACGCCGCTCTCCAATCTCGGTCCAACAACTCGGAGATCTGCACGGTCTGCCATACAATGCCTCAAAAGGAGCCATGCCAATGGTCACCTGATAGCTGTTGTTGTATGCGAACTCAGCCAATCACAGATGCTCATCCCAGCTACCACCAAAGTCAATCACGCAGGCCTAAAGCATATCCTTAAGGATCTGGTTGACCCTCTCGGTCTGGCCATCAGTCTGCGGATGATACACGGTACTGAGCTGCAAATCAGTGCCCATAGCTCTCTGAAAGCTCCTCCAAAACTGAGACGTGAACCTCGAATCTTGGTCAGAAACGATCGAGACTGGTACGCCGTGCAGTCTCACAATCTCCTTAATGAATAACCTCGCAAGCCGGTTCAAAGGCCAAGTGGCACGAATCGCAAGAAAATGTGCCGACTTCGTCAGACGATCGACGACGACCCAAATGGCGTCATGACCGCGCTGAGTCCTCGGCAAACCCATAATGAAATCTGTAGATACATGCTCCCACTTCCACGTAGGGACACTCAATGGCTGCAATAGACCAGGGGGTCTCTGATGATCGGCCTTGACACGCTGGCATGTGTCACACTGGGCCACAAAACTGGCAATCTGACGCTTCATCCCCACCCAATAATACTGTCTCTCATATCACGGTACATCTTCGTCGAGCCAGGGTGGATAAAAAATCGCGATCGATGTGCCTCGTCATAAGATCTTTGCGCAACTCGAAAATATCCGGGACACATAATCGGCCTCCGAAGCGAAGTCCACCATCAGAACCAATCTGCCAATCTGTCTGACTCTCAGATACCGCCTCTGCTCGTTAATCCTGTAACAACTCATCTGTCTGCTGAGCCTCGATCACCCTTGCGACAAGAGAGGGTTGAATCGATAGGCTCGATAACTGAACGATAGAAGACTGCAGACCAAAATCAAAGTCGTACTCTGCTATATCCTCTACTCTTGAATCATCATGTGTGCCACCAGGCCTCGTGGCTGACGGCTGAGGGCATCCTCCACCACATTTACCTTGCCTGGGTGGTACTGGAGGTCAAAATCATAGTCCTTTAGAAGCTCCATCCAGCGTCTGTGTCTCATGTTCAACTCGGACTGAGAGAATAGATACTTCAAGCTCTTGTGGTTGGAGAAGAGCTCGAATCGAACCCCATAGAGATAGTGTCTCCACACCTTCAGTGCGAAGACAACTGCTGCCAACTCCAAATCGTGTGTGGGGTAGTTCAGCTCATGAACCTTGAGCTGACGAGATGCAAATGCTACAGGTCTGCTGTGCTGCATTAGGATAGCACTCAATCTAATACGCGAAACATCAGTAAATACCACGAATCCATCACTCCCAGAAGGAAGAGTGAGGATAGGAGCGGATGTTAGACGGTTCTTCAGCTCCATAAATGCTCACTCACAGGCATCACCCCAAATAAACTCTGCGCCCTTCTGAGTTAACTTGGTCAATGGGGCTACAATACGGGAGAAGCCCTCAATGAAACGCCAATAATATCCCGCTAAACCAAGGAAACTGCGGATCTCAGACGCGGTCGTGGGCTGGCTCCACTGACGCACTGCCTAACCTTCGAGGGGTCCACTGCGACACCTTCCCTCGTCACCACGTGACCGAGGAATCTCACCTCCTCCTGCCAGAACTCACACTTCTCCAGCTTCGCATACAGCTGGTGGGCACGAAGGGTCTGCAAGGCGATCTCCAGATGCTGCATATGGTCCTCAAGGGTCCTCGAATATATCAGAATGTCGTCGATGAAAACTACAATAAATTGATCGAGATATGGACGAAAGACCTCGTTCATCAACTGCATGAAGACTGCAGGTGCATTGGTTAGTCCAAAGGACATGACCTGAAACTCAAAATGACCATAACGCGTCTTGAAAGCCGTCTTCGGGACGTCCTCCTCTCGGACACGAATCTGATGGTAACCAAAATGCAGGTCAATCTTCGAAAAGAACTGTGCACCCTGCAGCTGATCAAATAAATCGTCTATCCTCGGGAGCGAGTACTTGTTCTTAATCGTGACCCGGTTAAGCTCGCGGTAGTCCATGCAGAGCCTCAACGAGCCATCCTTCTTCCTAACAAAGAGTATAGGCGCTCCTCAAGGCGAACTGTTCGGACGAATGAATCCCAAATCACGCAACTCGTCCAACTGACGCTGCAGCTCATGCAACTTCATCGGTGCCATACGGTACGGGGCCTTTGAGATAGGCGCGATACCGGGCACAAGATCAATCTGGAACTCAATATGACGGCGAGGAGGCAATCCCGGAATCTCCTTAAACACGTTGGGGAAGTCGCAGACCACCGGCAACCGATCAATACACAAAGCAATAGGCTCTTCGACTGCGCAAGACATCAAGCAAGATAACGGCTCTCCTTGGGGCTCTGCAACGAATTGAAACTGCGGCAAGCCTGGTATATAGAATGTGACTGTCCTCGCAGAAAAGTCCAAGATAGTGTGGTACTCGGCAAGCCAATCCATGCCCAAGATAACGTCAAAATCTGTCATCGGCAGCACAAATAAGTCAGCGGGTAAAAAGATATCACCGACCAGAACAAGGCAAGATGAACAGAAATAACCCAATACTGTGGTCCTCCCCAAGGGCATCGATACGGTCAATCTCTCGCTAGTAGAATCTGTCGGTAATCCAGTCGATCGGCAGAAATCCTCAGACATGAATGAGTG
The DNA here is from genome assembly GCF_029962835.1 of Magnolia sinica. Lineage (NCBI taxonomy): Eukaryota > Viridiplantae > Streptophyta > Magnoliopsida > Magnoliales > Magnoliaceae > Magnolia > Magnolia sinica. Next base: position 20,211,797 of record NC_080586.1, read on the forward strand.
AGAAGCACCAGAATCAAATAATACTCGGGCGATGCATGAAGAGATGTGAAGTATACCCTCGACAACTCCTCTGGATGACTGCGGGTCCTGCTGAGCCGCGTAGAATCTAGCTTGAGCTGGCTGGGGAGGCGACTGTCCCCTTGGAGGATGCTGCTGCTGGTGATGTCGTTGAGGCGCTCGAAACTGCTGCCTCTGCTGTTGGGGTCTCAGAGGATGGTGCTGCTGCTGAGGGGGCCTCGGTGGTGGGATCTGCTGTCGCTGCTGCTGCGGAGGCTGCTGCGGTACTCTCGGCTGCTGCTGTGGAGGCTGCTATGGTGCTCTCGGCTGCTGCTACCGAGGTCGGGGACACTCCCACCTACGGTGTCCTATCCCACCGCATCCATAGCAAGTGTCAGAAAGTTGTCTCAGCGGTGGTGTCACTAGGGGTGCCGACGGTGCTACTGGTGCTCTGGCAGGTGGGTGACTCCTATACCTCTGTGGTCGTCGCTGCTGCTGGGAGCTACTGGAGAGGGCCTGCCTCTTCTGACCCCTCCTCTGATCTCTGTCGGCTTGCGTGTCGGCCGACTCTGTCTCATAAATCTGAGCCCTTCGCACTACTACCTGGAAAGTTGGGAGCTCATGCCCAATCACACGGCCTCGAAGGCCGTAACGTAAGCCGTTCTCGAAACGGCGGGTTCCGCCCCTTATCATCAACCATATATGGCCCGAACCTTGATAGCGCCACGAAACGGGCCATGTATTGTACCACTGTCATGTCCCCTTGCACCAGAGTCTCGAACTCTAGTGCCCTCTGACGTCGTATGTGGTCAGGGAAATACTGCTCCTCGAACTGGTCGATAAAGTCATCCCATGTCCAGACGTAGACAGGTCCTGCGACGCGGGTAACGAAGGTCCACCAGTGCTCGGTCTTACCCTGAAAAAGAAATGCTGCCAACTGGACTCGCTGCTCGGTCGTACATGACATGGTATCAAAAATTTTCTCCACATCGGAGCGCCATCTCTCAGCTGCTGTCGGATTTGGCTCGCTCTGGAAACGCGGAGGATCAAGCTGTCTGAACTCATGAAGAAGGGCGCTCGCACGCTCCTGCTCGGCTTGGGCTGGAGAAACAACTGGGCGCCTACCCTGCCCCTGAAGTGCAGCCGTCACAGCCTGCAACATCTGTTGTAGCTGCGAGGCACTCACAGGCATGGTCGGGTCCGCACCGGCCTTGGGTGGAGGAACGACATCATCAGGCAAGGGAGCAGGGATCTCTGGAGGTGGAACGAGAGGCGCAGGCGGTAAAGCTAGAGCATCAGGTGGTGGAGCGGGGTGCGCTCGAGTCACTCTCCTAGGCGGCATGTCCTATAGGAAAGAACAATGACACTAATCACCCTTGAGAATTGCACTCAGAACCTAATCGCCCTACACTCATAGCAAACATGTGATGTTGTTCTCGGTTACTCCCAAGTTATGTTCTGATACCAACTTTTGTCACGCCCCGAACTCGAAAACCGGGCTCACAAAATTTTCGATCCCCGAATCCGGCGCCGGCAGCCTCCGTAGAACCCCATTCTTAGCTCCCGGCACTCATTCACCAGGTTCCGATCCTGGGATACTACAAGGAGAATTTATAATCATCAGTCTGATTCATAATAAGAATAACCAAAAGCATAACCCACGAACAATAACCACAAGAACACCACCACAAAATTCACTATGATAAAAAACTTTTGAATACAATGCGTCTGAAAGGGAAATACAAATTGATGATAATAACAGGAACTCCAAAAGCTCGACTGCACGCTCCAACTCTGACGAGGCTATGACTGCATCCTGGCATCACCTGCACGCATTAATCGTGCATAAGCTTATAGAAAGCTTAAAGGGTGGTGTAAGTGTGTGCGCAATATAAGCGTGCTCAGAATGCAAGGTCAGAGTAATGCGGAATCATGCTGATGAACATATGTATGCAATCAGCCATACCAAGGCCATGCGATGTAGAATGCAAGTCAAACATGTCAATCTTCATCCACATATCAATGCAGCTCCTCACTAGAGCATCAAATCAGTGCGGTTCTTAGTATGGATAATCACTGGGGGTCAAGTACACTCTACGCCAGCTGTCGCCCCTATCCGGACGCACAACTGGGAGGATGGAAGAGACCTCACTATCCGCCTGCCAATATCAGGCCCGGCTCGTCGATAGTGGACCGATTCCTCAAGCTGGTCAAACTCAACCTATAAATTGCCCCCTCACTCAGGCGGGTAAGGTCACACCCCTTTCCAACCGACCACGACACAGTGGGAGACGAGGCCTACTGGTATACGGCCCTCGCGCGCTCGTGTATCCACTCGGTCTCGACGTTGGAGTCATCCTCTGGTACCATCGGGTTTAGGAATTTTCACCTAGGGACATCTATGACGCCCGTATGCTAGAACCAAATATTTTCGGTATCCAATCCTACCATCCATGATGTGTCTGTGGAGGTTATGGCCCTGATGTCGCTAGGGCATATAGTAACTACAATCACACAAATGCAAGTGCATGAGTCACACTACCAGTCATGCAACAGTCCTGCGTGTACCATGCACGTATATGCGGCAACTCCACCTATCAGGGAGCCCATAAACAGTCCGTCCGAAAGCATATGCTATGATTGGTCACTCCTCATATCAGGCATACATATGATGCGTATGATCATGAATCATGGACCTATACTAAACATGTATAAAGAGATGGACTCTGTGTATAACGGAAATAGGCCTAGACGGCCTACTTACTACAAGTATGGGCCTATCAATGGGCCTTAGGGAGAGTGACAATGCAGACATTTAACCAACATTGTACTTGCAATGTGGACGTCAAACTAACATTGTTCCCAAGGCATGACCTACTACAATAATCAACACATGAACCATGGTAGAATCACGTTGTAATGGGCCTTTTATAGATCTTGATGGGCCTCGACCTAAGGGCCTAAATACATCAAATGGGCCTCAAACCATGGGCTCATATATCTCAAGTGGGCCTTAGTGGGCAGGCCACAAATACATCAAGCTGGGCTTAAACACACAAGTCTTACATACTTCACAATGGGCCTTAAATTATCTCCAAAATGGTTGGACAGCTGGATGAAATACATGCATCATGATGGAGCCCACTCTAATGGAGGGTGTGGTTTACAATACATAAATAAGTGGGTCCCATGTGGGGTCTACCATAATGTTTATTTCTCATCCAACCCATTGATAAGGCCATTCAGACCGGGACCCACAGTAATGTTTATTTTCCAAGCAACCTAGGGCCCAACATAATGTTTATCTTCTAACCAACTATTCATAAGGTCATGTGGACCAGGGTAGGGCCCACTGGACTAGGGCCCACTACACTGTTTATATGACCCCCCCCCCCCCCCAAACTGTTCATAAGGTCACTCAAACCTAGGGCCCACTGCACTATTTATTTATCATCCAATCCATTCATAAGGTCACGTGGACCATAGGAGGGTAGGGCCCACAGTGATGTTTGTTGCCACCCAAACGGCCAGGGGTCACGTGGACCATGGGCCCACGGTAATGTTTATTGCCATCCAACAGTTGATAAGGTCACGTGGGCAGGGAGCCCACCGTGACATTTATTTGCCGCCCAACTTGTGTACAAGGTCACTTAGACCTGGGGTGGGCGTGTGAATTTTTTTGCTTGGAAGAAATGAGGGAGAGAGAGAAGTGATGGGTGATATGAGGTGATGGAGTGATGGGTGATGTAAGGAGAGGTGATAGAAGGTATGGTTTGGGTTGAAATTTTAGAAAAAGAGGAATGGGTGAAGAGAGAGAGAGTTAACTTTGTGGAGAAAGAGGGATGCGTTGTTGTACTTGGGTAAGGTGTGACTTGACTTGTACTTGACATTGATTGGTGAGACATATCGTAGAGATTTCCTCGAAATTCGCAACGAGCTGCGTTTTTTTAGAATAAACGCAGATTGACATCTTTTAGCTTGGGTAATGGTTCGGTGCGCGAGTCACGGCGTTGGAACCGCGGTGACGACGCGGTCGCTATGATACAAGTTTCGGGTCGAGCTGACATCGGTGTGCGGGACCTGGCTTAGGATCGCGCGCAATCGTCGGTTATGGTGCGAAGGTTGCCGGAATTTGACCGGAAGGACCGCGGAAGGCAACGGAACGGTACGGACTAGGACACGGGTCTTACACAAGCTGATGTATCTGTTTCTCCTGATCTGGGCTGGGTTCGCTTCGACATCGATCTTATCTTTGAAATCTTCTCGAACGCTACTGATTCTCTGAACATTTATGGGGAGATCTCCCATTCTGGAAGGACTATGAAAGACGATATCACCGAGAATATCATAACCATATTTGTGTTAGATTTATTTTCTCAGTGAATCTCTTATCGATGTGCTAGGTACAGTACCACATTAATGGGCATAATAAACATGGCCCATGTGGCATGTGATGATTTGCTTTCCTAAAGGCCATAAGGGTTCGTGCTTTTGTATTTATAACAAAATGTGTATTGTCAAAGGAAACACAAATGATAATACTCACGGATGAGAGTATGTTTCATGCCAGTTGCGGTCACGTGGTGTTGACACGTGACGACCTTTGATTGGTCCACGTCAAGGTGTTAAAATTGGGTGTAAACACCACCTATCCATTTTTGGCTTATCATTTTACGGCATGATCCACAAAATAAGGCATATCCAAAATCTTATGTGGACATACAAAATAAGAAAACACAGTGTTGATTGAACACTAACGCCCACTGTAATGTTTATTTGCCATCCAACTAGGTCACAAAAATCCAGATGAAAAGAAGACATAAATATCAGCTTGATCCAAAAGTTTTATGGCTTTTGAGAAAATTTTAATGGTGGGCATTCAGTCACCATTGATCTTACTCATTTTGGGATCATTCCCTAAAATGCGCAGTAAAAATGGATGGACAGTGTAGGCCCCATAGAGCAGAGTAGTGAGCAGTGTCAACGTAGTTGAACGGATTGCATGGTGTGCCACACACCACCGACCTCCATAGCATGTTGACATCACGAAGTTTTATGGGTCCCACAATGATGCATATGTTATATCCACACCATCCATCCATTTTACGTGGTCATTTCTGGGCATGGTCCAAAAAATGAGGCAGATTTGAAGCTCAAGTGGACCATACCATAGAAAGCAGTGGGTGTAAGTGTAAAAGTTTGTCAATTATATGTGATATGCGTCGTCAAGTCCAGGTGAGCACCATTGATAGTCAAAGACCCAAGAATACTTGAAGACTTTCACAAATCAAAGTGCAGTGATAGGTGAAATAATCGTGCCATGGTATCGTGTAACACCACGTGTTTTCAGGACCCGAGTATATAACCCGTTTCTCAAAAACCCGAGTGTTAGCTTATAAAATCCAGTGTAAATTTGAACCCTTTATCATTAATCAGAGTTAACAGCAACGAAGCTAGAATAAACCATGCATTGAATAAGAACATTCCAACCATAATGGAATTCCAAATGTAGCACCCATACAAGACTTATATAATCTCAAATAACAAGGTTCAGGTAAGCAAAAATATGAGTCCATCAACTAGTGGTGGGGGATCGATGTGGGCCGCAGGGACCCCGCCTAGCTCCTCAGCTATCCAACCTGCTCTAGCAACTTAGTGAACAGCATCGACTCGCTCTATACCTGCATTAACTGTTACGGTTTGATAGCGTCAATGGCTATTGCAGTGAGGAGCACCCTCTAAGATTATGCACTCATCGTTCATAATCCAGCATAGATTACAAGTCATGAAATTAGATACACTAAACAGGGCATTTCATAGTCATACTCATATTAAGAAAATCGAACCAATCAACAGAATTTCATCATAAGCAAAATATAATGGCAATTGCAATACAAAGAAACATGTCCAAATAACCAAACAATCAAACATATGATTTTCTATTGTGCCCAAAATCACATTGTATGTGAACTCTGCAAGATGGCTAGAAAATCGATAAGCGAACTTCAGCTCCACCCGAAAATCATGGTACAAGTGGAATTCGCAAAGCGAATTGAAAATCACCCTTTAAATCCCCCACTTCACCCAGGAATCATGTCGTACGTAAACTCTGCAAGATGACTAGAAAATTGATAAACGAACTTTAGCTCTACCTAAAAATCATAGTATGACTGAACTTTATAAGATGAAGAGACATCAACATACAAACTCTAGACCACCCGAAAATCATATCGTATGTGAACACCGCAACATGGCTAGAAAATCGATCAACGAACTTCAGCTCCACCCAGAAATTATGGTACGACTGAACACCATAAGATAGCTAGGAAACAACAAGATGTGTAAATATAACCAATAAGCCATGAAGGGCACCAATAACCCATCCAAGCCACAAGGGCAAATGTGCGATTCAAGCCGTGTGAGGCAAATGTGGACCGTAGGATCATAAGTCCAACGTAAGTTCCATTCAATTTATCATTCAAGCACAAGTGGTAGCGTATAAATAAATTAATACATATACAATAAAGAATAACATGTTATCATCGAACCATTCATGCATGTTATAATTTAAAAGAAACGTTTATCGTCTAACACATGAATTAACTATACAACAAGTTAGCATATTCAATAGTAAAGTAAGTAACTCAGTTAAGGAAATCATGTCATAATCTATATCTAGATTGATGAAATCAAGTGGGAAGCTCAAAGGGTGAGTCCTCACCTTAGATGTGGGTTTTTCTCCCGCTTAATCTGGGATTATTGTAGAATTAAAGCACCCAAATTCTACTACTCCGAGCAGCTTACTAGCGTACCCTATCTAGATTCAATGAACATAACCGGCTAGACTGGAATGTTGCCTTTCGGGGAACGATCATACCCTACATTACCCAATCAAATATGAAATTTAAAAAAATCATGGATTAGTTATCCTTTAAGCTCAAATTAATAAAAGTAAATGCTAGTTCACCTTGAATCCTAGTTAAATTGGCAAAGCCCAGTTTGGCTTAACGTGACCTCGATTCAGCAAAATAGTGAATTGGCGAGAACCGCAAAGGTCGGCAGCTACGAAGATGGGCCAAGATTAGCCGCAACCTTGGGACTCAATGACTCAACTAACTCAACTCAGTTTCTTCCCAACAGTGCATCCCCTCCTCTCTCTCTCTCTCTCTCTCTCTCTCTCTCTCTCTCCTTCTCCCTCCCCCCCTTTTTTTTCCTTTCCTGCTGAAATTCCAACAATGGGTTTGGATGACCCAAATCTGGACCGGGTCCAAGCCCCAACTCGGACCCAGACTCGGCTCGAACTTAGCAGCGAGTCAAGGTGCTACTCGCACCCACACACACTCTCTCTCTCCCCTTCTTCCCCTGCTTCTTTCTCTGCTTCTCTTTTTCTCTTCCGTCCTTGATTTCTCTTTCTTTTCTTCTTCTTCTCCTTCTTGGAATCTCTAGCCAAAGCTAGAGCAGACCAGCGCCTGAGTCGCACTAAGATCAGCGCGAGCTGGACTTGTCCCAGCAGCTGGGTGCAGCCCCCTTTGATTCATGTTGAAACAGGGGGTGTGACAACACTCCTCGCTCACTTTTCTCCCCATGCTTCTTCCCTTTTCTCTTCTCATCAACGGACCAGGACGAAGCCTAGCTCGAACTCGGACCCAACTCAGATAGCAGCTTGGCCGAGTCCGTGACTTGGTGCAGCAGCAGAATGTCTCGAGCGGCTCTCTCTCTGTCTCCCTCTCACGTTTCTTCTTCTTTTTTTTTTTTTTTCTTTCTTTTGGACGATGGCTGCCCTAAAAGGCAGAGTTTATAGGTTTCTGTAACCATCTTTTAAGGTCATTTGAGATTAACTAGCACCCGTATGAGCTTATGATTTTGGTGCGGATGTTTGTCGATCAACAGGTGCATTTTGGTTTAGATGTAATCGAGTGAGCTTGCATGGTCAGAATCCATCATTACTGATGATCATCTGATGTCAGGGAACACCAGCTGGACGACTCAGATCGGCAGGCGGGGCTCATTAGAGGATGATGGGTTTCTCCAGCTAACGGAGAAGATGGTGGGCCTGCTCATGGCGGTTTTTCATTGGGCGGCTCATAGGCCGATCTGAAACCTTTGAATGACTGGATTGATCCCTAAGGACTTGTGGGACCCACAAAATGGGCGGTTGTTAACGCTCCCTAGTGGTTGGTTCCAACGGCAACGTTGGAGGGAAAAACTCCACAATATTCGAGGGTGCCCTATTACGGAGGGTTGGGATGGACTTTCAACGCACGGTTGAGATTCCAAGAGGAGCTTTCATGCGGATTGCCAGCATGGAAAGCAGAAAACGGCTATCCTTCCCATTTTGGAAATAGTTGTGTTTCTAGCCTGATATATGGCTAAGATTGTGCGTACGAGTAAACCCCAACGGCTGAAATCAGTTTTGGATTGTAGGTTTTTTGGTCCTCTGTAATGTGGGTGGTTTGGATCATGCGTATGGGGGTACGATGATGGGCCACGATTCGCTGAGAACGGACCCTGTCCGCTCCTCTGTTTCGGCGGGAGAGGAATTCGAAATTCGTTCCTCTTTTGTTTTGCGGTCAGACCCGATTTGACTGGGTCTCTTGGACCAGTGTGGCTTGGGTGTACACCCGCTGTATACACGCACCACTTAGGGTGGAGTCCACCGTGATGCTTTTGACAGATCCACACTGTTCATTAGTTTCGTCAGCCGGACTTAGGGTCTGGCCCAAAGAATGAGGTAGATCTATGGCTTAGGTGGGCCATACATGCCAAGTTCATGCCTGACTAGTGGTTTGCGCGGCCCATGGTGACGTTAAGTGAAATCTGGCCCGTCCATTAGTTTCAATATTAGTATAAAAATAACATATATTTTGTAATGATGAATACATTAGTATATAAAATGGTATATAATATAAACATATATACAATTTATAATACATTGTATTATTTTATATTTTATATTAATAATTATTTATAAATTAATAACGTATTTAATTTGAAATATTATGTATATGTGTATATATATATATATATATATATATATATATATATATATATAAGAAAAATACATATATGTTATTTTATAGTTTAAATAACATAAAATAAATAGTATACATAATATATATATAAATACTAATTATTCTAAGTGATGTATATTTTATATGTATGGTATAATACAATAATATGTAGTTTAAATTACAAAATGTAAATATTAGTCGATATACATCAATTATATGATAATGTATTGACACACAATTTTTTATTATTTATTTATTATTATTATTATTATTTTTATATAGTTTAAATAACATAAAATAAATAGTATACATAATTTGTATAATTTAGGTAGTATATGTATTATTTCAAATGATTATAAAATCATTTTGTATTATAATATATATACATTTAAAGTGAGTTATTATGGATCAACTTAAGACGGGCCACCCATCTGACCTTGAGGTAGATCTACAACTCAGGTGGGCCCCATCTGGTGGTCGGTCAGATCATGTTTGTTCTCCAACATTCCCCGGCTAATTCTGGATACACTTAGACCGATGCTCCTAAAGTCCAATGAGTTTACAGTTGCTTACAGAATCATTAAATCGGGTTTGTGATCTTAAATTAGGTCCTCATGGTAACACCTGAGTACTAAAAAGTATGGGGTGTTACATATCATACCTCTTGATCAAATACTCCTAGCCTTTTCTTGACCTAAAAACCCAATTGAAGATGTCTCAATGCTATAGGAAAACCTTAGAAACCCATCCTCCAAAAAACTTAAGATAGAATAATTTGAAAAAAATAAAATTTCAGGCATGTTCGATCTCATGGAATTCAACTTTGGTCTGACTAAAATAGATCAAAACAAGACAAACATGCTAATTCAGTTGCAACCAAATGACAGATTCAATCTGACCAAAGACAACTTCGGTCCGACCGAAGGTTATGTTCGGTCCCACCAAAACTTGCAAATAGGGGACAATAAGCGAATAGATAAATTTGGCTGCAACCAAATGCAACTTCAGTCCGACTAAAGTACACGTTCAGTTTGACCAACAATTTCGGTCCGATGAAATGTACCAAAATCTGTCCAGTCGCCATTGGGGTTTTTCATGCTTAATTTAGTGTAACTGAAGGTAAATTCGGTCTGACCGATAACTAGCCATTATTTATTTATTTATTTATTTTTACCATTTTTCACATGTTGCAATCATTTTATAAATTCGATCCTTGGGCATCCTAGCCCTTTGGTGAGAAATCCATAAAGCCTTAAGAGAGTGTTATTCCATTGTTAAAATCCCTCATCCCAAGCTATTTTCCTTATGGAGTTCATTGTTCAATCCTTGTGATTAATCACATTCATTGAGCATTCAAAGCTCGGATTGAAACATGAACTTAGGATTCATTAATGCCTTAACTCTAATCTTTAATGGCAAATCATTTATGTTAAAGGGCATTGAATGCTAGTCCTTAGGGATCCTAACTTGTACCCTAAAGATGCATTATCTTGAGTTAGGTTCTCCTATCCTTCTCCCTTACCTCGGCACTAAAAAGGCATATCTACTTCAATGTTGTGATTCAAGGGTTTCGAAGAAGAAGCTTTCATAATAGAGGAAATTATTCAACAAGGTACGTTTATGGGGGCACATTCACTTTAAGTAAGAAAGTTAATTTTAGTCCATTTTGTCTAAAACCAATTCTTGTGTAGAGTTGGGTTTTAAAGTCTGATAAACAAAACTCTCTAAGTCCTTGTATAGGCATCCGACGGTAACATACATGTATCATCCTTGTGTATGACATCTTATTGAGTTTGAGATCCAAACTATCGAAGACCTTGTATAGGCCATCAACGGATGCAAAACGTGTATGAAGAGACCACACAAATATCAACTTGATCCAAGACTTTTGTGGCATCGAAGATGTCATCGATTACACTCCGATGTCATCGACAGATAGAAAATTTTCAATGAAATTCAATTTTCACAAGCTTCATAATAAGGTTTTTAACACACTTGCCAGGGGGTTTACTAAGATTGTTTTGGGCAAGTGTGGACCATATTTAAAGGGATTAATACCTAATAGGGTTTGATTAGGAATGCGAGGTATAGTTTACTTATGATATGCACTTGAACCTCTTCAACATGACGAGTCTTCGATCTTGAAGTCTTTCATATGGGGCTCACCAGACTCTAAGACTCAACATTCACGTTAATTGATAAACAAGCGCACATTCACATCTCATATTACCATAGCAACATCTGAAAAAAGCAATATCACTAGCCATCATAGAACCCTGCAAGTCATCACCATAAAAAATAGGACACCCTTCATATACCAAAAGTCAAAGGACTTTTTTAAAGAAAAGTGGCCACGAGCTTGCTACAATCGACTATATCAAGTAAACAAAAATCTAGACAAGTGTCGTGTCACTCCCCAAGGGGCCAAAGAAGAATCGCAAGAGCTCCTAGCGAGCAAGTTTGAGCCAGGAGCTTCAAAATAGGGGGGCACAATAGCATGGGAAAAAAGAGTCCCGACCCTCAACTGCCCAATCTTAGGGGCAAAGTCAAACACATTTGGAGTAGCGCACAGATTGTCAAAGAAGTTCTTTCAAGAGGCACTTCCCACTTACGAACTCAAAGGGCGAAAACTTTCTCAAGCCAGATAAAGCTGACCATATCAAAGTCTATCATTGGTGGCAGACAGGATCATGAAAGCATCTTGAGGTTAGTGACTAGAATGATAAATTTCATACTTCCCCAAAACATCTCCTAAGGCACAAAATGTTAAAAAAATAAAGAAGGAAAAAATATATGTAGCCCAGGCTCTGGAGAATAATATGGGCATAAAACACAAAAAATGATAAAAGAGAAAAAAATTGATGAAAATTGGCCCCTAGGATTAAAACCCTCCATCCCTACCACAAGTTTCTTAGATTGATCTAAACCTTGAGCTCTGTTATTCAAAATCTCCCACTCCTTGGAAGATACAATTTGGCCAGCAATGAAGGAAATCCTGTTATCGATCGTAGCGCTCGAAAAGAAGAAAAAAGAAAAAGCAAAAAAAGAAGAAGAAGTGTTTCCAAAGCAAAATGGGTGAGGTGAAAACAGAAAAAGGCGCCTTGAGTAAAAACAATGGACACACAATGAACTTGGTAAAAACTTGAAAGGGTGTCGGGGGCAAGGAGGCACAGTTGCTAAGGGCCAGGTAAGTTTAAATACTTGGGATGTGGTGAAAATCCAAAAGGGAGTAACATAAAAAAATGACGAGCAAACTGGACATGGCAAAAACCTAAAAGGGCGCCATGAGTAAAAATGGTCAGAAAAAGAAAAGAAGAAAATCAAAAATCTAGGCAGGCACAACTTAAGAAATCATGGTTCTAATAGAAACAAATGACAAGCTTTGTGTTCTATTTTCTTGCAATGTTATGCCTATCAAAGTAGGTGAACACTTCTGTAACTACCCCTATTGGAGAAATCTCATGACGCATAACAACTAAATAACTTAATTCATCGCAGGGCTCCACGTCCACCGAAAGTCAGTAACCTTCGTAACTGTCAGCATTTGGTACTCTCTCAATAGCTTCAATAGTTCACTAAAAGCCTTTGGTGTAATGAAATGCAAGCCCTTTGGAAAGAAAGAAAGAATAATGGTTACAGGAACCGACAGAGATGAAGGTTACTGAGCTGATGCGGCCGGTTGCTAGGAACCGTGAGGTTGTAAGGTTCCCATGAAATGATGTTCCCTTTATAAAGTAGGGCTTTTGATAATTAATTAGAGTTGACATGAAATGGATCATGGAAGAAGACTAATCTGATGAATGAAAGAATGAATCCCCTCCCACTCACATGGGTTCTTCTATTGAGGAGGTTGAACTTTTCTATGTGAGGTGGGGCATACGTAAGAGTAGAAACTAGATAGAATGTGGAGCACCGACCGGTGACCCATACTATTACCATGCTTACTAGTTTTACCATTGTCGTCTATAGATATAGATGGGAGGTAGGCGAGGGTAGCTTGCTTCTCTTCTCCTAGGCTATATACACATGTTATTTGCGAAGAAAGGCAGAGAGTGGTTCTTCGCTTAGTAGAGCTACCAAAATTTGGATGACGACCACTTCTTTTTGTCGCCTAGCCGCTTCTTTTGATTTTATTATTATTTATAATCCTAGACTATAGAAGAAACTCCTAAATTAGCGCAGGGCCAAATCAGCAGCAGGATAACTATACTAACTTGCCACCAGTTACTTTATCAAGGCTCCGCAAGAGAATAAAGAAGCTATGGGTCTACTTTAGAAGAAGCGAAGGTCCCCCTATCTATTAAAGTCATGGCGAGAAAGGGTTGGTTAAGAACTCTTGATTGTAAACATAGCAGTTATGGTCACTTAGTGGAGATGTTCACCTTTGAAATGAAGATGGATGAGTAGGCACTTGAGCTTGGAACTGATTAAATTCGGGAGGAATATTCTAAGACCCTTCAACCATGTTCAGAGTTATGGTAGAGCTTCCTTTAAACACTTTCTAAAGATATCGCAAGTTCCTAGGAATCAATTAGAAAATTCACCAAGTGACACATGGTCGAGTCAACATACCCGATCCCTACAATCCAGAGCACTAAAATCCAAACATCGAATTGTATAGATAGGTTGGCACAAGAGCTCTTTCATTTCATTTCTTCCATTGATAATTCTATCTATTTTTTTTTAAAGAATACAAAAAGCAAAATAAAAAGAAAAAAACGGGTGCGTATACATGTATATAATCAAACACCCTACAAAAAAAATTCATATTTGTAAATTGTATTACTCAAGCCAAGTAAACTTCTTTGAAATGTCCAATCAACAACAACCTTAGCTTGCTGCCTAAGTAAGTATTTATCCATTTATCCATTCCATTTTCATTCACGTACATATAATAAAACACAATATTTGATCTTGACCGTCAAATGCTCTAATTGAGGCATTTGGACGTTGGATGATGGATCGGGTCCTTTTCACTCGTGCATGCATTACATTTCATTGGGATCCCTTATCTTGACCATCCCGCATCCATTTGGAGCCCTTCGGACATTAGATGATGGATCAGGCCCTTTCCATCCCATACATGCATTACATTTCATCAAGATCCCTAATCTTAACCATCTCACAGCCATTTGGATCCCTTCATATGCCGGATGACGGATCAGGAACATCCCACTTCATATGTACATGTATTTCACTTCATCACACATTTCTGAATTTGACTGCTAGATCCTCTAATTAGGGCATTTTGACATTGTATGATGGATCAAATTTGCATATCGATCACACGTTATGCATTCACACACATCATGCATTTTTTCCATTCCTCGATGGAGCCCTGATCTTAACTGTCCCGCATCCACCTAAAGCCCTTTGGATGCCGAATGATGGATCAAATCCATTCCACACATTTTTATTTTATTTTCTCAACAGATGCCTGATCTTGACCATCCTGCATCCACTTGGAGCTCTTTGGACATTGGATGACGAATCGAATCTATTTCATTTTATCATTTCATTCATTGTATTTCATCACATCACACATTTGCATCCATCTCATTTCCACGTGCTATTCAATAAGGGAACCCTGATTCCAACTGTCCAAATTTTTAAAAAGACCTTTTGGACATTAAGTGGCAAATAAGGTCCGGTATATTTCATTTAATACCCCATATCTTAACTATCTAAAGCTTTGTCGAGGCCATTTATCATCGTAAGACGGATTGGATTCGCATCATCTACATTGATCAAACCCTGATTCCGACCGTCTAAATTTCCCTAAAAGACCTTTTGGACACTAGGTGGCAAATTAGACATGTTCCATTGTATATGCATCTCCGATCTTGACCATCTAATTCTCTGATCAAGGCCATTAGACATAGTATGAAGGATCAAATTGACATAAGTCGATCACCCTAAATCTTGATTGCCCGAAGTTCCGATTGGAACTTATTAAACACCTTATGATGGATTAAATCTATCCTGAGCCATACCACAAGACCAAAATTTGAATACGCAACACCTATGCATTGCCAAAAGGCAAGTATGTTTGTTAAACACAAAATCTACAAAAATATAAAAATAAAAAATAAAAAGCTTCTAAAAATTTCAAACCTGTTTGACATCTTATACATTGATTAGTTTTCCATACTCCTTAGTGGATGCCAGCGTAACAATAAATTTAATTTCGGCTTAATCCTAATAGGATTTTACCCAAAGATGAAAAACAGAGATAAGATAATCACCCTAAACGCACAGTGCCAGTCCAATCAATTTAGCAAAAAGGATAGATTTAAAATACTTTGTGTTTGAAACCTGAATTAGTGTAATCTTACTCCAACTTACGAAAAGATCTTTTACAAACCACAGTTGCAAAATCTAGAACTCAAATGGCTAAAAGCATAATCCAGACAATTCTAATCAAGGACACCTACAAAACTATTGCATTATAATGCAGGAGATCTATGGAATTACCCATTCCAAACAATATGCTTGTAAGCAATCCTAGAGGATGGTGCAACATCGAAAAAACTACTCTTTCAGATCCAACGTGTGTTATGCTTGCAAGACTATGCATGTGCAGGGGCTCTAACCACCTAAACATCCAACTCAATAGATTTCTTCAATGTGTATGCCAATCAATGATGTGGGAGGGTTACAATCAAATATTACAACATTTTTCCCACCCTTGTGAATTTTCTGAGTTAAGCTTCTAACTAAGCAAGCTTCTCGACCACGACACTCTGACAGGAAGAGGAACCAATTGCCTCTTCATCTACTCTTGCTTTGGCATTCGATTGTATTATAACCTCTGCCAAAGATGAGCATCTGTACAGACCCCATAATCAAAACATAGCCACTTGGCTTTGTAACTTGGGTGGGCCCTTGATTTGAACTGTTAAGATCATCACAAAAAGGAAACTAATAGTTTGGAAGGTTAACCTACCTCCGTGCTAAGTGCCGGCTTTGCACGAAATTTTTAGATTTTAACAAAATTTTGTGAGTTCTGGCCCTTCAACCGCTCGCTGACACGTGACTTGGCTCATACGAGCTTCGTACGAGCCTCACCCATGCTATCATCCACGTCATCATCCATGTCATGACCCATGCTATCATCCCTGTCATCATTCATGTCACCATCCATGCCATGATCCACACCATCATCCATGCCCATTCATGACTCATGGGATGGCATGGTTCACACGAACCTAACTTTGTATCTAAGCCTGAGGCTTGTGATGACCGAGCATGCCCCTCCAAACACCTATAAGGGGGAGGGGTAGAGGTAGCGTCTGGAGGAGAGGTTGGGGGAAGAGTGAAGGGAGAGGCAGGGAAAAGCACCTGGACATCCACCAAAGAGCAACCCAGATAGAAAAAGCCAGAGAGAGAGAGAGAGAGAGAGAGAGAGAGAGAGAGAGAGAGAGAGAGAGAGACTTTGAGTCTCTATTCACTTGTCTCTTATAATCCTTCAATCTTCTATTCTATTTTAATTCCAAAACCAAGGCCATATTTTCAATCTAGATTTTTCTACTATGTACATTTTAACACCCTTTCTTTGAACACCTAATGTAATAGGCTCTGCTCTGACACCACGTAAAGTATGCTCTATGGCTGCCTCTCTTGAGAATCTTTTGTATTAGAAAACGTGACTTAAAGGAGTATCTAAAAACTCTATTTTTTTTCCTTTCCATACTTTTTATCGAAAAAATGTTTTCAACCATCTTTATTTTGTTTTTAGTTTATCTTTTATAGTTTAGATATTTAAATCTTAGTATTTTACTGAAAGTTTCTTGAATCCCCTTCGAAAGCATACAACCCGATAAAGTAGAGACTGTGTTTGATAAGGGCAGTAAAAGGGTACGTAACCTCTTCCTTTCTCGTAATCGCAACCCTTACCCAGAATCCATGACACAAACCTATCGAAGAGTCATTCGAGTCGGGGATTCTTTGGCTTTCATGATCTCAGGGTGATTCCACGGATTTTAGCCAACTATGTAATCTGAAGCCTTCATTTTGGCTAGTAACAACTCCTATCATGAGTAAGTTGCATGAGGTATTACAAACGGTAAAGTATAATCATTAACCTTCATTTCTCAACCGCTCTATAAGGTTCAGGTATGGAGGTCTTAGCTATGGGTTTCACTGGATTTGAATAAACTTTGGATCTGGGCCTTTATATGCTATTGCCCATATCAACCGAGCACCTAAATATCATTAACCTTCTCTTCTCAAACCTTCTGCGAGGTTTAGGTATGAATTTTTTAGTTATGAGTTTCACCGGATTTGGATAGACTTCAGATATGAGCTTTCACATGCTATTGCCTATATTAACTAAGCATACACTATTCCTATATCTAACACTACACACACACAAATATATATATATGTTGAGGTCAAAATGTAAGTCCCGTATCCTTGACTGTACCATTCTATAGGCTTTCACAGTCCTCACGGTCGAATTCCGGCCACCCGCGATCTATAACTAGCATTTGCGCGCAATCCTGAGTCGTATCCCATATTCTAGAGTCAGCTCGACTCAAGACTTGTATCATTGTGACCGCGCCATCGACGCAGTTCCAACGCCGCATATTACGCACCGAGGTGATACCCAGGCTAGGAGATGTGGACCCGCGTTCAGTTCGAAAAAAACGCAGCGCATTTGCAAACCCAAGACAATCTTTCAAATCAATCACATCCCATCCCATCAATCACCTCACATGTCAAGTATAACACTCATCCCCAAGTAACCCCAAAGTCAAAGCAACCTTACATGTCAAGTACACCTATCACTTCATCACCTTTCACCCATCCCTCACCCATCACTCACACATCTCTCTCTCTCTCTTACAATTCTCTCCCTCTCATTTCTCAAACCTATCTCCCAAGCAACCCAACGTCCAAGCTCCTCCAATCTCCATGAGAGAGCTTGGTGTGGCCCACCTTCCTACCACCCAATCCCACCATCCAAAGTCCATCTCAACTGTTAAAAATGTTCCCTTGGTGCTCTAGAGGCTATAGGCGGAAGAAGGAAGAGGAGATCTTGAGGTGGGTGCTTTTATTCGTTGATTTTGTGATTTGAGGGCTCACATATGTGGGACCCATCTTGATGTATGCATTGTAAAGAGGGGCCCATAGTGGCGGGGTCCCTCCACCATTTGATTTTTTTCTATCTCTCTCTCTCTCTCTTTGTGTGTTGGTGTGTGGCCCACTTGATCCACGCTTCACAGCCATGAGGACCCACCACGATTTGTGTGTGTATCGACGTGTGTATCCACACCGTCCATCCAATGAAGCAGTTTCAAATCTCAGTGAATAGCCGTTCATCAGGTGGGACGTGCGGACCCCACCTTGATGTTTGTGTCTTAGAAAGTCAGACCGTCCATCAATGGGCCCGATCTGATTGGGGCCTAGCTGCTGGGGCTGGCACATCCAGCCTACAACACTCCTGGATGAACGAGAAACACAAATATCTTCTTGATCTAGCACTGTTGGTGGGTCTCACACGTGTGGACCCACCCCGTGCCCATGTTGCAGCTGGTTCGCCCATCTGCTGACGGCCAGCACCTGCTGCCGATGTCAAGGTCACGTGGGTCCCACTCATCACACATGTGCAACCTACAGGCCGTCCGTCCAGTGTTTCTGGACGCTGGACGGTGGTATATATATATTATATTATTTAATAATATAATATTATATCATGTGGCCCCACGTGGGACCCACCATGATATATGTATTATCTTTGCCAAGTGTGTGGCCTGCCATGATGTAAGTGTTAATTCCAGACCGTCCATCATCTGGATGGTGCTGTGGACACCACTATGATGTGTGTTTTGCTCCACACCGTCCAGTTGTGGACCCCACTTCCCACACGTGTGGGCCACCTGGCATATATGTGCCATCCAGGCCGTCCGATGTGGCTCACCTTAAATGTATGTATTTCCCACACCGTCCAGATTGCTGGACGGTGGGCCACACCCTAAATGTGTTTTATCAACACCGTCCATCCAGGCCTGGGAGGCCTGGAGAATGACGTAGATTTAAATCTTAGGTGGAGCATGCCATGTGGGACCCATCTGGTGTGGTGTACCCACACCATCCAGCACATGGACGTGGGCCCCACATGCTGTATCCTGACCATCCATCCAATTGCTGGTGGGCTAGCAGCCAGCAGCTTGCTGCTTATGGGCGTCAACAAGTTCTGTCGTCCCACCATAAGGAACGGTTATATCGTGACCGTCTGTCCATATCCCATGGGCGTGGGCCCACTCCACCTGTGGCACGTGTGGACGTGTGACCCACTGTGATGTATTTATTTTATATCCGCACCATCCATCTGGACGGTGTTTGTGAAGCCGACCTTGATGTATTTTTTTTATGCTGCCCATCTGTGCACACGTGGGACCCACTCCACACGTGTTGCACGTGTGGAGGTGGGGCCCACCTTAATGCCATGCTGTAGAGCCATCTTGGATGTATATATTCTGTGTTCATGCCGTCCATCCAGGTGGCCCACTGGATGTGGGACCACCATGATTTATGTGTTTTGTATGCTGTGTCCGGCTAGCCATGAAGAACATGTTTATCCACTTCGTCCAGCCATCGTGTGGCCCACCGAGGCTCGATTTATGCACCAGCTAGACCGGCCCACTGCTAGGGCCCACCATGAAAATGTTTCATCCAGACTGTCAATCTGTTGGATGCTTGGTGGACCTTGACTGTTAGGTGGGCTGGATGACTAGTAAGGATCCATTTGATGTGTGTGTTTAGGCCCTCACTGGCCGTCTCCTTGTGGGGCCCATGAGTGTTGCGTAAGGCCCACTCTACGTATGTACTTTATTCAGGCCGCCCATCCGTTTGGTGCCCAAAACGGGCTAGGGGTACTGCTGGATTGACTGTCCAGCAGCAGGCCCCCTTGATGTATGTTTTATATATTCGCGCTGTCCATTCCTGATAGGGCCTGTTTTGATGATGTATGAGGCCCACCATGAAGCATGTGTTATGTACACAACATCCATCCATTTCCAGTTAGAATAAGGGTCGTGGGCTCCATTGCGATGTGTATGGCCCACATGATGCGGCCCATTGTAATGTATTTATGACCCATGTGATGGGGACCACCTATTGTGTATTTGAAGCCCATGGGTTGTGGCCCATTGTGATGTATTCAAGGCCCATGGGCGTGGCCCATTGTGGTACAGTCGAGGCCCTTGTATAAAGCCCGATGCGATGTATGTGAGGCCCATGAGTGAGGCCCAATGTGATGTATGTATGTCTGTTACATTGTGTATGAATTCCTTATATAGGCCACTCCTTGGGAGCAATGTTGGTTAGATGTCCACATTGATGGGCAATGATGGTTAAATGTCCACATTGTGACCTTCCATAGGCCCATTCTTACCCATTCCGATTGTCGTGGCCGATTGCTGATTTCGATTAACATGACCAATTTATCGATTCTGATTATCGATCGATCCTGATTAATGTGACCAATTTGCTGATCTGATTATCGATCGATTCCGATTGTCATGACTGATTGTCGATTTTGATTGACGTGATCGATTTGTCGATTCTGATTATCGATTGATCCCAATTGACGTAAACAATTTGCCAATTCTGATTATCGATCGATTCTGATTGTCGTGACCGATTGCCGATTCTGATTGACGTGACCGATTTGTCGATTCTGATTATCGATCGATCCTGATTGTCGTGGCCGATTGCTGATTTCGATTGACGTGACCGATTTGTCGATTCTGATTATCGATCGATCCCGATTGTCGTAATCGATTGTCGATTTCGATTGACGTGACCGATTGCCGATTCTGATTATCGATCGATCCCGATTGTCGTGATCGATTGTCGATTTCGATTGACATGACCAATTTGCTGATTCTAATTATCGATCGATTTCGATTGTCGTGACCGATTGCCGATTCTGATTGACGTGACCAATTTATCGATTCTGATTATCTATCAATCCCGATTATCGTGACTGATTGCCGATTCTAATTGATGTGACTGATTTACCGATTCTGATTATCGATTGATCCCGATTGTCATGGTCGATTGCTGATTTCGATTGACGTGACCGATTGTCGATTCCAATTGCCGTGACCGATTTACCGATTCTGATTATCGATTGATTCCGATTATCGAGGTCGATTGTATAGGCCGATTCCGATTGTTGAGGCCGATTGTCGAGACCTATATAATGTATATGCAACCCGTATTTGAGACCCAATGTGATGTGTATTAAGCTCTTGAGTGAGGCCCATGGTATTGTATATTTGGCCCTTGTGTGAGGCCATGGGTCCACTATATGTTAGGCCCTATATGGGCCATTCCTTGGGGGCAATGTTGGTTAAATGTCCACATTGTCGAGGCCGATTGTTGATGCAGGTTATTGATACCGATTATGAGTATGTGACATCATTACATCATGATACATGCCCATTCGCATCATCTGTATATTTGTTATGAGATTTGATTGACCATTGCATATGTCATTGGGCAGGTTGTTATGAGACTCCCTGATAGGCGGAGGTTATCTCACATGAGTGCACGGTATGCGCAGGGTTGATGCATGACTGGATTGTATGACTCATCCATCTTGCATTGTGTGCTGTGATTACTGTACGCCCTAGCGACATCAGGGCTGTAGCCTCCACATGCATATCGTGGATGGCCAAATGGGACACCGAAAATCTATTCTACATGGGGTGCTATAGATATCCCTGAGTGAAAGTTCCTAAACCCTCTTGGTTTTAGAGGTTGCTCCAACGTCTAGACCGAGTGGATGCATGAGTGCATAAGGGCCATATACCGTTAGGCCGCGTCTCCCACTGTGCCGTGGTCGATTAGAAAGAGGTACGACTTTACCTGCCCGAGAGGAGGGGCCAATGCTAGGCTGAGTCTGACCAGCTCGAGGAATGGGTCCACTATCGACGAGCCGGGCCCGATATTGGCAGGCGGATAGTGAGGTCTCTTTCACTTACCTTATTGCGCGTGATGGGGCGGCAATCTGGTTTGAAGTGTAATAGACCCCGGTGATTTCCTAGAGAGGAACCGTACTGATATGTGGACTTATTGAGTAGGAGTTGTATACTCATCCATTCGTTTCATTCACTATCCAATAGGGCTAGTGGTACGCAACTAATTATTGTGTACCTTCGTATGGCCAGGATTTCGGTTGGGCGCGCGACTAACCTGAGATCAGGAGTTTACCACATTCAGTCTGACCATCCAAATTTAGGTATGAGACTGGTTTGGATGGAAGTTCCTTGTGATGGACCCTGTAACCTACGACACTACGTACTATCATCCCGACTCCACACTCCAGCTTGGTTATTTCATTTGCATCGCATATTGCATTGCATTCTCAGCATATAGTATTTGGCTTACTGTCTCCGCATTGCATAACTGATCTACATTGTTTCCTCTGTATATGATATTGGTTTATTATATTTTACATCGCATAGCCTGGATAAGGCTGATGGTATTTATGGGCCTAGCAGCATGTTTTCGCATTATTCTGATATTGTATGATTTATGGGCTTGCCAGTATTTCCGCTTACTCTGATTACTCTAATATTGCTTACTTGACACTTACCTTGTGCACACACTTTCACTACCCACTAAGCTTTCTATAAGCTTATGCACGATAGATGCGTGCCGGTGGCGTTAGGTTGCAGCAGCGTTGAGCTTGGAGCATGTAGTGGACCTCTGGAGCTTTGATTTTCGATATATGTATTTCCCTTTCAGCATTATATTCAAACATTTATATTAGTGAATATGTGATGATGATGTTGCCTTTATGATTTGGGTATACTTATGGTTATGCTTATTACGAGATAAATGTATATAAAAAAATCCTCCTTGTAGGATCCCAGGATCAGAATTTGGCGTATAGGCACTTGCGCCGAGAATGGGGTACTACGGAGGTTGTTGGCTCCGAATTCGGCAATCAAAAATTTTGTGAGCTCGGTTTTCGAGTTTAGGGCGTGAAAGAAGTTGGTATCAGAGCATAACTTGGGAATACCTGAGGATAATATCACATATCTACTAATAGCTACCTTACACTCTATGATTGTTGAGAACTTAGAATGATTAGATCCCCGAGTTTGAATAACTTTGAAGATTTTCTGATTTAGCTCCTTACCGTTGAGATTGTGAGGCTGCATATTATTCCAGTTTCGACCATTTTTGATCCAGGATCCGAGGATCAATGGGGTCATCGTAGTGCTAATGAGGCATTTTGGGAACAAGAGGTTGAGATTCGTGGGCGTTGTCCCCATCTCTTAGGTGTTTGATTATGTTGGCATGTCGTGTTCTGATAGGATTTCTTTCTCTTGGTGAGCTCTGTATTGATCGGGTTGTGATTTAAATTTCGAGGACGAAATGTTTATTAGGTGGGGAGAGCTGTAAGTCCCGTATCCTTGACCGTACCGTTTTATAGGCTTTCACGGTCCTCACGGTCAAATTCCGGTGACTCGCGATCTATAACTGGCGTTTGCGCGCAATCCTGAGTCGTATCTCATATTCCAGAGTCGGCTCGACCCAAGACTTGTATCATTGCGACTGCGCCGTCGCTACGGTTCCAACGCCGCGTATTACGCACCAAGGTGATACCCAGGCCAGGAGATGTGAGCCCGCGTTC
Source organism: Magnolia sinica (assembly GCF_029962835.1). Lineage (NCBI taxonomy): Eukaryota > Viridiplantae > Streptophyta > Magnoliopsida > Magnoliales > Magnoliaceae > Magnolia > Magnolia sinica. The sequence continues at coordinate 20,235,461 of NC_080586.1, forward strand.
AGTTCAAGAAAAACGCTGCGCATTTGCAAACTTAAGACAATCTTTCAAATCAATCACATCCCATCCCATTAATCACCTCACATATCAAGTACAACACTCATCCCCAAGCAACTCCAAAGTCAAAGCAACCTTACATGTCAAGTACACCTATCACTCCATCACCTTTCACCCATCCCTCATCCATCACTCACACATCTCTCTCTCTCTCTCATTTCTCAAACCTATCTCCCAAGCAACCCAACGTCCAAGCTCCTCCAATTTTCATGAAAGGGCTTGGTGTGGCCCACCTTTCTACCACCCAATCCCACCATCTAAAGTCCATCTCAACCGTTAAAAACATTCCCTTGGAGCTCTAGAGGTTATAGGCAGAAGAAGGAAGAGGAGATCTTGAGGTGGGTTCTTTTATTCGTTGATTTTGTGATTTGAGGGCCCACATATGTGGGACCCATCTTGATGTATACATTGTAAAGAGGGGCCCATAATGGCGGGGTCCCTCCACCATTCGATTTTTTTTCTCTCTCTTTGTGTGTTGGTGTGTGGCCCACTTGATCCACGCTTCACAGCCATGAGGACCCACCACAATTTGTGTGTGTATCGACGTGTGTATCCACACCGTCCATCCAATGAAGCAGTTTCAAATCTCAGTGAACAGCCGTTCATCAGGTGGGACGTGTGGACCCCACCTTGATGTTTGTGTCTTACAAAGTTAGACCGTCCATCAGTGCGCCCGATCTGATTGGGGCCCAACTGCTGGGGCTGGCACGTCCAGCCTACAGTGCTCCTGGATGAAGGAGAAATGCAAATATCTTCTTGATCTAACACTGTTGGTGGGTCCCACACGTGTGGACCCACCCCGTGCCCATGTTGCAGCTGGTTCGCCCATCTGCTAGATGGCTAGCACCTACTGCTAATGTCAAGGTCTCGTGGGTCCGACTCATCGCACATGTGCAACCTACAGGCCGTCCGTCCAGCGTGCGTTTCTAGACGCTGGACGGTGGTATATATATATTATTTAATAATATAATATTATATCATGTGGTCCCACGTGGGACCCACCATGATATATGTATTATCTTTGCCACGTGTGTGGCCTGCCACGATGTAAGTGTTAATTCCAGACCGTCCATCATCTGGACGGTGCTATGGACAGCACTATGATGTGTTTTGCTCCACACCATCCAGTTGTGGACCCCACTCCCCACACGTGTGGGCCACCTGACATATATGTGCCATCCAGGCCGTCCGATGTGGCCCACCTTGAATGTATATATTTCCCACACCGTCCAGATTGCTGGATGGTGGGCCACACCCTGACATGTGTTTTAGCAACACCTAGGCCTGGAGAATGACACAGATTCAAATCTTAGGTGGAGCATGCCACGTGGGACCCATCTGGTGTGGTGTACCCACACCATCCAGCACATGGACGTGGGCCCCACCTGCTGTATCCTAACCGTCTATCTAATTGCTGGTGGGCTAGCAGCCAGCAGCTTGCTGCTTATGGATGTCAGCAAGTTCTGTCGTCTCACCGCGAGGAACGGTTATATCGTGACCGTCTGTCCATATCCCATGGGCATGGGCCCACTCCATCTGTGGCACCTGTCGACGTGGGACCCACTGTGATGTATTTACTTTGTATCCACACCGTCCATCTGGAAGGTGTTTGTGAAGTCGACCTTGATGCATTTTTTTATGCCACCCATCTGTGCACACGTGGGACCCACTCCACACGTGTTGCACATGTGGAGGTGGGGCCCACCTTAATGTCATGTTGTAGAGCCATCTTGGATGTATATATTCTGTGTTCATGCCGTCCATCTGGGTGGCCCATTGGACGTGGGACCACCATGATTTATGTGTTTTGTATGCTGTGTCCAGCTAGCCATGAATTACATGTTTATCCACTTCGTCCAGCCATCGTGTGGCCTATGCACCAGCCAGACTGGCCCACTGCTAAGGCCCACCATGAAAATGTTTCATCCAGACCGTTAATCTGTTGGACGCCTGGTGGACCCTGACTGTTGGGTGGGCTGGACGACCAGTAAGGATCCATTTGATGTGTGTGTTTATGCCCTTGCTGGCCGTCTCCTTGTGGGGCCCATGAGTGTTGCGTAAGGCCCACTCTATGTATGTACTTTATTCAGGCCGCCCATCTGTTTGGTGCCCAAAACGGGCTAGGGGTACTGCTGGATTGAATGTCCAACAGTAGGCCCCCTTGATGTATGTTTTATATATTCGCACTGTTTATTCCTAGTAGGGCCCGTTTTGATGATGTATGAGGCCCACCATGAAGCATGTGTTATGTACACAACATCCATCCATTTCCAATTAGAATAAGGGTGGTGGTCTCCATTGCGATGTGTAAGGCCCACATGATGCAGCCCGTTATAATGTATTTATGACCCATGTGATGGGGACCACCTATTGTGTATTTGAAGCCCATGGGTTGTGGCCCATTGTGATGTATTCAAGGCCCATGGGCGTGGCCCATTGTAGTACAGTCGAGGCCCTTGTATAAAGCCCGATGCAATGTATGTGAGGCCCATGAGTGAGGCCCAATATGATGTATGTATGGCTGTTACATTGTGTATAAATTCCTTATATAGGCCACTCCTTGGAAGCAATGTTGGTTAGATGTCCACATTGATAGACAATGATGGTTGAATGTCCACATTGTGACCTTCCATAGGCCCATTCTTACCCATCCCGATTGTTGTGGCCGATTGCCGATTTTGATTGACATGACCGATCTATCAATTCTGATTATCGATCGATGCCGATTGATGTGACCGATTTGCTGATTCTGATTATCGATCAATTCCGATTGTCTTGAGCGATTGCCGATTCCGATTGACGTGACCGATTTACCGATTCTGATTATCGATCGATTTTGATTGTCGTGACCAATTGCCGATTTCGATTGACGTGACCAATTTATCGATTTTGATTATCGATTGATTCCGATTGACGTGACTGATTTACCGATTCTGATTATCGATCGATTCCGATTGTCGTGACCGATTGATGTGACTGATTTGCCGATTCTGATTATCGATCAATCCTGATTGTCGTGGCCGATTGCTGATTTCGATTGACGTGATCGATTATTGATTCTGATTATCGATCGATCTCGATTGTCGTGGCCGATTGCTGATTCTGGTTAAGATGACCGATTTACCGATTCTGATTATCGATTGATTCCGATTGTCGTGACCGATTGCCGATTTCGATTGATGTGACCGATTTGTCGATTCTAATTATCGATCGATCTCGATTGTCGTGACCGATTGCCGATTCCAATTGACGTGACTGATTTACCGATTCTGATTATCGATCGATCCTGATTGTCGTGGCCGATTGCTGATTTCGATTGACGTGATCGATTTGTTGATTCTGATTATCAATCGATCCCGATTGTCGTGATCGATTGCCGATTCCAATTGACGTGACTGATTTACCGATTCTGATTATCGATCGATTCCGATTATCGAGGCCGATTGTGTAGGTCGATTCCGATTGTCGAGGCCGAGTATCGAGGTTGATTTCGATTGTTGAGGCCGATTGTCGAGACCTATATGATGTATATGCAACCCGTGTTTGAGACCCAACGTGATGTGTATTAAGCTCTTGAGTGAGGCCCATGGTGTTGTATATTTAGCCCTTGTGTGAGGCCATAGGTCCACTATATGTTAGGCCCTATGTGGGCCATTCCTTGGGGGTAATGTTGGTTAAATGTCCACATTGTCGAGGCCGATTATTGATGCAGGTTATTGATACCGATTATGAGTATGTGACAGCATAACATCATGATATATGCCCATTCGCATCATCTGTACGTTTGTTATGAGATGTGATTGACCATTGCATATGTCATTGGACAGGTTGTTATGGGACTCCCTGATAGGCGAAGGTTATCTCACATGAGTGCACGGTATGCACAGGATTGATGCATGACTGGATTGTATGACTCATGCATCTTGCATTGTGTGCTATGATTACTGTACGTCCTAACGACATCAGGGCTGTAGCCTCCACATGCATATCGTGGATGGCCAGATGGGACACTGAAAATTTGTTCTACACGGGGTGTTATAGATATTCCTGGGTAAAAGTCCCTAAACCCTCTTGGTTCCAAAAGTTGCTCCAACGTCTATACCGAGTGGATGCATGAGTACATAAGGGCCGTATACCGTTAGGCCGCGTCTCCCACTGTGTCGTGGTCAGTTGGAAGGAGGTATGACCTTACCTGCCCGAGAGGAGGGGCAATGCTAGGCTGAGTCTGACCAGCTCGAGGAATGGGTCCGCTATCAACGAGTCGAGCCCGATATTGGCAGGCGGATAGTGAGGTCTCTTCCACTCACCTTGTTGCGCGCGATGGAGCGACAATCTGGTTTGAAGTGTAATAGACCCCAGTGATTTTCTAGAGAGGAACCGTACTGATATGTGGACTTATTAAGTAGGAGTTATATACTCATGCATTCATTTCATTCACTATCCACTCGGGCTAGTGGTACGCAACTAATTATTGTGTACCTTCGCATGGCCAGGATTTCGGTTGGGCGTGCGACTAACCTGAGATTAGGAGTTTACCACATTCAGTCTGACCATCCAAATTTAGGTATGGGACTGGTTTGGATAGAAGTCCCTTGTGATGGACCTCGTAACCTGTGACACTACGTACTATCATCCCGACTCCACACTCCAGCTTAGTCATTTCATTTGCATCGCATATTGCATTGCTCCTCAGTACATAGTATTTGGCTTACTGTCTCCGCATTGCATAATTGATCTACATTGCTTCCCTATATATGATATTGGTTTATTATATTTTGTATCGCATAGCCTGGATAAGGGTGCCACGCCCCAAACCCAGAAATCGGATTCACAGGAATTCTGATCACCGAATCTGGTGCGGACAGCCTCCATAGTACCCCATTCTCGGCTCCATACGCCAGATTCCGATCCTAGGATCCTATAAGGAGGATTTTTTTTTTTTTTACATTTAATTCGTAATAAGCATAACCACAAGATTACCCAATTCACAAAGGCAACATCATCATCACATATCCACTAATATAAACGTTTAAATACAATACTGAAAGAGAAATACAAAAATTGAAAATCAAGCTCCAGAAGGCCGCTGCACGCTCCAAGCTCAATACTGCTGCAACCTAACGTTACCTGCACGCATCTATCGTGCATAAGCTTATAGAAAGCTTAGAGAGTGGTGTAAGTGTGTGCACAAGGTAAGTGCCAAGTATTCAACGCAATGACATAATCATACAATGTCGAAATAGGCGCAAGTTTATGAATCATACGTTATCAGAGTAAGCAAAAATACTGACAAATCTATAAGTTAAACAATATCAGAATATGCAATACAGATTAACTATACAAATGAGGAACAATATCATAATACGCGATACAAATCAACTATACAAATGAGGAGTCATAAACAGTCAAATATCAGATGCTGTACTTAAACCATATAAATGCATAAACACAGGTAACCCAAAATACCATATGCCACAAATGTAATGCAATATGCGGTGCGAATGGAATGACCATGCTAGAGTGTGAAGTCGGGATGATAGCACGTAGTATCGCAGGCTATGAGGTCCATCACAAGGGACTTCTATCCAAACTAGTCCCATACCTAATTTGGATAGTCAGACTCAATGTGGTAAACTCCTGATCTCAGATTAGTCGCGCGCCCCAACCGAAATCCTGGCCATTGCGAAGGTACACGTAACAAATAGTTGCGCACCACCAACCCGAGTGGATAGTGAATGTATGAATGAATGAATGATTATGCAACTCCTGCTCAATAAGTCCACATATCAGTACAGTTCATCTCTGGGATCATCACCGGGGTTTAGTACACTCCAAATGGCACTGTCGCTCTCCCAGCCGCACAGTCCAAGTGAGCGTAGGAAACCTCACTATCCGCCTGGCCAATAGTCTGCCAATACCATCCGGCACGTCGATAGCGGACCCATTCACGAGCTGGTCAAACTCAGCCTAGTATTGCCCCCTACCCTCGGGCGGGTAAGGCCACACCCCCTCCCAACCGACCACGACACAGTGGGAGACGCGGCCTCCTGGTATTTGGCACTCGGGCGCTCATGTATCCACTCGGTCTCGACGTCGGGGCGTCTCCTGGCCACGGAGGTTTAGGGATTTTCACCCAGGGACATCTATGGCGCCCATATGCTAGAACCAAACATTTTCGGTGTCCCATTTGGCCATCCACGATATGCCTGTGGAGGCCACGGCCCTGATGTCGCTAGGGCGTACAGTAATCATAATGCGAGATGCATGAGTCATACAATCCAGTCATGCATCAATCCTGCGCATACCGCGTGCTCATGTGAGATAGCTTCCGCCTATCAAGGAGTCTCATAACAACATGCTCAATAACATAAGCAATGATCAACCACATCTCATAACAAACATGCAGATGATGCGTATGGGCATGTATCATGATGCTATGCTGTCACATACTCATAATCGGTATCAACAACCGGCATCGACAATCGACCTCGTCAATGTGGACATTTAACCAACATTGCCCTCAAGGAATGGCCCACATAGAGCCAAACATATAATGGGCCCACGGCCTCACACAAAGGCCTGATACACAACATAGTGGGCCTTACTCAAGGGCCACATATACACAACAGGCGAGCCCTGCTCATGGGCCTCAATACACGACATGTGGGCCCTACACATGGGTCTCGAATACATCAAATGGGCCATGCATCATGGGCCATGAATACATCACAATGGGCTCCATTGCCTGGCCCTTAATGCATCACAATGGGCCTCATCACATAGGCCTCATATATATCATACATTGGGCCTTAAACACGAGTTGAATACATGTTATAGTGGACCTCAAATACGGGCTGCATATACATTACATTGGGCCCTGACAATCGGAATCGGCAATCGGCCACGATAATCAAAATCGGCAATCGGATTACGATAATCGGCCTCGATCGATAATTAGCAACGACCGATAATGGGTAATCGACCATAACAAATCAGAATCGGTAATCGGCCTTGATCGATAATCAGCCTCGATCGATAATTGGCAATCGGCAATCGGCCACGACAAATCAGAATCGGTAATTGGCCTCGATCGATAATCAACCTCGATCAATAATTGGCAGTCGGTCATGATAATCGGCCTCGATCGCTAATCGGCAATCGGCCACGACAGTAGGTGAGAATGAGCCTAAAAGGGCCTAAGGAAAGGTCACAACGTGGACATTAAACCATCATTGCCCATCAATGTGGGCGTCAAACCACCATTGCTCCCAAGGCATGGCCGCCAAAACATCGTGACATACATCGTAGTGGAACCTCACATCGCAATGGGCCTCATATACATTACAGTTTGCCCACACAAAGGTCTCACATACCTCAAGTGGGCCGTATCATGTGAGCCGCTCCAATGGGTCAATCATGCATCAAATGGGCTACATCAAGTGGGCCGAATCAAAGGGGCCGATTCAAATGAGTTGAATCGAATGAGCTGAGTCGAATGAGCCGAGTTGAATGGGCCGAGTCGGATGGGCTGAGTCAAATGGGCCCCCAAATACATCAAATCTGGCCTTAACCCATGGGCCCCAAATACGTCACTTTAGGCTTCTCAAATACAACAAGTGGGCCGCACTACTTGGGCCTTACACATCAAGCGAGTCACATCGTATGGGCCACACCATTGGGCCTTATATACATCAAGTAGGCCATATCAATGGGTCGTGCCAATGAACCTCATATATATCAAGTGGGCCCCTTGAAATTTCATCTGGACCATACCTACAAATAATAGTGGAGATAATGATTCCACCCTTAAAATTTCCAGGGCCCACCATAACATTTATTTTCCATCCGATCTGTTCATACGGTCACAAAGACCTGAATCAAGAGGAAAAACAAATATCAAACTGATCCAAAACTCCTGTGATCCCCAAAATGGTTTCAAGGGTAAGGGCTCAATACTCCACTTTTTTTTTTGTAGCATGGTCCACGACAGATCTATCTTTTTTTTTGTCACGCAGCCATGAGACGAGCTCACCATATGGACGGGTGGTTTGGACGTAACACATACATCATGGAAAGGCCCACCGGTTGGACGGTGTGAATAAGACCCATACATCTCGGTGCGTCCCACATTACCTGTAGGATGTCCATGCAAATGGACAGTGGGAATATAACACATATATAACGAGGGGCCCCACAGATGGACGACATGGATGAAATAAATACATCACGGTGGCCCCTGCATAACAGATGAACGGTGTGGGTGCTGCACACGTGCAGCAAATGGGGCCATAAGTGGACGGTCGGTGTGGATTACTCCACTTACAGCAGCAACATATCTAGTGTATGGTAGCTAGCCAATCTGCTTAAATTCAAAGCAGGCCCACGTGGCAGGTGGGTCCATAGGTGTGGGACCCACGGCAACATAGATGAATAGTTGTGGATAGGACACGTACACCAAGGTGATTTCCACCAGTGGTTTGGATCCATTTCATTAGATGGACGGTATGCATACACACGTCCATCAAGTGCATCCACATCTGATGAACGGACGGCGTGGACACATACTTCATGTTGTGGCCCATGCTGCCATTACTGCACGTACAGCAGCAGTATGCAGGGGTCCTACCGTCCTGTGGTGTGGACGGTAAGGATATAACACATACGTGTGGTCCCACGTGAGAGTAGCCCACAAAACATTAATATAATATATTATACAATATTATATGTATAAATATCATGGCAGGAGGCTGCCACCGTCCAGACCCATCTGGACGGTACAATGCACTCAAGTTAAAGGTGGGTCCCACCCAGAAGTAGCCCACCCGTTATCATTCAAACCGTTCGTTAGATGGGTCCAAGGTACATGGCCCACCTACCATGTATATGCCATCCAAACCACTCGTTAGGTGAGTCGCACCAGACAGGTGGACGGCGTGGCTCACAACATACACCAAGGTGCGTCCATCCCTTGGCACACCGTCCAGGGACGAACGGGGTGGATTAAACCATATCTCACGGTGGGTCTCACGTGGTGTGGCCCACCCATTACATGTATATAATATATTATATTATATAATATTTTTTTATATATAACATATATATATATAATATATATATATATATATATATATATATATATATATATATATATATATATATATATATATATATATATATATATATATATATATATATATATATATAAAAGCAACCTAGTTTCTAACAACCCAGGACCTGGACGGACGGTGTGGATCATTCACATAGGGTCCATGTAATGGACGTCAGGGATATAAGGGAAGCACATTAGGTGGGTCCCATCCCACACGTGTAGCACGTGTGAGGTGGGCCCACGCCCCCATATGGATGGTCAGTGGAGGACACATACATCTCTGGTAGAGTCCATGTCCTCAGGACGTTGGAACCAGAGAGCTTGCTGATGTGAATGGGCAACAGCCCCACCGTCCAGAAGACTGACGACTAGGATCAACAGACATCACGGTGGCCCTTACGTGCTACACTCCACACGTTATCAAGGTGGGCCCCATGTCACATGCATGGACGGGGTGGACAACATATAAACATCAAGGTGTGTCCCATTTGGATGGGTTCCACCGTCAGATGGACGGTGTTGATAAAATCCATACATCAGTGGTTGGCCCTACCCAGCACGTCCAAATGGACGGCTGGATGGCATGGATATATCATAGTGGGCCGCACAATCATCACACAAAAGAGAAAGAGAGAGATTGGATGGTGGAGGGACCCCGCCACTATAATGCATACATCAAGTGAGTCTCACCATTTGTGGGCCCTAATAAAAAAAAGATGAAATAACGATCACCCACCTATGATCTTCTCCTCCTTCTTCCGCCAAAGCATGCTAGAGCTCCAATGGATGGACTTCAACGGTTGAGATCGACTCAGGATGGTGGAGATGGAAGGTAGGAAGGTGGGCCACACTAGCTCTCTCCCATGGAGCTTGGACGTGGGTTCTCTTATGGGATTTGCTTGAAAATGAGAGAGAGGGGTAGTGAGATGGAGTGATGGGATGAAAGGGCATGGGTTGATGTAAGGAAGGTTGACTTTGGGGGGGTAGGAGAGAGAGGAGTGTCATACCTTATTGGTAAGAGAGGCATGGGTGTAGTACTTGACTTGATTAATGGATCGATGTGACCTATCGTAGAGATTCTCTAGGAATCCGCAATGCGCGGCGTTTCATCAGAAAATACGCGGGCCCACATCTCCTGGCCTGGGTATCGGATCGATATGCGAGTCGCGGCGTTGGAACCGCGGCAATGGCGTGATCACTAGGGTACAAGTTTCGAGTCCAGCCGACTCTGATATGTTCGACTCGTCTTAGGATCGCACGCAAACGTTAGATACAGGTCGAGGGTCGCCGAAATTTAACCAGGAGGACCGCGGAAGCCTACGGAATGGTACGGGCTAAGATACGGGTCTCACAAAGGGTGATGGTATTTATGGGCCTATCAGCATGTCTTCGCATTATTCTGATATTGTATGATTTATGGGCTTGCCAGTATTTTCGGTTACTCTAATTACTCTGATATTGCTTACTTGGCACCTACCTTGTGCACATACTCTCACTACCTACTAAGCTTTCTATAAGCTCATGCACGATAGATGCGTGCAGGTGGCGTTAGGTTGCAGCAGCATTGGGCTTGGAGTATGCAGCGGACCTCTGGAGCTTTAATTTTCAATATATGTATTTCCCTTTCAGCATTATATTCAAATGTTTATATTAGTGGATATGTGATGATGATGTTGCCTTTATGATTTGGGTATACTTGTGGTTATGCTTATTACTAGATAAATGTATATAAAAAAATCCTCCTTGTAGGATCCCAGGATCGGAATCTAGTGTATAGGCACTGGAGCCGAGAATGGGGTACTACGGAGGCTGTCGGCACCGGATTCAGCGATCGGGAATTTTGTGAGCCTGGTTTCTGAGTGGGGCGTGACACAAAATCTGGACCACCCTCCACTCAATGCTGAGAACTCGAAACGGACCCTGGTCCTGCACAGAAAGGTGAGCAAAGGTGACCCTGGCTTAAACAGGGGACCCTCCGATGCCTAAGTCAGGCTAAGGAATCTGGGTCTAAGTTGTGTAGTGTAGAGAGAGGGTGCAAGATATTGCATACCTGTTACAATGGGTTTCTCTAGTATTTATACCTGTGAGACGAAGGGATCATGGCTATCAATCTTGGCATGATTTACTCAATCAAGTGGAAGTCGCACGTGTGAAGATATCGGCCGTTATCTTTGGATCGTGCGCCGGATCATTCTCTCGTATGCCTTAATGGGGCGTATCCATGAGCGTGATCTTAAGTCACGTCCATACTTGGGTTAATCCAACAACTTGGTTCTCTGAGCTCGTGATCAGACTGGCCTTATTCAGACTCAGATTCAATTTGTCCGGGTTTACGATCGGATCCCATTAGTCAGAGTATGGGGGTCGGAGCCCGTTGGGCGTGCCTGTTCTGGGCTTAGTTCTTAACCTCTGGATCAAGGATGACTCGACCAATCCGAGGCCGTAAGCCTTTGGAGGAGAGATCAAGATGAGAACTTGGCTTGGCCGATCTGAGGTCATAGGTCTTCGGACGTTGGCTCTTCCCGGCTTGGTTTGCTAGGTCTGCTCACATTTTCTCATAATAGAAGCCCCCTACTCTCTTGGTCCGAGCTTGGATTAAGAGAGTAAATACCTAGGGAAATGAAGTGTCGTTTCCACTCATGATAATGGGTCGGGGTAATCGAAGCGTAATCGTCACGATGATTATGCATCAAGATAAGTGCGTGGTACGACGGCTATAGTCTTTCGACTTCTGACCTCGGATGAGGGACGCGTGGCAGGTGGTTACAAATTGCAATAAATGAAGTAGGAGAAATGATGCCGTGTGCTCATAGGGGGGCGGCTAGGGGTCGCTTCCCTCCACGTGCCCCATTAGGCTTAGGGCCGAGCCATTCTAGCTTCGGAGACAGCTGTATGCAATGATGACATTTCGGCTAGCGGAGGCTATATAAACCCTTCCGCGCTTTCACTTAAAGTCTCCTGCATTTGAACTTTCACTTCCCTGCTCTTCATTTTCTCTACCCTTCTCAAATTGCTCTTTACTGGGAAAGGGTTTTTTCTGTTGGATAAAGGGATTCCGTCAGTTGGAGAAGAGGTCTTGCTTGGACGAAGTCGCTGGAGTAAAGAAAATTTCTGCTGGAGTAAAGTAGTTAAAGCGCCGTGAGTCTTCCACTGCTTTAGCTCTTTCTTCCATTATGTCAAGTAAATTGGACGAAGTCTAAGGGGTTCGAGGGACGTATGTGGACTCCGAGGGTCCCCTGGAAGCTATACTGCTATGCTCATCGATTAAGAAGATTGCGGGCCAGCAAGCCAAGAGTCAAGGCGCAAGGCCGAAGAAGGCACCTCGGGACCCGGTGGGAAGGTCCAAGGCCGGTCCTTCAGGAGGTAGACCCAAAGCGGCAGTCCCCGAGGGCTCGATTTTGATTGAGTCTTAGATGACTCAGATCCATGCCAACTACCAAATTCCTGACTCGGTGAATATCTGAGCTCCCTCTCCTTTGGATCATCCGGGTGGCCCTGCTGACGAGGAGATTGTCATATTCGTCTGCACCCTTTAGTGTGGACTTCAATTTCTCATCCATCCATTTGTTTGTCTGGTAACTCCCCAACTGAAGCTGGCCCCGGGCTAGTTTGCTCCGAACGCTTGGCAGATCTTAGTTTCTACCTTCATTCTTTGGCATCGGGTGAAGAATCAACACCTGATGCTGGATGAGTTCTGTACTTATACATGGCCAAATATGACAAGTTCGAACTGGCCTAGTATAATTTTTTGGCCAAACCTCAGTGTACCCTTTGTCTTCTAACCCGACTTCCTTCCTCCAACAAAGATTGGAAAGGTAAGTGGTTCTGGGCCTTCGGGGAATCGGAAGCACCTACCGCTGAGCTCGGTAGCTTGTGGGTTCGAGTTCCCACAAAAATCTCCAATTCATGTTAAACACCTTTTTATTCTACGTCGCATTTTTTCATCTGACTCATCTTTTGGTGTTCTAATTTGTCTTCTGCCTCTGCCTGTAGTCCAACCGAAAGGGCTTCCCGATCTTACTCTTCACCAAGCCCAGATGGTTAGAGTTCGGGAGCTCGGTGAAGAACAGTGCATTTGGCATGACCTCATTAGTGGGGATACCCTCGTGTCATCAAGCTTCTGTAGATTTTTGCCTCATCCTTTTGCTCTGGGTAAGCGGGGTTGGCGTTGTGACTATTTGAAGATTCCTCCATAGATTTTACTTGGACTAACTCCCTTTTTCTTTTGGGCAGGAATGACTTAAGCATCTGACTCTAAGAGGAAGAGGATGACTATAGTGCGCCCTCCCATGAGTGTGGTCCTGGCTACTGAGCCGAGGACGAAGGTGACGGCCAAAAGGAAGAAGGCTCCCGCTGCAGAGCCTGTCATAGCCGAAGCTGAGCCTACCCTAGCTGAGGCCGAGCCTGCACAAGCCCCCGAAGCCCCAGTCAGAGCTGAACCCATAGTCATTTCGACTCCAACTCCTGAGGGGTGACCCTCCGAGGCTCCCCCTGCAATTCCTGCTTGCCCTCCTGGGATCAGGAGAGAAGTTGTTGCAGAGACTCCCGACACTAATTTCTCCCACCATGGGGGAGATTTCGAGGCCCCTGCAAGCTCTGTCGCCCGTCTTACCGCCGCCGAGGTCGATTTCCTGGCCGGTAGGACTGATGCCTTGGTCGGGTATACTACCACACCCGAGGTTGAGGTTCAAGCCTTCGAGGCTAGTGAGTTAGGGAGAACAGCCGAGCCTACCCCTCCAGAGACTTTTCCTCCCGGCTACCATATATCGCTGCTGAACGAGTGGGCGGCCAAACACGTGCCTGAGTCGTCCATTGCCAGCACCCTCTCTCGTGCTTATGACTTGTTCATGAATGATTACGCCTCGGTCAACTATCAGTTGTTGCCGATGTTTATGGCAGTTAAAGACAGGCTGAGGGAGATAGGTTGGCTTGAAGCAGACAAAGCCGAGCTTGAGAAGCTCTTAGAAGCTTCAGCTAGCGAACGGGAGGAGCTGAAGAGGCTCATGGAGGAAGGTCAGGCGAGGGAGTTAACGCTCCAAGGCGAGGTCAACCAACTCTAAACTCACTTGGATGTAGCTTAGCTCGAGCTCTTGCGTCTGTAAGGTGTTGTTGAGCTCATGGAGGCTTTCGTCGAGTGTGTAGAGAGGGATAATGCACAGCTCTTGCATGACCTTAGGAGGGCGAAGCGTGAAGCTTCCGAGGGACTAACCCAGCAGAGGGCTGTCCTTGAGGCTTGGGTTGTTGCGGAGCTGGACAAGCAGCGCAGAGAGCTCGAGGCTTCGGCTGCCTCTCAGGCTGTTGTGGCAGTGGAAGAGTACAAGGAATCTTTGGAGAGATCCGAAGAATTGGATAAATTGTATTTCCACGCATACAACATTGCTTATGACACTTGCCTTGCCGACGTTCGAGAGTTGCACCCTGATATCAACCTCGATCCTTTGGTCGCGGATGGGGCCGAGGAGGCTGAAGTAGCTCTAACCAATGCGCAAGAGGCCGGAGATGCCCCAGCGACCACCGAAAAGGCCTCCGACGCTCAACCCCCTAGCTTAGCTGCTAGCCCCTCTACTCGGAGGGAATGAAACATTTTTACTTTTTTTTTTACAATGGATATTTAGATAATGATTTTTGACTTTTTAGTTTGTGATTGATTATTTTTGAGGAGTTTGTAGAATGACAGGCTGGCCTCTTCTTTAAGGAGTCGGCTCATCAAAGAATATCATTTCTGCACATGAGAAATGGTAAAGTAGTGTACTCGGATATTGTGGTGATCGTTTAGTAGATAATATGAAGTAGTAAGTAGACAATTCTATATTAAAGTAGAAAGTAGACAATCTGAAGTCGACACAGCAAGTCGAGCCAACCCATACATTGCTTTACCCTTAGGGGTAGTGGATTTTCAAGTGCTCGGTATTCTAGGGGTGGGGTAGTGATCGTCCCTCTAAATCCTCCAGGTGGTAAGATCCTGGCTTTGCCGAGCCGACTACCCGTTAGGGTCCCTCTCAGTTCGGGCCAAGGGACCCTACTCCGAGTTCCGTAGTGTTCTGGAAGATGGAATGAAGGACCAAGTCTCTTTGCCGGAACTACCTTGTTCGGACTCTGGAGTTGTAAAAATGGGCAACTTGCTGATGCTGAGCTGCGACTCTGAGTTTGGCGATGTCCCGTGCTTCCTTAATCAAGTCGAGGTTTGAAGCAACTTGCTCAACATTTTGGTCTTCTTGATAGTTCCTTACTCGTGCAGTGGGGAGGCCTATCTCGACAGGGACGACTGCCTCCAAGCCATAAGTCAGAGAGAAGGGGGTTTCTCCCATGGATGACTGGGCTGTGGTCCTGTAGGCCCAGAGGACGAATGAGAGCTCGTCGAACCAGTTACCCTTGACCATCTCAAACTTTGTCTTGAGATGGTATTTGATGACTCTGTTCACTGCTTTCACTTGCCCATTAGACTGAGGATCACAAGGTGAAGAGTAAGCATTTGTGATGCCGAGCCCCCGGCACATGCCTCGAAATTTGTTGTTGTCGAACTGCTTCCCGTTGTCAGACACAATAGTGCGAAGGATGCCGAACTGACAGATGATGTTCTTCCATACAAAATCTATTACCTTCTGCTTGGTAATTTTGGCCACTGGCTTAGCCTCGGCCCACTTTGTGAAGTAATCAACCACCACAATCGCGCATTTGGTCTGTCCCTTCCCATGAGGTAATAGTCCAATGATGTTGATCCCCCACTGAGCGAATGACCAAGGCCCGTTCATAGGAGTCAGATCTTCAACAGGCTACCTCAACACTGCAACAAACCTCTAACATTTATCACACCTTTGCACGAAGTTCTTTGAATCTTCTCGGATTGTTGGCTAAAAGTACCCCTGACGTAGTATCTTTTGAGCCAATGCTCGACCTCCGGAGTGGTTTTCGCAGATTCCTTCATGGACTTCTTGGATCACGTAATCGGTCTCGTCGGGTCGGAGACACCTGAGGTATGACTGAGAGTACCCTTTCTTGTATAATGTGTCACCCATCATGACGTATCGTGCTGTTCTGAATTTCAGATGCCGAGCCTCCAACCTATCATGCGGGACCTCGCCAGCAGTGAGATACTTTGCGATTGGATCCATCCAGCTCGGGGTCATCTATACTGGATTGATCATCTGTTGGTCGGCTCAATCAGTTCGGTTAATGCTCGGGTTATCTAAGAATTCCATAGGGATGATCCTCGGGATCTTCCCTTCAGTAGCTGAGGCTAGTTTTGCAAGTGCATCAGTCTAAGGGTTTTTGGCCCTTGGGATTTGGTTGATGGCATAGTCCCTAAATTTCACCGTCAGCCTCTGAGCTTCGACCAAGTATGCAATCATCCTTGCCTCCTTAGCCTCATACTTTGCCGATATATGGTTGACGATGAGTTGGGAGTCGCATCGCACATCGATGAGCTGGAACCCCATACTAACGGCTAGTCTGAGTCCAGCCAGTAAAGCTTCGTACTCCGCCTCATTATTGGAGGCCTTGAAGTCGAGTCTGATAGTGTACTGGATGGTGGTTGAGTCAGGTGCAACTAGGACAACCCTTGCCCCAGCTCGCTTCGAGTTAGACGACCCATCCACAAACAGGGTCCACCTATCACGTTTAGCTTCTGATTTAGCCTACTCAAGAGGACATAACAATGGGGGGGGACTCGTCGTTTCTGGATTATCTGATGTCTACAAGTTCGTATTTTTGATCTCTTTACTCGTAACGGTAAACTCGGTTATGAAGTCGGCTACAGCTTGGCCTTTGATAGCAGTCCTCGGCCGGTACTAAATGTCAAATTCTCTGAGTTTTATCGCCCACTTGGTAAGCCACCCAGACACCTTGGGCTTTTGGAGGACTTGTCACAGAGGAGAGTCTGTGAGGACAATAATGGAATGCTCCTGAAAATACGGACGCAACCTCCAAGTAGAGACGACTACGCTGAGGGCTAACTTCTCCACGCTGAGATATCTGGTCTCATCCATAACCATTGCTTTGCTCATGTAGTAGATTGGATGCTGTTTACCTTCCACTTCTCTGATGAGCGCTGAGCTGATAGCCGAGGCGGACACCACCAAGTAGAGGAACAAAGGCTGTCCCTCCTCGGGCTTAGACAGCAGAGGAAGCAACCCCAAGTATTACTTTAGCCGTTGAAACGCTCGCTCACAGTCCGGGGTCCATTCTACTTCCTTGTGACCCTTCAACTATTGAAAGAAGGGGAGACACTTATCAGTGACTCTGTATATGAACCGTCCAAGCGTTGCCACTCGTCTGGTGAGGCATTAAATCTCCTTCATCGTCCGAGGTGAGCTCATATCGAGTAGAGCTTTGATCTTGATGAGATTCGCTTCGATGCCCCTCTGGCTGACCTGTAACCCAAGGAACTTGCCAGAACCCACACTGAAGGCACATTTAGAGGGGTTCAACTTCATGCGATACTCTTAGAGGATAGAGAAAGTTTCTTCGAGATCTGCAACATGATCGGACGCTCTCACGCTTTTGACGAGCATGTCATTGACGTAGACCTCTATGGTTTGACCGATCAATCGGGTGAACATCTGATTCACCAGTCTCTGGTAAGTCGCCTCAGCATTCTTCAGGCCAAAGGGCATGACCCGGTAATAGTAGTCCCTTGTCCATGATAAAGGTCGTCTTATGCCTGTTTGGGTGGTGCATGGCTATCTGGTTGTATCCAGAGTATGCATTAAGGAAAGTGAGAAGCTCATGTCTGGCCGTGCTGTCAACCAGTTTGTCGATCTAAGGTAGGGAAAGCTGTCCTTAGGACACGATTTGTTTAGGTCCAAGTAGTCTATGCAGACCCACTACTTCCCATTGGCCTTCTTCACGAGGACCACATTTGCGATCTAGTCTGAGTAGTGGACTTCTTCAATGAAGCCTGCGCTAAGGAGCTTTGACACATCTTCAGCAATGACTACATATCTTTTGGGCTCGAATGCCCTCCTTTTCTGCTTTACCAGTTTGTGCTCAGGGTCCACAGCCATCCTGTGAACCATGATCTCAGGAGGGATTCCCACCATGTTTTCGTGCGACTATACGAAGACGTCCTTGTGCTCTCTGAGGAATTTCAACATCTGTGTTCGTTACTTGGAATTCAGCAACGATCTGAACTGAACGGTTCTACTTAGATTAGCCTCCTCGAGTGGGACGGTTACCAAGTCTTTTGTTAGTGGATCCTCTGCGGGATCCCTAGGGTCAAGCACATTAATCGCTAGGGCTTGCTTTGCTGAGCCCTTCCTTACTACCATCGAGTAACATCTACACACCTCACGCTGATCTCCTTAGACATACCTGACTCCTCCTTCGGTAGATAATTTCATCATTAGGTGGTAGGTGGATACAATTGTCCTCATTGCGTTAAGGCACAGTTGTCCTAGAATGACGTTGTGCACCAATGACACATTTACCACTAGAAAGTCTATTAGCAGAGTCACTTGATTCTGCCCTTCTCCTGCTATAACTAGGAGGGAGATGGCACCCTTGGAGATCACCTTATTTTCGGCAAATCCATGTAGTGGAGTCTTCACAGGTTGGAGGTATGACCTGTTTATGCCCATCTTGTCGAACGCTTTGGAGTAGAGTACGTCGGCTAAGCTCCTAGTGTCGACTAAGATTCGGTAGATTTTGTGATTAGCGATCTGCATTGCTACTACCAAGGCATTGTCGTGCGGGTGTTGAATGCCCCGCGTGTCATCCTCTGTGAACGTGAGATTGCAAGGACTTATTTTGGGCTCCTTCCTTGGTCTCTTTGCTGAGTCAATGTAGTGCTTAGGATCAATGCTTCTTGAATGGGCCTTGCGGGCCCTGTTCGAGTCTCCGCCACTAGACAGACCACCAAAGATCATCTGGATCTCTAGGGTCTCGTCCTCGACCTTTCACGGTTGTTCATCCTTTTGAGTCTGCTTCTCTTCCTTGACATACCGACGCAGATGGCCCTTGCAGATGAGCATCTCAATCTCATCTATCAGGTCGATGCAGTCACTGGTATTGTGGTCGTGGTCACGATGGAAGCGGCAATACTTGCGCTTATCCTGCTAGCCAGCATCTGTCTTCATATAACTCGGCCAATACAACAACTTCTAGTCTCAGATGTTGAGCAAGATCTGCTCGAGGGACGTGTTGAGGGGAGTATATGAATGGAACTTCCTCTTTGGCTTCCTACTCGGCCTTCGATCTTGGGAAGTGTGTCGTCCGATCTCCGCTTGTCCGAGTGCGGTGCCTTGTCCCTCCGTCTCTTCCCCTTGGATGATTGTTCGGCAGCTTGGTTGTTCTTACGAGAATTGAAGAACTCTTCAACGTTCATATATTTCTGGGCTCGGCTCATGAGTTCGCCCAAGGTACTCGGGAGATTTTTCCCTATGAAGAATAGGAATTTTCCTTCCTTGAGCCCATTGATTATGATGGACAATGTCATCTTGTTGTCATAGTAGTCTACCTGTAGGGCTTCCTCATTGAAGTGGGAGATGTAATCCTTCAGAGACTCCCCACTCTTCTGTTTGAGGGTAAGGAGATGAGTAGACGGTTTACGACTCTTCTTACCGACGATAAATTGAATCAGGTATAACCTGCTGAGCTCTACAAAACTATTGATGGAGTTTAGCTTGAGCTGTCAATGCCAGTTTCTTGTCTACCCATTCAGAGTTATTGAGAAGGCTTTGCACATCATTGCCTCCGAAGCTGACTAGATCTACATCCAAGATTTGTAAGATTCGATATGTTCAGTTGGGTCCCCTGACCCCGAGTACTGGATGACAGGAGGCATCGTAAACCTCGGAGGCAACGCCTTGACCATAATGCTGGTAGTGAAGGGAGGTTCGGTCTCTTTCATCATTGCCTGTACAGTAGTAGGTTCGGTCTCTTTCATCATCGCCTGTACAGTAGTTGGGACGGCGGTCGGCTGTTGGTTCTGCTGTAATGTTTTGATCTGGTCGCGGAGCACCTTAAGCTGAGCTTCCCATGGGTTTTGTTTCTTTGCCATCGCTTCCTGGGGAGCCTCCATCTCAGGTATTCTGTCCTATCTTCTCCTCTCTAGCCGATGGCGGAAGTCAGTTGGGGCCAGAACAGGCGTCAAGAACACATAGGACGGTTCTGCGTTCCGAGTAGGCTTCGAGACTTGGGCAGATCGATTTTGGGATGCTACATTCTGCATAAGATTAGGAGCTGGGGTAGATTGATTCTCGGACATGGCATTTTGCATAGGATTGGGAGCTCGGGCAGACTCATCTATGGGCGTCCTGACCCGAGAACTTACCGCGGTGGTTCCTCGGGTGCCGGGGTCGCTTCCACCAGGTTAAGAGGCGGCTGTCGACTTTGCTGCGTCTTCATCCGATTGATTTCATCTTTCAACATCTGAACTTCATTTTGCAGAGCTTTGTATTTCCCTCCTTGGCTTCGTGTTCGTTGGGACGGCCCTATCAGGGCCGATTCAGTATGCAATAGTGAAGACGATTAATGTTGTTCGCTTGGCTTGGGTTCCACTGCTATCACCTTCTTCTTTCCTCTCTCCATTTCTGGTAAGGCTTTCTAACTTTTTGTTTCTGTTCCCACAGACGGTGCCAAAAAATTTAAGGTCAAAATCTGGACCACCCTCCACTCGATGCTGAGAACTCGGAACGGACCTGGTCCTGCACAGAAAGGTGAGCAAAGGAGACCCTGGATTAAACGGGGGACTCTCCGATGCCTAAGTCAGGCTAAGGAATCTAGGTCTAAGTTGCGTAGTGTAGAGCGAGGGTGCAAGATATTGCGTACCTGTTGCAATGAGTTTCTCTATTATTTATACTTGTGAGACGAATGGATCATGGCCGTCAATCTTGGCACAATTCACTCAATCAAGCAGAAGTCGCGCGTGTGGAGATATCGGCCGTTATCTTTGGATCGTGCGCCAGATCATTCTCCCGTATGCCTTAATGGGGCGTATCCACGGGCGTGATCTTCAGCCACATCCATACTTGGGTTAATCCAACAACTTGGTTCTCCAAGCTCGTGATCGGACTAGCATTATTCAGACTCGGACTTAATCTGTTCGGGTTTACAATCGGATCCTATTAGTCAGAGTATGGGGGTTGGAGCCCGTTGGGCATGCCTGTTTTGGGTTTAATTCTCGGCCTCTAAATCAAGGATGACTCGGCCGATCCGAGGCCGTAGGTCTTCGGACGTCGGCTCTTCCCGGCTCGGTTTGTTAGGTCTGCTCACATTTTCCCATAACAATATATATATATATATATATATATATATATATATATATATATATATATATATATATATATATATATATATATATATATATATCCATCGTTCGAATCATGTAAACATCATATGGTCAGACCTAAACACTTAGTTGGGTAGCCCGAAGTGGGGAAACCTCCCGCCAGTGTCCACACTGTCTCTAACAAGGAACGGGCAGATTTGTGTGGGGACCCACTGTGATGTACATGTTTATGAATGCCGTCCATCCCTTCTTTCATATCATTTTAAGGTATGAGCCTAAAAATGAGACAAATCTAACACTTAAGTAGATGACACCACCATGATGTATTTGTTAAAAGTCATGTTGTGTAGTATGTAATCTAATTGGGAGTGAAAAATCCCTTGTATCTTCTTAGCTAGAGTCATCAACGATGATGTGTTTCAATGAGAAGTGACGACCCTGAATTTTGCTATGCCTTCAACACAAACAATCTACATTCTTTATATAAAAAATTGATAGCTTGATAAGAGAACTTGCATTAATGAGGTGGTATTTTATAAAGTTCCTTGAAAGTTTTCCCTCCATCTATTGTAAACCAAAATTTAAAGTAAGGGATCATTTCAATACCCATAAAAGCCATAAGTTGCAATTTGGTTACATGTAATCAAATTACATAGGGCATTTGGATGGGTGTAATTGCCTATAAAGAAACTGTATGTTTGTAACACCCCATACTTTTCGGTACTCGGGTGTTACCGTATGACCTAACGTAGTATGAACGCAAACCTAGCTTACTTGAACAGTCGCCCTAAATCTATCCATCTTAACCATCTGATTTTGGACTATGAACTACACAATCGTAAGATTGAGATTGATCTGTCCGTTTAACCACCTCAACATGATTAAATTGACCCTGTACTTGACAAGTTTTAAACCCTAGGTTGAGCCTATGTGGATTAGGTTTAAGAACCTGGATAAAATTTAGCCATTTTCAAACTCAAGTTTCCATGTAGGAACTTTGGTCCAGAAATTTTGAGTAGTGCATTGACCAGAGTGCGCAGTGGAAGCGTGATGGTCATTTGTCTATTCATGTAAATTCGAGCACTCTCATTGTCTATTTAGAAGATCACATGATATTCCCCAGGAGTCTAGAAAAATCGGGATCATGGGTAGATGGAACCACACTTAAGTGAAGTTACGTTGTTTGAATCAAATTCCACATCCTAGCAAATTCTAACTATCTCAATGCCCTGATCAGGCAGAAGATCAATGTTTACTAGGATTAAGAATTGATATAGTGAATCTTCCATTCTACGTAGGCAAAGAATGAATGCATCAGGGCTCAAACCTACTATGACCATTTACTTGTGTTACCCTGAACGCTGAGAAATGGAAATTGGTAATATACTTTAGACAGCTGGGAACTATCATTGATAGTCAAAGAAAATAAAGAGGAAGATATAGAATTCTTATTCGTCACCTAAAGGAAGTTGTAATCCTAGTAAATACCATATGATGTCACGATGTTGTTAGACGTTAAACCAAATCCCTAGTTCCTGTAGGTCTTGAAAGGGTTTCTGACAATCTGTAGCACCTAGAAAAGTTACTCAATCCATTAGGTAATAGATACAAGGGTTGTGAGAGTTATAGATATAATCTATCGAAGACCAGGTGGTGCCAACATGCTTAGACGTGTCGAGAATACGACATGCCACTAGGATAATTCCCCTACATTAATAATCAGGACGTAAATTACCAAATCCCGATAGTAAAGCATTCTTTAAGGGGGGTCATGAGCGCTTGCATATACAAATAAACTTAGTATGGAGAACTAGCGCATGCATACAGACACTATAAGATAGATCGATGTTCACATTCATAGTCAAAGTGCTGAATTTCGGGAGCAAAATTCTCTTTAAGGGGGGTAGTTTGTAACACCCAATACTTTTCAGTATTCAGGTATTACCATGTAACCTAACGTAGTATGAACACAAACCTAGCTTACTTGAACAGTCGCCCTAAATCTATTCATCTTAACCATCTGATTTTGGACTATGAACTACACAATCATAAGATTGATATTGATCTGTCCATTTAACCACCTTAACATGATTAAATTGACCTTGTACTTGAGTAAATAAATAAATGAAGATCTTAGAATTTGGATCACGATAATATTTCAAATTACACCTAATTAGTACAATTAAATCACATAAACTAAATTAGGGATCAAATCATCAGGTTACAACACCTCATTGGATCATCCATCCTTGGGAATCACAAATCGGATCATCTATCCCCATATTTGACTACCAAATTACACCTAAATGCTTCTTAGGGTTCCTAGGACCATTAACAACTAAAGATGAATCAATCCAACTGTTGAATAAAGCAAATTGGTAGGATGTCGAGAATTGAGAGTTAGACACTCACTTGGATTGGCCAGTTAATGCAACATAACTCTAATATTAAGGTATATAGCTAAATGACACATAGTGAGTAGTCTCACATTTTAAGTAAAAGTACAATGAAAGGACAAATAAATGACAACAACAACAATGGCAAATAATTGATGTTTAAATAATATAAAACCACAATATGGGTAATCTTAGTTACCTGCAGAGTGGGATCCAAAAGAGCATTTGTTCCACTTCGATTAAATCATCCAACCATCGACCCTTGTGAAGAAGCCGCGTGGGTACTCCACCTTCGATCCAAAGCCAATCTGGCGGTGGATCTAGGAATCTAACTGTACACCTATGCATCAAAAACCTTAAGGAACCCATAGAACCTCCTGGATGGTATGGATCTTAGAAAAACACAAATTGTAGGGCTTGTTGTTGTTCATTAACTCAAGAGTGTGAGAACTCATGATCAGGGCTTTAAATCCCACTACTAATCACCATAGGAATAGCCTTTGGACCTTAGTATCTTGATTGATAGGAATGGATCAAGAACAGATGAAATCTAGCCACTAGCTCGTTAGGAAACGCCATTTTACTACATAAAAGAGGTTGTGATGGCCCACCCGAGTTCAAGATCTGCCTCGTCCATTGGGCTGGGCCCTAACGTGGGCTGACAAAGTCAATGAACGGAGTAGATCATGTCAGGACATCTCTGTGGGCCCCACTATAGGGTGCATATACACAGGGAGTGGGAGCACCAGCTGTGCACGGGACCACCATTCCCGGTCAAACTGCGTGGACCCATCAATTTCCAGGAATAGGGAAACATTCCCGCCTGCAGCCGTTCAAACGGCTTGTTAGCTGTTTTTATTTTTTTTTATTTTTCCTCCGTGTGTGATCGAGATATGGCCCACCATCTCATCCCATTTAGATGATCTAAACTGCTCATCTGATGGAGCGTCCACGCCTGGACAAAATCTAGCCTATTTCACATGATGAAAAGTGCACGCGTGGGCACAAACCTAGGCGAAAGCTAGTTGGGTGTTGTAGTTTCTTTCCAAAAAACGGAAAGCTCCCGTTTTCTTTTTGGTTTGCCAGAAGGGCGATCTAAGTGAGATGGAATCCCTCATCCTCAGCCATTCATTTGGCACCATCCTGACCCTCCACGTGGACTGGGAATTCCACTCGTGGAATAGAGAAAACAGCGGCCGATTTTCTCTCTTACCAGCAGGGTTCGAAGGTTGCAAAAAACCCTAGCATCTGGGCCATTGAATCCAAATCTAACAGTGCTAAGAGAGTCTGGGGTGCGATAAAAGGGCAAAGGGATCACTCAGCAACACAGTTTCTCCCATTATCACAACGACTCGAGAAAAACCGCCATTTTCTTCTCCAGCCGAACCCACCGCCTAATCCTCCCAGAAGCTTCGAAAAATCACCTCTACGAGCTCCTATGGACCAATCCGGGGCGTGCAGTAGAAGGAAAAATGAAGAAAACCCCACGAAGCAAGATCTGCCATTGAAGCATGATCGTCTTCTCTGTTTGAAACAGACTTGTGCGTCCATTAGTGGGCCTTCAATCATCAACGTGAGGCCGCCTGAGCTCTGGTCTGAAGGAAAAGAAGAAGAAAGATGGGCGTCAGGGAGTGGTGTGGTGCAACTGGCATGACAACTCAGCTTGACCCGGTTTGAGACAGGATGAGTCTTGAGTTGTGTCAAGTTGTGAGCTGGAAACGCACCCCACGAAGTCGGACCGAGTCCTACTTACTTCTGGATAGGTCCAGACTCAATGCAGGTCCGTGTAGAGGGTGGGTTGCTGCCACAACCTCCTCCGAGCTTGGGCCGATTCAAATCGAGCATGTTGGGTTTGAATCAGGTAAGCTAGTGCGAACCCAGATCTGTTCCGCTTGCCAGTGAGAACCAGGTTTCAGCAGATGGAAATGAAGAAGGAGAAGAAAGAGAAGAAGAAGAAGAAAGAGAGAGAGAGAAAAGAAGAGAGACTAGAAGGAGAAAGAACCGAGTCAACTCAGTTGGGACTGAGTCCAGCTGGGCTGAGACGTGCCTGGGCCTAGTCCAGGCTTCACTAATGTCGGGCTATGCTGGGGCCTAGTTCAGGCCTTGTTGAGGTTGAGATGAGCTACCGAATCGGCGTAGGTGAGTCCACATCTCTTTTTCCTAAGGTAGACTTGTTTTGATGCATTAATATCGTTGTTATCACTCTTATTATGGGGATTTCTACTATTATATATGATTAGACATTAGTAGATTATTTACGTTGAAACTAGTTATTATAAATAAAGTTGTAATTATCAAATAGAAACATTTTATTTAACTCTCTTAAATATTATCCTTAATAGTAGATCATAGTACCTATCATCATGGCTAGATTGATTAATGATAGTTATTGCTATTATCATTATAAAATATTATCATTATCATTATGAGATTAGTAAAATTCTTGTTAATATGATTTTTAGTATTAGTCCTTATCATATTACTGTTAGTAAGAATTTTAGTATTATTACTTGTGTTATCTAATAGATTATTAGTCATTATAGGAATATTAGATAATGTTGGTATATTTAAATACGAACTTGTGAATCATCATTATTAATATTGATTGATTAATACTCCCATTTTGAATATTATTTGATCCATTGTATAATAATAATAATAATAATAATAATAATAATAATAATAATTTAGGATTCAAATCCTAAAAATCTAAAGTTTATGACTAAACTCAAGGATGAAACCGTAATTATACATCAAACCTTAAGAATAATTAATTCAAACCCTAGGCCATGATCTCAACCCTAATTAATACATAGAACTTGAATCTAATCGTACAATTTCATAACTTATGATAGGGTTCAACCCTAAGGGCTCACGCACCTCCTAGCGAAGATGTAGGCGGTTCAAAATATAAGGTGATGATTCTTCCCCTTGAACTTTTCATTTTTTTATTAGTTTAAGTTATAGTTTTTATTTAAATTTCAATTAATAATTGATATCTTCATTTTATAATCACATGTGTTAATTGTTGAAATTGAATTGCTAGATTTCATTCTTAATATTTATCCTGCATATTGTCTATATGCTTATGGATTACTTGTGGATTGCTTATAGAACTTAAATTGGTACATCAGTGGGAAACCCCCACTTAAAAATGTACACCCATACTTAAGATGTAACTCGATTGAATATGATTGAAATGGACATGCGACTTAATGGTTATTGAATGGTGGCTTGAATTGAATAATGATGTGGGCCTACCATCCAGGGGTTGCTGTGTCTGAGTGGTTTTTAAGGATAGTCTTCTATAACATGGTTTTGATATAGGCCCTATGTGGCTTAGTTTTGATAAATTGCCCTATATGGCTTAGGCCGTGTTTGTTAACGCTGAATTTTTATACTTAACGCGGAATGGAGAAAATTTTTCGTGTTTAGTGGTGTTTGTTAATGCGTTGTTAACGCGAAAGACGGAAAGCGCTAAGTGGTTTTTCACTGAATTCTTTCAGTGATAGGAGTCTGGCTTAATGGTGAACGTGGAATGCGCTTCGTGATTTTTCATTAAGCAAAAATTTTTTACTTCCAAAAGTACCCCTTTTCAAGTTATTACGGAAAGTTTTTCTTTTCAATCGCTTGCGCAATACAAAATCAACCTCTAACCTGCAGATCTTCTTTATGCCCCACCATGATTTATGTGTTTGATCCACATCATCCATCAACCTTTTCAGATAATTTAAGGTGTGATCCAATAAAAGAAGCAAGTCCAATGATTAATTGGACTATAAGGTGGGGATTGAACGTCCACCGTTAAAAACTTCTTGAGAGCTTGAGAAGTTTCAGATCAAGCTGATCTTTGTGTTTTCACTTCATCCATGTCTACATGACCTAATGAATAGGTTGGATGGTAAAAAAAATCACAGTGGCCCATGTCACTTTGATCTCTTTGAACCGTTCGTACAATGGACGCAGATTGCGTACTACCCCCCGCCCGTCCCTAGCTTCGAACGGGCTATTCTGTGGGTAGGCCCACCGTTATGTATCTTTAAATCCAAACCCTCTAGCCCTTTTCTCATATTGATTGTTGTCTTGAAGAAGCACATAAGGGTGGTAGGTCAGGTTCAAGCTTGACCAAACAAGCATGGAACAAATTAATAATTGAGTTGAAAAAGCGTACAGGAAAAGAATTTAATCAAAAGCAATTGAAGAATTTATGGGATTATTTGAAAGTACAATATACTGCGTGGATAAAATTGATATTTAGGCTTCAGATTTCAGATTCGGGCTTTAGACTTCAGATTTAACAAACGGGGCCTTAGTTTTGATATTCGCCCGAGTTGACTTTATTTTGGTAATTTTCCTATATGAGTTTGATGTATTATTTCTATACAACCATGCAATGGTAACCCCCATATCCTGTAATATATTGGCCACTAGTCGACAAATTTGCATTAAACATCCTAAGATAGTAGTCTCATGAGCCGGGGATAGTGGTATGAGACCTATGCCCGAGTTGTCGGCCTACGCTGGGTGATGAACCCCCCGTAGTGACCTTTAAGCTAATTAAACTAGTTGGTTGTAAATAGAATAATAACAGATGGGTTAATCATGCATTCATAGCATTCATGCGATGACGGGTGGCTAATTCTGGATACTGTAGCACGTGCCCAGTAGGATTTAGTTGAGGTATCGTTTCACTAGCTCCCAGACCATCGACTATCGACCCACCTTTGGTGAGTTTGACACTATGCATGTACTATGTACTTTTGCTGGTGATCGGCCACATTACATAGGTTTTACCTAAAAGCCAACTGGATGAGCATCCCCAATTGATGTGCACTTATACATCCATGCATTTAATAAGACTGTATCATGTATTATTTTGTATGCCTTGTATGTTTTCATAATTATGCTTACCTAATGCGGCGGTGTGTAACCTTGAGGGGAATTCACACTGAGTTGGCTACTCATCCATCAAATATTTAACTATACAGGTAGGGCAGGTGGCCTAGATGATATTCATGTTCATGTTGATGAGGAACAGGGCACCATTGTCGAAGATGCCTGATTGTGTTGCTAAGAGTTACTACGTGCTTTTACAGTTCAAGATTTGTCATGATTTACTTTGCTTAATATACAATGTTATTTCATTTTGTAATTGTAAGCATGGGAACATTGGTTTGTATAAGTCATTATGGGCAACCTCTTATATATTCTAAATGTAAATGTAATTTTTCCTTTATGCTTACTTGTCTATTCTACGCTAATCTGCTAACCCTGAAAGTCAAGAAAAAAAATATATGAAAATTGGTTCTCTATAGATTAACACTCAAGTTTTTGGGAAACGAGTCATATACTCGGGTCCTGAAAACATGGGGCGTTACAATGCCATAATGGGATTACAACTTTTTAACTATAATTTGAAATAAGACAAAATTGTATGTTTCAGATTATAGGCAAAGGGATTTCAAGCAATGGATAATTATTTTTTTTCAAATTTTGTAACGTAGAGAAAGTTGTGGCTTCTTCCTATGACTTTGCCTAATCAAGGAAATAAATAACCTACCTCTGTTGATGAAGAAGAGGAAGAAGAGAAAGAAGCTGGGATCAATCTTAGAGATCTGCTGGGAAATTTCCATTGCCTATACTCAACAATCTCGGTAGTATATACTACCACTGACATTTGCTTGGCTGTGACTTCTTAACAGCCATATGGGTAGCAGCTTGACCGTAGGGCCCACCTTGATGCATGCATTGTATATCCAAGCCGTCCATCTATTTTTTTTTTCAAATTATTTTAGGACATGGTTGCAAAAAAATGGAGTAGATGAAAATTTCAGATGGACCATACCATAGAAAAAAATGATTAAAAACCTTTGTGAGCCAGAATTTTTTTGAATCAAGTTGATATTTATCTATTTATTTATTTTTCCAGTAATTGGGTCTATGACCTTAACAACAGGTTGGATGGTCAGTAAATATTACAGTGGAACCTAAAAAGTTATTAATAGTGGCCATTCAATGACCACTGTTTCCTATGGAGTGGTCTAACTGAAATTTTGGTCTACTTCATTTTATGGACCATGCCCTGAAAAATAATAACTGGATGGCGTGGTGTAACGTCTCGGAAAAATCCGTACAAGGACCTGAGTACCACCTCAGGCGGAAATCACCTAGGACCATAACCTTTAGCAATTAGGTTCAGATTAGTAAGTGCTAAACTAGAGTACTTGTGAAATTAACACTAATGACTTTAAATATGATCTGCAAGACCCGAAATGTATAGAGTCATTAACGCTACATTGCCCTGAAATCTAGAATCCATCCCTAAACTCGGTTGCTCTCGGGAGCACACCGAAACTCCATATCGGACCTAGACCGCACATCGAAAGTCCGATAACCATAAAACTATACAGCCATGACCGCATTACTGGAATTGACAACTCCCTTAGAAATCAAGTCTTAATTGTGTCTAAAAATGCACAACTTGAGCCCAGAGCAAAGTGTGTGAGAAACGTGAATATCTTTAGAAATAAAATCTGAATTTTAGTAAACTGAGTCGTGTCGCTTGCGTGCCAAATATAAGGATTCAGACCGTTATAATCTGACCCAAATATACCCTCAGATTAGGGAAAATTTCCCATACATGGCAATGTACTTGTGGCCCTGATCGAGTGACGGGGACCGTTGAACTGAAACTGGTTCGCCACGGTCGATCTGTAACCCCGATCGAAGCAAAAACTCAACCTGACCTAGATCCAATGTCAGGGAGTTTAAGTCCGACTGCACGCAGAATAGGGGGCTCCAGAAGTGCTCCATTGGATCGGAACAACCGATCTTTGGACATAACCTAAGTATACTATGGCCCTGTGGCCATTCCCATCAGTTCTGGGCCTATATAAGGGCCTTAAACCCTCTCTCTTATATTCCATACGAATTTTAAACCCTAAGAAAGAGAGGAGAGGAAAAAGAAAGGAAAGAGAGAAAGAGAGAGAGAGAGAGAGAGTTGGAGATTCATCCTAGGATTTGATCCCGTTACTCCACACACTTAGCCACCCTATCTGTATCACAAATCCGGCATTTTCGACAACGTACTTGGGTAAGAAAACCTAAACCTAATCTGTTTTAGGGTTTCAGATAGTGTAAGTTATGAAATAGCTAACCTAATTCATGCTATAGGTTGCCAATCTGCCGTTGACAAAGACTAAGTGTCTAAAATGAATCTGTTACGTGTTTACCGGCGTAAGGTGCGGACTATAAACATATAAGTTATGGTTTTCAAGGCTTTCAATGTCGGTTAATGATTTATTACTGACGTGGGTGCTATTTCACATGCCAAATACGATGTTTGTTTCGCGTTTCAGATATATATGAACTATATTGAGTTTAGTGTATTCCATGTATTTGTAGAAAGGGTCGTATACGTATGGAATTTGAAAGTGTTTGCCATAATTAATTGCTGTGTGTTTATACTAGTTGTATGTGTAACAACTCCTTGGCGAAAGGATTTGCCCCAATACATGTTATGGCTAACATACGTCGTGTATGTTAAAAAGTGTAGTCTAAGTGTTTGTAAAAATGTCCGAATGAACTAGTAGTTAGTAAATTGTACTTTATATGATTGTTAAGATATGGTTCTCAACTACCTTAATTATGTGTATGATTTCCTCAATGTATTTATACTATAGTGTCTGTTTAGGTATGGAATGTATATGTGTGAATTCATGTTTAAGTTGTATTTCGTAATATGCTCAAATGATTGTATGAATTGAATTATTGATTCATTGCTGCCTTGATCTTCTCATATGATTATCTGCTGAAGTTGAATGCGCTTGGGACTATGATATAGTCTGGCAATCGGTAACAGGCCCTGATTTGGTGGCTGAGGTTGTTTTCGCCTCATAGGACGTGTTCGTTGAGTCCGAGCCGTACTTCGGTTGTCGACAGTGGTTAGGCCACACGGAGTGCTCGTGCACTTCATGTCGATCAATTCAATGTGTGCTCATACCAGTTGAGCTCGTCAAGTAACCCGATTGACCCAATGTATGTTCACCATGTATGGACGCTACTGCTTGAACCTAAGGTACCAACTTACTACTAGAAATTCAGTTAACCGTGGTACCTCGATCCGCTAAGTCTCATGAGCCGGACATGGTGGTATGGGACACCGTGGTCAAGCTGTCGGCCTACGCTGGGGTGACGAGCCTCCCCGTAGTGTCCAGTGAGCAACACAGCCTCGTGAGCTGAATACGGTGGTATGAGACACTGTATTCGAGCTGTCGACCTACATTGACAAGGTGATGAGCCCTTTGTAGTGACCTCGAGCATACTCTAAGACCGCGTAGAGGTGACGAGCCTTTATGTAATAGCAAGAGTACATACTAAGCCTACACTGATGAGATGATGAACCCTTTGTAGTGACTTAGAACTGTAACATCGTATGAGATTTACTAGGACTGACGACCCTAGAATGGATCATCGTTGGGAATTGATATAAGGGAGTTACCTTAGCTTCCCAATCTTGCTGTATGAAGAAGGTCTAATAAGAACTCAGTAATCACGTTCATGCACCGCATTATGTGTGCGTTTGGCGTAGCAGGTCAAGCACTGAGGAAGGATTGCATGCCGCGATCGTGAGATAAAGTCGTTGAGGGAGAGTAGGTGAGGGCATGCATCATTATTTTATATAATTCTTGCATTAATCAGAGTATTTAGGGATGTTTGATTGTACTGCTTGACTGAATTGATAACATGTTAACCTTTGCTTTATAGCTCTACTAAGTTGATCACTCACTCCTACGTTATGGGATGGTGTTTTATACACCAACCAGACCTTCTTATAGTTTCAAGTGATGGCGTAGCCTGTGAGGCGGAGCTAGACTTTGAGGATGATGAGGAGGCATTCTCATTTATGCAGTATTCAGGCGGGTTTACGTAGACTGTTCTGAATCGACGAGGCTTCAAGGCTGATACTTTGTAGTGGACTACCACATTTTAACATTTTGTATTTTGAAATAATACTTGTAACTATTCGACCTGGTAACATGATCATACTTGGGAGACTCACAATCACTTACATACTTTATATACTTATCACAGTCTTCCACTTGCATAATGTAACTGTCTCCGGAGTATGATATACTGTTTTGGTATAATCCCATTCATGTTAAATGCACTAATACAGACAATATTTAATCATTATTATCCATGTTGCACAAGTGATGCGTTGGAACTCGGGAGTTGGGCCGATGCTCGACCCCTAATTTTTAAGGCGTTGCAAGTTAGTATCAGAGCATGATTTTGATTAAACTGGACCTAGGTTATGGTCACACGACGTACACTGAAGTACTTTGACCTAGGAGGGTGTGAGAAAATGTAAAAACAGGCATAGGATTCCCAGTTTCACCAATCGACGAAATTTACCGAAATCGACCACCGAGATCGGGCCCGTACACACCCGTGATCGTGTGAAATGATCCCGGGTCACTTTTAGACCGTCAATCGACGGGTCTAGATGAAGATTTAACCCATTCTAACCTCAAACGACCCAGAGAATGTGAATGTACATGAGATAGGACCCGAAACGACTCGAGACGGAGTCGGGGGGCCAAACCGTACAAATCGGGGGACCCAGAGTGGGCCCCGCATGTTTCCAGCACCCCCGGGGGGGAGGCCATAGCCCCACCGGCGAGCCATCGCCAGAATGTCCAGTCAGGCCAACGCAGGCCGGCGCTGATGTGGTGCTGTGTGGCCCACTGAATCATATGGGGATGGTTTTAAACACCCCATTTGCTCCCCTCCTTCATTTCTCACCCCTCTAAGCTTTCTTTTTTCTTAAAAAAACCCTTGTTTCTCTCTCAAATCTCCCCTCCATTCACCCATTTCCTCATTTTCCTTCAATACACACACCTCTCCATCGTTTTCCATTAAAACCCTCTCCTATCTCTCTCTTTTCCTTCAATTTGAATGCACAAATCTCTCATTTGTGTCTCATATACCTCCAAGTCCAACAACCTATCCTATTCCCCACATATCTTTCCACTCCAATGGCTTTATTCGAGCTTATGACGGCCTTTTTCTCGATTTCCACCATTCTCTCTATCATGGGAAAGAAAAGGGCTCCTGTGGATGAAGCTGGGCCTAGTCGCCCTACTCGTTTGAGAAGGCCGATAGGCGTCACCGCAAGTGCATGCGTCGATCGAGAGATAAGGACCAACTGGGAGCTTGATCTTAGGGCTCCCCTCGAAAGGATCCTTCTGACGGATATGTCTCATGGGAGATTTCATGGTCGTAGAGTCCTTTTTGAAGCTCATGTGGATGAGAGGCTCTTTGGACAATATCTGGTGATGGACCGCCTGGTCGAGGCCGGGTGGGGTCCCGTATTCGAGGGTGAGTACCGCGCAAATATAGGCACAGTTCGAGCCTTCTACGCCCACATTCGAGAGCCTACACTAGAGCCCTTGCAGTTCAAGATCCTAGTAGGTAGAGATCGGGAGGCCACAATTGATGCTGGCTTGATAGCCCGACTCATGAGAATGCCGCTTTGCGAGACCTATGTAAGCGAGAAGAATTTGAGGAGTGCACGTGAAAGGGATCACCACACGTGATTCCTTTGAGGACAACTGGCCCACTGGAATCCAAACAATAGCCTCTTAACAACCAATATGACTAACGACTTCCGCCTGCTCCACCACATCTTCACGTACAACGTGTACCCCAGGTGGAGCAACCGCAGCGAGTGCACCAGTCTGATGGTAGATTTCCCATACCAAGTGAGGCAGGGAGAGAAGTTGTGCGTGCCTACGCATGTTCTGTGACAAATAGTTCTTACCGCATACTCCACTAGAGCGTCTGATTCGCTCCCATTCGGCCGACTCATATGCAAGATTGCACGTGAGTTTGGCTATAGACTTGGGGAGAAAATGCCCGTGTCGACCCATTACATCAACGAAACTACTCTCAATCAGATGAAAATTGGGCCACGGCAGTGGCAAGCCCTACTCGATGAGAGTGAGGATGAGACGGCTAGTGTGGAGTATGGAAGTGAGGAGGAAAGCAGAGAAGAGATAGAGGAAGAACAGGAAGAAGAAGTGGAGGCTTAGGACATGGATGAGAGCTCCCCTCCTATGGCAACGGAGCATGACACTAATCGGGCTTCTAGGGAAGTCCGCTTAGCTCGACTTGAGGAGGGCAAGGCTGCCCTGCGACAGGATATCATTGATACCCGGGCCCTCGTGAAGCATAAGTTTAAGAAGGTGACTCGCACCTTGAAAGCTATCCTGTGCTGCCTGTAGGATAAGGGCGCCCCTCCTCCATCGCTAGACTCAGATGTCTAGTCGTCCATGCCGTTGCCCTGTAGCTTGTTTTGTTGCTGTTTTAGGATGTCCGTGTTTTAAATGTTGATGGGCCTAGTATTATTGTAGGTAGAAAGGGTGTTTGTGTTTGTTAGTTTATTTTAATGTTTGCAGCCTTGCTTGTAATAGCTTATATGCATTTCCTGTCATGATTCATGTCATGTTGTATCTCATGTAGTTGTGACAATTTTGGTAAATGAAATGCATGAAGTTTCTTAAAACTGTGTGTGAATGCTGTGTGGTTAAGTTAGTGGGCATGCTGAATTTGACCTGGGTTGCACCCTATGTTGTGAATAGGGAATACCACCTAAGGCCGTACGGAGTACGGCACGTCTCATTATTGATGAGTCGTTTAACGGGGCACCTCCCCTAAGCAATAGCCATATGGACCCCAGTTCGGGCTTGTCTCCCTCTGACACCATGCCGGATTCTCAGCCGGCCATTGGCCCCACCAATGGGCCTACACCTATTATACCACCGGTTCCAGAGCAGAACCGTGCGTCCTCTTCGACGCCATTTGGACCTTAGTCAGTTCTCCCTACTGATAGGTTGGAGCAGATAATGTTGTTGATACAACAGCAGCAGGTACAGCAGCAGTAGCAGTAGGCACAACAGCAGTAGCAGCAGCAACAGTTTTTGACCACCATTGTAGGGAGTTTTTGCCCAGGGCATGGGCGTGGCTCCACCTACATCACCTATGCCCCTACTGGGAATGTGGGTGCTAGCGGCCTTTTTGAGTGATTTCAGCGCTTGCAGTCCCCTACCTTTGTGGGTACTTACAGACCCGAGGAGGCTGAGTATTGGCTTGACTGCATCTCTAAGATGCTAAAACCGTTGCGCTGCACTGCACAGAGCCTGAGCAGGTGGAGTTGGTCACTTTCGTGTTCGAGAAGGAGGCCAGCTTATGGTTGGACAGTGTCCTCCGTACTGTTGCGGTCGGACACAAATGGACGTGGGCAGCCTTTGAGAATCACTTCCATGAGAAATATTATCCCATCACCTATCACCACGAGAAGGAGAGTGAGTTCCTTCACCTCCGACAGGGAGGGATGTCAGTGGCAGAGTATGAGAACAGATTTATGGAGTTGGGCAGGTACGCCCCGTTGATTCTTGCGGATAAGCAGA
This sequence comes from Magnolia sinica, assembly GCF_029962835.1. Lineage (NCBI taxonomy): Eukaryota > Viridiplantae > Streptophyta > Magnoliopsida > Magnoliales > Magnoliaceae > Magnolia > Magnolia sinica. Next base: position 20,271,719 of record NC_080586.1, read on the forward strand.
TGCGGATGCGACGATTTTCTGAGGGCCTGCGACTCGAGATCCGCTCGAAGATGTGCTGCGCTAGCGTACCCAACTATGCTGAGTTAGTGAGCATGTCTATGTAGGCTGAGCAGGATGGGGACAGGCAGTTCCATATGTAAGCACCTATGGCTCTTAAGTCGCGACCTGATCTTCCGAGTAGACCATTCCTCGGTAAGAGCAACATGCAGACTCACCACCGAGGCTAATGGCCCACCTGCCCAGTAAGGCGACCTGATGTGTGGTGTGCCTACTATAAGAGGCCTTGCCATACGGAGGTGAACTGCTTCATCGGGATGAGAGATAGCGGCTTTTCACCACCCCAGAGGATCAACCGCCAGCATCCCCAGGTTATATCAGCACCACCTCTATGGTCGGCACTAGCTCATCCATCATTCCGGCCACCCACACCTCGATCTAGGCTGCCTCAGCGACCTATGGCTCCTCAGCCCAACCGATCTCAACAGGCGCGCGTCCATAGACACACAGTGGAAGCGCCTGATTTTACAGTTACCATACCTTTGGCCTTTGAGCTTACTGCCCACATTGAAGGTACCCCTATATTTCTGTTGATGGATACGGGATCCACTTTATCCATGATATCATGTTCTGTAATCCAGCGCTTAGGGCTGAATACGACCCCGATGGTTAGGGTACGAGTTATCGCAGCACCAGGGACTTTTATAGATGCCACCAAAATGTGTGAGGGTTACTTGATAGATCTAGGGAACAGGACGATATGCATTGACCTGATTGTCAGCACGATATACCATTTCGACGTCATCCTTGGTATGAATTGGCTAACTAAAGTGAGGGCTGAGATTGACTGCGAGACCCGACTAGTGACAGCTCGCGGGCCTAAGGGCACGCCCTTTACGTTTCCCATGCAGGTCAGTTGCCCTTTTCGAGTTCTTTGTTATGCTTCCTTACTGAAGAATATTGATGGCCCGGTACTTAAAAACACACTAGTGGTTCGAGAGTTTGAGGACGTGTTCTGTAAGATACTTGGACTACCTTCTCGGCACGAGATCGACTTCATTATCGACCTTGTGCCTGGTGCGACACCTATTTCATTGCCAACGTATCGCATGCCTCCGTGTGAGATGGAGGAACTGAGGAAACAGATAGACGATCTATTAGATGCTGGCTTCATATGACCGAGTGTGTTTCCTTGGGGAACACCCGTGTTGTTTGTGAAGAAGAAGGATGGGTCGCTATGATTGTGCATTGATTATCGCAGGTTGAACCTGGTGACGGTGAAGAACAAGTATCCTTTGCCCAGGATAGACGATCTGTTTGATCAGTTAAAGGGGGCGCAGTACTTCACGAAGATCGATTTACAGTCAGGGTATCATCAGTTACGCGTCAGGAATGAAGACGTGCAGAAGACGGCCTTCAGGACCAGTTTTGGGCACTATGAGTTTCTCGTCATGTCGCTCGGCCTTACGAACGCACCGGCCGTGTTCATGGACCTGATGAACAGGGTGTTTTAGCCGTTTCTGTTCCGATTCGTCATCGTGTTTATAGATGACATTTTGATATACTCCAAGAGTCGGGAAGATCACGAGGATCACTTGCGGGCAGTCTTCGATACGTTCAGGAAGAACTAGTTGTTTGCATAGTACAAGAAGTGTGACTTCTGGAAGGAAGAAGTAAAGTTCCTGGGACATGTGGTGTCTAAGGAAGGGATAACAGTTGACCTCGCTAAGGTAGCCGCGATTCAAGACTGGGAACAGTCTGGTTCGGTTACTGAGGTGAGGAGCTTTCTTGGTCTTGTAAGGTACTACTATCGATTTATTAGGGACTTCTCCAAGATTGCCAGACCGCTATCTCAGTTGACACGGAGGGATCTGAAATTTGCCTGGAATGAGAAGGCGGAAACAGCTTTTCAGGAGCTGAAGGACAAGCTAACATCCGCTCTTGTGCTAGTATTGCCAGAGCAAGGGGTTAAGTATACTATATACACCAACGCGTCTCGCATTGGTCTGGGTTATGTCCTTATGCAGAAGGACAGGGTGATTGCTTACGCCTCGAGACAGTTAAGGAAACACGAGGAGAACTATCCTACACACAACCTAGAGTTGGCAGCTGTCATCTTTGCACTGAAGCTCTGGAGACATTACCTCTACGGAGAAGAGTTCGAGCTCTTTTGCGACCACAAGAGCCTTAGGTACATATTCACGCAGAGGGATTTGAATATGAGGCAGCGACGATGGATGCAGGCCCTGAAAGACTTCAAGTTCGAAGTCTCTTACCATCCTGGCAAGGCCAACCTTGTGGCAGACGCTTTGAGCCGCAAGAAGGCATTGACATGCGACTCCGCTAATGATAGCTGAGTGGGACATGGTAGAGTTTGTAACTCAGGGTGGAGGAGCCATATGTGGGCATCGTACATATTCAGGTATGACCCCTTCTTAATGATAGGATCATTGCGGCTCACGTCTTGAACCTTCCTGACTTGAGGAAGGAAGTTCTCGAGGCTGCTCACAATTCAAAGATGGCAATGCATCCTAGCAGTACGAAGATATATCGCGACGTGAAAAGGTCATACTGGTGAGACAACATGAAGGCCCTATTGAGGGTCGAATATTGCATACTAGACCCCAATTACTACCTGGATTTACGAACATAACACCACTTAACGGTTTATTTTAATCGTGTTTGTGATGCAAGGTGAATCTAGGAGCGTGGACTGGAAAGGACGTTAAAAGCATGAATTTAACGCTCAGGCATCACCAAGGCATTGGATGGGGCTCCATAGGACCAAGATCGAGGATTTACACGCCAGAGATCAGAGAAATTCCAGCCACTCATCTTAAACAGGCATAAAAGATGTCCAGAATGCAAGATCATAGGGTTCCCACCATCTGATCGGCTTGAAACTCCATACGTGGCCTGAGGACCATAAATGAACCATACACGTCGAATTTCAGCTCCTGGATCACTGTGAAAGTGGCCCAACTGACAGATCAGCCACCAAAACAGTGATATGGGGCCCACCTGTTATCTGGATATGCTTCAAAGTTAGTCTTGACAATTTAAATGATATGACAGAATGGATGGACGAAGTGGATTTCATGAAAACATCAAGGTGGGAGCCAGTTCACGTGAGTGAGAGTGCAAACTGTCGGTGCACTCACATTGCACCGAGTTAACAAAGCAGTCAAATTACGTTTGACCGAAATTTCTGCCCGATCCTGTGTCTGTTGCTGCGAACAGAGAACAGAGGATCGCTGCATGATCCCTGTGGGCCACCATGTGGACCTATAAGCTTAATCTGAGCCGTCCATCGAATCCCAACGGGTCGTCTGAGCCAAGAACAGGAGGAAAATCCAAAAGAAACGCAGAAGGAGAAAATCCAACTCTCCAAACGGAAGATTAATGGTTTTAAGAAAATCCTGTGGTCCTCATCAACAGAAGGCCAAAAATCTCTAACTGAAATTTCGAGATGAATCTGGTGGCCGGTGTGGATTTCCTAAAAGTCAGCTGAAGCGAGCCCCACCATTAACACAACGCAAGAAATTGCGCAAGCCTCTGCGTCCGTGAAAACTGACATCGGTGGGGCATTATTCGTTCTTGGCGGTGATCGGATTAGCAATCCGGACCGTCCATGAGATTCATTTGGCCCTTATCATCAAGGCCTAGGTGGAGAAATTTCACAATACAATTTGAGATCAGTTTCGATCGTTTAAACGTCGGACGAACGGCGGTGAGAAAAATCAGGTGGACCGCATCAAACGTAATCCAAGAGCAGTAATTTCCAACTGAAAATATGAGTAGACTCTAATGGACGGGTTGGATTTATTAAAATAGCAAAGAAGTAGGCCCCACCAACGTCACAGCACAATCAGCGCAAATCCCTATTTTGCGCCCGGACGCAGCCGACTTTTGCGGGCTACGGTGTGGTCTCGGTGATGATCAGATAGTTGATCTAATCCGTCCCTTGTGTAGGCCACTCAAAAACGTCCCAAGGGACGTTGATCTTCTGGAGGAACTAGAAGGAAGAGTGGAATTATGACGATCTGATTTTTACTGCGTAAGGGGTATATACGCACCGACCTTGCTGCGTAAAGAAATCTTCCGCAGCCAACTTCTTTTCTGACTCTACCACAACAACTCCCAAACGAAGCCTTTTGTCTATAAAAGGGAGAGATCTGGAACGTGAAGGGAAAAGGAGGAGGAGGGGAGGCTGGGAATGTGGGGCAGTTTTCTTACGGAGTACTTTTTTCCTTTTATTTTGACTGTATGTTTTTCTTTTTTTTTAGAGATTTGCTAATCATGTCTACGGTTGGCTAAACCTATTAGCTAGGGCTAAGAGGTGAAGCTTGTAGAGTAATTAGAGACTTTATGCGTGTGCCTTTTGTTTAGATTGAAGGGATTTTTGATTTAATTTTATTATGGGAATATTTTTAGTTTTTAATGGCCTGTTGTGACTAAAATTACAATGGGTTTGCAATGGCTTTGAGTATTTCTTTTTCCTTATTTTGATTATGACGTCAAGAAGCCCTGTTGTTGATTTTGTCTCCTGGGCATGGTTTGGTGATGGAATCCATTCTAATTCATATACTTTTCATCTCTTTAAAATTATATTAGAGGAAGTTCAGTTTAATTTCCATGTTTTATGATGCACGCATAAGATCTCCCTGATCTCTACAAGTGGATCCTCTGAATTCCTTAAGTTTTAGATTAGTATTTCACTATTATTCCTCAAATTACAACTCAAATTAGATTTCATCTCATTCTAGTTTTAGTTCTAGTTAGTTTTAGACAACGTACAAATATCAGTCCCTTGGGATTCGACCTCGGTCTCACCGAGTTTATTACTACATCACAACCCTATACTTGGGGTGTGAACAAGTTTTTGGCGCCGTTGCCGGAGATTGACGGTTGCAATTCTCTGAAATTAATAGGGTTTAGGATTAGTTAAGATTAGGATTTTACTAACTTAAGTTTTAGATTTTATTTCTATTTGATTTTTAGAACTAACTTGTTTCCTGTTTTGTAGGATCCTGACTTAAACTTCTAAATTGGTAATCCTTTTCTAATTCCTCTACTTTTTCTATTTTTTAGAATTAGGGTTTGAATTTTAGAAATTTTCTAATTCTAGTATTTTCCTATTTTTAGGAAATACTTTATTTTAGAAACTTTCCTCTTTTGTTTTTAGAAACTAGGTTAGCTATTTCCCTTTTTTTTAGAAATTCTTTCTAATTTTAGAAACTAATTCATCCTTCTTTTATTTTATTTTTAGAAACTTTCTAATTTTAGGCTTAGATTTTCTATTTTAGAAACTTTCTAATTCTGGAACTTTCCTTTTTAGAAACTAACTTTCTATCTTTATTTTTAGTAACTTTCTAATTTTAACTCTTTTAGAATCTAACTTTGTTTCCTAATTTATTTTTAGAAATTTTCTACTTGTAGAATTTCTGTTTAGAAACTAACTTTCCTATTGTGTAGGCTTTTAAGATAGAAATTTCTAATTCGGTAAGCTTTCTCTCTACTTTCTATTTTTCAGTTCTCTTTTAGTAATTTACTTTCTAGCTTAGGACTTTCCTAATTTATTTTAGAAATTTCCACTTTCCTTTAGGAATTTCTTCTTTTAGAAACTAGTTTACTTCTATCTTTCTTTTTAAAGATTTTCTAATTCTAGACCTTCTCTTCAGAAACTGACTTGTTTGTTTTCTTTTACAGGTTTTTAACTTAGGGACTCCAATTTGGTAACTTCTTTCCAACCCTCTCTTTCTTTCTAGAGTTTCTTTTCCTTTCTTAGGATTAGGTTTCAAATTTGATTGAGGGCTGCAAGTGTTTCATGCCCAAGTGGGCCCGTGACAACACTCGACGTCTCTTGACTGAAGGAGGAGTGGTTGAGAGGTTGACTATCCATCGCAGGACTAGACACCACTCCAAATTCCCTGAGTTAATTGAAGTGATGACTGAAAACCAACCTCTTCTACCCCAACCTAGGGTAGAGGACATTTAGGATGAGAATGAGGTGTATCAAGCACCCCCGCCTCGTACTTTAAGAGATTATTTACAACCAGCGGGGGTGAGTACGCCCTCATGCATGATCTTTCTTGAAAATACAAGACATATGGACATCAAGTCAGGAGTTATCCAACTCCTTCCTAAGTTCCATGGGCTTGAATCTGAAGAACCATATCTACATTTGAAAGAGTTTGATGAGATCAGAGCCACTTTATATTTTCAAAATGTGTCTGAGGACATAATCAGGCTGAGACTCTTTCCTTTTTCCTTAAAAGAGAAGGCTAAGACGTGGTTACATTCACTGCGTCCTAGATCCATTGGCACATGGAATGATATGCAAAGAGAATTTATAAAGAAATTTTTTCCACATCATAAAACGATTACCCTTAGAAAAGCAATCATGAACTTCACCCAAAAGGAGGATGAAACATTTTACCAATGTTGGGAAAGGTTCAAGGATTTAGTCAGTTTATGCCCACAACACGGCTTTGAAATGTGGCGCATTACAAATTTTTTCTATGATGGACTGACATCTTCCATGCGCCAAATGGTCGAGACAATGTGTAATGGAGAATTCATTAATAAAAATGTTGACGAGGTATGAGATTACCTCGATAGTCTTGCTGAAAAACACAATCATGGGACTATTACCCAAAGTCGAACACCATGTCTAGGCCGACTCAATTAAAGGAGAAAGGAGGATTGTATCTCTTGAAAGAAGAGGATGATCTCAAGTGTAAAGTGACTACGCTCATAAGGAAAGTTGAGGCCATGGAAGGAAAGAAGGATAAGGTTAATGAAAGTATTTGCGGCATCTATGATTGCAACATTCATACAACTGAAAATTGTCCTACAATACCCGCATTTCGAGAAGTGTTGAATGAACAATCCAATGCCGTAAATAATTATCAAAGACCTTTCAATGGACCAACCTCTAATACATACAATCCTGGTTGGAAAAATCATCCAAACTTTAGTTGGAGAAATGGACAAACTGCTACCTCTCAAAGTTTCTTCAATCAAAATCCAAATCAGGGGAAAACTCAAGAAGAACCGGTTCAAAATTCCATGCAAGAGCTGACCCATGCAATGTGAGACTTTATGCAAAAGATGGATTCACGTATGACGATTATAGAAATGGGGATGCTTCCTGCACAACCGCTCCCCAATCCTAAACCGCAATACGAGATAAGTGATCCTAGCTCCTCAAATCAAATGGGGCATGCTAAATCTATCACCACTCTTAGGAATGGGAAGATCATTGATAAAACCCTTCTGGTTAGGCCTGAAAAGTTTCAAGAACCAGAAAAGGACAACAATGATGGATCTAGTGAGGCCCCACAAAAATTAGAACTGAAACTTCTAGAAAAGCCAGTTGCTCCATTTTCCCAACGGTTGGTCGCACCAAAACCTCTCTCTAACTCTCAGGATATCCTAGAGGTGTTGAAACAAGTGAAAGTCAACATTCCTCTACTTAATGTCGTAAAACAGATACCTTCATATGCCAAATTCCTGAAAGACTTATGCACGACCAAACGACGGTAGAGTATTCAAAAGAAGATTTTCTTGACCGAGAAAGTAAGTGCCATCCTAAAGAAAGACGTGCCACAGAAATTCAAAGATCCTGGTAGCCCAACCATATCAAGTGTAATTGGCGACCACCGAATTGATCATGCACTTCTTGACTTAGGAACGAGCGTCAATCTGATTCCCTACTCGGTATACAAACAGTTAGGTTTGGGTGAATTAAAACCCACCCTAACCATACTACAACTTGCTGATCGCTCTGTTCGTGTACCCAGAGGGATAATTGAGGATGTGTTGGTCCAAGTTGATAGATTTTACTACCCTATAGATTTTATCATCCTGGACACCGAACCCATTAATAACATGAACACTCAGATCCCCGTCATTCTTGGTCGCCCATTCCTTGCCACTTCAAATGCAATTATCAATTGCAGGAATGGTGTCATGACTATGTCTTTTGGGAATATGACATTGGAGTCAAACCTCTTTTTCAATAACAGCAGAAACTTAGAGGATGATGACGATTTTCACGACATTAACATGATTGACTCTTTAGTGGAAGATACGACACCTCTAACCTTATCCTCTGACCCTTTAAAGACGTGCCTGGCCCACTCCCATGATTTTGATGATGACATGATTAAGGAGACCTGTGCCTTGCTTGATACTGTACCGGTACTTGAAGTTAACCGGTGGAGGCCACAATTTGAAGAGTTGCCCCAAACTAATGTAGTGCCTCTACCGTCTAACCTCAAGCTACCAAAGTTTGACCTAAAACCTTTGCCCTCTGATTTGAAATATGTCTATTTAGGTTAGGATGAGACATACCCGGTGGTGATCTCTGCCCACCTGGAGAAAGAATAGGAGAGTATGCTCATATCTACTCTCATTGAGCATAAGGGAGCCCTTGGATGGACGATAGCGGACCTCAAGGGAATCAACCCCTCGATTTGTACTCACCGCATTTATCTTGAGGATAATGCTAAGACCGCTCGACAATCACAACGTAGACTAAATCCAAACATGAGGGAAGTGGTTAAGGCCGAAGTTCTTAAACTATTAGATGTGGGTATCATATACCCCATATCCGATAGTCAATGGGTTAGTCCAACTCAGGTGGTTCTTAAGAAGTCCAGGATCACCATCGTAGCCAATGCTAATAATGAACTCGTGCCAACTAGAGTTACTACGGGTTGGAGAATGTGCATTGACTACAGGAAGCTGAATACCATCACTAGGAAGGACCACTTTCCTTTGCCCTTCATTGATTAAATCTTGGAAAGGCTAGCTGGTCATTCCTATTACTATTTCCTTGACGGGTATTCGGGCTACAATCAGATTGAAATTGCCCCTGAGGACCAGGAAAAGACTACATTTACATGCCCCTACGACACCTTTGCCTACAGAAGGATGCCATTTGGATTATGTAATGCCCCTGCCACCTTTCAGCGATGTATGATGAGTATCTTTTCTGACATAGTGGGAAAATATCTAGAGGTCTTTATGGACGATTTCTCTATTTTCGGTTCATCTTTCAGCGAGTGTTTAGAGAGTCTTAAATGTATGCTAAAAAGATGTGAAGAGAAGAACTTGGTACTTAATTGGGAGAAGTGTCATTTCATGGTTCATAAGGGAATTGTCCTTGGACATATAATCTCGTCCAAAGGAATCCAGGTGGATAAGGCAAAAATCGATCTTATCTCTAACCTACCTCCACCCAAGAACATCAGAGATATGCGATCCTTCTTAGGACACGCAGGGTTTTATAGAAGATTCATAAAGGACTTTAGTATCCTCTCTCGTCCCTTATGTAATCTTCTGTAAAAGGATGCACCATACGAGTGGACTGAGCAATGCCAGGAAGCTTTCACCAAGCTTAAGGGCATGTTAACCACTGCACCTATCATGCAACCACCCGATTGGAGCCTTCCTTTTGAGCTTATGTGTGACGCTTCTGATTATTCTCTTGGAGCCGTTCTACGCCAGAGAAAAGATAAGAGGCCCTACGTCATTCATTACGTAAGTAGAACTTTAAATTCTGCCCAAGTGAACTACTCGACTACGGAAAAGGAACTCCTAGCTGTGGTGTTCGCTTTGGATAAATTTAGGTCCGACCTGATCGGATCAAAGATCATTATCTACACAGATCATGCAGCACTTAAGTATCTTCTTTTTAAGAATGATTCTAAGCCCCGCCTGATACGATGGATCCTTCTACTCCAAGAATTTGATTTGAAAATTAAAGATAAAAAGGGAGTAGAGAACGTAGTGGCTGATCATCTGTCTCGCCTTAATATCTCTGATTCCCCTGAGGCAACCCATATCAATGACATGTTCCCTGATGAACAACTGTTCAGAGTCTCCCATTCGCCTTGGTTCGCTGATATTGCCAATTATCTTGCCAAAGGTTCCATACCGACGCATTGGACTGCACAAGATAAGAAGAAATTCTTTACCAAGGTACGCAACTTTTTCTGGGATGATCCATATTTATTTAAATATTACCCAGACCAAATCTTGAGGAGATGTGTGTCAGACGATGAGCACCAGAGTGTCATCTCCTTCTGTCATTCACGGGCCTGTGGTGGTCACTTTTCTGCTAAAAAGACCACGGCGAAGATTTTACAGTGTGGCTTTTATTGGCCCACTATGTTCAGGGACACTAATGAGTTTTGCAAGGCTCATGAGCGTTGTCAAAAATTGGGAGCATTATCCTGTCGAAATATGATGCCTTTGAATCCCATCCTTATCATAGAAGCGTTTGACTGCTGGGGCATCGATTTCATGGGACCATTCTCCCAATCATTTGAAAATTTGTATATTTTGCTCGTCGTAGATTATGTCACTAAATGGGTCGAAGTAATTCCGTGCCAAAATAATGACCATCGCACGGTCATTAAATTCTTAAAAGAGAACATCCTTTCGCGGTTTGGGATGCCTCGAGCCATCATTAGTGATGGGGGCTCACACTTTTGTAATAGACCATTCGAGAGCTTAATGAAGAAATACGGTATCTCTCATAAGGTGAGCACCCCATACCATCCACAAACAAGTGGACAAGCTGGGATTTCTAATAGGGAGATCAAACATATCCTAGAGAAAACGGTTAACCCTGATCGTAAGGATTGGTCAATCCGATTGACCGATACCTTATGGGCATACCGTACTGCTTTTAAAACCCCTATTGGAACGTCTCCCTTTAGACTTGTTTATGGGAAAACTTGTCACTTGCCTGTGGAGTTGGAGCATAAAGCATACTGGACGATCAAAAATCTAAATTTGAATCTTGACAACGCTGGCTCGCTATGTAAACTTCAATTAAATGAACTTGAAGAAATCCGGAACGATGCGTACGAGAACTCGAGAATTTACAAAGACAGAATGAAGGCGTTTCATGATCAACATATTCTACGGAAATCATTCACACCTGGTCAAAAAGTCCTTTTGTATAATTCTCGATTACATCTCTTTCCAGGTAAGCTTCGATCTCGTTGGACTGGCCCTTACATTGTGGTCACTGCATATCCTTATGGGGTCCTTGAGATAAGAGATCCTGACAATGGCAAGGAGTTTAAAGTAAATGGACATCGCTTAAAGCCATTTATTGAGAAATTTGATTCAGAGGATATGTCCATACCTCTGACTGATCCTGTTTACCAGGATTGATCTCCTAGTCTGATGGAGGTATAGGTAGGTTTCCTGTTTTCATAGGACTAGGGTAGTTTCCTTTATGTTGTTTGAGGATAGACGGTAAACTTAGCGCTCCTGGGAGCCAACCCAGCTTTTCATTCCGTTTCATTTTCTTAGTTAGTTCAATGTTTGAAGGTAACATTGCTGCAAACCCTCACGAGACTACAACTCGTCCACTAGGGGCAACCTAGGGGTTTAAAGGCTTGTTGCATACGCTAAATGCAATCGAGAGCACCTGCGAAAGTGGTGTAGGTAGAATTTTATTTTTGTTATGTTTATTTTACTTTTGTTGGTTTCTCTTTCTTGTGCTGACCCGCTCTTACGTAGATATCTTTGGAAAGCCTCTTGATTCTTTCGTCCAGGTACTATCTTTCCATCACTCCTCTTATATTTTTGTTGTCCCATGTGCATTGCATGCTTATTTCTTTTACATTGAGGACAATGTAGATTTTAGGTTGGGGGTGGGAGATTAGGTTTCCTAATCAGTGTTTTCTTGGTCTTGAGCAGAAATTGTGAAATTTTTTAAATTTTTCTGGAATTTCGTATGAATTCGAAGCGATTTTAACGACCATCTTGGATTTATAATTATAAGATAAGTAATGTTGGAATTTATGACTCTTGGATTCAGCTATTTGTTAGATTTCACAATTAAGTTCGAACTATTAATCCATGATTAGAAGTTTTAAACATTGATTGAATCATAATTTTACATGTCACATCTCGCTTACACATTAAGGTTTCATTCGATATTGAAGGATTAATTTGGTGATCACTAAGCTTGAAAGAAACCAACCTGAGAAATTGAAAGGATTGGGCGAATGGTCTACACCATAGGTTTGCTCCCTATAGGTGTAGACTTAATTCCCCATGAATGATATGTGAAAAAATTTGGGTGTACAGTTTTCATCATAGGTTTGCTCCCTATAGGTGAGGATTTGATTCCCTTTCTTGGCGTTACTCTTACTAAAAAAAAAAATCAAAAGCAAAAAAAAAATAAAAAATAAAAAAAAATAAAAAAAAATAAATTGAAAAGATGATTTGTGAGGAAAGTTTTGGTAATTCTCGTGTTGGTTACCAATGATATACTGAGATCGAGAAGTGAAATTTAATGATGATAAGCCGAGATTAGACTATACACACATGGATCCTAATGTTTAGAATTTTTTCAAATTGGTGGATTAATACTTTGATCTTAACTATGAAATTTACCATGCGTGTGAGGCAAGGAGAGAGTAATGCTCAACATTCATGAATCTCAAAATTCTAGCATTTGATTTGTTTTTCAAAAATCACTCGAGTTCATATAAATTGTCCTGTAATTCTCAACTTATTTTTCGCATACTTTGCTTGGGACTAGCAAAATGTTGGTTGGGGGTTGTGTTGAGGGTCGAATATTGCATACTAGACCCCAATTACTACCTGGATTTATGAACATAACACCGCTTAACGGTTTATTTTAATCGTGTTTGTGATGCAAGGTGAATCTAGGAGCGTGGACTGGAAAGGACGTTAAAAGTATGGATTTAACGCTCAGGCATCACCAAGGCATTGGACGGGGCTCCATAGGACTAAGATCGAGGATTTACACGCTAGAGATCAGAGAAATTCCAGCCACTCATCTTAAACAGGCCTAAAAGACGTCCAGAATGCAAGATCATAGGGTTCCCACCATCTGATCGGCTTGAAACTCCATACGTGGCCTGAGGACCATAAATGAACCGTACACGTCGAATTTCAGCTCCTGGATCACTGTGAAAGTGGCCCAACTGATAGATCAGCCACCAAAACAGTGATATGGGGCCCACATGTTATCTGGATATGCTTCAAAGTTAGTCTTGACGGTTTAAATGATATGACAGAATGGATGGATGGAGTAGATTTCACGAAAACATCAAGGTGGGACCCAGTTCACGTGAGTGAGAGTGCAAATTGTCGGTGCACTCACATTGCACCGAGTCAACAAAGCAGTCAAACTACGTTTGACCGAAATTTCCGCCCGATCCCGTGTCTGTTGCTGCGAACGAAGAACAGAGGATCCCTGCATGATCCTTGTGGGCCACCATGTGGACCTATAAGCTTAATCTGAGCCGTCCATCGAATCCCAACGGGTCGTCTGAGCCAAGAACAGGAGGAAAATCCAAAAGAAACGTAGAAGGAGAAAATCCAACTCTCCAAACGGAAGATTGACGGCTTTAAGAAAATCCTGTGGTCCTCATCAATAGAAGGCTAAAAACACATATTTCTAACCGAAATTCTGAGATGAATCTGGTGGTCGGTGTGGATTTCCTAAAAGTCAGCTGAAGTGGGCCCCACCATCAACACAACGCAAGAAATTTCGCAAGCCTCTGCGTCCGTAAAAACTGACGTCGGTGGGGCATTATTCGATCTTGGCGGTGATCGGATTAGCAATCCGGACCGTCCATGAGATTCATTTGGCCCCTATCATCAAGGCCTAGGTGGAGAAATTTCACAATACAATTTGAGATCAGTTTCGATCGTTTAAACGTCGGACGAACGACGGCGAGAAAAATCAGGTGGACCGCATCAAACGCAATCCAAGAGCAGTCATTTCCAACTGAAAATACGAGTAGACTCTAATGGACGAGTTGGATTTATTAAAATAGCAAAGAAGTGGGCCCCACCAATGTCGCAGCACAATCAGTGCAAATCCCTATTTTGCGCCCGGACGCAGCCGACTTTTGTGGGCTGCGGTGTGGTCTCGGTGATGATCAGACAGTTGATCTGATCTGTCCATCGTGTAGGCCACTCAAAAACGTCCCAAGGGACGTTGATCTTCTGGAGGAACTACAAGGAAGAGTGGAATTATGAGGATCAGATTTTTACTGCGTAAGGGGTATATATGCACCGACCTTGCTGCGTAAAGAAATCTTCTGCTGCCTACTTCTTTTCTGACTCTACCACAGTAGCTCCCAAACGAAGCCTTTTGTCTATAAAAGGGAGAGATCTAGAACGTGAAGGGAAAAGGAGGAGGAGGGGAGGCTGGGAACGTGGGGTAGTTTTCTTACAGAGTACTTTTTTCCTTTTATTTTGACTGTATGTTTTTCTTTTTTTTTAGAAATTTGCTAATCATGTCTATGGTTGGCTAAACCTCTTAGCTAGGGCTAAGAGGTGAAGCTTGTAGAGTGATGGGAGAATTTATGCATGTGCCTTTTGTTTAGATTGAAGGGATTTTTGATTTAATTTTATTATGGGAATATTTTTAGTTTTTAATGGCCTGTTGTGACTAAAATTACAATGGGTTTGCAATGACTTTGAGTATTTCTTTTTCCTTATTTTGATTATGACGTCAGGAAGCCCTGTTGTTCGCCATTGTCTCCTAGACATGGTTGGATAGCGGTATCCTTCCTAACCTTTATAATCATCTGATTGGTTCGTAATTAGTTTAATTCTGTTGTTGACTTTGTCTCCTGGGCTTGGTTTGGTGATGGAATCCATTCTAATTCATATACTTTTCATCTCTTTAAAATTACATCAGAGGAAGTTTAGTTTAATTTCCATGTTTTATGATACAGGCATAAGATCTCCCTGATCTCTACAAGTGGATCCTCTGAATCCCTAGTTTCCTTCCTCTGAATTCCTTAAGTTTTAAATTAGTATTTCACTATTATTCCTCAAACTACAACTCAAATTAGATTTTATCTCATTCTAGTTTTACTTCTAGTTAGTTTCAGACAATGTATAGATATCAGTCCCTTGGGATTCGACCTCGGTCTCACCGAGTTTATTACTACATCACAACCCTATACTTGGGGTGTGAACAGGCCCACATAGCAGAGTATGTATCACGCTGTCTCACGTGCCAGTAGGTCAAGGCCGAACATCGCCGACCTTCTATACTACTTCAGCCCATGCCCATTGCTGAATGGAAGTGGGACTTCATCTCTATGGATTTTATCTCAGGACTACCGAAGACGAGGAAGGGGTATGACTCCATATGGGTGATCGTGGACCGGTTGACGAAATCGGCTCATTTCCTCCCTATCAAAGTTTCGAAGTCTGCAGACGAGTTGACCAGGTTGTACATCAAGGAGATTGTGCGTCTGCATGGAGTTCTATTAGAGATCATGTCAGACCAAGACATGTGATTCACATTTATCTTCTGGACTTGTATTCAGGAAGCAATGGGTTTGAAGTTGAAGTTCAGTATCGCGTTTCACCCGCAAACTGATGGGCAGACGGAATGAGTAAACCAGGTATTGGAGGATATGCTGCGAGCCCGTGTACTGGATTTCAAGGATAGTTAGGATGACTGTGTTCCTTATGCAGAGTTCGCCTATAACAACAGC
The DNA here is from genome assembly GCF_029962835.1 of Magnolia sinica. Lineage (NCBI taxonomy): Eukaryota > Viridiplantae > Streptophyta > Magnoliopsida > Magnoliales > Magnoliaceae > Magnolia > Magnolia sinica. The sequence goes on from NC_080586.1 coordinate 20,287,243, forward strand.
TTTCAAGCGAGTATTTGCATGACTCCTTACGAGGCACTGTATAGGCGTCTGTGTAGGGCACCGCATTGCTAGGCAGAGGTTGGCGAGAAGAGCCTGATTGGCATAGAGTTAGTTCAGGCGACTTCAGAGAAAGTCGACATTATCAGGTGCTGACTTTTGACAGCATAGAGCAGACAGAAGAGCTACGCGGATACGAGACGGCGACCGTTAGAGTTCGAGGTTGGGGACCATATATTTTTGAAGGTTTCTCCAATGAAGGGAGTCCAATGGTTTGAAAAGAAGGGGAAGCTCACGCCTAGATTCATTGGTCCATTCCAAATACTTGATCAAGTGGAGGCGGTAGCATATTGCCTTGCTTTGCTTACACCACTCGTAGGCGTGCACGATGTATTTCATGTATCCATGCTGAAGAAATACGTTCCTGATCCTTCCCATATTATCAGATGGGAGCAGGTACAATTGAGCGAGGATACTACATATATACTACGACCGAAGCGTATCCTAAACAGGAAGAAGCAGGTATTGCGTTGCAAGGTCATCTCACTTGTGAAGGTACTGTGGACACATCACACTGAGGAAGAGGCTACTTGGGAAATAAAAGCCGAGGTCCGAAAGAACTACCCTCAGATTCTCGAGGAGTACGAAAAGATACTAATTTCGAAGATGAAATTTTTCTTTAAGGGGGATAGATTGTAACGTCTCGGAAAAATCCATACAAGGACTCGAGTACCACCTCAGGCGGAAATCACCAAGGACCAGAACCTTCAGCAATTAGGTTAAGATTAGTAAGTGCTAAACTAGAATACTTGTGAAATTAACACTAATCACTTTAAATATAATCTGCAAGACCCAAAACGTGCAAAGTCATTGATGCTACATTATCCTGAAATCTAGAATCCATCTATAAACCCGGTTGCTCTCGGGAGCACACCGAAACTCCATATCGGACCTGGACCGCACGTCGAAAGTCTGATAACCGCAAAACTATACAGCTATGACCGTATTACTAGACTTGACAACACCCTCAAAAATTAAGTCTTAATTATGTTTAGAAATGCACAACTTGAGCCAAGAGCAAAGTGTGTGAGAAACGTGAATATCTTTAGAAATAAAATTTGAATTTAAGTAAACTGAGTCATGTCGCTTGCGAGCCAAATATAAGGATTCAAACCGTCAGTATCTGACCCAAATACACCCTTGAATCAGGAGAAATTTCCCATACATGGCAATGTACTTGTGGCCCTGATCGAGTGACGGTGATTGTTGAACTGAAACTGGTCCGCCACGGTCGATCTGTAAACCCGATCGGAGCGAAAACTCAGCCTGACCTAGATCCAATGTCAGGGAGTTTAAGTCCGAAAGCACGCAGAATAGGGGGCTCCTGAAGTGCTCCATTGGATCAGAACAACTGATCTTTAGACATAGCCTAAGTATACCAGGCCCTGGGGCCATTCCCATCAGTTCTAGGCCTATATATATAAGGGCCTTAAACCCTCTCTCTTATATTTCATACGAATTTTAAACCCTATGAAAGATAGGAGAGAAAAAGGAAAGGAAATAGAAAGAGAAAGAGAGAGAGAGAGAGAGAGTTGGAGATTCATCTTGGGATTTGATCCCGTTGCTCCACACACTTAGCCACCTTATCTATATCACAAATCCGTCATTTCCAACAATGTACTTGGGTAAGAAAACCTAACCCTAATCTATTTTAGGGTTTCAGATAGTGTAAGTTATGAAATAGCTAACCTAATTCATGCTTTAGGTTGCCAATCCGCTGTTGACAAAGATTAAGTGTTTAAAACGAATCCATTACGTGTTTACTGGCGTAAGGTGCGGACTATAAACGTATAGGTTATGGTTTTCAAGGCTTTCAATGTCGGTTAATGATTTATTACTGACGTGGGTGCTATTTTACATGCCAAATACGATGTTTGTTTTGCGTTTCAGATATATATGAACTATATTGAGTTTAGTGTATTCCATGTATTTGTAAAAAGGGTCGTATACATATGGAATTTGAAAATGTGTTTGCCATGATTAATTGCTGTGTGTTTATACTAGTTGTATGTGTAACAACTCCTTAGCGAAAGGATTTGTCCTAATACATGTTATGGCCAACATACGTCTTGTATGTTAAAAAGTTTAGTCTAAGTGTTTGTAAAAATGTCCAAATGAACTAGTAGTTAGTAAATTGTACTTTATATGATTGTTGAGATATGATTCTCAACTACCTTAATTATGTGTATGATTTCCTCAATGTATTTATACTATAGTATCTGTTTAGGTATGAAATATTGTAACGTCTTGAAAAAATCCGTACAAGGACCCGAGTACCACCTCAGGCAGAAATCACCCAGGACCAAAACCTTTAGAAATTAGGTTAATATTAGCAAGTGCGAAACAAGAGTGCTTGTGAAATTAGCATTAATCACTTTAAATATGATCTGCAAGACCCAAAACGTGCAGAATCATTGACGCTACATTACCCTGAAATCTAGAGTTCGTCTTTAAATCTGGTTGCTCTCGGAGCACACCGAAACTCCGTATCGGACCTGGACCGCACGTGGAAAGTCCGATTACCTTGAAACTATATAGTTATGACCGCATTACTGGACTTGACAACCCCCTCGGAAATTAAGTCTTAATTGTGTCTAGAACTACACAACTTGAGCTCGGACCGAAGAGTGTGAGAAACGTGAAAATATTTAGAAATAAAAATTCGTATTTAAGTAATCTGAGTCATGTCGCTTGCGGGTCAAATATAAGGATTCAGACCGTCAGAATCTGACCCAAATACACTCTCGGATCAGGAGAAATGTCCCACACATGTTGATGTACTTGTGACCCTGATCGAGTGACCGTGACCGTTGAGCTGAAACTGGTCCGCCACGGCTGATCTGTAAATCCGATCGGAATGAAAACTCAGCCTGACATAGATCCATGGTCAGGGATCTTAAGTGCGACCACACGTGGAAAATGGGCCACCAGAAGTGCTCCGTTGGACCGGAACGGTCCGTATTTGGATATAACCTAAGTATACCTTGGCCCTGGGGCCATTCCCATCAAACCTAAGCCTATATAAGGACCTTAAATCCTCTCCCTCTCACCCTATAAGAATTTGATAAAACCCTAGGAGAGAGAAGAGAAAAGAGAAGGAAAAAGAGAGAAAGTGAGAGTGAGAGTTGGAGATTCTTCCTAGGATTCGATCCCGCTACTCCACGTACTTAACCGCCACTCCTGTGTCGCTATACGGGCGATACCAATCCCGTTCTTAGGTAAGAAAACCTAACCCTAATCTATTTTAGGGTTTCAGATAGTGTAAGTTATGAAATAGCTATCCTAATTTATGCTATAGGTTGCCAATCTGCCATAGACAAAGACTTAACTTTAAAACTGAGTTCGTTACGAGTTTACCAACGAAAGGTAACGTATAGGTTATGGTTTTCAAGGCTTTTAATGTCGGTTAATGGTTTATTACTGATGTGGGTGTAATTTCACATGCCAAATGCGATGTTTGTATCGCGTTTCTGATTTATATGAACTATATTGAGTTTAGTGTATTCCATGTATATGTAGAAAGTGTCATATACGTATGAAATTTGAACGTGTGCTTGCCATGATTAATTGTCATGTGTTTGTGCTAGTTGTATGTGTAACAACTCCTTGGCGAAAGGATTTTCCCTAAGTCGTGCTATCACCAACATACCTCATGTATGTTGGAATGTGTAGTCTAAGTGTTTGTAGAAATGTCTGAATGAACAAGTGTGTAATAAGTTGTGCTTTATATGGGCGTTGAGAAGAGATTCTCAACTATCTTAACGATGTGTATGATTTCCTCCATATAACTTACATCCTTTGTCTGTTTTACTTAGACACTGCTTATGTGTGAATTCATGTTTAAGTTGAAATCCATCAAATGCTCACATGCTTGTATGATTGGAATTGTTGATCCATTACTATTTTGATTAGCTTATATGATTATCTGTTATCATTGAATGTGTTTGGAACTATGGAATAGCCCAGGCAATCGGTAATAGGTTTTGATTTGGTGGCTGAGGTTGTTTCGCCACATAGTACGTGATCGATGAATCCGAGCCGTACTTGGGATGTCGGCAGTGGTTAGGCCACACGGAGTGCTTACGCACTTCATGTCGATCAACTCAACGTGCACTCGTACTAATCGAGCTCGTCAAGTAACCTGATTGACCCATTGTATGTTCACCATGTATGGACGCTACTGCTTGAATTTAAGGTACCAAACTCACCAGTGAAAATTCCTTTAAACCTTGGTACCTCGATCTGCTAAGACTCATGAGCCGAGCATGGTAGTATGGGACACTGTGGTCGAGCTGTCAGCCTACGCTGGGGTGACGAGCCTCCCCGTAGTGACCAGTGAGTAACTCCGACTCGTGAGCTGAATACGGTGGTATGAGACACTATATTCAAGCTGTCGGCCTACACTGATAAGGTGATGAGCCCTTTGTAGTGACCTCGAGCGTACACTAAGACTGCGTAGAGGCGATGAGCCCTTACGTAGCAACAAGAGTACACTAGGCCTGCACTGATAAGGTGACGAGCCCTTTGCAGCGACCTAGAACCATATCATCGTATGAGATTTACTAGGACTGACGACCCTAGAATGCATCATTGTTTGGGAATTGATATAAGGGAGGTACCTTAGCTTCCCAATCCTGCTATATGAAAGGGACTAATAATAAATTCGGTAATCATGCTCATTTCGTCACACTGCATGTTCCCCGGGTTGAAGAGCAAAGAGGGAAGAAAGCATGCCGCGACCGTAAGATGGTGTCACATGAGGGAGTGTAGGCGAGGGCATGCATCATGCTTACATTTCATCCTTACATTAATAAGAGTATCTAGGAATGTCTGATATGTTTGCTTTATTATTACTGCTTGACTGAATTGAGAACATGTTAGCCTTTGCTTTATTGTTCCACTGAGTTGATCACTCACTCCCACGTTAAGAGACGGTGTTCTGAACACCCACCAGACTCTGTCTTAGTTGCAGATGACGATGCGACTCAGGAGGCGGAGCCCGATTACTATGACGATCAGGATGAGTTCTCATATATGCAGTTCTCCGGTAGTTTCGCTTAAGCCATCCGGATCGACGGGGCTACAGGGTTTATTATTGTAGTTGAACTATTTTAAACTATTACATGTATATGGTGACTCAGTGATGTATTCATACTTTGGAGGCAGATCGTGATCCTCTTGGCTCATATACGACTATATACATCTTCCAGTCTTCCACTTGCGTTATATGAATTGATTTGGAGTATGAATTACTATTTTAGTATAATCCCACTCATGATTAATGCACTAACACAGACAACATTTAATCATCATTATCTATGTTGCATAAGTGATGCGTTGAACTCGGGAGTTGGACTTTTACTCGACACCCAATTTTCAGGGTGTTACAAGTTGGTATCAGAGTATGATTTGGATTAAAACGGACCTGGGTTAGGGTCACACGACGTACGCTGACACATTTCAACATATTTGGATGCGAGAGAAATCTAGAAACGAGCTTAGGATTCCCCGATTTCGTCAATTGGCAAAGTTCACCGAAATCGATCATTTTGTTCGGGTCTGTACCCATCTGTGATCGCATGAGTCGATCCCGAATCACCCCTAGACCGTCAATTGATGGGTTTCGATCATGTTTTATTTTGTCCCAGCCGTTTAAACTTGGTAAACGTGAATATACCTCAGAATTTATTCGAAATGACCCGAAACAAGTCAAAACGGAGTGGCGGGCCCAACGAGACACTTCTAGGGGGGACCCAGGGTGGGACCCACACCTTTTTAGGACCCAGGGGGCAGGAGGACCTCGTCCAAAGGGCTCGCCCTCGCCAGATAGTCCAGCGACCGGCGAGGACCTCGCTGGTTTGGCGAGGCCTCGCTGCCAAACGGGCCTGGCCAGGCGGGCCGGCTCGGGCCGATCGGTCCTAGGTGTTGTGTGGTCCACGCACGCAGGTGGGGTCGATTATAATCCCTTCTATACTACCTCTCCTTCATAAACCACCACCCCATGCTCTCCTTTTCTCCAAAAAATTTCAGATTTTCCACTCAAACCCCTCCTTCAAGCACTCCTTTTCTCATTTTCATACAACCCTTGCACTACCCCCTCAAAAACCTCTACCACAACTGCCAACCCTTTTTGCATTCTCTCATTTGAGCTCTTAAACCCTCCATTTGAGTCTCAAATTCGTGTAAGCTCACTAATCTACTTGATTCCATCATTTTTTCACTTTATTTTCCTTTCATTTGAGCCTACATATCCCCTTTTTGTAGCTCAAGATTTCAAAACCCAACAATCCCTCTTCTAATCTTCCCTATTCCTTCAACTTTCTTCATTCCTTCTCTTTTTGGAACACATAAATACCATTGTATGCTTCAACGATCTTGTGATCCCGTAACCCATCTTATTCCCACTTTTTCTTCTATTTCAATGGCTCTTTTTGAGCTTGTGGCGATTATTTTCTCTCCTTCCGCCCTTCTTTCTATCATGGGAAAGAAAAGAGCTCCTGTGGAAGAAGCTGGGCCTAGTCGCCCTACTCATTCGAGGAGACCGAGAGGTGCCATTGCAAGTTCGAGCGTCAATCAGGGGTTTCAGACTAAACGAGATCTTGATCCCTAGGCTCCCATCGGAAGGACGCTGTTGGTGGAGCTGTTGTATGGAGTTTATGAGGGCCGTAGGGTCCTTTTTGAAGCCCATGTGGATGCAAGGCTATTTGGGGAATACCTCTTGCTCGAGCGCCTGAAAGAGGCCGGGTGGGGTCCGCTATTTGAGGGCGAGTACCGCACCAATGTGGGCACTGTCCGAGCTTTCTATGCCCACATTCGAGAGCCTACGCTGGAGCCTTTGCAGTTTAAGATCCCTTGTGGAAGAGATCGGGAAGACACAATTGCCATTGGTTTAGTATCTCGGCTTATGAATGTGCCTCTTGGCGAGGTACATGTAAGTGAGAAGAATTTGAGGAGTGTTCTTAAAAGAGATCATCGCACACGGGCCCTTTGTGGCCAACTGGTTCAGTGGCAATCCAACAATAGCCTTCTAGCGACCCATGTGTCTGGCGACTTCTATCTGCTTCACCACATCTTCACGTTCAACGTCTACCCCAGGTGGAGCAGCCGCAGCCAGTGCACGCGCCTGATGGAAGATTTCTTATATCAAGTGGGGCAAGGAGAGAAGCTGTGTGTGCTTAAGTATCTTCTGTGACAGATAGTTCTCACCGCACGCTCTAACAGAAGGTCAGATTCGCTCCCCTTCGGCCGACTCATATGCAAGATTGCACATGAGTTTGGCTACAGACTTGGAGCGAAAAAGCCGGTGCTGATCCATTACATCAATGAAGCGACTCTTAATCAGATGAGAATTGGGCCACTGCAATGACAAGCCCGACTTGATGAGAGTGAGGATGAGATAAAGAGTGAAAAGGAAGAGAGTGAAGAAGAAGGGGGAGCTGAAGTAGAAGAAGGGCAGAGCGAGGAAGAAGAGGGAGCTAAAATAGAAGAAGAGCAGAGCGAGGAAGAAGAGGAGTCGTAGGATACGGATGAGAACTCCCCTCCTACGGCATCAGAGCATAGCATTGTTCAAGCTCGCTTAGCTCAACTTGAGGAAGGTCAGGCTGTCCTACGACAAGATATAATGGATCTTCGGGGCCTCGTGAAACACAAGTTTAAGAAGGCGACTCACACTTTGAAGTCCATCCTGTGCTGCCTACAGGATAAGGGTGCCCCTCCTCCATCGCCAGACTTGGATGCTTAGTCATCCAAGTCGTCGCCCCAATGCTTGTTTTGTCGTTGTGTTAGGATGTTTGCGTTTGTATGCATTTTCTGTCATGATTCATGTAACACTGTATTCCATGTGCTATGACAAATTTTGGTAAATGAAATGCATACGGTCTCTTTTGCTATGAAGTTGTGTGGAATGCTTAAAGGATTGTGTATTGCTATGTTACATCTTATGTAAGTTGCACCCTATTTTATATAGGGAATGCCACCTAAGGTCACGCGGAGCACGGTACGCCTCACATTTATTGATTCGATGGACCAATCGCCTCCCCAGGGTGAAGGTCGTACAGACCCTGGTTTGGGCCCGGTTCGTGAGACTATACCTGAGCCTCAGCCTTCTACTAGTCCTACAGTTAGGCCGCCACCTTACACACCAGCGATTCCTGAGTAAAACTGTGCGTCTTCTTTGATGTAGCATGAGCCTCAATCGGCCCCACCTACTGATAGGTTGGAGCAGTTGATGACGATGATGCACCAACAGCACCAGCAGCTCTTGACCACTATTGCAGGGGCCCTAGCTTAGGTTGGAAGTGGGTCTCCACCTTCACCATCTGTACGTCGTGCTGGGAGTGTGGGGCCTTCCGCTCAGGATGAGGGTGTGCCTTCACCTGCACCTGCTATATACCCTGCAGGGAACTTGGGTATGAGTGGCCTCCTCGAGCGATTCCAGAGCTTGCGGCCTCCTACATTTGCGGGTTCTTACAGACCCGAGGAGGCCGAATATTGGCTAGACCGCATCTCTAAGATGCTGAGGATGCTACACTGTATAGAGCCGGAGCAGGTCGAGTTGGCCACCTTTATGTTTGAAAAGGAGGCCAGCTTGTGGTGGGATAGTATTCTGCGGACCGTTGAAGTTGACTATGTATGGACTTGGGCAGCTTTTGAGTTTTGCTTCCATGAGAAGTATTATCCCCAGACGTATCGGCACGAGAAGGAGAATGAGTTCTTGCGCCTCAGACAGGGAGGCATGTTAGTGATAGAGTACGAGCACCAGTTTACGGAGTTGGGCAGGTATGTCCCTACAGTGCTTGCTGACGCGCAGATGCGGATGCGACATTTTTCAGAGGGCCTGCGACCTGATATTCGCTCGAAGATGTGCAGTGCTAACATACCCTCCTATGCTGAGTTAGTACACATGTCTATGCGGGCGGAGCAGGATGGTGATCGATTGTCACGTTCTAGTGGGCCTATGATCCTTAGGCTATGACCAGATATGCCGAGCAGGCCATTCCTAGGTAAGAGACCTTGTACCGACTCTCCTCCCAGGATCGCTGTGCCACCAGTTCCGATGAGGCGACCTGGTGTGACATGTACGTACTGTGGAAAACCAGGTCATGCGGTGGAGAGCTGTTTTACATGCATGAGAGATAGTGGGTTTTCGCCGCCACAGAGAATCGACCGCCCTCGTCCTCAGGCTCTATCGGCTCCACCCCTACGGACAACACTTGCACTTCCATCTTTCAGGCCCCCTGCACCTCGATTTAGGCCACCTCAGCGACCTATGGTGCCTCAGCCCAACCGAGCTCAGCAGGCACGCGTTCATGCACTTACAGTGGAAGTGCCTGACTCTACAGCTACCACACCTCTGGCCTTCGAGCTCACCGCCCATATTGAAGGTACCCTTATATTTCTATTGGTGGATACGGGATCCATTATATCTATGATATCATGTTTTGTAGTCCAGCGCTTAGGGCTGAAGACGACTCCGATGGTTGGGGTGCAAGTTATCGTAGCACCAGGGACCTTTATAGATGTCACCATATTGTGTGCGGGTTGTTTGATAGATCTAGGGAGCAGGACAATATGCATTGACTTGATTGTCACCACACTATACCATTTCGACGTCATCCTCGGTATGGATTGGTTGACTGAAGTGAGGGCCGAGATTGACTGCGAGACCCGTCTAATGACAGCGTACAGACCTGAGGGCACGCCCTTTACGTTTCCTGTGCAGGTCAGTTGCCCTTTTCGAGTTCTTTGTTATGCTTCCTTACTGAAGAATGTTGACGGCCCGGTACTTGAAGACACACTAGTGGTTCAGAAGTTTGAGGACGTGTTCAGTAAGATACCTGGACTACCTCCTCGGCGCGAGATCGACTTCACCATCGACCTTGTGCCCAATGCGACACCAATATCTCTTCCGACTTATCGCATGGCTCCATGTGAGATGGAGGAATTGAGGAAACATATCGATGATTTGTTAGATGTTGGCTTCATACGACCGAGTGTGTCTCCTTGGGGAGCACCTGTGTTGTTTGTGAAGAAGAAGGACGGTTCACTTTGGTTGTGTATTGATTATCACAAACTGAACCAAGTGACGGTAAAGAGCAAGTATCCTCTGCCCGGGATAGACGATTTGTTTGATCAGTTAAGAGGAGCGCAGTATTTCACGAAGATCGACTTGCAATCAGGGTATCATCAGTTGCGCGTTAGGGATGAAGACGTGTAGAAGATGGCTTTCAGGACTTGTTTTGGGCACTATGAATTCTTGTGATGTTGTTCGGTCTTACGAACGCTCGGGCTGTGTTCATGGACTTGATTAACAGAATATTTTGGCTGTTCCTTTACCGATTCGTCATTGTGTTTATTGATGACATTCTGATATACTCCAAGAGTCAGGAAGAATACGAGGAACACCTGCGAGCAGTCTTGGATACTCTGAGGAAGAACCAGTTGTTCGCCCAGTACAAGAAATGCGACTTCTGGAAAGAAGAAGTCAAGTTCTTGGGACATGTGGTGTCCAAGGAAGGGATAGCTATAGACTTTGCTAAGGTAGCTGCAGTTTAAGACTGGGAGCAGCCCGGTTCGGTTACCGAGGTAAGGAGTTTTCTTGGTCTGGCAGGTTACTATCGACGATTCATTTGAGACTTCTCGAAGATAGCCAGACCTTTGTCTCAATTGACACGGAAAGATTTAAAGTTTGCCTGGAATGAAAAGGCAGAAGCCACTTTTCAGGAGCTGAAAGACAGGTTGACGTTCACCCCTGTGCTAGTATTGCCAGAGCAAGGGGTCAAGTATGTCATATATACCGACGCATCTCGTGTTGGTTTAGATTGTGTCCTTATGCAAAAGGACAGGGTGATTGCATATGCCTCGAGACAGTTGAGGAAACACGAGGAGAATTACCCTACTCACGACCTCGAGTTAGCAGCGGTCATATTTGCATTAAAGCTCTGGAGATATTACCTCTATGGAGAGGAGTTCGAGCTCTTTTGCGACCTCAAGAGCCTCAGATACATATTCACTTAGCGGGACCTGAATACGAGGTAGTGGCGATGGATGGAAACCTTGAAGGACTTTAAGTTCGAGGTCTCTTACCATCCCGTTAAGGCCAACCTTGTGGCAGATGCACTGAGCCGCAAGAAGGCATTGGCGTTTGCGGCTTCGTTGATGGTAGCAGAGTGGGACATGATAGAGTTTGTGCGAGACTTTGAGCAGAAACTCACGGTGGAGGAGCCGTATGAGGGCATCGCACATATTCGACTACAGCCCCTCATTCATGACAGGATTATCGTGGCTCAGGCAGATGATGAGTTGTTGGCGAAGATGAGAGAGCAGGCTAGCAGCGATGAGGACTTAGAGTGGAGCATTGGTACGGATTGGGGCTTACGTTACCGTGGTCACCTATACGTCCCGAACCTTCCTGACTTGAGGAAAGAAGTTCTTGAGGCCGCTCACGATTCTTGGATGGCTATGCATCCAGGCAGTACGAAGATGTATCGTGACATGAAGAGGTCGTACTGGTCGGACAATATGAAGGCTCACATAGCAGATTACGTGTCCCGTTGTCACACGTGCCAGTAGGTCAAGGCAGAGCATCGCCGACCTCCCGATTTGCTTCAGCCCATGCCCATAGCTGAATGGAAGTGGGATTTCATCTCTATGAACTTTATCTCTGGGCTACCGAAGATGAGGAAGGGTTATGATTCCATTTGGGTGATCGTGGACCGGTTGACAAAATCAGCTCATTTCCTCCCTATCAGAGTTTCGAACTCTGCAGACGAGTTGGCTAAGTTGTACATCAAAGAGATTGTACATCTGCATGGAGTTCTCTTGGAGATCATGTCGGACCGAGACACGCGATTCACATTTATCTTCTGGACTCGTATCCAGGAAGTGATAGGTATGAAGTTGAAATTCAGTACCGCGTTCCATCCATAGATGGAAGGGCAAACGGAACGGGTGAATCAGATTCTGGAAGATATGTTGCGGGCCTGTGTGCTGGATTTCAAGGACAGCTGGGATGACTGTCTTCCTTATGCAGAGTTCGCCTATAACAATAGCTTCCAGGTGAGTATTGGCATGGCTCCTTACGAGGCACTGTATGGGTGTCTGTGTAGGGCACCGCATTATTGGGTAGAGGTTGGTGAGAAAAGTTTGATTGCCCCAAAGTTAGTTCAGGTGACTTCAGAGAAAGTCGACATCATCAGGCGCTGACTTCTGACAACGCAGAGCAGACAGAAGAGCTATGCCGATACGAGGCGGCGACCATTAAAGTTCGAGGTCGGAGACCATGTGTTCCTCAGAGTTTTCCCTATGAAGGCAGTCCTTCGGTTTGGTAAGAAGGGAAAGCTTACGCCTTGATTCATTGGCCCATTCCAGATACTTGATTGAGTGGGGGCGGTGACATACTGCCTTGCTTTGCCCACATCACTTGCGGGCGTGCATAACGTATTTCTTGTATCTATGCTTAAGAAATACGTTTCCGATCCTTCCCACATTATCAGATGGGAGCAGGTACAGTTGAGCAAGGACGCTACATATGTACTGCTACCGACACGTATCCTAGATAGGAAGGAGCAGGTGTTGCATAGCAAGGTCATTCCACTTGTGAAAGTACTGTGGACGCATCACACGGAAGAAGAGGCTACTTGAGATACAGAAGCTGAAGTTCGAAAGAACTACCCTTAGATTCTTGAGGAGTACGAAAAGGTACTAATTTCGAGGATGAAATTTTTCTTTAAGGAGGGTAGATTGTAACGTCTTGAAAAAATCCGTACAAGGACCCGAGTACCACCTCAGGCAAAAATCACCCAGGACCAAAACCTTTAGAAATTAGGTTAATATCAGCAAGTGCTAAATAAGAGTGCTTGTGAAATTAGCACTAATCACTTTAAATATGATCTGCAAGACTCAAAACGTGTAGAATCATTGACACTATATTACCCTAAAATCTAGAGTCCGTCTTTAAACCCGGTTGCTCTCGGGAGCACACCTAAACTCTATATCGGACCTGGACCACACGTCGAAAGTCCGATTACCCCGAAACTATGCAGTTATGACCACATTATTGGACTTGACAACCCCCTCGGAAATCAAGTCTTAATTGTATCTAGAACTACACAACTTGAGCCCCGAGCGAAGAGTGTGAGAAATGTGAAAATATTTAGAAATAAAAATCCAAATTTAAGTAATCTGAGTCGTGTCGCTCGCGGGCCAAATATAAGGATTCAGACTATCATAATCTAACCCAAATACACCCTCGGATCAAGAGAAATGTCTCACACATGTTGATGTACTTATGACCATGATCGAGTGACTGTGACCGTTGAACTGAAACTGGTCCACCACGGCTGATCTGTAAATCCAATCAGAACGAAAACTCAGCCTAACCTAGATCCATGGTCAGGGAGCTTAAGTCCGACCGCACGTGGAAAAGGGGCCACCAAAAGTGCTTCGTTGGACCGGAACGGTTCGTATTTGGATATAACCTAAGTATACCTTGGCCCTGGGGCCATTCCCATCAAACCTAAGCCTATATAAGGACCTTAAACCCTCTCCCTCTCACCCCATACGAATTTGATAAAACCCTAGGAGAGAGAGAAGAGAAAATAGAAGGGAAAAGAGAGAAAGTGAGAGTGAGAGTTGGAGATTCTTTCTAGAATTCGATCCCGCTACTCCACGCACTTAATTGCCACTCCTGTGTCACTATACAGGCGATACCAATCCCGTTCTTAGGTAAGAAAACCTAACCGTAATCTATTTTAGGGTTTCAGATAGTGTGAGTTATGAAATAGCTAACCTAATTTATGCTATAGGTTGCCAATCTACTGTAGACAAAGACTAAGCTTTAAAACTGAGTTCGTTACGAGTCTACCGGCGAAAGGTGCGGACTATAAACATATAGGTTATGGTTTTCAAGGCTTTCAATGTCGGTTAATGATTTATTATTGATGTGGGTGTAATTTTACATGCCAAATGTGATGTTTGTATCGCGTTTCTGATTTATATGAACTATATTGAGTTTAGTGTATTCCATGTATATGTAGAAAGTATCGTATACGTATGAAATTTGAACATATGCTTGCCATGATTAATTGTCGTGTGTTTGTGCTAGTTGTATGTGTAACAACTCCTTGGCGAAAGGATTTGCCCTAAGTCGTGCTATCACCAACATATGTCATATATGTTGGAATGTGTAATCTAAGTGTTTGTAGAAATGTCTGAATGAACAAGTGTGTAATAAGTTGTGCTTTATATGGGCGTTGAGAAGAGATTCTCAACTATCTTAACGATGTGTATGATTTCCTCCATGTAACTTACATCCTTTGTCTGTTTTACTTAGACACTGCTTATGTGTGAATTCATGTTTAAGTTGAAATCCATCAAATGCTCACATGCTTGTATGATTGGAATTGTTGATCCATTACTGTTTTGATTAGCTTGTATGATTATCTGTTATCATTGAATGTGTTTGGAACTATGGAATAGCCCAGGCAATCGGTAATAGGTTCTGATTTGGTGGCTGAGGTTGTTTCGCCACATAGGACGTGATCGATGAATCCGAGCCGTACTTGGGATGTCGGCAGTGGTTAGGCCACACGGAGTGCTTACGCACTTCATGTCGATCAACTCAACGTGCGCTCGTACTAATCGAGCTCGTCAAGTAACCTGATTGACCCAATGTATGTTCACCATGTATGGACGCTACTGCTTGAATCTAAGGTACCAAACTCACCAGTGAAAAATTCCTTTAAACCTCGGTACCTCGATCCGCTAAAACTCATGAGCCGAGCATGGTGGTATGGGACACTATGGTCAAGCTGTCAGCCTACGCTGGGGTGAAGAGCCTCCCCGTAGTGACCAGTGAGTAACTCCAACTCGTGAGCTGAATACGGTGGTATGAGACACTGTATTCGAGCTGTCGGCCTACACTGATAAGGTGATGAGCCCTTTATAGTGACCTCGAGCGTACACTAAGACTGCGTAGAGGCGACGAGCCCTTACGTAGCAACAAGAGTACACTAGGCCTGCACTGATAAGGTGATGAGCCCTTTGCAGCGACCTAGAACCGTATCATCGTATGAGATTTACTAGGACTGAGGACCCTAGAATGGATCATTGTTTGGGAATTGATATAAGGGAGGTACTTTAGCTTCCCAATCTCGTTGTATGAAAGGGACTAATAATAAACTCGGTAATCATGCTCATTTCATCGCACTGCATGTGCCCCGGGTTGAAGAGCACAGAGGGAAGAATGCATGCAGCGATCGTAAGATGGTGTCGCACCAGGGAGTGTAGGTGAGGGCATGCATCATGCTTACATTTCATCCTTGCATTAATAAGAGTATCTAGGAATGTCTAATATGTCTGTTTTATCATTACTGCTTGACTGAATTGAGAACATGTTAACCTTTGCTTTATTGTTCCACTGAGTTGATCACTCACTCCCACGTTACGGGACGGTGTGCTGAACACCCACCAGACTCTGTCTTAGTTGCAGATGATGATGCGACTCAGGAGGCAGAACCCGATTACTATGACGATCAGGATGAGTTCTCATATATGCAGTTCTCCGGTGGTTTCGCTTAAGCCATCCGGATCGACGGGGCTATAGGGTTTATTATTATAGTTGAACTATTTTGAACTATTACATGTATATGGTGACTCAGTGATGTATTCATACTCTGAAGGCAGATCGTGATCCTCTTGGCTCATACACGACTATATACATTTTTCAGTCTTCCGCTTACGTTATATGAATTGATCTGGAGTATGAATTACTGTTTTGGTATAATTCCACTCATGATTAATGCACTAATACAGACAACATTTAATCATCATTATTTATGTTGCATAAGTGATGCGTTGAAACTCGGGAGTTAGACTTTTACTCGACACCCGATTTTCAGGGTGTTACAAATGTATATGTGTGAATTCATGTTTAAGTTGTATTTCCTAATATGCTCAAATGATTGTATGAATTGAATTATTGATATTTCATTGCTGCCTTGATCTTCTCATATGATTATCTACTGAAGTTGAATGCGCTTGGGACTATGATATAGTCTAGGCAATCGGTAACAGGCCCTGATTTGGTGGCTGAGGTTGTTTTCACCCCACAGGACGTGTTCGATGAGTCCAAGCTGTAGTTCGGTTGTCGACAGTGGTTAGGCCACACGGAGTGCTCATGCACTTCATGTCGATTAATTCGATGTGCGCTCGTACCAGTCGAGCTCGTCAAGTAACTCGATTGATCAAATGTATGTTCACCATGTATGGACGCTACTGCTTGAACCTAAGGTACCAACTTATCACTGAAAATCTCGTTAACCTTGGTACCTCGATCGGTAAGTCTCATGAGCTGGACATGGTGCTATGGGACACCGTGGTCGAGCTGTCGGCCTACACTGGGGTGATGAGCCTCCCGGTAGTGTCCAGTGAGCAACACAGCCTCGTGAGCCAAATATGGTGGTATGAGACACTGTATTCAAGCTGTCGGCCTACACTGATAAGGTGATGAGCCCTTTGTAGTGACCTCGAGCATACTCTAAGACTGCGTAGAGGCGACGAGCCTTTACGTAACAACAAGAATACATACTAGGCCTGCACTGATCAGGTGACGAGCCCTTTACAGTGACCTACCGTAACATTGTATGAGATTTACTAGGACTGACGAACCTAGAATGGATCGTCGTTGGGAATTAATATAAGGGAGGTACCTTAGCTTCCCAATCTTGCTGTATGAAGAAGGTCTAATAAGAACTCGATAATCACGTTCATATACCACATTACGTGTGTGTTTGGTGTAGCAGGTCAAGCATTGAGGAAGGGTTGCATGCCATGATCGTGAGATGAATTCGCTGAGGGAGAGTAGGCGAGGGCATGCATCATTATTTCATATCATTCTTGCATTAATCAGAGTATTTAGGGATGTTTGATTGTGCTGCTTTATTATTACTGCTTAACTGAATTGATAACATGTTAACCGTTGCTTTATAGCTCCACTGAGTTGATCACTCACTCCCACATTATGGGATGATGTTTTAAACACCAACCAGACCCTGTTGTAGTTTCAAGTGATGGCGCAACCTGCGAGGTGAAGTTAGACTTTGAGGATGATACGGAGGCATTCTCATTCATGCAGTATTCAGGTGGGTTTACGTAGACCGTTCTGAATCGACGGGGCTTCAGGGCTGATACTTTGTAGTGGACTACCACATTTTGACATTTTGTATTTTGAAATAATACTTGTAACTATTCGACCTGGTAACATGATCATACTTGGGAGACTCACAATCACTTATATACTTTATATACTTATCACAGTCTTTCGCTTGCATAATGTAACTGCCTCTGGAGTATGATATGCTGTTTCGGTATAATCCCATTCATGTTAAATGCACTAATATGGACAACATTTAATCATCATTATCCATGTTGCACAAGTGATATGTTGGAACTCGGGAGTTGGGCCAATGCTCGACCCTCGATTTTCAGGGCGTTACACGTGGATATACAATTCATACATCAAGGCAGGCCATACGATCAGGGTCCACCCACATAGCTAGTTCCAGTGAAATCACGCTCACCGCATCCCTTGTGTTTTGACGTGGCAAAATTTTGTGAGCCACATCATGATGCATGTGTTATATCCATTACATCCATCCATTTTGTGAGATCATTTTAGTGCATGATCCCAAAAATGAGGCATAATCTAGATCATAAGTGGACCACACCATCTGATGTAGAGTGGGTTGCAGACACTTTCATGTCCAAGATGGATAAGAGAAGGCCCGAACGGAGGCAGAAGTCATCAAGACCATCAGAACCTTAAAACCGGCATATCTCACAAACCGGAATGAGTTACTTGATGTACTATATATGATTTTGGGGTAGGGCGAGCTATTTTAGCCAACCAACCTGGCTGTACTAGGTTACCCACACCGAATTTGAGACATTCCATCATATTGATGGTTGAATTTCATGTTTAATTCTGTTTTTACTATAAATAGTAAGTTTTAGTTTGATTATAACTCTTCATCTATTGGGCTTTTAGAGTTACGTTTGAAAAGTGTTTAGAAAAATTAGGAGAATAACGTGGTTAAGCCAATACGACACTTACAATAAATAGAAAATGTACTATTTTTAATACGTTACGAATTTTAAGGAGTTTTAGTTATAGTTTAATTCCTAAACTTATTCCAAGTCTTGGTATCCCTATTTAAAGGGTGATAGACTCATTTATTTCAACTATCAATATTCAACAAATTTATTTTGACTTTCTAAAATTATTTCTAGTTTCTATTTTTCCTTATAGATTCGAGAAGTCTCTGTGAGGAGTCCAAATAAGCTTCGTGGATTCGAAGTAATTATCTCCCCTGAGGAAGACAGTAATTGACCTCATCATATTCGTCCTTGCGTCACCACCCCAAGCACTGAGGACTGAACGACTCCCATAGAAAACTTATTGAAGTTTTGTATCAAGTTGTTTGTCCTTTACTCATGTATGTGTGACCTTATAAACAATTTGGATGGCAAATAAACATAATAATGAGCTTTACGAAGGTATCAATGGTCGACGTCATTGTCCCACTGCTTTCTTTGGTGTGATCCACCTGAGCTTTGTATCTACCTCATTTTTTGGCTAGTGCCCTAAATGATCTTGAAAAATGGGAAAAATAGATAGGCAGTGTTGATGTAACACATACATCATATGGTCGGTTCCACATAACTTTGTTACAACAAAACACAATGGAGGCCATGACCCCATGCAATCCACATCGGAAAAACCCTTATGCAAAGTAGGGGAGCCAATTAGGCGCGGCCTCCATGTAACCTAAGATGGTGTGGCCCTTACCTTGGGGCGCTCTGCATGATGTATGGATTCTATATCCATGTTGCCCATCCATATTTCCATATCGTTTTACGGGACCATATTATGGGAAATAGTGGTGATTGGACACCCTACTATTAAAAACGTCGTAGGACCTACCATAATATTTCTGTAATGTTTATTTGCCATATACCCTTGGAGCCCACCATAATATTTATGCAATGTTTATTTGCCATACAACATGTTGATAAAGGTCATATAAACATGGATGAAGAGGGAAAACAAATATCAACTAGATCCAAAACTTGTGTGGGTCATTAATAGTCACTACTGTTTCCCATGGCTTGGTCCACACCTGAGAACTAGATAAAGACATGTTTTAGCATATTAGACACTACTAATTTGATGTTGTTTATAGTTAATGGCTGATATATATTCAATAACTTCTCATCATAAAATGGAATTTAAATTAGTGGGTCCACTTTTGTGGCCCACCAAATAATTATTTTAATGTAAAGATTAGCCATAAGCTTTATCGAGTTAGACTTATCGTAACCATCCACCTTAAATGAAGACTTTATATGTTATTTAATGAATTTTAAAAGATTTGCCATTCTAACCTTTGTCATGTGCAAATACTCAATTACAAGATGTAAACAGTTTACACATGTTATCATTGAATCCTCAGAGATGGCATCCCCAAGTTCAAACTCCTCAATCGGGTCTACTCATTAACTATTCTTGTATCGTTAGCGAAGATGATAGTCATTGATGAGAATAACTACAAGTAGGGGTGCACATCAAACCGGTAGAA
Source organism: Magnolia sinica (assembly GCF_029962835.1). NCBI lineage: Eukaryota > Viridiplantae > Streptophyta > Magnoliopsida > Magnoliales > Magnoliaceae > Magnolia > Magnolia sinica. The sequence continues at coordinate 20,306,937 of NC_080586.1, forward strand.
CCGTGGAACCAGACCGGAACCGACCAAACGGTCCAGTTTGGTCCGGTTCTAGAGTGCACCGGTTTCGGTTCCAAAAATCAAAGAACCGGTTACATCGGTTCGGTTCTCGGTTTGGGGGTATGTAGAACCGAACCGTGGATCCGATCCGTAGAACCAAACCGTGGAACCGAACTTGGAACCAAACTTAGAATCAAACCAAGAACCCTTTGATTGTTTCTATATTTGACTCACGATTTATGGTTTATAATGCACCATTTGATTATTTTTATAAATATATTTTTGCACACTTTATACAATATCCAAGCCATTCATTAAATGGACCACAATATGAACGGACATGGGCTAGATAATAAAATTAAACATGCAATTGGGTTGGATTATAAAAAGCCCAGAATTGTGGAACCAATCCGGAACCAAACCTGTTTTAACGGTTCGGTTCTAGTTCGGTTCTACGGTGCTAACGGTCCGGTTCCGGTTCCGAATATTCTAGAACCGTTAGGAACAGTTTGGTTCTGGTTTCACCCCAGAATCGGACCGAGCTGACCCGTGTGCACCCCTAATTACAAGAGGTCGTTGTCGCCCAATTCTATTTCTTCACAACCCAAAGTCACTCTTCTTCGTCCATAAGCCCATCTTCTCTCTGTCCCCAAAATCCTCTTTTTCTTCCCTCCAAAAGCCTATTTCTCTACATCTCTCAAACACTTTCAAAACACCCCTTTTTTTAAACATCTCTATATATGCCCAAGAGCTTTCTCACCTTTTGGGGCCGGGCTTGGGCTCAAGTCGGGCCTTGTATATACAGCCAAGCCAGGATCGAGCTTCGACTATTTTAGACCGTCACAATCATGGGTTGGGATTAGACTTATATTCAACAATGCGGGGCGGGCTTGGACAGAGCTTGGCTCGGCCCTAACCTGATTTGTTGACACCCCTCCTATCAGTATGTGAGTCAATGGATCTATGATTGTGGGGCCCATCATAATATATTTGTCTTATATCCATGCTGGCCATCCGTTTCTCCAAATCAATTTAGGATATGATCCTAAAAATGCAACAAATCCAAATCTCAAGTGGACCACACCACAGGGAATAATGGTGATTGAACGCCTACCATTAAAACATTCTCGAGGGCCATCGAGATATTTATTTTTCATCTAAACTGTTGATAAGGTCACAAAGACCTAAATGAAAAGACCGCATAAATATCAGCTTGATCATAAACCATTACGTAACTAGCTGGTGCTGTGGTCTACAGCCAAACCGCCTCCGGATCGGACGCGGAAGTGACGTCACCAAGTTCTGTAGGTCCCAGCATGAAATATATTTTGTATCCACACCGTCTAGCCATTTGGAGAAACTATTTTAGGGCATGATCCAAGGAATGACTGATCCAAAGCTCGAGTCGACCCCTCCACAGAAAACAGCAGAGAGAGTGAGGCTCACCATTGATAACTTCTAGGAGCAAAGTCTCCATCAAGCTGATATTCGTTTCTTCCCTTCGTTAATGTCTGTGTTAACTTACGAACAGGTTGCATCTCAAATAAACATCAGGGTGGACCTTAATAAGGTTTCAACGGTGGCCATCACTCTCTCTACTGTTTTTTATAGTGGGGTCCACTATAGCTTTGGATCTGCCTCATTCTTTGGATCATACCCTAAAATGATCTCTACAAATGAATGTACCATACCGATACAATACATACATCATTGTGGGACCCGCAGTGGTGACCTCACTTCACTAGTGAGTCTTGCCACCCCTGTCGGTAACTAATACACGTCCCTCTGGGATCGGAAACGGATTGGCTACTACCCCTGCCACCAGCCCGGTGGCTGGTGGTCGGTGCTCTGTGGGCTCCAACATGATGTATGTGTTGATCCATTCTGTTCATCCATTTTTAGAGATATTTTAGGGTTTGATCTAAAAAATGAGAGGAATATAAATCTCAGATGGACCACATCACAGGAAAACAATAGTGATTGGATATCCACCATTAAAATCCTCCTAGGCCCAATGTATTATTTATTTGACATACAATATGTTGATTAGGTCATAAAAATCTAGATGAAGGGAAAAAACAAAGATCAGCTTGATCCAAAACTTATATGGGCCCCAAAAAGTTTTTAATGGTTGACTTTCATTCAACACTGTTTCCTGTAATGTGGTCCACTTGAGAGTGGTATATACCTCATTTTTGGTCTCATGGCCTAAAATGGAAAAAATAAAAAATAAAAATAGATAGACGGAATGGATGAAACACATACATCATGGTGGGTCCCACAGAGCACCAACCATCAGCCATTGGCTGGTGGCAGGGGTAGTAGCCAGATCTGCCTCTTCTTTTTGCTCTCATCCTAACATGAGCTGGCGCAGTTGATACACATGACTAGTCAATTTTTCTGCAACAGAGCTAACCTCCCTTCTCCCCTCTCTCTCTTCTCGATATAAACAGCCACAGCTCCACTCCACAATTCAACCTGCATGTCAAAATTTCAACCTTGAAATATATATACAACAATGGCAGCTAGTCGTAATGGCATGACTTTCATCCTACTCATAACAGCCACGTCTCTATTGCTGTCATGTGCTCGAGCCCAAACACCACAAACGATGGCGTGCGTAGACAGATGTGGTATAGAGCTCGGTCGGCGAGTGCAGTGATGGCTGCAGTACAGAAAGTGACACGCAATGGTTGAAATGTCTCCAGAAGTGCACAGATCAGCACTCGCCATGCATTGCTAAATGCCAACCTTCAGAGCTTTAGGGTTTCGTCGGTGTGCTGCTTCCACCTCTTCTTGTATGCATGGTATATGGATTTAGGATTATCGAATGGGGCTAATACTTCATAGCGCATATAATCTTTGACTTGACAATGCCGTTAGGATCATCAACAAATCATTTGGTGGCATCCACAAAACTTGTTTGCACTATAATTGCACAACCATTGATAATCTGTTTGTGAGAGAGCATCATCGTCATTGTAGATGAAGATGGCACACTAGCACTTGCCTTCAGGAGGTAAATTGTGTACTAACTCAACGAAGACTATGTGGGGCCCACCATGATGTATGTGTCTTATTCACGCCAGCTCATTTTAGGGCATGAGCCCAAAATTAAAGTGTATCCAAAGCTCAAGTGGACCACACCACACAAAACAATGGGGATAATGACGTGGTTGGTGAAACTTCTCTAGGGCTCACAGTGATGTTTACTTGTCATCCTTAAGGTCACATGGACATGGATGAAGGGAAAACACAAATATCAGCTTGATTCGAAACTTCTGTAGCCCCAGGAAGTTGAATCCGGATCTTCTGCTTGCGGCAAGTAGGAAAATCCTGCTTATTGCAATCTAATTAGGCCATGTCATTACACACTACATTTAATGCAGTAATGCTCTTAATGTCAATGATGATATAGACCAATTACCATGCAGGAAAATAGGATTTTCCCACTTGTGACAAGCAAATGATCTGGATTCTAAGAAAATTTCAATGGTAGGTGTTCCATTCACACTTTTTCTTTTTTTTTTTCTTGTCTCTGTAGTGTGGTCCACTTGAGATTTGGATACGCTTCGATTTTAGGCTCATGCCCTAAAATGAGCTGCCAAAATAGATGGACAACTTAGATAAGACACATATATCATGGTGGGACCCCATAAAGTAGTTTATTCAGTACCCTATAGTGTGATGAGTTACTCAATACACAATCGACATCCTTGCCTTAAGAGTTCAGATTGCACGGGGCATGGCTTATGAATTACCAACCGTCCGTCCACCACAACTAGGATGACATATGTTATAATGCAAGGTTACCTTGTAAAAAACTCGAGGAAGAGCTTTCTCTAACCTGCAGAGTAGGAAGCAAGCAGCATCTGGATTAAACTTCTCTCTGCCAATTTAGATGTTGTTCATAGTATTAGATTTGGGTCATGCCTTGGTGATCCAAAACATTTATACGATCCGCGTTACTGTTTATAAGGATATGTAGAAAGTCCATGGTGATTAGCCCCTACAAATACTTATACGTAATAAATATTTATATATGTAATTAGGACACCATTCTCGATGCTGAGGTTGACAACTCGCTTTCTGAACACTAAAAATTCTAAAATCAACAAAGGGTGCAAAAAAAGTGGGCCTACTGTGATCTTGTGGCTTATCCATGCCGTACGTCTATTATGCCAGTTAATCTTAGGGCATGAGCCTAAAATGAGGTAGGTCCAAATCTCAAGTGGACCACACCATAGGAAACAGTGGGAATTGAAAGCTTACAATTAAAAACTTCTTGGGGCTAAAAGTTTAGGATCAAGCTGATATTTGTGTTGTCTCCTTATCTATGTTAGTGTAACCTCATAAACAGATTAGGAAGGAAATCCCGACAATGATGCAAGGAATGACGTGATGAGGTCGAGCACCGTCTTTCTCGATTGATAAATGCCTTGAATCTACAAGGCACTCTTGAATCCACAAGAAAATTTTCTTGAATTTACGAGAGAAGTAATATAAATCTCAGAATTTTAATTGATTGATTCCTAAAATAAATGACTTTAACATGCTTAAATAACCTTAAAACAAATATTAAAACGTTATTAAAAGATTCCTAATTGAATAAGCAAACAAAATATGAAAACGTGCAAATTTCTGCTCTCTGTCAACCTGTCGTTGACTGGTCGAGTCAATCAGTTGAACGGGTTAAAAAATGTCCAGAGGCTAAAACTAAAAATTCTGCAAATTTCGATCTGTTGACTGAATTGGTCGACTCGTCGACCAGATTTGTCGACCTATGAAAAATGGTAGAAATTGTCGAGCAACAATCTGGAATTTCCAGCAAAATTTTGACTTGTTAACCAGATCTGTTGACTGGTCAAACTATGCTGAATTTTGTCGATTTTTCCTTGGGATTTTTTTGGTTTATGTGTTTTATGAATGTGCTTGATCCACGTCCTACATCAAACCCTTCCACTTAAAAAAAAACTCATCATTCATTTCTTCAACGGACTTGTTCATGATACGTGTTTAACTTCCTCGAGTTCTTCAATGAACTTAGTTCGCATTACGTGTTTAACTTCCTTGGGTTCTTTAACGGACTTGTTTTATGATACATATTTAACTTTGGGTGCCAAAATTTATTAGCTTCGATCTTGTACTTTCCAGTTGACTTCTTTGATTTCTCCTAGACATTAGTATGAATAGTTGCTCTCGAATTGCCATATTCTCTACTACAACACTCATTCCAGGTAGTTGAGGCAATGAAAACAAGTCGAGTGCAAGTTTAGGAACTCGAGCATACACAACCTCAAATTGGGCCTGGTCGATAGATTGATTCTTCGTGTTGTTAAAGACAGTCAAACTAAGAAAGACAAATCTCTTATATAGGGACAATTTGTTAGGAAATTTGGCGAGCATAATCACCTTGAATTCCTATAACATTGGCTTTACATCTTCCGGAATGTTCACATATTCCACATTCGCTTTATTTTCTACTAATTCTATTATCACTCTCGTCTCCTCAGAGTGTTTGACGAAATCCCATTCGCTTATAAGAGGTTGCTCATCTACTTTAGAAGTATTGAGTTGGTTCTCCATTTCCTCAGGGCCACACGTACGCCACTAATGAATCCAGCGGCCCGTCACGACCTCGTCTTGACCATGTTGCCTCTTGCTGACAAAAAATATGTTTTCTCTGTATAACCCTTCACTGATCAACTATCCTCACTCTCGTCGACAAGTAATATGATTTCTTTGAATAATCTCTCACTGATTGGCTATCCTGCCGATAATTTTGGTATTATTGGAACAATACCTTATTGTAATTGCTGGGAAGGAATCACTAGCACATCAACTGCATCATATGCGGCTATGTGCAAATCAGTGCCTTCATCTGTCTTGTCCACGTAAGATGAAGTTGTTCCCACCAAGTTGAACCTATGCCATTCAACTTATAAATAACAAATTTAACCTTCTTATCGTTATTAGTGCACTGATTTGTGCATCTTGTTTGTTAATCACATGAGTCTTTGTGTCATGTAGTCGGTTAAGCCTTTGGAATCTAAAGATTAAAGACACAAGAGAATAAGAGCATCAATGAGCAAAGAATAGGTAAATGATATGCCTTGGTGACCCTAACCCTTGACTCAAAACAACCCGAATCTCTATATGATCTTAGCTTAATAAGTAAACCTTGTTGATCATCCCTTAGCCTTAAAAACCTAATTAGAACATGATAAGGGTTGATGTATAAATTCTGTTAGACTACCCCGAACCTTCGAGTACCTGCACAATGAGTGGACAAAGGAGACTTTAGCTCGTACAAAGGACCCTCCGATGCCTAAGTCAGATAGAGAATCTGGGTCTGGTAATAAATGGGGTTTTTAGGTTAGAGATTGTGCGTCCCTTTCACTATGGGAGATACTCCTATTTGTAGGTGAAGAGAGGCAGTGGCATAGAGGAGATCTCCTTACTTGGTAAGGACGTGTTGTAATAGGATTCTGCTTCTAAATACGTGGGAGAATATTCTGAGATCCTTAGCGAAGATCTCGAGATCTCAAACGTGTCGCGAACATCCCCCGAGATCTTTAAAGAAGATTTTGGGTGGATCTCTCTTAGATAAGATCTAATTATTCGAAATTAATAGGAGGCCGAGGTAAGGTTATGCTGACCTAACTTAGTGATAATACGCCGACTTAGGGTTTTGCTGACCTGACTCTTTGGTGAGTAGTGAAACTTCTTTTGGCGCCGGGCAAATCAATTGATCTTTTGACCTATTGACGAGAGACTGAGCTCGACCTCATTCATTGCTCGGTCTAGGGCTAGCAGGTCAGATTTTTAGTCACATATGTCGTTGTCTGATTTGGTGAAGTGCACTAAGTTTCGACCTGACATTTTCTTATTAGTCGGTCTACTTTTTCCATAACAATAAGGCTAGAAGATGTGCGGAGTTGCCGTGAAAACATATGCCCAAAACAGTAGTTTTTCAAGTTGTGCTCAATTCCATTGAGCAGACCTCGAGGGGTCTTCGATGGCATCGAACAAGAAGTTAGATATATCTAGAAAGAAATGATTATATATCTAATTTTCTCGATGGCATCGAAGCTTCACTTTGATGGCATCGAAAGATAACTTAATATATCCAACAATAAATATATCGTATTATCTAATTTTCTCAATGACATCGATGTACCCTTCAATGGCATCGAAGGTCACTCCAATGACATCCAATACATTTTTGATGGCATCGACAAAACCATTATCTGCTCATTGGAACTTGAACTTTTTATAAAGAGCATTCGGTTCTTAGGCATTTGTATGCATTTTTGTATAATAAAAGCCTAAGTGATTCCATAATCATATCCCTCATCTCAATCCTTAAAAAAAATGAGTTCTAAGTCATTTTCCTTGAGGTTAACACTTTAATGAGGATTTTAACCTTCACCTTGAAGATGTGTGCTTGAACTCCTCCAGTTTTTACAGATTAAACTCAACCTTTATAGGTTTACCATTGTCTAAATTCACTATAAGACCCATCTAGGTGAATCTTGTAGGAATTACGACTTCCCATTAGTTGTAGGAGATTTTATCAACCTCTCACAACCTTGATCATCACATCGGAGCACTATATGCAAGATGTTTGATCTTGGAACTGAAGCCCTAACATCAACATCATGATCGAGGGAGCAAACGGGAGCTGATTGAAGTATGGGAGAGCATCAATCAAGTAACCCAAGATGGTGCTACGAAAGGGGATCAATCCGACAAGTAAGTTGTCAAGTGTAAAAGTTTGTATACTCTCTTTCCTTGTGTAGGATTGATGGTGAGAGTTTATGACCCAAACTTAACTAGGTTCTTATGTAGGGCCTAAATTCAGGTTCTTGTATAGGACCTTGGCTCTTGTGTAGGGCCTAAATCAAGTTCTTGTGTAAGCCACCAGATACGAGTGCATATGTGTTAGTCTCCGTAGGAGCCTTCAACAGGAGTAAACGTGGGTCATTGAACTAGGTCCTTGATTGTTGGTTAGCATACGGAAAATCAACTAAAGTCTCTTGTGGGGTCCTCCGACGGAAGTGTACGTCATTAGGTTCTTGTGTATGACTGAAGTTGTAACACCCTGTACTTTTCATTAATTGGGTGTTACCATGTAACCTAATTTAATATAAATACGAACCTATCTTAAGTAAACATTCACATTCATTCTAGTTTCAATTCGACCATTGAAAACAATCCATATCAAGTTGTCCATCCGTTATTATTCAAGATGGGCCATCACATTGTTAGAGAAACCTATTTTTAAGATTTCGATTACATTGATAGACAAATCTAATTGACTGTCTTGGATCTAGAAGCCCGAATCACTAGATCCTACCATTGGATCATTTGGATGCCAGTAAGGCTGGAACTTGTCAAATTGGCGTTCATGGTCAAGAAAGAAGTACTCAAACAAGTCCCTAGTGCCCTCTCAACCGTGGGCATTCGGATTTAAATCACTCCGGCCATTAGAGTGATAGAAATCAATGGGATAACACAAAAATTGAGCAAGATAGCCCATCCAAGCATTGAATCCTTCCCAGCACAGGGACAAATGACTTAATTAGGCGGTAGGAGATTGATAGATGGAGTGGATTGCCAAATACATCATTGTGGACCCCACATTTGGTTGCATGCGTACACAGTGCAGGAGCACCAGTGGTGCACTGGACCAAGGAACCCAGTCAATCAGGTTTGGCCTGACGCATGAGGAAGGATTCCTCCTCTTTCATTCTTCCCGCTCGAAGCTCAATTTGAATGAGCGATAGCTATGGCTCGACCAATCCAAGCCATCCATCTTGTAGGGCCCTTGAATTTGACCAAGACCTAGGTCGTTCCACACGCTGCATCACACGATTTTGCACACGAACACAAGCACAAATAGAGGTGTAAGTGTGGAAGTTTCTAACCTCCTTGCCATGCTGGTGATCCATGTGAGGAGGAATCCTCCATTCTCAACCCTCCATTTGGACGAATCCGCGCCTTTCCTTCAGCAACAGAAACGACTGTCTTCTCCCTTCCGATGAAAGGTGGGACATGCTTTGCTACTCTAAAAAATAATGATCCCAAACGTCCACATGCTCTTAAGAACCTCCCCACCGAATCAGGGATGTCCCTCCTAGGGCGGCAACACCATGTTCAGCGGAGAAAATGAGAACTCCACGAGATATTAGTGGCTGCTGAAGATATCGGATGAGTACCACTTGCGTGGGGAAGTACAGATAAAAGGTGGACCCCATAATGATCATAGGGCCCATCTGGTCCATCCAAAGCACCAGATCATTAGATAAGGCCATTGATTGAAAATTACCATGGCCAACCATGTCATCTTCTCCGTCCATCTGTGAAACCCACCGCGATGGTGTGGGCCCCATTTCTAGATCAAACACGCTCATCCAGTGGTTCATGGCAATGAGAAATCCATCCTACTGGTGGATCATTCCCATGCAAAATAGAAAGTGGGAGGAACCATGAGACGCAACCACCTATCTCGACCATCCAAGTTAACTCAAACTTGGAGCGAGTTAGGGTGGCCAGTGGTCCTGGTTTTAGATAATACAGGAAGAAAGGAGAGATAGAGAGAGAGAGAGAGAGAGAGAGAGAGAGAGAGAGAGAGCATTAAGGTTCCTCACCCTTCCTTACAGCTGGAAGGAGAAAAATAACCATTCTTCTCGAATTGAACCCACTACCCAAATCTTCCTAAAACTTCGAAAGGCCACTTCCACAAGCTCCCTGACAAGCATCCGAACATTTCCCAAGAGCTTGATCGGAGAAAAGTTCAATAGATGGCAATCCACCATTACTGACGAGCCTTCTTCTCCACCGTTGTTGCTCATGGCTCAACCCAACCTAGTTCAGTTCTGAGTCACGTGGAGAGGATTCATTTTGATCCTGAAGCTGCTGGGCGTTCCAAAAGGGAGGAAAGTAAGAAGAAGGAAAGGAGAAGAAAGAGAATAAAAGAATGGGTGCGTTGCTGCACTATCTCGACTTGAGCTGAGTTTAGGCTAAGTCAAGCTAGGCTTGGCCTCCATTGCTAGACGTTTTTGGCAGGAAGAAGAGAAAGGAGAAGGAAGGAAAGGAAGGATGAGGAAGGGTGGCTGGATTGCTGCTACACCGGTGTTGAACCACATCTAACTCACTGCCTAGTCACGATGCCGAGTCGTTACATCAAATCGACTTACTCTTAAGTCGGGGCAGGTTGGGGCAAGTCTAGTTCAGATCTAGGGTTGCTGGACGCCCCATCTCTAAGAGAGGAGAAAATGAAAGGAGAAGTAAAGAAAGAAAGAAAGTGAGTTGAGTTGAGTCAGTGCACTTGTGCCACACCAACTCGACTTGGCTGAGTTACTAACCGAGTTGCAGGTTGATCTTAATCCAACAAACTTGCTGGACAGGTTAGAAAGAAAGAGAGTAAAGATGAGGAAGAAGGGGAATCGACTCAATCGGCTTTAATTAAGTCGATCCGCCAAGTCATAAACCTGGCTAGATCCGAGTTCAGGTCAATCAGGTCCGTCACCACTCCACTGGTGACAACATAGCCGGTTAGAAAAGCTCTCTAACTTGTCACATGAATTTTACACCGAGATTGATCGAGGCAAACCAAGTTCTGTTGAGTTCGGGGTTGAGTCGAATCGTCGAGTTAAGCTACCGAATCAACTGATGTGAGTCAACTCTCTTCCCAAATTAGATTATTCCAAATTACAATTAGTTTCATTACCATAATTATGACAATTATTAAGCATGAATAACTACCAGTACATTGTTTATGCTAATATTAGTTATTATAAATGAAATCACCATTAATGATATTAGTAGGGTATCCATTACCTAAAAAATATTATCATTAATAATAGATTATACTATTTTATTACCATTATAATACTTATTATTACTATGGTCGCAAATATTAATTATATTATTAACGTTAAATTGTAACTAACCATATTATTACATTATGTTTAAACTACACATATATTATATTTAAACTCCTATAACTAAACCTTAAAACCTAGGTAATCCAAACCCTGGGTTAAGACCTTAACCATAAATCGTGTGTAAAGCTTGGATCTAACCATATAACTTTACAATTTATGGTAGGATTTGATTTTAAGAGAACAAGCATTCCCTAGCAATGCTAGTAGGCGATTCAAACTATAAGGAGATGATTTCTTCCCCTTAAGCTTTCCACTTCCCTTTTAGTTTAAGTGACAGTTTCTATTTTAATTTTAGTTGATAATTAATATCTCTATTACTTGCGCTAGTTGTTGGATTTGACTTCTAACTTATATGCTCAACATTTATCTTGTATAAACATATGTATGTTGCACTTATATACCTTCTCATGCTTGTGGATTACTTATGGAACTTAAACTGATACATCAATCAGTGGGAAACTCCACTTATAAATGTACACCTATACTTGGGATGTAACTTGATTGATTGTGTCTATAATGGGCCCCTGTCCTATTGGTCATTTTACCTAAGTTTGTTGTGGACTTACCATCTTACGGATCCTTGTGCCCTCTGTAGCTTGATATGATATTTTCCCTTTGCGGCTTTGATATGATATTTGCCCTTTGTGGCTTTGAGTTGATAATTACTCTCTGTGGCTTTGAGTTTGAAATTTGCCGCACGTGGCATTGATCTGATATCTGCCCACGTGACTTTCATTTGATAATTGCCCTAAGTGGCTTGATGTGATTATTTTTATATTATCATGTGATCGTAAGTTCCACCTATTGAAATATGATTAGCCACTAGTCAATGAGATTACCATTAAACATTCCAATGTTGGAGTCTCATGAGCCGAGGATGATGGGAATGGGACACTATGCCCGAGCTGTTGGCCTACGTTGGTGATGAACCCCTCATAGTGACCTTTAAGCTTTCTTAAACTGGCTAGTTGTAATCAGAATAATAACAGTTTGGCTAATCATATATTCATAGCATACCGGCAATGGCGGGTGGCTAATTCTGGATGCTATAGCACGTGCCCTTAGGCCTTAGTATGGTATCGTTTTACTAGCTCCCAAATCATCGACTATCGACCCATATACGTGATGTACGATGGCTTGGTCACTATGCTTGTATGTAATGTACACATGTGATGTGCTTCGCTGGTGACCAGCCATATGCATGAGTAACGAGCTCAAGTCCGACTGGATGAGCATCCCCAGGTCTACGTGCATTCACGCATCCATGCATTTAAACAAGACTGCATCATGTATTGTTTTGGATGCTTTATTATTTAAATATATGCTTGACTAATGCGGCAATGTATAATCTTAAGGGGAATTCACACTTAGCTGGCCACTCATTCATCGAATATATAACCGTACAGGTAGTGCATATGGTTCAAATGATATTTATGTCCAGATTGATAAAGAGTCGAGTACAATTATCAGCGATGTATGGTTATATCTTCGAAGAGAAGCTGCGCGATCTTGCGGCTCAAGTTTATATACATTTCTTTACTTCTCATGTATTAAATTGTATAATTCTTGTAATTGTTAACATAGAGACATTAGTTTGTATAAGCTCTATGGGTAGCTGCTCTTACATTTTGAATGTATATAAAATTTTCTATATGCTTGATTTGTTTCTCTTCCGCTAAATTGCTAACTCTGAAAAATAAGAGAAAGAAAAAAAAATGCACGTGCAATTTGACTATCTTTAAAGGTTAACACTTGGGTTTTTGGAAAACGAGTCATATATTCGGGTTTCGAAAACCCGAGGCGTTACATAGGTTTATGACGATATTATAAAAAACCACATAAAGTCTCTTAAGAGAAACATTCCTTGTGTAGGATTATAAAGGTTAGATGTTAATATGATTTAAAATCTCCAATAGTGAAATCTAGTACACTCATGGGTTAAGTGCGTCCTTCAGGAGTGGAGTAGGGAAACCGAACCACTATACATGCTTGTGTTTGAGATTATATTTGTGCACTTGTTTAATTATACTTATGTAATTGAATGTTTAATTATTTATATGTATGATTAGATGAATACTAGGAGTTGATAGTTAACACATCTTATATACACATGTACACTATTGTATTTATAGATTGGTTGCTTAATTGATATATCATTTGTAGTCTATGTGATCGGAACCTCTATTGGCTTGGAAGTCTTAGATTAATTACATTTATTTGGCTTAATTTGCATGTTAGCTTAAGTAGGAAATTGAGTTTAAAAGAAGTAAATTTTAATTGGTCATAATCACCCCTTCTAAGACATAAACTTTATTATTTACCTTCGCCAAGCTTCTGCACGCGTAACCGTGGTAATTCCATTACACCACAGATGAATTTTCAATCTTCAGAGATTTCCATGTAGTCAAAGAAACATTCAACTTCAAGCAGCCAATTAAGAAAGTCATCGATGTGGAGTTGGTCATTAAAGCGAGAAAGATTGACTTTCATCATGAATTCTCGATCCGTCTGATCTACCCGATCACCGCCTTGTCTAAGATGTTGAAGGGTAATGTTGTTGATCTCATCGTCACTGGATCCCACCTCTTCAGGTGCGATTTTGTGATTCACTGCTGGCATCGTCTCACGAACAACACGATTGCGAATTCCAGCGCCTACCAAAGGCGAATCATCGTCACAAATATAAAGTTGCACTAAAGCCTCCATCATGCAGTCGAGAGCAACCTGCAACCTTTGCATGACTGGCCATTTCTCCCGCTGTGCCACTTCGAAATCTACTGGCAATTAAAGGATAATTCCCTAAAGCACTGTTCATGGGATTGTTGTCCCACCTGTCATTAGAAGATATCGACCCGTGGAGAAACCTCACTCTGATACCAAACCAACGCAAGGAAGGACGTGATGAGGTCAAACACCATCTTCCTTGATCGATAAATGCCTTCAATCCACAAGGCACTCTTGAATCTACAAGAGAATTTTCTCGAATCCATGAGAGAAGTAATATAAATCTCAAAATTTTAATTAATTAATTTCCAAAATAAACGAGTTTAACATGCTTAAATAATCTTAAATAAACCTTAAAATGTAATTAAATGATTCGTAAATAAATAAGGAAACAAAATCTGCAAACATGCAAATTTCAGTCATCCATCGACCTATCGTTGACTCGTCGAGTTGATCGGTCGAATAGGCTGAAAAACATATAGAGACTAAAACTAAAAATTTTGTGAATTTTGACATTTCGACCCGATTGGTCGACTTGTCAAATAGGTCCTTTAACCTGTCAACCAAATCTATCAACCAGTCGAAACTGACAGAAATTGTCCAGCAACAATCTAGAATTTCCGGTGAAATTTCGACCTGTTGACCAGTTCTATTTACTGGTCAAAATATGTTGAATTTTGTCGATTTTTCCTTGGGCTTCTTTCGGTTCATGTGTGTTAGGAAAGTGCTTAATCCATATCCTACATCAGACGATGGACATTTTAAGACCACTATTTCCTATGGTGTGAGCCACTTGAGCTTTAAATCCACCTCATTTTGGGCTCATGGTCTAAAATATTCTAGTAAAATGGATGGATTGAGTAGATATGTCATATACACAATGATGGGGTCACAAATTTAAGTAAACCCTTTCCGGAATGGTTTTCAAGGCAGAAATGCACCTTTAGTTTCAAACAAGGGTAATGAGTGATGAAGAATGCTCACCTACGCATCAGTTCTCACGAGTTCTTGTGATAACTTTTCGAGAAATCATCTCCTGTGATATGAGCCTAAAATCTAAACAGTCCATGTTAAGCAGCACCCCATGAAACCCTAGGGACGAACTTTTACCTTGTTCCAAAGCTTTGGCGAGCCATGGAAAAAGAGAGGCAAATCAAGGGAGGAAATTGTTTCCTTTTGCCATGGCCCACCAAAGTTTTGGATTAAGGTAAAAGTTGGGCCATAGGAGTTTCATGAGGTGCTGCATCATGTGGACCATTTATATTTGGGCTCATTTCAGGTGAGATAGTTGTCAAAAAGTTCTCACAAGTTCTTGTGAGAACCTGTGCGCAGGTGAGCATTTCCAATTGAGTAATAATGAACTATGTACAAGTATTTACGAAGGAAAAGAAAAATCAAACTGCTCCTATGTCAAAGGATTATTTCAAAGCTATGGTCATTTTTAACTGTCTTTTTCAACATCTAATGTCTCCCTAACTGATGTTGTGTGGACCCTGTAATTTGGATGGTTTAAGCTCAGCTAATGTATGTTAAGCTACAATTTCTGAGTGGCTGAGTACCAAATAATATTGTAGGGCTACAACTTGGATTCGGGTTAGTAGATCATTAAAAAAAATGTTTGTGATTGTTCTTGAAGAAACAAAATAAAAATATAGTAGAACTAAGACAATTATTATATGAAATCTATCTGATGCTAAATTTGGAGGCGCATAATAGATTGATGCAAACATCATGATAAAATCAGATGTTGATTCCTCCTTTGGGTTCTTTCTTCGATATCAAAGAGGGAAGTAGAAGAGGACCCGTTGGAGAATGTGGGTCCTCACCTTGGGTTAGTTTTAAGACATCAATCTCATATGAATTTGGATTGGGTTTATATTGAGCAAATTAATTCATTTGGATTATGTTAGGTTGGACCAACTTGGGAAGACTTTGGATTGGGCATCTTGGGTTGGAATTATGGTTGAATTGGGTGGGTCTTTTTGAAAGTTATGAAAGTTATGTGATGAACTGAAGTTAACAAATTACTTTAAAAAAAAAAAAAAAAAAACACTGAGTTTCCTAGGCACCATTCTGAAAGTTACTTATCCCTATTAGTCTTTTTTCTCGCTTTTAACTTATGACCTCTCTCTCTCTCTCTCTCTCTCTCTCTCTCAATGTGATGGATGGTCAATATCAAAGGAGGCCTACATGGTGGACGGTCCATATCAAAGGTGGGGCCCACATGATAGACGATCCAAATCAAAGTTGGCTCCTACATTATGGATGACCCACATCAAGGTGGGCCCACATAATGGATTGTCCACATCAAAGGTAGGCCCCTAATGATGAATGACCCATATCCAATGGAGGCCTAACATGATGGATGACCCACATTGAAGGTGGGACCCACATGATGGACGGTCCATGTCAAAGATGGTCGCCACATGACGAGCGGTGGATATGGAGGTGGCCCCGCATGATGGATGACCCACGTCAAAGTGGGACCCACATAAGGGACAATTCATATCAAAGGTGGGCCCATAATGATGAATGGCCCACATCTAAGGTAGGCCCCACATGATTGATGACCCACATCGAAGGTGGGGCACACACAATGGGCAGTCCACATCAAAGGTGGGCTCCACATGATGGGCGATGGACATTGAAGTAAGCCCTATATGATGGATAATTTATTTTGATGGTGGGCACCATATGATGGATGACCCACATCAAGGCGGGCCCCACATAATGCGTGGTCCACATCAAAAGTGTCGATGATAAATGAATCACATCCAAGGGGCCCCTGTATGATGGACGGTCCACATCAAAGGTGGGTTCCACATGATGGGCGATGGATACTAACGGTGGGGCCCACATGATAGATGATCCATATCAAAGTAGGGCCCACATGATAGATGATCCATATCAAGGTGGGCCCCACATTAGGACAATTCACATCAAAGGTCAGTCCCTAATGACGAATGACCCACATCCAAGGCGGGCCTGCTTGATCAAAGTTGGGCCCTGCATGATGGATTGTCTACATTAAAGGTGGGCCTTGCATGATGGATGGTCCACATTGAAGGTAGGCCCCATATGTTGGACAATATTTCATATCAAAGATAGGGCCAAGGTGGGCCCAATATAATAAACGGTCCACATCAAAGGCTGGGCCCACATGAGGACGGTGGATATTAAGGGAGGACCGGACAAACTTGAAGAATAAATATCCATGTAATGTTGGAAACCAAACACACTTTTCTGTTTTTTTAGCTAATAAGAGCATTGTTTATCAAACATACTTACTGCCCTAAACCCTGAACCCTAAATCCTAAATGTTCAACTGCCTACCGTTGAATAGAAAGAGATCGACAAAATCAGTGGTCGAGATTGTCGGATCTGTGTGATTTTCAGGATATTCCTCATCCACAATGGCAATTTGTACGCTGCAAAATTAACACGCATGCAAGTACTTGCTTCTTGCGGAAAATACTCTGACCCAGTACAGATTCGTGGACGGGAGTTTCCTGCAACACCTGTTAGGGGAGTTCCGGCAACATAAAGCCCTGTGGGGGCGACTGCGATGAACATAAAATCCACTCCGTCCATCAGTTTCTCCAGCTCAAGTTACTTGAGACCCAATAAATAAAAAAAGAAAAAAGAACCAGATCCAAGACTCAAGTGAGCCACACCACAAGAAACAGTGGGAACTGAAAACCCACCATTGAAACCTTATTTGGCCCATCGAACTTTTGGATCATGCTTATATTTCTACTTTCCCTGCTGAACGGATTGGATGAAATACAAACATCACGGTGAGCCCCAGGAAGATTCCAACGGTAGACATTTCCATCCTCAACGTTTCTTGTGTATGTCCCACTTGGGTCTTGGATCTGCCTCATCTTAAAACTGATGGACAAGAGTTGATTTTACACTAACTTCACGGTGGGCCCCATATAGCTTAACTCCCTAAAAACAGTTTTGCACGAAACTCGCAACCAGATTCTTTGAATTTGACATTTTCAGTCTATTCTCTCTCCGATTTTATTGCATCTCTCTCTCTCTCTCTCTCTCTCTCTCTCTCTCTCCCCCCTCTATATAAGAGCTATGGTTCCACTCCACAAAGCTATCTTGGTATAAACAATGGCAACTACTGGCAATGGTATAGTTATCCTTCTCATCACCGCACTGTTTGTGTCATGTGCTCGATCGGAGTCATCGGATTTAACGCTTTGCATCGATAAATGCATGGATGAGGTCGACGAATGTGCCACTATCTGCAAATCAAACGATTCACAATGGGATTGTGTCAAGAAATGCATCGACGACAGCTCCTTGTGCGTTATTTCATGTGGTAAATTTCAATAAGCATTAAGGTTTTGCTGCTGCTGCCGCCGCACTTCCTCTAGCTCTTATATATCAGTGTTAGTAGATGGTGATGATCTTCTTCCGAGTACTGTTCATCTACTGTGGGGTCCATCAAATCAATGATTTGGATAGATGAACCATGTCCCTCTTAGTGGGTCATGTAATAAAGTCACTGTTCTGTAATGTGCGGTTGCTTAAAGACTTCTTTTATTGCATTTGATTTTCTCAGTGTAATTTCAATGGTTAATAAATAAACTTTATTAGGGGTGGTGCTTGAGACCCAAGGCCTTAGCCCGGCGCAAACCTGGCATGAACCTAACATACCTTATGAATGTGATGGATCGCTAATAAGCATCATGATAGGATGCCTAGTGAGGTTTTCCTTAGTTTTCAATCTATTTAATTTTTGGGCTGACATTCTAACATCCAATCAAAGTATTAATGGCCAAAGTGGGTGTCGCATAGACATCACCTTGGACCACACAAAGCTTTTTGTTGCATGGGCTCCCGTTACAGTTGTAGAGAAATTCTCTGTGGGATGCAGATTCCTTGTCAAAGCCTTTTCGCACGAAGTTTATGTGCTGGGAAGTTTGGTGGGATCCACTAATGTTTGCAATAAATCCACTCAGTCCATCCATTTTTTCAGCTCATTTTAAGATAAAAAAACAAAAAAAAATGAGGCAGATTCAAAACTTAATTAAGGTATGGGAGGGCAGAGTGGGGAAAGAAATGCCTAAACCTTCCTGGAGTATACTTTGATGTTTATATGCCATCTAAACCCTTTATAAGGTCATTCTCAATGGGATAAAGAAAAAAAGAAAGAAAAAGGATAGTTCAAGACTTCTGTGCCCATATAAATGGTTCAACAGTAGTCGTTTAATCTCCACTATTTCCTCTCGTGTTACCCACTTGAGTTTTGTATCCACCTCATTTTTGGTAAAAATGGATGAAAGGGGTGAAATTCTACCAACATCACACAATGGGCACGCACTCACCCCATGACCTCATTGAAGCTCTTGTGAGTCTACCACTGAGGCATGAGTAAGGACCCAATACAGGAACTTGCTGAGAAAGGCTTTGGTAGAAATCCCTATCCAGCTCCTGGTGGATAATGTACGAGGAAAGGGGTAGACACCCTTATTAGAAAGGGATGGATTCAGTACTAAAATTTCTACCTTGAGTACAAAGTGATGCATGTAGTGTGAATTCAGATTCTCTCCTTGCTACAAAGCAGTGAAATTCTGCTTCCTTGCATTATGATTTGTCCACATCATCACTGACATTGTCAACCGTGCTACATTAAATGCAGTATCTGATGATGTGGTCCAATTAGATTGCAGCAAGCAGGGGATCGGATTCATTTTGTGCACTGTGATGTTTCAAAGGCATCCAATCCATTTATCATTTCTGCCCGCTATTTTTCTTCTCAGATATGAAAAAAATTCAGGCTGATCAAAACTCAGGTGGTCCACCCAAGAGGGAATAGTTGAGATGGGGATGCCCACCACTAAAAACCTTGCATTTTTATGTTGGGCCAACTTGTTTTGTATGTTCCATCTTATCCGTTAAAAAGGTGCATCTGACCAGGATGAATGCACTAGAAATTTTGATCATTCCAAAATTCAGGTGGGCACAACATGTAAAATCATTCGTAAAACCTCTAAAATAATGTGGTGCGACCCACCTGAATTTAGGGATCCGAGGTAAATGGAAAAGGCCGCATGTGATGTACGTACTGATTGGATATCATTGAAACAGCACAGTGGGCCCCACAGGTCAATTTGTACATTGGGCTGTACATATTCGTTTGCAGTGGATCTGGTCTAGAAAAACAAGAAAAAACGGTTAGGCTATTTTGGTTTCAGCCAAATGGAAGTGGCATCAAAACCTTATATAAACGATGTCCTATCTCTCTCTCTCTCTTATACACCCTCTCTTCGCTAAATATTGAAGAATATTGATATGCTTATATTGTTGAAAAGCATGGCCATAACGCCTCATTGTGTAACATATGCAAAATCCCCTCATTTCGTCATGTATGTAAACTGTTTGAAACGGTCAGGCAGCAGTAAATGAAAAACACAGAACATTAAGAAATGTATGTGATGTAGAGCAGGTCGTGGACAATTTCATGGCCAAGATGGATAAGAGAAGGCCTGATCGGAGGTGAAAGTGATCCGGACAGTCAAAACCTTAAAACAGGCATATCTGGCAAAACAAAATGAGCTATTCGACCACCATATATGATTTTGGGTAGGAAAAGTTACTTTAGCCACCCAACCCCACTATGCTGGGTTGCCCATGCCGAATTTGTGAGATTCCATCATATCGATGATTGAAAATCCATTTTATTTCTATTTTTACTATTTATAATAAGTTTTAGCTCAATTATAACTTTTAATCCATTAGTTTTAAGATTTGTGCCCAAATTGAAAAGGTTTTAGAAAAATGAAGAGAATAGCGTGGTTACATCAAATTGGACATTTACTATTTTTAGTCAAATACCATGAAGTCTAGTAGAAATCATGACAGTGTATAAATAGTAAGTTTACTATTCATAGTAAGTCACGATTTTAGGGAGTATTCGTTAGGATTTGTGCTACGAAATCACACAGACTTGGATCTAGGATGGCAATTCAAGAGTACCAAGCAAACATAAGAAAACACACAGACTTAACTTGGAAAACCCTTTCGAAAAAAAACCATGGCACAAAGCGATAGAATTCCACTATGAAAATAGAAATTACAAAGAGAAAGGACTTACCCGATTCGAACAACTTCAAATCTCACCCTTGCTTCACCCTTTAGAAACCCTACAACCTTTTTAGGAATCCTTGGAACCCCTTTCGAAAACCTTAACATGCTTGATAATGGCCTTAGGGACTCTTATTTATAGATGGGGAAACCCCACTTACACACCTCCCAAGAAACCACATCAAATTTATGCAGTCTGCGCATAAACCGCGCACCTTCTCTGTAACCTTTGACTAGTCGAGCCTGGGCTTCAACTGGTCAAAGGACCCCTTCAACTGGTTGAGCATCCCAGAAATCCCAAATACATTGTCGCTGGACTTCGAGTCGAGCCAGTCCCTTGACTGGTCGAGCAGCGCGATGAAGAAGATTTAAGACATCTGTTTTACAGTAATCTTTACCATGTCTTTGATCTTTAACCGTATAGTTTCTTAACCTCTTTTCTTATCTGTGCATTACATCATAGCTTCTCGTGCACACTCCGTCCTCCTTTCTTGCCATCGCCGAGCCCAAAGAAATTGCATAGAACTTGAACTTCTCTGCAGAAACAACCTTGGTGAGCATGTCTGTCAGATCTGAATCCACGTACCCAACCACCTTTGCTCATGTCTTCTCAAAAGATAAGACATAGTATTTTGTACCATCTCATCGCCACCCAATATTGCTTGTCGGGGTATTTGCTCACAACACCAATAATTTGTGAAATAACTGATCTAATACAGACCATGGCATGTACTACCAACTGCATTCGAATAAGGCCCATGAGACATATCCTGCTTTTCCTCATCTGTTTTGGGATATGTCCTTAAGAAAACTTGAGGAAAGACGCGTAGGGAACGCTCTCTGACTTTGCTTGGTCCATTACATACTTAATCAATACCTACCCAAGGTATTCTATCTGTGATTACCAAAATCTGCTCCTCTTCCAATCTCAATGAATATCATGGCTGAGAACCTTCTTTACAGCCCCCCGATCCTTCATCCTGAATATCTTACTTAACCGAGTCTTTAGTACATTAATTTTATAAAAGTCATGATTGACGATCTACATGTCATCAACATACAATTCCTAACTCACCATGAAGGAATCAAATTTTATACCATTGCCTAGGCGACAGGTCATGCAACGACCTCCCATAAAATTTTTCTCAACTCCTTTAACTTTCAACCGCTCTAGTTGCTTCATGTAGATCTGTTCTTCCATTTTCCTTGCAAAAGTTCAGACTCCACATCTATCATTTTCATCTCAAGATCGCATTGACCAACCAGCTCTAATCACAAATCTAATATACACCTTGCTATACCGTCGGCACAAATATTTCTGAGAAGCTGATCCATTCTCTCTAAGCATAACCCTTCGCTACCAACCTCACTCTATATCTATGATGTATCCTCCTGAAGATCCACCTGCATCTAACCGCTTTCCGGCCCACTAGAGGCTCCACCAGTTCTCATGTGTCGATCTGGTACAATGAGTCCATCACATCGCCTGTAGTCACCTTCCACTTCTCAGCATCAGGCTCACCTAGAGCCATCTGAATAGTAGACGGATCCCCTCACCTGTAACGAGAGCATATGCAATATTAGAGTCGTTCATGTACCTCGCCGATATCGTACGATTATGTCATGTGATTATTCTCAAAGGTGGTTGGTCCACCTACTCCGTATATCTGTCCGCGCGTCACATCCTTCCTACCCTACTGGCTCATGTGGCTATACCCAGCACACCACACATGTACAGAGGTGGAATCTGCTATAGCCATTGTAGCTCCACCTTTTGAAGTGCTCTATATCAACTTGTAAACATTCGAGTCGTTGCGCTTTCATGATTACCCGTGCTCCCTTAAATACTTTAAGGATACCATTAATACTTGTGAACTTGCACCCTATAGCCTCGAGTGCATCAAGAGAAATCAGGCTCTTCTTCATGTTAGGAATGTGCCTCAACCCAGTCAGGGTACACTCTGTCCCATAAAACATCTTGATACGCACAATACCAACAGCCACAACATTATATGCTCTATCATTGCCCATAAACACCTGTCCACCATCGCACTCTCTGTAACTGGTGAACCAACTCCGATGAGGAGTCATGTGAAAAGATGCCCTTATGTCTAGAATCCACTCGTCCTTATGATCATCGTAAAAGTGTCTGATCGTAGACACAGACAAAACATCACCATCACATCTACTCGATCCATTTGACGTAACAGCGTTGGCCTCCCTGTACGAA
Source organism: Magnolia sinica (assembly GCF_029962835.1). Classification (NCBI taxonomy): domain Eukaryota; kingdom Viridiplantae; phylum Streptophyta; class Magnoliopsida; order Magnoliales; family Magnoliaceae; genus Magnolia; species Magnolia sinica. Next base: position 20,329,944 of record NC_080586.1, read on the forward strand.
GCCTCAGATTTTTCTCTCTTAGATTTAAGATTTCTATAATCCTTTTTCACATGTCCTTCCATCCCACAGTTCTAGCACTTTTCTTCCCTTTACCCTTGCCCTTGTCCTTAGATTTGAATTTAGAACTTAAAGAACCTATACCTTGTTCAGAATTCCTACCCCTCGTAAACAGTGCATCAGAAGATGTTCCCATGTCCTCGTTAAGCTTTCTCATGGCCTTCTCTTAAAGGGCTGAGATAACGCTGTCGACACTTAGGGTTTTATTCATGGTGCACATTATGTCCTTGAATGACTCATATGATGCTAGAGGAGAATTCAACAACATACATGCTTATTTCTTCTCTTTTATCACTTCCTCCACATCGAGCAATTTGCAAGCCAATTTATTAAAGTTGTTGATGTGAGCCTCTAGATCTCCACCATGTGTCATCTTGAAATTATACCACTGCCGCTTCAAGTGTAAGTGATTTTCAAAGGATTTTTTTGCATAGACATCCTCTAACTTAACCACAGTTTTCTCACTCATGACATTGTAGAGAACCTCATCTGTGAGATATAAACGGATCGATGATAATGCTTTCTTATCAAAAGTATTTCAATTATCATCAGTCATAGTAGACTTTCGCTCCTCAAGAGCACCATCTTCGCCTTACTTGATTAAGGAACTGATTATCTTGATATTCCATAATTCAAAGTTATTTTTTCCTGAGTAGTTCTCAATATCATACATAGTGCTTACCATTATTGCTTATCACTCAGATTCAGATCTGTGCCCCAATGATTGCTCTGATACCACTTGTTAGGATTTGTGTTGCAGAATCACACAAATTTGGATCTAGGATGGCAATCCAAGAGCACCAAGCAAACACGAGAACACACAGATTTAACATGAAAAACCCTTTCGAAAAAAAACTATGGTACAAAGCGACAATTCCACTATGAAAATAGAAATTACAAAGAGAAAGGACTTACCCGATTCGAACAACCTCGAATCTCACCCTTGCTACACCCTTTAGAAACCCTGAAACCCTTTTAGGAACCCTTGAAACCCCTTTAGAAAGCCTTAGCATGCTGGAGAATTGCCCTAGGAACTTCTATTTATAGTTGGGGAAACCTCACTTACACATCTCCATAGAAACTGCCTCAAATTTATGCAGTCCGCGCATAAACCGCGCACCATTTATGTAACCCTTGACTAGTCGAGCCTGGGCTTCAACTAGTCGAAGAACTCTTTTGACTGGTCGAGCTTGTCCCTCGATTGGTCGAGCATCCCAGAAATCTCAAATACACTGTCGCTGGATTTCGAGTCGAGCCAGTCCCTCAACTGGTCCAGCAGCACGATGAACAAGATTTAAGATATCTGTTTTACAACAGTATTGAGTTAATGTTTGATTATGAAACTTCCAGGTTCGATATTACTATTTAAAGGATTATAAAGTTGTTGTTTTTTTTATTTTTTTTTTATTTTTTTATTTATCAATTTATTTTTAGAATTATTAGAAATTATTTCTTATTTTCTTCCTTGGTGGATTTGAGGAATCTCTTTGAAGAGTCCAAAGAAACTCCGTGATCCAATGAGTATTTATCCTTGAGGAAGACAGTGCTCGGCCTCGTCACGTCCCCGTCACCATGCAATTAAAAAAAAAAAAAAAAACCATTAGATTTGTAGTTGCTGCCACTTATCAATCTAAATGATCTTCATTGAAGGAGAAAAAAAAAAAAAGAAGAAAGCGAACGCTTGGTTGTGTTTATTACAGTTGCGCCTGTCAATCGATCATCATGCATGTAGTTGGTGGTTTCAATGGAGATAAATGATTCTCTTTCAAAAAGAGTGGCTGATATTGGATGATTAGGATATAATCTGATGGGAGATATCCATGGACCATGCATGATGGGGTCTACCAGATAAATGGTCTAGATTATTAGAAAGTAAATTGGCCTCCTCTTTGAAGTTTGTTACACATCTCCAATACTCTCACAACACTCTTTAAGGTATGGCGATCCTATTTGCATCGGTTCACTTGGACAGTCCAAGCAATTGATCTGAACTGTCCATTTAGTTCAGAACAAATTTCGTGGGCTATGATGCAAAAAATCACATTAATTGGATGATCTAATCAATCCTTGATTTGGCCTTATCTTCTATAGCCATCCTTTTTCCAAGCCATGATGGCATGGTTACAATTGCCTAACAAAAGTGATTCTTTAGAATCATAAGCAATCCGTAGTGGGTCCCAAGAAATAGATAGATCAAATCGTTGATTGGACCTATTTTTGTGCAAATGATCTTGACCGTCCATATTGAAGGCCATTGATCAAATCATTAAATATTTGTCTCATCGGTGTGAAGTTCATATGGTAACCCCTGAAATGTATATTGGACCTAATGAACAGTCTAGATCAATGGATTGGTCTGTCTACGCATCCCAATGCCACCGGGAGCACTGTAACTCAAGGGGGTGTCCATAGTCATGAGCATCACTTTAATTGAAATAGGTCAGGTAGTGGTCCTCACCTTGGCTTGACCCAGGTCCAAAAAGTAGGCCTCACCTTGGATTGCCCATGGCCTAAAAATTACTCTATTTAGACAGAGCCCCACCTATAAGGAAGATCCTGGACATCTTTGGCCTCTCCCCATTGAACGTGATTCCATCATAACCTATTTATTTGCAGGCCAACAATCAAACGGTCAAGATTGCCGCTCGGCACAATATGACCCATCCTCTGTTGATGTAATGCACGCCGTATTATTTTGAAAATAATAATAATAATAAGAAGAAGTATAAAATTTAAATTTGAATTTGAGAGAGAGATTTTGTATCTCTCATCTTCCTCTCTTACCCAAAGTTTCCCTAACCTCTTATGGCAATGGGTAATTTGGCTTATATCTTTAGGCATTGATATATTGGATTATTAATTTTGATAATTTAAGGTTTTAATTATCTGAGCAAGATAATAAATGAATCGGATCAACCATATACACATACACATTGTGTGGTGAGATTTGGAATGTGAACCAAAAAAAAAAAACCCAAATTCCCGTATAAGTCTTCTTATCACTTGGCGCAGAGGGTCAAAATGAGCCACTGGGATGTGTGTGGTAAGATCTACTTCGTTCATCCAATTTCTATGGTCAAAACATACCTGGATCCCAAATATTTGGATGATTGGATCATTAGGTGGGCTACATTGATCTAAATCATATATTATATCTATTATAGTTTGTTGATCGTGTTGGGTCCCCGGACATGTGGGGTTCGATCTGATCAAATTGGTCCATACGATCATTGAGGTCAAAATACATTAAGATTCTCAAATATCTTATCAAACTAACTGATTGGGGAGCCGCATTGATTGGATTTTCTTATTATCATTCAATCTTATAATTTTGATTAAGATGAAACATAGGTGGTTCAAATCAACTGATCAATGGACTTCTCCCTTATAAGGGATCAAAAGAGGACCAATGACTAGTCTGGATATGTTTAAAAATGTCTAATTTGGCCCTAGATATTCAAACAAGAGAAATCTTCAAATTTTCTGAGTTAAACTATCAAATCGGATCAAATTGGTCAAAATTTGTCTAAAAACTTAAACATTAAAATTCTGAACTTTTTGATTTGATCGATCGGTGATCATCGATTCAATCGGCGGGTCATCGATCAGAATCGATCAATCGATAAACTCAATCAATGGTGCCAAAATTGGTCGAGTGACCAAACTGTTCTAACTCCTTTCTTGATTCGATCGATTCAATTGATGAGCCATCAATTTGATTCGATCGATCAACAAATTCAATTGACAAACACCTGGATATATCTACCTAATTTTGAACCTTAATATTTGGATTAGTAAACCCATAATATATGAAATTCACATACTTTGGACAGTTTATGGATTGTTGGAATAGGGTTAGCCACCTTGATCAATTAAAGGTGGGCCTCATTGTATGGAATAATCGGAGCAATCAATATTTTTGTTTATATGGTTATTAGGAAACTTGAACTGGAACCAATCCAACTATTCTATGGATTCTTCTCTATCGGAAACAGGTGAGTGACTCCAATATGTTTCATTACATTGGACTTAAAATAGTTTGCTTATGTTCGTTTAATTGGTTGATATACTATTTTGATGTACCATCTTGATTGTCGTTTAATTTCATTAATCTGGTCACATGTTAATTTGTAATGTATGCTCCTATGTTGAATTATAATAATTTGTATGTTAAATTCTCTCTCTCACACACACGCGTGCGCATACTTAAAGAGATAAGCACCTATAAACATCTAAGGAATAGTGAAACCTAGCACCATTCATTATATTACACATTACATTGTCAATACTGGGAGAATGTTGATCCTGGAAGAATGTCAATCTTGGAAGAATCATTACTAAATGCGGACCATGCCTATCCCTACCAAAAAGTGGAAGCCTACCCAAGGCGTAGATGTAGGTTGATGATTATCCAACTCAAACAAATTGACGATTATCTCATCTAATGTACTCATACATCATGTGCATTCATAGTTTCTGCGTTGTTGTTTTTTTTTTTTTTTTTTTCTTTTTGGTATTATCTTAATTTCAATGTGCATAAACCATTTTGAGTTTTCTCACTAGGGTTGGACAACTTATATTTTCATTAATTAAAAACCGTACCAATAAAAGAATAACTGATGAGTTGGCCTAGGAACAGGAGGGTACTATTGAGCTTGTGGGAGGTGGCTGTACTTGTCAGAAAAGGAACTGACTGTATTGGACCGTTCTATTTAATTGCAATTTCATTTGTTAGAAATAGTTTGATATGGATTGAACATTAATATTAATTTTAAAACCTTAAACATTATATTAGGTTTGTTTATTTGAATTGTTTAATTCTAAAATAAGATTTCAATAGTAAGCCACATTGACTGGTGAATGATATCTAGTCACGCGGTTTGAATGATTGTGATGTTTAAAAATGCATGAATGATAGGTGTTAAATCATTATGAGTAAAAAATAAAAAATAAACAGAATTTGGTGGAACTTACCATAAACATAACTCTTGCGTATGAATAAATTGTAAAATTGATTGAATTATGTACACTTAGATGCAATGTAAAACTTGAGTCTAAAAGTACACATTGGGAGTTTGAAAATCGAGCGCATCAGCTCAACTGTCTAATCAAAGAAACATGACCCCACTTCCCTGAACTGAAAATCCGACCGAGAAATGATCTAGTTGGCTAAGTGTATGAAAACCTCCTCATGCACAACTACATTTGGACATTCACATCTCTTATCTGGACCGTCCATTGGGTCATCACCAGTCTTCTTTATGTTACAGTGAAAAAATCACAGCAGTTGGATGGTCCCAAACATTCGTGGCTGGACCAATTTTCGACAAACAACGTCCATGCATTTTTTGCATGACTCTAACTGGATGGTTTAGATCTTTTGATCAGTAGGATTTTCAAGGCAGGATATGAAAAGTGGATTGGACCTAATGGACGGTTCAGATAGGTTATATCCACGCCAACAGGTCAAAGGAAACTATGTTCTTGGGCTTGGCCCACTAAATCATTGTTCAATCACGTAGCTGATGACTATAGAAAGAACAGGTGAGGAATTGGACGATCCACAGCTTTACATCGTAGTGTCCTCAGGCCTTGGATTTGTACAAGTGGGAGTCCACCATGGATGGACCATGACACAAAACCTTCCAGATTTGAAGCGCCGAAGGATTGGAGTGTTTCATTACATATATCTTTGGGGAATGGTTCATCCATTGTGGGCCCATTGTATCACTCGTCTAGATCATCAAATTAAGGGCTACACCTCTACGAAATAAAGACCCGAGGATCATATACATATCCTCAGGCTGACTATCATATTTAGATTTGGGCACGGGACGACTCGACTTGTCCAACGCAACTGAGTCGGTCCGAACCAAGTAGGCTTGGCCCAATTCAAACCTACTCGATTATATATATATATATATATATATATATATATATATGGAAAAGGTTCTATGCGGTCAAGCTCATGGGAACTTCCCATGAGGTCGAGCAATGTGGATGCCACCGTGATGCGTGTTAAACATCACCACTGTGAATTTGATGGGTCCCCTTTAAATAATGAGAAATCTCAAAAATCAACCGTATACGGAATTTAGGTGGGTCATACCATTGAAAATCTTGTAAAGACATGCCTAAAACATATAAAAGCACTTGGTGGGGCCAACCTAAAATTTGGATGCATCTGAAACTTGATCTGACCCCTCATCCAAGTGGGACACACATAATGGATGATTTGGATTTGTGAACCACACCTCGGTGGGCCCAACAAATGATTATGAATGTTTTAATGGGAGGGTAATCCCTCTCAACTTTTGTACATAGTGTGGCCCACAAAAGTCGTCGATCGACTTGATTTTTAAGCCCAGGGCCCAACATGGAATGGTGCATGTAACTGGTGGGGTAGATGTTCGACACGCATCATGGTGGGCCCACACAGCTTGACCTCATGGGAAGTTCCCGTGAGCTCGACCCCATAGAACCTTTTCCATTATATATATATATATATCACTACAAGAAATTCAACTTTTACCGAGCAATCGGTTCAGAAGTAAAAATGTTTCACAAAACATTTACCACGAAAATGTTCGTAGGTAAAAACTATGTACTATTTTCTTTGTAGAGTGGTAAGACTTTTACGTAGGAAATTATTCGTAAGTAAAAACTATTTACAAAACTTTTACCTACAAAAATATCTGTAGGTAAAACATATTGTCCAAACGTTTCCCTACGAAACGTTTGGTAGGTAAAAACCTTTACCTACGAAATTTTTCCCAAGTCTAAAAACGTGGGGAAAACTTTTACCTACGAAATATTTCATAGGTAAAAGTGTCTCTTTTTTTTTTTTTCTTTTTTTTTTTTTTTTTTTTTTTCCAATTTTTGAGCAAAAATTCCTGATATACACCTGTTACAATATATTTCATCATATTCTTCCTAATATACACCTGCTATAATATATTTCATCATATTCACATTCACATCCATCTAAACACAAATTGTGTACATCCATACAAATACAGACTATGTACATTCAAACACAAACAATCTTATACATCCACGTCACATTCTAAAAAAATCTCACACAAAAATACCAGGGGAAATTTGTGGAAAGGAATATGAGATTTCTACTTGCAATCCAAACAAAAGCCCCTAATAATGGAATCCATAAGAATTCATGTTTTAGTAGTGCAGATGAAAACCCTGGGAATCCATCATTGAATAATCATTATACTTTTCTTTTCCCATACCCCAAACAGGCCCTAGGCATTAGGTGAGGTACAACTCTACTTGAACTGATGTTATGGATAAGTGGAAAAGGGATCAAAAGCCTAGTTGTTTGACTACTCCGCTTAGATGGTCGAAAATTGAATATTAATGGCAGCTCTTTTAGAAATCCAGGCACATGGCATTGGAGGTGCCATCCATGGTGATAAAGGAACAATCAGGTTAGTACTTTCCAACCAATTGGTAGCCTCAAACCATGGTGAATTAGAAGCTTTTTTCATCAGCAACAAATATAATTAGACCTATATTATGGGGCCTCAAGCTGGTTCATAATCTTTTATCGGTGCCTGGTTATGGAGGGTGACTTCAGGAGTGTAAGCGGCAGCCTCTTGCTTGCACCATTGATTTTTTTCCCTAAGTGAGATTTTAAGCTTTAGAGTTGAAACAAATTTTAACTTTCTAAAGGGGCAAAAATAGCAGTCTAAAAGTATTTAAAGACTCGTGAACACTCCTTTTGCATATAATGAGAGTCTATTTAAAGTCTTCATCTAAAAGTATTTAAAGAATCGTGAACACTCCTTTTGCATATAATGAGAGTATTTAAAGTCTTCAGGATGATGACAATAAACAACTCCTCCATCTCATAAGCTAAATAGCTGTGATCAAAGAATTTGGCAATGAAACTAACCAAATTCCCTTGCGTTATCTCCCATAAGACTTAAAAGAATGACAGTTGTAAGACCTGTATCCTAGACTATATTGTTCCTTAAGCTTCCACGGTCCCCCCGGTCGAATTTCGGCAACCCGTGATCTGTAATCAGTGTTTGCGCGCGACCTTGAGTCGCATCTTGTCGATCTGAGTCAGCTCGACCCGAGACTTGTAACAGTGCGATCGCGCCGTCGCCGTGGTTCTAACGCCACGTCTCGTGCGTCGAGGCGATACCTAAGCCAGGAGATGTGGACTCGCGTTCAGTTTAAGGAAAACACCGCACGTTGTGAATTTCGAGAGAATCTCTACAACACATCACATCAATCCATCAATCAATCAAGTCAAGTACAACCCATACCCTACCCATCCCTCTCTCACCCAAAAGTCAACAACACCCATACCTAGCCATTTCTTTCTCACCAACAAGTTAATGAAACTCATGCCTCCCATGTCATTCACACCACTCCTCTCTCCCTCACTTCTCTCTCCATGTTTTTTTTCCAAACAACAAAAGGGAGCTCTCCATGAGAAGAGCTAGTGTGGCCACCTTCCTACCACCTAATCCCACCCTCCAAGCTTCATCTCGACCGTTGAAATGCATTCCATGGAGCTTTAGTTCGCATCGGTGGAAGGAGGAGTCCAAGATCTAAAGGTGGGTGTATTTTATGATTTGATTTGTGTGATCTTGATGATTTGAGGGCCCACATATGGTGGGACCCATCTTGATGTATGACTTGTATGAAAGAGGGACCCATAGTGGCGGGGTCCCTCCCATCTCCACCGTTTTCTCTCTCTCCCTCTCTTTCATTTCTTTAGTGGTGATGTGGCCGTGTGGCCCACCCGGATGGATCCCACCATGATGAATGTATTTTTATCCATGTCGTCCTCCGAGTGGGCCCACCGTTAGGACGGGCCTGATTGGAGGAAGACACAAATATTAGCTTATCTAAAACCTCTGGTGGGTCCCACACGTGTGGACCTAGCTTTTGTGAGCATTGAATCTGGGCCATCCATCAATTGGACATCCAGTAGCATACAGTTGCCGGACCGTCAGCAAGTTTCGTGGGCTCTATCCCACCATCAGTCTGTCCAGACAGTTGACTTGTATGAAAGAGGGACCCATAGTGGCGGACTTTAGATATTTTTTTTATATAAATAATATGATAGTAATATAATAATCATATATATATATATATATATATATATATATATATATATATATATATATATAATATTATCTTATGGTGGCCCTGCATGGGACCCGCCTGTTGTAAAACGGGTTGGCTAGTGTACCGCACTCAGCTGTATAGCTGATGTATTTTCATTAGTCGAGTGTGGGACCCACCCTACACGTGTTACACGTGTGGGGGTGGGACCCCCCTCATGTGTGTTTTGTTATAGCCAAACCATCCATCTGTGGACGAGCAGCATTTTAGCTGCTATGCTAACGTCAGCGAATGCTATGGGTCTAACCATGAGGTTTGTGTTTAATCCACTATCCCTGCACGTGGGACGGTGTGACACACCATAGTGTATGATCAGCACCGTCCACCGTCCATCAGGACGGTGGGACGTCCTGTGATGTAAGTGCTTATTCAGCACCGTCCAAACAGTGGGACCCCATGAGGAATGTGTTTTATCCCTACCGTCCAGGACGGTGGGGCCTGCCGAGATGTATGAGACTGTCCACGCTGTCCACACTTGGACAGTGGGACCCACATGAGACTGGTGTTGTATTCGTATCGTCCATCCAAGGTGAGACACCATCTGATGTATGTATATCCACGCTGTGCTGAATGGTGGAGTCCACCGATGTATGTTCTGTCCATGCTGTCCACACATGGACAGTGTGGCCCTCATGATGCATGTGTTTTATCTATACCGTCCAACCATTACAGGGATGGTGGGTCCCACGTAGTTATCATTTGCATGTCGATGTCAACAAGCTCCGTGGACCCCATGATGTATATGTTCTTCCAACCATCCAAACCTGGCTTGGGGTCCACCTTGATGACACATGTATCCCACCTTGTGTGGACCCACCTCATGCATGTGATTTATCTGCACTGTCCAGTTCATTGGACGGTGGAAACCCAACCGTGATGTAATTATGATATGCTCATCGTCCATCTAGACGTGAGGCAGATTCAAACCTCTGGTGGGCCACGTGTGCAGGACCTACCATGATTTATGTATGATATCCACACCGTCCAGCAAGAGACGGTGGGATCCACCATTATGTATGTGTTATTTCCATGCCGTCTATTTAACGAGCTATGTGGGGCTCCCCGTGATGCGTTTGTGATCCACACCTTCCAACTATCAAGTGGACCCCATTTCATAAACAGTAGGAGATTAAACGTCTACCATTAAAACTCTTTTGGGTCACAAAGGTTTTGAATCTGTACGATATTTGTTTACCCTCTTAATCCAGGTCTTTGTGACCTTGTGACCAGATTGGAGGGAGAATATGGTGGGCCTTACATGGATGTATTTATGGCCCATGTGTCGAAACCCATTGTGACGCATATGTGGCCTATAAATGGGGCCTAGTATGATATATGTGAGGCCTAGAGGTAAGGCCCGATGTGATGTATAAGGGGCCCATGGTTGTAACCCACTGTGATGTATTCGAGGCCCATGTCATGCGACCCATTGTGATATGTATTATGGCCCATGTGCCGAGGCCCAATTGATGTATATGTGACCCATGAGTTAGGCCCATAGTGATGTGTGTTAGGTCCTTGTGTGAGCCCATGGGCCCATGATACATCTCGCTCTATGTGGGTCACTCATTGGGAGCAATAATGGTTAAATGTCCACATTGATCGTTAAATGTCCGCATTGCGACCTTCCCTTATGCCGATTCCGTTTGATGAGGCCGATTCCGATTGTCGAAGCCGATTCTGATTATCGAGGCCAATTCCGTTTGGTCGAGGCTGATTTCCATTTGGTCTAGGCCGATTCCATTTGGTCGAGGCCAATTCTGTTTGGCGAGGCCGATTCCATTGTTGAGGCCGATTCCGATTGTTGAGGCCTAATGTAATGTATATGAGGCCCATGAGATGTGGCCCTTTGTGATGCATATTAGGCCCGTGTTAGAGACCCATTGTGATGTATATGTGACCCATGTGATGCGGCCCACTTGATGTATATGAGGCCCAATGTGACGTATTTATGGTCATCCATTGAAGCCCACCTTGATGTGATGCATAATGGACTCGTGTGAGAGGCCCATTGCGATGTGTTTGAGGCCCATGGGTTGTGGCCCATTGTGATGTAATCGGGGCCCATGGGACGTGGCCCATCCGATGTATATAGGCCCATGTGATGCGGCCCATTATGATTGTATGGGGTCCATTGTGGTGCATTTAAGGGCCAGGCTATGGAGCCCATTGTGATGTATGTTAGACCTATGTGAAAGGCCCATCGTGATGTGTATTAAACTCTTAAGAGAGGCCCATGATGTTGTATTTTTGGCTCTTGTGTGAGGCCATCGGCCCATTATATGTTAGGCTCTATGTGGGTCATTCCTTGGGGGCAATGTTGGTTAAACGTCCACGTTGTCGAGGTCGATTGTTGATGCCGGTTATTGATATCGATTATGAGTATGTGATAGCATAACATTATGATACATGCCTATACGCATCATCTGCATGTTTGTTATGAGATGTGGTTGACCATTGCATATGTCATTGGGCATGTTGTTATGAGACTCCCTGATAGGCAGCGATTGTCTCACATGAGCACACGGTATGCGTAGGATTGATGCATGACTGGATTGTATGACTCATGCATTGTGTGTTGTGATTACTGTATGCCCTCGCGACATCAGGGTCAGCCTCCACAGGCATGTCGTGGATAGCTAGATGGGACACCGAAAATATTTGGTTTAAGCATCTGGGCACTTTGGATGTTCGTGGGTGAAAGTCCTTAAACCTTCATGGTAAGGAGACACCCCAACGTCGAGACCAAGTGGATACATGAGCGCCCGAGTGCCGAATATCAGGAGGTCACGTCTTCCACTGTGTCGTAGTCAGTTGGGAGGGGGGTGTGGCCTTACCTGCCTGAGAGTAAGGGGCATAGCTAGGCTGAGTTTGACCAGCTCATGAATGGGTCCGTTATCGATGTGTTGAGTAGATATTGGCTGACTACTGGTCAGGAGGATAGTGAGGTCTCTTCCACTTGCATGATCACGCGTCAGTGGGGGGTGATTTGCACATAGAGTGTACTAGACCCCGGTGATGATCCCAGAGATGTACAGTACGAATTTGTGGAGCAGGCATTGCATACTCATTCATTCATTCATTCACTATCCACTCGGGCTAGTGGTGCGCAACTATTTGTTATGTGTACCTTCTTAATGGCCAAGATTTTGGTTGGGGCGCATGACTAACCTAAGATCAGGAGTTTACCACATTGAGTCTAACTATCCAAATTTAGGTATGGGATTAGTTTAGATAGAATTCCCTTATGATGGATCTCATAGCCTGCGATACTACGTACTATTATCCTGACTTCACTCCAGCTTGGTCATTTCATTTGCACTGCATATTGTATTGCATCCACGGCATTTAGCATTTTTGGTTGCTATGTTTTTGTATTTAAATAACCTAGATGAGGTTGATAGTATTCGTAGCTTTTCTGAATTGTATATTGTATTGCACGAGGTTGATAGTATTCATAGCTTTTCCGAATTGTATATTACATTGCATCCTCGACATCTAATATTTGGCTCTTTATGACTCCTCATTTTCATAGCTGATCTGTATGGCATACTCTGATATTGTTTGACTCATGGACTTGTCAATATTTCCGTTTCCTCTAATATCGTATAATTCATGATCTTACCAGTATTTTCGATATTGTATGATTATGGCATTGTATTGAATACTTGAAACTTATCTTGTGCACACACTTATACCACCCTCTAAGCTTTCTATAAGCTTATGCATGATAGATGTGTGCAAATGAAATTAGGTTGCAGCATTGTGGAACTTGGAGCATGTAGTTGACTTTTGGAGCTTGACTTTGACGTATGTATTTCCTTTCAGCACTGTATTCAAATGTTTATATTAGTGGATATGTGCTGATGATGTTGTTCTTGTGATTTAGGTATACTTGTGATTATGCTTCTTATGATATAAATGTACGTTGGAAAATCCTTCTTGTAGGATCCTAGGATCGGAATCTAATGCATGCACGCTGGGAGTCGAGAATGGGATACTACGGATGCTGTCGGCACCAGATTCAGCGATTGAAAATTTTTCGAGCCCGGTTTTCGAATTTGGGGGTGTGACAGTAGAGGAAAGCCATTCAACCCTGGCACCTTGTCCCTTCCCAAAGAGTTCACCGCTTTCCTCACCTCCTCCACTCAGATTGACACCTCTAAGGTCAAAACTTCCTCCTTAAATAACTGATTGAAACATAAATTATCCATCCTAGGCCAATGCCACCTTCTTTAGGCAGAAACTCATAGTAATTTACAAGCACACCACAAACCTGGTCTTTACACCTTCAAACCAACTCCCGTCGACCAAAACAAAAGAGATCTTATTTGATGAAACCTGAACACAAGTCGCTTTTGAAAGAATTCTGTGTTCTTATAACTATTCCAGGTTTAGGTTTAGGCTAAGGGTTTAGGGATTCAGATTCGGGTTTGGGATCGAGTTTAGGTTTGGGTTTTCAAGTTTAGGTTTGGGAGTTGAGATTAGGATTAGGTTTAGGTTTTAGTTTAGGGAGTTGAGATTAGGATTAGGAGTAGATTTAGGTTTAGGGAATTGAGAATACATTTAGGTTTTAGGTTTAGGTTATAGGTTATAGTTTTAGGTTTAGGTTATAGGTTAAGGTTTAGGTTTAGGTTTAAGTTAAGGTTATAGGTTTAGGTTTAGGTTTAGGTTATAAGTTATAGGTTAAAGGTTATAGGTTTAGGTTTAGGTTTAGGTTACAGGTTTAGAGATTTGAGAATAGGTTTAGGTTTAGGTTTAGGTTAAGGTTAAGGTTATAGGTTAAGGTTTGGGTTTAGGTTTAGGAATTTGAGTTCGGGTTTGGGGTTCAGGTTCAGGTTATATGCTTGGGTTTAGGTGTAGGTTTAAGTTAAGTGAATTAAGTTTAAGTTATAGGTTTAGGTTTAGGTTTAGGGATTCAGATTTGGGTTCGGGATCGGGTTTTAGGTCTAGGTTTTTAAGTTTAGGTTTAGGTTTAGGTTAGGGAGTTGAGATTAGGATTAGGTGTAGGCTTAGGTTTAGGGATTTGAGAATATGTTTAGGTTTTAGGTTTTAGGTTATAGGTTATAGGTTATAGGTTTAGGTTATAGGTTATAGGTTAAGGTTAAGCTCATTTCAAATAATACAAAATTAACTGGAGCATAAATGAAGATTTTCATAAACACGGGTCTGCTCCTACAAATTTAAGCTAATACATAAACACGGCCTGTCCAAATGGCCAGGCCACTCCAATGTTATCCATAGGAAATGGATAGCTTCATCATAGTCATAACAGTGGTTCCCGCCTTCCAGGGACTCCCACTCAATATCCAGATAGCTCCGACGCACATCCGGGTCTGCTCCAACAAATTTGAGTTAATACATAAACACGGCCTGTCTTAATGGCCAGGTCACTCCAATGTTGTCCATAGAAAATGGACAGCTTCATCATGGTCATAACAGCGGTTCCCACCTTCCACGGACCTCCACTCAACATCTGGATAGCTCCGACGCACATCCGGGTCTACTCCATCAATGTTTAATACATAAACACGGGCCTGTCCAAATGACCAGGCCACCCATATTTTTGTCCATAGGAAATGAATAGCTTCGTCATGGTCATAATAGTGATTCTCACCTTTTAGGGACCACTACTTAATTAAATCCTAAATTAACTACCCATCCAATGTTGGATAGATTGTAATACTTTCATATTCTCATTTAAACGTACACGCTAAAAATCCGGCAGCATCTCCCCATGCCTCTCCAAATAAGTTGATCTTACGTTATATTCCGATGCCAAATATCTAAAGCAATGTAAAGATATTTGGCATTGGATACGGAACGAAAGAAATATATCCAGAGAGAAAAGAGGAGATGGACCGCGGATCAGGCATGAACATTTAAATAGATTATATGAAAGCATACTATCTACCTAACCTTGAACTGTCTAAAATGGGATAATTTGAGCAATTTCTATGCCACCAGAAATACACCATATCTATGTATGGCCAAATAGAAATCCTCAAATGGGTAACTAATTATCTAACTTACAAATCACAAATTTGTCTCTCGACTTGAAGTCCAAATACAATTTCACAGTGCTAAAATGGCACGACTATTCATAATGAGCTAATTGTTGAGATATATAAAATGTCTTAATGCTGATTTACCTAATGTCCATTAACAACATAATGGTGCAGATTCAAATGAAAAACAATAATAAAAGAAAAGGACATTACTCAAGCACATTGGAGATCATTCAAAGAAAACTTAGAATACTTCTATTCCATCAAAGTGAAGTTCCAGCAATAAAAGCAAACTTACTTGATTCATGCTGAGGTACTCAGAGATCCTAAGGGCCAGAAGGTGTTGGTGGGCATTAATCAAACGGCCAATCAGAATTGGTGCTGTTAGAAACTGCAGCAAGCAGAAGGTGAAGTTGAAAAAAAAAAAAACATAAATGGAGAATTTTTGTATTAAAAATAATTAAATTCAATGAGTATTGAAGATCTTGTATTGCTGAATGCTAAGAGGAATACCAATCTCATGATTACGCATAACATTTAACACTCGCAATGTTTTGCACGTTTCTTGAAAGCGATCCCGTTGGATCTGGCTGCCAAAGCCAACTGGTGATCATTACCGAAAGCAAAAAATCAGACAATTTTTTGCATATTTATTTTTCAAGAAACTTTTGTTAATGCAAGGGTACTCAAGAGAATGGAATTTTACAAGTGACATGGGATTCTAATATGTAATAGCGAGTTTGATCATATATGTAGTAGAGTAAGTAATTAATGTTGAACTAATAATATACCTGAGATGATATTACAGTAAACAAATCAGTGAAATATGTGCTAATCTGATGTGGGATATCAAAAGTAAAAACAAAGAATATGATCATAGTACATTGTAAAAAGAAGAAAGCCTATGCGGTCTGCAAAATGCAATATCAAAGAATTTAGGAGAAGTTACATACAGGGAAAAGGTAACAGAAAGTTATTTCTGCATACCACAGAGTTCTGCATACAGGTAAATATGATATAGTAATATGATTAAGTAATTTTGCTATTTCTGCATACCGCAGAGGTCTGCCAATGGAAAATATAGAAGGTGAAGCGAAGAAATAAAATTTTGAAAATAAATTAAAATAAACCAGGAAATAAACCACCTACCTTTGTGAAAATGCTCACACCTTTACTATTATGGTATAACTAATAGTAAAGGAGACTTTACAAAGAATGCACTACCTATCGAAATGTCACAAGGTTTAGCAAGATAAATTAAATGCAACTAGAAATCTCAAAACATATCTGTGAGAAAATGGGTGGTTTATAAATTGTGCCACCCCAAACACTTGGAGATCTTAAAACGTACGGTGGTTCATACCAAACAGTTCAACCAAATATTCATTTGATACTTCAAAATTTCATCACATGGACCATCCCATTTCAATGGCACGATCTGCTATATTGCTTTCCTAAGAGGTGCCATGTATGACACCATAATCGTCATTTAGGCTACTGAAAAAAAAAAAAGAAAAAAAAAAGCCATTTAGACTTTAAGCTTAATGAAGAGTCAAACCATGTGGGACGTTATCAGGGCCACCAGCTTGGAAGAGTTTGGTGTGGTGGTTTTTCTAGGCGACAATCACAGTGAATTTTGGAAGCCAGTTCTCCCCCAAATGCTCAAATGCCTGCAGAAACAAAACATCGCGCAACTCAACACAGTAAGCCATCCAAAAGCACCAAAGAAGAACTTCTTAGGCATTTTAGAAAAGAAAGAAAAGAAAAGGAAGAGCAATGCCACTGCAGGCAAGAGTACCTTGATGACTTGATTGAACTGGGACTCGCTTACTCCATCCCTAAACCAAATAGGTTTCAATCAACGAATAAAAATATTGAATAGAAACAGAAAGTTCTAGGATGCATTTTGTAGTACAATTGAATTGACTTGCCAGCAGAGAAATGATGGCAATTCATGCAAGGAAAGATTTAATTGATTAATGGAACAGATGTTGACATAGCACAAGTTTGCAATTCCTCAATATCCTGCAAAATAGAATCAAACATTTATGCAATTTAAAGCGAAAATTGAGGCATTAAACTATCAGAATAACCTCATATTTTAAAGAAATTTAAAGAATGTTCTCTCTAGATGACCTAGGAACAGAAAATATGTTTAAAGAATAAAGAGGATCTCTCATGTAAGACATTTCTGCAATGCAATCACAAAAACAGAGCATTGATCATAATATGCTAATGTTCTAAAGAAACATGACAATCCTACAATGACCAAGAAGGCCAAAACACGCATAAGGAAGAAAGGCATAGCATTCACTATAGAAGAGATTGACTTTTCTGAAACACAATCATAAAAACCAAGCAGAGAACTATCAAAATCAGATAAAATTTTGAAGAATATGGAAATTCTAAAACCACCAAAAAGCTAAAAACATTAATAGAGAAAAAAATAGAGGCCTTTGTGCTCTCTATGTAAGACTTTCCAACAATACAGTCACAGATTCCGAGCATTGCACAATCAGAATATAAGAGAATACTAAAGAAAGAAGCAAATCTAAAAAGATCCAGAAACTAAAAACACATAAAGAAGGGTCTAATGATCTCTTTGTTAAACCTTTAGTACAATACGATCACCAAATAACCAAAATACATAAAAATACAACAGCAAGGAGTCGATTCTAAAGATACTTAAATGTGAAAAAGTATGAAATGAAAGTGTCATGTTCTCTGTGTAGGACATTTTGTCCATGTAGTCAGAAAACATAATCGAATAGCAGAAGTACATTAAAATTCAAAAGAAAGATGCCAATTCTAAATGACCCATTCAGTAGTAAAATCCATTGTTTGTGGAATTGGTTGTGATTGTGAAACAATTACTTCCTGGAAGTTTGAGATCACAGATTTGTTGTTTGGTTGAACTAAACTCAATTCCTAGGATTAGATTTCTTTTGTCTAGTGGCCCTGGAATTTTGTTTCAAGAATTTTATTTATTTGTATACATTAGAGTTTATCATCATACAACTAGATAGACACGTAAGATTAGAATTTGTCAATAATGTTAGCACACATGCACGTCGGGCCATACCATCCACACACATAGTGGTATGTTAAACATGTGAAAAATCTGATAGTTCCATCAGTTGGGCCATGCGGTGATAAAAAAGAAAAACTTGAGATTTTCAAATTAAATGGGTAGAACAAGCATTAGGAACATTAAGATACTTGAGATTTTCAAATTAAATGGGCTTTATGATACTCTTTAAGTTTTTCAAAGCAGATGCCAAAACAGCAAATGGTCTTGTATCAAGAACTTCAACAATCATTTTACATTACATCAAGCTTGAAAGCACCAAATAAACTGAAGTATTTTGCATTATGAGTAAAAGAACCAAAGCAAACATTTCTACAGAAATCCACCGACAGTGAAATTTGATCTCCTGGAACCAAAAAAGGATCAAACCATAAGAACCAAAGCATAGACTCTACTATTTACAAACAATGCATACAGGAAAATTCCAGTGTCCTCATGTAGGGATTGGGAAACAAAGTTAATTCTCTATATAGTAGTAAAAAAGGGAGTGAAGAAATTCACGTCCAACTATATTAGAAGCAATAGTTTGAAAAAAGAGAAAACTTCCTTCACTAAAAAAAGAAAAGAAACTAAAAGAAACGACACATGAATTTTCCAACCCAAACCTCTTTATTTATGCTTCTACAAAGTACCCAGTGTAACTCTCCCTGGATCTCTTTTACCTAAGCTAAGACAAGCCAAATCCAATTGAATAAAAATTCAAGATAAAGACTTGACTATACTATTCAAGGATTGAATGCTTGCCATATATGCAAATCCTTGACAAATATAGCAAATTAACACTTATCTAAAACCTTTTACACTATAAAATGTGTGACCAAATAAGCATTCCTATTTCAATCGAGCACCCAAACACTCCTACTACACAAATAAAAATCAAAACCAAAAAGATATAGAAACAACCCAATTCAAGATCATACCACTAAGAAAAAAAACCTCAGCTGAAACCACCCAAAACTGCAACGAAGACCAAAACCCATCACCCAAAAGAAGAACATTAGTCAAACAACAAATCCAACCTAAATTCAAAAAGCAAGAAAACAACAAAAGAAACCAAAGAAGAAATAGAAAAATCTCAATTTTCGTTGACTTCTATCGCGAAGTCACAATCTCAAGATCAGATTGGCCGAATAATCCCAGCCTCTAATTCGGGTACACTGTTTTGTGGAAATAAGACTGTTGGATATTTTTACTTTTAGCCATCCAGTAAATGTCCACCAATCCAATAGTCAGATTATTGAATTTGGGCAGTTTATTTTGAATACTTGTATGCTACACGTGCAATTTCTAAGTAATTTTGAAGTGCCTGTGTATCAATCCCCAAATCCCTAAATCGGTATTGAGATTGAGAGAGATTTTGAGAGAGAGAGAGAGAGATACCTCACGGTCGTGAATAACCTTCAACCGAGCTTCAAAGAGAGAGAGAGAGAGAGAGAGAGGGGGGGGGGGGGGGGCGTGCGTGGGTAGGGCGTTCGACAACGGTCCGCAAGAGAGAGATTAGAGAGAGAGAAAGAGAGAGACAGAGAGAGAGAGAGGAAGGAGAGGATGCAAGAGAGACAGAGAGAGGACAGGGTGGAGAGATCAAAGAGAGGAAGAGAGAGATAGAGAGAGCGAGAGGAGGGAGAGGGTGCGAGAGAGAGAGAGAGAGAGAGGAGACTGCCACAAATTAGGGTAGTCTCTGATGGACGCGAATTAGATACAGGTTGAGTAGCGAGTTGGCTGCTGAAGTGACGTCACCAAGTTCTGTGGGCCGCACTATGATGTACGTGTTGTATCCACACCGTCCATCCATTTTGAGATATTATTTTAGGGCATGAGCCAAAGAATAAGGCAGATAAAAAGATGTAGTGGACCTCACCACAAAAAACAGTGGGGAGAGTGATTCCCATCGTTGAAACTATCCTAAGGCCCACCATAATTTTTATTTGAAATCCAACCTGTTCAAAAGTTGAAAAAGACATGAAATAAGGTAAAACAAAAATATCAGCTTGATCTAAAACTTTCGTGGCCTTTAAAAGTTTTTAATGGTTGGCGTCACTGTCCCCACTGTTTTCTGTGCTGGGGTCCACTGGAGCTTTGGATTTATCTTTAGATATTGCCCTACAATGATCTCTCTAAATGGATGGAAGATGTGGATATAAAACATACATCATGGTGGGGCCCAAAAATGAGAGATATATAAATATCAGGTGGACCACACCACATGAAAATAATAGTGATCGGATATCCATCATTAAAATCCTCGTAAGTCCCACTGTACCGTTTATTTGGCATCCAATCTGTTTATTAAGTCATACAGGCCTAGATGAAGGGAAAAAACAAAATCCATCTCGATCCAAAACTTTTATGGCCCCTAGAATTTTTTAAATGGTTACGCTCATTCAACATTGTTTCATATATTATGATCCATTTCAGATTGGGATATGCCTCATTTTTGGTCTCATGCCATAAGATGATCTTTAAAAATAGATGGATGGCATGGATTAAACACATACATCATGGTGGGGCCCACAGAGCACCAACCACCAGCCATTGGATGGTGTTAAGGGGAGTAGCCAATCCATTCCCCTTATTTGTGGTGTGGTCCATTTAATCTTTGGATATGATTCATTTTTTGGATAATTCTCTAAAATGATCTCAAAAAATGGATGAACGGTGTGGGTTGATCCCAAATTTATAGGTAAATCCAAAACTCAGGTGTACCATGCCATGCGAAATAGTGTGGAATAATGATTTCCACCGTTGATATATACCTTCCTTGGGCCCACAGTAATGTTTATTTGACATCCAACATGTTCAGAATATCAAAAAGATATGAATGAAGAGAAAACACTAACATTAGCTTGATCCAAAACTTCTATGAATGTTATTTTTAATGGTGGAAGTTCAATACCCACTTTGTCGGGACTTTTTTTTTATCCATCTTGGCTTTGAAAGTGTCCGCGACCCATGATCCATTTGGTCCATCAGACAATAAATCATATTTTCACCATGTATCTTAAATTTCATTCAAATATAATAGTTATGTAGATCACATCACAGTGAAAAGTGTGAAATAACGTATAAAACATCTAAATTCACATGTTTGCACACATAAAATTTGAATACAATTGATTTCAGGAAACTCAATCTTCCTTTTGTCTAGGATCGAATGAATAGATTGGATTGCATGTATATAGTAAGGTGATCCTACACACAATTAAGAAGACTTTAAGAGATTTCTAATCTCATTTTTTCCCATTGTGTAGAGAATCAGAGCGTTGAATCCCTTTGATTTTTAATTCCTGATATAAATACATGGTGGGCCACCTCATAGACGGGTTAAATCTTATCTATATGAATCCATCCTGAACAAACTAGCAAATGTAATGCCTTCATCCATACGAAAGTAATTCCATAAAAATTTGTATATATTTAATTACTATTGATTGATCCATCATCAGTGAATGCAGGCTTTTTAAGCGAGCGGATTAGATGTCGCCTCAGTCTCATCCAACATGGTGCCACCCTGATTGTGGGGCCCATATTGATAAACGCATTTTGAATCCACGTCGTCCATCTGTGTTTTCAGCTCATTAATTCTAGAGCTAGATCCCAAAACTAAAGCATATCCAAATCTCAAGTGGATCACACCACAGGAAAAGTGGGAATTGAACGATTACTGTTTGTAACTTATTGGGACCATCAACATTTGAATCAAGTTGGTATCTTCGTTTTTTCCTTCATCGACATCTTTCTGACCTTTCCAATAGGTTAGATGAAAAACAAACATCACTGCAGGCCCTCGTAATTCCCACAGTTTTTTGTTGTGTCGTCTATTTCAAGCTTGGATATACTTCATTTTTTTTCTTTTAACCGAAAATGAGCTGAAAAAATAGATGAATGACATCGATTAAACACAAATTAAGTTGGGCCATAAATTATCCATATGCGTGGTGAGAACGGAAACATTAACCATTGAAATCTTCTCGGGGATCGCCATGATGTTTTATCATAAAATATTTTAAAAAATATTTAAAATACAAATTCTGAATTTTTATTTTCAAAATCTCAAAAAATTTCTCATATTTTATTTTTTTTCTCAAAAATTTCAAAATGGCAATTTTTTTTTCCAAAAGCATCATCTTTTTTTTCAAAATTTTTCTTAAACATTACTAAAAATTTTGTACCTCATTATTCTTTTTCATGTGATATTACAAATCATTTAAATATTACTATTTAATTATAAAAAATAAAAAAAACTTTCACTCATATAATATAGAAAATATATATATATATACACACAGAAAAATAGAGGATTATTACTGATGGTTTTTGTTCGTTGGTAAAAACCATTAGCGACGGTTTTCAGCCGTCGGGAAAAAAATTTCATTTCTTTTTTTTGCGACGACATTAATCGTCAGTAAAAAAACTTTTACCGATGTTATAACTTTCATCGGTAATAACATTGTATGGTATTTTTGCTGACGGTTTATGTTCGTTGGAAAAAATTCTTTTGCCGACGTAGATAATTTTCGTTGGTAATAACATTGTACTATATTTTTGCCGATGAGTTATGTTCATTGGGAAAAATATTTGTACTGATGAAAATAGTTTTCGTCGGTAATAACTTGTATTGGATTTTTCCCGACGGTTTTTGTCCGTCGGGCAAAATCCTTTTACCGACGAACTTTGTTTTCGTTGGTAATAACATTGTACCAGATTTTTGCCAACAATTTACGGCCATCAGGAAAAACACTTGTACCATTGAAAATAGTTTTCGTTGGTAATTACATTGAATCGGATTTTTTTCGACGGTTTATGTTCGTCGGGAAAAACCCTTTTTACCAACAAACATTCTTTTCGTCGGTAATAACATTGTACCAGATTTTTACCAATAATTTATGTTCATTGGAAAAACACTTATACTGATGAAAATAGTTTTCGTCGGTAATAACATTGTATTGGAGTTTTGCCGACGGTTTATGTCCGTCGGAAAAATAGTTACACCTACGAAATAAAAATTTCGACGGTAAAAGTAAATTTTTTGAATTTTTTAAAAAAATTCAACACACCCATTACCGAAGAAAATTTTTTTCAGTAAAAATACTTTTACCTATGAAATAATAATTTAGTCGGTAAAGGTAAACTTTTTCCGACGAAAATTATTTTCGTTAGGAAAAGTCCTTTTTACCGATGAAAAAAATTTCGTCGATAAAAATCCTATTTCTTGTAGTGAGTGTGTGTGTGTGTGTGTGTGTGTGTGTGTGTGTGTGTGTGTGTGTGTGTATATATCAAAAACTCTAATTTTTACGTATATCTAATCCTGTACACCGCACTCAGACCCCAACCTAATCATAAAGCCTCTCTCCCTCCCTCATCCTCCTCTTGCAAGCTTGGCAACCACCCACCACTATCACCACCCTCCTCCTCTCTCTCTCTCAAGATGGGAAAGCAAGGCATTTTTGCATTAGTTGCATTACTTATGTTGTTGGTTTCATGTGCCCATGCTCAATTGAAACGTATTTCTGAGTTCGTAAATGCGGATTTATTCAACCACTTATTTTTGAGTTCATAACCTCCTACGCGAGCTGTCCCTTTTCCTTGTTGGGTTACATTGTCAAATGCAGGGCCTGCATCTAGCATGCTTATCATGGCGTTTGTTCGGTTGCAAGTCTCTCTCTCTCTCTCTCTCTCTCTCTCTCTCTCTCTCTCTCTTTAATAAAATTACATGCATGGTATCTAGTTAAATAAGTTGTATTTTTTTAAGTGGAATATTAGAGCCCCACCTAATATAAAAGAATTCGTCTCACTTTGTAAGGTGGATACCAATAAATAGAAGATCCTAAGTTGGATAATCTTAATAGTTTTATATTTATTTTCGCAATTAATTTTGACCTTCTATGGTTTGGCTCTTTAGGTTTGAATAGGGCTGACATCATTATTACTTTGTTCCATGGAGGTGGATTTTTCATGAGATGCACTCCATCCATCAGGTATGCTGCCTTATGTTAACTATGGAATGCAAAAATCATGGTAATCCAAAACTTAGAACACTCACCATTGGTTTGCTATACAGTCCACTGTGTTGTTTATATTCCATCTAATCCATTCATCTAAGACGCCTTATCAAATCGAAAGAATTACCCAAAAATTACAGTATTCCAAAACTCAAGTGGGCCATGCCACATGAATTTAGAGGTTTTTAGGTATTATTTTATAGGATGGCCCACCTTAGTGTTTAATTAGTCTGATTATTGGGATCAAGGTAAAAAATGGGTGGTATGCCGGATGGGCGGTGTGGATTTCATGAACATTAAGTTGGTTCTCCCACATCTAAGCAAGTAACCTTAGGAGGTAACCAACATGAGGTAAGCGAGTGTTTTTCTTTTATAAATTTGATTAGGAAATTTTGGATTATTGGACCATGGGCCATACATGCAGGAGACCCTATGTGTTGCAGAGCTGTATGTTGAATCCTACAATCCCCAAGTTTCTCCTGTGCGATCTAGTGGATTAGTGCTTAAATCCCTCAATCCCAAGTTTCTCGTGGGAGTTAGTGCATTAGTGCTAACATAATTCCTCTCTTTATAGTTTACGTGTAATTAATGTTATTAGTGAATTCTCATAAATGTTAAAAAATCATATAGAAAACCATTGTTGGACTCACCTTCTTGTTGCATTTTGTTTCAAAATTTATATTGAATTAAATTTCAAATATTTTGGTTTCCCTCACATTTGAAATTTTTAATATTTTTGAGTTGTGGGTTTTATCCTACATCAGATTTGACAAAGAAAAATATCTTATATATAAGATAGACTTTTTGCGTTGGTCCGTGTGCGCATACGTGACGGGATGGGCTAGGCGCGAGTGTGAGTGCGAGTGTAGTCGCGTAGGTGTGTGTATGTGTATGGGTACTCGTGGGATCTTATGTGCGAGAGTGTACTCGCACTTGCACCGTTTCGTTTTAAACTAGAGAAATGTGTCCATTCTGGTTGGTCGCATCTGTTGGGTTTAAACCCAATAGACCTAACCCTTTCTAAAGGGTGCATATGCACCACTTCGGAGTCTATATAAAGACTTCCAATTTATATTTGAAAATACGAAAAATCTTCTCATCTTATAAAACTCTCTTTATTCTAGTTTACTGGTTTATAATTTTTGTTGTTGTTGAGTTCATCGCTGAGTTAACTCAGCACTTTTGAGTTAAACTGCAAGTGGTTCGAGCCCGCGTACAGTGAGTGCACCACTGGGACCGGGTCATAGTCGTTGTATCCTAGAAGTCGATTGCTCTGGAAACATATTGCACTCGGGACCAATAGCTCTAATATATGCCATTAACCACACGTGTGCACGCCGAGCCAAGTCCGTGTGCGCATGCGTGACAGGACGAGCTAGGCTGGGCTCGGCGCGAGTGCGAGTGCAAGTGTAGTCGTGTAGGTGTGTGTGTGTGTGTGTGTGTGTGTGTGTGTGTGTGTATGAGTACTCGTGGGACTATTTGTGAGAGTTTACTCGCACTTGCGCCTTTTCGTTTTAAACCAAAGAGATGTGTCCATTCCGGTTGGTCGCATCTGTTGGGTTTAAACCCAATGGACCTAACCCTTTCTAAAGGGTGCTTATGCACCACTTCAGAGTCTATATAAAGACTTCCAATTTATATTTGAAAATATGAAAAATATTTTCTCATCTTATAAAACTCTCTTTGTTCTGATTTTCTGGTTTATAAGTTTTTGTTGTTGTTGAGTTCATCACTGAGTTAACTCAACACTTTCGGGTTAAACTGCAAGTGGTTCGAGCCTGCGTACAGTGAATGCACCATTAGGACCAGGTCATAGTCGTTGTATCCTGGAGGTCGATTACTCTGGAAACCTGTTGCACTCGGGACACTGTCCAAGGGGAGAAACTTCTATTTCAAGCCGAGTGACTCATGTCACGCCTCGACTCAATTCAATAAGCCATCTTTGTCAGATTTTATTTTCTTTTTTGGTTCTCAATTTTTACATAGTCTATTTAATTCAACATATATTCCAACAATCTTGAAATCGAATTCGTTGAATTAAATACACTATGGCTACCGTAACAATAAATGCTTTTGCTGAGTTAGACAAAATCGAACTGTTCGCTGGATAATGCTTTAAATGGTGGAAACAGAAACTGATGTTCGCACTGACCACCCTTAAAGTTTCATATATACTACTGAATCATTTACTATAGATTGAGCAAATCAAACTGAAGTAACAGATGAAAATAATTGTAAAAATTATATTCTAAACTTTTTATCCAACGAACTATATGACGTATACGCTTCTTACGAGTTTTCTAAAGACATATGGACTGCTTTAGAAAAGAAGTACATTTTGGAAGATGCAGGTGTCAAGAAACATGCGATCGTTAATTTTCTTCATTATGAAATGATAGACGATAAACCTGTCACAAATCAGATTCATGATTTTCAAAATCTAGTTCATAAACTGTTGACATAAGGAATTAAGTTGGATAAAGCATTTCTGTCAAGAGCACCAACAGAAAAGCTACCACCCTCTTGGAAAGAATATAAGAATAAAATTAAACATAAAAAGAATGACGTTTCTTTAAAAACTACTATCATACACATACGAATAGAGGAGACCAATAGAATTAGAGACCAAAAAGAAAATAAAAATGAGATAGATTTAAAGGTGAATCTTATGAAATCAAGTTGGAAAAATAATAAGAAAAATGGCAAATGTCATAACTGTGGCAAACCTAGACATTATGCAAATGAATTTAAGATAAAAAAACAAAAGAATGCAAACAATCAATTCAAGAAAAAGAAAAATTGCTACAACTGTGGAAAGCCTGGGCATCACATTAAAACGTACAGGCTTAAGAAAAATAAAGATAAGCCGCATACTAATATTAAAGAAATAGGCAATGAGTCTGACATGGTAGTAGTTGTAGTATCAGAAGTCTTCCTTATAAACAACTTGGAGTGGGTAATAGATACTAGTGCAACTAGGCATGTGTGTAAGGATCGTAGTACATTTACATCCTGCCAAGTATCAAGAGATGATGAACAAGTGTTCATAGGTAATGCTAAAACATCTCTAGTTGTAGAAAAAGGAAAAGTACTTTTGAAACTCACTACTGGAAAGACTCTAATGTTAAATGATGTCCTATATATGCTTGACATTAGAAGAAAGTTAGTTTCTAGTTCACTCCTCAATAAGGCTGATGTTAAGTTAGTATTTTATTCAGAAAAGCTTACAATGACTAAGAATAGAACTTTTGTTGGTAAGGGATACTATAGTGATGGTTTATTCATCATAAATGTATCCAATGATAATAATAATAATAATAAGACATCCAGTTCTGTTTATATCGTTCAACCCTTTTATCTATGACATAGTAGAATAAGTCATGTGAATATAATATCTTTAAAGAAAATGAAAAGATTAGGTTTATTACCTAATATATCTAATGAAGAATTCGATAAATGTGAAATATACGTAGAATCAAAATTCATTAGAAAACTCTTTAAACGAATAAAATGATCCTCTATTCTATTAGAGTTGATACACAGTGACTTAGGTGATTTTAGAAATCACATGTCTAGAGGTGGAAAAAGATATTACATAACTTTTGTAGATGACTACTCTAGGCTCACTAGAGTCTATCTGTTAAGGAACAAAGATGAAGCTTTAGATATTTTTTCTAAGTATAAAATCGAAGTTTAAAATCAATTAAATATAAAAATTAAAGACTTTGAATGGATAGAGGAAATGAGTATGAATATTCTTAATTTAGAGAATTATGTGAAAAGAGTAGAATAGTTTACGAAACTACAACTCCTTTTACACCAGAACAAAACGGAATAGCAGAACATAAGAATAGAACTCTTTAAAAGATGATGAATTTTATGTTAAATAGTTCGGGCTTACCCTCAAATATTTAGGGAGAAATAATTCTATCTACTTGTTATATCCTAAATAAGATTCTTTCTAAATCTTTTGAACAAACCCCTTACGAACTTTGAAAAAATAATATTCCTAGTTATAAATATATTAAAGTGTAGGGGTGTCTTGCTAAAGTATGATTACCTGAAATTAAGAAAAAAAAATTAGGCTCTAAAACGATCGATTATGTATTTATAGGGTATGCACAAAACAGTGCAGCCTATAAGTTTCTAGTTTTAAAGACTAAGAATAATATTTTAGACCCTAATACAATTATAGAAGCTAGGGATGCAGAATTCTTTGAGAACGTATTCCTATGAAATTTAAATCTATAGGAATAGAGGAAGTTAATAGATCAAATATCGTGTCTACAAGTAAAAGTGCTTGCGAGCAGATAGTAAAAGAGATACAACTAAGAAAAAGTACTAGAGTTAAAAGAGAAACTAACATAGGAAATAATTTTTTCACCTTCTTAATAGAAGATAATCCTACAATTTATATAGAAGAGATTAACTCTCCAGATGCAAACTTTTGAAAGGAAGCAATAAATGATGGGTTGGAATCTATTATATCTAATAACACTTGGGAACTTGTAGTCTTACCACCTGGAAATAAACCAATGAGCTGTAAATGAGTGTTTAGAAAGAAACTAAAATCAGATGGAACTATGAATAAGTTTAAAGCTAAGCTGGTAATAAAATGCTTTAAATAAAAAGAAAGAATAGATTATTTTGATACATACTCCCCTATAACTAGGATTATAACTATTAGAGTCTTAATAACAATAGCTTCCATATATAAATTAGTGGTACACCAGATGGACGTTAAGACGGCTTTCCTAAATGGAGACTTAGAAGAAGAAATATATATGGAGCAACCTGAGAGGTATAAGATATCAGGTAAAGAAAATAAAGTATGTAGACTAATTAAATCAATATATGGTCTAAAACAGACTCTTAAACAATAACATGAAAAATTTGATGGTGTTTTAAATCAAATGGTTATCATATAAATGATGTAGATAGATGTGTATATAGTAAAATTTCAGAAAATAAATTATGTTATTATATGTCTTTATGTTGATAACATGCTTATTTTTGGAACTAATATTAAATTAGTTATTGAGATTAAGAAATTCTTGTCATCTAAATTTGACATGGAAGACTTAGGAGAGGTTAGTGTAATCTTAGGTATTGAAGCAACCAGGAAAGATGGTATTATTGTATTATCACAATCTCATTACATTGAGAAGTTACTAAGAAAGTTTAATTATTTTGATTATTTACTTATCGGTACACCTTATAATTATAGTTTGATTCTCATGGAGAATACAGGAAATAATATATCTCAATTGGAGTATTCCAGAATAATTGGTAGCCTCATGTATCTAACAAAAGATATACACATAACCTTGGAAAAGATCATTGGAATGCCTTGTCTAGGATTTTGAAATACCTAAAAGGCAGTATGGCCTATAGTTTATATTATAATGATTTTCCTTCTGTATTAGAAGGATGTAGTGATGCTAACTGGATCAGTTCAGATAAGACAAAATCCACTAGCAGTTATGTCTTCACCTTGGGTGGAGGAGCAGTCTCTTGGAAGTCTACCAAGCAGACATGTATCGCTCGGTCAACTATGGAATCCGAGTTTATTGCCTTAAAAAAGGCTGGATCAGAAGTCAAGTCGCTTAGAAATCTCTTAGCTGATATACCACTGTGGCCAAAGCCTGTATCGACATGTCTATTCATTGTGATTGTCAAGCAGCTATAGAAAAAGCAAAGAATAAAATATATAATGGAAAGACTAGGCATATTAAACTCAGACACAACATAATAAAACACATGTTGCGTAATTGAGTCATATTTATTGACTTTGTGAGGTCTAAAAAGAATCTAGGAGATTCTTTAACCAAAGGACTATCTAAAAGATTAGTCAATAATACATCAAAAGGAATGTGGCTAATTCTAATATATGAGCTGCTAGTGTTGGCAACCCAACCTATATAAGTGGAGATCCCATGAGATAAGTTCAATGGGCAAACAACAAGACACGAGGTAGACAATTGCACTGAGTTATCTGAGCCCCTTTTGTCACGCCCCAAACTCAAAAACCGGGCTCACAAAATTTTCGATCGTCGAATCCGCCGCCGACAGAAGTTGATATTAGAGCATAATTTGGGAATAACCAATAACAACATCACATGTTTGTTATGAGTTTAATACAATTAGGTCTCGAGTGCATAACCTTCTGGTTTAGTTCCCTAATGTGCATGCCTTCGAGAGCTCTCAAGGTTGATAGGCGCATTTGTTCTTCCCTATAGGACATACCGCCCAGGAGAGCGACTCGAGCGACTCCCACTCCATCACCTAAGGCTCCTGTTTTACCACCTGCGACTCTCACTCCACCACCAGAGATCCCTGCTCCCCAGCCTGAGGAAGTCGTTCCTCCACCTGAGACCGGTGCGAATCCGACCGTACCTGTAAGTGCCTCCCAGTTACAGTAGATGTTACAGGCTGTGATGACCTCCCTTCAGGGGCAGGGTAGGTACCTCGTTGCTTCACCGACCCAGGCAAAGCAGGAGCACACGAACGCCCTTCTTAGAGAGTTTCGACAGCTCGATCCCCCTCGTTTCCATGGCGAGCCAGATTTGACAGTAGCCGAGAGATGGCGCTTTGAGGTGGAGAAGACTTTTTATACAATGGTATGTACGATGCAGCAGTAGGT
The DNA here is from genome assembly GCF_029962835.1 of Magnolia sinica. Lineage (NCBI taxonomy): Eukaryota > Viridiplantae > Streptophyta > Magnoliopsida > Magnoliales > Magnoliaceae > Magnolia > Magnolia sinica. The sequence continues at coordinate 20,360,898 of NC_080586.1, forward strand.
CCGGTTAACCGTATTTCTTCTCCAGGGCGAGGGCAAGCACTGGTGGACCTCCGTTACTCATGCTGTGGGGCCTGATTTCATCTGGACATGAGAGAATTTCGTAGACCGATTCAACCAGCAGTACTTCCCCGTCCACATTCATCGGTAGCAAGTGTTAAAGTTCGATACCTTGGTTCAGGGAGACATATCTGTGGCGTAGTATGCAGCTCATTTTGTAGTGCCATTGGGGTTTGCGCCGTATTTGGTTGATTATGAGGAGCGGAAGCCACACCGTTTCGAGAACGACTTATGTTATGGTCTTCGAGGCCGTGTTGTTGGGCATAAGCTCTCGACTTTTTAGGTGGTAGTACAGAGAGCTCAGATTTATGAGACTGAGTGGGTCGACAGCAGAGCGATCGAGATCAGAGGAGAGACAAGAAGAGGCAGCCCCCTCCAGTAGCTCCCTATAGCACAGGTGGCCAAAGAGGCATAGGAGCCACCCATCTGTCAAAGCACTAGCGGTGCCTTTAGCACCACCCCAGAGGCTGTTTACAGGGACTTATTTTGGATGTGGTGGGATAGGACATCACATACATGAGTGCCCACGCCCTCACCAACAGTAGTAGTCGAGAGGGCCATAGTAACCTCCATCGCAACAACGGTCGCAACAGCAGCGACCGCAGCCACCTCAGCCGCAGTGACCCCACCAGTAGTAGAGACAACAGTATAGGCCACCTCAATGGCGGCGACAGTAGCAGCAGCACCCTCAGAGGGGACAGACACCTCCCCAGCCAACTCATATTAGGTTCTATGTGGCTCAACAGGACCCGCAACCCTCTGGAAGAGTCATTGAGGGTATACTCCCAACCTCTGCATGCATCGCTCGAGTTTTATTTGATTCTGGTGCTTCACACTCATTCATGTCTGAGGATTTTTACCAATCATCTGGATTGACGACAAAGTCTACTAGTGAGGGGTTGACCGTATTGATGCCCTTGGAGAAGACTACAGTGTTAGGTCGTTTCTATTCGTCTTGCCCCATGTTGGTGGGAGAGATTTTCTTACTTGTCGACTTGTTTGTGTTGCCGATGTTAGATTTTAAAATCATCTTGGGTATGAATTGGCTTGCCAAGTACCATGCTGTCTTGGATTGCTCTACCAGGACATTCACGTTCTGTTTCCAGGCTTGCATCAGTTCCAATTCGTTGTTGAGCCTAGAGGAGAGCCGTTATCTTGTCTCATGTTGTGCACAATAGAGGAGCCCATAGTACCGAGCATTGATTAATTGCTAGTGGTTCGTGACTTTCCCAATGTGTTTCGGGAGATTCCGGGGTGACGCTGGGTGGGCATATTAAGTTCCAGATTGATCTTGTGCCTGGTACCATGCCTATCTCGAAGGCCCCGTATCATATAGCACCGATGGAGTTACGAGAGCTGCAGCGGTAGTTGGACGAATTGCAAGAGTTAGGCTTCATTCGTCTGAGCAGTTCACCTTGGGGAGCGCCAGTACTCTTCGTTAGGAAGAAGGATGACTCGTTGAGGCTCTGCGTGGATTACTGCGAGCTCAACCGGGTTACGATCAAGAACAAGTATCTGCTCCCGAGAATAGATGATTTGTTTAATCAGCTGCAGGGTGCACAGTTCTTTTCGAAGATTGATCTACGTTCCGGTTATCATCAAATTCGGGTCCGAGAGGAGGACATCCTGAAGACAGCTTTCAGGATGCGTGATAGTCACTTTGAGTTTTAGGTCATGTCCTTCGGACTAACCAATGCACCCGCGGTCTTCATGCAGTTGATAAACAAAGTTTTCCAGTCTTATCTCGATCAGTTTGTTGTGGTCTTCATCGACAACATTCTGATCTATTCGAGGACCCACGAGGAGTATCTAAAGATTGCATTGTAGACCCTCCGTGCTCACCAACTGTATGCAAAGTTGGAGAAGTGTGAGTTTTGGCATGAGGAGATGAAGTTCCTCGATCATGTGGTGATGAAGGAGGGCATTGCAGTGGACCCCTCGAAGGTTAAGGCAGTGCGTAAGTGGACCCAACCTATAAGCGCGTCCAAGATCCGTAGTTTCCTTGGTTTAGTGGGCTATTATTGGTCTTTCATTGAGGGTTTCTCCCATATTGCAGCCCCATTGACCAGGTTGACTCAGAAGGGCACAGAGTTTGTTTGTAGTGATACCTGTGAGCTAGCATTAATGGAGCTGAAGGACCACCTCACATCTGCTCCTATCCTCACTCTTCCCTCTGGGAGTTATGGATTTGTTGTTTTACCGATGTCTCGCATATTGGTTTGGGTACTGTCTTGATATAGCATGAGAGGCCAATGGCTTATGCATCTCGCCAGCTCAAGGTCTATAAGCTAAACTACCCCACACATGATTTAGAGTTGATAGCAGTCATCTTCGCACTAAAGGTGTGGAGGCACTATCTCTATGGGGTTAAGTTCGAGCTCTTTCCGACCACAAGAGCTTGAAGTACTTATTCTCTCAGTTCGAGCTAAACATGAGATAGAGGCGTTGGATAGATCTCCTGAAGGATTATAATTTTGATCTCCAGTACCACCCATGCAAGACAAACGTGGTAGCGGATGCCCTCAGCCATCAACTACGAGGCCTGGTGGCACACATGATGATTCAGAAGTGGATGATGCTTAAGGATATAGTAAAGTATGACTTCGAGTTTAGTCTGCAGTCTTCTATCGTTTAGCTATCGAGCCTAATGATTCAACCCTCTCTTGTTGAAAGGGTGATCGAGGCTCAGTAGACAGACGAGTTGTTAAAGGGTTACCGAGCAGAGGCAACATCTGAGAGTCAGTCAGATTGGCAGATTGGTTCTGATGGTGGACTTCACTTTAGAGGCTGATTATATGTCCCCGGATATTCCTGAGTTGCACGAAAATCTTATAACCGAGGCACATCGATCGCGGTTTTTTATCCACTCTGGCTTGACGAAGATGTATTGAGATATGCGACGACAGTATTTTTAGGCGGGGATGAAACGCTAAATCGTCAGTTTTGTGGCCGAATGTGACACATGCCAGCATTTCAAGACCAATCATCAGAGACCCCCTAGTCTATTACAGCCGTTGAGCAACCCGACGTAGAAGTGAGAGCATGTATCCACTGATTTTATTATGAGCTTGTCGAGGACTCAGCGCGATCACAACGCCATTTGAGTTGTCATCGACCGTCTGACGAAGTTGGTGCATTTTCTTGCGATTCGTGTAACCTAACCTTTGGATCAGCTTGAGAGGTTATTCTTCGAGGAGATTGTGAGACTGCATGGCGTTCCAGTCTCGATCGTTTCTAACCAAGACCCGAGGTTTATGTCTCAGTTTTGGGGGAGCTTTCGGAGAGTGATGGAGTCTGTTTTGGAGCTCAGAACCGCGTATCATCCGTAGATCGATGGGCAGACTGATGCGTGATTGACTTCAAGGGTAGCTGAGATGAGCATCTGCGATTGGCTGAGTTCGCATACAACAACAGCTATCAGGCGACCATCGGCATGGCTCCCATCTCTCTCCCATTCCCAAAGTCACCTCTCTCTCTCTCTCTCTCTCTCCACCCATCCCTTTCTTACAACATTCATTCCTCTCATCCCATCTTTCTTACAACACCCTTTCCTCTCTCATTCTCACCACCATTTCCTAAGCTTTCATGAGAGAAAATCCTAAGGAGAGAAAATAGCCAAGGGAGGACCCATCTTCTTACCCCCTCATCTCACCATCCAGCCCTTCAATTCTCATCTTCCACCATTAAAGAAGAAGCCAAGGAGCTAAGGAAACCAAGAGACCAAGAAGATTAGCAATCTGTGGGTGTTTATAGGATTAATTTTGTATTTTTTATGATGGGTCAAGTGGGGCCTACCGATCGATGGTATGGATCTCACTTTGGACCCTAGGTGTGCCCAATGGCCCACCATGTCTCATATATTCATTCCATGATGGGGCCATTCTCCATGGACCCCATCATGATGTTTATTTTTCCTAGTATTTAAAGGGTCGTCTAGACCTTGCATTTTGGTGGAGAAGGGATCTTCACCATTGATTTTGATTGGTGGGCGGACATGTAATGGGACCCACTTGATGTATCTTATAATGAATGGAAGGGAGAGCCCATAGTGTCGGGGTCCCATCATACGCGACTCTCTCTCTTTCTCTCTCCCCCCTTTATGATGGAGTGGGCCCCACTAATATGTGTTATATCTACTTCGTCCATCTGACGGTGTGGCCAACTGTACTGCATGAGATGATCCTCACTGTCCACTGTTGGGACGGTAGGAATCCACCTGGACACTTGATAGTTTGAATAAAAAGAATAATAAAAATATAAAATATAAAATGAAATATAATATTTATATATACATATATGTAATATGTATAAGAGGTGGGACCCACCTGCTAGAGAAGTGGATTGGCTGGTTATCTCACACCAGCTATACAGCTGATGTGAGATGTCAGCAAGTTCCGTGGGACCCACCTTAAAGGTATGTGTTTCATCAGCACCGTCCATCTAGATGGTGCCATGTACAGCCCCACCATGTGCAGTGCTTCATCTGCACTGTTTATCTGTGGACCCCACTAGATGTATGGGTTGTATCTGCACACCGTCCATCCCATTTGGTGAGCTCGTCCTAACGCTTAAGACAAACATGAGGTAGATCTATCAGGTGGACCACACTGTAGTAAATAGTGGGAGATTGAACGGCTACCCTTAAAACCCTTTTAGGTGCACAGAAGTAGTGGATCAACATGATATTTGTTTTTTCCATTTAATTTAGGTCTTTGTGACCATATGCACCGATTAGATGGAAAATAAATGCTATGGTGGGCCATGTGGGGTTTTAACAGTGGGAATCATTATCACCACTGTTATTTGTGGTATGGTCCAGATAATCTTTCGATATGATTTATTTTCTTGGAAATGCTCTAAATTGATCTTTAAAATATAGATGAATGGTGTAGATGGTGTGGCCCATTAATGCGGCCCATTTGATGTATATAAGGCCCATTGGTGTGGCCCGTTGATACGGCCCATTTGATGTATATAAGGCCCATTAATGAGGCCCATTTGATGTATATGAGGCTTGTTGGTGTGGCCTGTTGATGCGGCCCACTTGATGTATATGAGGCCCGTTGGTGCGGCCTATTGATGCGGCCCACTTGATGTATATGAAGGCCATTGGTGCGGCCCTTGATGCAACCCACTTAATGTATATGAGGGCCATTGGTGCGGCCCATTGATGCAGCCCACTTGATGTATAGGAGGCCCATTGGTGCGGCTCGTTGATGCGGCCCACTTCATGTATGTGAGACCCATTGTTGTGACCCAATGTGTTGTATATGAAGCCCATATAATGAGGCCCATTGTGATATATTTGAGGCCCAAAGAGATGTACGTGAGGCCTTTGTGTGAGGCCTAATATGATGTATGTAATGATGTTTATAATGGTCCATGCCTTGGGAGCAATGATGGTTTGACGTCCACATTGTAAGGGCAATGATGGTTAAATGTCCACATTGTAATTCTCCCTAGGGTCTATTGTTAGGCTCATACTTGTTGTGTATAGGTCGTCTAGGCCCATCTTCGTTATGAAGATAGTTCATCACTATATAACATGCTTAATATAACTTCATGATTCATGCCCATATGCATCATATATATATGCTTGATATGAGGAGTGACTGATCATAGCATATGCCATTGGGCAGATTGTTTATGGGACTCCCTAATAGGAGTTACCCACATGAGTGCGCGGTACGTGCAGTATTTGTTGTATAACTGATAGTGTGATTCATGCATCTGTCATTTGTGTGACATGATTACTGTACACCCTAGCGATATCAGGGCTGTGGCCTCCATAGGCATATCGTGGATGACAGGATTGGACACTGAAAATATTGTTACTAGCATTGGGGTGCCATAAATATCCTTGGGTGAAAATCTTTAAACCCGATGGTACCGGAGGATGACTCCAACATCAAGACCGAGTGGATACGTGAGTGTATGAGGACAGAATACCAGGAGGTCGCGTCTCCTACTGTGTCGTGGTCGGTTTGAAAGGGGTGAGGCCTTACTCGCCCGAGGGTAGGGGGCATTGCTAGGCTGAGTATGACCAGCTCATAAATGGGTCTACTATCGACATGCCGGATAGGTATTAGCAGGCTATTGGCCAGGCGAATAGTAAGGTTTCTTACGCTCACTTGGATTACTTGCCTGAGAAAGGGACAATGTCATTTGGAGTGTACTAAACCCCGGTGATTGTCCAGTGTGAGAACTCTACTGATATTTGATGCTCTAGTGATGAGCTACATTGATATGTGGATTTGGATAAGGACTAGTATACTTGAGTTGCATCTCGTATCGCATGGCCTTGGTATGGTCGACATCATTCACGCCTTGCATCGTATGGTCTTGATATGGCAGATAGCATTCATGCCTTACATCGCATAGCCTTGCTATAGCTGATAGTATTCATGGATTCACCAACATATTCCACGTTACTTTGATATTGCATTTTGAGCACGCTTATATTGCGCACACACTTATACCACCCTCTAAGCTTTTTATAAGCATATGCACAATTGATGCATACAGGTGACGCCAGGACGCAGCCATAGCTTAATAAGAGTATGTACGTGCAGTTGAGCTTCAGGGGTTTTCATTATTATTATCTTGTATTTCCTTTTTTATGTATTGTACCTTAAAGTTTTTTATCATAGTGGATTTTGTGATGGTGTTCTTATGATTATTGTTTGTGGGTTATACTTATGGTTATGCTTATTACTAATCAAATTCATGTTAAAAATCCTCCTTGTAGGATCTCAGGATCGGAACCCGGTATATGGGTACCGGGAGCCGAGAATGGGGTACTATGGAGGCTGTCGGTGCTGGATTCGACGATCAAAAATTTTGTGAGCCCAGTTTTTGAGTTTGGGGCATGACACCTTCTATGGTATACAAAGCGAGCAGCAACGCAGAAGGATGAGTTTTTTAGAACTTTTAATGAATCCATAGTCATATATTTGGTGGTGTATACAGTTGCTACATACAGTTGATGGAATTCACCTATATGAGTGTGGAGGTGAAGGCCGCTTCATATGAGAATGTAGGCGAATTCTTTAGAGCACTCATGAAATTCAAGTAATGGTGTATGGTCGAAAAGCACCGAACCGCAAAATCACTTACAGATGAAAAGTTGTGTGAGTGGCTTATGATTTACACTAAAAGGCATGTTCAAGACTATGGTGTCACCTGATTCCTATAGACCTATCATGCTTACTCTAATGTTGGTTCAAGTCTATGGTGACACCTACACCATTAAACAACTATTACGCTTTAACCGGAAAGAGTTTTTATTTTGAAATATGTGGGGGATTGTTGTATTTTGTTTCAAAATTTATATTAAATTGAATTTCAAATATTTTGGTTTCTCTCACATTTGAAATTTTTTGTGCTTTTGAGTTGTAGGTTTTGTCTCACATCGGATTTGATAAAGAAAAATATCTTATATATAAGATAGACTTTTTGCTTTGGAGCTTGATCCTCATTCAGGGGGCATGTGAATTTGAACTTGTGGGGGGCTATGCCAATAGCTTTAATATATGTCATTAACCACACACATGCATGTGCACACCGAGCCGAGCTGAGTTGAGTCTGAGTCTAAGTCTGTGTTCGTGTCAGTGTCCGTGTGCGCGTGCGCTACGCGACACAACGCGACGGGACACTACAGGCTAGGTTGGGCTGGGTGTCGGTGTAGGTGTAATGCGAGTACGAGTGCAAGTGTACTCACGTAGGTGTGTGTATGGGTACTCATGGGACTTTATTTGCGAGAGTGTACTCACACTTGCACCCTTTCGTTTTAAACCAAAGGAATGTGTCCGTTCTGGTTGGTCGCATCTGTTGGGTTTAAACCCAACGGACCTAACCCTTTCTAAAGGGTGCTTATGCACCACTTCGGAGTCTATATAAAGACTTCCGATTCATATTTGAAAATGTGATAAATCCTTTCTCCTCTTATAAAACTCTCTCTGTTCGGGTTTACTAGTTTATAAGTTTTTGTTGTTGTTAAGTTCATCGTTGAGTTGACACTTTCGGGTTAAACTGTAAGTGGTTCAAGCCTGCGTACAATGAGTGCACTACTAGGACCAGGTCATAGTCATTGTATCCTGGAGGTCGATTACTCTGGAAACCTGTTGCACTTGGGACGTTATCCAAGGGGAGCAAATTCAATTTCAAGCTGAGTGACTCACGTCACACCTCGACTCAATTCAATAAGTCCTCTTTCTCAGATTTTATTTTCTTTTTTGGTTCTCAATTTTTATAGTCTATTTAATTCAACATATATTCCAACACTCCTTACTCTCTTTTCATCTAAAGGAAGGATGTGATTCATTAGAACTGAGGTGTGCACTGATTTTCGCATCTAATTGGGTCTTTCTTTAAGTGGAAGAAGAAGCTCTCTAGAAGATGGACGAGCATTCTTTCGGAGAAGAAACTTTTAATGAGAGAGAAAAATGTGTTGATGGAGAGATTTCCTCTCTTTCTAAAATTGTATGGAGGTGTACACCAATGACATTAGGCAGTTGAATGGTCATCTCAAATGCTGTCGAATGCCTAGCAAACCCTAAAGAAAATTTTAATTAAAAAAATAGTGATTTCATCTGCCTTGATGTCAGACAAAAATGGTATTGGAATCCTTTTTTAATTGATTTTTCACAATCTACCATTTATCATAATATCTATGATATTACTTGCTTTTACCATTGTAAAACTCAATCCAAAATAGGACTTAAATTTGTAGAATAATGTTGGGGGCACACAAAAGCAAATTCTGAATTCAAATCAAATGATAATAAGTAAACGCAAAGAAAGTATATACAAGTACGCATGATTTTTACATGGAAAAACCCCTCACAGAAAACACTACAGCACAAATTGATAATGCTCACTATTAAAGCAATAAGTACAAGAGATAGAATAACTTACAATATAAAAAAAACCCTCCTTTTCTCCTCTCCAAACTTTAGAAACGTTTAAGCCCCGATTGGAATACCCTAACCCCACAATTACACCGATATATATAGCATAACACTCAGAATAGGAAACTAATCGCACAATTACACAAAATTGCGTGCGTCGTTGATCTAAGCATTGAGCACCACGTGTTCGATCGCTCGAACATTCTCAAAGTGTCCAGAGAGTTTACAAGTATTTTTGAATATTGTCGATCAATCAATTAGACAGTTCAATCAATTAAGACTGTTTAAAAATATCTAGAGACTGATCTGTATAATCCAGTGTTCTTTCGATTGATCAACTAGGGTGGTCAACGATCGAATCCTTGTTCTATGTACAAATTGAAGACATCTTATAACATTCTTCATCATGGCTTCAATCATCATGAACTATTACTCCACACTCCATCTCTAATCACCTCCATCATAGCTTCTCCATTGTCATCGATATTTGTGCACACTTCATTTTTATCAACATTTCGCCATACCTAAAGAAGGCGAACATAATCTGTAACACCCCGAACTTTTCAATACCCGAGTATTGAAAGTTCTCGAGTGTCACCGTGAAGTTTAACTTATTATATATATGTATACGATGCCAATTTAGCTATCCTAACCTTACATCTATTCTCCAACATAAATCTGACCATTGAGAATGGTCTTCATCCATAGATCAATTGTTCACACCCCAAGAGCAGGGTTGTGATGTAGTAATAAACTCGGTAAGACCGAGGTCGAATCCACAGGGACTGATACCTGTACGTTATCTGAAACCAAGTAGAACTAGAACTAGACTGAGATGCGATCTAAACAAAATAGAATTTGAGAAATAATTGTGGAATAATTATCTAAAACTTTAAGGAATTTAGAGGAAGGAAACTAGGGATTCAGAGGATCCACTTGTAGAGATCAGGGAGATCTTATGCCACTATCACAAATTATGAAAATTTACTGAACTGCCATTGATATAGGTTTCAAGAGATGAAAGGTGTATGAATTAGAATGGATTCCATCACCAAACCATGCCCAGGAGACAAAGCTAACAAACGAATTAAACTAATTACCAACCACATCAACATGCTATATGAAAATCAAGAAAAAAATGGTATCTGTTTCAAACATGCCTACGAGACGATGGTGAACAACGGCTTTGACGTCATACACATAAAAAGAGTAGGAACATGCTCAAAGTCATCATAGACCCATTGTAATTTGAGTCACAATACACCATTAAAAACTAAAAACATTCCCCTTAATCAAACTATAATCAAGGTCGTTCATAAATTAAAATCAATTTAATGGCACAAAGTAAAACCTCCCCTCACACCACAAGCTTCACCCCTTAGCCCTAGCTAAGGGGGTTTAGCCCAACATGGGTAGGCTAAATAAACAACAAAATAAAAAAATAAAAAAAAGAAGAAACGAACATGAAGGAAGAAGAGAAAAAAAATCGCTCCTTAACCTTGCCAAACCCAACCGATGCTTTCAGCGAGCACGAACCAAACACCCTTGCTCCCTTCTGACGTGCAGCCAACCAATCAAACACCCTTGCTCCCTGCTTCTCTTCCCAACCGTGCACAGCAGCCGCCCCCTTTGTTTCTTCCAGCCGTTCTCTCTCTCTCTCTCCCTCCCGATAAATCCAAGACCCCTTCGTTTGATGTTTATAGCACTGTCCTCGGAGAGTCATACAGGAAATAGGACGCGGAGACTCTCCTTACGCAACAAGGACCGGTGGAGAGCTGGAGTCCGCAGACGAGCCAGCTGCGAAAAAAAAGTCCCTCCGCTGCGCAGTCCGGGATTCCGGTCTGGATTCTTATTCCTCTTTGCCTTCTTTTCAAAAGGACAGTGTCCTTTAGGAGATTTTTGGCCCACCTACCTGATGAACGGTTCGGATCAGCCGTCCGATCGCCCCTAAGGGCGCACAACTCGCCGCGAAAACCGGACAGCGTCCGGCTGCGAAACAGAGTGCGCTATGCACTTTCGCTGTCTGATGGTGGGGCCCTCATCGCTTTTGTTTTGGGAAATCCACGCCGTGCACTGCATTCTCCTCGAAAAACCGTTCAGGTATGACGCGTTATGGCTCGAATTTGGTGTGGCCCATGGACTCTTCATATCACCGTCTGTCATATGTTTGAACGGCTAGAATCTGTGTATGGTTGCAGGAGACAAAAATAGACACCTAGGCGAGAGTCACGCACCATATCTGGAGTTAATGGACGGTTTGGATCATGGAGATACATGATAGATGGGGCCCACAAGCGGAACCGACGGTCGGCAGCGTTGCGTTGCTGCGTAATGAGAAAAAAAATAAGTTTGAGTCGGTCAGCGCCTGCTGACCGACGGCCCTTTTTTTTACGTTCGTCCGGTGTACATATGCACCTTGCACGTGCACTGCATGTGTGGGTCCAATGGTGATGTTTGTAAGAAATCTGCTCCATCCATCTGTTTTGGCACATAAGTTAAGGCGTTGAGACCAAAATTGGAGTATATCTAGATATCAGGCGGGGCCCACATAATGATTAAAGGGGCTGATCTATCCGTTGGGCCACTTCCACAGTGATCCAGGAGCTGAAATTTTACATGTACGGTTCATTTATGGTCCTCAGGCCACGTATAGAGTTTTGAACTGATCGGATGGTGAAAACCCTATGATCTTGCATTCTGGACACTTTTCAGGCCGCTTGAGCTTCAATTTCTCGATTTCCGCGGACCCCTGGTGTATAATTCCGTCGCTCTTGGTCTTCTAGAGTCTGTTCCTTGCCTTGGTGCTCCTGGAGCGTCAAATTCATGCATTTACCACCCTTTTTCAGTCCATGCTTGTAAATACACTCTGCATTACAAACACAATTAAATCAGGCTATTAAACGGTATCATGCTTGTAAATTCATGCAATAAATGGGTCTGATATGCAATATTTGACCCTCAACATCAATCCATCCAACCGTTGATTTTACGACAAGAACATATATCCACAAATTCTCACTTGTCCATCATAAGCAACTGTTCAGTCAACTATCCACTGATAGGTAAATATATTTGACCGTCTACTTTGAGTTTGGACCACCCGATCATAGTAAACTAACTACTTGATATATGCATTTACTCATACATGTATCAAACTGAGATTCTGATCCATTTATCTTGTTCACTACCTATGAATATGCTTAATCCACTACTAGAACTACAATCTGAGAAACTTACACATGTGAACAAGTCACTTAAATCTAACGGTATACATGTTCTACCTATTGATCGCTCCAAAAACCCACTTGTGTTTATCCGTTTACAAAACCGATCATACAACCACCTATATACATGATCAGAGTACTAACCATCAAGTTTTCCCATTTTTAACATGTCATCTGACCGTCAATTATATTTGGATCCACTAAACGGACCACCTAAATATTAGAATGAATAGCTCGGTTTGAAGTTCGTCAGGTATATGCTACAACTACCAGCTGACTTCTCTATTGGATATATGTAAGCGTTGATTTAAATCTCGGGGTGGTATAGCTCATTAAAAAGGCATCTTGTTCATCTGTAAGCGATCAAGGCCCAAAATGAGGTGATGGAAAGAGAATGAAAAATAAAGAATGTCCGTCAAATTTTAATGCATTTGGATGGTGTAGTCTGATATTATGAATGGTAAAATTTGGAGAAATAAAATATAGCAAAATCATAAATACTTAATGTCATTAACCTATACACTTGAATTCTAGATCACATAGTTCTTATGATCATTTTCATGTGAAATTTTATACTATGCCTATTTATCATAAATTAACCATACACGTTGAATTTCATCCTTTAGATTATTGTAAAAGTGACCCTACTGACAAATCAACCCCTTAATCATTGATTTTGGTATCCATCTAGTGAAGAAAGCTCGTAGGTAGTCATAATAGGATATTGTCCTTCGTATGAATGACTTGGATTTTCGATCATATATAGTAAGTGTGAAATATGAGAACCCCACCTTGGTAGGCTTTTCCTTAGTCGTGAAGTTATCATTTTAGGCTTACTAACTCTTTCTAAATTTGGAGCTTCCAATTGACTCACTTTACACGGTCAATCACAACTCAAATTTGGACCATATTTTAGCCTCATATGACTACAATATCATACAAAATTTAGACCCCGATCTATGATCTTACACCGTTGAATGATGACCACCTTAACTCTAATTCCTTCCTTTTTGTGCTAAAGGTGAGATTTCAGATTTAGGCCATTTCCATAATTGATCAATCACTAACTTTTTCCCAACCGTTTGCCTATCATGACTACACATTTCTCCTAAAATTGGGTCCTGATCATTAAGTGTGGACCGTTAATTGAGATCAAGTTCGTTTTGACATTCGTTAGGAGAATTTTTAAGATAAGCTAATCTAGATTTTAGATCACCAAGAAAATCATATACCCCAGCCCTATTCGACAACCTCGACACACTGGACAAATTGAATTTAAAGAAAGATCGCTAAAAAATGTCAAATTAAATAAACTCAATCCAAGTGAGATGTGAAACACGCCCCCTCTCATACGCCCACTCCTATATAAAAGGAGGAGTGTGTGCTCTTCTCCACTCATATACCAATACTTTCAATGTCCAAAGAGGAGAGAAAGAGAAAGAGAAAGAGAAAGAGAAAGAGAAGGAGAAGCCTAGACACCCACTATCCTCTTCCTTCTCCACATGTGTAGTGACTCTCTCTTACTCAAGCAATGTCGTGATTCATGTAGAAACTTTCTTATATAAATATCTACTTAAGGTTTAGATCTAAGACTAAGGTGAGGGATTCCTTTAAAGCTTACACTAATTTAAGTTGATATAATTTATCTTATTTTTGCATACTTTCATATTACTGTGATTTTTTATGCAATTGATTGATTTATCATTATCAATTATTTATCATTTTAGAAATTATGATTAAAGTATGATTTTAATTATGCATAATTTTTATGAATTCATATGGGGTAATGGATACAAGCCTTACCCTTTGCCAATTTTAAGAGTGACGTGCGCTTCCACTCTATATTGAATTAGCCTTTTTGTTCGTCTCCCCTTATTTTATTGAGTTAGCCTATTTGTTACTCTTCTCTTGTATTGAGTTAGCTTATTGATACTCTTCTCCTTTATAAAGTAGCCTTATGCTACTTCTCTTTATGGCTTGGGCATGTGTCTTGAAATTTTAAAGCTCTCATGATTCGATTTACTTTCCCTATTGATGCAAGTGATGTATTGGAGGTCTCACATTTAGTAATTCGTATATTTTATTGTGGACGTAATGCGCTCTAGGTAGTAACCCTCTTGGTTGACATATAATTCCATAAATTTTGGATAGTAGTACACGAATCGATGTAAGTAATCCGCAATGCATGTTACATCACTTCTAGGATTAAATGCCTAAATACTCGCTCCATGAACAAATCATGTCTCGTAATTCATCTGATCTATGTGTTGTGCCGTCTTGAGGTATTCGCGTAAATCCACAGTAGCGTTGGACATGCCGACGAATTTTCGTAGTGTAAAAATGTGGGGCAAGCTGGGTTTTCTATAAATTATATTCCACATTATGATGATCACTACGTATGATGGACTGCACACACTTTGTCAGGCATGCATTCATATATATATATTGGTTGTGCATACTGATACCACTCGTAGTGGTGGAGTACGAGACGTATTAGAACCCTCTCATTATTCTTATGAATCTCTTGAATTATTGTTAATCTTAAAGATAACCATCACTGTGAGTAGGGCATTGACCCTCTCCAACCATACAAATGTTACAAGTGAATTACAGGTTGATGATACGGATGATAATTATTATGTGAAAGATACGTTTGAATCAAGAAGAAGAATGACACTGAAATTTATTTGTTTATACATTTTTTGCTATTTACTTTAATATGATATAATAAGCTCTCATTAAGAGGGCGTTTGAAGATTAGTTAGAAGCTTTTTACTCTAATAATAAATACAGTTGATTTTACTCTTGTGAATGTTTACCTTTGTGGATGTAACTGGATGTGATATAAATTAAAAAAAATGTGATTTTGAAGCATCTAATTTTTACATTATTAACACCCAAAATTCTCCAGCATGAGCAGATATTCGGGCTACAAAAATTCAGGATGTTACATAATCAAAACTTCTTCGTAGAAACCACATTTCTAAGCATGTCTGATAAATTCACGCGCATTTGGATTTTCTTACCTTGTATTCATCATGTTTCTTTCAATAGATCTACTTACAACCGATCATAAAGCGTCCAACGGAAGCTCCACTAGTTCACACATCTCATTCTTATAAGGAGAGTCCATCTTGTCTTGCATCGCTACCATCCACTTCTTAATATATAAGTCATATAGTACTTACTAGAAGTAGATGGATCCCCCGCATCCGTATTGAGGATAAATGTAATATTCGAGTCATCTTTGTATCTCACCTATAATCAGCGATGTCTCGGTGGATTTCTCCTCATTAGTGGCTACTCTATCTGCTCAGGTACCTCTTTATATTGGTTTTCTTCATATTATGTTTTACCCTTGTTGATTTCAACATCAATCACTATTGATTTTTCTGATTTCTTATTTTCTTCCTTAAGGAACAATGAATTCTCATCAAACCCGACATCACGGTCAATCGTGATTTTCCGTGTGACCTGGTTATATAACTTGTATCCCTTCACACATCACCATAGCTAACAAAAGTGCAATTTTTTACATTTTAGTCTATCTTATCTCTCTTAACTAATGCTATATGAGAGCAAGCATCACAACTAAATACTCATAACCTTGAGTAATATACATTATAATCACTTCACACTTTCTTTGAAATTTTACAACCAATCGGTGTAGAGGGAGAGTAATTTGCTGAGTAACAACCCATGTTAATGACCTCAACCCATGGCTTCTTGCCTAAAGTAGCGTTGCTCAATATGCTTCGGGCTCTCTTTAAGATAGTTTGATTCATATGTTCCACCACACTATTCTACTCTAATATGTGCTTGATTGTGTTATGTCGTATGATCCCATCATCTTTATAAAATTGGTTAAATTTATTTGAAGTGAATTCTCCACTGTTGTTTGTCCTTAACACTTTCAATTTTCTCCTTAATTATTTTTCTACCAATGTCTTCCAACTTTGAATGTGGCATAAACGTCTAATTTATACTTCACGAAGTATACCCACACCTTTCTAGAGTATTCATTAATGCTCACATATATTTAAATTAATACTTTTAAATGCAAGAATTAAACATTGATCAGAAAGTAAATTCATACCACGCTCGCTCATGTGGCCTATACGTACATTCCACAAATGTGTCAATGTGAAATCTGCTATAGAAGTTGCAGCTCCACCCAATATGGTATTCTCGATCAACTTGTAAAGTTTACCGCTTCATTGCGCTTTTATCAATACGAGTACCCCTTTTGAAACTTTTAGGATACGATCAAACTTGGTGAACTTGCACCCAAGTGCATAAAGAGCTTCTGAGGCATCATATTCTTCCTAAGCTCAGGAACATGTCTAACATCCGTCAGGATGCACTCCATCAAATATCTTAATGTGCACAGTTTCGATTTTAACACTTTATAGGCAATATTATTATATATAAACACATCCACCATCGCACTAAGTGTAACTGGTGAACCAATCTTGCTGAAAAGTCTGTGGTATAAGGCCCCCAAATAAAAAATCCACTCGTCACTAAGATAGGCAATTTTAGATGCGGTCAAGACATCACCACCATTCATCTCTTCACTAGATTGTACCATGTTGGCCTCCTTAGGTGCTTCATTTGATTTTTCCTCCTTTTGAACTTTACGATTTTGACAATCCTTCTTCATATACTCCTATCTCCCACAGTTCTTGCACTTTATCTTTCCCTTACCCTTAGACTTGAGCCGAGATCACGAGTTTCCCTTCTCTCGCTTAAAATTCCTTCTAATAGCTATCAACGTGTTCATAGAGAACCTTGCACTGTTGTCCTTCTTTCTCAACATCTTTGACTGAGGGGCTTAAATGGAAGTGTTGACATCAAATGTCTCTCTACCATGACACATAGTGTCTATGAAGCTATCGTAAGACTCCGAAAAAGAGTTCAACAGAATTAGGGCTTGGTATTCCTCGTCAATCTTCACTTTTACACTCAATAATTTGTAAAGCATCTTATTAAATGTACTTATGTGATCATTAAGATCTGACCTGTAAGACCCGTATCTTAGTCCGTACCGTTCTATATGCCTCCGCGGTCCTCCCGGTCGAATTCCGGTGACCCGCGATCTATTATCAGTATTTGCGTGTGATCCTGAGTCGTGTCCCATATTCTAGAGTCGGCTCGACCCAAGACTTGTACCCTTGTGACCGCATCATCACCGCGGTTCCAACGCCACGTCTCGTGCGTTAATGCGACGCTTAGATCATAAGTTATGGTCCGCGCATTGTAATGACTATAGACTGCACGTTGCGGGACCCACCTATTGTAATGACACAATTTTCTAAGCCATCATGGGGTGATGTGCTAGGTAATCATTTCCTCTTATTTTTCCAAAAGTCAACACCTCTCCTTACCTATGCATTTATGATGGCTTTACATCATTATGACAAGCCATAACTCCTCTCTCTCTCTCTCTTATCTCTCTCTCCCTCCCTCTTTCTTCCTCATTCTCCAAGCAACTATGTGAGGTGGACGTCCAAGCCCTCCATGAGAAAGAGTTAGGTGTGGCCCACCTTCCTACCATCCAATCCCACCCTCTAAAATCAATCTCAACTGTTGAAGTCCATCCATTGGAGCTCTAGCATGCTTTGGCGAAAGAAGGAGGAGAAGATCTTATGTGGGTATTCTTCTAACGTTTGATTTGTGTGATTTTTCTGATTTGAAGGCCCACATATGGTCGGACCCATCTTGATGTATGCAACTCATCCTTGTCGTCCACCTTCGTAGGACCCACTTGATGGACGTGTTGGATCTACATCGTCCAAGTCATGTGGGCACTACCTAAATGAGGATGGGAAAAATACTAATATCAGATTGACCAAGTGGGCCACGTCCACGTGGGACCCACCAGCCATAGTCCTCGCACATGGAACCCACCTTGATGTCATGAATACCCACGCCGTCCGTCCAGCATCCCTGGACGCTGGACGTTGTGGAGAGTGAACTGATAATGAGGTGTATTATATATATGGCCATTTGATTTCTTAAAGCTTTTTGGGGGGCCACTCTTACAGGCCTCACCTTGATGTGTAAATCTAATCCATGCCGTCCATCCCATTCCCCTACTCATTTTATGGGTTTAGCCAAAAAATAAGGCCAATCCAACTATCTGGCGGGCCATAACAAAGAAAACAGTATTTTCTACTGTTGAAATCCACCATGATGTTTCTGTACCCCAAAATATGTCGAATATTGGGCTTGATGGGTTTGTCTTGGGCCATAAAAACCAACGGTTGGGTCGGATTCCCCTGATGTGGACCCCACATAGGAAAAACAGTGGAAAAACCCTTTTCCTTAAAAAATAAAAATATAATATAATATATATATATATAAGCAGCATCACCTTGCGGCGCTGATGCTTGCAGCAGGAGCTGCTGTGTTGTGCGCTGCCGGGCAGGCCCCACCGTGATGCATGTGCTGGCCCAAACGTGGGTACCTGCTGTGGCCCCACCGTGATGTGTGCCAAACATCCATACTGTGCATTTGATGGGCCCCATCTGGATAGTAGGCCACCCCAAAAATCAGCCGTCTGTGGAACTTAGGTGGCCCACGTCGCAGGAAACAGTGGGATTGAACGTCTGCCATTGAAACCCTTTTGGGTTGTCATAAAAGTTTTGGATCATTATGAAATTTGTTTTTCCTCTTCATCTGGGTCTATGTGACCTTATTAACGGTTTGGATGGCCGATAAACATCATGATGGGCCCCACGTGGGACCCACAATGATGTATGTGTTTCATTCACGACGTCCACGGCATTGGACAGTGGAACCGACCATGGTTTATGTGTTTTATCCACACCGTCCACCGTCCTTGGATGATGGGACCCACCCCACATGTGGAGCTACACATGATGTATGTGTATGTCCAGGCCGCCCAGGGCCGGGACGTTGTATATTTATTAAATATAATATTAATATATTATATTATATTATATTAATATATGATAGGATATATTATATATTATATTATAATGTAATATAATATTATATATTTAATACAAATGTTGTGGTGGGCCCTACGTGGGACCCACCTCTGCCCACTTAAATGCAAAAAAGCTGCACTACAGCAATTAAGGATTATATATATATATAGGGAAAAGGTACTATGCGCTCGACCTCACGAGTCCATCCCATGAGATCGAGCTGTGTGGGCCCCACTATGATGCATTTCAAACATCTACCCCATCAGTCAGATGCACCATTCCATCGTGGGCCTAGGTCTCAAAAATCAAGTCAATCCGTGAGTTTTGTGGGCCACACCACATACAGAAGTGGGGAGGGGCCGTGCACCATTAAAACATTCATAATAATTTTTTGGGCCCACCGAGATGTGGTTTGCAAATCCAGCCCATCCATTATGTGTGTCCCACTTGGATGAGGGTTCAGACTAAGTTTCAGCAACATTCAAAACTCAGGTGGGCCCCACTAAGTGCTTTTATATGTTTTAACGGTGTCTTCACATGATTTTAGATGGTATGGCCCACCTGAGTTCCATATACGGCTGATTTTTGGGATATCCCATAATTTAGAGGGGACCCATCAAATGCATGATGTTGATGGTTGACACGCATCACGGTGGGGCCTACACAGCTCTACCTCACGGGAGCTTATCGTGAGGTCGAGCGCATAGTACCTTTTCCCATATATATATATATATATATATATATATATATATATATTATTGTATATATGCATATATGAGGGTGGGCCCTACGTGGGACCCACCTTTGCCTCTTTAAGCAGCAAATGTTGCCTGTACAACAACTATGTAGCTGCTCTCTCTCTTAAACGTCAGCTAGTTCTGTAGGTCCCAATGATGTACGTGCTTTATCTCCACCGTCCACTATTTGGACGATGGGACCCACCATGATGCGTGTGTTGTATACAAACCGTCTAACCATGTGAGATATCATTTTATGGCATGAGTAAAAGAATGAGTCAGATCTAAGGCTCAAGTGGACCCCACCATCATAGTGGACAGTGACCTCCACCGTACAAACTTCTAAGGGCCATAGTAGTTTCCACTCAAGCCTATATTTTTGGGTTTTACTTCATCTATCACTATGTTAACTTATGAATAGGTTGGATTTCAAATACATCACGGCAGGTCACACCATGATATGACCAGCCCTTTGATCAGGTGGACCACACCACATAGAAATAGGGGGATTTGAACTCTACCATTGAAACCCTTTGGGGCCATGGAAGTTTTGGATCAATAAGGGATTTGTTTTCCCTCTTAATCCAGGTCTTATGACCTTATGATTAGATTGGTTGGAAAATAAACTTTATAGTGCACCCTGTGATTTATTTAACCATGAAAATTATTATCTCCATTGCTATTGTGGTATGGTCCAAATGATCCTTCAATATAACTCATTTTTTGGGGAATTTATAGGGCCTGTTGTTGAGGCCCACCTTGATGTGTATAAGGCCTGTTGTCGAGGCCCATCTTGATATATATAAGGCCCATTATTGAGGCCCTTCTTGATGTGCTTGTGGCCCGTCCATTGAGGCCCACCTTGATATATATGAGGCCCATTGGTGCGGCCCGATTTGATATACATGAAGCCCATTGGTGCGACCCATCATGATGTATTTTGGCCCATGGGCGAGGCCCGCCCATTTATATCGTTAGACCTATGTGATGAGGCCCACTTTGATATACTTGTGGCCCATCCATGAGGCCCACTTTAATATATTTGTTACCCATCTATGAGGCCCATTAGTGCGGCCCATTGATGCAACTCACTTGATGTGTATGAGGCTCATTAGTGGGTCCCATTGATGCAACTCACTTAATGTGTATGGGGCCCATTAGTGCGGCCCATTGATGCAGCCCACCTGTTGTGTATGAGGCCCACATGTGGTATATATCAGACCCGTTGATGAGGCCCACTTGGCATATCTGAGGCCCATGGGTCATGGCCCATTGAGATGTACTTTCGGCCCATATGTCGTGGCTCATTGTGATGTATTTTCGGCTCATTTGGTAAGGCCCATTGAGGTGTATTTTCGACCCATATGGTGTGGCCATTGTGATGTTTTTGTAACCCATTTAATGAGGCCCATTATGATGTGCATTAGACCCATGGGTTATGGCCGTGTGATGCATCTGAGGCCCATGTGCAGGGCCCACCTGTTGTGTATAAGGCCCATGAGCGAGGCCTATCGTGATGTATTCGAGGCCCATGTGATGCGGCCCATAGTGATGTGTATATAGTCCTTGTATGAGGCCCATGATATTGTATATTAGGCCCTTGTGTGAGGCCATGAGCCCACTATATGTTTGGCCCTATGTGGACCACTCCTTAGGAGCAATGTTGGTTGAATATCCACATTGATGGGCAATGATAGTTAAAGGTCCACATTGTAACCTTCCCTCAGGCCTCGTTAGGCCAATTATCCATGCCGATTATGAGTATGTGACAGCATAGCACCATAATACATGCCCATAAGCATTATCTATATGTTTGTTATGAGATGCGATTGACCATCATATGTGCCATTGGGCAGATGGTTATGGGACTCCCTGAGGGCCTGTTTGGCCCGATGGATTGGGAGGGATTGAATGGTATTACGGTGGATGGCATGGATTTCTAAGTAATGATGGTGTTGTCAGTGGATTGTCTGGAGATCCATGGGATTGCTATATCCCCGGATTGCTATATCCACTCTGTTTGGCGCGCCCGGCCAACCCTGGGATTAAACCTTCTCATCCCTTCCAATCCCTCAAACCAAACACGTCCCAGGCAAATTTGAAAAGATTAAGGTGGATTGGATGGGATTTAAAGGTAATGATGGTGTTGTCAGTGGATGTCTTAAGATCCATGGGATTGGGATCAGATCACCGGCTCTGTTTGGCACGCCAGGCAAATCCCGGGATTTGACTTCCAATCCCTTCCAATACCATCCAATCCCTTCCAATCCGACAGGCAAAACGGGCCCTGATAGGTGGAGTTATCCCATATGAGCACACAGTATGCGCAAGAGTGATACATTTTGGACTACATGACTCATGCATCTTGCATTGTGTGATTGTGATTACTGTACGCCCTAGCAACATCAGGGCTATAACCTCCACAGGTATGTCGTGGATGGCTAGATGGGACACCGAAAATGTTTGGTTCGAGCATCTGGGCACTTTGGATATCCATGAGTGAAAGTCCCTAAACCTCCGAGGCCACGAGATGCCCTAACGTCGAGACCGAGTGGATACATGAGTGCCTGAGTGCCGAATACCAGGAGGTCACGTCTCCCACTGTGTCGTGGTTGGTTGGGAGGGGGTGTAGCCTTACCCTCCCGAGAGTAGGGGGCATAGCTAGGCTGAGTTTGACTCGTGAATGTGTCTACTATCGACGTGCTGGTACATATTGGTTGACTACTAGTCAGGTGGATAGTGAGGTCTCTTCCACTAGCATGGTCGCCCGTCAGTGGGCGACGATTTGCATGTAGAGTGTACTAGACCCCGGTGATGATCCCAGAGATGTATAGTGCGGTTTTGTGGAGCAGGCGTTGCATACTCATTCATTCATTCACTATCCACTCGGGCTGGTGGTGCGCAACTATTTGTTACGTGTGCTTTCGCAATGGCCAGGATTTCGGTTAGGGCGTGCGACTAACCTGAAATCAGGAGTTTACCACATTGAGTCTGACTATCCAAATTAGGTATGGGACTGGTTTGGATAGTAGTCCCTTGTGGTAGACCCCATAGCCTACGATAGTACGTATTATCATCCCGACTTCACACTCCAGCATGGTCATCCCATTCGCACCGCATATTGCATTACATCCGCGGCATATGACATTTTGGGTTACTGTGTTTCTACATTTATATGGTCTAAATACGGCTGACGGTATTCGTGAACTTAGCAGGATTTACATATTGCATTGTACCCTCGGCATCTGATATTTGACTCTCTATGACTCCTCATTTGCATAGCTGATTTGTATTGATTACTCTGATATTGTATGACTCATGAACTTGCCAATATTTTCACTTACTCTGATATTTGCGTGCTTAGCACTTACCTCGTGCACACACTTTCACCACCCTCTAAGCTTTCTATAAGCTTATGTACGATAGATGCGTGCAGGTGACGTTAGGTTGCAGCAACATTGAGCTTGGAGCATGCAGTGGTCTTCTAGAGCTTTGATTTTTAATATATGTATTTTCCTTTCGGTACTGTACTCAAATATTTATATTAGTGGATATGTGATGATGATGTTGCCCTTGTGATTTAGGTAAACTTATGGTTATGCTTATTACGAGTTAAATGTACATTTTAAAAAAAAAACATCCTTGTAAGATCTCAGGATCGGAATTTGGCGTATAGACGCTGGGAGCCGAGAATAGCATACTACGGGGGTTGTTGGTACCGGATTCAGCGATTGGAAATTTTGTGAGCCTGGTTTCCGAGTTTGAGAGTGACATGACCATTTCACGATCTTTAGATTACTATAGAATTGTTTTTTCAGATACAAATGATTCGACAATGATTTCGTCATGTACAAGTTATGTAACTTCTTCCAAAGTCTTGTGGTGGTCTTTTGATTAAGGACATTGTAAACGGACGTCATCCGTCAAACATAGTTGAACTGATGTTTTCACTCTCTTATCCAATTCTTTCCGCTCTTCACCGTTCATAGATGTTGGATGCTTCTCTACACCAAGGAGTGCATATTGTACCTCTTGTTGAACTAGAATGACTCTTATTTTCACATTCTATAGTTCGAAGTTGTTTTTTTATATGAACTTCTTCATTTTAGACTTCACCTTTGATCTGTCAATCTTCATGTATTGAATCTAAACTTGAATCCCCAACACTAGCTCTGATACCACTTTGTTGGGGGAACTTGAAAGCAAACCCCGAATTCAAATCACACGATAATAAGCAAACGCAAGCAAAGTATACACAAGTACACATGATTTTAAGTGGAAAAACACT
This sequence comes from Magnolia sinica, assembly GCF_029962835.1. Taxonomy (NCBI): domain Eukaryota; kingdom Viridiplantae; phylum Streptophyta; class Magnoliopsida; order Magnoliales; family Magnoliaceae; genus Magnolia; species Magnolia sinica. The sequence continues at coordinate 20,385,069 of NC_080586.1, forward strand.
CGTGGGAAAAAACTACAGCACAAAGCAATAACGATCACTATGAAAGTAATAAGTACAAAAGATAGAAAAACTTACAATTAAAAAAAAAAAAAAAAAAACACCCATTTTCTTCTCTCCAATTCCTAGAAATCTTCAAGTCTCAATTGGAATACCCTAATCCCATAATTACACCCATATAGCATAACACCCATAATAGGAAATTGCTCGCACAATTATGCAAAATTGTGCGTGCTGTCAATATAAGCATCGATCGATCTACATCGATCAACCGGTCCTCGATTGATCGAGCAACACATGTTGATCGCTTGAACATGCTCAAAAGTGCCCAAAGATTTTGTAAGTATTTTCAAATATTGTCAATTGATTGATTCGACAGTTCGATCGATCAAGACTGTCCAAAATTGTTCGAAGACCAATCTGTGTAATCCAAAGCTCCTTTGATTGATTAACCACAGTGGTCGATCGATCAAATCCTTGTTCCATGTACAGATTGAAGATATCTAACAACAAATAAAGCATTCAACTTTTTGTAAAATATCGCTCGCATAAAAACCCAATAAATTTGGGAATAGATGGCATGTTAATACATTATAAGGTTATTTGAGTAAAATAATATTTTACTAATAAGAATAGCTTTATTTAATGTATTTTCCTGAGTAAAATAATATTTTAATTGTTCTTTCACATTCTAGAATATATCATAATATTTATGATATTACTTGCTTTTTAACATTGTAAATTTCAATCCAAAGAAGGACCTAAATCAGTAGAATAAGACATTCAACTTTATGTGAAAGATCACTTGCATAAAAACCCAACAAACTTGGGAATAAAAAGCATGTTAATACATAATAAGCTTATTCCAGTAAAATAATATTTTACTCAATAAAAAACGTCATTTAATAGTTCCCTCCAAAAAATAAAAAATTCTGGATCAGAAGTGATCCAAAATTTTTGTATACCGCCATCAGGGTGTGTATCTTTCATTAAAGTTGTAATCATGTTAACTCGCCGAGATACGAAAATTGAAAAAATAAAATAAAAATAGTCGGCCTGATCCAAAACTCAGCTGAGGAACACCACGATGACTTTGGACTGTTTAGAAGCAATTTTACAATGTTTCCATTGGTGTGTTCCATATATATATATATATATATATATATATATATTCAGGCTACTACGGTTTAAATAAGGAATATATATATATATATATATATATATATATATTCAGGCTACTACGGTTTAAATAAGGAATACAACCTAATAGACGGAATGGATTTACCTATGGAAGGGGAGTGCGTGACACACTACCGACCTCCCTGGTCTGTGGACACCACCAAGTTTTGTTGGCCCACCATGATATGTGTGTCATATCCAAACCGTTCATCCATTTTGCCGGATCATTTTAGGGGATCATTTCAAAATAAGGCAGATCCAAACCTCAAGTGGACCATACCGCACAAAGTAGTGGGGATTGAACGCCTACCCTTGAAAACATCTTGATGGCCACAGAAGTTTTGAATCAAGCTGATATTTATGTTTTCCCTTCGTCCAGGTCCGTGCGACATTATGAACAGTTTGGATTGCAAAAATAATAATAATAATAATAATTCATGATGGCCCTAGAAAGGTTTTAACGGTGGACTTCATTGTCCCCACTTGAGGTTTAGATATGATTTCGAAAAATGGATGGACGGTGTAGATATAACACATACATCATGGTGGGGCCCACAGAACTTAGTGACGTCAACACAGCACGGAGGAAGGTGGTGTCTAGCCCATCACGCAATCCGCTTCCTTTACATATACACCATGGGCGAGGGGTTGCAGCATTTTTCTCCTCTCCCAAGATCGTCTTCATATCTGAAATGGTCATGCTTCCCTTTGCCCGACTAGGCATAACCCCAATGCAGTTCTCCAGGCTTTTCAGGTAACACCATCACCATCATCAATATATGTGTCATGAGAAAGAGTAATTAACCATAATTCCAATTTCACTTCCAATTTATTTATTTATTTTGATTTTGCGTTGAAGTATTCTCAATGTTTTGAATACATTTAGTTCTTTAATTGTTTTTAATATATAATATATAGCGTTGATGCCATGCCCTCGTTCATCCTGTATGTACATATACTCGATAACATCTCAATGTTTGTACATGCCTAGGGTTTTATATATTTTTATTTTTATTTTTATATATTTTTTATTTTTTATTTTTTATTTTCCCTTGGTGTTGATGACCAACATATTTTTCTTGGTAATGTGAAATTGACAATATGTAGATCATGTTGAATGCATATAGCCCGTCGATTTGGACATTGGTTGGACCCAAATGCGGAGACTCTCTTTGAGACCAAAACCGTTATGGCTCGCCTAAACTCATTCTCGCCCCGCTTGTTTCTTAATCTCTAAACTAGGTTGTCAGTGGGTCAGGTATGGGTAGGGTCCTAGATTGCCCGTGCCCGTGATCGGGCTAGGTCTTTCTGGGTATGGGTGTCGTTTTTGAGAACCTGGATCTGATCAGGTCTGGGTAATTGTCAGGTACCCATCAGGTATTTGGACTTGGTTTCGAGTTTGGTTATAAGGGCGTTTAGATGGTTGACCTACCTGATGGATGGATTAGATCAGATTCATGTGTGCTACTTTAACTCGTGTGTGTTGTGTTAATGGGATCTCATGCAGCATGTGGGTTAGCAAACCTCAATCCGTTGTTGCAGCAATTAATATGCAATTTCTATGTAATATTACCATTAAAAGTAACTAGACCCAAGACAATTTTAACCAGGTCCAAGATGGACCCAACCCAAAACAGACTAGACCCAAATTTAACTGGATCCAAAAATGACATATGTGAACTCAGCCCCGATTTTAACAGGTCTGAAATTTTGGACTTGGACCTGTTAAAATTAACCAGGTCTATCAAGAACTTTTGCAACCACCTGTTTTTTGTTACCTTAAAAGAAGATATTCTTATGAGTTTAAAAAGGTTAAAATATATGTTTTCTGTTCCGTGCATTACAGGCCGAGGTTGACCCAAAATGCTGGTCTGTTTGATATAGCACCTTCACTTGTCATTTAATTAACAAAGTTTGCAAAAAATTTCGTACTTCATGAGTTTCTAGGAATAGGGAGACTGCTGATCTTGTTAGAAGAAAAAAATATTTGATGCAATTCTAGCCTTTTATCAATTGAAGTTCGCCATTGATATGTGATTATTAGCATCACTTGCTCAAGAAGGATGTTCTTTCTAGGAATTGGCTCAATCAAGAAAGAATTTGTACCATGAGATGGAGTCGGTGTTGGATTTTTTCCCCCTTTCCTGTAGTTCTGTTACATCCATGACTTGATGTGCAATATGAAATGTCACCATTTAATATAAAGTTGATGGTGTTGCATTAGAGTTCTCTTATGCTGAGATTTGAAGTTGGTAATACAATGAGCCTATCCTTTTAAAGTGAGAAGAGAATGTTTTGCTTCTGCTTCTTCACTTTGAAGAAATTTCAGTTGGGCATGTTTCCTAATCAGCCGAAACTGGTGTTATGATGCAGCTGTGGACATGGATTCTGTAACTTTGATGAGAGAGAGAGACCTCTTCAAATAAAATGATGAATAAACCGTAATTTTTTTGCTTGTTATATTTTAGCCATATTAATATACTATTTCATATAGCTCTTCTTCCTTCCTAGATGCGTTTTTTCTATGCTTCTGCATTTATTTACTGAAGTTCTAACATATGTAGTGTTTTGCCAACATGTCAGGTTTTCTATGTCCCCTATTGATGCAGGACATGAAATTTAAATATGATGTGCGAGATTTCAGGCTTGAGATCACGTTAGTTCAGAAACAATTACACAAATTCCATATCCCACATGAAAGTCCAAACCATTCAATTAAGGGTAATCTATGCGGGTCCAGGCTTACACATGTTAGGGCTAGATCTGTTAAAATTATGAACCAAATGCTCAATGATAAGCAGTAATCATCCACACATGTACAACAATCAGTCCCTAATCCAAGGGATTTACCAATTTTAATTCAAGGAACCCTAGGATGAGAAAAGAGGCAAATAAATTAAGGATAATGCAATATAGGGTTAGGGTTTATGAAAAAATGGTATGAGGGGGTAAAATAAGAAGTAAACTAGAATCATAAGACAGTTCTCGCGCCCGGACTGCTACAATGCCCCAGACGCATGTGTGTGTGATCACGGCCGCATATGTGTGGGGCCCACTATTCAGAAAAATGCCACCTTGTACCTGATCGGCCAGGGATGGACTCCAAAACCACCAAATCTCAGCTCGATCCGATGCACGGTTTGTGCATGGTACTCCGTCAAAGTTTCAGCTCTCCTACAGGGCCAGATTCTGAAAATCTGCTGTAAAGAGAAAAACGGCTGCAACTATTGATGGATTTACAAATGGAATGCTTGTAGGAGAAGAGAAATATGGATGGAAGGAGGTGAGGGCGAATTGGGATAGATGTAGCTTCGCACCACGATAGTTAGCCCTTGGAAGAAGGGAGGGCTTCACACCCAATTAGGTTTTCATAACTCGGAAAGGAGCAGGAAAACGCAGCAATTTTTTTATTAATCTTCATTGAATTAAAAGAACTACAAGGGATGCCTATTTATAAGAAAACCCTATACCCCAAAACTCGCGCCATGTTCGCAACCTATTACTTGGCGATGAAGTAAACTAAAATAAAAATCAATCAAAGAAATCTAAAGCGTTCATGATGTTCTAAATAATATAAATAAGCAAAATCTGAAGTATGAACTTAATCCTACTAGTAGGCCACGATCATGAGATCCCATAATGAGCTTTACTTGACTATCGGGCCCACTCTCTTAAACCAGAACTCCATCTTCTAACCAGGAGGCCCTCCCTGGACGTCATCATCAAGCCAGATCGATGGTGGGGCCCTCCTTTTCCTTACGTACGTGCGTAGGGGCGGCATGTGTGCGTGATGTCCCCATCACCTATGTTTGCCATCTCATGTGCATTTTAGACACAGATGCATTGTCATGGTCACAGGCAATGTGAATTTGCAGAGGAAATACACTGTGATTATTTATTTATTATTATTATTATTATTTTGTCTTATTAGATGCAGCAGACCCCAAATAACTAGGACAAGCTATGATGATGGTGACCATGATGATGATAGTGGTGGTCGTATCATGTTATATGGCAGTGGAAATTTTATTGAATGGACAGTGTTATAGATGCAATGGCAATTTGAATATGGATTGAGTATGACTCCTTGGTATGATGGGGTGAGTTTGTTTATTTCAAAGCATTTCCCAGGTTTCAACCAAAAAACAAAACCAATGCTTTGGTTACATAATTGCAGTATTCTAGGGGGAATTCTGTGGTTTTGTAAGAGAAGAAAGGATCGCAAGTATATTGGGTTTTGATTATGCAAAAGCTACAGCATTAAATCACATCGTACCTAAGAAGTTTAGGGTCACCAGCACGATATGATATTACACTGCCTATGAGTTGTGCGGCCCATTTCTTTCTGATTTTATCGAATGTATGGTATTCCGATTGTCAACTGACATTGAAGACTCAAGACCATAGAAGAAGAATCGAAAGGCACTTCTACAGAGGCACATTGGTTGGGCTTTTCTTGATTCTTCTTTCACTTCTGACAAACTGTGTGCTATTTTGTTTCTAAGTGAATATTGTCACACAGTTCAGGAAAATTGGATCCTATATAAACAAGGATATTTCATTGTCTTAAACAAAAAATGCCTCCACCATGTCAAAGACATTGTGGACAAACATGTCGGCATTTCTGTCAAAACCTTTTTAGCTTGTTTGGGAGCATGGATTTGGAACCCCCTGGATTTGAAATCCTCCTGTTGTTTTTGGCACCTTAGATTCAGAATTCTCTATAATCTAAAAGTAGCTATGTGTAGTATATTTATAGGGGTTTGAATTTAATAACTAAATCAACTTTAATATGTCTAATTAGTGTACGTATGTAATGTTTGACACAATGGTTGTAATAAGCCCATTGAAATATATACTTTGCCCGAAAATGATGAAATTCCAAGTCTCGGATGGGCCACAAGCAGAAGATCACATCCAAGTGACTAACCAATGATTTTTAACCGTTGATTTACATGGACAATGTTTGGATGGCGCAGATCATCATATTAAAGTAATTATAGTGATGCAATTGATAATCTAATTGTTTTGGGATATCATCAGTGGGTCATGTGTCCAATGGCTTAATAGTCTAGCAACACATATTACACATGCAACTCTCGGAAGAATTTAAGATGTCATCCAAGCTTTCACCTTGGATTTCAAACCCCCTCTTTGAGGGGACTTGAAACCCCCAGTTACTTAATGGTGCCAAACATACCAGGGGATTTGAAATCCCCTCAAACACCACCCACACCCTCCCCCCCAAATCCATGGTGCCAAACGTCCCCTAATGTATCTTTTCTTATTGTGTTTCAGCAGTATTTAGTATACTTTTTTATGGTTCTTATGTATTTTTGTTGATGCATTTTAATTTTCTGTATCTTATGTAGATTGAATCAAAATGTATAATACAAATTTTCAAGATCGATATGTATTTATATGGACTTGTTGGTATCTCAGCATGATGGGTTTTTCAAGGCCCCCTTGTCGACACCTCATGTCCATGTCCAACCGAGACATCTTTCCTGAGTGAGTTACGTTGATTGGATCGGATTAAATGGTCATGCAGTACTAGTCCATCTGAACTTTGAACTCATTGCTTAACTTGTCTGATGGAGGCTGTATATGCATGCTTCTCTGCTCCTTGCACCTTGATAATGGTGTAGGCCATGGTCTAGGTATTGAAATTCTTAAACGAGTCCTTTATAATAATGGACGCCACATTTGAATTCAGTGGCATAGTTGTTGGTAATGTAATGTAGAAGAACTCAAAGTAGATGTCTGTGAGGAGATTTGCATACTGCATTTGATTTGAATTCAGTGGCATGGTTGTTGGTAATGTAGATGAACTCAGATTTCTGTGAGGAGATTTGCATTGCTCACATGAGTTGCATGATGTGGGAAAATTGGATGTTTGCGAAGAGGATTAAGCATTTCTTCCACAGGTCATTTAGCAGGCAAGCCCCAGCTTGAACTAGCCAAAAAATCAGGAGTGTCTGCTCATCACATGTGCCACACCTGTACAATAATCATCCATATTTATTGCATGTGTGGCCCCCATGAGGAGCAGACCAGCCTGATTTTAAAGCCCAAAGCATGTACATTGTGGGGGTTGCCTGACCAATGGAATCTCAAACACATGCTTGCACATGTGCTGCAACAATTCTCATGTGGGTATCATGTACATGACTGAAAGAACATGGGCATGCACGCACCCATGCCCGTCCACACACATGTGCGCTCACATGCACTTTATTTTTCCTCGCTCTTTTTTTTTTTTTTTTTTTTTCATATTCCGCTCTTTTGAGGCTCGTCCTGCCATCTTATCATTTCTTCTTGACGGGTGACTGCTTTTATAGGGAGCTGGAGCAGGATATCGAGACTGTTATAAAGGTACTGCAGCCAGGACCATTAGGCATCATAGAACACAAGTTCTCTGCTGCAGAGGTATGTGAAGCGAAGGCTACAGTCGATCGAGCAGTTGAGAATTGGCGGAGGACCACAGCCTTAGAAAATCATCACCATGTTGTGAAGGGTGGAAAGAATTGAGTTGTCATATTCATGTAAAAAAAGGATTATAAATTACTTCCTTTTCTGCATATATTCTTGCATGTTATAGAGACTTCTTTGTAATTGTTAAATGTCAATGCATCTTGTCCATTCGGATTTGGTCATCAAGTGATTTTTGTGGACAATATTCTTCGCCAAGACTGTGTGCTATATGGATCCTTTCATGCCTTTAAAATTTCAGTAAAATAGCTATTCATTGATGAAAAGAAAAAAGAAATCACTGTGGGACCTATCCGACCAGCTGGATATCATCCGCGTGTGCCTGCTGGTATTTGGCACTTGCAGATGAGCATCTGCAAGAAGTATTCCTCTGTATTGTAACATCAGCAGTATCCATTAAGAACTACAAATTCATAATGCTGATATGATTATCCTTTGATATAATGCAAAAAGAAGAAGACGAAGAAGAAGAAGAAGAAGAAGAAGAAGAAGCAATCTACAATATTAGAAATACCACTGAATATCTAACCTCCTGTTTGAGGGCTAGTTTATTGGAATTTCAACTTGTTGAATACCAAATCCATCATACAATATCCAAATATCAATATCAAAAGCACCTGCATAATGTACACAATCAAATGGGTAGCCTGACAATTCAGGGCTGAAAATGCTTAATTGCTTACTCTAACCTTCCCAAATAACAAAGCTGCAATTACACATGATAGAAGAAAAAACGGAGAAAAAAGAAAAATAAAAATCCGTCCTGTGCATCTCGAGCTGCTAGCAGAACGAAGTGCTGCTGGTTCTTCCTTACACGCAAGGAATACGAATGTGCAAAAGCTGGTTTCTTTGTTGCTGACCAGAAAAATCTGGGCCCCACAACTAGACATTTTACAGCCAGCCCAACAAATTTTAACCAACACAGAAAAATACTTGGCCCCCCACATAACTAGAGATTTTAAAATTGGCCCACCAAATATAAATCAAGACCCACAATCATGTCGGCTTTTCACATGGATGTAAATAAATGGCTTCCAGGAATAAATGTAGCAGTGCCCTCCCCCATGACTGTAGTCATTGCCATCTCTTTCTCTTGGATTTGATCAAGGGCAGACATGATGATGCCCATCTTTGGACGTTGATCTCTGGTTAAACTCAGGCACCGCAGAGTCAGTCCAATCAACTCCCTCATGCCCTCTGTGGTGAAACTGCTACCCAACCGATGATCGACGAAATCATTCGAACCCATGTGCGACTCCACCTTCACAGATGTTGACAATTAAGGTGACTATGAAAGTAAAAAATAGATACAATGCGGTAATCACTTCATATGATACATGTATGATACGTACATGCGTAAGGCTAAATAAAAGGCAAAACCCAAAAAATACAGAGACCTTTTGCATTGATATTGTAGAAGATGGAACCCAGGATGCATGCATAAGCAGCTCCTATCAGAACAATGCATGAATATCCAAGATGACAAAGAAAATAAAAGAGTTCGGTTTTGCAAAATGTTTAAATTGAGGCCAGGCCTGAGTCCGAGTTCATGTTCATCCATGACTGTTATGGGTCGGACCCGTGCCTGAATTTTTTGCCCAGTTAATAAACGGCACCAACATGGTCCAGCACAACTCGAGCAGGGACCATTGTTGCACCTACTTTGCAAGAAATGACCACTTTTTGACGATTCGAGCTGCACAAAATAATGTATCTTTTTTATTCTTAATTTTTTTTTAAAAAAAAATGAAAAGAAAAAATATATATACTCTGGAAATTCTGCACAATTAGATAAAGAATGTTGAATTACCCACTGGGTTAAGCTTCCTCCTGTTCTTGAGATGCCAAAATGCAAAGCTTCCCGACCGGTTACAAGCTCCAAAAGAAATACGCCGAAGCTGTAAACATCACTCATTTCAGAGAACATGCCCTGTGCTTCGACCCTGAACAAATAAACACTGTTATACAACTGCCAACAAAGAGTAATGTGATAAAATCGCATTACGCATGAATGACGAACATGCTTCTTACTGGTAAAAGCATGCATTGAGTCACTGATTTTCTATGAAAGTAACCTAAGTTGCATAGATATACGTAAGAGTGTCAGAAGCATGCATGGGTTTGGAGTGATGAATTTCTGACTTTTACATAATATTTGGGTTGTGACAGCTTCTATAATGGGTGTTTTAATTGGTCTATGTATGTAGTGGAAAAAAAAAAAAAATCCTCTAAAACATTTTTTCTAACCGAAATTACAGCAAATTTAAATCTCTGTCAGGTGAAGTTTAGCTATACTGAAAGAGGAACCATGTGTGTCATAGACTCATACATGGGTACTTTGCCATTTTAGAAGAATCCATGCAACATAGGTGGGAATATAAAGAATTATTATGTGATGCATTGTCATCATATGCCTTATCCCGATTAATTGGGGTCAGCTACGTGAGTCTTGTTCTGCCATTCTACCCTATCAAGGGTCATAACTTCAGCTAGAGTTAGATCATAGGTTATCAAGTCTTTTCTTACTATCTCCACCCACATCCTTCTTGGCCTTCTCTTTGCCCTTTTAGAGCTTTCAACTTGGACCACCTCACTCCTAATTGCTGCGGTTCTTGGTCTCCATTTCACATGCCCAAACCATCTTATTATCTGTTGGTGCAACTCCCCAAGTTCCCTCAAAGGTATTCATTTCTAATTCTATTCTTTCTCATCTTGCTACTCATTAATCTCAATAATGCAGGGGCATTTTCACACCAGGATCGAGTGGGATCGCTTGTGGGATGCAGGGGCACACTCGGGGTGGGCGGGGTCCACGAGGGAGGTCTCGTGTTCGAAACTCCTCACCGGGGGTGATTAATGCGCATTTCACATTGGGCTTGAGTGGGGTGGCCTGTGGGATGCGGGGACACACTCGGGGTGGGCGGCCCGTGTGAGGCTATACCCATGTGATTTGGGGCCCACGAGGGGGGTTTGACCGAGGTCCTAACCCATGAGATGTGGTGCCTGGGCTATGAGATAAAGGGATTAATTCGCCATGCTCTAACAGTTCGAGCTTTTAGAGCAAGCGGTTAATTGTCCTGCATCACTCAACTTCCTCATTTCAGTTACATTCATCTGATGAACATGTTGTTCCTTAACTGCCCAACATTTTTGTTCCATAATGCATTGCTAGTCTTACAACTATCCTAGAAAATTTCCCTTTTAATTTGAGTGGTAGACAATGATTGCATAAAACTCCTGATGAACATCTCCATTCTTTTCATCTAACTTGAATTCTATGGGAAATATCCTTCTCAATCTCTCCAGTCATGAATTATTGAGCCAAGATATCAAAAGTGATCATTTTAGGAAACTTCCTGGTCAGCAGTCTAAACTAATTCCTCATTTCCACTCCTGTTTTTACAAAAATTACACTTCATATACTCTATTTTAGTCCGAGTAAGTTTAAATCCTTTAGATTCTAAAGTAAACCTCCGTAAATCAACTCTTATGTGATGAAAAAGAAAGAAAGATATAACTATTTCTCGATAAAGACAACAAAAAGTCACTGTATGTGTTTTGCTAACATATTCCTGATGCACTAAAGGGGGGGTAGAAGATGAACATACTCTGGATCTTGGAAAACATCGCCACCCATCATTCGAGATGAAGGACCCGCTTCTTCGACTCTTTGAAGTATTCCAAAAATCCCTGCATCTGCTACTTTGGCGATGAAGTTCTCATCAACAAGGACATTACTAGTTTTGAAGTCCTTGTGTATTAATGGAGGTGTCAGACTATGTAAATGGAATAAACCTGCAAATTCATAGATAGATAGTAAAAATCTTTGCTTCCTCGAGACTATTTGAGGACCATTTTATATGGAATGATGCATATACCCACCTTCTTCTACATTGCTAACAATAGCAGAAGCTGTAATTCTGGTTTACCCGAAGTAGAAACAAACTGGGCATTTGTCAAAAGGCTGGGTATATTAATTTCCAATAGTTGTTGTTTTGGCTTTAAAAAATGGGAGTTTCATTGAGTAAATTACCTTTGGCTGCTCCTAGAGCTATAGAAAGCCTTCTTTTAAATTCTAGCTCTGTTGCTGATTCTTGTCTAGTATCTATCAAAGAAGGATTCTGTAAGGTCGAATGCATTCAAAAAGATAGAGCCTTACCATATAAATGACAGCAATCAAAAAAAAAAAAAAATACCATGTAAATGATTGCACAAACTGCCATATCATCGATATTTAATTGTGATACCCAACAGCAGTCTATTTCATTTAAAATGATAGAAACTTACCATATAAATGACTGCACACACTGCCGTTTGGCACATATTCGAAAACTAGCATTTGCAGACCAGCTTCCTGGCAATAACCGAGAAGACTAACCAGATTACGGTGCCGAATCTCTGATAGGTAATGCACCTGTTTGGCCACTGGAAGGTGTCACTTTGCATACAAAAAAGATTAGTGATATTATCCACATAATGGTGGGTTTAACGCCAGCAGGCGATATCAGAACTCTAAGCAACATAGATTGGGTATTGTGGTTTCTCTACCAAAATACTACAAGCCTTATTTAAGGCTGCATTTGGTTGTACCAACTATCATGAAATTCAACAATATTTCATGATTAATCAGTCTAATGTGGTGCAATATTTCTTGATATTTCCTGAAATTTGGTGCAACCAAACGTAGCCTAAAGCTCTAATGCAAGAAATGTTAGAATCAACTCTAAGGATATGCCTGAAAGCGCCTTTGAAAATGGATTTTGTGGAGTGTTTAAAATAATGTCATCTTCATCTTTTCGGGGTGTAAAAGCAGACCACTGATATCCTGCCCATCTGGGTTTTGTTTTCTGCCCTGCCCCGAACATCCAAAGTGAAGTCTCCCCCTCTAACATGTTCAACAAAATGTCAGTTTAGCCATACTTCCAAACACTGTTCTTACTTAATTTGTAGGTGAAAGAATAAGAAACTCTATTACAACAAAACAAAATGCAATCAAGATCCTTTCTGCGTGATCGTCTTCCAAATACAAGTTGCTAGACTAGCCCTTTCATAGAGGATGAGTTGTAACTTAAGCTTGCCCAGCACACCAGAATATGCAGAATGTCATCGAGAATCCCATGAAGAATATCTCCACCTTAAGAATTTATATATATATATATATATATATATATATATATATATATATATATATATATATATATATATATATATATATATAGCAAGTATCACTAGATTGACAATATAAAGGCAAATTACAGCTTAATCAACAAAAATAATTTAAACCATAATTTCAGGTCAGTAAAATAGCAATCCTGATCGTAAATGACCCATAATTCGGATTGCAGGATTGGGAATGGAAAATGTTTGGGGGTTGTCAATTTAGATAACATTGATGGAGATGCCTTTAAGATGACATGGAGTACTCATCCAAGAAAAAGAAAAAAAAAAAAGAAAAAAAGATGACATGGAGTAGCGAATAGGCACAAAATGCAGTTTGAGGAAGGCCTTAGCTTCGGCTACAGTTGAATTAGTCTCCCTCAGCAGATTTGCATCAGCGTCATGGAAGACAACACCAAACCCGGCTGGCCTAGTGTTACCTGAGCAACTACCATCAAAGTTAAGCCTACCATAATATGGAGAAGAAAATCACAGAAATGTAGCTTTCCCAGGAGAGTAGAAAGTACGAATTCTGAAGTTATTGACCAGCCCAATCTACCATATAGGACATCTTTTATTGGAAAAAGAATTCTGTTTTACAAAAAAGAAAAACCTATTGAACAGCCAAAATTTCACTGCAAGGATGATACTGTTCTAGATTTCGTTACCAGAAACTGTGGGAAGCAGTTGGAGCAGCTTTAAAAAAAAAATAAAAACAAACAAACTATAAGATGAGCTATTTGAAGACCCAAAGAGTCTATGAATCATGAGACAGTGAAGCAGGAGTAGCATCATAAGGAGAAGATTAGTGAGATTTTACTTGTAAAGCATGCAAGACTCCCCAAAAGCTCAACTTCCTTTTTTTTTTTTTTTTGGTAGTTGCAGGTGGGAGCACATCATCTATAACTTTGTAGATATGATAAGTATCTGTACAAAAATTATAGGTGGGTGCCACAAAAAGGCTGGGCCTCACCTATCATATAACTACAACATACAGCGTAGAACAGAGAAACAAAATTAAAAGAAGAAAAATGCCTGCAGCCTCCGACAACAAAAGAAGCAAGTCCAACCAACAATCAACTCTTTTCCAGCCACTCACTCAGCTGCACCAACACCAAAGGAAACATGACAGCCAGCCACATCTGGCAACCCGCATCAACGACCCCAAATTCAGAGGCCAAAGCCCAAAAAAGTCCAACTTATGAGGAAACCATGCATCTGAAGATGCCGAAAAAATGCGACAGTTGAGAGCATCCAAATCAAAGAAGAGTTGTTATAGTTATATGGAAAATACTGGAGTGAAGGAGATGCGAAGGATCTTACAGAGCGTTCTACTAAATGATTTTAAAATGTGTCCATAGATTTAAAACATCTGAATCAATGTAAGGTAATCAAACAAAGTTATGAAAGCTGTTGTTGTATTATTAGGTTGTGTTTGGACATCCGCTCAATTAGAAAATGCCCCAATTCAAAATGAGTTGATTTAGAAATTGTCCAATTCACAAATTCATGAGCATCCAAACAGGTCATTAAGCAACTATAGTAGAGACAGGTCAGATTCATACTTAAACTGTATTTAGCATTTACTACTTCTCTGAAGAATCTGAAAAAAAATTTAGGACATTGGTACTTAAAATTTCAGGCTACAAAGGGCACGATGAAAGCTACAGATCTCTACTGATAGTCCAAATACAAACCAATGTAGTATTTGTATTTTAGAGAACTGTTATACCTCTTCAACAAATTCCTGACGAGGAGCACCCACACGCCTTTTAATTGCCACAACAGTCCCATCACGAAGCAATCCATTATACACCAAACCAAAACTACCTTCTCCAATAAGTTTGGTTTCTCTGAAATGCTGGGTAGCTTGCTCTAACTCTTCCATTGTAAATTGCCTAGCTCCCTGTTGGGGACCTGCAGCTGAGAAGATCCACTTCCCTTATTCTACTACATTCTAAAATCAGGAAAAAGTATAAAGCAGCATGCCATTTCAACTTTTGTAGCGTATCTGAATCATGTTACAGCTACCTGCCACTCTCCCACATGCCAATTTGGCACATATCCAAGATCCACGCAATTCATCAGGTGGACCGGATGTATGCTGGATGTTCAACGTGGGTCTATCCTCTTTAACCATGTCCATCTTTTTCTTACTCATGTGGCCCATGATTCTCAGTCCATGTCAATGAACATGGTGGGGCTACCTTATGAATAGTCCGGATCTCAAAGGGGCCGCATTGGTGCATGTGAGGGGAGTAGGATTCAAAGCCCTACTCTAACAAGGATCTATTGTATTTCTCCTGATGAATGTTTGTGTGGTCTCCCAGAGTTCCTACCTGGCGCAGACGGATCCGAAGAACCGGTCTCAGAATTCCTGTTTGAGTAGTTCTTACAACGTTGCAAGCAAAGCCATATGAATGAAATAATTATCACCACCAATGCTAGACCTCCTGCTGCACCTCCGACTATTGTTGCAATCGACATCTAGTAAATATTCCAACTCTCGTTTGACTGATGCAAACATCGAATCTGAAATGCAAAAAAAATAAAATAAAATAATGCTTATACCAACATACCAAAAAATGAAGATAGGCTGAAATCAAATGCGTAAAGGTTAACAGACTATACAGTACTTAGTCTACCTAAATTAGCCGATAATCATCTCTATGGATGAGTTTGGTTGCCCAAATTAGACTGATTGATCATGAAATATCATTATATTAGGTGCAAACAAACACAGCCTAAATGAACCATACATATGGACCTAAGCAATCAAATGGACGTGTAAAAAATATTAGGAAAAAATGATCAAAAGAAAAACCATATTCCGATTCCATACCTGTGACGACAACAACAGATATAGTGTGGCTGCCTATTGAATATCGCCAGTATAAAATGGCCTACTCAACACTCATACCACTCAGATGATTCTTGTACTGCTTTACATCGACAGCATTCAGATTACCTAACTGGCTAGATCTCAAATGTACTCGAGAATCAGATCTCATGCGCGCCATTGCCAAAGAGATCAAATGACAACACAATGGCAACTTCAGCTCCCCCACTGTTCTGTTCAATGCTCATCATCTCATCCATCAATATCCCAGAGTAGCTCCATTTGCTTAAAACAAACAGGAAGTGACAACTCAAGAACATCAGACCTTACAAAAGCTTAAATGACAGATAGGTCGGACATTGTCAATACCTGACTCTATGGATGGTAACTCACCTTTGATTCCGGAAACGTAATGACTGATGCGTACCGACATCAGTACTGTTGTGTTCTCAGTCAAAAGAACAATCAATCAACCACTTCAGATGGATGTTAGATACCCAAATGATTGTGGCCTTTCTTTAAATCCTCTACCAAGTGAGCAGATTAGCATATATACCCAAGCCTGGTGTAAACACATGCCAAAATCTCTTTATCCAGACCCACAAAGTTACTATTCCAGATGGATGTTAGACACCCAAATGACAACAGCCCTTCTTATATTTTCTATAAGTTAAAAATACGACATATACACACGTGTGTGTATACACAGCTCAACACTGGTGCAACCATCTGAGATATCCCTTGGATACCCAACAATGAAACGGTCACTTTAAATCTACTATCAAATTAAAGGGATATATACATACATATATGTGTATACAGATAGCACCTGCCTGGTAGTGTAAACACTCTCTCAAATGTCTGTCTAGATCCCAAAATAATAATTTAAAAAAAAAAAAAAAAAAACAACAAGACAGTACTTTCTCATTAAAAGAATCATCTACCAAGTGAAAATGACGAGTGTGTATACACACGTCTATATATGCCTACAGACTAAGAAATCAAGGAGACCCATGTGTGTTGTTGGTTGTTACCAACTGTAAAAATAAAAAATAATTAAAAATAATAATAATTAATAAAGGTTCGGATTTTTACCATGAGAGTCTGGACAGGCAGAGAGAGGAAAGTGACTTTAATTGCATTGAGCACATAGACATCATTATTGGAAGGGAATTAAAAGGAAAGGTGGTTTTCAATCTTTCAGTTCCAACTTCTCTTCCTATATATACATGATTTTGCTTTTGCCTTTTCTGTGAAATGATCTGGAAAGAAGTGGAAATTCCTATTTCTATGAAAGAAATGAGATTCTTTCCCATATGGGCCATGACAGGCAGGCAGACAGACTGCAAAAGGCCCACTTGAAGAAAGGCAACAACAGCCCATTTTCAATGGCCAGATGTTCTTGTTAAGTGGTCTAAAATCTGAGTTCCTTGCACTATAGAGATTGATTTCATGTTCGTGTAAAATGGGTGTGTAAAAATTCCAAATGCCTTTGCATGCATGGCTCCTGTACTCTTATTTATGCTTGGGAAGAGAGAAAGAAGGAGGTGGGCAGGTTCCTGAGATGCTACTTTCTTTGGAAAGTGGAGTTGTACCATACTGCCGGAGTATGGAACAAACGTACACATGCACAAACACGATGCATGTTAGCCACAAAATTTCCTTAATCCAAACCGTCCATTCTGTGAAAACTATAGCAAAGAGGGCCTAAACCCAAAATAAATCTGTATAAACAAGAATAACCTTATATTCTGTGTCCAATGAATGGATGGTTTAAGTAAATAACGGTCAGATTTGAAATTCAACAAATCTGAATCGTCCACTGATTTTTTTTTTTTTTGGGTTGCAACATAATCTAACCATCTGTCCAGTCACCACCAAATGTTTTGGTTAAAACAAGATAATCAATGGTTAAAATTTAGCAAAGAAATGTCCATTGAATAATTGATTGGACCAAAGGATCATCCAACGTACGTGATTTTCATGGTATAATGACTTGGATGGTCTGGATTAAGGTACATGCATTTTATGTATGCGGTGGAGCTCTACATACGTACCCTGGCAAAATAATGGTCTGCTCCATCTTCCTCTTGAAAAGGAAGAGTCCTGCTGCATAAGAACATTAAGGGCGGATTAGGTGGGAACCCGACCTCACCCAAGACGGTGCGGCCTTTACTGTGGGGCCTATCTTTATTTATGTATCCTGTATCCACGCCGTCCATCTGTTTTTTAAATCAATTTAGGATATCATCCCGAAAATGAAAAAGATATAAATTTCTAAGTGGACAATACTCTAGGAAAGAGTGGTGATTTAAAATCTTACCATTAAAAAATTCTTACAGTACAAGTTAAGGTTTCCCTACTGTTTATTTTCCATCCAATCTGTTGATAAGGCCACATAAGCCCGGATGAAAGGGAAAAACAAATATCAGCTTGATCTAAAACTTTTGTGGCCCATTAATAGTCAATGAACATTCTTTCTTATGTTATGGTCCACGTGATAATTTTATCTCATTTATTTTTCTGTTTTTAGCCTAAGATCTGAAAAAATGTATGGACGGTATGGATACATAATACATACACGATAAGAGCCGAACCGTCTTGGGTGATGTCGGGTTCTCACCTACTCCGCTCCCGAACATGAACAGTGTACTGATGCACCTAATCGTGCAATGGGAACCTGATATCCATTGATCCAGACCGTTGATTATATGGGGCCTATCTCAGATAA
Organism: Magnolia sinica; assembly: GCF_029962835.1. Lineage (NCBI taxonomy): Eukaryota > Viridiplantae > Streptophyta > Magnoliopsida > Magnoliales > Magnoliaceae > Magnolia > Magnolia sinica. The sequence continues at coordinate 20,403,464 of NC_080586.1, forward strand.
AAGGTCATCCATATTTTCAGATTTCCAGATTCCATCCATAAGATTTAGTGACCGTTGTTTTTAACGGTCTGATTCTAGGTGACTGATTGACCATTTAGTAACTCGTATGTGTTGCAGTTTTCAGGTCATCCACAGTATGTCCATAATATCAACGATTTGGGGTCGTAAAAGTGCGGGGGCCACTTTAAAAAATGAGCGCACGAGGACCGTCTAAAGGTGCGCCAGTACTGTGATTTCTTGCATTTGAAAAACATGTATTCAATAGGCAAGAGTCTAGTGGTAGTTCACCACCATTTTCAACCGTCGGCAGGTTATCGTCCCTTGCCTTCTACATGTGCTCCTATACCGCCCGTTCAAATTGTGTAAGCATCTTGTGGATAGAGGATCTAAAGTTACTCTGATTGGGAAATCCTAACCATCCATCGGTCGCTAGCAAATGAATGGCTGAGCGGCTTATTTGAAAAATAACCAATCTTCAGTTTGGATGGTTTGGATTTCACGAAGCTGTGCCATGTATACGGTGGAAGAAATACAATCATTTTTTAAAATGGTGGTGGACCATCAGAATTAACCTAGCAGGAAATTTAATTGTAGAATGAGTGCTGATTTTGTCGGGAGCGGATCAGGCGCGGTCCGGCCTCCTTACCCAACACGGCTCGGCCCTGAACGTGGGGCCCACCTTCATATATGTTTTTATATCGCGCCATCCATTCGTTTTTACAGCTCATTTTATGAGCAGGTCATAAAATGAAACAAGTTCAAATGGTACCCTATTTTTTTATTATTCCTAAAAGAGTCAGTTAGGAAGTGTCACGTCTTACACGAGATATAAAGGATGCTTAAGATTCTTAAATATGTTAGAGTATTGTTTATGAAATTATAGCTAGTGCTCATCTAAGACGTTACACGTCATTTATAGACAAAGCATGACCAAAAAGCTTAAAAGTAAGACTGGTTGAAAGAAAGACCATGACAAGGTAGTTATCCAAGAATAATCAAAAATACCAAAGTAATAAACGTGAGTAGAAGCATTTAGATTATCACCGTAATAAAATTTATAAATAACAAAAGAGATTAATGAAGTAAAATGTCTCATGCCAATCTAATCAAATAAATTAAATCTATCTTTCAATTATCTTTTATATTTCATATCATAAATTATCATTTACATTTCTTACCGTAAGACACTTTTTGAAAAAAAATACTTATTTATATTGCAATAGAAATTTGTGCCACGTAGTATACTATATATGTTGCACTAATTTATTTTACAATATAAATAGTTCTTTTTTTTTTTTTAAGTGTTTCACAGCTACTCTTTGTAATAGATTATAAGTGTGTTTCCCTTTAGTTTGTTTTTGTGCATAAAAGTTCTTTTGTAAAGAAGTTAATGTGCAATCCATTCTTAGATGATGAACCTATCTTTGGTAATTGCCTTATTATTTTAAACAACATCTTGTAAGAGTTGAATAAGTAACCAACCTTCTTGGATCTTAGTAACATATTATCAATTCTAACATATTAGCTTGTCTTAGAGTTGTTCGGCTAGAATCGAGACCTATGGTCAGTTCTGATATGACCACAAATATCACACGTGATTGAAATTCTAAGTCCGATGGAGCAACACAAATTTCAAATGGACAACACCACATGAAACAACGGTGATTGACCATTAAAAACTTCTTATGAGCCACAAAGTTTTGGATCAAGTTCATGTGTTTCTATTTTTTCCCTTTATTCGGATCTTTTTAATCTTATCAATAGGTTGGATGTAAAATAAACGTTGAGGCGGGCATTAAGGTTGGCCCTAGGAAGTTTCTAATGGGGGGTATCAATCACCATTGTTTCCTACGGTGCGGCCACATGAGATTTAAATCTACTTCATTTTTCTTCTCATAGTCTTAAAATGAACTGGAAAAACGAATGGACGGCATGGATATACAATACATATATGAAGGTGGGCCCCACATTCAGGGCTGCACCGTGTTGGGTGCGGCCGGGGCCACACCTAATCCACTCCCGATTTTGTTCGGGTGTCGTGAGGTTGGGGCTGGAAAGCTAGGATTGGTGGATGGGGGCTTTCATGTTTTGCAGACTGGGAGCTGGATGGAAAAGGCCATGTCAGCAGAACTCTGCTACACAGCGAGACATGGGAATAAAAACAAGGTTTGTTGGAAACTGTGGGTTTTCCATGCAGTTGTTTGTTTTGATTTGCTGTCCTGGTCTATGGCAGAAAATAGGGATGTTTTTTTTTTTTTTTTTTTAAATTATAATAATAATATTATTAAATAAAAATTTAAAATTTAATTTTCGATAAATGATTCAGTGCCTTTAGAGCATTGTAATTTGTAGTGCTCCTGGCTACATTTGGCCACTTGGACAGTCCAATCAATTGATCTGGACTGTCCAAATGGTCCAGCAAACATTACATGGCTACCATGTGAAAATTCATGCTGGTTAGATGATCCCATCCCTCCATAAGTTAGCCACCTTTTATGTAACAATCTCTAACGTCCCATTTATTGAATAATTTTATTTTTCGGAATTATGATTAGTCCATGGTGGACCCCAAAAAATAGATGACTCAGATTTGTTGATTTGGCATTTTTTCCAATCCTACCTGTCCACTTTGTAGGCGATTGATTGGACTGTTCAAATAATTAGTTTGGTGTCTTTTTTACATGGTAGCCCCAAAATTGTGTGATGGGACTACTGGACGGTCAGGATTGAGTTGATTGGACTTTTCAAGTGTCCTGATGCAACTAGGAGCAATATAACTCATTGTACTCTGGGAGCACTGGATCGCTCTCTCTCTCTCTCTCTCTCTCTCTCTCTCTCTCTCTCTCTCTCTCTCGTTTATTTAGTAGAGAAATGCCGCAGTGCTCTTCGAGCACTGTGTGTTATAGTGCTCCTAGTTACATTTTGTCACATAGAAAGTCATATGCATTGATCTAGACCGTTCATTAGGTTTATCACATATTTATTAGGCTACCATGAAATATTTAAGTGGATATGGCAGATAAGAACCATTTTATCAATGGTATTTAATGTACGGTTATAATTACTTATATAAAATAGGTCCGATTAACAGTTTGATACATTTATTTGTTAGGGTTAATAATGAATTTCTTATGATATTAAAGAAACAGTTTTGTAAGGATAACCATCAAATTCATGGCTTTGAAAACGGATGGCCTTAGAAAATAAGGCCCAAATAAAGATGGATTGACCATCCGATCAATACAAGCTTCTTTTGGGATAGCCTATCAAATGTATTGTGTAAGTAATGAACAGTTCAGATTGACCGATGGGAGTGTTCGAGTGACCCGATGCAGTGCTCCATTACCCTCATACATTATGAGCTATAAGGTCCTATTCGAATCGGTTTACTTCCAAAGTCAATCGATTGACCGGAAGTCTATAAATATTCCCTGCGATGCCATGGAAAAATGACTCTGATTGTACGGTTAACTATCCTTGATACACCTTATTTTCTATACCCATCCCCTTTCCACGCCGTGGATTATGGAATGGCTAAGATTGCCTAATAGAAGTGATTCTTTGGAATCAAAAGCAATCCATGATTCTCCCTAACAATTAAAAGTATCAAATTGTTTATTAGGATCTTTTTGGTGTAAACAATCTTAACCGTCCATAATAAGTCCATCGATCAGAGGGTTAATATTTTTGAGAACAACGTGATCTTTACATGGTAGGCCACGAAACGTGTTCTGGACACAATGAATGGTCTGGATCAATGGATCAGACTTTTGTCCGAATGTAACTAAGGGCACTATAACTTACAATGCTGCGAGAGCACTGGGGCTTTTTTTTATAGAGGGAGAGAGGGAGAGAGAAACAAAACCGTATTATACGAGGCTGATGTTTTTTACTTTTACTAGCCGTCTGTCCTACTGGAGTGAGACATCAACTTCATTAACAAAACACGCGCGCGCGTATACATGAGGTGATGGAATGCAGGTATTGGACAAGTGAGATGTATGGTTTAATCATCGATCTGGATCGTTAGTACTGTGGGCCCACATTTGACGGTCCACGTCAAAAAAGAAAGCACTAACTGAGAATCCATGTATGTAAACAGTGGCATGCAAAATGGATTTAAAGATTCATAAAAAGAATGATGTTACACATTTCTTAGCCACTAATCCAATGGCTAGAATTGTCCTTCCAGAGTGATTTTCGAACCATGGCCAGTCGTTGGTGAGGATCTTCGGATGGACGATCCAAATTGATGATTGGATGGTCCACGTGTCAAATATATATTATTTGAATTTTGAACCGTTGTGGGGTGCAAATGAGTTGGATAACATCAAGCCAGCTGTACACACGTATACTTGTATTTGGATTCTTCCAGCTGTCATCATAGTTAACGGACGCGGATCGCGTCCTACCCCCTCCCGTCTCCAACCACTAACGGGCAGATCTGTTTAAAGGCCATCGTGATGTATTTATTTATCAACGCCGTCCATCCCTTTTCTCAGATGAATTTTATATAGAACGCCAAAAATGAGACAGATTCAAGGCTAAAGTGGACCACACCAAAAATGACTCTTGCATTTAATGAAACTTGCGTTTAATGCAACTAGCCTTACTATTTGGTGTGGTCAACTTGAGCGTTGGATCAGCCTAATTTTTGAAACGTTCCCTAAAATTATCTAAGAAAAGGGATGGACGGTGTTGATACACAGATGCATCCCTTTGGGCCCCTGGATAAAAACGGGCGGAGTTAAGACGCAATCGGAAGCGGATTGGCTGGAGTACCACACACACCACCTACCTGGCTGGTGTGTTGACGTCACTAAGTTTTATGGGTAGCATCATGAGGCATGAGTTATATACAAACCGTCCGTCCGCTTGCGAGCTCGTGTCTTAAGGCTTGAGCCAGAGAGAGAGAGACAGAGAGAGATCCAAGAATGAAGTGGGCCATACCGTCCATTTGTTTTTTCTCTTTATCCATGTACGTGTCACCTTATAAACATATTGGATGGAAAATAAATGTTATAATGGACCCTACAAATGTTTTAACACTAAGAATCATTGCCCCGCTTCTATATGTGGTGTGGCCCACTTGATCCTTGGATATAACTTATTTTTGGAATCAAGATCTAAAATGATTTCTTCAAATCAATGAACGGTGTGGATATGATAAATACATTATTACGGGACCATGTAACTTTAATCTCTTTGAACCGTTCGATGCAACCCGCGCTCGTCTTCGCACGAACAAGTACCCACACCAGCTAGGTTGGTGGTGTGTGGTACGCCAGCCAATCCGCTTCCGACGCAATCCGCCTCCATAATCAACATATTTCTGTCGTCAATAGCCAACGAGAAATATATTTATTTTTTAAAAATTAAAGAAAAATCATACATCACTAGACACGTATGTTTGATTTGCACCATTTAAAAAATCGAAGTGATTCTTCAAACGCACGCATGGCATAGTTTTTAAAGCAACGTGGACCGTTCAAATCCCTGGCCTAACCGTGGAGTATAAGGAAAAAAATTGCAGTAAGGAGACGATATTAACCATCTGTCTTTTTACTCAGGAATTTAGAACACACGGTTTTACTTTCACAACCACATATTTCATAACAATTAATTGAATGATAAGGATTTTCTTAATGAGCTATTAGATATATGCTACGTTCACAATGGGACCCACAAGTTCAATGGTCTAGATAGCTTTACATTAGTGCCACATGCGAGGATGAGGAGTCACGGCCATTTTTTAAATGGTGTGAAACTAACATAGGAGTATAACAAATGATCCAGTGCTCCCGGAACGCTGATTGCCTGTGCCCCCTACCAAAGGAAGTAACCATGTGGGCTCCACATATATTCCCATGAGAAATCCACTCCGTCAATTAGTTTCTAAACCTCACAATAGGACAGGAATAAAAAATAAAAAATAAAATAAAAATCAGAAATATATAAAACTCATGTGAGCCACGCGTCAGGAAAAAAGTGAGAATAAAAATGTCAACCGTTGAAAGCTTTTTGGAGCCTACCACGACGCTTATATTCCATTTAAACCGTTCATGAGTTTATTAACACTGAGATAACTGTAGTTACAAATATTATCCTAATTCAAAACTTATACGGCTCCCTGTAGATACTCCAACTTAAAATGAGATCAGATCTCATCCATCGACTACAGTGGGACCCAACCGAATCAGTTGTATGGTTAAAAGTACACTTCAAAGATGACCAAGTGAAGGAGCACAGCCTCTGGCCTGTCCATGAAACAGAAAATAAATAAAACTGGCCTTGGGATATGTTTTTAGTATCGACCCGACGGAGCACCTACCATTTTTAACTCGACCCTAACAAAACCTCCTAAAATAAACTAGACCTCGATCTGTACAGACAAACCCATGAAGATGAAAATACCCCCACTTTTTCTACCTGCTTTACCCTAAAGACCAAGGGTATTTTCATCCATAACCCTATTTTCGTACCCTAAAAACCTTCTTTAGTAGCATAAGTTTTCGGGCGTCGAAAAAAAAAAAAAGAGGCGCAGTGTGGAAGAGTCTACAATGTAATATTTTCATGACTTTACATGGGATGCAGATTAGCTGGTGTACCACAACCAGTGATATAACTGATGTATTGACATCAGCAAGTTCTGTGGATCCCATCATGAGGAATGTGTTACATCCAAATTGTCCATCCATTTTATGAGCTAGTCTTAAGGCTTGTTGCCAGACCTTTTGAAGTCTTCAATGATTTGGGCCGCTCGAACGGTCGAGGGCTTGGCTCGACTAGTCAAGGGTCCATTCGACCGGTCGAGGCCTGCTTGACTTAAAGTCCAGCGAGCACATGTTTTGGGTGTCCGGGATGCTCGATCGGTCGAGGGGATGGCTTGACCAGTCGAGGCCTCGGCTAGACTAGTCGAGGTTACGCAGATTCTTGCGCGAATTTGGTGCGGACTGTGTAAATTTGAGATGGTTTCGCAAGGGTGCGAAAGAGAAATTGCCTAAACTATAAATAGGACTCTCTAGGGCTTTTCTAGGTAATCCTAAGGCTTTTTAAAGGAGTTCAAAGGCTTCCTAAAAAGATTTTAAGATTTCTAAAGGGTGTAACAAGGGTGAGACTCGAGGTTGTTCGAATCGGGTAAGTCTTTTCTCTTTGTAATTTCTATTTTCATAGTGGAGATCTATCGCTTTGTGCCGTGGTTTTTTCCTGCAAGAGTTTTCCACGTTAAATCTTTGTGTTCTCTTGTGTGTGTTTGGTGCCTTTGGATTGCTATCCTAGATCTAAATCAATGTGATTCTGCAGCACAAATCCCTAACAAGTGGGATTAAAGCAATCGTTGGGGCATAGATCTGAATCTGAGGGATTAGTAATAATGACAAGCACTAGGTATGATATTGAGAAGTGAAAGTGCCCTGGTTTGTCAATTAGCGTAATCGTTGAGTCAGCTAGACAAATGAGCCCCATAGGAAGATTGATCAAGCGTCTGCCTCAATTGGATGTGTGCCTGAACTCGCCACAAGTAAATCTTAGCCTCACATCCCATGTCCCAAAACAGCAGGTACTTAAAACCCTTAAAATTGAATAGAACACCCTAAGATTTTTGGTTAGAAAACTTTTTTCAAACTTCAAGAAAATCTTTAAGTTTTTTACCTTTGTCGATTTATCGACAAGTGGTTCAATGGAATCGAACCCTGTTGTCAATGTCCTCGAAGCTCACTCGATCTTATCGAAATGAGGACCTAAGATGTCCAGCAACCACAGAGATATCTGGACTGAATTATCGATGGATCGATGGACTCATCGATATCATCGAAAGTGGACATAAACTGTCCAGCATGCTTATAGAAAAATTTCTTGGAATTATCGATTAATTGACATTGCTCTCGATATCATTGATATTCAAATTCTGATGATATCGAGTGATGCTCAATCATATCATATACCTGAAATATTTCAAAGGTAAGTGCTCTCACATTTTCAAATGTCAAGGAATCGAACCTCGTGTCAATGAAATCGAAGTTCGAAATTCGATGACATCGACGCATGTTCGATTTCCTCGGCCAGTTGGCAAAAGGTTTCAAAAGCATTTGACAGTTGAGTTTATGTCATTGAGTAGCTAGTCGATGCTATTGAGAATATACGCTCGATGATGTTGACCCTACTCGATGATATCGAACTCTGTCAAAAATGTGACCGTTTTATATCCATTGGAATCTTTTGCCTATTTAATGAGAGTTTGCCCTTGGTTATTGGCAGAGAAAATAGAGATTGCTTTTGAGTGTTTAAACTTAGATCATATATCCTGAAGTTTTTTCTCTCATGGAAGTTCATCCTCCAATCCACCCTCATCATTGACATTCAATAGAGTCGATTGGAGAATAAACTTCCGCATTCAAGGATCCTGCAGCTACTACCTTAATGGAAAATCATTAAGCTGGGATGCCTTTAATGCATAAATGATTGGAATCACTCTATCTCCCTTATAGGAAAACAATTAATAGAGTACGATTCCATCATAACGTTGACCCAACCCGTCACCTTGTATTATTACATCTTCTGAGTTGCGGTTCAAGGGAGCTGAAGATTCTTCGTTATCAAAAGAGGAGATCTTCATTAACGCGCTGAATGAGGCTCATCTACTTATCTGTAAGTCATTAGAGTCTAGAGGACCCTTATGATCATTCCTTCTGTAGGATTGGGTCTAAGGTGTTTCTTACCCCTTGCAAGTCCTCATAAGAGGCCTCCGGTAGGAGTGTACGTGGGGGTGCTTTGTGTTGACCCTTACTCTGTGGAGAGCATAAACGCTTAGGTCCTTTTGTAGGTCCTTGACCTATGTGGTCTAAAAGTTGGGTGCTGTGTGTTGACCCTTGCTCATGGGAGCATAAACTGGTGATGTTCCTTGTGTGGATCCTTGGCCTGTGTGGCCTAAAACTTGGGTGTTATGTGTTGACCCTTGCTCATGGAGCATAAACTTGTGTCGTGTAGACACGTTGTGTCAGCTTAGGTGTAGGTTGTACTAGTTAGAGGTGAACTTTATGTAAAACCTTCGGCTTGAGGTGAACCTGTTGTGAAACCTTCGTTAGTGAGATCCGGTACACTCAAGGGTTAAGTGCGTCCATCGAAAATGGAGTAAACAAGTAGTTGAACCACTATAAAAATAACTGTGTTTGCAATTGTTATTGCTTGTGTGATTTCCTTAAATAGTTTCATATTTGCTTATCTGAGATCATACCTCACACACAGTCACATCCATCATAAACTATGATTTGCACCTTGTTTATCTTTCAAATAGTTTTTATGACTGGATCCTCTATTTGTCTTAGAAGCCATTAGAGTTACTTTGAAGAAATCCTGATATACGCATACTCTCTTAGGATAAGTTAGATAGGATTTTAAATTACCATAAAATATTAAAAAGTCCTATTCACCCCCCTCTAGGACATATTGGCATATTCCTACTTCAGCTAAAGCGGTCATTACCGTAATTTCAAGAAGTACTCAGGGAAAAGTAATTTTGAGTTATGGAAGATCAAGATAATCAGTTCCTTAATCAGGCAATGTGAAGATGGTGCTCTTGAGGAGTGAAAGTCTACTATGACTGATGATAAATGGAATACTCTTGATAAGAAGGCTTTATCATCGATCCGTTTATGTCTCACGGATGAGGTTCTCTACAACGTCATAAGGGAGAAAACTGTGGCTAAATTATGGGCGAAGTTAGATGATGTAAGACCCGTATCCTAGTCCGTACCGTTCCGTAGGCTTCCTCGGTCCTCCAAGTCGAATTCCGGTAACCCTCGACCCGAATCCGACCTTTGCTCACGATCCTAAGCCGAGTCCTGCATACCAATGTCGGCTTGATTCAAAACTTGTATCTTAGCGACCACGCCGTGCCACAGTTCTAACACCATAACTTGCGCACCGAACTGATACCCAGGTCAGAAGATGTGAGCCTGCGTTCATTCCGAAGAAATGCCATGTGTTACAAACTTTGAAGGAATATCTATGACATGTCACATCAAATCAAGTCAAGTACACCACCTTACCTTCATGCTACCTCACCCAACAACAACTATAAGTGGGCTCTCTCTCTTTTCCCACAAGTCAACCCTCTCTCTCCCCTCACTATCCCTCTTTTATAAGTTTTCAAACAAACCCATGCCTCCCCATCACCCTTCCTTACAACCACCACATCACCCCATCCCTTTAACCCATTACTTCCCCCTCTCTCTTTCATTCCATCTCCTCACTCTTAAGCAACCAAAATTCCAAATGTCCAAGCTCTCTCCCTAAACAACAAGTGTGGCCCACTTTTCTACCCTCTCATATCTCATCTCCACCATCAAAACTCCATCATTCACCGTTAAAAGTCGAGCATAGGAGCATAGAAGTACAAGGAGCCAAAGAAGGAGGTCTAGAGGTGGGTGATCCACCGTTAATTCTTATTTTAGGGCTCACTTGTTGGTAGGACCCATTTTGATGTATGTAATGTATCCATGAGGGGCCCATAGTGGCGGGGTCCCTCTATCACCGTCTCTCTCTCTCTCTCTTTCTTTTGAATGATGTCTTGTGGCCACCACGGGAAGACAATCTTGACCGTCCGATCATGAGGCCCACCTTGCAACGGGACCATTGGAGGCCAAGATAAAAGAAAAACACAAGTATCAGATTGATTCAAATCAGGTGGGCCACGTTTATGTGGGACCCACCTTGATTAAATGTGGGCCACGTACATGTGGGGCCCACCATGATGCCATGTTTATCCATGTCGTCCAGCGTCCTTGGACACTGGACATGAAGGCAGTAGGGGCGACTAACATGGAGTGCGTGTATTGACATGGGTGTGTACTAACAAGCTAACATATATATATTTTTGAGCTTTTGGGGTGGGCTGCTTATGCAAGCCCCACCTTGATACATGCACGTAATCCAAGCTGTCCATCCTTTTCCTCAGATCATTTTAGGCATTGAGCCGAAAAATTAGCAGAATCTGATTTCTTTGCGGCCCATAGCATTGAGAATAACATTCTTTATCGTTGAAATACACCTTGATACTTCTGCACACTGAAATATACCGAATATTGGGCTTGATGGGTTTGTATTGAGTCATAGAAATCAGTGGCTGGGTTGGATTTTCCTAAGGCGGGCCCTACCTGTAAAAAACCCCAGGAAAATGGTTTTTTTAAAAAAATTTTAACATGAGGAGGCAGCACGAGGACGCAGCAGCATCCTGCGGTGGATGCTGGCGTGCATGGGTGGGCAGGGACCCACGGCCCCAACTGTGGGCCCCACTGTAACGTGTGTTGAACATCAACACAGTGCATTTGGTGGGCCCCCCTCAGGGCAGCGAGCCTCCCCAAAAATCAACCGTATTTGGGACTCAGGTGGCCCACATCATAGGAAACAGGTGGGTTGAATGTCTACCATTGAAACCCTCTTAGGTGTCACAGAAGTTTTGGTTCACTATGAAATTTGTTTTACCTCTTCTTCAGGGTACGTGTGACCCTATCAACAGATTGGATGATAAATAAACATTACAGTGGGCCCCAGGTCAGTGTAACCTTGTGAACAGGATGGGTGGAAAATAAACATTACAGTGGCCCCAGGTCAGTGTGACCTTGTGAATAGGATGGGTGGAAATTAAACATTTCAGTGGGCCCGATATCTGTGTGACCTTACCCATAGGTTGGGTGGAAAATAAACATTATGTGGGCCCCACATGGGACCCACTTATGTATGTATTGTATCCACACCTTTCATCCGTGTGGACCTCCACCATGAGGTATGTGATTTATCTATGCCGTCCATCCCTATGGGACCTACTATGATGCATGTGTTACATCTAAACCGTCCAACCTTTGGCAAGCCCATTTTTAAGGTTTGAGATTAAAAATAAGACAGATATAGGCTCAGGTGGACCACATTATAGAAAACAGTGGGTTTGAACATCCACCATTAAGCCCTTGGGAATTCTAATGGTGGAAATCCTTATCACCCCTTATATTTGGGTATGGCCCATTTGATATACATGTGGCCTATGTGATGTGGCCCACTTACCATATTTATGGCCCATTGTTAAAGCCCACCTTGATTTGATGAGGCCGCCTTAATAAATATAAGACCCATGTTATGAGGCCCATTTAATGTATTGAAGGCCCATGGGTCAAGGCCTAATAGGATGTATATAAGGCCCATTGTAGTGTGATTCCACCATAGTATAGGTGTTAACATTTATAGCGGGCTATGCCTTGGGAGCAATGATGGTTTGATGTTCACATTGTAAGGGTAATGTTGGTTAAATGTCCGCATTATGACTCTCCCTAAGGCCTGTTGATGGGCTCATACTTGTAGTGTGTAGGCCGTCTAAGCCCATCTCCGTTATGAACAGAGTCCATCACCATGTAACATGTTTAGTATAGATCCATGATTCATGATCATACGTATCATATGTATGCTTGATATGAGGAGTGACTAATCATAGCATATGCCCTCGGGCAGATTGTTTATGGGCTCCCTGATAGGCAGAGTTGCCCTACATGAGTGCGTGGTACACGCAGGACTGTTACATGACTGGTAGTGTGATTCATGCACTTTGCATTTGTATGATATGATTACTGTATGCCCTAGCGACATCAGGGCCATTGCCTCCACAGACACATCGTGGGTGGCTAGATTGGATACCGAAAATATTATTTCTAGCATCGGGGCGCCATAGATATCCCTGGGTGAAAATCCCTAAACCCGATGGTACCAGAGGATGACTCCAACATCCAGACCGAGTGGATACATGAGTGCGCGAGGGCCTTATACCAGTATGTCGCCTCTATGTCGTGGTCGGTTGGAAAGGGGTGTGACCTTACCCGCCTGAGTGAGGGGGCAATTTCTAGGTTAAGTTTGACCAGCTTGAGGAATGGGTCTGCTATCAACGAGTTGGGCCCGATATTGGCAGCCGGATAGTGAGGTCTTTTCCACTCTCCCAGTTGTGCGTTCGGATAGGGACGGCAAGCTGGCGTAGAGTGTACTAGACACCGATCATCCAGAATGAGAACTGTACTGATATGTGATGAGTTGTGTAAGGATTGGTATGCTTGAATTGCATCTCGCATCGCATGGTCTTGTTATGGCCAATAACATTCATATCTTGCACCGCATAGCCTTGGTACGGCTGATTGTATTTATGTACTCATCAGTATGATTCCGCATTACTCTGGTATTGCATTCTGAGCACGTTCATACTACGCACACACTTACACCACCCTCTAAGCTTTCTATAAGCTTATGCACGATAGATGCGTGCAGGTGATGCCAAGGCACAGCCGTAGCCTCGTCACAGTTGGAGTGTGCAGCCGAGCTTCTGGAGTTTTTGTTACTTTCATTATATTGTATTTCCCTTTCATACGTATTATACTCAAAGTTTTTTATCATAGTGGATTTTGTGATGGTGTTCTTGTGGTTATTGTTCGTGAGTTATGCTTATAGTTATGCTCATTACGAATTAAATTGATATTAGAAATCCTCCTTCTAGGATCCCAGGATCGGAACCTGGTAAATGGGTGCCGGGAGCCGAGAATAGGGTTCTATGGAGGCTGTCGGTATCGGATTCGGGGATCGGGAATTTTGTGAGCCCGATTTTCGAGTTTGGGGCGTGACAGAAGTTGGTATCAGAGCATAATTTAGGAATAACCGAGAACAACATCACATGTTTACTATGAGTTTAGGACGATTAGGTTCCGAGTACGTAACCTTCCGATTGAGTCCCCTAACATGCCCTTGGGAGTTTTTAAGGATTGATAGGTGCCTTTGTTCTTTTTTATAGGACATGTCGTGCAGGAGAGTGACCCGATTGACTCTCGCTACACCACCTGATGCTCTCGCTTTACCACCTGCGGCTTCCATTCCACCCCCAGAGATCCCTGCTCCCCAACCTGAGGATGTCGTTCCTCCACCTGAGGTTGGTGCAGATCCGACCGTACTTGTAAGTGCCTCTCAGTTACAGCAGATATTATAAGCTGTGACAGCAGCACTTCAGGGACAGGGCAGGCGTCTAGTTGTTTCGCTAGCTCAGGCCGAGCAGGAGCGCGTGAGTGCCCTTCTTTGAGAGTTCAGACAGCTTGATCCTCCACGTTTCCAGGGTGAGCCGGATCCGACTGCGGCTGAGAGATAGCACTCCAATGTGGAGAAGATTTTTGATACTATTGTATGTACAACTGAGCAGCGAGTTCGGTTAGCAGTATTTCTTTTCCAGGGTGAGGCCGAGCATTGGTGGACCTCCGTTACCCGCGTCGCAGGACCTGATTATGTATGGACATGGGATGACTTTATCGACTGATTCGAGGAGCAATACTTTCCTGACCACATTCGACGTCAGAGAGTATTGGAGTTCAAGATTCTGGTGTAGGGGGACATGATCGTGGTGCAGTACGCGGCCTGTTTTGTGGCACTATTGAGGTTCGCGCCATATTTGGTGGATGATGAGGGGCGGAAGGCCTGCCGTTTCGAGAATGACTTGCATTACGGTCTTCGAGGCCATGTGATTGGGCACGAGCTCCTAACTTTTCAGGTAGTAGTACAGAGGGCTTAGATTTATGAGACAGAGTGGGCCAGCACACAGAGTGATCGAGATCAGAGGAGAGGTTGGAAGAGGCAGGCCCCCTCTAGTAGCTCCCAGCAGCATCGACGACCGCGGAGATATAGGAGCCACCCATCTGCCAGAGCACCAGTAGCACCGTCGGCACCCCTAGTGGCACCACCTCAGAGACAGCTTTCTGATACCTGCTATGGATGCGGTGGGATAGGACACCGTAAGTGGGAGTGTCCCCGACCTCAGCAGCAGCAGTTGAGAGCACTACAACAGCCTCCACAATAGCCGAGATCACCGCAGCAGCCTCCGCAGCAGCACCGACAATAGATTCCACCACCGAGGCCCCCTCAGTAGTAGCATCAGCACCAGCCTCCGAGACCACAGTAGCCGAGGCAGCAGTTTCGAGCGCCTTAGCGACAGCAGCAACAGTATCCTCCGAGGGGACAGGCACCTCCCCACCCAGCTCAGGCTAGATTTTATGCGGCTCAGCATGACCCACAGTCATTCGGAAGAGTCGTTGAGGGTATACTTCCAGTCTCTTCATGCATCGCCCGAATGTTATTTGATTCTGGTGCTTCGCACTCATTCATGTCTGAGGATTTCTGCTGATCGACTAGATTGCCGACAGAGTCTGCTAGTGAGGGATTGATCGTATCGATGCCCTTGAGGAAGACTACAGTATTCGGTCATTTTTGTTTGTCTTGCCCTGTTCTGGTCAGTGATATCTTTTTACCCGCTGACTTATTTGTGCTACCGATGTCAGATTTCGACGTTATCTTGGGCATGGATTGGCTTGCTGAGTACCACGCTATCTTGGACTATTCTGCGAGGACAGTCGCATTTTGCATACTAGGCTTGCAGCAGTTTCAGTTCATCGCCGAGCCTAGAGGAGAGCTGTTATGATGTTTGATGTCCTTCACCGTTGAGGAGCCTGTTGTAGCATGTATTGACTAGTTGCCGATTTTCTGTGACTTTTTCGACGTATTCTAAGAGATTCTAAGATTGCCGCCGTGCCGTCATATTGAGTTCCAGATTGACCTCCTGTCCGGTACCACGCCTATCTCGAAGGAACCGATGGAGTTGCGTGAGCTGCAGTGGCAGTTGGACGAGTTGCGTGAGTTGGGATTCATTCGTCTGAACAGTTCTCCGTGGGGGGCGTCAGTACTCTTCGTCAGGAAGAAAGATGGCTTGTTGAGGCTCTGCATGGATTATCGCAAGCTCAACCAGGTCACGATTAAGAATAAGTACCCACTCTCGAGGATAGATGATTTATCTAATCAGCTGCAGGGTGCACGATTCTTTTCGAAGATTGACCTGCATTCCAGTTATCATCAAATTCGTGTCTGAGAGGAGGACATCCCGAAGACGACTTTCAGGACGCGTTATGGTCATTTTGAGTTTCAAGTCATGTCCTTCGGACTGATCAATGCACCCACGGTTTTTATGCAGTTGATGAACGAGGTCTTTCGTCCATATCTCGATCAGTTTGTTGTGGTCTTCATCAACGGCATTCTAATATATTCGAGGACCTGTGGGACCATATGCAACATCTAGAGATCGCATTTCAGACCCTTCGTGCCCACCAGCTATATGCGAAGCTGGAGAAGTATGAGTTCTGGCAGGAGGAGGTAAGGTTCCTCGGTCACGTGGTGACAAGGAAGGGTGTCACAGTGGACCCCTCGAAGGTTGAGGTAGTACGTCAGTGGGCCCAGCCCACTACTGCATCTAAGATCTGCAGTTTCCTTGGTTTAACAGGATACTATTGGCGTTTCATTGAGGGCTTCTCCCGTATTGCAGCCCCGTTGACCAGGTTGACTCGGAAGGGCATAGATTTTGTATGGACTGACGCATGTGAGTAGGCATTCATGGAGCTGAAGGACCGTCTGACGTCCGCTCCTGTCCCCACTCTTCCATCTGGGAGTGATGGATTTGTTGTATTTATTGATGCCTCACGTATTAGTTTAGGTGCTATCCTGATGCAACACGACAGACCTGTAGCCTTCAAGTCTCGTCAGCTCAAGGTCCATGAGCTGAACTATCCCACACATGATTTGGAGCTAGCAGCAGTCGTCTTCGCACTGAAGGTGTGGAGACCTCTATGGGGTCAGGTTCGATCTCTTCTCTGACCACAAGAGCTTGAAGTATCTATTCTCTCAGTTTGAGCTGAACATGAGACATAGAAGGTGGATGGAGGTTCTGAAGGACTATGATTTTGACCTCCAGTACCACCCAGACAAGGCGAATGTGGTGGCGGATGCCCTTAGCCGTCAGCCAGGAGGCCTGGTGGCACATATGATGATTTAGGAGAGGAGGATGCTCAAGGATATAACAGAGTACGACTTTGACTTTGGTTTGCAGTCTTCTATCGTTCAGCTATCGAGACTGTCGATTCTACCCTCTCTTGTCACAAGGGTAATCGAGGCTCAGCAGGTAGACGAGTCGTTACAGGATTACTGAGCAGAGGCAACATCTGAGAGTCAGACAGATTGATAGATTGGTTCTGATAGTGGACTTTGCTTCAGAGGCCCATTATGTGTCCCGAATATTCCTGAGTTGCGCAGAGATCTTATGACTGAGGCACATCGATCGCAGTTTTCTATCCACCCTGTCTCGACGAAGATGTATCATGATATGAGAAGACAGTATTTTTGGGCAGGGATGAAGCGCTAGATGGCCAGTTTTGTGGCCGAGTGTGACACATGCCAGCATGTCAAGGCTGATCATCAGAGACCCCCTGGTCTATTATAGCCGTTAAGTGTCCCGACATGGAAGTGGGAGCACGTATCTACCGATTTTATCATGGGTTTGCCGAGGACTCAGTGTGGTCATGATGCCATCTGGGTTGTTGTGGACCGTCTGACGAAGTCGGTACATTTTCTTGTGATTCGTATGACTTGGCCTTTGGACCGGCTTGCGAGGTTATTCATTGAGGAGATTGTGAGACTGCACGGCGTTCCAGTCTCGATCGTTTCTGACCGAGACCCGAGGTTCACGTCTCAGTTTTGGAGGAGCTTTCAGAGACCAATGGGCACTGATTTGCAGCTTAGCACCGTGTATCACCCGCAGACCGATGGCCAGACCGAGAGGGTCAATCAGATCCTTGAGGATATGCTTTAGGCCTGCGTGATTGACTTCGGGAGTAGTTGGGATGAACATCTACGATTAGCTGAGTTCGCATACAACAACAACTATCAGACGACCATTGGCGTGACTTCTTTTGAGGCATTATATGGCAGACCGTGTAGATCTCCGAGTTGTTGGACCGAGGTTGGAGAGCGTCATCTCCTAGGTCTCGAGCTTGTGCAGCAGACGTTAGAGGTTATCAATATCATCAGGCAGAGGATGCGCACAGCTCAGAGCCGCCAAAAGAGTTTTTCTGATCTCCGGCGTCGTCCCTTGGAGTTTGATGTAGGGGACCACGTGTATCTCAAGGTCTCGCCCATGAAGGGCGTAGTTCAATTTAGAGCAAAGGGCAGGCTTGCCCCGAGATTCATAGGACCTTTTGAGATCACTGAGCGCATTGGCGCCGTGGCCTATCCAAGACTTAAAAGGAGCTATTAGGCTTTGATACCACTTGAAAAGGCCAAGCTATATGTCCTAGAGGGGGGGTGAATAGGACAATGCCAAATAAAAACTTATAACAGCGGAATAATAAAGAAAATGATAGCCAAATTAAATAATAATGCAGGAAAGAAAAACAACCTCAAAATTCAGATCTTGAGAGGTTGATACAAACGTTATTCTAAGGACAACCTTACACCAAAAACAGAGTTTATGGTAGGACAACCTTATTTCTAGAAAGGTCTTTGTATCAAGTCTCAAATCGAAGAGGAATACAAAAACGAATATGAACTGAATTGAAATAACTTGTAATTAAAGATGTATTGTTCTAGGGATAGCCATACACCATAAAAATGGCAGGGCAACCTTGCTGGAACAACTTTCAAATGAAATTAAAAATCAAGCTTATAAAGGAATAGCAGAAAGTAAATTCTAAGCTATTACAACATTCTCACAAAGCTTGAAATAATTACAACATTCACCACCATACATACATCCCACAAAAAGAATAAAAATTAGAAGAGTAAAACAATCAACCACAACACAAGGATTTATAGTGGTTCGCCTGTGTGTTCACCAACTGTTATCCAACAGCCACACAAAAAGCTACTCCACTCCTAATATCCTCACACAGGGGATATTAGCGTTCACTAAAGATAGGTTTTCCCAGGTTCACCCAAAACCCTTACAATTGTGTCTTTGTATGTGGGCTTACACAATTAAAAAAACCCCCACTTCTGAGTTTTCCTGGCTCTCCTCAGATAACCAAAATAACAAGATTTTTCTGGCAAATCTTGAAAGAAACCAAAATAATAGAAAGGAATTTACAATATGTAAAATACCTGAATATCTTCTTCGTTGTAGCAGCCCGGTAGAACCAAGTCAGAGTAGATGATTGAATGTCCAAGTTCAATGTCCAGTACTCGATTACAATGGTTCTAGATCTAATTGATTTTAAATTAAACCAAATAGGGCTTGCCTTAATTGATTTTGATTCTAAAGAAAGGGAATAACAATTCCTCTTTTCAAATCAGATTGGAATAGCAGAAACAAAATCAATTAAAATAAAGCTAAGGAAAGAAGATATTAAATAAGCACACTTAGCTTAGATGGAGCACAAAATTATCTCTCAGAAGTTCGACGAAGATTGGCTTGAATACTATAATTAAATCGATGATTTCTTCTGAGATTCGTGCACTATTTATAGGTGAAAAGATCAGGTCTTCGACTGGTCTAGAGTGCTCTTCGACTAGTCGAAGCCATAACAGATATTTGAAAGATTAGGCGGGATAAGCGCAGACAGTTCTACGACTGGTCGTAGCCCTCCTACGATCGGTCGTAGGTCACCTACGACGGTCGTAGGTTTCCTTCGATCGGTCGAAGAACCTAAAGTTCGCTTGACTTCGAGTCGTAGATTCTACGATCGGTCGAAGATGCGAAACACTGCTCCTACGATCGGTCGAATGATTCCGTGACTAGTCGAAGGCTATGATTTTATCCGTAATTTGTAACAAACTTACGATCGATCCAGGAAATCTTAGACTGGTCGAAGCAAGTCTAGACTAGTCGAAGCAGACCTAAGACTGGTCGAAGAACAGACCAATCACATGAAAAATAACATTCGACTTATGTATCCGAAATGACCTACTTCTAAGGTCATCCTATGGTCAAACAAACCTCAATCATGAAGTATGGACATTGAAACAAGAGACCATGAAGAATGAGCCTTGAAGTCTTGATGTAGACTAAACCTTGAAGTAGCTCAATCATGAAAGTGGCTTGAGTTTCAGCTTGAGTCTTGAGTTCAGCTTGACTTTCAACTTGAGTCTTGAGTTCAGCTTGAGTCTTGCCTTGTACTTTCTTTTTCTTTTCAGCTTGAGTCTTGTGAGCAGTTCTTGCATTCAAGAGTCTTGTCTTGTGATCAGTTCTTTCATTCAAGATCCTGAGTCTTGTACTTGAAAGCTTTGCTTGATGTGAGCTTAGTTTGTTCATGAAGTCATGAATGTTGATCCTTGAGAGAGCTTCACTTAAGCAGGTTATATAAAACATAACAGAGATTTTGGCACCACAAATTTGACAACAAACAGGGATATAAACTATAGCACTTACAACATCTCTATGTTAAGAAAGTGTGGGTCACACGTAGTTCCTGTTATTAATTGGCAGCCGTCGGAGGTTCGTGAGGATACTTCTTATATTAAGCAACTAGTTCGTATCCTTGATCGGAAAGAGCAGGTCTTCCGGACCAAGGCCATTCCCTTGGTGAAGGTTCAGTGGGGTCACCATTCTGTTGATGAGGCATCTTGGGAGCGCGAGGTCAAGATCGGAGAGCGTTATCCCCATCTCTTTGATGATTGATTATATGATGTATCTTATATGTTGTCTCCGATTTTATATGATGATGCCTTGTTTCCTCTTCTATTGTGAGTTATGATTACTTGTAATGATTGTAAATTTTGAGGACGCAATTTTTATTTGGAGGGGAGAGCTATAAGACCCGTATCCTAGTCCATACCATTCCATAGGTTTCCACGGTCCTCCCGGTCGAATTCCTGCAACCCTTGACCCGTATTCAACGTTTGTGCACGATCCTAAGCCGAGTCTTGCATACCAATGTCGGCTCGATTCGAAACTTGTATCTTAGTGACTGCGCCGTCGCCGCGGTTCTAACGCCGCGACTTGCGCACCGAACCGATACCTAGGTCAGAAGATGTGAGCCTACGTTCATTCTGAAAAAACGTCGTACGTTGAGAACTTCGAGGGAATCTCTACGACATGTCACATCAAATCAAGTCAAGTACACCACCTTACCTTTATGCCACCTCACCCAACAACAAGTACAAGTGGGCTCTCTCTCTTTTCCCACAAGTCAACCCTCTCTCTCCCCTCACCATCCCTCTTTTACAAGTTTTCAAACAAACCCATGCCTCCCCATCACCCTTCCTTACAACCACCACATCACCCCATCCCTTTAACCCATTACTTCTCTCTCTCTCTTTCATTCCATCTCCTCACTCTCAAGCAACCAAAATTCCAAACGTCCAAGCTCTCTCCCTAAACAACAAGTGTGGCCCACTTTCTCACCCTCTCATCTCTCATTCCCACCATCAAAACTCCATTATCCACCGTTAAAAGTCGAGCATAGGAGTATACAAGTACAAGGAGCCAAAGAAGGAGGCCTAGAGGTGGGTGAACCACCGTTAATTCTTATTTTAGGGCCCACTTGTTAGTGGGACCCATTTTGATGTATGTAATGTATCCAGGAGGGGCCCATAGTGGCAGGGTCCCTCTATCACTCTCTCTCTCTCTCTCTCTCTCTCTCTCTCTCTCGCTCTTTCTTTTGAATGATGTCTTGTGGCCACCACGAGAAGACGATCTTGACCGTCCGATCGTGAGGCCCACCTTGCAACGGGACCATTGGAGGCCAAGATAAAAGAAAAACACAAGTATCAGATTGATTCAAATCAGGTGGGCCACGTTTATGTGGGACCCACCTTGATTAAATGTGGGCCACGTACATGTGGGGCCCACCATGATGCCATGTTTATCCATGCCGTCCAGCGTCCCTGGACGCTGGACGTGAAGGTAGTAGGGGCGGCTAACATGGAGTGCATGTACTGACATGGGTGTGTACTAACAAGCTAACATATATATATTTTTAAGCTTTTGGGGTGGGCTGCTTATGCAAGCCTCACCTTGATGCATGCACTTAATCCAAGCAGTCCATCCTTTTCCTTATATCATTTTAGGCATTGAGCCGAAAAATTAACTGAATCTGATTTCCTTGCGGCCCATAGCATTGAGAATAACATTCTTTACCGTTGAAATACACCTTGATACTTCTGCCCACCAAAATATACCCAATATTGGGCTTGACGGGTTTGTATTGAGCCATAGAAATCAGTGGCTGGGTTGGATTTTCCTAAGGCAAGCCCCACCTGCGAAAAACCACAGGAAAATGGTTTTGAAAACAAAAAATTTTTAACATGAGGCAGCAACGTCTTGCGCTGGACGCTGGCGTGCATGGGTGGGCAGGGACCCACGGCCCTAACTGTGACGTGTGTTGAACATCAACATGGTGCATTTGGTGGGCCCCCCTCAGGGCAATGGGCCGCCCCAAAAATCAACCGTATTTGGGACTCAGGTGGCCCACATCACAGGAAACAGGTGGGTTGAACGTCTACTATTAAATCCATCTTGGGTGTCACAAAAGTTTTGGTTCACTATGAAATTTATTTTTCCTCTTCTTCAGGGTATGTGTGACCCTATCAACAGATTGGATGATAAATAAACATTACAGTGGGCCCCAAGTCAGTGTAACCTTGTGAACAGGATGGGAAAATAAACATTACAGTGGCCCCAGGTCAGTGTGACCTTGTGAATAGGATGGGTGGAAAATAAACATTTCGGTGGGCCCCATATCTGTGTGACCTTACCCACAGGTTGGGTGGAAAATAAACATTATGGTGGGCCCCACATGGGACCCACTTATGTATGTAATGTATCCACACCTTTCATCCGTGTGGACCTCCACCATGAGGTATGTGATTTATCTATGCCGTCCATCCCTATGAGACCTACCATGATGCATGTGTTACATCCAAACCGTCCAACCTTTGGCAAGCTCATTTTTAAGGCTTGAGATTAAAAATAAGGCAGATCTAGGCTCAGGTGGACCACATTATAGAAAACAGTGGGTTTGAACATCCACCATTAAGCCCTTGGGAATTCTAATGGTGGAAATCCTTATCACCCCTTATATTTGGGTATGGCCCATTTGATATACATGTGGCCTATGTGATGTGGCCCACTTACCATATTTATGGCCCATTGTTAAGGCCCACCTTGATTTGTATGAGGCCCATTGTTGAGGCCACTTTAATAGATATGAGACCCATGTTATGAGGCCCATTTGATGTATTGAAGGCCCATGGGTCGAGGCCCAATAGGATGTACATAAGGCCCATTGTAGTGTGATTCCACCATAGTATAGGTGTTGACATTTATAGCGGGCTATGCCTTGGGAGCAATGATGGTTTGATGTCCACATTATGAGGATAATGTTGGTTAAATGTCTGCATTATGACTCTCCGTAAGGCCTGTTGATGGGCACATACTTGCAGTGTGTAGGCCGTCTAGGCCCATCTCCGTTATGAATAGAGTCCATCACCATGTAACATGTTTAGTATAGATCCATGATTTATGATCATACGCATCATATGTATGCTTGATATGAGGAGTGACTGATCATATCATATGCCCTCAGGCAGATTGTTTATGGGCTCCCTGATAGGTAGAGTTGCCCTACATGAGTGCGTGGTACACGCTGGACTGTTGCATGACTGGTAGTGTGATTCATGCACTTCACATTTGTATGATATGATTACTGTATGCCCTAGTGACATCAGGGTCACTGCCTCCACAAACACATCGTGGGTGGCCAGATTGGATACCAAAAATATTGTTTCTAGCTTCGAGGCGCCATAGATATCTCTGGGTGAAAATTTCTAAACCCGATGGTACCAGAGGATGACTGCCACATCGAGACCGAGTTGATACATGAGTGCGCAAGGGCCGAATACCAGTAGGCCGCGTCTCTCACTGTGTCGTAGTCGGTTGGAAAGGGGTGTGACCTTACCACCCTGAATGAGGGGGCAATTTCTAGGTTGACTTTGACTAACTTGAGGAATTGGTCGGCTATCGATGAGCCGGGCCCGATATTGACAGGCGGATAGTGAGGTCTTTTTCACTCTCCCAGTTGTGCATTCGAATAGGGACGACAAGCTGGCATAGAGTGTACTAGACCCCGGTGATTATCCAGAATGAGAACTGTACTGATATGTGATGAGTTGTATAAGGATTGGTATGCTTGAATTGCATTTCACATCGCATGGTCATGTTATGGCCAATAGCATTCATATCTTGCACCACATAGCCTTGGTATGACTGATTGCATTCATGTACTCATTAGTATGATTCTGCATTACTCTGGCATTGCATTCTGAGCACGTTCATACTATGCACACACTTACACCACCCTCTAAGCTTTCTATAAGCTTATGCACGATTGATGCGTGCAGGTGTCGCCAGGGCGCAGCCGTAGCCTCGTCGCAGTTGGAGTGTGCAGCCGAGCTTCTGCAGTTTTTGTTACTTTCATTATATTGTATTTTCCTTTCATACGCATTGTACTCAAAGTTTTCGATCATAGTGAATTTTGTGATGGTGTTCTTATAGTTATTGTTCATGGGTTATGCTTATGGTTATGCTCATTATAAATTAAATTGATATTAGAAATCCTCCTTGTAGGATCCCAGGATCGGAAACTGGTAAATGGGTGCCGGGAACTAAGAATGAGGTTCTACGGAGGTTGTCAGCGTCGAATTCGGCGATCGGGAATTTTGTGAGCCCGGTTTCTGAGTTTGGGGCATGACAGAGGATGCATATATGAAAAAATCCTCTGAAAATTGCCTAACCTTGAAGCGGCAGTGGTATAACTTCAAGATGGCAGAGGGTGGAGATCTGAAGGCTCACATCAGCAACTTTAATAAATTAGTTTGCAAATTGCTAGATATGGAGGAAGTGATGAAAGATTAAGAACAAGCATGTATGTTGGTGAATTCTCTTCCAGCGTCTTATGAGTCATTCAAGGACATAATGTGCTTAACGAATAAAACCCTGAGTGTCGACATCGTTATCTCGGCCGTTCAAGGGAAGGCTATGAGAAAGCTTAACGTCAACATGGGGATATCTTCTGAGGCACTGCTTACAAGGGGTAGGAATTCTGAACACGGTACAGGTTATTCAGGTTCTAAATCCAAATCCAGGGGCAAGGGCAAAGGAAAGGTAAAGTGCTAGACATGTGGGATGGAAGGACATTTAAAGAGGGATTGTGAAAATCTTAAATCTAAGAGAGAAGATTTTGAGGCTTCGTACAGGGAGGCCAATGCTGCCACATCAGATGGATCAAGTGGATGTGATGGTAATGTTTTGTCTGTGTTTATGATCAAGCGACCATACGATGATCGTAAGGACAAGTAGATGCTAGACACATGGGCATCTTTTCACATGACTCCTCATCGGAGTTGGTTCACCAACTACAGGGAGTGCGATGGTGGACAAGTATTTATGGGCAATGATATTGCTTGTAATATTATGGATGTTGGTTCGGTGCGCATCAGGATGTTTGATGAGGTGGAGTATACCTTGACTGATGTAAGGCACGTTCCTGATTTGAAGCAGAATCTGATTTCTCTTGGTGTACTTGAGGCAATGGGTTGCAAGTTCACAGGTATTGATGATGCTCTTAAGGTATCTAAGGGGGCACGGGTAATTATGAAAGCGCAACGACTCAATAACATGTACAGGTTGATCGGGAGCACTTCAAAAGGTGGAGCTGCAGTGGCTGTAGCGGAATCCACCTCTGCACGTGTGTGGCATGTTGGGCATGGCCACATGAGAAGGAAGGGCAGGAAGGCTGAGACGTACGGACAGGGATACAGAGTAGGTGGAGCAGCCACCTATGAAAAGAATCACACGGCATGATCGCAAGATATCGGCAATGTACATGGACGAGTCCAATATCGCAGGAGGATCCATCTTCTATTCTGATGGCTCTAGGTGAGCCTGGTGCTGAGAAGTGGAAGGTAACTATGGGTAATATGATGGACTCATTGTACCAGACCGACACATGGGAGTGGGTGAAGCTTCTAGTGGGCCAGTGAGCGGTTGGATGCAGGTGGATATTCAGGAGGATATAAGATAGATACAGAGCGAGGTTGATGGCGATGGGTTATGCTCAAAGAGAAGGTATCGGCCTCTCAGAGACATTAGCGCCGACGGTATAACAAGCGTCTATTAGATCTGTGATTGGCACTGGTTGACTAATGTGATCTTAAGCTGGAAGGATGGATGTGGAGTCTGCACTTCTACAAGAGAAAGTGAAGAGCAGATCTACATGAAGCGACCAGAGCGTTTGAAGTTAAAGGGGCTGAGAAATGACTTTGTAGGAGGTCATAGTATGACTTGTCACCTAGGTAAGTGGTTTGATTCCTTCATGGTGAGTTAGGAATTGATGACATGTAGATCGCCAATTATGACATGTCTGAAATCAATGTACTGAAGACTCAGTTAAGTGGGACATCAGGATGAAGGATCAAGGGGCTGCAAAGAGGGTTCTCGGTATTGAGACTGAAGGAGGAGTAGGCTTTGGTTATCGTAGGCAGAATACCTTGGGTAGGTATTGATCAAGAATGTGATAAACCAAGTAAATTCGGAGAGCGTTCCCTACGCATCTTTCCTCAAGTTTTCCTCAGGACATGTCCCAAAACAGATGAGGAAAAATAGAATATCTCATGAGCCTTATTCGAATGCGATTGGCAGTGTATGCCATGGTCTAGATTAGACCAGTTATTTCACAGGCTATCAGTGTTGTAAGCAAGTACCCCGACAAGCAATATTGGGTAGCGGTGAGATGGTAAGAAGACTAGTCTTTCCTTTTGAGAAGACAAGGGCGTAGGTGGTTGGGCACGTGGATTCAGATCTGGTAGGCATGTTCACCTAGATCGTTCTTGTAGAGAAGTTCAAGTTCTATACAACTTCTTTGGGCTTGGCGATGGCGAAAAAGAAGGACGGAGTGCACAAGAAGATATGATATGGTGCAGAGATAAGAGAAGTGGTCAATAAGTTACATGGTTGAAGATTGAAGACTTGGTGGAGATTGTTGTCAGACCTTTTGAAGTCTTTAATGATTTGGGCCGCTCGCCAGTCGAGGGCTTGGCTCGACTGGTCGAGGGTCTACTCGACCGATCGAGGCTTGCTCAACTCAAAGTCCAGCGAGTACATGTTTTGGGTGTCTGAGATGCTCGACCGGTCGAGGGATGGCTCGACCGGTCGAGGGGGTCCCTTAACCTATCAAGGCCTCGTGTCACGCCCCAAACTCGGGAACCGGGCTCACAAAATTCCCGATCACCGAATCTGCCGCCGACAGCCTCCGTAGAACCCCATTCTCGGCTCCCAGCGCCCATTCGCCAGGTTCCGATCCTGGGATGCTACAAGGAGGATTTTTAACATCCGTTTGATTCGTAATAAGCATAACCAAAGGCATAACCCACAAACAACAACCAAAAACTCCATCACATTTCCACTATAATCAAAAACTTTATAGGTACAATGAGCATAAGGGAAATACAATGAAGATAGACCAAAACTCCAAAAGAAGATCAGCCACGCGTCCAAGCCTCAGCGCTGCTGCGCTCCAATGTCACCTGCACGCAACGGTCGTGCATAAGCTTATAGAAAGCTTAGAGGGTGGTGAAAGTGTATGCTCAAGGTGATAATGTAGTCATGCAGTATCAGAGTAATGCGGAACATGCTGATGAATGCTAAGAATCCCATTAGCCGTACCAGGGTCATGCGGTGCAAAGAATGATGTCGGCCATACCAAGGCCATGCAATGCAAAATGCAAGTCAAGCATACAAATCCTCATCTAAGTCCACATGTCAATACGGCTCAAATCTGGAATATCACCGGGGTCTAGTGCACTCCAAGCCAGATTGCTGCCCCATCGCGCGCAATAAGGTGAGTGGAAAAGACCTCACTATCCGCCTGCCAATATCGGGCTCGGCTCGTCAATAGCGGACCCATTCCTCGAGCTGGTCAGACTCAGCCTAGCATTGCCCCCTACTCTCGGGCGGGTAAGGCCGCACCCCCTTCCAACCGACCACGACACAGTGGAAAGCGCAACCGTCTGGTAATCGGCAATCAGCGCTCATGCATCCACTCGGTCTAGACGTTGGAGCAACCTCCTGGTACCATAAGGGTTTAGGGACTTTCACCGTGGATATCTATCGCACCCCATGTAGAACAAGATTTCGGTATCCAATCCCGCCAACCATGATACGTCCGTGGAGGCTATGGCCCCGATGTCGCTAGGGCGTACAATACAATATCACACAGTGTAAATGCATGAATCACACTATCCATCATGCAAGGAATCCTGCGCGTATCGTGCGCTCATGTAGGGCAACACCTGTACGGAGCCCCTAAACAATCGCCCAAAGGCATATGCTATGATCACCATTTCTCATATCAAGCATACGTATGATGCATATGATCATGAATCATGAAATTAAACATGCTATATAAGATGGATGATGTACATAACGAAGATGGGCCTAGACGGCCTACACATAATACGTACGAGCCTAACAATGGGCCCTAGGGAAAGTCATAATGCGGACATTTAACCACACTATACTTGCAATGTGGACATCAAACCACCATTGCTCCCAAGGCATAGCCTTGACGTAAACATCATTACATAAATCGTGTTGGGACTGCACATTGCAATGAACCTTAGGTATATCTCATTGGGCCTTCAATACATCAAATGGGCCGTATCATATGGGCCTTGTATTCATCAAGTGGGCCACATCATTGGGCCGCACCAATGGGCCTTATGTGCATTGCAATGGACTATAAACTGTGGGCTTTAGAACGTATCAAATGGGCCTAATCTTATGGGCCTTATGTGTATCAAATGGGCCACACCAATGGGCCCCAAATGTACATCAAATGGGCCTCAACTTTTAGGTCCTAGTACATCTTGACGGGTCTTAACTCATGGGCCCCTAACACATCAAATGGGCCTCGTCCCATAAGCCCAAAACACACCAAATGGGCCTCGACCCATGAGCCTTACATGTAATCAAAGTGGGCCCCAATCACGGGCCAAAAATAATTGAGATGGGCCTCCCTCCATCATTATATCAAATATAATGTAATATATAATATATATGTAGTGCATATATAATATAATATTTTATATACATATAAATATACATATATATATATGTATATTTATATATATATACATATAAATATACATATATATTATATATATATATATATGTATACACACGCACGCACGCAACACGCACGCACTCAGCACGCACGCACCCACACCCATCACGCAGCACGCACGCACCCAGCACGCACGCACCCACACCCCTCACAGTGGGCTCCACCGTCCAGGCGGACGGTGGAGATAAAACACTTACAGCACTGTGGGCTCCATGTGGGGCCCACCATAATGTTTAGATTCCATCCAAACCCTTAATAAGGTCAAGCAGACCTAGGAGAAGGGTGATAAAAATTTTCACCTTGATCCAAGACTTCTGTGGGCCCAAAAAGGGTTTCAAAGGTAAATGTTCAATCCCACTGTTTCATACGGTGTGGGCCACCTGAGTCTTGGATCAAGCTGATTTTTGGGGTGGGCCCACGTCAGGTAGGGGCCCACCATATGAACGGTTTAGATGGTATATCAACATCAAGGTGGGGCCCACGGCTGCAGCCGTGGGTGGCTGAGCTACGTCCGCTCGCCCGAGCGTGACACAGCAGCGTCAGCTGCTGTGTTGCCCATTTCTTTCTTTTTTTTTTTTTTTTTGATTTTTGAAAATCCGAGGATTTTATAGGTGGGGTCCGCATCCAGAGAATCCACTCCGTCCAGTGGCGTCCCATGGCTCAACACGAGCAAAATAAGTCCAATATTGGACATATTTTGGCATATAAATAATCAGGGAGGGTTTCAATGGTGAAAACCACCATTTGCTATGGTATGGCCCGCCTGAAGGTCTGATGGATCCCATCTTTCAGGTCAACGCCTAAAAAGGGCTTAGGGAAGGAATGGATGGTGTGGATTTAATACATACATCAAGGTGGGGCCTGCATGAATGGGCCTCCTCCATTAGCTTGAACCAAGCTTGTATTTGTATTTTCACCAAACGTCCAGCGTCCCTGGACGCTGGACTCTCTGGCCGAGCAAGGTGGGCCTACTCATGAGGGTTACCACTGATGGATGGCGTGGGTCCAATACACGCAAAGTGGGTCCCACAGGTAAAGGGTTTGGATAACCTACTAACTTCATGGTGGGGTCCTGATGGGCCACACAGCTTCATCATCATAACCACAAGGAAAATAGAAATAAAAAAAAAAAAAGAAAAAGGAAGAAAGATAGAGAGTGAGACCGTGTGATGGAGGGACCCCGGCACTATGGGCCCTCCCTTGCACTAAATCATACATCAAGTGGGTCCCATTACATGTGGGCCTATTAAATTAAAATTCAACGGTAGAGATTCCTTCTCCACTAAATCAGACGGTCTAGATGACCCTAAATATGCAAGAAAGTAAACATCATGATGGGGTCCATGGAGAATGGCCCCATCATGGAATGATCATGATGATCCAAGTGGGCCATTGGCCACATCATAGGGTCCAAAGTGAGATCCGAACCATTGATCGGTTGGCCTCACTTGGCCCATCTTAAAAACATCAAAAAAACTATCCTATCCAAACACCCACCGCTAGATCTTCTTGCTCCCTTGGCTTCCTTAGCTCCTTGAGCTCCTCTTTGATGGTGGAAGATGAGAAATGGATGGTTGAGATGAGAGATCAAGAGGTAGGAAAGGTGGACCTCACAAAGGAAGTTTTCTCACCATGGGAGACTCATGGTGCTCTCTCTTGGATTTGGATTTCTTTTTTTGAAAAAAAGAATAAGAGAGATAGTTGTAAAGGGAGGGAGAGAGAGAGAAAGAGATGGGTGATGGAGTGATGGGGGATGGTTTGGGTTGAAAATGGTAAAAAGAGGTATGGTTGTTGTTGAAATTTGGAAAAGAGGAGTGGTGAGGTGGAAAGAAGGGTGGACTTTTGTAAAAGGTGGTGATGGGTTGATGTACTTGAGGTATGGGGTGCTTTGATGGTTGATTGATGGGACTAATAGTAGAGATTCCCTCGAAATCCGCAACGCGCGGTGTTTCTTCGGAATAAACGCTGATCGGCATCTTCTTACCTGGGTATCGGTTTGGTGCGCAAGTCACGGCGTTGGAACCGCGGCGACGACGCGGTCGCTATGATATAACTTTCGGACCAAGCCGACGTCGGTGCGCGGGACCTGGCTTAGGATCATGCGCAAATACCGAATACGGTGCGAAGGTTGCCGGAATTTGATCGGAAGGACCGCGGAAGCTAACGGAACAGTACGGATTAGGACACGGGTCTTACACCTCGGCTAGAGTAGTTGAGGTTACGCAGATTCTTGCACGGATTTGGTGCGGACTATGTAAATTTGATGCGATTTCGCAATGGTGCGAAAGGGAAGTTGCCTAAACTATAAATAGGGGTCCCTAGGGCTTTTCTAGGTAATCTTAAGGCTTTCTAAAGGAGTTCCAAGGCTTCCTAAAAGGATTTTAGGGTTTCTAAAGGGTGTAGCAATGGTGAGATTCGAGGTTGTTCGAATCAGGTAAGTCCTCTCTCTTTGTAATTTCCATTTTCATAGTGAAGATCTGTCGCTTTTTGTCGTGGTTTTTTCCAGCAATGGTTTTCCACGTTAAATCTTTGTGTTCTCTTATGTGTGCTTGGTGCCTTTGGATTACTATCCAAGATCTAGATCTGTGTGATTCCGCAGCATAAATCCCCAACAAGGCTTAATACGAAAAATAAGACGGTTCTAAATATCAATTGGACTACGATGCAAAAAGCAGTGGGAGATTGAACATCTACCATTGAAACCCTTTTGGGGTCAGAGAAGTTTTAGATCAATATGATATTTGTTTTCCCTTTTCATCCAGGTCTTCGTGACCTTATGAACAGATTTGATGGTGTGGTGTGGCCCATTTGACCTTTAGATATGATTTAATTTTTGGCTCATGCACTAAAATGATCTCAAAAATTGGATGAACGGTGTAAATATAATAAGTACATTATTTTGGGGCCATGCAACTTTGATCTCATTTAAACTGTCCAAGTTGAGCTTATGCACACGTGCTCGCATGAGACGTACATACACGTGTTATATAGCTAGTGTGGTACACCAGCCAACCTGCGTCCATTGCAGTGGTGCCGACAGAAGTGGATTAGCTGGTGTTCCACACACCAGCTATGTAGCTGATGTGGTGTAGATACATACAATGACGAGCGACGATGCTCCTCGAGCTCGGATTTGTACGAATGGTTCAAATGAGATCAAAGTTACATGGTCCAACAATGATGTATTTATCATATTCATACTGTTCATCTATTTTTAAGGATAAATTCAAAGCATTAGACAAAAAAGGTGAATCATATCCAAAGCTCAAATGGACCACACCAAAAATAAAAGCCAAGATAATGATTTTCACTGTTAAAAAATTCGTAGAGCACACCATAACGTTTATTTTCCATCCAATCAGTTAATAAGTTCAAAAATATATAGATGAAGAGGAAAAACAAATTTCAACAAATTTCATATTGATTCAAAACTTCTGTGACCCCAAAGGGGTTTCAGTGGTATATGTTCAATCCCCCACTATTTTTCGCAGTGTCGTCCACTTGATATTTAGATCTGTCTTATATTACGGCTCAAACATTAAGACGAGCTCGCCAAATGAATGGACAACTTAAATATAATACATACCTCATGATGGGACCCGCAGAACTTGCTGACGTCAATACACTAGCTATATAGCTGGTGTGTGGTACACCAGCCAATCCGCTTCCGTGCCGACCACCGTATTTGAGCCCATTTACTCTCGCGCTGTATCAGTGTCTCTGCTCACTTGCCATACAGGCCAATCAAAGCAACCCAGTATCCTCGAGCCCGCGGAAATAGATTGGCCACTCCCCCTGCCACCAGCCCGGTGGCTGATGGTCGATGTTGTGGGCCCCACCATGATGTATGTGTTTCATCCATTTTTAGATATTATTTTAGGTCTCCATACCAAAAAATAGAGGAGCATAAATCTCAGGTGGATCACACCACAGGAAAACAATAGTGATTGGATATACACCATTAAAATCCTTCAAAGGCCCACTGTAATTTTTATTTGACATCCAATCTGTTGATTAGGTCATATAGACCTAGATGAATGGAGAAAACAAATATCAGATTGATCCAAAACTTTTATGGCCCACAAAAAGTTTTTAATGGTCAACGCTAATTCAATACTGTTTCCTGTAATGTGGCCACTTGAGTTTGGTATATATCTCATGTTTTTTCTCATGCCATAAAATGATATATAAAAACATATGGACGGCATGGATGAAATATATACATAATTTTGGGGCCCACAGAGCACTGACCACTAGCCATTGGCTAGTTGCAGGGGAGTAGCCAATGCGTTTCCCGAGCCTGTGGACGCCGATTTCCTGCGTAAGCCTTTCGCAAGAAATTTGTGCATTAGAAATTTAGGTGGGGCCCAACTTAATGTTTGTGAGAAATCCACTCCATCCATCCGTCTTGTGAGCTCATTTTAGAATTTGAGATCAAAAGTGAGCAAGATATAGGACTCAAGTGAGCCGCACTAAAGGAAAAGGTGAGTAGGGAAATTCCTAATGTTGAAACCTCCCTGGGTCGATAGTGATGTTTACATGTCATCCATAACGTCATTCCCCATGAATATTTCAACTATGGACATTCAATCCTCACGTTTTCGGCCCACTTGAGTATTGGATTTGGCTCATTTTTGACCCCACGTCCTAAAATGAGCTCACAAAATAGATGGACGTGGTGGATTTCTCACAAACATCATGGTGGGCCTCACCTAAGTTCCCCGCGCAGGAACTTCCTAATGAAAGCCTTCCAAGAAATCTGCGTCCCGAGCCCGTCACTTGTCCCAAGTGCCTTGGTTTGACATGGTTCGAGCCATGCTGCCAAGGGCACATGGTGCCCATTGCTTGCATTTAAAAAGAGCTTTTTGATAATGAATGGGGATGGCAAGATGATCCACATAGAGGAATACATAAGAGGGAAGGATAACTATGCGAGAGGTTTTGACTGAAGAGAGTGGTACTATCCGAATTGCTTGAATGATAATTAATTTTAATTTTTAATTGCTTCAAAAATAGCACTGGCCTAATTCCCTATTTTCTCTTAAATATTCCTCTTGTTAAGTTTTTTTCTCGATCAAAATTTAAAATCGAAGAAGATACTAAAGTCAAAAAGTAGGGTTGAAATCCAGGACATCCGACCATCCTTTGATAAAAAATGGTGTCTAGTTTTTTCTTTTTTCTCTTACATCTCAAAATTAAGTTGTATTCCGTTCTGTACATATCCTAAACATCCTCATCACTAGCACATATTTACATTTCCTACTGCTTTTGTTTTTCTTATTTTTACCTACCCATGTTCCTTAAAAACTTGCACAGTAATGTGGCTTAATACTCTTCTAACTTGTAGTTGCTCATATTTTCTCTTATTTTTGTCTACCTAAGTTCTAAAAACTTGTGTAGTAACGCTTAATACTGTATGTTATGGGAAGACCGGAGATACATCAGAGCCGCGGTCTGAGATAAGTTAGAGCCGGTTCAGGGCATAAAACTAAGCTCTAGGGTTGTATAGGCGAAGGATGATCATCCGATTTAACGACTGTAATGTTCCAAGGCCCCTAACGGTATGACCCGAGGCTGAGTTGGTAGGTCTAAGGGTCAGAGCGGAATCCTGGAATGCTTCGAGGCTGAAGGTGTCAGCTCAGAGTCATCTGGGGCCGAGGTACTCGGTTAAGGACTCAGACCAGGATCCACTAATGAAGAAGGCTGTGAAGTGTCCCACTATCACACGACTGGTGACGGTTACTCAAACGCTCGTTTCTACATGACTATACAATGACTGGGTGGCTGAATCACTCGCATGATAGGGTAAATGCCTTAAGACGTGCCGAGTTATGCGGACATGCCCATCTTAAGCATGAGGGTATATATAACATCTTGTGAGGAGGAAACAGGTATGCAATATCTCGCAGTCTCCCTCTACAACCCAACTTAGACCTTGATTCCCTTGACCTGACTTAGGCATCAGAGGGTCCCCTGTTTAAGCCAGGGTCTCTTTTGCTCACCATTATTGTATAGGTTCAGGGCTCTAAAGCAACTCAGAGTTTGAAGATCCGAGCAGAGAGTGATTCAGATTTCGTCAGCAACATTTTTGGCACCGTATGTGGGAAACTGATACGAAAAGTCAGTTTCCTATTCTTAAGTACAATGACAAGAGGAAAGAAGAAATTTGTAGCTATGGAGCCAGACCTGAATGAACAGACTCGGTCTTCTTCGTTACTTCACACCGAGTCAGCTCCTGGGCCATCCCAGTGCTCTCGTAATCGGGCAAGTAAATATCGAGCAATACAGAACAAAATCCAAGTCCTACACGATGAAAACAATCAGATGAAGAAATGACAGGAACAACAGCCACCTCTCGCTCAGGAGGGGATCGGACTGGTGGTGGAAATCGAGTCTGCACCGTGGAGTACGAAGCCTGAAGGGTCACAACATCAGTCCGCTCGGATTCCAGTTTCAGTCCAAGCTCCTCTGCTAACTCAAAATCAAGCTCCGGTTTGGAACACAGTGTCTCGTGCTCCAACATATGTTTCGGTCACCTCAGCTTTGACACCAACAGATCTCCGTCATGAGTTGGAGAGAAAAAGGGGAAGGAGAACACCCGATGCAGATGCTCCGACGGAAATGGTTGCCGAAAATAAAGATCCTTGGGAGGCACGGTTCGTGGAACTTAGCAACTAGGTTCTGAAACTGTAAAAGAACCAGCAGTCGTCGTCTGTTCCCCCCGCCATTCAGGTTATGATGGAAGAGACCGAATCTCCATTCACCTCTACAGTCATGAGCGAGGTGATGTCGCAGAGGTTCCGGATACCTCTCGTCATCTAGTACTCCAGGTCTGGCGACCCGTCCAAGCACGTAGAGGCTTATCGCTTGTGGATGCAAATCCAGACAGCAACGGACCCGATGATGTACAGGGGTTTCTCAATCATGCTCACTGGATCTGCTCGAAGTTGGTATCGACAACTCAAACCCAACTCCATTGGTTCCTTTGCAGAGCTCAGCAAATTATTCCTTACCTAATTTATAAGTGGTGCGAAGAGTCAGAAGTTGACTACCCATTTGTTTACCATCAAGTAGGGGCCTAAGGAGTGATTGAAAGACTTTATTGCCCTCTTCAATGAGGAAGCATTGCAGGTAGAGGACTACGATGGCAAGATGACACTCTCCGCCATGTTCAGCGGCCTGAAAGAGGGAAAGTTCACCTTCTCCATTGGAAAGAATCCACCGAAGACGTTAGCCAAGCTCGTCACTAGAGCTCAAAAATACACTAATACTGAGGAGTTTTCGAACTCCTACAAAAATATTCAAGCAACAGAGCCACCAAACATGGGGAAGAGGCCGAGGAACGAAGAACCCTAGTCGTCCAGTAAAAAACCAGAAGATCGTGCTCCTCGTGATCGTTGTCCGAGTAGAAAACCTGAGGACAAATTCCGTTCCTATACTCCCTTCAACATGTCTACAGAAAAAATTGTAAGACCCGTATCCTAATCCGTACTGTTCTGTCGACTCCCGCGATCCTTCCCATCAAATTCTGGCAACCTGCGACCTATGATTGACGTTTGCGCACGACCCTAAGTCGTATCCTGTAGATTTGAGTCAGCTTAATCTGAGACTTGTACCATTGTGAATGCACCATCGCCGCGATTCCAACACCGCATCTTGTATACCGATCCGATACCCTGTAAGGGAGATGTGGGCCAGCGTTCAGTTTGAAGAAAACGCCATATTTTTACAATCCCAAGAGAATCTCTACAACATGTCCCATCAATCAATCAATCACCTCATGTCAAGTACATACACCCATGCTTTCTTTCTCCACAAGTCAAGCAACCACCAAGTCAACTCTCTCTCACCCTCTCTCTTACACACCCATACATGTCGAGTACCACCTCACCTCACATCCATCACTCCATCACCCATCACCTCCCTTACAACCCTATCTCTCCCTCATTTCTCAACACAAATTTCAAGCTAGCAAGAGAAGTGCACATCCGTGCATTCCAAGAGAGAAAAGTGATTTTGGTGGCCCACCTTCCATCCCAAAAACCTTCATCCTAGCCATTCATTTATCATCTTCCACCATCAAAGTGAGACACAAGGAGATCGGCTTTCCAACAGACCAAGAAGATCAAACGGTGGGTGGTTATTAGGCTAGATTTTTCATGTTTTGATGATGGGCCAAGTGAGGCCGACCGATTGATGGTATGGATTTCACTTTGGACCCTAGGTGTGGCCGATGGCCCACCTTGATCCTCATGATCATTCCATGATGGGGCCATTCTCCATGGACCTCATCATGATGTTTATTTTCCTTGCATAAAAAGAGCTCATCTAGACCGTCCATTTTGGGTGGAGAAGGAACCTCCACCATTGATCTTTGATTTAGTGGGCCCACATTATTAGGACCCACTTGTGTATGATTAAATGCAAGGGAGGGTTCATAGTGGCGGAGCCCTCCATCACACGTGTCCCGTCTCTCTCTCTCTCTCTCTCTCTCTCTCTCTCTCTCTCTTTCCCTTTTTTGTGATGATGTAGTTGTGTGGCCCACTTGGATGGACCCCACTTTGATGTATATATTACTCATGCCATCCAACCCTTTCTTTTGGTGGCCCACACCCATAGGTGGGGCCCACCTCAAATGTATGTATCATGCCCAAACCGTCCGGCATCCAAGGACGCTGGACGTGAGCTGGGAAAACACAAATATTAGCTTGATTCATAAGCTTTTGGATGAGCCACTTGTGTAGGCCCCACATTGACGTATGGATACAATCCAAGCCATCCATCCTTTTCCCCAACTCATTTTAGGCGTTGAGCTGAAAAATGAAGCTGATCCGACCTTCTGGCAGGTCACAGCACAGGAAAATGGGATTTTTTACCGTTGAAAAATTACCTGATGTTTCTATGCTTCAAAACACCTCAAATATTGGGCTTGTTTGGCTTGTCTTGAGCTATGGGAAGCAGTAGACGGGGTGGATGCTTCCGATGTGGGCCCCACATATGAAAAGCCGAGGAAAATCGTGTTTTAAAAAAAAAATATATAGATAACCAGGCAGCGCCTGCTGCTATTGGCGTAGCAGTAGAACGCTGTTACGTTGGCGGACGGATGGCAGGGACCCACGATCCTAGCCATGGGCCCCACCATGATGGGTGTAGAACATCTACACCGTGCATTTCATAGGCCCCTTCCAGAAGGGGGTCCCCTCTAAAAAATCAGCCACATACGGGACTCAGGTGGCCCACATCACAGGAAATAGTGGGATTAAATGTCTGCCATTGCAACCCTTTAGGTGTCCCAGAGTTTTTGGATCCTCATGAAATTTGTTTTCCCTCTTCATCAGGGTCTGTGTAACCTTATCCATGGTTTGGATGAAGAATAAACCGTTATGGTGGGCCCCACGTGGGACCCAAGGATGTATGTGTTATATACCACACCATCCATGGACGGTGGAACCCACCACGATGTATGTGTTGTATACATGTCGTCCACCCATTCTCTGTAGGGATGGTGGGTCCCACTGCTGTTGACTTCAGCAAGGTCTGTGGGACCCACGTATGATGTATGTATACCGCACCGTCCATATCACTGGACGGTGGGACCCACCATGATGCATGTGCTGCATTCAAACCGTCCAACCATTTTTCCAAATAAATTTAAAGCTTGAGTAAAAAAAATGTGACAGATCCTGTATCAAGTGGACCACACAGCAAAAGCAGTGGGGATTGAGTGTCTACCATTGAAACCTTTGTTGTCACCAAAAGTTGTGAATCATTAGGAAATTTATTTTCCTCTAAATCCAGGGCGGTGTAACCTTATAATCAGATTGGATAGAAAATGAAGGTTATGGTGGGCCTTGAGGATTTAATGGTGGAAATCATTCTCACCACTGTTATTTGGAGTGCAGTCTAGTTGATCTTTTAATATGATTCATTTATGTGTGTGTGTGTGTATTATACATATGGATGTACTTGTGGCCGTTGTTGAGGCCCACTTTGATATGAATGTAAGGCCCATGTTATGAGGCCTATTGTGATGTATTCGAGGCCCATTGGTGCGGCCCACTTGATCAATATAAGGCCCATGTGATGCGGCCCATTTGATGTATCTAAGGCCCATGGGTCGAGACCCAACGGGATGTCCTTAGGGTCCATTGCAATGTGTGATTCTCCCATGGTTAAATGTCCACATTGTAAGGTTAATGTTTTATAGCGGGCTATGCCTTGGGAGCAATATTGGTTTGACGTCCACATTATAAGGTTAATGTTGGTTAAATGTCCACATTATAACTCTCCTTAGGGCTCGGTGATAGGCCCATACTTGTTACGTGTAAGCTGTCTAGGCCCATCTGCATTATAAGGATAGTTCATTACTTTATAACATGCATAGTATAATTTCATGCCTCATGCCATACGCATCATATGTATGCCTGATATGAGTAGTGACTGATCATAGCATATGCTATTGGGCAGATTACTTATGGAACTCATTGATAGGAGTTACCCACATGAGCGCATGGTACGTGCGAGATTGTTGCATGACTGATGGTGTGACTCATGCATTTCACATTGTGTGTCATCATCACTGCACGCCCTAGTAACATTAAGGCTGTGGCCTCCACAAGCACATCGTGGATGGTCGTATCGGATACCAAAAATATTGGCTCTAGCATTGTGGGCACTTAGGATGTCCTTGGGTGAAAATCCCAGAACCTTTTTGGGACCAGGGGATGCTCTAACATCTAGACCAAGTTGATACACGAGTGCCCCAGTGTCGAATACCAGTAGGCCGCATCTTCTATTGTGTCATGGTCAGTTGGAAGGGGGTGTGGCCTTATCCGCCCGAGTGAGGGGGCTATAAGCCAGGCTGAGTTAGACCAGCTCGCAAATGAGTCTGCTATCGACGAGCCGGGTAGGTATTGGTAGACTACTGGTCAGGCGGATAGTGTAGCCTTTTCTACTTGCTTGGCTGTGCAGCTAGGGAGGAGGCAGTCAGGGCGGTGATATCCAGAGAGGAACTGTACTGATATGTGTACTTGATGAGGATTGACATGCTTGCTTTACATCCCGCATACGACATTTGGCTACATAGGCCTCACATCGCATGACCTTGGTATGGCCGAATATATGCCTTGCATCATATAGCTTTGGTACAACTGATAGCATTCATGGATTTACTACATATTTTCGCATTACTCTGATATTGTACACTTGGCGCTTGCCTTGTGCTAAGCTTTTGTAAGCTTATGCATGACCGTTGCGTGCAGGTGGCATTGGAATGTAGCAGCGCTGAGGCAGGAGCGCGTGTTGGATTATTTTAGAGTTTTTTATCACCTTGTATTTCCTTTTCCGCATTGTACTTAAAGTTTTTGATATAGTGGATATGTGGTGATGTTGTTTTGTGACTTGGTTATGCTTGTGGTTATGCTCCATTACAAAAAAAAAATTCATACTAAAAATCCTCCTTATAGGATCCCAGGATCGGAATCTGGCATGTGAGTGCAGGGATCTGAGAATGGGGCACTACGGAGGCTGTTGGCGCCGGATTCGGCAATCGGGAATTTTGTGAGCCCGTTTTCTGAGTTTGGGGCATGACATAAATATTGCTAGACATCAGAGGCGAGAAGCTCCTGAATTGGCCCATTTGCATGAAGGCCAACCCAGATCATCGATACAAGCGCAAGTATTGTCGCTTTCATCGTGATTACGGCCACAACACGGCCGATTACGTAGATATCAAAGATGAGATCGAGACCCTTATCCGTAAGGGTCATCTGCGTTGATATACTAAGGAAGAAAGAACAATTCGAAGAGAAGAACGAGAGCAGCCGAGCAATACCGCAGAAGAGCCAGCTGAAATCCGTACCATCTTTGGTGGTTCATCTGGTGGAGGAGACTCACATAGGGCCCGTAAAGCCCATTCTCAGAAATCTGATCTGGAACATTATGTCCACATGATCGAGATACCGAGCAAAGAACTCCAGGTCAGCCCGTGTAGTCTAACCTTCATGGAAGATGATGCGCACGGAATCTAGCATCCGTATGACAATGCCTTAGTAGTGACCATGACCATAACCAACCACAAGGTGTACGCATCCTGGTCGATACCGGAAGCTCGGCTGACATTATCTACTCCAAAGATTTTGAAAGAATAGGGATTCCAAGGTCACACCTCAGACCTGTGAAGACCCCCTTGCACGACTTTGCTGGAGAAAGAGTGATCTCCGAAGGAGCCATCTCCCTGCCTGTGACCGCGGGAGAAGAACGACACCAAGTCTCCCTCCTGGTGGACTTCCTTGTTGTTAATGTGTCATTAATGCATAACGTCATCCTGGGCAGACCTTATCCTAATGCAATGAGGGGAGTTGTCTCCACTTACCATCTGATGATGAAGTTTCCCACCGAGGGTGGAATAGGCTACCTCCGAGGCGATCAGCGAGAGGCTCAGAAATGTTATGCGATAGCGGTAAAGAAAGGGTCAGTGAAGCAAGTCCTCACCATTAACGTCCTCGATCCCAGGGGACCTACAAAGGACTCATCTGTGGAAGACTTGGAGGCAGTACCTCTCGACGAGACAGATCCAAGCAAAACCATTCATCTCGGAACATCGTTGAATTCCAAGCAACGGTTCGAAATATTGGCTTTCTTGCAGAAACACAGAGACATCTTCGCATGGTCACATGAGGACATGCCATGGATCTCCCTTAATGTCATAGTTCATAGGCTAAATGTAGACCTGGATCACAGACCTGTGAAACAAAAGAGGAGACCGTTCAACACCGAATGGTACGAAGCTATATCTCAAACTGCTCAGTGTTGGCTTCATCGAAGAGGTACACTATCTAGATTGGATCGCAAATGTGGTCCTTGTCAATGAAGCCAATAGAAAATGGCGGGTTTGTGTGGATTACTCAAATCTGAACAAGGCCTACCCAAAGGATAGCTTTCCCCTGCCTCGGATCAATCAGCTGGTAGATAGTACAGCGGGACACGAACTACTTTCCTTCCTGGATGCCTATTCCGGGTATAACCAGATCACGATACACCCCTTATATAGGCAGAAGACCACCTTCATCACTGACAAGGGACTCTACTGTTACTGGGTCATGCCATTCGGCCTGAAAAATGTTAGGGCCACGTATCAAAGATTGGTGAATAAGATGTTCGCCAAATAGATCGGACATACTATGGAGGTTTATGTAGACGATATGCTCATCAAGAGCACCAAGGCATCCGACCACCTAGTGGATATCGGAGAAACCTTCAGTTTCATCAAGAGTACCAGATGAAACTGAATCCCGCGAAGTGTGCCTTTGGAGTTGGCTCCGGCAAATTCCTCAAGTTTTAGGTTAGTCAAAGAGGCATTGAAGCAAATCCTGATAAGATGAAGGTGCTCCTCGACATGAGCTCACCTCAGACTGTTAAAGAGATACAATGTCTCATTAGATGAGTAGCAGCACTTGGGCAGTTCATATCCAGAGCCACTGACAAATGTCTCCCCTTCTTTCAGTAGTTGAAGGGTCATAAGAAGGCCGAGTGGACATCGAAATGTGAGCAAGCCTTCTAGCAGTTGAAGCAGTACTTGGGCTCACCGCCCCTACTTTCTAAGCCCGAAGAAAGCGAGCCCTTATTCTTGTATCTTGCGGTCTCGGCCTTAGCCGTCAGTTCGGCTCTGATTAGCGAGGTGGGGGGCAAGCAGCACCCTGTATACTATGTGAGTAAAGTGATGGTATATGTAGAAACAAGGTACCCAGTTCTGGAAAAGTTGGCACTCTGTCTCGTTGTCTCGGATCGGAGGTTACGCTTGTACTTCCAGGCCCATTCCATTATTGTCTTGACCGACTCTCCCCTTATGTAAGTCTTTCAGAAGCCCGAAGTGTCGGGTCGGCTAACTAAGAGGGCAATCGAGCTCGGGGAGTTCGATATCTAGTTCCGACTGAGGACTGCGATTAAGGGCCAAGCTGTGGCAGACTTCATTGTAAAATTCACTGCCCCTGAGTGAGGAGGGGATCAACACCAAAGGGGAGAGGGTTCCTTCGCCTATTCCTCTAAGCAATCAAGAGACAGTATCAGAGCTGGGATGGATTCTCTATGTGGACGGGTCGTCCAATGCCAAGCACGGCGGGGCAGGGATTGTCCTGGTCGTGCCTGATTCTACGTCCATCCAGTATGCGATCAGGCTCAGTTTCAAGGCATCTAACAATGAGGCGGAGTATGATGCTCTCTTGGCTGGACTCAGACTAGCGGCCAGTCTGGGGGTCCAGTCTCTCAAAGTACAATGTGATTCTCAGCTGGTAGTGAATCATATCTTCACTGAATATGAAGCTAAGGAGACTCGGATGGTGGCTTACCTGGACGAACTAAGGAAACTGATAGAAAGGTTCTGAAGCTACACTATTAGTCAGATTCCTAGGGTAGAGAATTCCTGGACCGAC
Source organism: Magnolia sinica (assembly GCF_029962835.1). NCBI lineage: Eukaryota > Viridiplantae > Streptophyta > Magnoliopsida > Magnoliales > Magnoliaceae > Magnolia > Magnolia sinica. The sequence goes on from NC_080586.1 coordinate 20,446,896, forward strand.
GCCTTAGTGAAGCTAACCTCAACCACGGAAGGAAAGATCCCGTGATTCATTCCCGAGGAGTTCATAGAACATTCGAGCATTGACCAAACAGAGAAGAAAATGGTCAACCCAGTAGGAGATGCTCCGAGTTGGATAGATTCGATTTACAACTACCTCACATCTGGTGAGGTCCCATCGGACAAGTTGGAGGATAGGCGCCTGAGGGTCAGAGCGGCACGGTACGTAGTCTTGGACGGGATCTTGTATAAAAAAGGACATTCACAGCCCTACCTCAGGTGTCTCCAACTCGATAAAGTAAACTACGTGATTCGGGAGATTCATGAAGGCATCTGTGAAAATAACTCTGGTGGTCGGGCCCTGGCTCTGAAAATATTCCACCAAGAATATTTCTGGTCGACCATTAGGGAGGACTCGAAAAACTACGTTCAAAGGTGCGATAAGTGTCAGCGGTATGCGTCCATGCTGAGGCAACCTGTGGAAGAAATGACTCCCATGAGTGGACCGTGGCAGTTCGCTTAATGGGAGATTGACATCATCGAACCTCTGCCCACAGGGAAAGGGCAGGTCAAGTTCGCTATTGTCGCAGTTGACTACTTCACCAAGTGGGCGGAAGCTAAGCCCATCGTAAAAATCACAGAGCAGAAAATGGTTGATTTTGTATGGAAGAACATCATTTGCCGATTTGGAATCCCTCGTACTATCGTATCTGATAATGGCAGACAGTTCGATAATGATAAGTTCCGAGGCATGTGTCGGGGGCTCGCATTTCGAACGCATATTCTTCGCCTCGGCACCCGCAATCCAATGGATATGTGGAGGCAGTTAACAAAGTCGTCAAGCACCATCTCAAAACAAAATTAGAGAAAGCGAAAGGCAACTGGGTCGAGGAGCTCTCATTCGTCCTCTAGGCTTACAGGATTACGGCTCATTCATCTACTAGGGAAACCCCATTCTCACATTCCTACGGCTCGGGGGCTGGGAGAGGCACTTCAGGGACATGAGGGGTGATGATGGGAGGAGGGGTCAGAGCTGGAGCGTTATTGGTTGCGGCCTCAGCCGCGATAGGTGCTGAAGCCAGAACTGCAGCGACAGAAATTGAAGCTGGAGCCGGAGCTACAGCAATAGAAATTGGAGCCGATGGGCCTCCGTCGTGAAGAGTCACCTGCATCTTCTAACTTGCCGTCTTCTTCATCCGAGGTTCGAACCATAGCATCTCCTCGACGGATGGGGTGGCCCTCCTCTTCTGAGATCCGGAGGCCTCGGCCATGCCTGCATACAGAATAATGAATCAATATCCAAGCTGAGAGATTCAGTTCCTTCAAAGTAAAAGATGAAGGAAAACTTACTAAATGAAGTGGGGAGTGGCTTGGACTTGTAGAGCTCAGACCAATGAAGATTATCGATAGTGATCAGGCCTGACCAGGAGCGTAGGTCTTTCGAGCGCTCCCTGGCCTTTGCAATTTGGTTCTTTTAGCCCGAGGTGATGAGAGGCGAGCCCCTCGGGAAGTTTATAAAAATGAAAAGAAGGCTTCAGTTAGACCACAACAAATGAGGAAGCATCACGAGAAGACTGTTCAGGATCCGACTTAGAGAGTTGAATCAGGTAGGAACCCGAGTCCTTAGGTTCCCGAGCTCCGCTGCTGGCACCTCCCACTCGCCCGAAGCCCCAAACTACTTGTTCTTTCAATCTTTATTAGAGGATGGAAGTTGCAAGACCAGCCCTGAACAATTACTGCCGCGAGTCGCGAAGTAATACTACGGCTCTTGGCTATCGTGCTTGACCAAGTATAAGCTTATCAGCTCCTCGGGTGTCAGCTCCGAGTTCCCGACTTGGCGCCAAATGATATAAGAAGATATTAAAACCCTCCAAGCATTGGGGGTAAACTGGCCTAGAGCCAATCCCAAGTAGGCTGTCAGGGCTCGGACGAAGGGGTGTATGGGAAGTCGAAGCCCACATTAAAGCGCGTAGAGGAAGATCGGAACTTCCCCTTCGGCAGGAGCTCCGATGATATCGAGGGGCTCTAGCGCCAGTATCTGCATGGAGTCTGGGATTTCGAACTCCGATCAGATCCATCCCATATGAGACTCAATTAGTACAGAGCCTCCTGGGATGGTTTTTGTAGCCCACCCGCCGTCAAGTCTTGGGGGGCTCGGGAGGTTTTCTCCTGCCTGTGCGGCATGTCTGAGCCCCCGCCTCTTTGCCCCTTCTGGGCGGAGGGAAGAGGGGTATTGCTTCAAGGGGGCCTTCGGAGGCTCCTCTTCTATCATCCAAGCTCCCTGGCCCAAAGTCATCATTAAAGTCGTAATCATCTTGGACCATATTTGAATCGTCCGACATCCCGTAGAGGTGAAGGAAAGTGGTAAACCAAAAATGTAAGGGAGGACTCACTGGGCGGTCATCGGGAATTGCTTCTACCAAAAACTATGAGTCGGTTGGAATCACCTTCGTCAGAAATTGCAGTCGCCAAAAATCGCCTTCGTCGGAAATCACCTCCTCAGGTAACCCACAGCAACATGAATTTAGGACGTAAAAATAAGAAGTGCTTCCGAGCATTAGGGTTTATATAACTTGTGGAGGATTCTCTCATTAATGGCGAGATATGATTACCGCAGCCGAACCGTCATGAGCCAACTTCGAAATACACATGGCCGAATGTCACTGGCCTAAGCACTGCCAGGCCGCGTCCTTTGGCATCGGGCGACGAGCTCTGAGTAGTGGAAGTGTTGCTCAACCGTCTTCCATGGCTTACGTGGTGATCCCTCATAGGTTCTATGACGATTCGAGATCCCAGCCGTCACCACGAGGTCGTTCGAGGATAACCCACAGATGGGAAACCCTGAGGACATATCCTTTTGGATATAAAAATATGATTATAACCGCACGCTTCAGAGATGTAACGAGGGAAACCAGTGATCTTCCGCATATACTTACTCTCTGAGTCCGTGTCCGAACTCGGAGAGTAGGGGGCTTCTGTTATGGGAAGACCAGAGTTACATCAGAGCAGAGGTTTGAGATAAGTCAGAGCCGGTTCAGGGCATAAAACTAAGCTCTGAGATTGTATAGGCAAAGGATGATCATCCAATTTGATGACTGTAATGTTCTGAGGCCCCAGACGGTATGACCCGAGACTGAGTTGGTATGTCTAAGGGTCAGAGCGGAATCCTAGAATGATCCGAGGCTGAAGGTGTCGACTTAAAGTCATCTGGGGCCAAGGCACTCGGTTAAGGACTCGGACCAGGATCCGCTAATGAAGAAGGCTGTGAAGTGTCCCACTATCTCACAACTTGTGACGGTTACTCAACCGCCCACTTCTGACGACTATACAATGACTGGGTGGCCGAATCACCCGCATGATGGGGTAAATGCCTTAAGACGCACCGAGTTATGTGGACATGCCCATCCTAAGCATGAGGGTATATATAGCATCTTGTGAGGAGGAAACAGGTACGCAATATCTCACACTCTCCCTCTACAACCCAACTTAGACCCTGATTCCCTTGACCTGACTTAGGCATCGAAGGGTCCCCTGTTTAAGCTAGGGTCTCCTCTGCTTATGATTGTTGTGCAGGTTCAGGGCTCTGAAGCAACTCGGAGTTCGAAGATCCGAGCAGAGAGTGATCCAGATTTCGTCAGCAACATTGTACATGTTGCTACTGCTTTTCTTTTTCTTTTTTACTTTACCTTGCCTACCTTGGCTTTAAATCATAAACTAGTATAGCCTAACTCTATGACATTGGAAGTTACTCTGAATAAAAAATTATATAGTTTTGTAAAGTAGAGACCGTGCTCCGCATGGGTGGAAAAGGGTGCCTAATCCCTTTGTTTTCCGTAATTGAGGCTCTTACCCAAAATCTAAGGCCACAGACTTGTTAGTGCATTGATTTTGATACCATATTTGTCAATCACGTGAGTCAATGTGTCACGTAGTCGGTTACGCCTTTAGAAAGTTAAGACTGAAGACATAAGCGAAGACAAAGCATCAAGGAACAAAGAACATGTAAATGAGGTACCTTGGTGACCTTAACCCTTGACTCAAAACAACCTTATATCTTTAGATGATCTATGATTAATAGGAATACCTAATTGATCATCCCTTAGCCTTAGAAAACTAAGTGAAACATGATAAATAATGCTAGAAGAGGTGCGGAGCTGTTGTGTAAAAGATAGCCCAAAACAACAGTTTTTTATGGTTGTTTGATGGCATTGAGCTGCCATTGAAGTGCCTTCGATGAAATCGAAGTTTTACTCGATGGCATTGATTGAGAGTTAGAACTGTCTAACAACAAAATGACATTTATTCTGATTTTCTTGATGGAATCGAGGCTACCTTCGATGGCATCATAAGGTCAGATAGATGGCATTGAAGGACCCCTCGATGGCATCGATCGAGAGTCAGAATTATCTTGTAACGTCCCGTGTTTTCAGGACCCGAGTATATGACCCATTTCCCAAAAACTCGAGTGTTAACCTCAAAAATTCAGTGTAAATTTAAACTGCTTGTCATTAATCAGAGTTAACAACAACGAAGCTAGAGTAAACCATGCATTGTATAAAAACATTCCAATCATTACAAAATTCCAAGTGTAGCGCCCATACATGACTTATACAATCCTAAATACAAAGTTCATTAATAGTAAAAACCAGAAACCTATCATCTAATGGTGGAGCTCAACATGGGCCGTAGGGACCCCGTCTAGCTCCTCAGCTATCCGGTCTGCTCTAGCAACCTAGTGAACAACATCGGCTCGTTCTACACCTGCACCAACTGTTATGGTTTGATAGAATCAATGGCTATCGCAGTGAGGAACACCCTCTAAGATTGCACACTCATTATTCATAATCCAATATAGATTTCAAGTCATGAAAAATGGATATATTAAACAGGGCATTTCATAATCATGATCATATACTCAAAAAAATCAAGTTAATGAACAGAATCTCATCATAGGCAAAATATAATAGCAATCGCAATGTAAGGGAATATGTCTAAATAATCAAATAATTAAACATACAAATTTTTATTACACTCGAAAATCATATTGTACGTGAATTCCGCAAGATGGCTAGAAAATCGATAAGCAAACTTCAACTTCACCCGAAAATCATGGTACAAGTAAAATCTGTAAGATAAATAAAAAATCAACTTTTAAACCTCCACTTCACCTGAAAATCATATTGTACATGAACTCCGCAAGATGGCTTGAAAATCAATAAGCGAACTTCAGCTCCACCCGAAAATCATGGTACGACTAAACACCGCAAGATGGCTAGGAAACTAGCATACAACTCTTTACTTCACCCGGAAATCATATCATATGAGAACACCACAAGATGGCTAGAAAATTGATAAGCGAACTTCAGCTCCACCCGGAAGTCACCATACGACTGAACACCGCAAGATGAAGAGAGTACCAACATAGGAACTTCGGCATCATCCAGAAATCATATGAACTCCGAAAGATGACTAGAAATTCAACAAGCGAACTTCAGCTTCACCCGAAAATCATAACGAATTCTGCATAATGACTTGGCAATCAACAAGATGTGCAAATATAACCAATAAGCCACAAAGGGCACCAATAACCGATCTAAACCGTGTATGAAAAATATGCGATCTAAGCTGTGTAAAGCAAATGTGGATCACAGGATGATAAGTCCAAGGTAAGTTCCATTCAATTCATCATTTAAGCGCAAGTGGTAGCATATAATTAATTATTACAGGTACAACAAAAGATAGCATCAAATCATTTATGCATGTTACAATTAAAGAGAGATGTCTATCGTCTAACACATGAATTAATTGTACAATATGATAGCATATTCAATAATAAAGTAAGTAACTCAATTAGGGGAATCATGCCATCATCTATATCCAGATTGATGAAATTAAGTGGGAAGCTCAAAGGGTGAGTCCTCACCTTAGAGTGTAAGTTCACTACACAAGCTGCTAGCAACACCAAAATAAACCTCAAGATCAAGTCTTGTCAACTAGAATTTGCTCGAACTCAATCCGAATCAGTTTAACTCACTCAAGTGTGACTAAATGATGACAATTGGGGAGCTCCAATGTAACATCCTGGATTTTCACTGTTTTGGATTTTCAAAAAATCCTTGAAATTTTATTATTATTATTAATTAACTTATAATTTCACGTAATGACCATTAGTACACAATGTTAGTTCATACACGCGTGATACCAGTAAAGAACCGCACAAGTTCGATTAATCATGTAACGTCCCGTCTAACCAGAATTGTGTACTGAGGCGTCCACGTAGGATTTGCCGAAGGACCGTTTGTTTAAACCACTCATGGTTTGGTGCCACAACTAAATTAAGTTAGGATTAGCCCATTAGAGCAGACCAGTTGGGTTGTGATTGGGCCAAGTGAGGGCTGTCAAGCCAAATAGCCATTTACACTTGGCAGCAGCCTGTGCGGGCTATACCGCGACATGGGAAGGTCAGAAAATTATAAAAATTTAGGGAACCATAGATCTCACTGGGCTTGTGGTCTATCGCGGGCCACGAACCTAGTGGACACCCAGAACTGAATTATCCAAGCCGTTCTCGCGGCACTTGCCAAATGTAACTCACCCAAGGCCATTATGAAAATCTGGCACTTGTCAATGGAGCGGGGATTTCGAGTGTATCAGCCATAAGACTCCTTCCAAATTTACGGTAGAGGTCTAATGTGATTGCCTGGGTTCGTCCACAAAGTCTGGGCCCCGATCGTGGCACGGTGACTGTTGATCGCAAATCGAAACCGTGCGACCAAACCCCATATCCGACCATCCCCAAATTTTGCATGGCCCTTCAACGGGCCATGGAGCACCTATCATATAAGTTTCATGGTTAGAGGGCCACCAAAAATGCCCTAATATTCTAAACAAGATCTACATCGCTCGTTGGTGGGCCACTAGTTCCAAAACTATAGAATAATGCCCATCTCACTTGGCTTGACGTCTATCAAAGGAATCAGACCTGAGTACTGTCCTGAACCACTCAACTTGAGCCAAATGATGAGTACATGAGAAGTGCAAATACCCTAAAGAAAGGAGCTGGAACTTAAGTGAATTGAGTTGTCCACTCTTATGCAAAGTTGAGGATTTTGGACCGTCTGTTTGCGACCAAACTTTACACATGGATTAAGGATATTTTCTTGCTCATATCCGTATAGCCGTGGCCCCGATCGACCATCGGTGACTGTTGAACAGACTTCTAATCATATCCGTCGATCGACGCGTCCAAATGGCGGGCCGATTGTGTCTGTGCGTAGATCATCACTAGGGCTAACTATCTAACGGTGGGTGTCGACTCCTACACCCTATAGTGGGCCCTGAAGGCTAGAAAAATCCTCCCATAGGGTTAGTATAGTAAAAACCCAACACTTGGGGCTATTTGCACCAAATCTAGCATTATAAAATGGCCTCATTTGAGGCACCCCTCTCCCCATACGAATTTGCCCTAGAGAAGGAATGAGAGAAGAGAGAAAAGGGAGAAGAGAAAGAGGAGAAAGGAAGAGAAAGAGAGAGTAAGAAGAAAGGAAAGAAGTATGTGGTAGGAAGTGGGGCCCAAGGAAGCTCAACCTTGCAACTCTCTACCCATTCTCCAAGGAAACCTCCACCAAACCCACCCATGCCAAGAAGCGGAGGTAAGAATAGTATATTTCCCTTTAATAGAGCAACTTAGTGTAGATTTCTAGGCATTAATGTTGTCTTTCTTGATTTTAATTTAGGAAATGGTGGTTTTACCCAAATCCCCAAACCCTAAGATCTCAAAGAATGGAAATCTCCCCTTAAGGTGCGGACTATTATCCTTAGGTGGCCTAACACTAATTTTAGTAGGAGTTTAATGATTTTGTTTACTTGATATGTTGTATGGAAGAATCTAGAGGAACCTAGGAATGGTATGTTGCTGGGATTGTATGGAATGACATATTTTGTTCTCCTTGATGTTAAATCTTGCCTCTCATAATCTAGTGTATGGATGATTACATGCTCATGTTTATTTTATTTCTTTTTCTCACATGTGTTGCTTCATGGTGTGTATGATTCACTACTCTTGTGTATTTGATCCCTTGAGGTGTAGGAAGTGCTTAACTTCCTCCCTAACCTACATCACTCACATGCACCTTGTTTATGTTGTTGTAGCATGCTTGTTAGGAATAATTGAACCATATGTTATGATGTATGCAAATATGATACTATTATGCTAGTTGGTAATATTGGTGGTTGGTATGTTATGAATTAACATTGGACTCTTGGTTAGTCGGGAACATGAGGAGAACGAAGGTGGTTCTGTTGGTAGAACCGCCTTGAGGCTAAACCCAAGGATTTGGGCTAATGTGTATGAGCGGCAATAATTCGACTACATGGGTCCCTTGTAGCCGATGTCGTTCATCGCATGCTCGCTTGACTCGTGCGGTTTGGCCTATTTACTGTCCAACCCTGTTTGTTAACCATGTTTGATCACTTATATATGGAATCTGGAACACCCTACCACTGTTGTAGCCCATCGATACCGGATGGAATATTGATCCACAGTCTCGTGAGCTGGGCATGGTGGAATGGGACACTGTGTCCGAGCTGTCAGCCTACGCTGGGGTGACGCGCCTCCTCGTAGTGACCGCGAGCGATCCCTTTCTCTCAACACTCCCCGTGTGCTTGAAGTCAGGGACGAAAAACCCGACGGGATCAAGGATCATGGGGTCTTGGCCTCACACATTGGAGGGTCTTGGCCTCGCAACTCGTTCAAGGCATTTGATACGTGGGGTATATCAAATTCTCAAATCTGCTGGATGAATGGAATTAACTAAGAACCCGGTTAACATCATCATTGTACGACACTAGTTAGTTGGCGACTCGGCAGTCAAGATCGCTCTGAGGGAGTGTTGACATATGCGATTGTTAGACGGAGTCGCTCGAGAGAGAGTTGTGGTGAGGGCATACATCATATCATCCACCATGCATGTGCATTAATAAGATTAGTTAAGTATTTGTGAATGATTATTTTTCATTAAATTGTTATTATAACTGATGCTTGTTGCAACTTAAGACTAATAGCACCCACTGAGTTGATCAGTCACTCCCACTCTGGGACGGTATTTTAAAACACCAACTAGACCCGCTCGTCGATGCAGGAGATACAGATTACGTGGAGCCTGGTGATGCGAGTCTCGAGGAGGAGGATGAGTTCTCTTACTTTCAGTTGATGAGCGAGACCCCGTCGGATCAGTAGATGGGTCGTTAGATCGCCGAGCAGCGGTTAAGCTTTATTCTTTTTGGACATGTCATTCTTTTTGTGATTTTGTTGGGCGTCACCTTGTGTGGCCGTTTATATTCTTTTGGACATGTATATATAGGTATAGTTGATTTTCTTTCATTTTAGTAGACTTGTGTAGTTGTGCTTCATGTTTCCAGTAATTCCCAGTTACGCATTTAAACCTGATTTATCATAAAACTATAAAAATTGGGTATAGGTGACACCCGAGGACTTGGGAGTCGAGTGTTTACCTGACCCCCAATTTTTGGGGTGTTACATCCAATTTCCTAATTTTAAATCAGACAATAACGTTAATTAGCCTAGATCAAGCTCTAAATATCATTCCAGTAAAATAAATAAGAGATCAACTCACCTTGATTTTAAATCAATTTGAATAAGGAAGATCTAACTTAGAGGCTTCGAATTTCAAAATTTGCAATGTGACTCACTTGACTCAACTTAGCCCCGATTCGGCCTCAACTTAAACACAACTCGGCCCAAACCTTGTCTCCAAGCTGAGATTAGCTATCATTCTTCGAGTAGTGAAATTCCACGACTGGACAACAATCTCGGATGTGCTGAACTGAGGCACATACAACCCAGACTCGGTTGCTGAGTCGGCCCAACTCGCTACCTCCGCAGAATAGTGGCAGCGGCAGCAACCCCTCATGATCTCTCTCTCTCTCTCTCTCTCTCTCTCTCTCTCCCTCATTTTCTTTTCTTCCCTTTTCCTTCTTCCTTTCTTCCTCCCTTCTCTCTCTCTCTCTCTCTCTCTCTCTCCCTCTTTTATTCTCTTTTTTTTTTAATGCTGGAATGTTTAGCAACGTCTGGACCAAGGCCCAAACCCAATTCGACTCGCTGGACTTGAATCCAACCAAGTCAACTCGGTTTTGACCAGGCAGTAGCCCCAACAACAACTTCCCTTTCTCTTTCTCCTACCCAGATGGTGTGGCTGGACTCGGTTCGGCAACCCAGTTAAGCTGGAACTTAGTCCGGACTCGATTGACTCGGCAGCGAGTTAAGGTGGGTGCTCCTCTCTCTCACTCACGTTCTTCTTCTCTTCCACTTCTCTTCATGATTTTCCTTCCTTCTTTTTCTTCTCCTTTTTTTTATATAGTCCAGCAACTCTGGACTAAGCCAGGAGCAGACTCGACCCAAGCTTTATTGGCTCGGCCCGAGCTCGAGCTGGTGCGGCAGCAATGACCGCCCACACTCTCTCTTATCTCCCTCCTTCCTTCACTTCCTCTCAGACACTCCCTCCTTCTCCTTTTCTCTCTCCTCCTTCGGCGATGATCAACAAGGTATCCAAAACTGACTAGATCTTACCCCAACTCGAGGCAACTAGTGCGGCTCGAACAAGGAAGAAGACCGGGTAGCAATGGTGGATTTCTTCCCATTGGTTATTTCTTTATTCTGACTACGTGGGAGCTTGTAGATGAGTTGCTTCAAGCTCCACCTTCGTTTGGGTGATGGGTTCAGAAGGAGAAGAAAACGGCTATTCTCTCTCATTCTCTTTCTTTTTTAAAAATAAAAACTAGCTAGGACAGTCAGGATTATCCTCCAAGGGACGACTATGATGGGAGGATGCAAGGGCACACGGATTGCTTAGCTGGCAATGGACAGTTTCCATTTCTGGAAACATTGTGTTTCCAGGGCCAGTTTGCAGCGAGAATTGTGTGCAAACATGGTTGTATGAATGCGAATGGAGGGCATGGTTTTGGTTAGGGCCATGCTGCACACAAGATGGACTGTTTGGATCATGCCGGTGGCCGCAGGTGGTGCGCCACTAATTAAATACTAACGGACATTGTCCGTCCACTGCCAATGCCGAGAGAAGGAGAGGAAGTTTCCCTTGTTAGAGAAACATAGGTCAGAGGCTCTGACCGAGCATCTCCTATACAGTGCACGGCGAGTGCACATCTCTGATGTGCACTCGCGCTGCGAGGTGGGGCCCATTATGATTCATGTGAGAAGTCTACTGTAAGTGCTATATTTTTTAGCTCCTATGATTATCAAATTTTGTAGTGTCAAAACCTCTTGGAATCTGTGTTTTGTGTAGCTCATCTATATATTCAAGATTATGCATCTCATGTACAAGAACAAAGGTCTGTACCTCAAGAACTTCAATGCAAGATCAAGAGATATACAAGTTTAAGTTCAAGTATAACACCAAGTGTTAGTTCAATCTTTCAAGCTTCAATAGTTAGAGGTTTCAAAGCTTCATTCATATGAAGACAAAGTTCTTTACTTTGAACCTCAAAGCTCAAAATGAAATACAAGTCAAGTACTTCAAGTTCAAGCTTCAAAGTACATCAAGTTTAAGCTTCAACATATTTCAAGATGACAAGCTTCATATACTTCAAGATCAACTATCAACTGAAACAAAAGATGTTTCAATGTTCAAACATCGCTTATAAGGTATGTAAGACCCTAGATTGACCATAGGTTAGGTCATTGTTGATTGCATACTTTAATTGGGTCATTACATAAGCATATAGACTGTTTCTCAACTAGTCTTAGTCTATGTTCAACTAGTCCTAGTACTGGCTCGACCGGTCTAAGAAATTCCTCGACCAGTCCAAGGTTTGTTACTTATTTTTGAGATTTTTTATTATTGCCTCGACCATTTTGGAGACTGCTCGACCAGTCGAGTGAACAGTGCTCGACCAGTTGAGCAGGCTTAACTCAAAGTCCAGCAACTAAATTGAGTCCCACACGATCAGTCGTGGACAGGACTCAACCGGTCGTGGAGGCCCTTCGACCAGTCGTGGAACGACTTTATCTTATCGCGCCCGAATTTTCAAAAGTTTGTTGGTCCTTTGACCAGTTGAGTTAACCTTTGGGCCAGTCGAGTGAGCAGTTTTTTCACTTATAAATAGAGCACGATTTTCAAAGTTTTTCATTCAATTCAAGTGAAATCAAGACATCACTCTGAGAGATAAGTTTATAATATTCTTAAGCTATTTAGTGCTCATTTAATATTTTCTTTAATTAGCTTTTTTTCATTTGATTTTGTATTATATATTCCAATCTTATTTGAAGAAGGGATTGAAGTTTTCCCATTTCTTAGAATCAAAATCAAATCAAGCTAGCCCAAAGTGATTTAATTTAAAAATCATTTAGAACTTAGAACCTTTTCATAAGTGAGTGTGGACATTGAACATCTACATTGAACTTCTACTCCGAATTGGTTCTTCCGGGCTACATCAAAGGAGAATATCCAGATACGTATTTTACAGTTTTGTAAATATATTCTTTTGGTTTCTTTGAGATTGTGCCAGAAAAATCTCTTTCTTTTGGTTTGTTTGAGGTGATCCAGAAAACTCAAAGTGTGGAGTTTTTGAATTATGTAAGCCCACTTGAAAGACACAATTGTGAAGGTTTTAGGTGAACCTTGAAAAACTTATTGCATAGTGAACGCTAATATCCACTGTGTGAGGATATTAGGAGTGGAGTATTTGTGTGGCTGTTTTTCTAAACAGTTGGTGTACACACAAGCGAACCACTATAATTTCTGGTCTTGTGGTGAATGATTGATTATTACATTGTGTGGATGTTGTAATTTTCCTTTATGCATATGTGGAGAATGTTGTAATCCTTTTTGTGCAATTGTGGGAATGTTGTAATAGCTTAGTTTCTTTCTTTGTTATTATTTTTTTTATTCCTCTGTATCAGTTTGAGATTTTGATACACAGATCGTTTTAGGAATCAGGTTTTCCTACCATAAGGCATTAGTTTTTGGTGTAAGGTTGTCCTTAGAACAACATCTGTATCAACCTCTTAATACTTGTATATTTGAGGTTGTTATTTATTTCTGCATTGTGGGATTGTTCAAGTGTTATCTTTATTTATCTTTGTTTATTTTCGCATTTAATTTTTAATTTGGCAGAGTCCTATTCACCCCCCTCCCGCCCCACCAAAAGGACTCTTAGCTCGGCCCTTTCATCTACTCCATCCATTCTTCTAGGGAGCTCTTCCAAGGGATCTTGGGCCGTTAATCAGGCCGATCTAAGGTCTAGGTGGGGCCCACAACTCGACTTGGGTCATATTGGTGGATTCCTGTCAATAAAATGGTCGGATCATTCCAAAATTAAATATTAATAGTAATCTTATTACTAATACCATCTACTCCTATCATTGCTTTATATTAATAAAATCACAATAATACAAGTAATAATGCATAATTTATATCATCCCAGATTGTTAATATACATAAATTACATGAATATTAGTGAGAAGCCAAGATTAATATATATATTATTTGTGTATTATTTGTATAGTTATATATGTTTTAATTTATATATATATATATATATATATATATATATATATATATATATATATAAATGTTAAGTTTGTTTGAAATATGTTATTTATTATAAATTTTATTAATTCACGTAATATAGATTTTATGTTTGTAATTTATATAAATGATGTTGCAAGTGTATAGATATAATATGGATTAAAATTTTATATCATTTTAATATGAGATTTTAAATCCTTAAAAAGTATATAAATAATATTTCATAGTGTATATATTTATGTTGTATTATAGTATTTATTTTAAATGATGATTAAATAGTTAGAGCACATAATACACATATATAATGAGTTATGCATATTAGAGTGATTGAAATCCTAACATAGGTGCCCCCTCACATTCTAGTGGTATTTTGTTCTCCATTCAAGTATGTAGCTAATGAACAGTGGACCTTATAGTCACGGCTTCTAGTTTAAGGTGTAAGGTTATATCCTATCTATTTAAAGAGAATGAACTCTTAAAGATAGGCTTCTTAGTTGATGTGATTGGATTTGAGGCCCAATTCTTATAGTATAGTGTATTGTTCCTGACCCATTTCTAAGGGTAAGGGTTGATGGGTTCGATGATCCATTACTATAGGTTACTAGTGGATGGTTAGGTTTACTAAAGGAATAGGTCCTCTAGATACCGTGGCGCTATATTTTGAAAATCAATGGATGGATTGTCTCAGGGTCAATGCCTTCTTCCCACTGGCTGGATACTGTTTTAAAAATGTAGCTTTGATGATAGAGTTAAGCTTATCTTGATAGTCCTACCCGTGCATTTGTGAGACTTAGTTCACATGGTAACACCCGAGTACTGAAACGTACGGGGTGTTACATGTCCAACAAGAAATCAGATTTATTTATGACTTTCTCGATGGCATCAAGGACACCTTCGATGGCATCGAAGATTGAGTTCGATGACATCAAAGGACCTTTCGATGACATCGAAGATACCTCAGATATGTCCAGCGAGAAATCAACATAAATGTCTGGATTTATCGATGGCATCGAGGAAACCTTTGATGACATCAAAGGTCTCTTTGATGGCATCGAAGGACCTTTGATGGCATTGACAGAGCCGTTTTTTGTCCATTTTTTTTCTGTTTAAGCTTAAACTTGTTATAAAAGGCATTCAGTTCTTGGGCATTTTTATGAATTTTTGGTACAATAGATGCTTAGATGAATCCATGCTCATATCCCTCAGCCCAAGCTTCTATTCTGTTGAGTTCTAAGTAATTTTCCTTGATATTAACACTCTTCTTATAAGGATTCAAACCTCCACATTGAAGATGTACTTGAACTCTTCCATTTTCTAAAAAGTGGACTAAAGCTATCTCGACATACCATTGTCCAAATTGTTTAGAAGACCCATCTAGGTGAATCCCTTAGAAAAAATAACTTTCCACTAGTCGTAGCAGATTCAACCAACCTCCCATCACCTTGGTCACCTTGGAGGAGCATCATATGCAAGGTATTTGATCTTGGAGTTGAAGCCTTGGAAAGCAGTGGCATCAAGCAACCCAAAAAGACGCTACAAAAGAGGCTCACTCCGACAAGTAAGTTATCAATTGTAAGAGTCCAACTTTACTTGATTTCCTTGTGTAGGATTGAGGGTAAGAGTTTGTAAACCCAAACTCGACTAGATTCTTGTGTAGTGCCTAAATCCTAGCTAGGTTCTTATATAGGACCTTGGCTCTTGTGTAGGGCCTAAATCTCTGAGTTCTTAGTAAGACCTTGCCCTTTATGTAGGGCCTAAATCTTAGGTTCTTGTATAGGATATTGGCTCTTGTGTAGGGCCTAAATCTCTGGATTCTTGTGTAGGACCTTGGCCTTTAGGTAAGGCCTAAAACCCCGGGTTCTTATACATAACATTGACTCTTGTGTAGAGCCTAAATCAAGTCCTTGTATAGGGCTGTAAAAGGTTAGAAGTGAACCTGATTTAAAACCTCCGACAGTAAAATTCGGTACACTCATGAGTTAAGTGCATGCGCCGGGAGTGGAGTAGGCAAGTAGCCAAACCACTATAAATGATTGTGTTTGGGATTGTCATTTGCCCATTTATTAAATTATGCTTATGTGTTTGAATTTTTAACTATGTATGCATGATTAGATGAATGACTAGTGTTGATAGGTAGCACATCCCACACACACATATACATTATCTTGATATAGACTAGTTGCTTATTTGCAAATCATTTGTAGTCTATGTGATGGATCCTCTATTAGATTGGAAGCCTTAGAGTTATATTGTCTTGCTTAGTTTAATTGTTAATTAGTTTAAGTTTGCGCAATTATTTTTTTTAAAAGGTGAATATTTTAAATAGGTCCTAATTAACCCCCTCTAAGATATAGCTTTCATTCCTTAAGCTCCGCCAAGCTTTCGCAAGCGCAACCGTGGTAATCTCATTACGCCACAGGCACAATTTCAAGACCAACAGTAGGAGTCACTTGAGTTGAGAAATCTTACAATTCCCTGACCGTTAAGCGATTCTATGGTTTCTAACTGGTCGTAGATTCCAAGCTTCTTTTGGCTAGTGGCGACTCTAAGTCAAACACATTTTTACTCTGAGTCAACCCCACATTTTAATAATAAAAAACTAGAATCGACGGACAGAAAAAGCCAAGAAAGTGTGGGCATCATTCCACCGTGCGTGTGCGCACGGGAGGGTATTCATAAAATGTAACGCCCCGAAAATCGGCACCCGAGTACATAGACTCCCATCCCAAGTTCCCTGGTGTTAATCGAATGAAAGCGCACATGTGATCTCGTTCAGATTCACATTTATTTTACATACTAACAATCAGAGTAGCGTAATTCAATTTAGTAGATCCAAAGCGAGGTAGAGATAACGAAAATCAGAAATATAGGGCTAACAGTAAAAAAATACAATTCCAATAATGGTGATCGCCCAAAATGGGAATTATACAAGCCACAATGAATATACATAAGACCATTAATGTAACACCCTGAACTTTTCAATACCGAGTATTGAAAATCCTCGAGCATTATCGTGAAAAGTAACATAATATTTACATGTATGCGACACCAACCTAGCTATCCTAACCTTACATCCATTCTCCAACAAGAATCTAACCGTTGGGAATGATCTCCATTCATAGATCCAGCAATCTGATCGTTGATTTCGAGACAAGATCGACCATCAAATGATCCAACGTACGTACCTCCTCTTAGAAGAATTGGCAATTAACCCCTTACTCATAATGAAGCGTATACAAGTTCATTTGTAAGATATACTTGAAAGAGTGCAAACAAGCCTCTAAAACCCTTAGTTGCCATAAAACTCCTAGATCACCACTAATTACAAAAAGGCCACTAACATGGACTTCTGAATTTTGGATCATACGTTTCCCATAGCCCGTTTGACGTGAAACCCCATACCAGGTCTAATTACCTTAAATTAATCGTACAAGTCGGATGGAAACCCTTAGATCATTGCAAAAATGACCCAATTGACAGGTCCACCATTAACCGTTGATTGTGAGCCGCCTGATCCTTGGATATGTTTTAAATTTGGGCTCAAAGCCCTTAAGTTAGATGGAAAGATGAATGGACGGTGTAGATTTCTCAGAAACACTGAAAGTGCACCCCTCTTGCAGGTGCTTGTACACAGTACCCGTGCACCGATGTTACACCAAACCAGCTATCGGGTCAAACTAGGTTTGACTCGATAAGAGACCGTCTCCTACGCGTATCAGCTGCGGACGATCGCCGCTGCGAAGATGGCGGGCCACCATCACGGCCTCAGATGGATAATCCAGACCGTCCATCTTGTGCAAAAGGGAAAAATAATGAATTCCATTTCTTTCACTTCATATATAGATCAGGAAAACCGAAAAGAAGTCTTCCGCAGTTTTTGGAATTTTAAACAAAACAGCGTCCGACCGCTGTGATGGATCTTGGGACTTACCATCATCCACAGGGATGATCGGAACCGTCCATCTTTTTACTGGGTCGATTTCGATCAGACCCTTGTCCGTTTCACTCCCAGATAAATCACACCGTCGTCCGTAAGCTGCACCAAAGAGAATCAGTGCGGTTTCAAATCATCGGCGTAAGAGAAATTATGGGGGGATGTCTGGGCCGATCAGAGCCATCCAAAACCAAGTAAGGAAGGCCCCGACCACCCCCAAGAAGTTGGATCGGGAGGATCACGCCAATATTTGCGTCGATCTCGATCTTGACGCAAGTAACTTTCATGTTTCGCCGCGTAAGAAAACCGAGTGGGCAAACGGGAGTGCGAGAGCTTTCGCAGAGGGTTCTGGAAGACTCGCCGCACTCCTATAAAAGGAATATCACGTCCAGGCAACCGAAAACGAGAAAGGGAGAGAGAGAGAATTCAACTCGGGAGCTGTTGTGCGGGCTGACTCGATTGAGTCACTGATCGAGCTGTGATCTGACTCTTGGTCCAGCAACTTTGCTGGGTAAGACGGAAAGAAAAGAAAGAAGAGAAGGAGAAAGAAAAGAAAGAAAGAAGAGAAAATAAAAGAGAAAGGAAGAGAAAGGAAGAGAAAGAAAAGAGAAGAGAAGAGAGAAGGAAGGAAAAGAAAAGAAAAAAAGGAAGAAGAAGAGAAATAAAGAAAAGCTTCAAACCATCGCTGTTGCTTGAGTCCATCCAAGGCGTCCATTCAATCGTTAATCTCGGATCGTCGATGAAATCCTCTAGGTCCTTAATCCCAGAAAGATCAAAGGTAATGATCTTAGACTTTTATAGTTTTAAAAAATATAGGAATATTCAACTTGACGTAACAAAAGGTTGATTCAAAACAAGCTTGATCGGGTTGTGAATAAAGATTTGGGACTTGAGAGCACGGACCTAACAATGTTAGGAAGAAGTCGAGATTAATAGGTGAGTTATCCTTTAAGCTTACCCAAATTTAAGTTATTATATTTATGTTGCCTTTCCATGCCTTTAAAGATATGAATTATCCAGCCTTTTCATACCTTTAGTGATGCGAATTATCCTGCCTTTCATTTTAATATGTTTTCTAATAATTATCTTATCAATTAATTTAGTTAATATCATCACAACTATTGGCCCTTTTGGGATTATGACATGATGTCAATTATAAGTGATTTCTCTAAATTTATGTGAGGTCATGGATATAAGCCTTACCCCTGCCTTATCAATTTATTGAGTTGGCCCTGCCACTCGTTTCTTTATTTGAGTTGGCCACTGCCACTCTCCTTATTATAGAGTTGACCCATGTCACTCTTCTCTGATTATGATTGGCCATTGCCACTTGTGTTGAGTTGCCCCTCGTCACTCTTCTTTTTATTATTTTGGCCTCGTGCTGTCTATCTTTACAGCTTAGGCATGTGTCTTGCCATTCCAGAACCTCCATAATTCAGTTGATATTCTTTATGATTTAGATTCAGTTATATTCGTTATGATTCAGTTTATATTCTCTATAAGTGCAAGTGATGTGTAAGATGTATCACAACTAGTAATTCAAATATTCTATCATGGACGTAATGCGCTCTGGGTAGAGACCCTCTTGGGGCACATAAGTCCTTGAGCCTTCAGGTAGTGGTGCACAAATCGATGTGTGTAATTCACAAATGCAGTGTCATATCACTCTGGAATTGGATGTCGCAAATAGTCACTCATAAACAAATCGTTGCACGTAATTCACCTAGCCCATGGGTTGTGCGCCTTGGAGAGTTCTTGTAAATCCACGGTAGCGTTGGCCATGCCGGTGAATATCCATATAATGAGAGTGCGGGTCGAGCCGATTATCTATAAATCGCATTCCACATTGTGATGATCACTACGTATGATGAGCCCCATACACTTTTCTAGGCATGCATCTCATATAAGTTGCTTGTGCATGTTGATACCTTTGTGTTAGTGGAGCACGGGACGTATCAGACCCTTACTTTACCTGTTATGAATCTCTTGAATTATTGTTAATCTTAAAGGATAACCTTCACTATGAGTAGGGCATTGACCCTCTCCCAACCGTACAGATTAGACAGATGACATACAGGTGTAAAGACTTAGAGGGCCACTTCCTATAGAAGACTACGCTAAAAGCATTCGAAGCTAGATTATTTAATTAGATTTATACTTCCGCAGTGAACTCAATAAATGTAATATGCTTCCAATGGGAAGGCCTTGATATTCCTTTTTTTTCTAATGATATATAATCAATACAATTGATTTTATTCTTGTAAATGTTACCTTCATGAATGTATCTGAATGTAAACAAACAAAAAAATAAGGTGCGATTTCAGAGCATCCAGTTGTACATTATTAACACCCGGTTTCGTCAGGCACGAGTACATACTCTGGCCGTGAAAATTTGGGATGTTACAATTAAAGTATAAAATATGCATGTTGAGTGTGAAATATTTGCGACAAACATATTCCTAAAAAAACATTTTCTGAAACTATGAGTTTATTTTGGAAAACTACGCAGAGTGTGTAAATTTGAGGCAGTTGAAACTTCGAGTCTATTTTGAGAAACTGCGCAGAGTGCGTAAATTTGAGTTAGTTTCAAGATTTTTCAACTCAGTGTGAAAGTTGGATTTCCACAACTATAAATAGGACTTCCTAGGATGCTCCAAAGCATCTTCTAAGGTTTGAAAAAGTCTCAAGGAGCATACACAAGGGTGGAGCAACCACCAAAGAGTTTTTCTTCTTCCCCAGTTTATTTTTCATGATTTGTTTAAGAGATTTGGTTCCAATCATGTCTATGCTTGGCTAAACCTCTTAGATAGGGATAAGAGGTGAAGCTTGGAGTGTGTTTGGATGTTTATTTTGCTTTGATTCTTTTTTTTTAAACTTCATTGATTTCTAGTTTGATATTAAGGGAATATTTTCAGTTTTCTATGATTTATTGTAACTCAAATTACAATAGATGCTATGATAGCTTTGGATATCTTCTTTTCCTGTTTTGAGATAGTGAGATTGGTAAATCCATTGTTCACCATTGTCTCCTGGGTATGGTAGGGTGATGGAATCCCTTACAATCATCACAATTCTCCTCCATTGAGAATTAAGTCAATGAAAAGTTCAGATTCGATTTAAATTGATTTATCTTTCAATTGGATAGGATATGACTCCAATTCCAATTGTGTTCCTTGAATCAAGTAAGGTAGCATCTTGACAGCTACAAGTGGATCCTTGGCACCCTAATTCCCATTTTTAAATTCATAAGTTTTAATCAACATTATTTACCATTACTCTCAATTATTCAGATTTCAATTTAGATTTTTTTCTAGTTCTAGTTATTTTCAGAATAAGTACAAGTTTAGTCCCTATGGATTCGAACTCGATCTTATCGAGTTATTACTACATCGCGACCCTACACTTAAGGTTGTGAACAAGTTTTTAGCGCCGTTGCCGGGGACTACGACTGCGTTTTCTAAGCTTAAATAGTTTTGGAATTAGGTGAACATTAGGGTTAATTTCTGCTTTGTTTTTAGGTTAAGGATTTTTTTCTGAAATTATTTTTAGAAACTAACATTTTTTTTTTTTGTATAATCCTAACATAGCTACTCCAATCCAGTAACCTCTTTCCAATTCTCTCTTTCTTTTCTAGATTTCTTATTTGCTATAGGTTTTATTTTTCTTTTTCTTAGGTTTAGTTTGTTTAGTTACTCAAGAGCCGGAGTGTTTCATGCTCAAGTGGGTTCTTGACAATACTCGACATCTCTTAAGTGAATGAGGATTAGTCGAAGGGTTGCATATCCATCATAAGATTAGATACCACTTATGACCCTCTGAGTCAATAGAAGTGATAGCCGCAAATCAACCTCAACTTCTAGTTGAGGAAATTTAAGATGAAAATGAGGTGCAGAATGCACCCCCGCCTCGTACTCTATAAGATTATTTACAACCGGCGAGGGTGAGTGCACCATCCTGCATGATATTTTTATTGAATGCAAGAACTGTGGATATTAAACTAGGGGTAATTCAACTCCTCCCCAAGTTTCATGGATTAGAATCTTAAAGCCCATACTTGCATATGAAAGAGTTCGATGAAATCATATCTACATTACACTTCCCAAACGTGTCCGAGGACACAATTAGACTGAAATTGTTTCCTTTCTCTTTGAAAGAAAAGACTAAGTTGTGGTTACATTCCTTAAGACCAAAGTCCATCAACACATGGGCTGAGATGACAAGGGAGTTCCTTAAAAAGTTCTTCCCCTATCATAAAACAAATACCTTAAGGAAAGCAATCATGAATTTTGTGCAAACAGAGGATGAGACATTCTTCCAATGTTGGGAGCGATTTAAGGATCTCATAAATTCATGTCTACAACATAGCTACGAAACATAGCGTATAACAAGCTTTTTCTATGAGGGATTGAGTTCACCCATGCACCAATTTGTGGAGATGATGTGTAATGGGGAATTCATGAATAAGAAAGCTGATGATGCGTGAGATTATTTTAATAAACCTGTTGAAAACGTGCAATCATGAGATATCTCTTCAATAATTACCACTTCAAAGCCTATTAAATCAAAGGAAAGGAGAAGAATTTATGTTCTAAAAGAGGAAGATGATATAAATGCAAGAGTGGCCAAACTCACAAGAAAAGTTGAGGCCATAGAACTTAAGAAGGTAGAACCTGAAAAGACTGTGAAAATTGTTTGTGGTATTTGTGCTTGTAACATACATACAACTAAGAATTGCCTAACAAGTCCTACTTTTCAAGAGATATTAAATGAGCAATCAAGTGCCATAAACAACTACCAAAATTTTTTCAGTGGACCCAACTACAATACATATAACTCAAGCTGGAGGAACCATCCAAACTTCAGTTGGAGGAATGGACAAACGGCTACTCCTCAAGGGATCCTTAACCAATTTCTGAATCAAAGGAAACCTCTAGAGGATCCAGTCTTAAAACATATACAAAACTAAGAGCTTTTTAATTAGGGTATGCTGCAAGCCTTTCAAGACCTTACAAAAGTCATAACGAGAGCCTTAAACAAAAAATTTGATTTGGGAGAAAGGGATCCTTTCGACTCAGCCTCTCCTCAACCCAAAATAGTAATATGAAATCAGTGACCCAAGCTCTTAAAAATAAATGGAGCAGACTAAGTCTATCACTACTCTTAGGAGGGGGAAGACAATTGACAAATCTACTCTGGTGAGGGCTGAAAAACCTAAGTACCCAAAAATAGATGAGAATGATAGACCTAGTAATGCTCCACATAGGTTAAAACTGGAAGCTCAAAGTAAGTCGATTGCACCATTCCCTCAACGGTTGATTGCACCAAAATCTCTCTCTAACTCTCAGGATATTCTAGAGGTGCTTAAGCAAGTGAAGGTCAACATCCTTCTACTATATGTCATTAAAAAAATCCCTTCATGTGCCAAATTTTTGAAAGATTTATGTACGACCAAAAGATGGCAAAACATATAAAAGAAAATCTTTTTGATAGAAAAGTTAGTGCCATCCTCAAGTAAGATGTGTCACAAAAATACAAAGATTCCTTTAGCCTAACCATCACTTGTATAATTAGGAACCACCGGATTGAGCACGCACTTCTTGACATGGGGGCGAGCGTAAATCTGATCCCTGACTCAGTTTACGGACAATTGGGTTTATGTGATTTAAAACCCACCCAGACCACATTACAACTTGTTGATCGCTCAGTTCGTATACCGAGAGGGATGATTACGGATGTGTTGGTCTAAGTTGATAAATTCTACTATCCAGTAGATTTTATTATCCTGGATATTCAACCCATCGTAAATGTGAGCACTCGAATACCCGCCATTCTTGGTCGCCCATTCCTTGCTACATCCAATGCTATCATTAATTATAGGAATGAAATTATGAATTTATCTTTTAAAAATATGACATCAGAGCTCAACATATTTTTCAATATGAACAAACAGCCAGAGGATGATGATGATATCCACGACATTAACATGATCGATTCTTTCATGGAAGGTAGAGTACTCCTGACTCTATACTTCTCTAGAGACATGCTTGGTTCACTCCCCTGATTTAGATGATGACATGATTAGGGAGATGAATGCCTTGCTTGATGCTACACCGGTACTCGAAGTTAACCAGTGTAGGCCACAATTTGAAAAATTGCCCCAAACCGATGTAGTACCTCTACCGTCTAACTTCAAATTACCGAAGCTTGACCTAAAACCTTTGCCTGCCGATCGTAAATATGTCTATTTATGTCAAGATGAGACATACCTGGTGGTGATCTCTTCCCACCTTGAGAAAGAACAAGAGAGTGTGCTCGTTTTCACTCTCATTGAGCATAAAGGAGCTCTTGGATGGTCGATTGCGGACCTCAAGAGAATCGACCCTTTGATTTGTACTCACCGCATCCATCTTGAGGATAATGTGAAAACCTCCTGACAACCACAATGTCGACTCAATCTAAATATGAAAGAAGTGGTTAAGGCTAAGGTAATTAATTTGTTGGATGTGGGTATCATATACCCTATATCCGACAGTCAATGGGTGTGCCGACAATGAACTTGTGCCAACTAGAGTTACTACTAGTTGGAGAATGTGCATTGACTACAGGAAGTTGAATATCGTCACAAGGACCAATTTCCTTTGCCCTTCATTGATCAAATTTTGGAAAAGCTAGTTGGTCACTCTTACTATTGCTTCCTTGACGGATATTCGAGATACAATCAGATAGAGATAGCCCTTGAAGATCAAGAGAAGACAACATTCACATGTCCCTTGACACCTTTGCTTACTGAAGGATGCCATTCAGACTATGTAATGCCCCCATCACTTTTTAGCGATGCATCTTATATTTTTTTTTGACATGGTGGGGTAATATTTAGAGGTCTTCATGGACGACTTTTCTGTCTTTGGTCCATCCTTCAGCGAATGTTTGAAAAATCTTAAATGTGTGATGAAGCGATGTGAGGAAAAGAATTTGGTTCTGAATTGGGAAAAATGTCATTTCATGGTCCCTAAAGGAATTTTGGTTGGACACATAATTTCGTCTAAGAGAATTGAGGTAGATAAGATAAAAATTGATCTTATCACTAACCTACATCCACCCAAGAGCGTACGTGACGTGTGATCCTTCTTAGGACACGCCGAATTCTATAGACGATTCATAAAGGACTTTAGCCATCTCTGAAAAGGCCAAGCTATATGTCCTAGAGGGGGGGTGAATAGGACAATGCCAAATAAAATTTATAACAGCGGAATTAAAAAGAATATGATAGCCAAAGTAAATCACAATGCAGGAAAGTAAAATAACCTCAAAATTCAGATCTTGAGAGGTTGATACAAATGTTATTCTAAGGACAACCTTACACCAAAAACTAGAGTTTATGGTAGGACAACATTATTTCTAGAAAGATCTTTGTATCAAATCTCAAATTGAAGAAGAATACAGAAACAAATACAAACTGAATTGAAATAAATTGTAATAAAAAATGTATTGTTCTAGGGACAGCCATACACCATAAAAATGGCAGGGCAACCTTGCTGGAACAACTTTCAAAAGAAATTAAATATCAAGCTGATAAAGGAATAGCAGAAAATAAATTCTAAACTATTACAACATTCTCACAATGCTTGAATTAAATGATTACAACATTCACCACCATACATACATCCCACAAACGAATAATTAAAGATTAGAAGAATAAATCAATCAACCACAACACAAGGGTTTATAGTGGTTCGCCTGTGTGTTCACCAACTGTTAAACAACAGCTACACAAAATGCTACTCCACTCCTAATATCCTCACACAGGGGATATTAGCGTTCACTAAAAATAGGTTTTCCCAGGTTCACCCAAAACCTTTACGATTGTGTCTTTGTATGTAGGCTTACACAATTAAAAAAAAAACCCCACTTCTGAGTTTTCCTGGCTCTCCTCAGATAACCAACACAACAAGATTTTTCTGGCAAATCTTGAAAGAAACCAAAACAGAAAGGAATTTACAATTAAATGTAAAATACCTGATTATCTCCTTCGTTGTAGCAGCCCGGTAGAACCAAATCAGAATAGATGATTGAATGTCCAAGTTCAAAGTCCAGTACTCAATTACAATGGTTCTAATTATAATAGATTTTAAATTAAACCGAATAGGGCTTGCCTTAATTGATTTTGATTCCAAAGAAAGGGAATAATAATTCCTCTTATCAAATCAGATTGGAATAGCAGAAACAAAATCAATTAAAATAAAGCTAAGGAAAGAGAATATTAAATAAGCACACTTAGCTTAGATGGAGCATAGAATTATCTCTCAGAAGTTCGACGAAGCTTAGCTTGAATAGATTAATTAATTCGATGATTTCTTCTGAGATTCGTGCACTATTTATAGGTGAGCAGATCGTGTCTTCGACTGGTCTAGGGAGCTCTTCGACTAATCGAAGCAACAACAGATATTTGAAAAATCCGGCGGGATATGCTCTGACCGTTCTACGACTGGTCGAAGGTCTCCTTCGACTGGTCGTAGGTCACCTACGACTGGTCGTAGGTTTCCTTCGACTGGTCGAAGAAACTATAAACCATCGCTAGATTTCGAGTCGAAGATATTCGACTGGTCGAAGATGCAGTCGACACTGTTCCTACTACTAGTCGAACAAATTCCTGGACTAGTCGAAGCCTAACAGATTTTATCCGAAATTTGTAACAAACTCACGACTGATCGAGGAATTTCTTAGACTAGTCGAAGCAAGTCTAGGACTAGTCGAAGAAGACCTAGGACTAGTCGAAGAACAGACCAATCACATGTAAAATAAACATTCGGCTTATGTATCCGAAATGACCTACTTCTAAGGTCAACCTATGGTCAGTCAAACCTCAACCATGAAGTAAGGACATTGAAACATTCAAAACTAGTGACCTTAAAGAATGAGCCTTGAAGTCTTGATGTAGATCAATCTTGAAATCTTGATGTAGTTCAATCTTGAAAGGGTCTTGAGTTCTTTACCAACTGCCTTGTACTTTTCTTGAAGTCTTGCAGCTTGAGTCTTGTCTTGTGAGCTTTGCTTGTTGTGAGCTTAGCTTGTTCATGAATGTTGATCCTTGAGAGAGCTTCACTTATGCAAGTTATATATAACATAACAGTGATTTTGGCACCACAAATTTGACAACAGACAGGGATATAAACTATAGCACTTACAATCTCCCCCTTTGTTAAATTGGTGACAAAACACATAACCAAGATAAACAAAAGTAAAACAACTGGTTAATACCTGCAAATCAATATTCAATATTCAATATTCAACATTCAACCTGTTTCAACATTCAACAAGCTCAAACATACTCCCTCTGACTCCCCCTGAGTAACATAATCAATGCTACTCCTCCATTCTCCCCCTTTTTGTCACAATATGACAAAGGAGAACTAAATAAAGAAATATATGAGAGTAAACATGAGGAGATAAGAGATTATAGCAAAAGAGTGATAGAGATACTCAGCATCACATAGAATAAAATCCAGCATAAAATATAGATAGTATCAAACTCAAAGTCAATCAAGTGCTAAGTTATAAAGTTATTACAGACCAGAAATCTCATATAAACTAGTCAGAACCAGAACCAGATGATGGAGCAGG
This sequence comes from Magnolia sinica, assembly GCF_029962835.1. Taxonomy (NCBI): domain Eukaryota; kingdom Viridiplantae; phylum Streptophyta; class Magnoliopsida; order Magnoliales; family Magnoliaceae; genus Magnolia; species Magnolia sinica. Next base: position 20,474,012 of record NC_080586.1, read on the forward strand.
AATAGAGGGATCAAGTTGGTGCATGCCTTTGTTCAAGCGCCTAAGATATTTGCGCATGTACTTGAATTGTAAATCATGAGCAACAGACATGTTTTCCAACTTTACATTTATATTCTCAACTTTACCCTCTAATGCACTCAGACGTGCATCAACATCAGATGGTACAAAATCTGGATCATTTGCTGAGTCAGAATCCAGTTCCTCAAAAATGTCATCCATATTAATGTCATCACCAGCTTCTTCATGACCACCACCACCTTGTTCAGGAAGTAGATCCAGCTTCATCTTATTGATATTAGTATTGTTGAAAATCAGATGATGGATTGGTGCCTCATCAACCGGCATATCGACTAACATATGAGTAGTCAATACAGTCATTAAATAGGCAAAAGAAATGTCACTATGACCAGGATGGAGTCTAAACTGAAGAATGAAATGACAGATTAAGGATGGCAAATAAATCTGAATACCATTAGAAATAGCATGGATAACACGAAGCATAAACGAAGTCAAGTCAGATTTATTACCTGAACGGGATACAGATTAGACACAAAGATTCTGTGGAGAATTCTGTATTTGGGTAACAAATACGTTGTGGGGAGTGCATTCCCTTTTTGAGTCCATTGAACATCCATGTTGCACAAGTCTCTAGTGAGCATGCGTTTTTCAGACATTGAGGGTTTATCAGTTAAGTTATGAATAGGAATACCCTCATCATTCACAGGAATGTCCATAAAGGCTGAAATTAAATGACGATCAACGTCAAAAGGCCCTTCTCTAGTAGAAATTTGAAAAGTTAAATTATCCTATGAGAAAGCACTAATACATGTAAGCATGGATTGAGCAATGGACCGGTATGCAGGCCCACCCTAAAGTAATAAGTTAACCCAACCTACAGCTTCAAGCAGAGGAAGGATGTCAAAAGGTGCAATATGATTAACATCAACAGGATGTTCAACAATAATATTACGTAATCTAATGTCCCTGACATATGATGGATCATCATTGGGAACAAGAAGATGACGCTTAGAGATAGCGGTCGATCTGGAGGAAGAAGAAGGACCACGGGAAGTAGTTTTTCTACCTCTAGAAGCCATTTGCAATAAGGATTTCAAGGAATAAAGAAGTTGCAAAGGATTGAGAAGTGGGATTGCTCAAAATAGATTTTTCAAAATCTAAACCCCAAATCTCAATGAAATCCAAAATAGAAAGCTTCAAGCTAGAAAAGGAAACAATCTAGACACAAATCTGCAAGAAAAAGTGATTTGGAACACTAACCTTGAAGAACTTGAAGGATGGGTTCGACAAGTCGAAGCTCGGCTCCAAGGAGAAGAAAGATGAAATGAGGAAGAAAGCAAAAATCCCCAATTTTAAGTGAAACCCGAGTTCTACGACTGGTCGTGGGTATCTACGACCGGTCGTAAGACGACTGGTCGTGTATACTCACGACTGGTCGAAGAAACCCCAAAAATTCAAATTTCTTGCAAATTATACAAAAATTAGAATCCAATCTAGCAAATATATACACTATAATACAAGAAGGTATAAATAATCAATTTAAAATGCACATGCCAAGATTAAATTTCATCTTTTTGAACCTGCTTTTATCAAGAGGTTTTGTGAAAATGTCAGCACGTTGATCTTCAGTAGGAATATATTCTAGAGATATAACTTTTTCTTCTACTAATTCCCTTATATAATGAAATCTAATGTCAATGTGCTTGGTACGAGAATGCTGAATAAGATTTTTTGAAATATTTATCGCACTGGAATTATCACAATGTAATAACATAGAATCCTGTTTAATTCCATAATCACTTAGCATTCGTTGCATCCAAACAAGCTGTGTACATGCATTACCGGCTGCGATATACTCAGCTTCAGCTGTTGAAAGTGATATAGAATTTTGTTTCTTACTAAACCAGGAAACTAGACAATTTCCAATGTAAAAACAACCACCACTGGTTGATTTTCTATCATCTAAATTACCAGCCCAGTCAGCATCCGAGTACCCAGCTAATTGGACACTAGTCTCATGAGGATACCAGAGACCGAGATTTACAGTACTTGCGACATATCTAATAATTCGCTTGACAGCAATCAAGTGAGATTCTTTTGGATCAGATTGATATCTTACGCAAATACCAACACTTAGAGAAATATCAGGTCTACTAGCAGTTAAATATAACAAACTACCAATCATACTCCGATAAAGTTTTGAGTCAACATTTTACCATTAGAGTCTTTTGATAGTTTCAGGGTAGTACTCATAGGAGTATCGAAATTCTTGTCATTCTCAAATCCAAATCTCTTGATTAAATTCAAAGCATACTTAGATTGAGAAATGAATATTCCTTCAGGTTGTTGCTTTACTTGCAATCCAAGGAAATAAGTCAATTCCCGAACCATACTCATTTCGAACTGTGATTTCATCAAATCTGCAAACTCAGTAGTCAAGTCAGTACAAGTTGATCCATAAATGATATCATCAACATAAATCTGCACCATTAAGATATGATCATTATGTTTCTTAACAAACAGAGTTTTATCAACAGATCCCATTTGAAAATTATGACTTAAAAGAAATTTCGTTAGTTTCTCATACCATGCCCTAGGTGCTTGTTTTAATCCATAAAGTGCCTTTTTAAGCCGATATACATGATCAGTATTTTTGGAATCTTCAAAACCCATTGGCTGTTCAACATAGACTTCTTCATGTAAATCGCCATTTAGAAAAGCACTTTTCACATCCATCTGATAGATCTTTATCTTTTTAAAACATGCAATGGATATAAATAGTCTGATAGATTCAAGACGTGCTACTGGTGCAAAGGTTTCATCGAAATCAATCACTTCAATTTGAGTATAACCTTGTACCACTAGTCTAGCCTTGTTTCTAATTATATTTCCACACTCGTCAGACTTATTTTTGAAAATCCATTTTGTTCCAATGATGTGTTTATCTTTAGGTCTTGGTACGAGATACCAAACATCATTTCTTACGAATTGGTTGAGTTCATCTTGCATCACAACAATCCAGTTCTCATTAGCAAGAGCTTCTTTTACGTTAGATGGTTCAATTTGGGATGTAAAACATACATAATTACATATATCCTCAAGTTGTCTACGGGTGCGAACACCGGTGAGAGGGTTTCTAAGAATTTGTGTGGTTTAATGATCTTTAACAGTCCTCAACTCAGAATCAGTCTGATTCGATGAAGTATCGGGTTTATCAATGATTAGTACTTCATCATTATCTGAATTAGAAATTGGCGTGTTTAAGTGATCATCAATAACAACATTAATGGATTCTTGAATCACACCAGTCATTTTGTTCAGAACCCTATAAGCTCGACTGTTTAAGGAATATCCTAGAAAAATACCTTCATCACTCTTCGTATCGAATTTTCTCAAATTTTCACGATCACGTAAAATATAGCACTTGCTGCCAAAAACTCGAAAGTATTTAACGGTAGGCTTTTTATTGAACCACAATTCGTAAGCTGTTTTATTATTATCTTTGCTCGTGTAGACTCAGTTAATAATATAGCAAGCTGTGTTGACTGCTTCAGCCCAAAGATTTTTAGAGAGCTTCATGCTATTCAACATGACATTAGCCATTTCTTGAAGCACCCTATTCTTTCTTTCTACAATTCCATTTTGTTGTGGAGTTTTGGGAGCAGAGAATTCATGTATTATTCCTTGGTCGGTACAGAACTTCTCAAAATTGCTATTCTCAAATTCAGATCCATGATCACTACGAATTTTACTGATTTGAGAAGATTTTTCAGTTTGAATCCTTTTGAAAACTTTTCTTACTTCTTCAAGGGTTTCAGATTTATCCCTTAAGAAGACTACCCAAGTGAATCTGGTAAAGTCATCAACTATTACCAAGATATACTTTTTCCCACCACGGCTTTCTGTTCTGGTAGGTCCTATCAGATCCATGTGGAGAAGTTCGAGTGGTCTTGATGTGGTATTTGAATTCACCTTTTTGTGTGAGTTCTTTGTTTGTTTGCCTATCTGGCACTCACCACATATTTTATCTAATTTCTGAAGTTTGGGTAAACCTCTTACAAGTTCTCGTTTGCTCAATCGATATAAATTTCAATAATGTACATGTCCAAGATGTTTGTACCATAAATCAGTCTCGTCTGTATGGACCATGTAACAAGTTTGATTAGATGAGCTGGATTCGCTAATAATATAGCAATTTTCAAACGTTCTACGTCCAGTTAATATTACAGAACCCTTATTGTTTAGTATCTCACAGCTTTGATTAGAAAACCGAACATTATGGTTATTATCACATATTTGAGATATACTAAGCAAGTTATGTTTTAAGCCTTCAACATATAAAACATTTTTAAACACAGGAAGATTAAAAAGTTGAACCGTACCTTGGCCTATAATCTTGCAATTGCTACCATCACCAAATGTGACTGAACCATCAGTCATATCTTTCAGATCCGTGAATAAAGCTTTGTCACCTGTCATATGCCTAGAGCATCCACTGTCTAGGTACCACTTTGAATGACTTGTTGCTTTGAAAGCAGTATGAGCAACCAAGCAGGTAACTTTAGGAACCCATTTCATAACTGTTTTAGGTTTAGGAACATAGTTGGTCTTCTTTTGTGTATATTTGTAGGAATGACCTATAGAGTTAGATTTTAAGAGCTCCATGAGTAAATCAACTATCTTTTCAGCTAGTGGATTTCGTTTCTGATTAAAGTTGACATGGCTGCTTCTAGGTTTTTGAAAAGTTTTTGAATTTCTAGAAAAATCTTGATAAGTATTTTTTCCTTTTGAGTTTGAGGACTCTCCTTTAACAAACATAGGAGGAGTATACTTTTGTTTAGGAGGTAAATTTTTATCATAGCCCAACCCGGATCGATCACCAAATTTTCTTGATCCGGATAAAAGTTTCTCTAACTTTGGATCACCTTGGGCATATTTCCATGTGTCCTTTAAACTCAGAAGAGAAGATACTTCAGTTTTAAGTTTCTCAATTTCAGATTTTAAATCAATAATTAGGGAGTTTTTGAATTCCAAATCGCATTTTGATTTTTCAAAACAATCTGAAATTTGTGATTTTTCTAAGACAAGTGATTCAAAACAATTTTTGAGTTTAGAAAACTTTTCTTTTTGAAGTTTAAGTTTGAAAGCAATTTTACAACTTCCCTTATATAGGGCATTGTAAGCGTCTTGAAGATCATCTTCATTTTCACATTCGCTATTCAGATTTTCTTCACTTGTTGAGTCATTATCTGAAAATGTGAATTTTGCTAGAGTCATAAGAGCTTTAACCTCATTGCCCGACTCAGTTTCAGAATCTTCTATTTCAGAAGAACCTTCAGAATCAGATGATTCATCCCATGTAGCCAACATACCCTTCTTCTTGGGTTTGTCCCTTTTAGGACATCTATTTGCTAAGTGCCCATATTCTTGACAGTTGTAACATTGACTATCTTTCAAAGATTTTCGAGATTTGGGTCTAAACTTCTTTTTATCATTTAACTTTTGAAAATCAACCCTTTTCTTGCTTTTGAAAATCTTGTAAAATTTCTTAGCTAAAAGAGCCATATCATCTTCTGAATCAGAATTTTCTTCTGAATTACATTTAGAAGATTTGAGTGCGATAGATTTACCTTTAGGAGCTTTAAAGTTTAACTCGTAGGTTTGTAGAGAACTAACTAGTTCTTCTACCCTCATATTATCCGTATCACGAAGTTCCTGGATCGCGGTTACTTTAGAGTTGAACCATTCAGGAAGTGAGCGTAATATTTTTGCACACACTTTACTTTCTGGGATTTTATCGCCAAGACCCCACATTGAGTTTACAATGTCATTCAATCTAGTGTAAAAGTCCATAAACATTTCATTTTCCTCCATATGAATTTCTTCAAATCTGGTTGTGAGGAGTTGGACTTTAGATTTTTTGACAATTGTAGTACCCTCGTGTGTCATTTCTAATATATCCCAAGCTTGCTTTGCAGTATCACAGGAAATGATTCTTTTGAACTCATCTGGTGATAGTGCGCAAGTAATTGCATTTAGTGCTTTAGCATTTGCACTACTCTCACTTTTCTGAAGAGTGGTCCATTGGTAATATGGTGTGACTTTCATAGATTTTGAACCATCAACCCCAGTAACTTCCATGATAGGAGGATTCTATTCAGTCACTGTAGCTTGCCACACATTTTCATCCATTGATTTGAGGAAGATCCTCATTCTGGCTTTCCAATTGGCATAGTTGGAGCCATCAAAGGGTGGAGGCCTAGTGACTGAAAGGCTATCAAAATTTGACATCTTAAATAGCTTAAATCGTTAGCTCATGAATTAAATCCAAGAAAAAAAAGAGCTATTAGGCTCTGATACCACTTGAAAAGGCCAAGCTATATGTCCTAGAGGGGGGGTGAATAGGACAATGCTAAATAAAATTTATAACAGCAGAATTAAAAAGAATATGATAGCTAAAGTAAATCACAATGTAGGAAAGTAAAATAACCTCAAAATTCAGATCTTGAGAAGTTGATACAAATGTTATTCTAAGGACAACCTTACACCAAAAACCAGAGTTTATGGTAGGACAACCTTATTTCTAGAAAGATCTTTGTATCAAATCTCAAATCGAAGAGGAATACAGAAACAAATACAAACTGAATTGAAATAAATTGTAATAAAAAATGTATTGTTCTAGGGACAGCCATACATCATAAAAATGGCAGGGCAACTTTGCTGGAACAACTTTCAAAAGAAATTAAATATCAAGCTGATAAAGGAATAGCAGAAAATAAATTCTAAACTATTACAACATTCTCACAATGCTTGAATTAAATGATTACAACATTCACCATCATATATACATCCCACAAAAGAATAATTAAAGATTAGAAGAATAAATCAATCAACCACAATACAAGGGTTTATAGTGGTTCGCCTGTGTGTTCACCAACTGTTAAACAACAGCCACACAAAATGCTACTTCACTCCTAATATCCTCACACAGGGGATATTAGCGTTCACTAAAAATAGGTTTTCCCAGGTTCACTCAAAACCTTTACAATTGTGTCTTTGTATGTGGGCTTACACAATTAAAAAAAAACCCCACTTCTGAGTTTTCCTGGCTCTCCTCAGATAACCAACACAACAAGATTTTTCTGGCAAATCTTGAAAGAAACCAAAACAGAAAGGAATTTACAATTAAATGTAAAATACCTGATTATCTCCTTCGTTGTAGCAGCCCGGTAGAACCAAATCAGAGTAGATGATTGAATGTCTAAGTTTAATGTCCAGTACTCAATTACAATGGTTCTAATTCTAATAAATTTTAAATTAAACGGAATAGGGCTTGCCTTAATTGATTTTGATTCCAAAGAAAGGGAATAATAATTCCTCTTATCAAATCAGATTGGAATAGCAGAAACAAAATCAATTAAAATAAAGCTAAGGAAAGAGAATATTAAATAAGCACACTTAGCTTAGATGGAGCATAGAATTATCTCTCAGAAGTTCGACGAAGCTTGGCTTGAATAGATTAATTAATTCGATGATTTCTTCTGAGATTCGTGCACTATTTATAGGTGAGCAGATCGTGTCTTCAACTGGTCTAGGGAGCTCTTTGACTAGTCGAAGTAACAACAGATATTTGAAAAATCCGGCGGGATATGCTCTGACCGTTCTACGACTGGTCGAAGGTCTCCTTCGACTGGTCGAAGAAACTATAAACCATCGCTGTATTTCGAGTCGAAGATTTTCGACTGGTCAAAGATGCAGTCGACACTGTTCCTACGACTGGTCGAACAAATTCCTGGACTAGTCGAAGCCTAACAGATTTTATCCAGAATTTGTAACAAACTCACGACTGATCGAGGAATTTCTTAGACTGGTCGAAGCAAGTCTAGGACTAGTCGAAGAAGACCTAGGACTAGTCGAAGAACAGACCAATCACATGTAAAATAAACATTCGGCTTATGTATCCGAAATGACCTACTTCTAAGGTCAACCTATGGTCAGTCAAACCTCAACCATGAAGTAAGGACATTGAAACATTCAGAACTAGTGACCTTGAAGAATGAGCCTTGAAGTCTTGATGTAGATCAATCTTGAAATCTTGATGTAGCTCAATCTTGAAAGGGTCTTGAGTTCTTTACCAACTGCCTTGTACTTTTCTTGAAGTCTTGCAGCTTGAGTCTTGTCTTGTGAGCTTAGCTTGTTCATGAATGTTGATCCTTGAGAGAGCTTCACTTATGCAAGTTATATATAACATAACAGTGATTTTGGCACCACAAATTTGACAACAGACAGGGATATAAACTATAGCACTTACAATCTCTCTCGTCTTTTATGCAATCTACTTCAAAAGGATGTACCATACGAGTGGACTGAATATGCTAAGAAACTTTTACTAAGCTCAAGAGCATGTTAACTACTGCACCTATCATGCAGCCACCCGATTGGAGCATCCCTTTTGATATTATGTGCGAAGCATCTAACTATGATATTGGGGGCGGTGTTGGGCCAAAGAAAATAAAAGAAGCCCTACGTTATTCATTATGCAAGTAGGCCTCTAAATTCTATCCAAGTGAACTACTTTACTATAGAGAAGGAACTCTTAGCTGTAGTGTTTGCTTTAAACGAATTTAGGTCCTACTTGATCGGATCTAAGATCATCATCTACATGGACCATGCAGTGCTAAAGTATCTTCTTTCTAAGATGGATGTCATGCCCCGCCTGGTAAGATGAATCCTCTTACTCCAAGAATTTGATATTGAAATATGAGACAAAAAAAGAGTAGAACACGTAGTGGCCGACCATATTTCTCGACTTGACCTCCCTGATTCCCTTGACCCGACATTGATAAATGATATGTTCCCTGACAAATAATTATTTAAACTCTCCTAACTACCTTGGTTTGCTGACATTACAAATTATCTTGCTACAGGTTTCACGCCAACATATTGGACATCGCAAGATAAGAAAAAATTTTCACTGAGGTACATAAGTTTTTCAAGGATGATCCTTATTTGTTTAAATATTGCTCATACCAAATTTCTAAGGAGATGTGTGCCAGACAATGAACATCAGAGTGTCATCTCCTTTTGTCATTCTCAGGCCTGTGGTGGTCACTTTTTTGCTAAAAAGACTGACCAAAATTCTACAGTGCAGCTTTTACTGGCCCACGATGTTCAGAAATACTTATGAGTTTTGCAAAGCTTATGAGCATTGTCAAAAATTAGGAGAGTTGTTCCGTCGAAATATGATGCCTCTGAACCCCATTCTTATCATTAAAGCATTTGATTGCTGGAGCATCAATTTCATGGGACCATTCCCCCAATCCTTTGAAAATATTTATATTTTATTAGCTGTAGACTTTGTCACTAAGTGGGTCGAAGCGATCCCACACCGGAATAATGATCATAAAATGGTCATTCGATTCTTAAAAGAAAATATCATTTCCTGGTTCGAAACGCCTCTGGCCATCATTAGTGATGGAGGTTCACACTTTTGTAATAATCCATTTGAGAACTTAATGAAGAAATATGGCATCTCTCATAAAGTGAGTACTCCATACCACCTGCAGACAAGCGGGCAAGTCGAGATTTTCAATAGAAAAATTAAACAAATTCTGGAAAAAACATTTAACCCTGACCGTAAGGATTGGTCAATCCATTTGACCGATGTTTTATGGGCTTACCGTACAGCTTCTAAGACCCCCATTGGAATGTTTCCCTTTAGACTCGTCTATGGGAAAGCCTGCCACTTGCCTGTGGAGTTGGAGCATAAAGCTTACTGGGCTATCAAAAATCTAAACTTTAACTTAGACAACGCTGGCTAGCTGTGCAAGCTCCAACTAAATGAACTTGAGGAAATTCCAAACGACACTTATGAGAACTCGAGAATTTACAAGGACAGGATGAAGGTGTTCCATGACAGGAATATCCTTTTGAAAATCATTCATAACCGGTCAAAAAGTCCTTCTGTACAATTCTTGGTTATATCTTTTTCCAGAAAAACTCAGATCTCGTTGGACTGGCCCTTTCACTGTTATTAATGTCTATCCTCATTAGGCTGTCAAGATAAAGAATCTGACAAATGGCAATGTTTTCAAAGTAAATGGACATTGCCTCAAGCCATTTGTTGAGAAGTTTGATTCAGAGGACATGTCCATGCCTCTAACTGATCTTGTGTACCAGGATTAACCTCCTAGTCTAATAGAGGTATAGCTAAGTTTATTGCTTTCATAGTATTTAGGATTAGGATAGTTTCATTTCAGTTTGTTTAGTCTTTATGCTAACCCATTTACATGTTAAGAACTTTGGAAAAGCTTCAATTCTCCTTCTTCAGGTATTATCTTTCTATCACTTCCCATTTCTTTTCATTATCTCATGTGCATTGCATGCTCATATCTTTTACATTGAGATCAATGTAGGTTTTAGGTTGGGGGGTGTGGATTAGGTAAACTAATCAATGTTTTCTTAGTTTTGAGCAAAAATTGTGAAAATTTTCAAGTTAAAAACATGTTTGGAAAATAATAATTTGTGGAATTAAGAATGCTTTGAGTATGATTATAAGATGGAGATTGAACTTTGAATTGTTAAAGTTTAATCAACCGACTAGACTATCGTCTAAATTCTTGCATTTAATTGATTAAGAGGAAATTTGAATATCATGTTAATCTAAGTCACAAGCCACATTCAAATTGCTTTCTATGAATCGTACTAGAATTTCTAATTGTTAGTATGTGTATCATTGATAGATATTAAGAATTAAGTCTGAAGAATTTTATCCACCTTAAAAAGATGAAAAAAACCAATTAAAAAATAGAGAGATCGACAAAAAAGTCATGTATGAAGAAAAGACTAGAAAGGAATAAAAAGTCTGAAAAGAATGAATAAATAAAATGGACCGTTGATATAAAATCAAAAACTAGAAAAAGAAAGAAAATGTGATAAGTTCATAATCAATACTTGATTATCAATAAAACTTGAGGTGATTAGCATGGCTAATATTATGAAATAGTAGTACGTTATGGAAAGTAAATAGAATTTACTAAGCATATTGGAAATTTTTGATATATGAATTTATGCTCTTAAATGATTGATAAAGAAACTTTTTGATTGATTGCTTGTGTGATTCGGCTCTAGGTTTTTAAAATTGCACTCTCGCTTCTTTATATTATACTCATTCATACTTGATTGCACAAAACATTATTTTTTAAAAGTGATTTGAACATTGAAATCGAAGATCACTTCACTCATGTTTTGCTCGAGACTAGCAAAATGTTAGTTAGGGGGTGTGTCGAATGTGAAATATTGCATATTTCCCCTATTTATACCTTTGTTTTATAAACATAATAGTGCTTAATCAATTTAATATTTTCATGTGCGAGATGATTTCAAGAGATTAAGGTGAAATTGATGTCAAAAGGAAGATTTGGAGCTTTAGAAGTCATTAATGAAGAATTCACATGCTAAAGATCTAAGAAAACTAAGTGAAGAATGAAGAGAATCAAAGATTTGAAGTGAAGAAAAGGAATCCTGAAATTGTCCTGAAAAAATTTCTGAAAAAATATATTCTAAAACTCTGAGTTTATTTTGGAAAATTACGCAGAGTGTGTAAATTTGAGGCAGTTTAGTCTATTTTGAGAAACTGCGCAGAGTGCGTAAATTTGAGGTAGTTTCAAGATTTTTTCAACTCAGTGCGAAAGTTGGATTTCCACAACTATAAATAGGACTTCATAAGATGCTCCCAAGCATCTTCTAAGGTTTGGAATGGTCTCAAGGAGTATACACAAGGGTGGAGCAGCCGCCAAAGAGTTTTTCTTCTTCCCTAGTTTATTTTTCATGCTTTGTTTAAGAGATTTGGTTCCAATCATGTCTATGCTTGGCTAAACCTCTTAGCTAGGGCTAAGAGGTGAAGCTTGTAGTATGCTTAGATGTTTATTTTGCTTTGATTCTTGTTTTTATTGAACTTCATTGATTTCTAGTTTGATATTAAGGGAATATTTTCAGTTTTCTATGATTTATTGTGACTCAAATTACAATAGATGTTATGATAGCTTTGGATATCTTCTTTTCCTGTTTTGAGATAGTGAGATTGGTAAATCCCGTTGTTTACTATCGTCTCCTGGGTATGGTAGGGTGATGGAATCCCTTACGATCATCACAATTCTCCTCCATTGAGAATTAGGTCAATGAAAAGTTCAGATTCGATTTAAATTGATTTATCTTTCAATTGGATAGGATATGACTCTAATTCCAATTGTGTTCCTTGAATCAAGTAAGGTAGCATCTTGATAGCTAGAAGTAGATCCTTGGCACCCTAGTTCCCACCTTTAAATTCATAAGTTTTAATCAACATTATTCACCATTACTCTCAATTATTAAGACTTCAATTTAGATCTTTTTCTAGTTCTAGTTCTAGCTATTTTCAGAATACGTACAAGTTTAGTCATTGTGGATTCGACCTCGGTCTTACTGAGTTATTACTACATCGCGACCCTACAATCGAGGTTGTGAACACCTATTTGTCTGAGGTCTCGCAAGTACCTGCATCAATAATATGTTCGGTTGGTGTTTTAAAATACCATCTTAAGTGAGAGTGAGTAACTAACTCAGTGGTTCCATTAGTTATAAGTCACATATGTTATCAACTCATACGGCGCAATTGATGATAAAACAAGAAATCAAGCACTTCCTAAATACTCTTGTCAAATGCAAGAGGGAGATTATGAAATGACGCATGCACCTCATAATCCAACACTCCCTTACAAGTGACTTCAACGCCTATTTCGCAAATGTCAACACTCCTTCATCGCGCGACTCCAACGCCAAATTGCCACATCCTGTCTAATACAATGCGATTGATGCGTATGTTAGCCAAGTAATTATTATATTCCATTTATCCATCATATTGACGAAGCTAGGATATCAATCTTATATAACGAGCCCTTATCCGGATGACTGTTGAGTGTCAAATATTGCATATTTTTTTCTATTTATATCTTGATTTTATGAACATGATAATGCTTAATGGTATATTTATACATGTTTGTGTTGCAAGGTCAATCTGAGAGTTTGGATTGAAAAGAATGTTAAAAACATGGATTTGATGCTCAAGAATCATTAAGGCAAGGGACGGATCTTATGAGACCAAGATTTAAGAATTCACATGCTAAAGATCCAAAAAAACCAAGGAAAGAAGAGAATCGAAGACTTGAAGTGAAGAAAAGGAATCCTAAAAATTCAAGTAAAATTCGACTAGCCTGAGAAAATTTGGCTCGAACTCCAGCAACATTATCTTTTAAATTCGTGCAAAATTCGACTAGTCGAAGATTACGCTCGACTAGTCGAACTTTTCCTTTGACTAGCCCAAGCTCTAGTTCTACTAGTCGAAGATTATGCAGATTTTACGCGGATTGCGTAAATTTGAGGCTGTTTTCAGACTTTTCCAACTGGGTGCAAAAGTTTGAGTTCCCCAACTATAAATAGGAGTTCCTAAGGTGCTCCAAATCATCTTCTAGGGTTTAAGGAGTGGAGCAAAAGGGTGGAAAGCCATCGCTAAGAGTTTTCTTTTTCTTCCTTAGTTTGTTTTTATGCTTTTCTTAAGAGATTTTTGTTTAATCATGTTTATGGTTAACTAAACCTCTTAGCTAGGGCTAAGAGGTGAAGCTTGTAGGGTGATTGAGATGTTTACCTTGCTTTGATTCATGTTTATATTGAATTTCATTGATTTCTAGTTGATTTTAAGGAATATTTTCAGTTTTATATGGTTCGTAGTGACTCAAATTACAATAGATGCTGCGATAGCTTTGAATATCTTTTTTTCTTATTTGAGATTATAGGATTGGTAAATCCTATTATTTACCATAGTCTCCTAAGCATGGTTAGGTGACGGAATCTGTAAGCCCCGTATCCTGGACCGTACCGTTCCTTAGACTTCCGCGGTCTTCGTAGTCGAATTTTGACAACCTTCGACCCATAACCGGTATTTGCGTGTGACCTTGATTCTCATGCCGTCAACCTGAGTCGACTCAACCCAGGACTTGTACCTTAGCGAGCGCGTCGTCGCCGCGGTTCCAATGCTGCGACTCGCACGTCGAGGCGATACCCTGGTCGGGAGATGTGGGTCAGCGTTCAGTACGAGGAAAACGCCGCGCGTTGTAAAAGCCAAGAGAATCTCTACGACTTGTCACATCAATCAATCCCATCAATCCCATCATGTCAAGTACACATCACCTTTCACCCTTTCCCAAGCAAGCCCCAAAAGTCAAAAAGTTCTTACAAAACCCATACTTTTCTTACAACTTTTGCCACAAAAGTCAAAAAGGGCTCTTACACCCATCACTCACCACATCAACACATCTATCACCCATCCCTCTCTCTTTACAAGTCTCTCTCTCTCTCTCATTTTTAAAGTCATTCCTAAGCAACTAAGATCCTCACGTCCAAGCCCTCCCATGGTGAGAAAAATGCATGTGTGAGGCCCACCTTTCCATCCCTAGATCTCCCATCCTAGCCATCCATTTCTCATCTTCCTCCATCAAAGAGAAGCACAAGGAGCTAAGGAAGCTGAGGGAGCAAGAAGATCAAGCGGTGGGTGCTTTGATAGGGTAGTTTTAATGTTTTTAAGATGGGCCAAGTGAGGCCAACCGATCAATGGTTTGGATCTCACTTTGGACCTTAAGATTGGCCGATGGCCCACTTGGATCATCATGATCATTCCATGATAGGGCCATTCTCCATGGACCCCATCATGATGTTTATTTTCCTTACATATTTAGGGTCATCTAGACTGTCTAATTTAGTGGAGAAGGGATCTCCACCATTGGATTTTGATTTAATGGGCCTATGTGTAATGGGACCCACTTAATGTATGATTTAGTGCAAGGGAGGGCCCATAGTGCCGGGGTCCCTCCATCATGCGTGTCCCACTCTCTATCTCTCTCTCTCCCTCTCTTTTTCATTCCCTTTTATAAGATCATGATAATGAGGTTGTGTGGCCCACTTGAATGGACCCCACCATGAGGCATGCATTCTATCCAAACCATCTACAAGTGGGGTCCACTTTGTGTGTGTTGTATCCACACCACCCTCCATGGGGTGGCCCACCTAAGCAAGGCCCACCTCTATTGTAATTGCTACATGCAACATCTAGCGTCCAGGGACGCTGGATGTTTGTTGGAAAACACAAATATTAGCTTGGTTCCAAGCCAATGGGGGTGGTCCACTTGTGTAGGCCCCATCTTGATGTATGTTTTCAATCCATACCATCCATTCCTTTCCCAAGCCCCTTTTAGGCGTTGAGCCGAAAGATGGGACCAATCAGACCTTCGGGCGGGCCATACCATAGAAAATGGTAGTTTTCACCATTGAAACCTTCCCTGATATTGTTATACGCTGAAATATGTCCAATATTGGGCTTGTTTTGCTTGTCTTGAGCCATGGAGGGCTATTGGACGGAGTGGATTCTCTAGATGTGGACCCCACCTATGAAAACCACAAAATAATTGAAATAAAAAAAAATAAGATGTGTAACACAGCAGCCGACGCTGCTGTGTCAGAAAGGCAGCAGGCATTGCCTGCGCAAGCTCGGGCGAATGGGCTGGCGGTCAGCAACCCACAGCTCTAGCCGTGGGCCCCACCTTGATGTTTATTTGTCATCCAACCCGTTCACGAGGTGGGCCACTCCCAGCAGTGGGCCCCCTCCAAATATCAGCTCCATCTACAGCTCAGGTGGCCCACACTGCAAGAAAAAGTGGGATTGAACGTCTGCCCTTGAAACCCTTTTTGGGTCCACATAAGTTTTGGATCAGGGTGAAATTTATTTTTACCCTTCATCTAGGTCTACGTGACCTTATCAACGGGTTGGATGGTGTATCAACATTATGGTGGGCCCCACATGGAGCCCACAGTGATATATGTGTTTTATTGCCACCATCCAGGCAGATGGTGGAGCCCGCTGTGATGTTTGTGTTCTATCCCCACCGTTCAGGGACGGTGGGTGTGTTTGTGTGCATGTGCGTGTGTGTGTGGGTGTGTGTGTGTGTGTATATATATATGTATAATATTATATTATATATATAATATTATATATACTATATATAAAATATATATTATATTATATAAAATATGTGATGGTTGGCCTTCATGTGGACCCCCCACCATGAGGCAGGTGTTGCATCCAATCTGTCCATCCATTTTTAAAAGGTTATTTTATGGCATGGGCTTAGAGAATGGGCCAGATCTATAGTCTAAGTGGACCCCACCTTGGCATGTTGTAAGGCCCATTAGATGCATTTATGGCCCATGGGTTAAGGCCCATTAAGATGTATTGGGGCCTATGGGTTGAGGCCCATTTGATGTACATATAAGGCCCAATTAGTGTGGCCCATTTGATACACATAAGACCCATGAGATTAGGCCCATTTGATGCATTCTAAGGCCCACGAGTTATAGCCCATTGCAATGTACATAAGGCCTATTGGTGCGGTCCATTGATGTGGCCCACTTGATGAATATAAGGCTCATATGATATGGCCCATTTGATGTATTTAAGGCCCAATGGGACGTACCTAAGGTCCATTGCAATGTGTGATCCCAACATGGTTTATGTCATGATGTTTATGACAGTCGTGCCTTGGGAGCAATGTTGGTTTGACATCCACATTGCAAGTATAATGTTGGTTAAATGTCCACATTACGACCCTCCCTAGGGCCCATTGATAGGCCTGTACTCGTTGTGTGTAGGCCGTCTAGGCCATCTGCGTTGTAAGGATAATGCATTACTTCATAACATGATTAGTATAGTTTCATGATTCATGATCTTACGCATCATATGTATGCTTGATATGAGAAGTGACTGATCATAGCATATGCCTTCGGGCAGATTGTTTAGGGGCTCCCAGATAGGGGGTGTTGCCCTACATAAGCGCATGATACGCGCAGGATTGCTGTATGACTGGATAGTATGATTCATACATTCGCATTGTGTGATATGGTTACTGTACGCTCTAGCGACATCAGGGCCGTAGCTTCCACTGACGTATCGTGGTTGGCAGGATTAGATACTGGAAATATTGTTCTACATGGGGTGCTATAGATATTCCTGGATGAAAGTCCCTAAACCCTTATGGTACCAAGAGGTTGCTCCAACGTCTAGACCGAGTGGGTGCATGAGCGCCGAGTGCCGATTACCAGACGGTTGTGCTTTCCACTGTGTTGTGGTCGGTTGGAAGGGGGTGCGACCTTATCCGCCAGAGAGGAGGGGGCAAAGCTAGGCTGAGTCTGACCAGCTCGAGGAATGGGTCCACTATTGACGAGCCGAGCATGATATTGGCAGGCAGATAGTGAGGTCTTTTCCACTCACCTTATTGCGCGTGATGGGGCGGCAATCTGGCTTAGAGTGTACTAGACCCCGGTGATATTCCAGATTTCTAGTTGTATTGATATATGGACTTAGATGAGGATTTGTATGCTTGAGTTGCATTTTGCATTGCAGGGCCTTGGTATGGCCGACATCATTCATGCTTTGCACCACATGGCCTTAGTACGGCTATGGTATTCCTGACTTTCATCAGCATGTTCCGCATTACTCTGATACTGCATAACTGCATTACCACCTTGAGCACAAACTTTCACCACCCTCTAAGCTTTCTATAAGCTTATGCACGACCATTGCGTGCAAGTGACGTTGGATCGCAGTAGCGCTAAGGCTTGAGCACGTGGCAGATTATTTTGGAGTTTTGTTTATCATCATTGTATTTCCCTTTATACTCATTGTACTTATAAAGTTTTTTATCATAGTGGAAATGTGATGGAGTTTTTGGTTGTCGTTTGTGGATTATGCCTTTGGTTATGCTTATTACGAATCAAACTAATGTTGAAAATCCTCCTCGTAGCATCCCAGGATCGGAACCTGGCGAATGGGCGCTGGGAGCCGAGAATGGGGTTCTACGGAGGCTGTCGGCGCCAGATTCGACGATCGGAAATTTTGTGAGCCCGATTTTTGAGTTTGGGGCGTGACAGAATCCCTTCTAAATCTTCACAATTCTCACCTCTTGAGACTGATTCAATGAAAGTTCAGAGATTTAATCATCTCTTCTTCCAACTAGATAAGATAGGACTCTAATTCCAATTATGTCTCTTGAATCAAGTAAGGTAGCATCTTGATAGCTACCAGTGGATCCTTAGCACCCTATTCCCACCTTTAAATTCACAAGTTTCAATCTACAATATTCACAATTACTCCCTTTATTCCAGATTTCTAATTTAGATCTTCTTCTAGCTCTAGTTCTAATTACTTTCAGAAATGTACAAGATTAGTCCATGTGGATTCGACCTCATTCTCACCGAGATTATTACTACATCACGACCCTACACTTAGGGTTGTGAATAAGTTTTTGGCGCCGTTGAAAAGGACTACGATTGCATTTTTCTAAATTTAATTAGTATTAGAATTAGGTTTAGATTAAGATTAACCTTTTGTTTTGTTTCTAGTTTAGGATTTTTCTAAACTTGTTTTTTAAATCTAACTTGGTTTTCTATTTTGTAGGATTCTAACATAGCAATCTTCAATCCGGTAACCTCTTTCTAATTCTCTCTCTTATTTGTTTTAGTTTCTCTAATTTTATTTCTTAGGTTTAGGTTTAATTATTTAAAGGATGCGAGTGTTTCTTACCCAAGTGGGTTTGTGACAACACTCAACGTCTCTTAAGTGAATGAGGATTGGTGGAAGGGTTGCCTATCCATTACAGGATTAGGCACCACCAAAGATCCTTAGAGTCAATAGAAGTAATGGCTATAAGTCGACCTCAACCTCTGGTTGAGGAAATTCAAGATAAAATGAGGTGCATAATGTACCCCCGACTCGTACCTTACGAGATTATTTACAGCCGGTGGGGGTGAGCACACCTTCCTGTATGATTTTTTCAGAAAATATGGGAAATATGGGTATTAAGCCAGAGGTAATCCAACTCCTTCCAAAGTTCCATGGACTTGAATCTGAAAGTCCATTTCTACACATGAAAGAGTTTAATGAGATCATAGCCACTTTATACATTCCTAATGTGTCTGAGGACACAATCAGGCTGAAATTCTTTCCCTTCTCCTTAAAAGAAAAGGCTGAGACGTAGTTGCATTCACTACGTCCACGATCCATTGGCAGATGGAACGACATGACAAGGGATTTCATAAAAAAAATTCTTCCCATACCAGAAGATAAACACCATCAGAAAGTCAATAATGAACTTCACCCAAAAGGAAGATAAGACATTCTTCCAATGTTGCGAGCGGTTCAAGGATCTTGTCAGTTCATGCCCACAACATGGCTTTGAAACGTGGCACATAACAAACTTTTTCTGCAATAGACAGACATCTTCCATGTGCCAAATGGTCGAGACAATGTGCAATAGGAAATTCATGAATAAAGATGTTGATGATGTGTAGGATTATTTTGATAAACTTGCTGAAAACACACAATCATGGGACATCTCCCCAAGACCAAACACCACCTCAAAGCATACTCAATTAAAGGAAAAGGGCGAAATATACTTGTTGAAAGAGGAAGACGATCTAAATGATAAAGTGGCTAATCTCACAAGAAAAATTGAGGTCATGGAACTTAAGAAGGATAAGGCTAAGGAAATTATTTGCGGTATTTGTGCTCGCAACGTACATACAACTGAAAATTGTCCAACAATACCTACTTTTCAAGAGGTATTGAATGAGCAATCAAATGCCTTAAACAATTACCAAAGTCCTTTAAGTGGACCCATCTCAAATACATACAATTGTACTTGAAGAAATCATCCAAACTTCACTTGGAGGAATGGACAAACTACTATGCCTCAAGGATTCCCTAACCAATTCTTAAATGAAGGGAAACCTCAAGAGGATCCGATCCTAAAACACATCTAAAACTAAGAGCTATTCAAGTAGAATACGACATACACATTTCAGGATCTCAAAACAACAATGGGAATGCTTGCATCGTCCATTCAACGGATGGAGTCACACTTAATGAGTGGGGAGAAAGGGATGCTCCCAGCCCAACCTCTCCCTAATCCAAAACCGCAATATGAAATTAGGGACCCAAGCTCTTCAA
The DNA here is from genome assembly GCF_029962835.1 of Magnolia sinica. Taxonomy (NCBI): domain Eukaryota; kingdom Viridiplantae; phylum Streptophyta; class Magnoliopsida; order Magnoliales; family Magnoliaceae; genus Magnolia; species Magnolia sinica. Next base: position 20,494,119 of record NC_080586.1, read on the forward strand.
ATCAAATGAAGCAAGCCAAGTCTATCATCACTCTTAGGAGTGGAAAAATAATTGACAAAACTATTTCGGTAAAGGCTGAAAAGTCTAAGGACCTGGAAGAAGACATTAATGATAGACCAACATTGCTCCACATGGGTTAGAACTGAAACCTCAAAGCAAACCGATTGCTTCATTCCCCCTAGCGGTTGATTGCACCAAAACCTCTATCCAACTCACAAGATATTCTAGAGGTGTTGAAACAAGTGAAGGTCAACATCCCTCTTATGGATGCTGTGAAACAAAATCCTTCATATGTCAAATTTCTGAAAGACTTATGCACAACAAAGAGGCGGCAAAGTATCCAAAAAAAATTTCCTAACAAAAAAAGTGAGTGTTATCCTCAAGCAAAATGTGCCACAAAAATATAAAGATCTTAATAGCCCAACTATCACTTGTATAATTCGGAATCACCAAATTGAGAACGTACTTCTTGACTTGGGGGCGAGCCTAAATCTGATCCCTTACTCAGTCTACGAACAACTGCATTTAGGTGAATTAAAACCCACCCGAACCACATTACAAGTACCAAGAGGGATGATTGAGGATGTATTGGTCCAAGTTGATAAATTCTACTATCCAGTAGATTTTATCATCCTAGATACTAAACCCATCGCAAATATGAGCACTCACATTCCTGTTATACTTAGCCGCCCATTCCTTGTTACATCTAACACTATCATCAATTATAGGAACAGGGTCATGAATTTATCTTTTGAAAATATGATGTTGGAGCTCAATATCTTCTTCAACATGAGCAAATAGGCAAAGAATGATAACTAGGCCCATGAAATTAATATAACAAACTCTTTCGTGGAAGATAGAGCTCTAATAACCTTATCCTCTGACCCTCTGGAGACATGCTAGGCACACTCCCCCAATTTGGATGATGAGACGATTAGGGAGATGGATGTCATGTTCAATACTACATCAGTACTTGAAGTTAGCTGGTAGAGGCCACAATTTGAGAAATTACCCCAAAGCAATGTAGTGCCTCTACCGTTTAGCCTCAAAGCACCAAAGCTTGACCTAAAATCTTTGCCCGCTAATCTTAAATATGTCTCCTTAGGTTAAGATGAGACAAATCCGGTGGTGATTTCTTTCCACCTTGAGTAGGAGCAGGAGAGCATGCTTATTGCTACTCCCATTGAACATAAAGGAGCCCTTGGATGGTCGATTGCGGATCTCAAGGGAATCTATCCTTTGATTTGTACTCACCGCATTCATCTTGAGGATAATGCGAAAACCTCCCGACAACCACAATGTCAAATCGATCCAAATATGAAAGAAGTGGTCAAAGGAGAGGTACTTAAATTGTTAGATATGGGTATTGTATACCCTATATCCGACAGTCAATGGGTGAGTCCAACTCAAGTGGTTCCTAAGAAATTTGGAATCACCATAGTAGCCAATGCCAACAATGAACTCATGCCAACTAGAGTTACTACTGGTTGGAGAATGTGCATTGACTACAAACAATTGAATATTGTCACGAGGAAGGAACACTTCCCCTTGCCCTTTATTGACCAAATCTTGAAAAGGTTAGCCAGTCATTCTTATTACTACTTCCTTGACGGGTATTCGGGCTACAATCAGATAGAGATATCCCTTGAAGATCAAGAGAAGACAACGTTCACATGTCCCTATAGCACCTTTTCTTATCAAAAAATGTCATTTGGATTGTGTAATGCCCCTCCCACATTTCAGTGATATATGTTGAGTATTTTTTCTGACATGGTAGGAGAATATTTAGAGGTCTTCATGGACGACTTCTCTGTTTTTCGTTCATCCTTTAACGAGTGCATGAAAAATCTTAAATGTGTGTTAAAGCAATGTAAGGAGAAGAATTTGGTTTTGAATTGAAAGAAATGTCATTTCATGGTTCTCAAGGAAATTGTTCTTAGACATATAATTTCGTCTAAGGGAATTAAGGTGGATAAGGCCAAAATCGATCTTATCTCTAACCTACCACTTCCCAGAAGCATATGCAACGTGAGATTCTTCTTAGGACACGTCGAATTCTACAGATGATTCATAAAGGACTTTAGTCACCTCTCTCATCCTTTATGTAACCTACTTCAAAAGGTTGTATCATACGAGTGGACTGAACAATGTCAGGAAATTTTTACTAAGCTCAAGGGCATGTTAACTACCACACCTATCATGCAGCCACCCAATTGGAGCATCCCTTTTGAGATCATGTGCGACGCATCCAACTATGCTTTTGGGGCAATATTAGGCTAGAGAAAAGAGAAGAAGCCCTACATTATTCATTTTGCAAGTAAACATTTAAACTCTACCCAAATGAACTACTTTACTACGGAAAATGAACTCTTAGCCATAGAGTTCGCTTTGGACAAATTTAGGTCTTATTTGATCGGATCCAAGATCATCATCTACACTGATCATGTCGTGCTAAAATATCTTCTTTCTAAGAATGATGCTAAGCCCCGGTTGATAAGATGGATCCTTCTAATCTAGGAATTTGATTTAGAAATAAAAGACAAAAAGGGAGTAGAGAATGTAGTGGTTGACCATCTCTCGAGACTTGATCTCCCCTATCCTCTTAAGATGACACCTATAAATGACTTGTTCCTTGATGAACAGTTGTTCAAACTCTCCCAACTACCTTGGTTTGCTGATATTGTAAATTATATTGCTAAAGGTTTCACGCCTACACATTGGATTGCACAAGATAAAAGAAAATTCTTCACCAAGGTACGTAAATTCTTCTGGGATGATCCATATTTGCTCAAATATTGCCTAGACCAAATTCTAAGGAATTGTATACCAAAAAATGAACACCAAAGTGTCATCTCCTTTTGTCACTCCTAGGCTTGTGGTGGTCACTTTTTCGCTAAAAAGACCAAAGCCAAAATTCTGCAGTGCGACTTTTACTAGCCCACTATGTTCAAGGACACTCATGAGTTCTGCAAGGCTTGTGAGTGTTGTCAGAAATTGGGAGCATTGTCCTGTCAAAATATGATGTCACTGAATCCCATTTTGGCAATTGAAGCATTTGATTGGTGGGTCATCGATTCCATGGGACCATTCCCTCAATCCTTTAGGACTTTATACATTCTGCTAGCAGTAGATTATGTTACTAAATGGGTCGAAGTGATTCCATGCCAAAACAATGACCATCGTATAGTCATTTGATTCCTAAAAGAAAACATCATTTCCTGATTTGGAACACCCGGAGCCATCATTAGTGATGAAGGTTCACACTTTTGCAATACGCCATTAGAGAATTTAATAAAGAAATACGGCATCTCTCATAAAGTAAGCACTCCATACCACCCACAAACAAGCGAGCAAGTTAAGATTTTTAATAGGAAAAATTAAACAAATACTGAAAAAGACGGTTAACCCTGACCGCAAGGATTGGTCAATCTGTTTGACTAATGCTTTATGGGCACATCGTACAGCATTTAAGACCCTCATTGGAATGTCTCCCTTTACACTCGTCTATGACTCATCTATGGGAAGGCTTGCCACTTTCTTGTAGAGTTGAAACCTAGAGCCTACTGGGCTATAAAAAATCTAAACTTTAACTTGGACAACACTAGCTCACTGTGCAAACTTCAGTTAAATGAACTCGAGGAAATCCAGAATAACGCTTATGAGAACTCGAGAATTTATAAGGACAAAATGAAGGTGTTTCATGACAGGAAGATCCTTCGAAAATCATTCTTAATCGGTCAAAAAGTCCTCCTGTACAATTCTCGGTTACACCTTTTTCTGAGTAAACTCAGATCCTATTAGACCAGCCCTTCATTATTACTAATGTCTATCGATATAGGGCCGTCGGGATAAAGAATTCAACAAAAAACAATGTTTTCAAAGTAAATAGACATCATCTCAAGCCATTTGTTGAGAAATTTGATTCAGAGGACATGTCCATACCTCTGACTGATCCTGTATACCAGGATTAACCTCCTAGTCTGATGGAGGTATACTTAGGTTTATTGCTTTTATACGATTTAGGATTAGGATAGTTTGCTTTCAATGTTTAGTCATTGTGTTAACCCATCTTCACCTTGAGAACTTTGGAAGAGCTGTGATTCGCCTTCTTCAAGTACTACCTTTCCATCACTTATCCATTATTTTTGTTGTTTCATTTATATTTCATGCTTATATCTTTTACATTTAGGATAGTGTAGATTTTAGGTTGGGGTGTGGATTAGGTAAACTAATTAGTATTTTCTTAGTCTTTAAGCAAAAATTTTGGTAATTTTTAATTTTTCAAATTCAAAACCTTTTTGGAAGACGATAGTTTGTGCACTTAAGACTGTTTTAAGTATGATAAGATTGAGATTGAACTTTGAATTGTTAGATTTTGATCAACTAAGAATATTATCACCTAAGTTCTTGAACTCAATTGATTAAGAGGAAGTTTTGAATATCATGACTGATCTAAATCACAAGACACATTCAATCTGCTTTCTGTGATTACGCTAAAATTTCTAATTGTTAGTATGTAAATCATTAATAGATGTTGAGAATTCAGTCTGGAGAAATTTATCCACCTTAAAAGATGAAAAGAACCAGTTAAAAAATAGTGAGATCAATATAAAGGTCATGTATGAGGAAAAAACAGGAAAAAGAATGAAAAATTCTGAAAAGAATCTGAAAAGAATGAATAATGAAAAAGAAAGGACCGTCGATATAAAATCAAAAACTAGAAAAAGAAGGAGAAGGGGATAAGTTCAAAATCAGCACTTGAGTTTTTAACTACTCTTGATATGATAAACATGGCTAACATTATGAAATGATAGTATTCTCATGGGAAGTAATTTGATTTTCACTGGGCACATTGAAAAATATGTTATAGGAACTTATGCTCTGAGGAAATTGATAAAGAATTGATTTAATTGACTGTTTATATGATTCGACTCTAGGTTTTCAAAGTCCCACTTTCTCATCTTAATTCTACTCATTCATACTCAAATGTACAAAAGATTGTTTTCTAAAAAAGGTTTGAACATTGAGAATTGAGGTTCACTTCACGCATGTTTTGCTTGGGACTAGCAAAATACTAATTGGGGAGCGTGTTGAGTGTCAAATATTGCATATTTTTCCCTATTTATATCTTGGTTTTATGAAGGTAATAATGCTTAATGGTATATTTTATACATGTTTGTGTTGCAAGGTCAATCTGAGAGTTTGAATTGAAAAGAATGTTAAAAACATGGATTTGATGCTCAAGAATTACCAAGGCAAGGGATGGATCTTACGAGACCAAGATTTAAGAATTTATATGCCAAAGATCCAAGAAAACCAAGTGAGGAATGAAGAGAATCAAAGACTTGAAGTGAAGAAAAGGAATCCTAAAAATTTAAGTAAAATTCGACTAGCCCGAGAAAATTCGGCTCGAACTCCAGCAACATTATCTTTTAAATTCACGTGGAATTCGACTAATGAAAGATTACGCTCGACTAGTCGAACTTGTCCTTTAACTAGGCCGAGCTCTGGTTCTACTAGTCGGAGATTATGCAGATTTTACGCGGACTCCGTAAATTTGAGGTGATTTCCAGACTTTTCCAACTGGGTGTGAAAGTTGGAGTTCCCCAACATAAATAGGAGTTCCTAGGATGCTCTAAATCATCTTCTAGGGTTTAAGGTGTGGAGCAAAAGGGTGGAGAGCCACCGCCAAGAGTTTTCTTATTCTTCCTTAGTTTATTTTTATGCTTTCCTTGAGAGATTTTTGTTTAATCATGTTCATGGTTAACTAAACCTCTTAGCTAGGACTAAGAGGTGAAGCTTATAGCATGATTGGGATGTTTACTTTGCTTTAATTCATGTTTATATTGAATTTCATTGATTTATAATTGATTTTAAGGAATATTTTCAGTTGTCTATGGTTCTGTGACTCAAATTAAAATATATGTTGCGATAGCTTTGAATATATTCTTTTCTTATTTGAGATTGTGGGATTGGTAAATCCTACTGTTTACCATAGTCTCTTGGGCATGGTTGGGTGACGGAATCCCTTCCAAAGCTTCATAATTCTCATCTCTTGATATTGATTCAATGAAAGTTCAAAGATTTGATCATCTCTTCTTCAAACTGGATAAGTTAGGACTCTGATTTCAATTGTGTCTCTTAAATCAAGTAAGGTAGCATCTTGATAGCTACAAGTGGATCCTTGGCACCCTATTTCCCACCTTTAAATTCACAAGTTTCAATCTACAATATTCACAATTACTTCCTTTATTCCAGATTTCTAATTTAGATCTTCTTCTAGCTCTAGTTCTAATTACTTTAAGAAACATACAAGATTAGTCCCTGTAGATTCGACCTCATTCTCACTGAGATTATTACTACATCGCGACCCTACACTTGGGGTTGTGAATAATCATGTGGCTTGTTACCGAACATAACGGCTCCTTACCAATGTCTCTTGATCTAACTTTAGGTATCATTTATTTATCTTACCAATTAATAATTTTAAAGGTATGACATAATACCCAAAGGTATGAGGATCAGCCCAGTATAGGTCGTCACCCAAACATCGAGTATAATCACTCAGTTCTGAGGTGCAGGCTTGTCACATAAAACCAAATCACCATAAAGGAAAGAGCTCGTCACCCAATTCCATTCACACCCAGGTTGTTCGAACGGTACTCTAGCACGGAACCATCGACCAGATAATTTCATGAGGGCCGTTTGAACAATAATCTTGCACCTTCATTAGTGCTCACTTGTCACTATGGGGAGACTCGTCACCCCGGAATAGGCCAACAGCTCGGACATGGTGTTTCATACCACCATGCCCAACTCATGAGTCTTAGTGGGATTGTATCGCACTAACAGCTGGATTCTATTTGATCGTGTCATACATTTTGAACATACATGATCAATTTTCTAATGGACTAATTCGATTAACATCAGAGAACCCCGACACAACTGGCATTAGGTGCAAGCATCCCGTGTAGTCCAGCTATTTTCGGTCATCCGTGTTCAACCTAGGTCAATCGAATAAGCCTAGGGTGGTCGTCCTAACTTGGGCACCCCTTTAGTTCGGGCGATTAGCCAACTAATACAACATCATAGGAAATTCTAATATCACTATGGACCTAGCAACTCATCATGCGATCATTACAAGGTTTCATAAGAATCATAAATTCAACAACGCAAACACTTAGGCATTTCATTAAACATGTGAGCCTCAATAGAGTATTACACTCACTGGAGCATTTAATCAAACATGTGTGCATCAACAAATCAACACATTCAATCAATCGCTTAATTAAACATGTAAGCATTAATGGAATAACACATTTAATCACTTAGGCATTTTATAAAAAATGTGAGCATGCATAAACAAACAATGACACATATTACAATCAAACATGAAATATGAACATGCTATTTATTTACAAATCATCCACAATAAGAAATTATTAACTGAGACCCTCAAGGGCCGATAAATGGAAACCTAAGCATAATGGTCTGCACCTTTCAATGATTCGCCCGACTCAAAGCGCTCCTAGGATTAGGGATTTAGGAAAAATCACAAATTCCTATACAAACACCAATAACTATATGAGATTCATGCAATTCATCTTAGAAAAACCTAGGTTAGGAAGTAGGATTTGTTTATTACCTCTCAATCGCGAGTGGGGTGGATTCGCAGAGAAAAATAATCGAGGTTAAGGCTTTAATTGGAGGAAACCGATGAAGGGAGGCACCAAAACCTCCCCACTCCTACTCTCACTCTTCTTCTCTTCTTCTCTCTTTCTCCATTTTTCTCTTGTTGAAATTTGTATGGGAGGAGGGGGTGCCTAAATGAAGGCTTTATATAATGTTAAAAGCTGTGTAAATGGCCCTTTATTCATTATATTAACCCTAAGGGAGGTTGTTTCCTACTAATGAGACCCGACGGAAGGCATATGGGTCAATCTAAGCCATGGAATAGGTGTCCAACAATGCGATCTCTGTTTGTACACAATTATACGATGATTGGGCATACCGATCAACTGGGAAGGCCTTAACTTACATCAATAGTCACCGATGATTAATCGGGGCCGTGGCTATACGGATATGTGTGGAGAATATCTTTAGTTGGTACCTTGAATTTAGCCATGAACCGACGGTCCGAAATTTACAACTTCACGAAAGAGCAACGGGCTAGTTTCACTTAAATTTCAGGTTTTCACTTAAGGCGTTCACACATCTCATGCACTTGACTTGCGGGTCCAAGTTGAGCAATTCGAGATGCGACCTTAGCTCAATGTCTCGCGATGGATGTCAAGCCCAGTAAGACGAATGTCTTTCTATAGTCTCAGGTTTAATCGCCCATTAACGAGTGGTCTAGAGTTTGTTTGGATAATCATGGCATTTCTTAAATGAATTAGGTATCTAGATTTCTTGTGTGCAATTATTAGGGTTTGGATTAGTTAAGTTCATAATGTAGCCTATTCGCAACTAGAAGAAATGACGATTCGATTATAATAATCATAAGCCATTAGTTCTTAGGCTAAAAAGATAATTGAGTTAGTTTGGTTTGTTAATTAAGATCTGATCCCTACTTGTCTCGACTTTTGATAGGTCTTTATTTAGATGGTTGTCTTAATTAGTCAATGATAGGTCAGATAAATTTAGGCCATATGTGACAAATCACAAGGTTAAGCCTGATGTTTAGTTGATTAGGCCGATTCATTAGCTTCTATAGTTGATGAATTGAATTTGTGTGGTTCTTTACTAGTACCACCCACGTATAGGCTCACCTCGAGCGTTAAAGGTAAGTAAGTGACAATGTAGGTTAGTTATATTGAAAATTTTCAAGAATTTTTAAAAATTCAAAATAGCGAAAATCCAAGACATTACATAGAATAACGACTCTGATGGGGAAAGCTAGCCACTAGCCAAGGCCCAACTCGAAACACATGACATTTCAGTTTTGCCGGGAATTCTTTTAACTTCCACCATTCTAGTCTTTACTCATCTGATGCTATCTTACTAATAGACTAATCAGTTAACTTTCCTATTTACACTGGTCCTTTTAATTTCCTTCCTGCATCTTGCATTCCAATGTAAACTAGTCCTTTTACTTTTCTGTAAGCATCCTGCATTCGGGTATAAACTGGTCCATTTTACTTTCCTGCTTATTTCTTCAATTCCAGTGTAAACTAATCCTTTTACTTTACTGTGAGCATCTTGCATTCTAGTGTAAACTTATCCTTTTACTTTCCTTCAAGCATCCTGCATTCCAGTATATACTAGTCTCCTTGTATGTTTTTGCCATTTACATTTTGTATATTTGCTTCCCACAAGTAAAAAAGAAAAAAAAAAGATGTGCAATGAACCAAATCAATAAACAGTAAGCCAGTCTGCAACCATTGTGCCCAAAAATCAGTTATGGGTCCACCGTCCTACTAAGACAACAAGCATATAGCAAAGTATCATCTGAATTCGTGCACAGGTAGCCATCGGTCCAAGGAGACGCCTCGACATCCCCTCCAGATTTGACTAGACGACAAACCTCACCACTCATAGTCGTCCCGTCGGTAGCCGATCTAGCTCTCAACATGAGTAGGTTAGAAAATCCGGTAGCCTGCTTTCTCCGCGAAAGGATTGCCCATTCTATTCACAACACACAAAAAACAAGCACCCACATAGGTCTTTCTGACCTCACTAGCGGTCTATTCCATCCCATTTCCCTTGATGGGAATTAAGCTCACTTTCAATACCCTTCAATCATGACATCTCAAACTCTGGCATATCCTCCCCCTAATGGGAGTCAGCCAGCGCCTCAACTGGCCCACTCTGGTTAACTTCAATCTAGTCAATTTCGGCAACCTCCCCCCAATAGGAGTACTAATTAAATTCAAGTAGAACAATAACAACAATCACTTTCAACCAGCCATATCTTCCTAGTCAAGATCATCCTTTGTCATGCATATATATCCTGATGGACAATCTCACCCCATGGTAGCGATTTCTCTCTAACCCCCACATCTGATTGTCCCCTTTCAATAGAATCCCCCCATCAGGGATCACAAGAATGTCAAAGAGATCGATCACTATGAGGAAGAAGCCAGTCGAGTTCTAAGGGCCACGACCACTTCCTCAGCAATCATCTGAAAATAGATCAACTCTAAGAGCATTTCGAGGACCAACTCAAGGCAATGATAAATGAGCTCCAGAAGCAGCATAGGGTAGAATTCCCTTACACCAAGTTTAAGGACTTCGTCTCTTCTCGGATGCCAGAGTACTAATAAATTTTAAAATACCCAAGTTTCAAAGATACAACGGCATGGGATGTCCCACCAATCATTTGAAAGCTTTCTACGATGAACTTGATGTCGTGGCAGGAGACAAGGGATCCTTAATCTGACTATTTCAAAAGTCCTTGAGAGGTGATGCACTCGAATGGTATACATTGCTCGATTATTACAGGATTGGGACTTGGGAAGACCTATCCTAAGCATTCATATACAGCTTTATGTACAATTTGAATGTGGGACCTCGGAGGGCAGATTTGGCTAGCCCTAGACAAAGAAACGGCGAGTCGTTATTACTATATGGTGGGCGATGGAGAGCCATGGCCGTAAGAATGAAAACACCCATCGATGAAGATGAGAAAATATGAAATTGTGACTACACCACTAATTGAAGTATGGAATTATGCTCATGTGTCCTAGAGAGGGGGGGAGGGGTAATAGGACTTTTAAAACTTTAATCCTACTTAAAAATTAATACTATCAATTTACTCAAAAGAAAATAAGATTAACATGAACCATTCACAAGCAACGATAGTGAGATATATAAGTGTTACATTGTATCAAACATGTGGTGTGCATATATAAAGCATAGAGTGAATCAACACCTATAAGCAAGAACAAACATCACAAACACAGCGATATATAGTGGTTTGGTTACGTGCCTACTCCATTCCTGGCGGACGCACTCAACCCATGAGTGTACCAGATTTCACTATCCAATGGTTTTAAATCAGGTTAACTATGAACCTTTACAACCTACACAAGGTTAAACTAAGGAGCCTATACAAGACAACCTTAAGTGTCTATACAAGGCAACAGGTCCTACATAAGGATACTTCTAGAAGCCTACACAAGGCAACTTCTAGAAGCTTATAAAAGGCAACCTATATGCCTACACAAGGCAGTAGGTCCTACAAAAGGGCACTACACGTATTCTCCCGTTAGAGGCCTATGAAAGGTCTTAGTGAGTTTGTCAACTCAAACTCTGAATCTCAATCCTACACAAGGAAAGGGCTTCAGACTCAATGGACTCTAGATACTTACTTGTTCAGTGAGTGAGCCCCGTTTTAGCACATGTTATTGAAGATCTTCCTAGTGGTGAAGAGTCTTCAGCTCCCTTAAACCATAACTGCTTGTAGATGCTCCAATCGAGGTACCGAGGTTGTTGGGTTTAGGGTATGGTTAACCTACTCTAGTTAACGATATACATTTAAGATCTAGAAAAGGTTCCTATGAGCAAAGCCTTTAAGGATCCCAGCACAATGATTTGCCATTAAAGAGTTCTGTTGGATGATCAATAAAGGTTCGAGTTCATTCTTCAATCCACACTATAGATATACCAATAGATGCCTTTAAGGTATGGATTGAAAGATGAACTCCTATAGGAAAGAGAGCTTGAGAGGAAGGATAATAACTCTAGTAATAACTCTCTCAAAGCACTCTTTAATACTTACTCAAAAATTCAAGAAGCAACCCAAGTGTTTATATAGAGTCAAATCCCAACAGTAAAAAAAATGGGCAGAAATCTTTTATTGTCGATGCATCGAAGAGTCTTCGATTGCATCGACTCTCTGCACTAAGTGTAGGACAGATTTCGTCCGATGCCATCAAACATCCTTTGATGTCATCGAAGGGCCCTTTGATGTCAATGAGAGATGGCTTGATGCCATTGGGATTTTCCTTTGAAAGTTTCACTTAGTTGTTGGACATATAGAGCATATTTTCAATGCCATCGAACATATTTCAAAGCCATCAAGTGAAAAATAGATTTTTCTATAAAAACACTCCGGACATTTTGGTCCATATTTTGATGCTATCTAACAGTCTTTCGATGTCATCAAAATTTGAATTTCGATTTCATTGAATGACTTCTGATACCATCGAGAATATATGATTTTCGTTGAAAGTTTGCTGGACAAATTGGTCCTCCTTTCAATGTTATCGAACTGTGTTCGATGTCATCGACTGACTTACTTTGATGCTATCAAAAGTGGTTCGATTGCATTGAGTATACTTAGAGTATTTCAAAGCTTGCTGGAGATATTAAGCCTCATATCGATGTTATCGAAAGTGGGTTCGATGCCATCAAACTTATTTAGAATTTTCACAGTTGGTTATTGGACTTGTATGGCCTTGTTTCGATGTCATTGAAGCTGTTAAATTGCACTTCGATTGCAATCGACAAAACATGAAATTTTCCTATTTTGCTTTTATCTCCATAGGCTTTAATTAAACTCTAATCTAAGCTTACCAAGGGTTTTACAAAGAAGGTTTTGGGCAAGTTTAGATGTATTCCAAAAGGGTCTTTTACCTAATAGGGTTTGGTTTGGGAAGTGAGGCTTAATATACTTGTAAAGCGCACTCAAACTTCTTCAACTTGATGAGTCTTAGTCTTTGTAGTCTTCATATGGGGCTCACTTGACAGACAGACTCAACATTCACATATATTGACAAACAATGGCACTTTCAAAATCTCTATGATGTCGTCCACTTAGCCAATCCAAATATATCAGGATATTTGATTTTGTACCCATATGCCAACTTCGCCTAGCTAATCCGTGCAAGGGAATAGGTGGAAGCTACAATAATAGTTAGCAAAATTGTACAATGGCCCACCAATACACTCTTACACAGAAAGCAAAGGCCAAAGAAAAGACAGGCATGCATGGAACTAGAAACAAGGATACAACCACTCCTCGTCCAATGAAAACCAACAATATTGTCGCTTCGATGTAGGGGGCACCGATCACTCCTCGATAGGATAACAAAGACAACAACAACAACCTAGGTAGCACCGGTGATATCTGAATCAAAATAGGCACACATGTATAGCACAAGCACCTATGTAGTTCACTTCATTGACCCAATCATACACTGACTTTTTAGACACCTTAATTTAGAGGCAGCTTATGGCTCCTTTGCAGTCTAGGCCTAAATCAACCCACTACCTCCAAACTACAATGAAAGTGAATATTGTTCATTCCATTAAGGAATGTGTCATACTAAGGAATTTTGTTTTTCTTTGAAACACATGGTCCATGATCTAATCGATCAAAGGAGAATTACAATCATGACCAATAATCCCATCGCCACTAACAACAACAACGTATTCAAGAATCCTTACCACAACATCAGGCAAGTCCCAACATATTGAGAACCCCCACCGTTAAAGCCATCAAGGGAGATTATCCACCCCATGTTAGCCCTGAGTTAAGGCCAAGAGTTTCCTGTAGGGGTGTACACGAACCAAGTTAGCTTGGTTAGATCGTTCAACTCGACCCGAAAAAGCTCGATTCGACTCGGTTCGAAGCTGAGTTCGAGCCGAGTCGAGCGAATTTTTTTAGCTCGAAAAAAATTTGAACCAAGTTCGAGCTTGCCTAAGCTCGACTCGATTCGGATCGAACCCCAACTTGAATCGAATTAGTTCAGTGACTCGGTTACTCTGATATTGATGTTGCTCACCAAGTGTTTGATGAAATGACTCAACGAATTGTTGGCTAGTGGCAAGGAAGGTATGTATATGAAACAAATACCATTTTCCCTTGAATTTGATGTTGCCTATAAGGTGTTGGATGAAATACTTGTAAACAGCTACTGTTGTTTTACATACAGTGAGAAATTAAAAGTGCATTGCATGTGTTTGTAAAAATGCCGCAGAGGCTCGATTTTGGCTCGAACTCAGCTCGAACTGGCCCGAGCTGCTGACTGCACCGAGCCGAGCCGAGTTCAAGCTGGGGTCAGCTATTGGCAGAGCCGAGTCGAGCTAAGGCCAGCTCGACTCGGTGTACACCCCTAGTTTCCTCCTCTCATCCTATAAAGGGCACCACTCCCTTGTCCATTGTTCCTCAAAGGAAAAGCCCATGAACCATCCTGTCATCTAGTCTACAACGCACATCAATTGTGGGACCAACCACTAGTTCTATAAGGGCGCGTGCCAACAACTAATTCAGTCAGTAATCATAGCTAATCTTGGACTCACCAACCAGTTGTTTTCATGGGGAGAGCCCTGGAGCCACCACTCATTGTCAGCCATCCACTGGTCACCTTACAAGGAGGATATTACTCCCCATTCTACATGCCACATGAATTGGCCAAATTAGCTCAAATGGTCCCTATCCACGAAAATCCACCCGTACAACCTCATGTTCTCCTGGGGGCAAGCCCAACACCTCAGCAGAATCACCTACCCCCCATCCCCTACCAACCATCACCTCCAGTATCACAACCTCCTAGTTCCTAAGGAAGGGTAGTGCTGGTCTTCGATAATAAGGCCATCCCGTGACACTATCCAGAGTGCTCGAAAGTAGGAAACACTAACCAATCTTGGATATAAGATGCCCTAAGTTTGATGTTCCGGATTGATTCTAGAGAGTTTCTAAAAGGTGAGGAATGGCCAAGATCAATCCAGCGGAAAGAGAGAAAAGATTGAGGAGAAGAAACCCTAAAATGTATGGTTCTAATGCCTTGCATCCCACACCTAAAATGTAATGGAATGAAACTCTCTGGATTGCCAGCTGTGCTAAGGAAACATGTTTCCATTTCCAACAAGACAATCCCACATATCCCATTGTTTGGGTTCAAATTGTGCATCCGCACATGATGATAATCATGTGGGCTCCATAGGGTTCTAACTGGAACTCAGCTCTAGATGGGATGGATGGTCTGGATCATTTGTCTAGGGGTTGGAATGGGCCATCTTTGATCGTGTGGATGACAAAGTTCAAACGCCCCAAAGGCGGGAACAAAAAAGGGAGGAGACCTTCCGATTTCGAGTTTGGTCGAGTCAATGCGATTTGACTGGGTTAGCTATATGGTGCACAACAAGTGCACGCATGTTGTGCACTCGCAACTACTGTGTGGGGTCCAGTTTGATGAGCTGTGTTATGCCATCCATCAATCTCATCAACTCAAAATAGGACCATAGTCCATGAATGATGTAAATCTATAGCTCATGTGGGCCATACCAAGTGAATCTTTAAGTTTCAACGATAAATTCCGACAATCTGACGGTCAAATCAGTCCTAAATTCGTCCCAAGGCCTGTTTAAGCAGAAATGAGTGGAAGATTAAACTATTGGTGATAATCAAGTGAGGGATTATTAATTAGGTGTTGTGGGCCGGATGGTGGATTTTGAGATTTAGGTTCCTATTTTGAATTTGTATGGCTAGAGTCTAGATGGACGATTATAACAACTTATACATGCATGTACCCAATTAAGTTCCTATGGTTATAACTAGGGTACTGAAAAATGTGGGACGTTATAAACCATCAACAATCCAAACTCGCAGACTTCCTTGATGCACACATGTCGATCACAAAGCGAAAGGGTTGCAATTTAATGCCCTGTAAAGCAGCAGAATGTGTATAGACAAATTGTAACATTTTCCCCAACCCTTGTGAGACGTCTGGGTTAAACTTTAACCATGTGAACGCCTCGACAAATGACACTCTAGTAAGAAATAGACTAGATTGTGTCTACATCTAATCTAGGGTGGTGTAAGGCCCCAATTTTCAGGACTCGAGCATACAACTCGCTTCCTGGAAACCCGGGAGTTAATAGGTTATTAAGTGGCAATTAAAATCAAAGTGCGATAGCGAAAATCAAACATAATATATTAGCCACAACCAAATGTTAATAATATCCTGGTCCACTCAGTTGGGGACCCAAATACAAAACCTCAAGTCTTAAACATACTAAATAAACATTAACAACTAAATCTACTGATTCAGCCCGAAGTACTCAGCCACTTCCTGATGCGGCTCCTCCTCGTACAGCTCTTCCTCCACTGCGACTACGGCGGTCCCGAGATCCGCTACATATTCATTCATTTGTGCATCTGCATCCTCTGTACAGTTGAACAATGATGAATGAGTAGCCAGCTCAGTGTGATTTTCCTTACGATTACACACCACCGCCTTAGACAAGAAATAACATAAAAACAACCAGTCAAACAAAACATAGTAGATGTAGTCTTATTATATGCATGGATGCGTAATGCATCATCGACCCGAGGATGCTCATCCGTTCGGCTGTTGGGCTCGTCACCCATGCAAAGGCTGGCCATTAGCGAAGCACATCACATGCATACATCACGTACCGCATAATGACTGCCTATCATACATCACCTATGTAAATTGATAGTTGGTGTTCTAGCAGCTAGCGAAATGATACCCCAATAACTCAGAGGTACGTGCTACAGCAACCAAAAATATCCACTCGTCATCGTAAAGATGCCATGTATGCATGATTAGCCAATCCATTATTAGTCCAATGCCAATCAGCTGGTTTATTCAAGCTCAAGATCACTACGGGGAGCTCGTCACCCAGCATAGGCTGACGACTCGGGCATAGTATCCCATGACCACCATCCTCGACCTATGAGTCTACCGCCTTAGGGTGTGGGTAGAACCCATCAACACGTGGCTAATCAACTATAAGTGTATAGGGGACTACCATCGTACGCTGAGTAGGAATGAAGCGTTTGAAGAAATTAAATACAGTGATTAAGGTGAGTCGATATGTATGTTTCAAATGCGAATAAACATCAGCGACAAAAATGCGGAAAGGTTCATTCCATAGTCGGGTAGGTGGAATCACTCCATAGATGGTAAGCCCCACGAATCAAACTGCCACTAACATAACCTCCATGTTGATGGTCTAGTCTTATCACAATCAATTCCGTTACACCCTAAGTACGGACTCTCTTTAATGGAGGTTCCCCTAGAGAGATTTTAAGTCATGTGTGTCTTGCAACCAATTCAAATAATATGAGGGTATGGCATGGAGGTTCAAACATGATTCAATAGTCGAAGTAAAACTCATGTACACATATAATTCAAGAGTCATGTAACCATAACTTATCAGTTCTAAAGAATGTACTCAAGGAAGCTAAACATGTAATTCATGTGTTTGAGTAACTAGTTAAGTAGCTTAGACAATTCTAACGCATACACTCAAGCAAACAAATCAATATTCTAATCCATCTAAGACATATGTTAAGTTAAACTAACCAAGTATTCTAATCAATTCTAAGACATGAGTTTAAGTAAACTAACTAAGTATCTTAATCAATTCTAAGGCATGAATCCAAGTAAGCTAACCAAAGATCCACTCACCTATAAGGCAAATGTTCAAGCAAACTACCCGAATGATTAGCCATTTCTAGGTCATCATTCGTAGTTATAGTAAAAACTATCCCTAGCCTAGTTTAGAGATGGAAAGCTCAAGAGGATAAGTCATTACCTTGTAGGGTTGTAGTCTTTCCTTCGGTTCAAGTTCCTGTGGTTGTCTTGTGGCCCAATATCACACAAACAATTTTCCTAGAGTCAGAATTTGTATTAGACAAGTATTCCCAAGGCTTTTATCTATCTAACTTATTGAAATTGTGTGGATGTTTGTAAGGACCCATGAACAAGGGCATTTGGGCCTAAATTTAGGGTGTCCAGGCCCACCAATCTTTAGCCCGACCAAGTGGCCTGGACTAGGCCTGAGATTACCCATCACTAAGGCCCGAACCGGGACTAACTTGGCCCAGCTGCCATGTACAATAAATGCCTAAAAATCAAGACCGGACTGGACCGTCCTTGACCCAACAACGACCTTTATCAGAGGTGGGCCAACTGGATTTCAGCCCACCAATTGCCATTTCTATGACGTCTACATGAGCAGTTGGGTTGGGCTTGCCCTGGCCCAGCCGCAACATGTGCTGGCAGCTAAGGCCAGCTGGGCTGTTTCTGGCCTAGCTGTGTGATCCAATCACGGCCCAGATTGTGGCCCAAACCAGGGGCTACATCGGCCCACTTGTTTTGCTAGAAGCCTAGACCGCTTGTTGGTCCAGGTCAGTAGCTACGTTTGGGCAATCCACGGCCTAATTGACAGTGGTTTTCAACCCAGATCTCAGACCAGATTAGAGACTAGGCCAGACCTCTGGTTTCGGCCCAGTTCATGTTGCTAGCAGCCTAGGCTAGCTAAGCTGCCTGTTTTGGCCCATTAGATAGGCCTTAAGTGTGGCCCACTGCATTTGCAGGGCGAGGCCCCCTGTGTTATGTGGTGTGGCCCACTGGGTTTAAGCTTGGTGTGGCCCACTATTTGAATATGGTGTGGCCCACTGAGTTTCTAACTCAGGTGCAGCCCATTGTTTTATGCCCAACCACCCCACACACCAATCAAAGCAACCCCGAGCCCATATCCTCTTTTGAGCCTACCACTTGTTTGAAATGCCTTAGTTTAGCTCAATCCGAGCCACATTGTCAAGGGTATGTGGTACCACTCTCTTGCTTATTTAAAGGCAGCTTGTTGCCAATGAACAGGGGACGATGAGACAATCCAGAGAGAGAAAAACACTGAGAGAGAAGGATCGAGCGAAGACAGAAATAGGGAGAGAAAGAGAATTTCACTAGAGGGTTTGGTCGAAGAGAGCAGGCTTTGTCTAAATCTGCTCAAATGATAATTGACTTTCATTACTTCGGAAATACCACGTGCCTAACCCTCTGTTCTATGCGAAATATTCCTCTTACTAGGTCTTCCTGTGAGTCAAAGTCCAAAGACGACTAAGATACTGAAGTCAGCAAGTAGGGTAGGAATCTGAGATATCCGACCATCCCTTTGACCAAAAAAGATGTCTGATTTCCCCTTTTCCCACTCACATCTCAAATCAAGTTGTATTTTGCTCTGCACATACCCTAACTTCCTCAACACTAGCACACATCCACATTTCCTACTACTTTTATTTTTCTTATTTTCGCCTATCCAGTTTCTCCAAAAACCTACATAATATGGCTTAATAATATTCTAACTTGCAGTTGCTCATACTTTCTCTTATTTTCACCCACTCAGGTTCTAAAAACCAGCATAGTAAGATTTAATACCGTACATGCTGCTACTACTTTCCTTTTTAGTTTACATTGCCTATCCTGGCCCAAGGGCGTAATATAGTATGGCCTAACTCCATGACAATGGAAGTTACTCTAAATCCCCCAAAAAATTGTACAGTTCCATAAAGTAGAGACTATGCTTTACACAAGTGGAAGATGGTGCCTAACACCTTCCTTTTTTCATAACTAATGCCCTTGCATAGAATCGAAGGCCACAGACTAACTACAGGAGTCACTTGAGTTGAGGAATTTTATAATTTTTTGACCGTTAAGTGATTCTATGGTTTCTAGCCTATCATAGATTCTAAGCTTCTTTTGGGTATTGATAACTTTAACTTAAACACATTTTTACTCTAAATCAACTCCACATTTCAATCAAATCAAAACCAGAAATGAATGATAGAAAAAGTCAAAAAAATATGGTCATCATTGCATGTGCATGCATGGGAGGACCTCCCACAAAATTTCTAATGATATGCGTTCAATCCACTCTGTCCCCTATCTCGTGGCACACATGAGATTTGAATCTGCCCTATTTTTTTTTATCCCTATCCAATTGTGAGGTTAAAAACTAATGGACTGAGTGGATTTCTCATGAGCATATCTTTGGCCCCCACGTCTTCCGATAGGGGTGCACACAGGTCAGTTCGGTCCAGTTCTGGGGTGAAACTAGAACCGAACTATTCCTAACGATTCTAGGATTTTCAGAACCGGAACTGGACCGTTGAAACTGGTTCGGTTCCAGATCAATACCATAGTTGAGAGAGAGAGAGAGGACCAGCAAGAGAGAGGATGGGCGAGAGTGTGAGAGAGAGAGAGAGGACCGGGGAGAGAGAGAGGAGCAGCGAGAGAGATAGTAGCATCAAGAGAGAGGACCGATGGTGAGAGAGAGAGGAGCATCGAGAGAGAGGAGCAGTGAGAGAGAGAGGACCGGCGGTGAGAGAGAGAGGAGAGCGAGGAGAGGAGCAGTGAGAGAGAGAGATGACTGACGGCGAGAGAGAGAGGAGCAACGAGAGAGAGAGAGAGAAAGAGGTTCAGATCCATTATTCAATTCTATGGATCGGTTCACGGTTCGGTTCGGTTCTACATACCCCCAAACCAAGAACCGAACTAAATGGCTCTTTGATTTTTGGGACCGGAATCAGAACCAATGCACTCTAGAATTGGACCAAATCAAACCGTTTGGTCGGTTCGGTCTGGTTCCATAGTTCTACCCAATCGATGTGCACCCCTAGCTTTCGAGCACAGAAACTTTGTGGCTAGGGCCACAGGCAATCCACGTCAGTGCTCCCGTAGCATAAAAGTTACGGTGTTCCTAATGACATTGGGGCATTTGGATAGTCGAATCGAATGATCTTGATTGTTCGTTGGGATGGCCACATAATTTTCATGACTACGATGACAAAATCACACTTGAGTAGATGGTTCAACCCATCATTAAGTTCCGCTTTTCGTTTATAGCCTTTCATTTTCAAGCATGGATAAGACGGTTAGGATTTTCTGATTAAAGGGTTTCTTTAGAGCAATGAATGGTTAGGATTGTCTAACAAAAAAGATTCTTTAGACCACGAAGGCCATCCATGGTGGTCCCCTTAAATAGACAGCTAAAATTGTTGAGTGGATCTATTTTTACATGACAAACTTATGAAAAGCAAGCCATCGGATGGTTAGAATTGTCAAATTGGGAGATTTTTTAATGGAGCCATGATGTCAGCTACAGCTGGATTGGTGTACTAGACTCAGCAAGTTTCCTGGTGTAGTCAGGACCACCATAACTTATGATGCACTGAGAGAGCTCCTCATGTGGGGGTGCAGATTGATACTACCCCCACCTAGGGGTGTACACAAACTGAACTAGCTCGGTTAACTCGCTCGACTCAACTCGAAAAAGCTCGATTCAACTCGATTCGAAGCTGAGTTCGAGCCGAGTCGAGCTGATTTTTTGAGCTCAAAAATGAGTTTGAACTAAGTTCGAGCAGGCCCCAGCTCAACTCGACTCGACTCGAATCGAATCCAGCTTGAATTGAACTAGTTCAGTGACTCGGTTACAATGCCATTGATGTTGCTCACCAACTGTTTGATAAAATGCCTCAACGAAATGTGGCTAGTGGCAAGGAAGGTTTAGCTAGTGGTAATGAAGGTTTGGCTGGTGGCAAGGAAGGTATGTACATGAAACAAATACCTTTTTTTTTTCGGGGGGGGTTTATGTTACTTAGAAGGTGTTTGAGAAAATACCTGTAAAACCATTGCCCCTGTTTGTAAAATAATGGGATTTTGAAGTTGCAATTCAGGTGTTTGTGGAAATGCCTCAATGGCGAACTCGGCTTGATCTTAGCTCAAATTCGGCCCGAGCTGCTAACCGAACCAAGCCGAGCTGGCTAGTCAGGCTTGAGGACCCAGCTGAGCCGAGTTCGAGCTGAGGTCAGCCACTGTTCGAGCCGAGTCCAGCTGAGGCCAGCTCGACTCAGTTCGACTCAATGTACACTCCTACCCCCACCAGGACCTAGTGAGACTGATAGTCCCATCAAGAAGCAGATTGGCTGGTGTACCACACAAGCTATATAGCTGCTGTAGGTACGTGTCATGCGAAGACGAGCACAGAAGCTCCTTGATCTCCGAGTTGTACAAACGGTTCAAAGGATATCAAAGTTTAATGGCCCCGCAGTGATGTATTTATTATATCTACACGGTTCATCTATTTTTAGGGATCATTTTAGAGCATTATCCAAAAAAATGAATCATATCCAAAGGTCAACTGGACCACACCACAAATAATAGCGGAGGTAATGATTTTCACCGTTAAAACATTCGTAGGGCCACCATAACGTTTATTTTCCATCCAATCTGTTCATAAGGTCACAAAGACCTAAATGAAGAGGAAAAACAAATTTCATATTGATCCAAAACTTTTGTGACCCAAAAAAAGGTTTCAATGGTAGACGTTCAATCCTCCACTGCTTTTTCAATGTGATCCCCTTGATAGTTAAATCTGTCTTATTTTTTATCTCAAGTCTTAAGACAAGCTCGCTAAATAGATGGATGGTTTGGATATAACACATACCTCATGATCAAACCCACAAAACTTGCTGACGTCAATACACTAGCCATATAGTTGGTGTGAGTTACACCAGCCAATCCGCTTCTGTCCCGTCAGGGGATCCGTGGGGCCCACTGAGATTTATATGCTTTATCTACGCAGTCCATCCATTTTTACATATCATTTAAGGGCATGAGCCCAAAAAGGAGATAGATCAAAGGCTCAAGTGGACCACACCACAAGAAGCAGTCGAGATTGAACTCCAACCACAGAAAAGTTTCTAAGGCCCACCGTGATGTTTATTGACATCTAACCTGTTCATAAAGTCACATAGGCTTTTGCAAAGGCAAAAGATAATTCATAGAGTCACATAGGCTTTTATGAAGGTAAAAGATAAATATTAGGTTTATCCAAAACTTCCATGGCTCCCGAGAAATTTTCAACGGTAAGATTTCAATCCCCACTGCTTTCTGTTTTGTGGTGCACTTGATCCTTTAATCTGTATCATTTTTGGGATCATGCTCTAAAATGAACTTTCAAAATAGATGCACGGTGTAGATAAAACATATACATCACGGTGGGCTCCACAAAGCCCTTGACTGACGGTGGGATAGTACCCAATCCATGCCCATCATGTGGGTGGATACGTGTCAGATTGGAGGAGGACGGCATAGGTGTCAGGTATCAGGGTCATTGATCAAGTACTGCGTACCGTGAACATGCATTGACAAATTAATAAAGGATTATCGTAAATACCTCTCCTCTACTAGTGTCTATTATATTTTTAAGAAAATAATAAATAAATAAACTTTAAGGGAGTGTTTGGCACATGGAATTAAATCCTGGGTTTGAAAAATCATCCATGTTCGGTTCACTATGGGTTTTCAATATTGAATCTTGTGCATGGAGTAGGATATGTTATGGAGGGCTTTGGGCCACTCAACCAAGATTTGTGGAATTCACGAGATTTCCTCCTCAAAGCATGAGCTAAGAAGTTCTTACGTGGGGAAGGGAGGTGGGGCCCACCTTAATATTTGTGAGGAATCCACCCCATCCATATGTTTTACAAGTATGCGACAAAAAATGAGGTAGATTTAAAACTCAAGTGGGCCACACAAGAGCAAGCAGTGGGGATTGAGTGACCACCATTGAAACATTCATATGGCTACAAAAGTTGTGTATCATGATAAAGTTTTCTATGTTGTCAATTCATCCCGGTAGGAATGAACTTATAAATGGTTGGGATGACATATAAACATCAAGGTGGAGCTCGAGAAGGTTTCAACGGTAGGAAATTCTTTCCCCACTCTTTCCTCTCGAATGGCCCACTTGAATTTTGGATCTTCTTGACTTTTGGTAGCATGTCCTAAAATGATCTTACAAAACAGATGGACGAGGTGGATTACTCACCAACATCAAGGTGGACCCTACTTCTCACCGTAGTTTTCAAACATAATTTTCGAAATTAGTAGTTGTTTTTCATGTACAACCAAACACTAGATGAATCAAAACATGTATTTAAGCCATACATCGTACATGATCCAAACACCAAAGTGAATAGGCTCACTCCCATTGCATTAAGAGACAATCCACCGATAAGTGCATTTATTGCAAAAAGCAATTCCATCCCGCTTAATGCCATCTAATTCCATGCGCCAAATGCCCCCTAATGAATTTGACATTGATCTTCTAACTTAAAAATTCTCTCTTGATCTTATTACAAATGAGAGAGAGGTGAGAGCATACATGCTAGCCTTCAAAAATACCACTGAAAAGATGCTAGAGTTGTCTGTGTTGAATGTATTACATTTAACACTATGGGTGTACATGGTTCAGTTCGGTCTACTTTTGGAGTGAAAACGGAGCTGAATCATTCCCAATGGTTTCAGGAAAACTAGAACCAAAATCAGACCATTTGCACCTTAGAATCGAATTGGAATTGGGCCGTAAAAAACCGATTCGGTTCCGGTTCAGCTCTATGGTTATTGGCTTTTTATAATCCAACCCAATTGCATGGTTTGTTTTTATAATCTGACTTAATTACATAGTTTTTTTTTTAGTTTTTTTTTTATATATATATAATCCAGCCCAAGCTCCTCTACTGAAAATTTTCACATTGAGTAATCTTGTCATGGTTTGTTTCTATGTCCCTTTCGTGCTCCCAAAATAATTTTGCTGCCAATGTCTATTCATGTTGTGATCCATTTGATGGATGGTATAGTTTTTTATGTTTAAAAAAGTTAAATATTTATTAACCAAGGGGTCCAGTTCTAGGTTCAGTTCTACAGTCCAGTTCATGGTCCAGTTCGGTTCTACAAAACCCCAAACCAAGAACCGAACTGAACTAACCGGTTCGGAACCAGAATTGGAACCAATGCACTTTAGAATCGAACCAAACCATGCGGTCTAGTCGGTTCCGATCTAGTTGACCGGTTCTATGGATTCTGTGTGCACCCCTATAATGTATAATGGAGGGAAGGAGGGAAGGAGGGAATGATCTATTTCTTCTCTCTATCTTTTCCGTAACACCCAAGGAGAGGGGCATCCAAGGCTCTCTCTCTCTCTCTCTCTCTCTCTCTCTCTCTCTCTCTCTCTCTCTCTCTCTCTCTCTCTCTCTCTCCAGGCATTTCTCTGTGAGTAACATAAGGCTCTATTTATGAGTTAGGTTTAAAGAGACATGAGTTGTGGTACTTTATTACTCTAGTTTTTCATATGCTAACTGCATTGAAATTAAGCACATCCACATATTAATCCAGGAGTAATTACATATCCATCTAGAACCAAGTTCATCATGATTTATAGCAAATATCATCAATATCACATCCACATCACATGTGGATAAAGTTCACGTTAGTTTCCATGACACAATTCTAATAAATACCTCTCCTCAATTTTAGAGATTAATTTCAAATTCACACACACTTTTAACACCCTTCTAGTTGACCAACTATGACCAACTAACCATTTTACCCCTAACTTATATGCTGCTATTTATAGATGCACGGGCCTACTGTATCAAGCGTATTTCATCCAATTAGTTCAGCATGGTCATTCCACCATGAAAATAAGATATGCCAAAATTCTAGCTGATTCAACCATCGAGCTGCACATGACGTGAATTTGAAAGTTTTTGGATGGTTCTCTATTATTTTCTATGATTTGGCCTACTTAATGATTAGATTAACCTAACTTTTGTAGAGCATCTAATATTTATGATAAATGGATCTTGATATACGGATTGGATGGCATTTACACACAATGGCGAGCTCCACATTCAAGTAAAGAAAACTCCTCAAATGATGGTATTTTTCATCATTTGTAATGTCTCTAATGGAGGAGACAAGCTTACAATAACTCAAACTAGAGAAAAAGTCTTTACAATTGTCATAAGCATAGGAGGTGTTCATAATTATCTCATATGATATTTGTCCATGAAGATGCAGGTCAAACTTGTGCAAGTAAAAGGAGCAGTTAGGAAATAAAATAAAATCCAACGGTCCAAATTCAACATGTATGTACTGCTCACTTGATGAGAGAGATGATACAGTAGAGAGGAAAACTGGAATACAGTAGATCCATCTCACTAATGGACACAAGGCAAGGTGATGTATTGATCCGATCCGCCCATATACTGGCCTTTTCTTCCGAATCAGAGTCACTCATCATGCAATCCCAGCAATTCAGATGGCAAACCCAGGCCTATATGGCATCAGGTGTATTACACACACACACACACACACACACACACACACACGGTACTATGATGTCGACCTCATGGGAACTTCCCATGAGGTTGACTTGTGTGGGGCCCACCATGATGTTTGTTGAACATCAACACCGTGCATTTGATGGGTCCCCTTTAGATTATGGAATATCCCAAAAATCAGTTGTATACAGAACTTAGGTGGGCCATACCATCTAAAATCATGAGAAGATATGCTAAAATATATAAAAGCACTTGGTGGGGCCCACCTGAAATTTGGATGCGTCTAAAACTTGGTCTGACCCCTCATCCAAGTGGGACACAAATAATGGATTGGCTGGATTTGTGAACCACATCTAGGTGGGCCCGAAAAAAATTATGAATGTTTTAATGGGAGGGTAACCCCTCTCAACTGTTGGATATGGTGTGGCCCACCAAAGTCATGGATTGACTTGATTTTTAAGCCCGAGGCCCATCATGGAATGGTGCATCTGGCTAGTGGGGTAGATGTTCAACACGCACCACGGTGGGCCCCACACAGCTCGACCTCATGGGAAGTTCCCATGAGATCGACTGCATAGAACCATTTCCATATATATATATATAACTCGGGTGGGCCCGATTATCATATATATGAGTTAGGGCCTTCATTATTGATCGGCACGCCCAATCATCATTTGTTTATGTCCAAATGAAGATCGCATTGTTGGACACCTATTATATGGCGTAGATTGACCCATATGCCTTCTACCAGGTCTCATTAGTGGGAAACAACCTCCCTTAGGGTTAGAATAATGAACAAACGACCATTAGGGCTATTTGTACACTTTCTGGCATTATAAATACTCATTCATTTCACACCCCCTCTCCCCATACGAATTTTTCTTTGCCAAAGGAGAGATAGAAAGAGAAAGAGAAAGAAGAAGAGAAGAAGAGTGCGATTAGGAGTGAGGAGGTTTTGGTGCTTCCTTTCATCGGTTTCCTCCAATCAAAGCCCTAGCCTCGATCGTTTTCCTCCGTCGAATCTATCTCACTTGCGATTAGGAGGTAAGAAATGAATCTTACTTCTCAACCTAGATTTTTCTAAGATGAATTGCTCAAATCTCACATAGTTCTTGGTTTTTGTATAGGAATTTGATATTTTTCCCTAATCCCTAAATTTTAAGAGCACTTTGAGTCAGGTGAGTCATTGCAAAGGTGCGGACCATTATCTATAGGTTATCATTTATCGACCCCTGAGAGTCTCAGTTAATGATTAGATGCTTGTAGATGAATTTTTGCATGCTAATATGTTAACGTTTTAATTTGTCTATAATATACGCTATTGGTTGGATATTGATGCTCACATGTTTGATGAAATGTCTGAGTGGTGGAATGTGTTGCTTTTTCGATGCTCAAATGCTTAATTAAATGCTTAGGTAGTTATGTTACCTTATGCATGCTCAATTTCATATTAGGCTTGTTCAATTTCATTTGAAGCTCGCTCAATTTCAAGTTAGCCTCACTCAATTTCATGTTAGGCTCGTTCAATTTCATTTGGAGCTTGCTCAATTTCATGTTTACCTCACTCAATTTCATGTTGGGCTCATTCAATTTCATTTGAAGCTCGCTCAATATCATGGTTGCCTCACTCAATTTCATGTTAGGCTCGTTCAATTTTATTTAAAGCTCGCTCAATTTCCTGTTTTCCTCGCTCAATTTCAAGTTTGCCTCGCTCAATTTCATTCTAGGCTCGTTTAATGTCATTTAAAGCTCGCCCAATTTCAAGTTAGGCTCATTCAATTTCAAGTTTGCCTTGCTCAATTTCAAGTTAGCCTTGCTCAATTTCATGTTAGGCTCGTTCAATTTCATTTGAAGCTCGCTCAATTTCATGTTAGCCTCGCTCAATTTCCTTTGAGGCTCGTTGAATTTCATGTTTGCCTCGCTCAATTTCCTTTGAGGTTAATTGAATTTCATGTTTGCCTCGCTCAATTTCATATTTATCTCGCTCAATTTCATGTTTGCCTCGATCAATTTCCCTTGAGGCTTGTTGAATTTCATGTTAGCCTCGCTCAATTTCCTTTGAGGCGCATTGAATTTCATGTTTGCCTCGCTCAATTTCATGTTTGCCTCGATCAATTTCCCTTAAGGCTCGTTGAATTTCATGTTAGCCTCACTCGATATCATGTTAGCCTCGCTCAATTTCATGTTTGCCTCACTCAACTTCCCTTGAGGCTTGTTGAATTTCATATTAACCTCACTTAATTTCCTTTAAGGCTCGTTGAATTTCATGTTAGCCTTGGTCAATTTCCCTTGATGCTCGTTGAATTTCATGTTAGCCTCACTTAATTTCCTTCGAAGTTTGTTGAATTTCATGTTTGCCATGCTCAATTTCCTTTAAGGCTCGTTGAATTTCATGTTTGCCTCGCTCAATTTCCCTTAAGGCTCGTTGAATTTCATGTTAGCCTCGCTCAATTTCCCTTGAGGCTCGTTGAATTTCATGTTAGCCTCACTCAATTTCCTTTGGGGCTCGTTGAATTTCATGTTCGCCTCACTCAATTTCATTTGAGGCTAGTTGAATTTCATGTTTGCCTTGCTCAATTTCATGGTTTCATCGCTCAATTTCCCTTGAGGTTCGTTGAATTTCATGTTGGCCTCACTCAATTTCATTTGAGACTCGTTGAATTTCATGTTTGTCTCGCTCAATTTCATGTTAGGCTTGCTCAATTATCCATGGTTGTATGTACCTTTCGCTATAGAAGCAATGGCTATAGATTGGATCCATAGCCATAAAACTAACTAATGGGGCAATAGCTACGCTACAAATGGCTACGGTTATAATCCATAGCCATAGATATTTAGCTACGGCCTTTGGCCCTTTTCAGGTATTGGACAGTGGCACCGTGATATCCACAGTGCCACTGTGAATGCAAGGGTATTTTCATCTGCAAATAGTGTGTCCGTACATAATGGTTTTGTTTTGAAAAGTAAAGTTTGGGAGCGTTTAGAAAAGACGGTGGGTAAAAGGTGAGATTTACAGTCAGAAAAAACCTAATAGTCAGATTGGGAGATTTTTCAACGAAGCCCATGCCATCAGCCGCAGCTGGATTGGTGTACTAGACTCTGCAAGTTTCCTAGTGCAATCAGGAGCACCGTAACTTACGGTGCGCTGAGAGAGCCCTCATGTGGGGGCGCGGATTAGAAACCACCCTCATTAGGACATGGCCAGAGACGGACATTCCTGTTAGTGGATCTGTGGGGCCACTGTGATGTATATGGTTTATCCTATGCATTCAAAATATTTTTAATAATTAAAATAAAAATTTAATGGTTGAAAATATTTATAAAATATTTTGAGTGTTGGGCCAACGGAAAACCAATTGAGCCTGGAAGAACCTTTATTTATGTACCCAGCTTCACTTATTTTTATTGACCAGTTGATGACTGTATAATCCTTGAATTCTCACATGCCTTGAGAGTTAATGAACCTCATGGTCTAGTGACTTGACCTCAACTACAAATGTAAGTGCATAACAAGTCAAACACCAATAGCTTATTTACACGTCACAATCACACTCCTACTTAAGGTAAGGAAAAGGCATACCGACTCGTCATCATGCATGGTGTGAAGTCCTTTCATCCAGCCCACTCATCAATCCCATTTGACAAGATAATCACATCTATTATCATAATGATGACAATAACCGTATCTCTCCTACAACCAATTAAGTGGTCACCATACAATAAGTTATTGACATCCATGGTACATAAAGTTTCTCTTGGTTAGTGATCATTGTGTCTAATCTTTGGTTCCCAATGATAACTAAAAGAATCGCTCTTTTTAACCAAATTTCATATATGTTTTAAAGCACTTCCACATAGTAATCTATGAGTAATTACATATCCATCTAGAACCCATGTTCATCATGATTTATAGCTAAGATAATCAATATCACATCCACATCACCAATGGATAAAGTTCACATTAGTTTTCCACAACACAATTCTAATAAATACATCGCCTCATTTTTAGAGACTGATTTCAAATTCGCACACACTTTTAACATCGTTATAGTTGACCAACTAACCATTTTACCCCTATCTTATACGTTGATATTTATAGATGCATGGGCCTACTGTATCAAATGTATGTCATCCAATTAGTTCAACATGGTCATTCCACTATGAAAATAAGATATGCCAAAATTCTAGCTAATCCAACCATTGAGCTGCACATGACGTGAATTTGAAAGTTTTTTGGGTGGTTCTTTATTATTTTCTATGGTTTGGCCTACTTAATGATTAGATTAACCTAACTTTTGTAGAGCATCTAATATTTATGATAAAGGGATCTTGATGTACGGATTGGATGGCATTTACGCACAATGGTGAGCTCCACATTCAAGTAAAGAAAACTCTTCAAATGATGATATTTTACATCATTTGTAATGTCTTTAATGGACAAGACATGCTTAGTACAATAATTCAAACTAGAGGAAAAGCCTTTACAATTGTCATAAGGCACGGGAGGTGTTCATAATTATCTCATATGATATTTGTCCATGAAGATACAGGTCAAATTTGTGCAAGGAAAAGGAGCAGTTAAGAAATAAAATAAAATCCAACAGTCCAAATTCAACATGTATGTACTGCTCACTTGATGAGAGAGATGATACAGTAGAGAGGAAAACTAGAATGCAGTAAATCCATCTCACTACTGCACACAAGGCAAGGTAATGTATTAATCCGATCCGCCCATATACTGGCCTTTTCTTCTGAATCAAAGCCACTCATTGATGTAGAGCAGGTCGCAGACAGTTTCATGGTCAAGATGGATTAGAAAAGGCCCGGTCGATGACAGAAGTGATCCGGACCGTCAGACCTTAGATCGGGCGTATCTCATAATCCGGAATGAGTTATCAGGTGTAAAATATATGATTTTAGGGTAGAACGAGCTACTTTAGCCAACCAACCCCGCTATGCCGGGTTATGCAAGCCGGATTTGTGAAATACCCCTGGATCGACAGTCGTTTCCCTGTTTTAATTTTATTTTTACTATAAATAGTAAGTTTTAGTTTGATTATAACTCTTCAACCGTCGGGCTTTAGGAGTTGTGTCCAACGTGAAAAGAGCTAAGAATAATTAGGAGAACGGTTTGGTGAAGCCAAATAGGACACTTACTATTTTTGGCCGAAAACCTTGCGCACTAGTAGACATCATGACCGTCTATATATAGTAAGTTTACTATTTATAGTAAGTCATGGATTCTAGGAGTTTTATTTGTAGTTTGATTCTGATTTCTTTACCATTGCTTGGTACCCCTATTTAAAGGGTTGTGAACTCATTTTTATTGATCAATTAATTAATTTTGAATTTATTAGAATTTATTTCTATTTCCTGCTTTCTTTCCTTATGGATTCGAGAAGTCTCTGTGAGGAGTCCAGAGAAGCTCCGTGGATTCGGAGTAGTTATCCTCGTCACATTCATACCTGCGTCAATTGGTATCAGAGCAAGGATTCCTCTCGGGCCGAAGGCAAACAATGAAGGTATAAATCAAAATCATGTGGACGGTGATCTAGGGATTCGTTATCTTTCGGAAAGAAGGAAAGCTTTCCACTGGGAGAGTCAGTTGATCATGCAAGGGCTGCAGGTAACCCTCGACCGTCTTGCGGATGTGCTACTTCTGCCCCTAGCCTTAGGCAGTGATCTACCACCTATAGTTGCTCCACCACCCATGGTGTATCCACCACCCGTGGTTGCTGTATGATGCAACCCCAATTTTCGTAGAGCACTACCAGTAGCAAACCGTAGGGCTACACCAGATGATTCAAGTTCTAGCGACGAGGACTTTAATGAGGGTTTTGCCCGACGACCAATCCATGGAAGCGATCATCTAAATCGTGCTGAAAGAGACTATCGAGGTAAGGCTGAACTTCCTAGTTTTAACGGTTTATTACATATAAAAGATTTTCTAGATTGACTAGCCGAAGTAGAGAGATATTTTGATTATATGGACGTGTCAAATCATAAAAGGGTAAAATTGGTAGTGTTTAAATTAAAATCTGGTGCTTTTGCATGATGGGAATAATTACAACTCTCACGAGCCCGTCAGAACAATGCATCCATCTCATCATGGTCACAGATGAGACGTCTTCTTTGATCACGATTTCTCCCCAGTGATTATGAGCAGATATTATTCCAGTAATATCAAAATTGCTGACAAGAAAATCGAACCATCACAGATTACACTGAAGAATTTCAGCGGTTGGCAACACGAAATGATCTGTCAGAATCTAAGTCACAGAAGGTGGCATGATTTATAGGTGAGTTGCGACCGACAATTCAGGACCGTGAATGAAGCAGTTCAATTGGCGGGTAGGGCAAAAACACAACTTGCAAGAGCTCCTACCCGTCCATATCCTTCAACTCGATCTCCCATGACGGGTCCCACGCAGGATCCAGTGTTGGTACAAGGAAAAGATCCAGTAGGAGAACATCCTCAACCTCCTATAGCAGCAAACCGTGATACGGGGAGCAACTCATCCAGGCCTCAACGTGCAGCACCCACAACAGCGGGCCCGAGTAGGACTCCAAATCCTTATGCTCGACCAAGGTCGAACAATTGTTACTGCTGTAGCCAGCCAAGCCACTTATCAAACACTTATCTTCAACGTCCCGTAGCACACTTGACTATAAACGAAGGGGGCACTGAAGATGAGGACGCAGAAAAAGGTCATTGCTTTGATGAACATGAACAAACCACTGAAGAATTATCAGTTGGCGATGAAGTGACGGGCGAGGATCGTGGTGAATTTCTAGTTATGAGGCGATTACTGTATGCCCCACAAAAGGAATTACATCCACAGCGACACAATATACTTCGTACTCGGTGCAATGTCAACGGAAAGGTCTATGATGTGATCATAGATAGTGGTAGTAGCGAGAATATCGTCTCAAGAGTGATGGTGGACAAGTTGCAGCTACCAACGACAAAACATCCTTCCCCGTACTCAATCGGCTGGATAAAAAAGGTGAATGAGACCAAGGTAACTAAACAATGCACTATCTCATTTTCAATTGGCAGAAATTATAAGGATCAAATACTTTATGACGTGGTCGACATGGAAGCTTGTCATATGCTACTCGGTCGACCCTGGCAGTCGGACTGTGATGCGACCCATCGGGGATGAGATATTATCTACATATTCGTTAAGGATAGTCGAAAAATAATCATTGCCCCTATGGCACCAGAGAACCACCCTGAAGCCTCTAAAGTGGAGGGGAGTTCCCTCTTAACCATTCGAGATTTTATGGAGGAATCTGAGAAAACCGGCAAGGTATACGCCGTAATGGTGAAGGGTGAGGAAGAGGAACCCTCAAACATCCCTCCAAGTTTAAGATTGTTGCTAAATGAATTCAAAGAAGTCTGGCCTGAGGATTTACCTGATGGATTGCTCCTCATGAGGGACATCTAACATCACATAGACATCGTCCCTAGGGCTAGTCTGCCCAATCGCCCTCATTATCGGATGAATCTGAAGGAGTGTGAGATACTTCAGGGGCAAGTGGAGGAATTGATCCGTAAGGGTCTCATGAGAGAGTATGAGCCCATGTGTCGTACCAGCATTATTAATGCCAAAAAAATATGAAAGCTGGCACATGTGTCGACAGCTGGGCAATCAACAAAATTACCATCAAAAATCGGTTCCCAATACCACGATTGGACGAGGTGTTTTCTAAACTAGATCTAAGGAGTGAGTACTATCAGATTCGTATCCGACCTGGTGATGAGTGAAAAACGGCATTCAAGACCAAGGAAGGGTTATATGAGTGGCTGGTCATGCCCTTCGGCCTATCGAACACACCAAGTACTTTTATACGTTTGATGAATCAAGTTCTAAAACCGTTCACTGGCTGATTTGTGGTAGTATATTTTGATAACATATTGATATATATAGCCAGGATGAGACGAAGCACAAGAAACATCTCAGGCAAGTATTGCAGGTCCTACAAATTAACAAGTTGTATCTCAACTGAAGAAGTGTAGTTTTTTAACTGACAGCCTGTTGTTTTTAGGATTTGTTGTAACGTCCAAAGGCATTCGTGTGGACAATGAAAAGGTGTGAGCTATTAGGGAATGGCCGATCCCGACAAACATTCATGAGGTGAGGACTTTTCATGGGTTGGCGACTTTCTATCGTCGATTTGTGTGAGATTTTAGCACCATAGTCACGCCTATAACAGATTGCATGAAAAAAGGACCATTCTAGTGGACCGATAAAGCTGACAAGAGCTTTCATGAGATCAAGCATCATTTGTCTACAACACCGGTCTTGGTGCTTCCTAATTTTGACAAATTGTTTGAGGTTGAGTGTGACGTTTCATATGTCGAAATTAGAGGAGTATTATCATAGAAAGGCAGGCCAGTAGCCTTCTACAGCGAGAAGCTCAGCGAAGCCCGAAAGAAGTGGTCGACTTATGAGCTTGAGTTGTACGCAGTTGTTCAGGAGCTGCAACATTGGCGACATTATCTGATTCAAAGAGAGTTTGTTCTGTACACTGACCATCAAGCATTAAAGTTTATTAGTAGTCAGACTAACGTGAATCATGTGCATGCTAGATGGGTTGCATTTTTACAGGAATTCACATTCGTTCTTAAGCACAAGTCAGAGCAGCAGAACAAGGTGGCTGATGCACTTAGTTGTCGTGCATCACTGCTTGTTACGATGAGCAATGAGGTAGTCGGCTTCGACTGTCTCAAGGAGCTGTATGCCGAGGATGAGGACTTCAAAGATTCTTGGATGAAGTGCCAAGAAGGTCACCCCAGTGACTTTCATATATAGGACAATTTTCTCTTCAAAGGGAATCGATTGTGCATCCACCAAAGTTCTCTAAGGGAGCAGATTATTCAGGAGCTATATGGAGGTGGCCTCGGTGGACACCTTAGGCGAGACAAGACACTGGCTCTTTTGGAAGAGCGGTATTACTGGCCGCAATTAGTACGTGATGTGGGAAAAGTCGTATAACGCTGTCATGTTTGTCAGACCTTCAAGGGACAATCTCAGAATACGGGTCTCTACACCCCGTTCTTGTGCCTGACAGTCCTTGGGAGGATTTATCAATGGACTTCGTGCTTGGTCTCCCACGAACACAACGCTGCATAGATTCGGTGTTCGTGGTAGTAGATCATTTCTCCAAGATAGTACACTTTATCCCATGCAAGAAGACCCTTGATGCAACACACGTGGCGAATCTATTCTTCAGGGAGGTCGTACAGCTACATGGGGTCCCCAAGACCATTACTTCTGATCGTGACACGAAGTTCATTAGCCACTTTTGACGGAGTTTGTGGACTCGATTCGATACGCGACTTCAATTCAGCAGCTCTTACCACCCACAGATTGATAGGCAGACCAAAGTTGTGAATCGCACGTTGGGAAACCTCCTTCGCTGTATTTCAGGAGAAAAATTAAAGCAGTGAGATTTGACCTTGTCTCAAGCAGAGTTTGCATTCAACAACATGGTGAACCGCTCGATAGGGAAATCACCGTTCCAGATTATATACGGACAAGTGCCTCGCCACACACTTGACTTGGTCCCTATGCCCAAGCAGCTAGGCACGAGCATTGCAGCAGAACATATGGCAGACAAGATCATGGGCATCCATGCAGAAGTACGGACCAAGCTACATGCCTCGAACGAGAAGTACAAGGAACAAGGGGACAAGCACCGGTGACAAAAAGTGTTCGAGGTGGGCGACCGCGTTATGGTCCATCTGCGCAAAGAGAGATTTCCGACCAGGACGTACAACAAGTTAAAAAATAAGAAGATTGGACCCATCCCAATCATTCGAAAAATTAATGACAATGCTTATGTTGTTGATCTTTCAGATGACATGGCGATCTCACAGACTTTCATCGTTACGGACCTGACCGAGTATCATAAAGGGACTGATGAGAACTCGAGGACGAGTACTTTTAAAGTGGAGGGGACTGATGTAGAGCAGGTCGTGAGCAGTTTCATGGCCAAGATGGATCAGAAAAGGCCCGATTGACGACAGAAGTGATCCGGTCCATCGGACCTTAGATCGGGCGTATCTCACAATCCAGAATGAGTTATCAGGCGTAAAATATATGATTTTAAGGTAGAACGAGCTACTTTAGCCAACCAACCCCACTACGCTGGGTTATGCAAGCCAGATTTATGAACTACCCCTGGATCGACGATCGTTTCCCTGTTTTAATTTCGTTTTTACTATAAATAATAAGTTTTAGTTTGATTATAACTCTTCATCCGTTGGGCTCTAGGAGTTGCATCCAACATGAAAAGAGCTTAGAATAATTAGGAGAATAGTTTGGTGAAGCCAAATGGGACACTTACTATTTTTGGCCGAAAACCTTGCGCACTAGTAGACATCACGACCCTCTATAAATAGTAAGTTTACTATTTATAGTAAGTCACGGATTCTAGGAGTTTTAGTGGTAGTTTGATTCTGATTTCTTTCTCATTGCTTGGTACCCCTATTTAAAGGGTTGTGAACTCATTTTTATTGATCAATTAATCAATTTCAAATTTATTAGAATTTATTTCTATTTCCTGCTTTATTTCCTCGTGGATTCGAGAAGTCTCTATGAGGAGTCCAGAGAAGCTCCGTGGATTCGGAGTAGTTATACTCATCACGTTCATCCCTGTGTCACTCATCACGCGTGCAATCTCAGCAATTTAGATGGCGTATATGGCTTGATGCGAAATAGGCCATCTAAATTGCTGGGATTGTGCACATGATGAGTGGCTCTGATTCGGAAGAAAAGACCTACATTACCTTGCCTTGTGTCCAGTAGTGAGATGGATACACACACACACACACACACACACACACACACACACACATACACACACAAAAATCATGAGAAGACATGCCTAAAATATATAAAAGGACTTAGTGGGGCCCACCTGAAATTTGGATGCGTTTGAAACTTGGTCTGACCCCTCTATGTTGGATTTGTAAACCACTCATCAAGGTGGGCCCAAAAAATAATTATGAATGTTTTAATGGGAGGGTGACCCTTCTTAACTATTGTATGTGGTGTGGCCCACCAAAGCCATGGATTGACTTGATTTTTAAGCTCGAGGCCCATCGTGGAATGGCGCATTGACTAATGGGGTAGATGCACACATCATAGTGGGGCCCACACAACTAAACCTCGTGGGAAGTTCCCATGAGGTTAACCTCATAGTACTACACTTCGTCCGTCGCAAAAATCGCTTGGTTTAACGACGGATTTAATCCGTTGCTAACGGAAAAATTTCGTCGCCAATCCCGTCTTTCTCGAAAATTCATAGTTCAAACGTCGCAGAATTTCACGACGGACCAAAATCCGTCGCTAAAATCTAATTTACGACGGATTGTGGTCCATCGTCAAATAGCGACGGACTAGATCCATCACAAATTTTGATTTTGCAATGGAATATGCTCATTAGCAAGTTCCCACCTAAAATACCAGTTGGCGATGGTTTTCAATTGCTTTTGTGATGGATCATGGTCCATCGTAAAAGGACTTTGCCCTAAACATTATTTTTTTTCATTTTTTTTTAGAATATGGAGGAAAAAAAATGTTTTTTTGTAGTCTAATAATTGTTTTTAATAGAATTTCAGTGGTTTAATTGTACATATTTGTATATAAGATTATTTTTTAACAATTGATTGAATGCAAAAAAAAAAAAAAAAAAAAAAAAAAAAAAAAAAAAAATTGTTTTTATTACAAATGAGTGGAAATTATTTTTTTTTTAATTTAAAACTAATATTTAAATGATTTGTAATATCACATGAAAAAAATATTAAGAATAAAAAATTTAACAATGTTAGAGAAAAAAATGAGATTTGGAAAAAATAAAAATCATGATTTAATAAAAATCTATTTTGTGTGGCACTTGCGTCTATGTTTGCTTTCTAAAGAAGGCACAGGGAACTATTATCCTGTTCCTGGCATATTTTCTTTCCCCCGCAGTGCAAACATAAGAGAAACAGTAATTTTTCATTTGAATAATATGCAAAATTCACTCTTACCATTTAAAGAATAAGCGAAAACCATTCCCTACCTATGGAATGATAGTTTTCTCTAGTCTCTGGCCACTGCTTTGTCAACATCAAATATTTTGAATAATTTCAACTACAATTTTTTGGTGACTTTTCTTCTGTAGACAGCGGTGGCATTTCTTTTTGTATTTTTGGGATTTCTGACGCTTTTGATTTTCAGGGTAAGGATAAAACAGCTGAAGAAAGAAGGATTCTCTTCTTCATTTTCGATGATGTTGCAGAACAATGTCGAGAAGCGGCTCTTAAGTATGCATGCCCCCTTAAAATGTTTTAACTGATTATATGCATTCATGTTAAGTGTATGCATGTGCCTTTGAAACGTTAAAACTATGAAATTGTATTCTGACTGGGTGGTGTCTTAATTTTATTTTATTTTTTTGTACTATTTTTGAACAGATATTATGATACCTATCTACCATTTTTACTAGATGCTTGCAATGATGAGAGCCCTGATGTTCGACAGGTCTGCACTTGGACCATTGAGTTTTCTTGTTGTTCTATTTCATATAGCTTTCTTGGATCATATACAAGCTAATTTTTTTATTTTCAAGCTATTGTTTATGGAATTGGAGTTTGTGCAGAGTTTGGTGGATCTGTGTTTAAACCTCTTGTAGGAGGTATCTTTCTTTTTCCTGTGCACCTACCTTTGAGGAATTATGCCTTTTTAACACCGTCAACCAACACCTGCCTTTTATTGGCCTGCAGAGGCTCTTTCCAGGCTAAATTTTGTTACAAGATAGCCTAATGCACTCCATTCTGATAATGTGATGGCATATAACAATGTTGTCTCAGCTCTAGGGAAAATTTGCCAATTCCATCGTGATAGTATAGATGCAGCTCAGGTAGTTCTACTTTGTGCTTTAAATTGTAATTCGTACACTATGATTTCCCATCAATTGCTGAAACTCCAGCTTTTAACAGACAATTAAATTGCATTCCCCAACTGGTGAATTATTATTATTTTTTTAATTGCAGTGAGACGATAGGAGTTGGCCATGAATACATGGAGTTCTTCAGTTGTTGCGAATCCGTTTTGGCTGAAGATGGTTTGTTTGTCCTACAGGTTACATATTGTCTAGTATAATTTTTCTTAATTATGGTTTGATTTGAATTATCTGAAAAGAAAGGTGTACCTGTAGTAGTCCATTCAAATGGCCCCACTTGGCCATTTCCTCTTTATTGAATTAAATTGTTACCAATTTTGTGAATGGGATTCTTATTAAACAATCATGTGAATTATTTTTGGAATGACTATCAGGTGTAAGATTCAAAAAAATAAATAAATAAAATCTACGATCTTTTTTTTAAAATTTACAGATATTTTAGTGATGGACCAAATCCATCACTAATTTCTTAACAGTTGCAAATCAATGACGGATATAGTCCGTCACTCTACTACTATTAGCAACGGACTTTATCCGTCGCTACTATTTTTAATGACATTATTCGGGTGGTTTTATAGAATTTCAGCAGCGGATTTTTAATTTTTGCGACGGATCTTATCCGTCGGTAATCTACAATGAACCTTATCCGTTGCAGATTCAGCGACAGATTTTATCTGTCGAGAAAAAAAAAAAACCCAGCAAACAGCAACGGATGAAATCCGTCGTTGTTTTGGCTTTACGACGAATTTGGTCCGTCGTAAATCCGTGATTTTGGTGTAGTGCCATTTTCCATATACATGTATATGTGTGTGTGTGTGTGTGTGTGTGTGTGTAGAGAGAGAGAGAGGATCAACCCGAGCCCAACCCGTCCTCAAAAGGACCCAACCTACAACCTGACCCAACTTGAATTCCAACCCAAGGTGTGGAACTCAAACCCAACTTGAGTTCCTTAATTTGTATTCGAACCAACCCAACTCAACCCATCCCAAATACATGTAATTATTCACTACCCAATCTAACCTGACTAAAATTTACTCAACTCAAACTTAACCTGATTTCCAATCGAATTGGCATTTTCCAACTTAGACCCAACCTAAGACCTTGATAACCCAACCCAATTCGGGTTGGGTTGACCTAAACCCAACTTGTAGCCCTAGTTTCCACATGTGAAGCCATTGCAATTAGCATTTCTTATATTTAAAAGGAGGAAGTATGAAGTCCTGAAGCATCACAGCATGAATAGTGTCCAATTACACCAGTCCATACAAATGGTGCCCATGGTCTAGAAATCAAGACCATTGATCTGTTGAGGCCTATTTTCTACCGTGGATTCCCTTATCATCTCCAAAATCTAATGTCATCAACCCTGAGATCAATGCATGAAATAGGAGGTTAAGAGAAAGATATAATTGGTTGTGTGGATGTGTTAAGAATATAAGATATCTATGTACAATTATATATGTATAATATAGTATAAACAATAGATAAGTATATACAAATCTCTAGAGATCTCTCATCTTTTCTAATCTCAAATCAATATAATACAGTTTCCACAATGTAGTCTTTTGTGTATAACATCGTATCAGAGCCATAATTTAGCCCTGATCCAACCCATCTTCCCTCGTCTCTCTCTCTTGATCTTCACCATTCATCATCCCATGGCCCATCTTCATCTCTATTTCAGACTCATGTTCTCTAGCGCACCCACCACCAACCTTAACTAAATGTTGTTCCCATTGCAGGATTCGCCACATTATTCATTATGCTATTACTCAACCATCAACCGATTGTAGTCTTTGTTGACCATTCAACACTATACCCACCGAACTCATCACCTATCACCTATCGATGCTAGTCTTTGGCAACTCTTAAGGAATTCTATAAAGAGTACGAATGTTAAAACCACGTCTTACTTTTCTCTTTGCCTAAAATGTCCATAAGCTGAACATGGCCTAAAATAACATAATTTTCGTAGAAGTGCTTCAAAATATCATTGTTAGTGTTCAACATATCATCACTGTCACACCCAAATCCAATATCCCTTGCCTTGGTATCTTGGTTAGCAAACCGGTTTGTGTGTATTGAATCATTCACCATTGATATGGAGTCGTATCGCCCAACATTACTCCTGTATTGGGTTGTTTCAGGCCGATACTAACTGATACAGCCGTATCATTAATGTGCAATACTTGTATGTACCAATACTGCCACGTCATTCATGCACAATACCGGTATGTGCCAATACTGTCATACCATTCATGCACGACATGGATATGTATCGACAATACGTACCAATATCAAATGATCATATATCAAACCTTGATCACCATCACTCTTAAGTGTCTGGAGATGCAATGTCACGGCATGTCACGCATTTGGAGTAGAATTATAATCCATTTGGAGTAGGATTGTAGTACTATGAGCAAGGGGCACACTAAGAGCATGGGAGTGTATCGGCCGATAAATGTAGGTACTGGTGGTGGTGGATATTATTCATCCAACATCTTTAGATTTAGAAGGATTGTAGAGTTGGTGAATCAGAAATGATAATGCCTTCATGGTGTCATGATACACTCAATCTCTACAAGTGGGCCCCATGTTTTTGTGATCTAGAGAT
Source organism: Magnolia sinica (assembly GCF_029962835.1). NCBI lineage: Eukaryota > Viridiplantae > Streptophyta > Magnoliopsida > Magnoliales > Magnoliaceae > Magnolia > Magnolia sinica. The sequence continues at coordinate 20,535,575 of NC_080586.1, forward strand.
CATTAATCTTGTGCTACCTGCAATAGATGGAGGATGACTTGAACCTTTTCCAGATTAGAAGAATCTATAAGTCTTTGCACCTTTTAGGGCCTGTTTAGAATGTGGGATTAGGTGGTATGGAATTGCATTTGGTCCAATGTAAATTTTTTCCTTATGTTTGGAAAAGATGAGAAGTATTGGATTAATCCAGGTGTCATATCATTCCGTCGAAGTAGAGATATGATGAGATTTCTAGTAGATTTCAAAATCTACTACAATGGGCCCCATGTGGATGCATGTGTTTTATCCCTATCATCCGCCCATATGTGCCCTTTACACGTGACAATCGAGTTACATATGCATTTAGGTGATCAGTAACAATTGTAAAATATATATAGTCCGTCAATTACAATCCCATTGTCTATCAAACACAAGTTTCACTCAATAGAGTACTTTCCCAAAGGAAGAATTTCATCTCAAGCATAGAATTGGTCGGTCAACATACCATGATATTTCTAGACATATGATCATGGTGCAATAACGGTGTTGATTCCACCTAATGCAATTCAATGCCATTGAATGCCATGTTGGAAACAACCCCTAAAAGACCACTACTGAAACAAGGATTCCTATGTTGTTTTTAAAAAATAATAATAATAATTAATTAATTTTAATTCTTGTTTGAATAGAAAATGAAAATCCTTTGTTCCTCCCACAATAGACATCTAATTTTTTGCGCAAAAATTTTTAACCATCAAAATGTCTATATATTGCTTTGCGAAATTCACCATGCTTTGTTGTTAAAACAAGACAAAAGGTCACATAAATGTTATTTTAAAAAAAATAAAAAAATAAAAAAAAATAAAAAAAACCTTTCCAATTCCTTTCTTTCTCACAATCCAATCCAAATAGCCAATTTCCAAGGAGCCCCCTCTTTAACTAAAAAATTCCCTACCAACTAATAGTTTAGAATTTCCTCTTTGTAAATATGTACAATATAATTCTTGGCAAATCTTCCCTTATACCATGCACAATTTCTAGATTCTACAAAATTAGATTTGTGATATCCAAACATTAGAAAAACATATTCTCAGGGATTTTGTTTGATCACACACACGCGCGCGCGCGTATATATGTATGTATATGTATATGTATATACATATACATATATATAGAGGAATGCTCACATGCGCACCTTCTTATGTGAGCACCCGCACCTTTGCACATCTGTCATGGGCACATAATCTGAACCGTCCATGTGATATGGCATTGAAACCTCTTAAACCCAACTTTCAGCCTGATACAGAACTCTGGTGGGCCATGGCAAAAGGAAATAGTTTCCTCCCTTGATTTGCATTTCTCTTTGCTATGGCCCACCAGAGTTTTGTATTAGGCTGAAAATTGCGCTTATAGAGTTTCAAGGGGTGCCACATCATGTGGACCGTTCAGATTATGTGCCCATGACACATGCAAACATGCACACGGGTGCTCTCGTAAGAAGGTGTGCAGGTGAGCATTCTTCTATATGCACACACATACTTTAGGGCCCCTCACATCCAAACAACCCCTTAAAACTTTTTGTTTACATATTGGGTTGACCGTCCAAACACGTGATTGATCAGAAAATTTAGATCATCCAATCAATGCAACTTATGGCATATGGTCCATCCTATATGTGGCCTACTGATTCCAAATCCTTGAAAATGTACAAGCACAAGATGGATTTTGCACCAAGTTTTCATATATAGCTTCAAAATCTTACAAAATTAATCGTGTGTATGTTAAAGGATTCTAATTTGAGATTTCTTACTTTATGGAAATCTACCATTCAATGTGAGGTCCATCATATAAACAGTTTAGATCATTGAAAGATATATAAAATCCAACCACTAAAGTTGTGACATATCCCATTGATATAATTTGGGATGTTTGATGTAATTAAGAAAAAAAAAATGGCAATCACATCGCAAATCATGTCACTAAACTTGTACAACTGAAAACATCGTAGTAATCCAAGTTATTTCTTGAAAATAATTTCAAACAAGCGAAACTCAAAACTCTAATCAAGTTAATATCTGACTATGATCAGATGCCCAAGCAACAACTTCAAAGGTATTTTTATGGTATATTTTCCATCTTTCTTCCAGTCAATATTAATCTAAATATGTCTCTTACAAAAAATAAAAAATCTAAATAAGTCTCCAATCTCTAACTGCATCAATTTTCCTAATGACCCTTATTTATAAAAATTAGGATTAACGGAAGCTGTCGAAACCCACAATGGGCTTGTATTGGACTTGGGCTCTATAAAATATAGGGTCCCCCAAAGCATAGGGCTAACCCAAATGCAATGCAAGCACATTACTTTTTGTTCTGATCCATGCCTAAGATATGACAGAACTGAGTAAAGTAGTAGTGGCATGGGCCCAATCATCAGGTGGAATCTTATTTTGGTAGGCCACAGGCATCCAAATTATTCTAAAAGAGGGGGGTCGCATGATGCTGGTTCTGCTTTAGCAAAAATCTATGAGGATTTGGTTAAGGTGTCTGTACTTGTAACAGCACCCTTCACTTTATAAAACTTTCATGGATTTTAGAGACTATATTAAAAAGACAAATCACCTAGTGGGCTAATGGAAACTTTCCAATGCAGCTATTGCATTTGCACATGTGGACAATCCAGAACATCAATCTGGACCGTCCATTTACTCTTCATAGCCTGCCTGAGAAAATCATACCGATCAGATGATACAAACCATCAATGGACGTAGAAGATACGTCCATTCAAGGGGATGTTGGCTACCATCTAATTACATTGATTTTTATGCAGCAGCGGATGAAAGGTGGGCCAGACCAAATGAATGCTCCAGATAAGTGATGTGGATGCCAACCCGTCCAGCCGCAATTAGGTGCATGGGAAGGTTTCCATACACTTGCCTACTAATAAAAAAGACAAAAGATGAAAAATGTAACTTTCACTAACAATACCTTAATCTATCTAAAGTAGCATGCAATTGTAATTATGAAAAAAATAATTGTTATTTTGATTTGATTTCTTCTTTCCTGTTGTCTCTTAGCTTTGAATATTCACATCATCCACGTGAAAAGTACAACCCATTGCTTGACTTTTGTAGCTTTCTTTCACATTCACTTGCAAGTTGCAAGTTGCAATTATCGGATGAGGTTGGATAGTCTGCAATTGCTTTGTAGAAAAAAGCTTTTTAAACACCTGTTATAGTCCTGCCTTTGAAGGCTATTTATTCACATGCGTGTAAAAGCTACTAATATGCCGTGTAAATGTTATTCAAATGTTTGTGTGGGTCCACCTTGTTGTGTGTATGCTATCCAACACACTCTTCATGTGACTCCCATTGTGACGATTGGATGACCAAAAATTCAGGTCTATATGAGATATAGAAAACAATTGATATCCACCCAAAAGCTTCCAAATTCATATGGTGGCCCTGTGGCCCACGTGATGCTTGATGGTTGAATCAACCTTATTCATATGGTGGCTGATGGGTGATAGTTGAATCAACCTTATTCATATGGTGGCCCACGTGATGGTTGAATCAACCCTAGTTTCGAGGTGTCAAACTTTTCTGGTGGTCGACCCTTATGGATGGGCTGGATTCAATGTACCCCATGAGCAGAGTCGCAGGCTTTTTCTACCAACGTTGCAGAGGATCTGGCCTCTTAGTGATGGATAGGGGTTTATTTGATACTCTAGCCAAGTATGACACTTGATACACAGGTACTCACCAAATTATATGCACCGCGTGCATTAAATCAAATTTAATTGACTGAAGGATGTACTACAGCAAAGTCCCAACATTAGATTGGTTGAACGATTGTAGTATCTTTTTTGTGTTGTTGATCGTGTGAGAGCAAACCCGAATTCAATCAAATAAGACGAAATAAAATGTAAACCAAACTCGCAGATAATACACAAATTTTACGTGAAAAAATTCTCACGTAAAAAAAACCATGACACAAAGCGATAAACAATCCACTATTAAATGATATTACAAGAGATGATGCACTTACAATAATGAGAACCCCTTTCTAATCTCCCAAAACCCTAACTTTTCTTCTCTAGAATCCTTTAGAATGTCTTAGAATTACCATAATTTCAATTACACCCAATATATATATATATATCATCACAACTGGAATATGAAACAAATCGCGCACTTATGCAGTTCCTCGCACACCATCGATTTAACTATCGATCAATCCCTTTGATCAATTTAGCATACCAAAGCTCGACCAATCTAACTAGTCCAAAACTATCCAGATAGTAAAAAGGAATTATTTGAATTATTGTCGATTGATTGACCCAAAAGTTCAATTGATCGAGCATGAACCAAAACTATCCAGCTAACAATCTATCTAATTCGAGAGAGGTTTAATCAATCGAGCATGGTTGTTGATTGATCGATGTCCCTTGATTCTATAAAGATTGAAGACATCCTTTCAACAATCTCTATCTTGGATTCAATCTTCATACTTCATTGTTCTACTGTTATCACCATCTCTAATCGTCTTTCATCATAGCTTCACTATTGCTTCTCGTGCACACTCTACATGCATTAAACCTTTGCCAAGCTTAGAGAAGTCGCACAAAACTTAAACTTCTTTGTAAGAACCACCTTAATAAGCATGTAAGCTAGATTCATGCTTGTATGGATCTTCTCTAGAGTCACGCTGCATTCCTCAAGCACCTATCAGATAAAATGATGACGAATATCAATATGTTCAGTATGTGAGTGGTACACTGAGTTTTTAGTCAAATTAATGGCACTTTCACTGTCTCAATTAACCAACACAGCCTACTACTGAAGCCCAAGCTGATTTATCAATCCTCTAAACTAAACACCTTCTTTTAATGCCTTTGTTACTGTCATATACTTTGCTTCGGTTGTAGAAAGAGCCACCACAGACTGAAGCTTCGATATCCAACTGATCGCACCACCCTCTAGAACAAATGAGTAGTTGGAAGTCGACCATCTATTATCCATGTTATCCGCGTAATCGGCATTCACATAGCTTATCAGCTTGTCCCCTAACTTTTCAAACATCAAGATGTAGTCCACCATACCTAATATATACTGAAGTAACCATTTCACTACCTCCCAGTGTTGCTTGCTAAGGTTAGTCATGTATCTGTTCAAAACACCCACTGCATGTGAAATATCAGGTCTTGTAGAAACCATGGCATACATCAAACTACCAATGACACTCGAATAGGGCACATAAGGCATCATTTGCTTTTCTTCATATGTAGTAGAACATTGTTATGAAGAAAGCATAAAGTGAGCAGCATGGGATGTGCTAATCGATTTTTCCTTATCCATACTGAACTTAACCAATATCTTCTTAAGGTATTCTTCTTGTGATAACCGTAGCCTGCTTCTCTGTTTGTCTCTATGAATATTTATACCGAGAATCTTCATTGCAAACCCCAGATCTTTCATTTCAAATGTCCCTGATAATTGAGTTTTCAATGTATCGAACTCAAACATGCTATGGCTGGCGATAAACATGTCATCTACGTACAATACCAGTATAATGAACTGTTCATCATCTAGTGTCTTGTGATATACACAATGCTCATACTTACTAGACACAATGATCATACTCACTCCTGGTAAATCATTGACCCATCATGAAAGTATCAAACCTTTTGTACCACTGCCTAGGCAACTGTTTTAAACCGTATAACGACATCCTTAACCTACAAACTTTATTCTCAGCATCTTGTACTTCGAGCCCTTCTAGTTACTTCATGTAAATATGCTCCTCCAACTCCTCATGTAGGAAAGCAATCTTCACATCCATTTTTTCCAATTATAGGTTGTGTTGGGCAACTAGTGCCAATACAAATCTAATAAACACCTTCTTGACCATGAGCGTAAAATTCTCTGAAATCAACATACTCCTTCTACACATATCATTTCATGACCAATCTCACCTGGTATTTATCCTACTTCTTGTAAATCCAATTATAACCAATCAATTTACGCCCCATTGGAAGCTCCACCTGCTCCCATATCTCATTCTTATGCAGAGGGTCTATCTTATCATGCATAACCAAAATTCAATTCTCAGCATCAGAGCCATATAATGCTTCTTAAAAGGTAGATAGATCTCTTTCATCTATAATGAGGGTAAATGCAATATTCAAGTCATTTCTGTATCTAACTTGTAATTTGTGATCTCTCAGTAAATTTCTTCTAAGAGATGGCTACTCCACCTTCTCCTGTACATCTGTCTGCAGATCAGCTTCAAACTATGTCTCACCCCTTTCAATTTCAACGTCAATCACTGATGATTTTTTCAGTTTCTTGCTTTTGTCCTTATGGAACAAAGAATCTTCATCAAACCTGATGTTGTGACTCAAAGCAATTTTTCCAGTGACCACGTCGTATAGCCTATTCCCTTTCACACCATCCCCATAGCCCACAAAGGTGAGTTTCTTCACTCTTTGGTCTAGCTTATCTCTCTCAACTGATGGTATATGAGAGTTACAAGTATTGCAACCAAATATACGCAACCCCGAGTAGTCAACATCATGATCACTCCACACTTCTTATATAATTTTACAATCTACCAGTGTAAACGGAGACCTATTCACCAGATAACAAGCCGTATTCATGACCTCAGTCTATAGTTCTTTACGCAATCCAGCATTACTCAACATGCTTTAGGCTTTCTCCAAGAGAGTCTGATTCATACGTTCCACTACAACATTCTGTTCGGTTTTGTGCGTAACTGTATTGTGCCTTATAATCCCCCCCTCTTTATAAAACTGATTGAATTCCTTTAAAGTGAATTCATATTTGTTGTCTGTCCTTAGAACCTTCAGTTTCTGTCATGCTTATTTCTCAACCATTGCTTTGGCACCTTGAATGTAGCGAATACAACAAATTTATTTTTCAGAAAATAAACCCACAGTTTCCTAGAGTAGTCATCTATGAATTAGACAAACAATGATGACCCCTAGTAGAACAACGTGCAACAGAACCCAAATATTTGAATGCACATACTTAAACACCCATTTACATACATGCTTTCCAATTTTAAAAGTTAGCTGAAATTATTTACTATTTATACTACTCATATATATATATATATATATATATATATATATATATATATATATATATATATATATATATATATATATAATAACGCTTTTAAAAATAGGAATTAAGCTACGATCAAAAAGTACATTTATATTGTGCCAGCTCATGTAGCCTAGGTGTGCATGCCACAAATGTGTTAATGTAGACTCTGCTACAAATGTTACAGTTCCACCCGATACGGTATTCTCTATCAACTTGTAAATATTGTTATTCCGTTGTGCTTTTACCACTATGAGTGTCCCTTTAAAAACTTTAAGGACCTTATCAAAACCAGTAAACTTGCATCTAAGTGCCTTTAGTGCCCCAAGAGAGATTAGATTCTTCCTGAGGCCAGGAATGTGTCTCACATCCGTCAGAATACGCTCCACCCTATCGAACATCTTGATGTTGTTCACAACCCCAAGTGTAGGGTCGCGATTTAGTAATACTCGGTAAAACTGAGGTCGAATCCATATGGACTAAACTTATACGTATTCTGAAAATAACTAGAACTAGAACTAAAAAAAGATCTAAATTGAAATCTGAATAATTTAGAGTAATGGTGAATAATGTTGATTAAAACTTATAAATTTAAAGATGGGAACTAGGGTGCCAAGGATCCGCTTGTAGTTATCAAGAAGTTACTTTACTTGATTCAAGGAACACAATTGGAATTAGAGTCTTATCCTATCCAATTAGAAGATAAAGCAATTTAAATCAAATATGAACTTTTCATTAACCTAATTCTCAATGGAGGAGAATTGTGATAATTGGAAGGGATTTCATCACCCTACCATGCCCATGAGACGATGGTGAACAACTGGATTTACCAATCTCATTATCTCAAAACAGGAAAAGAAGGTATTCAAAGATATCACAGCATCTATTGTAATTTAAGTCACAATAAATCATAGAAAACTGAAAATATTCCCTTAATATCAAACTAGAAATCAATGAAGTTCAATAAGAACAAGAATCAAAGCAAAATAAACATTCAAACACACTACAAGTTTCACCTCTTAGCCCAAGCTAAGAAGTTTAGCCAACTATAAACATAATTGAAACCAAATCTCTTAAACAAAGCATGAAAAATAAACTAGAAAAGAAGAAAAACTCTTTGGCGGCTGCTCCACCCTTATGTATGCTCCTTGAGACCTTTTCAAACCCTAGAAGATGCTTCGGAGCATCCTATGGAGTCTTATTTATAGTTGTGGAACTCCAACTTTCGCACCGAGTTGGAAAAATCAAGAAACCGTCTTAAATTTACTCACTCTGCACAGTTTTTCAAAATAGACTCGCAGTTTAAACCGCCTCAAATTTATGCACTCTGCACAATTTTTCAAAATAAACTTGGAGTTTCAGAATATTCTTTTTCAGGATAATTTCAGGAATATGTTTGTTTTCAGGACAATTTTAGGATTCCTTTTCTTCACTTCAAATCTTTGATTCTCTTCATTCCTTGATTTTCTTGGATCTTTGGCATATGAATTCTTCATTAATGACTTTCAAATCTCTAAATTTTTATTTAGTAATCTTTTGAGCATAAATCTTCCTTTTGGCATCAATTTCACCTTAAGCTCTCGAAATCACCTCGCACATGAAAACATGCATAATTAAATCGATTAAGCACTATCATGTTTATAAAAGTAAGGTATAAATAGGAGAAAATATGTAATATTACACACTTAACAGATGTGCACCGAACCAATTCCAACAACTTTACAAGCAATGTCATTACCCATAAACACCTGTCCACCATCTCACTCTTTGTAACCAGTGAACTAATCTGCTGAAAAGTCATGTGGTATGAGGCCCCTGTATCCAAAACTCACGCATTACTAAGATACTCAGCTTTAGATAGAGCGAGAACATCACCACCATCTACTTCCTCACTAGATTCCAGTATGTTGGCTTCTTTCGGTGTTTTATCATATTTTTCTCTCTTTTAAGCTTTAGTATTCCAACAATCATTTCTCATTTGTCCTTTCATGCTACAATTGTAACACTTCATTTTGGCATTCTCTTTCGATTTAGATTTATATCAAAATTTTCTTTTATCCCATTTAGAATTCTTTCACCTGACAACCAACGCATCTGTAGAGGTACCATCGCCATTGTCTTTTCTTCTCAACTACTTCTCATGAAGGGTTGAGATGATAGCTTCAACATCACTAGTATCCCTACCTTGGATCAGAGTGTCTACGAGATTCTCGTAGGATGGTGGAAGCGAATTGAATAAAATAATGGTTGATCTTCATCTCTTATCTTAACATCCGCATTCATCAGTTTATAGATCAATTCGTTGAACATGATCATATGTTCATTGATATTAGATCCCTCTGTCGTCTTAAAATTGTAGAACTGTTGCTTAAGATACAATCAACTGCTTAAGAATTTTTTTCATGTACAAATTATCAAGTTTCATCCATACTCCTGCAGTGGTCTTTTGATCTAGGACATTGTAGAGAAGGTTGACCACTAAACACAATTAGATCAAGATTGTAGCCCTCTCAGCAAGTTCATCCTACTCTTCATCACTCATAGATACAGTATGGTTCAACTTATCAAGGAAAGAATGTTGCAATCCTTATTGAACTAAAATGCATCTCATCTTCACCTTCCATAGTTCAAAATTATTTCTACCAGTGAACTTCTCTATTTTGTACTTCATGTTAGACTCTTTCGTCGACATGTTTCAAATTAGAACTCGAAACTCCAATGTTATCTTTGGTACCACTTGTTGGGGATTGCCCAGAAGTAAACCCGAATTCAATCAAATAACATGAAATAAAACATCAACCAAACACACAGAGAACACATGAATTTTACATGAAAAATCCTCGAGGGAAAAAACCACGACACAAAGCAACAAACAATCCAATACGAAATGAAATTATAAGAGATGATGCACTTACAATGATGAGAACCTCCTTCGAATCTCCCAAAACCCTAGCTTTTCTTCTCTATAACCCTTAAGAATGTCTTAGAATTACCCTAGTCTCAATTACACCTGATACACACACACATACAAATCACAACCAGAATTAAAATATATCGCACGCTTACGCAATTACACGCGCACCATCGATTGATCGACACTAATCAAGCACCCTTCAATTGATTGACACTAATTGATCACCCTTCAATCAATCAAACTAGTCCAAAACTATCCATAGAGTAAAAATGATTTATTCAAATTAATGACAATCGATTAACTCAAAAGTTCGATCGATCGAGCATGGACCCAAAGTGTCCAGTGAGCAATCTGTCTAATTTCGAATAGGTTTGATCGATCAAGCATGGCTTTTGATCGATCAATGTCCCCTGATTCTGTATAGATTGAAGACATCCTCAATATTGTGGATACCTTTTTGTTGATATAAGACCATTGACTATTATTCATTTTTAGCCATCCAATATATGTCCTCCAATCCAATGGTCATATAATAAAATATGAGTGATATTTAGTTTGAAATTGCATTCTAACTTCAATAGTCGCTATGATAGGAGCTAAAAAGTAAAATTAAGTCCTAGAGGGGTGTGAGTATGACCTTCTAAAATTTTCTTAATTAATTTGTTAAGGTCCACCTCCAATTACTTAATCAATCACATAAGATATAAATTGATATACCAATTCAACTAAAATCTAAAACATGAATATAGTGAATATCATGCGAGTAATTCATCAAACATGTTGACTACAATAAGGATATGCATTCACAAACATTCAGCAAAAATAAAAACAATAGTAAATTAGATTTATTCAACCCATTGCATACTACGCATAGTAGTTCGGCCGCTTGCCTACTCCAATCCACGCTAACGCGCTCTCCTTGAGTGTACATGATTTCACTATCTCAATGGTTTTAAATAAAGTTTATTATAAACATTTACAACCTATACAAGGTCAACACATTTTGCATCCATTGATGGCCTACACAAGGTCTTAGAGAGTTTGGATCTCCAACTCAACAAAAGGTCCTACACAAGGACGACACACATATGCTCCCGTCGAAGGCCTACACAAAGACTTGACAAGTTTTTTTTATCAAACTCTGAAACCCAATTCTACACGAGAATCGGTTTCCAAATAAATTGGACTCAAAAATAACTTTCTCACTCAAAGTGGTTGAGCACCCATGAACTCACTTTGTTAAAGAGCTTTCTCTATCATGAAAGCTTCTTCTTCAGCTCAATTAGTCATTAAACCAACCATTGAATTAGCTACTCATTACTAGGGAAAGACATCCAATTGTCCACTTCACTTTTGGATCACTCGATCGTGGTAAACTAACTTTGAGTCACTATATTGGTTCGTATACACATCCATCCATAATTATGACTCGTTCATCTTATCCATTATCCATGTGTAAGCTCAACTGACTATCAACATTGTAATCTAACGACCCCACTCACGTGTACATGTACATACACACCCTCCTATACATTTTAGGCTCACAAATCATTGCATCAATATTTGATCATCAATCTAAACCATTGAGAATACTCTTTTAGGACATATTAAGTTATTTTACCATCAACTTTAATCAGGGCCTTACATCATCACAAGTTTAGCAATAGGCCATTAACCATCTTCTGATGAGTCATTCGTAAAGCCACTAAAGTTTTGAATCTAACTAATATTTTTGTATTTTCAATACATCCCAGTAGGAATAACTTCATGAATGGTATGGATGGCATATATTCATCCCAATGGACCTAAAGAAGTTTTCAACTGTGGGCATTGCCTTTTCTATCAGTGCAACCCACTTGACCCTTGAATCTATCTCATTTTTTAAATCCAGCACACTCGACCCTCAAAATTGCCTTATTTTCAAGTCCCCACCTTATCTCAACCCACCAAATCAAACAAATGATGTGGATCTTCTAGGGTTCACTTGAGTGGGGCCCACAAATATACATATTTCAAATATATATATATATATAGTCCCGGTCTCCTATGCACCGTGCCGCACAAAGCTTAAATACAAGCTCCTATAAGAGCCGTTAGATACAAAACACTAGCTGGGATTCAGCAGTCGTGCAGCAGGAGAGAGTCTCCGTAGAGAAGACTCGCGCGGTAGTTTTTTTCGGACACACACGGGTCCTTCTGAAGTAACGTCTCCAAGTTCTGTGGGCCACACCGTGATGTGTGTTTTGTATCTACACCGTCCATCCATTTGGAGAGACCATATTAAGGCATGATCCAAAAAATGAATCAGATCCAAAGCTCGAGAGGACCCCACCCAAAAAAAAAAACACAGAGGGGAGAGTGACGCCAACCGTTAAAAAGTTATGAGGGCCACGACAGTTTTCGTTATGGCAAATATTTGTGATTTAATTCTTTCATGTCTGCTTTAACACATGATCCAGCTGGAATCTCAAATAAACATCACGGTTGAACTTTATAAGGTTTCAATGGTGGGCGTCACTCTCATCACTGTTTTCTGTAGTGAGGTCCACCCCAGCCTTGGATCTGCCTCATTCTTTGGACCATGCACTAAAATGATCTCTCCAAATGTATGGACGGTGTTGATACAACACATACATCATGGTGGGCCCATAGAAGCTGGTGACGCCACAACCTGTCAGTATCCAACCCCCGTCGCACACGAATTCTTCCCGGATTCGGATTGCATCCTAACCATGCCCAGACGATAGGGCTCTGTGGGGCCCACCGTGATGTAAGTGTTTTATCCACGCTGTTCATCACTTTTTTCATATCATTTTAAGGCATGATCGTTAAAATAAAGCAGGTCCACAGCTGCAGTGGAGCATAAAGTGGGGATTGAATGTCCATCTTTAAAAACTTCTTGGGAGCACATTGCTGGCTATTTGTGTTTCAGATCAAGCTAATATTTTTATTTTCACTTCATCCACAAGCAGTGACCTTATGAATGGGTTGGATGGTAAAAAAAACATCACGGTGGCCTGAGAAAGGTTTCAACGATGTGTAATTATCACTGCAGCTTCCTTTCATGTGGCCCACTGGAGCTATGGACATGCCTCATTTTTAGGATAATGTCATAAAATAATCTGATAAAAGTGATGAATGGCATGGATAAAACACTTACATCATGGTGGCCCCAGAAATCCCAGCCCGAACGGATTACTATTCACGCATGTCTAAAACCTCTTTCTTCTTTGCGAGCATTAAAATCTCTCTCATCCTCTTGCCATTCTTTAGCAATCTACTTCTCTCTCTCCATCTTTCGACCACATCTCTGTAAGAACGACATCAGGAAGAGATTGGGTAGCAGCGTCGGGGGCCAATCCCATCCACTAACCATAGTGATAAAGGGAGTGGTGAATTACCTTCGATTGGAAGGTATTCTCATATTCATTTGCCCATCTTCTTTTTCTTCTTCTTCCCTTTTTAACAAGGGATTTGTCTTCTTCTTCCCTTTTTAACAAGGGATTTGAAATTGACAATCTCCAATTGGGTCTTTTTGAATATTTAAAATTTTTGAAATTGACAATCCCCAATTAGGGATTGTCCATTTCAATTCCTAATTAGGATTTCTAAAATTGCATCTTAATTTGTGTGGCTGATTTTCATGTGATAATTTATAATTGTCTTGTTATTATTGACAATGAGCATACAACGAATTCATATGGTGAGTCCCATAACCATGAGTCCTGTTCCAAAGCTTCCATGGGCCTAAAGAAATTTCCAATGGTGGGTGTGACCTCCTTTAACTTTTCGATCTTCCTATTTTTAGGCTCGCTTTCTGAATTGAAATGGCATAGCTAATGGATAAAGTGGATGTCACACACATCACAGCATGAGGGATGATATATGACCCTACAAGTGGGTCCATGTGGCCCAAGTTATACGTTGGAAGTCCAATAGTTGGACCTTGGGTCTTAGAATTGAGTCCCAAATCTAATCGGGCTGGATCTGACGTTATATCTGGCTAATTTCTCCACAACTAGGCTTAGATTGGCCCAACTTATTTAACGATGATCAGCTATCTGGTCTATCCCAAGCTTGATTTGGCCTGGGCCCACCCATTTCAGGCCTACAACAAAGGGTGTCTGTCTACCATTGAGCTACGACTAGAACTAAAATCGGAAAGTAAAGCTATTGTAAGCCACAGGCGTGTAGAAGTCAGCTAATGTACATGCTACAGGTGCAGAACCCACGCCATCCATCAGGTGGGCCATCCACCAGGTAACATGTGTTAAGAGCATGTGATGGACCAAGGATAATTTTTGTCCACTGATAAGGCAGGTCAGACTCGTGAAAAAAAAAAAGGTGAGCTGGTAAGAGTAAAACCAAAAAGTTCCACAGCACATATATAAGGTGCATGCGTCTTTCACTTGATGAATTTAGGACCATGATTTTTACTGCATGCCGTGATCACACTGTAGTGTGAAGGATGTATGGCCCAGTACGCGTGTGGTGTCTGCTAGATCCCTGACACCTTTTCCACCCGCTCACATGGGAGTCCTCCGTGAATCACGAACCTTCTGAGAAATGGCAACCAACGATCTATAGGCAATGCACATGGGTTGCTCGTTGAGAAATGGGCTGGCCTGACTTATAGGATAGGAAACCTACGAACTTCCAATGCATTGCTTGCGACCCTAGGTGGTTCCACCGTGATTTTTGTGTCCATCCATTTTTCAGCTCACGTTAGGACATGAGCCCCCAAAAAAACTCAATAGGTCCAAAACTTAAGTGGGCAACATGACAAGAATCAGTGGGGAGGAACTCCACCATTGAAACATTCATGGCCACCAAAGTTTGGATCAGTTGACATTTTTGTAGATTCAATTCATCCCAGTGGGAATGATGGTTTGGATGGCATATAAATATCACTATGGAACCTGGAAAGGTTTCAACAATAGGCATTCCCTTCTCACTATTTTCTGATACGTGGCCCACTTGAGTTTTGAGTCCTTGTATTTACATTTTTCCTTACTCAGGTCTATGTGACCTTATGAGTAGGTTGAATGGCTAATCAATGTCATAGTGGCCCTACAAAATTTTTGACGGTGGGTGTCATTGTTGGGCTCATGTCTTTTTAACTGGGCATATTAATCTAGAAATTGATAATTCATAATTGTCTTATTATTATTGACTTTGGACCGTTTAATTTTTTCATAAATCCGAAATCGAAATATTGATTTTTGTTATGAGTTGTGTTCATTTACTAACTTTATACAATTTCATGATTAACTATATCAAAACTTTTTTTTGTTATGAGTTATAGAAATGCATGAGAATTTAATGGCGCAAGTTGGCACAACGTCTATCCATCGTTGGATTCCAGAAGTAGAAGAGGGGTTGAAACCAATAATTGAAAAGACTACTTTCTCTTCAGTTGATGCGACGTTTAACTTCTACAACCATTATGCAAAGAAGGCAGGCTTCAGTGTTCGTAAAGGATCAAATAAATACAATAAGAATCAAGAAGAGATCTGGAAGATGTTTGTATGTTCGAAGGAGGGGATGACAGATAACAAGGTACAAATGAAGCATGGTGTAGTAAAGAGGCGATGGAGTATTACTCGAGAAAGTTGTAAAGCTCACATGACAATTAAAAAATAGGGTGGTGGACCAAACTATATAGTGAAAAAGTTTGTTGAGGAGCATAGTCATGAGTTAGCAACTCCTCGAAAGAAACATCTTCTTCGATCACATTGTGAGGTTTGTAATGCGCAGAAGAATTTGGAAAAGACATTCACTCAATCAGGCATAGGCATTTCGTAAACTATGAATGTTTTAGCAATTGAATCAGGTGGTTACGAAAATATTGAATGATTGAACAAAACATGGGAAATTATGAAAGAGATAAAAGAAAAAAAACCAAGGACCATGATGCTCAACTATTGTATGAACATTTTTCTAAAATGAAGGAATTGGATCCATCGTTCACATATAATGTGAAGGTTGATGTGGAGGGCAGATTAACACATTGTTTTTGGGCTGACCCGATTTCACGTGAGGCTTATCATCACTTAGGTGATGTTATAGTATTTGACACCACGTACAATACAAACCACTATGAGTTAATATTTGCACCCTTCATATGGGTTAATCACCATGGGCAATCAATTATACTGGGTTGTGGTTTTATCCATAATAAGACCACTGAATCTTTTATCTGGTTGTTTGAGAAATGGTATGAAGCAATGCCAGGGGACCCACCAAAAGTGATCATAACAGATCAAGATCCAACAATGACAAAAGCCATTGTTATTGTATTTCTGAATGCTTTCTATCGTTATTGTATTTGGCATATTTTACAGAAGGTCCCTGAAAAGTTAGGTCACATAGCTTTCAAAGATGAATTTAAAGTACCTTTTTATGATAGCATATGGAATTCTGAGAAACCTGAAGATTTTGAAGTAAAATGGAGCAAAGTTATTGAAGAAAATGAGTTGGATCATAATGATTGGCTTGCCTCTTTATTCAACATTCGTCACAAATGGATACTAGCATATCTAAGACATGTTTTTTTTTACGGGTATGTCTAGTAGCCAACGAAGTGAAAGCACAAATGCATTTTTTCTTAAATATGTGTCAAAGAATAACTCGTTAATGGATTTCATAATTCATTTTGATCATGGAGTAGCATGACAGAGACACAATGAGTTAGTTGCCGATCATGAAACGATTAGTAGCAAGCCGAAGTTGAAAACTTTATTCGTCATGCAGAGAGAGCTTGGAGAGACTTATACTCGGTCTATTTTTTATAAATTTCAAGAAGAGTTGTATGAAAGCACCATTTATACTGCAATTCTTTTACAAAAGATGGAAGGCCTTTGCATTTACAATGTTGGAGTATGTGAAGGAACATCTCTTGAACGGCTAGTTGAATTCGAGATGGAATCTAAACAAGCAAAATGTAGTTGCTTGAAATTTGAATTTGAGGGCATACCATGTAGGCACATATTATGTATACTACGACAATCTCGGATACCTAATTTGCCAGACCACTATATTTTGAAAAGATGGACAAGGGATGCTAAACTGGATTTTGTTTACGATACGAGTGGTGTGGAGTTAAATAGAGAGAAACATAAATCATATGCTCTTCGATATAGCAATTTGTTAGACATTTCTAGAAATCTTGTCAAAGAAAGCACTAATTTTAAAGAGACATATCATATGTGTAAAGAAGGGCTACAAGATATTCTCAAACAAGTTCAAGATCATAAGTTGGTTGCTGGTGAGACATTGGTGCCTAAAAGTAAGAAACAAATAAACAAGATTACTAAAGTAATCATTAAAGACCCGGTGCATGCTAAAACTAAAGAAAATGGAAAAAGATTAATTTCTGAAAAGGAAAAGGTTGCTCGTAAGAAAGATAAAAGAAGATGCAATGGATGTGGGAAGTGGGGTCCTAGCCATGACAAACGTAATTGTCCAATATAAAACAAAAAAAAAAAAAAACTGTTAGTGTTTAATTCATTTTATTCATTTATATTTGATTGATTCTTTAATTTTGTTTGTTAAATTATTAGATCCTTATTTTCTTCATTCTTTAAAATGATTTACTTGTAAAATAAGATCTCCCACATGCCAAGAACCATCAATGAATGAAGTTGATATGCATGAAGAACCATCAGATGACGAGGTTGATATGCATGAAGAACCATCGGATGACGAGGTTGATATGCATGAAGAACCATCAGATGACGAGTTGATATGCATGAAGAACCATCAGATGACAAGGTTGATATGCATGAAGAAACATTAGATGATGAGGTGGAGACGTTAGGTCATGACACACCACTATCTTAATAATGTAATCAATAGTAATTTTTTAATTTACCCATTTACTTGGTGATTATGTAACTATGACTACAAAAAACCATGCATATGAAACACAAGAGTAGTTGATGATTATTTGAATGAAAGAATAATATATATATATATATATATATATATATATATATATATATATATATATATATATATATATATATATATATATTCCTTGAACCATAGTGTAGCCACCTGGGATTTTTGTTCCTTCGTTCTTTCTTTTCTACAAGTACAAACCCCTCCAAAAGAAAAGGAAAAACAAGATCAAATCCATTCCTCCAAGGAAAAAAAAAACCCCCCCTTGCAGTTATAGCTCCAAATCTTACCAAAATGAGGAAAATGTCGAACGGAAAAAACAAACAAAGACGCCGGCTTTCTTTCTCATCTCACTCCCGAAGCTAGTGATGTTTTTCCTTGCTTGCAGCTCTCAACTGAGAAGATGAACCAAAGCTAAAGTAAGCAAACAAGAAAGGACAACTCTCCAAGATATTATGGACTTGTTTGGATAGAAAGAATCTACAACATTGAAATGGAAACCCCATGGAAGGAATGAAATGATGCTTCTTCTATGAATATGTTAAAAGATCAGTGGTCAAGGGGGGAGAGCCATCTCTCATAACCTTGGAAATTGATATCCACAATTTTTTAGGGAATTGAAAACAGATTCCCATACTTAAACTTTTTTAATAAACAGTAGAGAAGTTAGATCCCATGAAACTTGAATCCATTTCCAGAATATCAGTGTATATTTGATCAAACCCAACACCGATTCACAAAAAGGATCTTGCATGTGTTGTCATCTTAGCACTTAGTAAAACTGGAAACCAGTGTGTGACTCACTGTCTTGAAAGTGTGTATTGAATAACTGTGCCCTACTCTGGAGTATTCTTTTCTCTGTTACTCGAAACTTGAAACAGAATAGTATATGGCTGATGGATAATAATACACTGAAAACTTAGTGTAGTCCATATACAGTAGATCATTGCTTGTGTTTGTTTAGTAGCTAATGCAAGTTTAAAGGAAGAAAACAAAAGTTTAGTATGGCTGCCTGCCAGGATGGTGTTTGCAAATGGTTATACTATACAAACAAAAGAAAACAAAAGAGAACAGCACTGAGAAGATTCTGCACACATGAAATAGAAAATATTCCATGTTTTATCATATTTCAAAACATGGGTAAAAGGGTCACTTAGATGAACAACTAGAAAGTCCAATCAATCGATATAAACCGTCCATCATCTCCAGCTCATATTTCATGGGGCACCATATGAAAATCACACTGATTGGTCTGTAACCTGTAAAATGGGTGGTCCTAATTTCTTTTAGCAAGATCTAGTTAGTGTGGCGAAACCTGAAAGCTTACTCACACACCTATGCTCTTTTAGCCCGTGTGCTTGCATTTAGATGGTAGGCCTATACCCACAGACCTTAAATGAAGAAAACTCATAGCTGCTTCATCAATCTGGATTGTCCATCTGAAGGGTCCCACCATGATTCTCCACAAAATGCTCTAATCAAATGATCCTAATCATCATGGATGGTCACAACAAAAGGGCTTTTCTATATTAAACCGCAGATCGTCCAACTGTTGTAATGATCACGATTAGTGATTGGACCATCCATGCATCCAAATGAGTTAAATGAATCACACTCCCTGTATATATATATATATATAATGGTGGGTGCGATCCTGACCGTGGGCCCACCGTGATGTATGTGATTTATATCCTTCTCACGGTTGCTGAATCCTAGCCGATGAGGGGGATCATGTGTTAAAGCAGACATGAAAGAATTAAATCACAAATATTCGCCAGAACAAAAACTGTCGTGGCCCTCATAACTTTTTAACGGTTGGCGTCACTCTCCCCTCTGTTTTTTGTGGTGGGGTCCTCTCGAGCTTTGGATCTGATTCATTTTTTGGATCATGCCTTAATATGGTCTCTCCAAATGGATGGACGGTGTAGATATAAAACACACATCATGGTGTGGCCCACAGAACTTGGAGACGTCACTTCAGAAGGACCCGCGTACGTCCGAAAAAACTGTCGCGCGAGTCTTCTCTACGGAGACTCTCTCCTGCTACACGGTTGCTGAATCCCAGTCGGTGCTTTGTATCTAACGGCTCTTATAGGAGCTCGTATTTAAGCTTCGTGCGGCACGGTGCGTAGGAGACTGAGACTATATATATATATATATATATATATATATATATATATATATATATATATATATATATATATATATATATATATATATATATATATATATATAAAAGCACTTTCACCAGGATCTTCTTGCGAGCAGCAGTGTCACACAAAAACGAAAGAAAGAAAACCAGAGAAAAACAAGAAATTAAGAAGGCTCACAATTGCTTGCTAGTCAAGCACTTTCTTGGACTAAACATTGAATTCGCTATTCGAATTCCTGCTTACAACTCGAATACTACACTCCTTATATAGAGTTTGGAATAGGACTATTACAAAGCGGATTTACAAAACAAGGGGAACGATACTGTGGGCGCACAGTAACTGGTTTTGGCACTGTATGGTTTTACTATTCTGGAAAGTGAAGTAAAAGTGCTACAGTGAAAGGCATGCTGCTGCAGTAGATTCGCTACAGTAGCTCATTTGGAGTTTTCTGACGTGTCTTTTGGAAGATAGCGGAGACAGCTTGGCTTCGGCTTCGACTGTCGGTGCTTGCATTTGGCTTGCATTTGGCTTGCATTTGGCTTCATTTTGGCGTCAATTTGGCTTCAATTTGGCGTCAATTTGGCTTCAGTTTGGCTTTAATTTGGCTTCATGCTTTGAAAGAAATTGCATTTTGAATTTCTCAAAACTTTTTTAGAAGAATACATCTTGATCATCCGGATGAAGATCAATATCAGGAGCAGCTGTTGAAGATTCTTCGGATTCCACATAAGTTGATCCTTGTCGGCTAGATACTTGATCTTGAAAAGCAATGAATGCAGCTTTGAGTGCACTCAGCTCTTTCTTTAGTTTGGCTGTTTCATCTGGAGGAGATGCTATAATAGCCTCTTTGAATGACTTTGGCAATTTTTTGGAGGAAGCCTGCTTCTTTGTTGCTTCGAGAACAATGGAGCAATCAAATTTATTCCACCACTTGATGTATGTGGACTGGAATAAGACTTTGGCATTTTGATATTCAGAGGGTAAAACTTCATATTTCCATTGGAGAATCCATGGAATCCCATGTTTAGCATAATATTGCATTAGACAAAATCCTGGATATTCAGGATTTTGAGCTTTCTCAAGATGTGAATAATGAGAAAGTAAATTTTCTGGCAAAATGTTTGAATGGCCACCAAATAAAATCCACCATTGAGTATAAAACCATGATGGGATAGATTTGGTATATGGTCTGGAAAAATTTAAAAACCACGAATGGCTATTTTCAGAATTTTGGAATAAAAGAGCATATTTCCATGCAACCATATAATCCCAATAGGAAAAAGAATGAGACTTTCCATCAGGACTATGGATATGTTGGACTTGGGAAAGAGAATCTCCCCATTCCTTTTGGAGAATGATGTTGATGATTTTCATTTTGGAAAATGAAATTTCTTTTTGGTTTTGGTTAGTGCGATGCTCAAAAATTGCACTTTTGGTTTGGATCAGAATAGCTTCATAGAAGTTTCTAGAGAAATTTGGCTGTCTTGGGTTAAAATGATTATTTGGAAGAAAAAGTTTTTGAATGAGAATTTCTTCTGGAAGTTTGGAGAATTCTGGATCTAGGGTTAATACCCTATGTTTTCCTTTTGGTTTGTATTCTTCGGGATTTTTGGTATTTGGTATGAATGCTGTTTTTGGAGGATTTTGGATTGTTTGAAATGGATCCTTTGGGACAATTTGGATTGAAGGTTTTTTCTGTTCTCCGATCTGGAGAGGAGTCTGGAGAAGAGGAAAGAAGGAATTCTTGATTTCTAATTCCATTAGTTCTTTTCCCTTGTTTTTGGCCTTTTGTGGCATTTTGGAGTTTTTGGGGTAGATCTCTATTCAGTTTTCCCTGTAAAAATTCGCGAGATAAAAAATCAGGCAAAGAATTCTTTTTTCCCGGGATAAACTCAATATCAAAATCAAAAATGGATAAAATAGCTTGCCATCTAGCAAATATTTGTTTTGAAGCTAGGTTTTTCACATCCTTTTTCAAAACTTCTTTGGCAGCTTGGCAATCGACACGAAGAATAAATTTTTGGTTTAAAATGTCGCTTTGGAATTTTTGGATACAAGAAACCATTGACAAAATTTCTTTTTTAATGGTAGAGTAGTTTTGTTGAGTTGGGTTCCAAGTACCAGAAGTAAAACAAACAAGTTGCTCTTTGTCATTTGAATCTTTTTGTAAAAGAATTCCACCATAACCGATGTCGGAAGCATCAGTCTGGATGATTTTTGGAAAATCAGGGTTTGAAAGATTAAGACAAGGAAGATGTCTGACTTTTAATTTAATATTTTTGAGAGCATTTGTATGGTCGTCTAACCAAATAGTTTTTGGTTTTTTGGTTAAAAGATTTTGTAAAAGAGCTCTGTCTTTAGCTAAATCTTTATAAAATTCAGATATATAATTTAAGCATCCAAGAAATCTTTGGAGTTGTTTTTTATCAGTAATTTTGTCAGGAAATTTATCTGCAAATTCAATGACTCTTTGGATTGGCCTGATTGTATTTTTTGAGATTTTGAATCCTAGAAATTGAATTTTTGGTTGAAAGAGCTTGATCTTTCTTAAAGAAAGGACAAGACCATTTCTTTCAATAATAGATTTAAAAATTTCTAAGTGTTTCCAATGTTGATTTATATTTTGGGAATAGATGAGTAAGTCATCTATATATGAGAGAATGAAATCTTTATAAGGATTAAAGATATCATTCATAATGTTTTGGAATTCAGAAGGAGCATTTTTTAGACCAAAAGGCATTACAGTCCATTCGAAATGTCCGAAGGGAACAGTGAATGCTGTTTTGTATCTATCTTTAGGATGAATTTGGATTTGCCAAAATCCTGACTTGAGATCGAATTTTGAAAATAGATTGGCTTTATGCAATCTATTTAATAAATCTTTTTTATTTGGAATTGGATATCTGATTGTTTTTAGAACCTGGTTCAAAGGCTTGTAATTTATAACAAGTCGAGGAGCACCTCTTTCAATCTCAGGAGCTTTTTCCACATAAAAAGCAGCACAACTCCATTGGGATTTTGAGGGAGTTATAAGACCTTTTTGGAGAAGAGAATTGATTTCTTCATCACAGAGTTTAAGAAGTCGGGCATCCATTTGGGAAGGGCGAGCTTTAGTAGGAATGTGAGCTTCATTAAAGTTCTCTATATAGGGTAGAGTAACTAAATGAGTTTTTCGATGCCAAAAAGCATTTGGAACCTCAGAACAAAGATGTTCTAACGTTTTTTGGAATTTTGATAATTGCTTTTGGAAATTTGGGTGTAGAAGTTGTTTTTGGATTTGAAGATGAGAAATTTCATTTCTTAGGAAATGAATTTGGGTCTCCTTATTGGAAACACAATTAACAACTTCCGATATTAAACCATGTTGAGGTGGTTTAATGAATTCAAAGAATAAGTCTATTGAATTTATTCTGGTTTGGATTCCTTTACTAGTGGTAGTAAAGGGTTGTATTTTCAGGATGAAAGGAGTACCAAGAATGGCATCTTGTTGGAGGTTTTTAACAATGATGAAAGTGAGTGGAATACACACTCCATTTTTGCAAATATGAACATTTGGTAATTTGTATTCAATATGTGATTCTTGGCTATTAGCAGTATAAATTGTATAATTTGTCTTCTCACAATATTGAGTAGGAATCAATCCTTCTCTAAGACAATTTACATCTGCCCCTGTATCTATTAAGGTAATCACATCTTTTTTAAAATTTTGATTCGTAATGATAATAGGAGTATACCATTTTTGGAATTGGTAAATTGTCAAAGAATTGACAATATTTGGATTAATATAGTTTTCAATTTGATCATTTAGTTCTTCATCTGGAGAAATAGATTGCAAGATTTCTACTTGCCTTTTGAGAGTAGAAATTTCCTTTTTAAGGATATTTACTTCCTTATAAAGGTCTTGCAAATTAATCTGGGTTAGGGAAATGTTACGATGGTTTTGAAGGCGTTGATACACATCAAGCATGGATGTATTAGCAACAATTTTTTGGAAAGACATTGAGTTATTTCTAGAATTTTCTTTAGGGACTTCTGGTGTTAAAGCCTGATCAAGGGCTTGTTTAAGATATTTAGTTTTTTCCTCAGGGTCATGGACTTGATTAATGAGTTCAAGAATCAATTGATCTTTGGCAGTGATCACCATGACGTTTGGTTTGGAAGAAGTAGAAGAAGAATGATGTGAGTCTTCTTCAGAGAATTTACATTTACATTGCTGATGATTCTCTTCCTTATCAGAAGAATCAAAGGGAAGTTCAGCAGCAATTTCTCTGATCTGGCGTTTTGGAGTATTTTTAAAGCATTTATTTGCATAATGACCAGGAAGGCCACATTTATAACATTTGGGAGAAGAATTTCTTCTTTGTTTTGAATACTTGGGTTTGGGTTTTGGTTTTGAGTAGGTTTTAGGAAGATTATCCCTATTTCTTCTTTTAATGTATTTTGGAGGATAGTAAGCTTTGGATTTAAAGTGTTTTCGAGTAGAAGGAGAAACAATAGGGTCATATCCGAATTGGTAACAAAATGTACCTAATTCTTTTCGGCCATTAGATTGTTCTCGCTTTAATTGCTTTTGGAGTTTCATTTCGGTACAAATTCCTAAACCGACTTGGCAAATTGTTTGAATGAGTTCACTAAAAGTATACCGGTTATAATTTAGTATACCGAAATTTAAATCTTTTAGTTTAGCTTTGACCTTTTCTGAGAACAAAGGAGGAAGGCCCAGTATAAATTTTTCTTTCCATATAACATCATTACAGGAAGTAATTTTGTATAATTTGGAGAGAAAAACATCTTTATACCATCGGAAATCAGTTAAGGTTTTACACCTAAGATTCATTAATTGTTCTTTGTTCTTCTCAGAAACATCATCGGTCGATCCTACAAAATGTTGGATTATATTAACAAGCAGACTAATAACTTGGTCATCAATTGGATTCCCTTTATCATCAAGGATAGGATTTCCTTAAGCATCCATTTTAACAGCAGAAAGAATCTCATCTCTTTGATTTTGAGAAAGAAAGGAATTCCACCATCCATATAACTGGCCAGTAAAACCTTGCGTAATAGCACTAGCAATATTGGCAATTGTATGGTGGTAAATTAAACAAGCGTTTTGGTAAATTAACATTTGGTTGCATAACTGAAGAATCTGGTATTCAGTCATACCATCTAGATTCCATTCATAAAGATGGTTTCCATCAAAATGGAGTCTAGAGAATGTTTGTTGTTCTTCTATCTGAAGATCAACAGGAGTAGGTCTTTGGTAATATTGTTTAGTAGGTTTAACAATGCTTTGAATTTGGGGAAGATTTCTTGCTTCAATAAATTGGCTTTTTATTCGCTCAATGTCTGGATCGGTACAAGAATCAGATTCTGAATCGCTTTGTTTATTGTCATTATCAGATTCAGAAGTAGAATCTAGACGAATTTGTTGGAGTTGATTATTTATTTCAGAAGATTCTTGAAATTCTTGGGAAAGAACATTAACAGAAGGATTTTTTACTTTTTCCAGTTCTTTGGCTAATTCAGATATAAAATCTGATCGTGAATTTGGATTTGGAAATGCTGGCTTAGCAGCTTCTTTGGGTAAGAAGAAAGCAGAGGTTTTTCTTTGCTCTATTGGAGATGAAGAAGAAGATGCTGGGGAGAAGGGTATTTTATTCAAATTCATTTGTTCTCCAAGAGTATGAAGAAAAGTGTTCGTATAGTTGTTTTGTTCAACTATAGGAGCTAAATCTTTTGGAGTAACTGGTCTATCTGCAGGAAATTTTTCTCCTATTTTTATAGGGGATGCTATAGTACCAGATATTTTGATGGATTGGAATGGAGGGAAAGTTTGGTTTAATTGATTTCCTGCTTGAGATTCCCATTTTCTTGTGAGATTTTGGAGCATAAGAATTTCCTTTGAGGGAGTTGGAATTTGTTCAGTATGTAATTTAAACCATGTAAAGAAAGGGATAGTTTCTTTCACTGTTTCCATGTGAAGATACCATTTTTCTTTAAAATCCTTTTTAACTATTTCAGGTATATTTTTAAAATACCATTTAGTTAAAGGATGTTTTTGGAAATCTTGCTTTAGATATTCAGTATCTATAGCAAATGATTGTGGAAGATTGGATCCAGAGGAAATGACATTTACTCGAGGTATATAATCACTTTCCATGGGGTTATATTCATCCTCTTGGTATCGAGGACTAAAAACATGAGTAGGGACAGTTTTTGGAATAGAATTTGGCTGTGGAAAAGAAGTAGGTTGAAAAGAAGAACTTGGTTTTTTAGAATATTTGGAAAAGAGAATATCAACAGAACCATCATTATTTACTTGTATAATATCTGGTTCAGTTATTTCTTTTGGAAGTTTTTCATGGGCATCTTCAATATGCCATTTAGCAATATTGATTTCATCCCATTTAATTCTTTTGGGAACCACGATATTGTGGTTTAGGTTAGCCATAAAAAGAGTAGTTAAACCTTTAACCCTGTCTTCATAGGCTGTCCCTGGAGCATTTGTTTTCATTAATTTGTAATATATACGATATGTTATCGTAATATTTTCGCTTCCTGGTAACATATTAAATCCCTGGGTATAGATTCCTAATCTTAGAAATCTTGATAAATGCTTATCTGTTAAAGATACAGCATAGTTTGGGATACATATAAAATATGCAGGTCCATCAGTAAGGGTTGCTTCAACCATTCTAATTAAGGAATAATTAAAGGCAAGGTGTCTTTTATCTCTTAAAGTCACCAGGTAAGAAGTCTGTAAACCCAATCGAGTTAATGGTTTTACAGCAACCTGAACAAACCCTAGATGAAGGTAATTATATTTAGAAGAATTTTGGATTATTTCA